>NC_068327.1:13840931-16240931 GCF_000147395.1 Oryza glaberrima | reverse complement strand
ACCCAGAGGCACTTAAAAATGGAAGGAACCTCTAGAAAATTGCTCATTATGATCTCTAGATGATTAGATGTAATACTAGAGTACTAACTACTACTGTGCTTTTAGAGTTAACATGAAGATAGGACATCAACATTTTAAGCATGCTGGATCAATTTGTGATAAGTAATTAGTTACCAATATAATGTTTGTGCGTGCTATCTACACATGTTCATTTTGCATTCAACTCAATCTTGAATTTCTTTTGATCCTTATGTAAATTTAAACTTTTGTGGTGGTTCATGCAGGAGCTATGAATCACCCACAGCAAACTATGCCTCCTAGGGCTTCTGCCAATGGATTTCCCCATCGGAAGCTTGACAGGGAGGGTAGTGGAAGGCATGACAATAAAACACAGTTGCTGAGATCTTCATCTGGTGGTTTTAGTGGTGCAGGTAAACCTCATGTCTTACTTTATTTGTTTTGTATTTGTTATTATGCTGCATGGATGACGTTTTCATTTGTGTTTAGAAAATGGAGGCAAACTAGGACATGGAAGCCCTTCAAGGGATCGACTAATATATGTTTTGACACAACTTATTGGACATCATGTGGATGTGCATGTGAAAAATGGCTCTATTATCTCCGGAATCCTACATGCAACAAACTCTGACAAAGACTTAGGTAACAAATCTCGCTTCCATATGTTATCTGGCATTACTTTTGAATCCTTTTATTTTCTTTTGGCATATCCTGGTACTATACTGATTAGAGGGAGCAAGTGTGATATTTTTTTTGGTCATAACTCTTGAGAGTGTTTTTGTAGGAGTTATCATGAAAATGGCACAGGTGATAAAGGATGGTTCTGCCAGGGGACAGAAAAGTGCAGCTGATGTTGTAAAGAAGCCTGAGACTATGATAATACCAGGAAGGGAGCTTGTCCAAATTCTTGCCAAGGTATTATCCCCCACCGTTGTCTTGCTTTTCTGTTTATGTTCTCACCCAAAAATTTATATAACTGCCATTATTGATACTTAGTTTGTTTGATCACTGGTTTTTGTGAGTAGCAAATATGTTCCTTTTGATTGCTATCCGATTTCTCATGATCCATTGTCCAGTTTATGCTTTCTTATGTTGTGACTATTTGTCATGAACTTTCAGGATGTAGCACTTGGTGGAGATGAGCTGCCAAAAGGTCCTTCTCAAGAAAAAAGGAAGGACTTAATGATAGACTCTGCGATTTCTCGCTCTCATTATCCTGAGGAGAGGGAGCTTGAGCGCTGGGCACCGGATGAAGGGGATTCAGAGTGCATCGAATTGGAAAAATATGACAGAAAGGGGAACAGGTATGGCTACAAAGTTAAGATTTACAAGTCACATCAGTGAAAGTTGGATTTAAATCAAGGTGGTTGTGAAATAATCAATCACATTTAGAGATTGTTTGATGACTTAGTGATCATTAGCAATACCATCAGCTTCGACTACTTGTTTCATACTTATGCTATGTGTAGCTGGTTTCACAAGGGCCATAATAATGTTTTCAAGTTGTCCGACAAATCCTGATTAGTCGTGGTTAGTTGTCCTAGTCAGTACTAAGGCGACTTGGTTCTAACCGCGATTAATCGGAAAGTCGCCCTAATCGGTACTGAGGCGACTAGACTTGAGTTTCCACTTTGAAAACATTGATATAGTGAACACTAAATGTGATGTCAATCTACTTAAAAGGTTATACATGGGGAGTCAATATATGATTGTCAATGGTAAGCACTTTTTGTCAAGTTAATGTCCTATAATCCTCTTGCATCTGTTTGAATGGGAACTCTGCCAGAACATGTATGAACTTTCTGGTAACTTGCAAGGAACTGCGAACTAAGATTGAAATTATGTTGGAACTTTTCTGCTGATTCATTTCTCTATTAGATCCTTGGAAATTTTTGCTTGTAAAGTACTAGCTCCTCTGGGGATAATGTTCATATATTATACATGTTAGCATGACTATTAATAATTAATATGGTGCTAGGAGCTGGGACCAGTTTGAAACAAATGCAGCTTTGTTTGGGGTAAAGAGTACTTTCAATGAAGAACTTTATACCACAAAGCTAGAGAGAGGTCCTCACATGAGAGAGCTTGAAAAGCATGCTTCAAGAATAGCTAGAGAAATAGAGGGAGAAGATACAAAAGATATGCATCTTGCTGAGGTAAGCCTCTAGTCACTGGGCTTTCTGGTCCTTCAGTTTAGTAAAAATATGCATGTTTTCGGATACAAACACCTTCTCGCTAAAAAGTAAAAAAATGTTTCACTCTGTGCTCATTCTTATAATTTATTGCTTCTCTCTGTGTGTGTGTGCGTGTGTGGAACTAGTGGAGGGTGTAGAAAGTTTTAGCGACTGCATAAATATTAAAATAGAAACACATGTGCAACAGTTATCTTCGTAGTATATATAAAAATATGACATTATATTTGCAGGAGAGGGGTTTATATTTGGATGATGACTTTGACCATGATGAAGAGATAAAATATTCAGCGGTGCGCAGAGATACAGACAATACCAAATTTAAGTCATCTACAAATGTCTTGAGCAATACAAATCAAGTTGATTCACTCACCAGGGCAGGCAACACTAATCCCAAGGCTTTGTTATCAACTGCGGTAAGAGAGCGGAGTGGCCTTATCTGTACTATTCTCCATCTCTAAATAGGTGCTGCTTGAGCTGTTGGTCGTCCCCAATATATGAGTTATACCATTAGTTTTGAGAGCAATATTTAGTAGAATTACTTACCACTCCGTCCAAAAAAAAACACAAATCATTGGTTGTGACATAACCTAGTACAATGAATCTGGACGTCACATCCAATTCTTGGTTTGGTTTTTTTGGGACGGAGGGAGTATCTCAGCTTTTCTTTCTATTAACAAATATATTTTCTTACTACTATATGCAATATTTTTAAGCATGAAATCTTGTTTAAAACTTTGCTAATCTTCTTGGCACGCAGGATGAAGAATCATCTTCCCATTTATTTGGCACTGATTTGCCTGTCACTAACAATGTTAGCCAGTTAGTATCTCAGTCCCAGCTGAATAAACTTTTGCCCATTGATGAAAGCAGGTATATATACTTCTCTCCACATTTGCTGCAAATTTCATCTATCTAATCCATACACATAAATTTGCATGTTACATCTGCTTTATACATTGCAAGCTGCGATATGGTTCTGACATAAAATCGTGCTATTCGCTGGACATATGAGTTACTTTTGTGTACTTTTTAATGCTGAATCACTCGGAAGTTGTGTTGTATCATTAATCTTTTTCCAGGTGTGGTTGTGCTTTTTCTCTGTTCTTTACTCCATCTAGGGTTACAGAAAAAGAAAAGAAAAGCACGGACTCAACAGGCTAGAGCTCAAATTGAGCCCATCTGCTAAAACCTATTATCACAAACTTTTAAGTAACTCACTAGAAAGTGTAGTTTGTAAACTATCCATCACAATTACTAGCTGATTAGCACTAAGTAGCACATTTTTTATTGAGAGATTGGACATCGCGATCTTAAACTGAAGAAGTTTTCTTATTCCTTATGATAACCCTTACTACTTAATCTATAATTTTAGCAAGCCATTACAATCCTCAGTTCCATGATCAACCTCAAGTAGTTCCATCAGGATGCATGTTTTGGCATGATCTAGGAGCAAATGTTAATTGGCACTTCGGAAGCATTTTTTTTTTTGTGCACGCTGTTCTGTTTCCCAGTTCCTGGCCTGCCACGTGTGTGGATATAGCTACCTTTGGACTGTCTTTGAGGCCTTGAGGGATTAAGGTTGATGTGAAATTTAAATGAACAATGGTTGTAATTGGTAACGAGGAAGTAGGTGGAGAAATTAAATAAGATGGTTGTGATTGGTTGAGATGAAGAAGGTGGAGAAATTAAATGAGACTGTTGTGGTTGGTTGAGATGAGGGAGTAAGTGGAGAGGTAGCTATATTTTAGGACAACAGTAGTAGTTTCTTACAATTGAACCTCTGTGTTTAGGTTAAAATTTGGTACTTGTTTCCCCCCAAAAGAGGCCATTATGCATTATTCCTAGCTTCTCTATTTAGTTTGTGTTAATTGCAATAGGATGATATTGTGATGGTGATGGAAATATCATTGGTAGACTTTTGACACACTATTGTGAACCACAGGTCGGATGACAAACTGACCAAAGATAGCAGTGGTAATAGGGACACAAGCAATTTGCAAACTGAGAATATTGTAAGCTGCCTTCTGTGTTATCTTATTAACATGATTCATACACCATCTTTCTTCACATCCAACTTAAACCTTTTTCTTTTCTACAGATATCTGAAGGTGGCAGGTCATCGATTTCTGAAGGTTGGTTATAGATCTATGCATCAATTTGTCTTTATGGCATTTACTGTGATCATGTGTCATTAGCTAGAGACATTTTTTTTGTTGATTATCCTGATTTGTGTCCTTTTGTGGTAGTGTATTCCTTCTATGAGTTCTATGTATAGTTTGAATGTAAAGCCAAACTGAGTGCTTATACTTGGTTACAGTGCAGTTGTTATGAAGTCAAATGTTATCCGTATGTGTGTTTAGCTAGTAACACTTTGATTTAGTAGAATAATTCCTTCACTAGGTATCCATCCCTAGTTTACGGAATTGGATGATTGCTATGTTTCTGAATGAGAGGTTTCATGATTATTTAGTTACCTTTGAAGTTCGAACCAAATGAGGTGTCACTGAATTGAACAATTTAGCCCTGTAAAATTTTTTGAACACTAATCCTTTCAAAGCTATGTTGTAAAATTTAGTAAAAGTTTGCTTTATGTAAAGGTGCTATCTAGTGTTGTAAAATGATTTATGGTTAAGATCTTTAGTTTACAGATGAATCAGTGTTCTTATTAATTTCAGTTGTGTTATCTGCTTACACTTGATGATTTTTAACACAAGTTCTTCAACTGATGTTATGGTACTGTCCTACTCTTGTCAGACTTGGAAGTGCCATCTTCAAGCTCGCACGCTTCTGAGCCTTCATCATCTGGTCAAGCAAAGAAATCCTCAGAAAGTCTACCTGCAGATTCTTCTTTGTCTAGAAAAGTTCCTTCTTCGGGGGAATATGTGAATTCCTCCCAAAGACCTGGTAGTTCTACATCATCAACATCTGAGCGCATTGCTGCAAACTCAGTTGCATGTGCTCCAGGCTTGTCCCCGAGCTCTTCAATGGGTTCTCTTAGCTCAGAAAAATCATCTTTGAACCCGAATGCTAAGGTCTATCGTATACTACATCTGGCTGCTTTTGTGCATGGATATTGATAGGCATCTATTCCTCTGATCATTTGTGTCGCAAGGTCACTGACAACTGTTATTTCTAAACCAGGAATTCAAGCTGAACCCTAATGCTAAGAGTTTCACTCCATCAACTTCTGTGAGGCATCCACAACCTCCAGCATCTGATGGACCATACTACTATGCTAATAACATGCCTACAGCACCTCTTGGACCTCCAATGGTGAGTTCTTACTTTTTTTTATCTTTTTAAGAACTGAAAACAGTATTCAGACATTCAAAAATAGTGGTTTAATACTTAAATTATGGATGTAATTGCATATATGGTCTATTTTCTCAAGGCATTGTGGCACTGGTTTGTTGACAGAATGCATCATTTAAGCATTTAATTTGGCCTTCGTTTGGTTACCAAGTCCACCCATTTCTTGATGCAATAATCCTTACTGGATTCATTTCCTTTTCTTGATGCAACAACCATTTCTCATCATTAATTTTAAGAAGCGCGTGAACTGTTCTTGCTGACTAAGATTTTGTGGCCTTAAGTATAATCATTGAGTTTTGGTCCAGAAGCCTACATGAGTGATTTGTGGGTTTAAGGGAAACAATTGTTTCAGATACTTCGAAGTATGCTCTGATTCCACTGAATGTGATCATATAGTTCCCTGAAATGATTTATAGCTAATATTTCTGTTTCTTTTTTTTGTTTGTGGATCTAATGGATGGCACATTTATACTGTTGTGTACTTGTGTGATAACATCTACATACTATAATGTTCTTATTCTCTTAAGAAGGCTGTGGTTCCAGTTCCACTTTACATATTTCATTACATGGGCTATGTTTTTAAACTTATAAATTGTATGTATATGGTTTCCTTGCTGCATTTATATGAATGAAACTGCAGTTTCCACCGGCCTATGGTGGACAGCCTATGGTGTACAATGCTCAGCCTGGACCTTCGCCCCAAGGTTACATGCATCCTGCTGGGCCACAGGTAAGGAATCTTGTTGCTATGATTTCAATTTCAGTTTCTTTATATCTCCTGATGCCATGTGTTCACTAATGTTGCTATGATTTCAATTTCAGTTTCTTTATATCTCCTGATGCCATGTGTTCACTAATGTTTCATCTGATGTACTGTTATGATTACTGCTCTTGTCCCCCCCCCCCCCCCCCCCCCCCTTTTTACCATGCTTAAGAAGTTCTTGTTCAACCTCTTGTGACTATATGCGGTGCATTGTTTAAAAATTTGACCTTTTTTAATGCTTCTTTCAACTATTTTTTCATTCTTTACACGCTACTGACCTACGAGGAAGTTTTATCTGAACAGTTCGCATGGTGTGCATCTGTGGTCTTAGTTGTCAAATAAACAATGCAAAATATTGATTTCACTTATCGCTGGGCTTATACATGTTTTTTCAAGTTGCAGTATGGGCAGCAGATGATGATGGGGCAGACTCGTCCTGTTTATTATTATGCACCTGTAAGCCAATGTATCTGTATAATCATCAAAGCTTTGTACCTAATGCCCCCTGTTTCTGTTTAACATTCTTTCTTCTTTTTCCCCAGGAGATGCAACAATACAGAGGGAGAAACTTCTAGGTAGAAAATTTTGAACCGCTGCCATGTTTGAAAGTTGCAGCTATACCCGTCAAAGGGATGCTAACCAGACCAGACCGCTGTTGGGATGAAAAGAAGTGTGGCCATATAATCTCAAATCTCAAAACACCAACTGCGTGTTGCCAGGCCGGAGCACGCCATTGTTGCACAACCTGTGCTCAAGTCTGAAGCAGGTTAACTGGGATTTATTATTATTTGTTTCACAGACGTGGTGTTGTAAATTAAAATCGCTGGTCGTTTGTGACCCTTGAAATGGTCGGTATTCATAAACGTGTGTGACTGTTCTCTTTTTGTAAAATTCGTGTTTTATTTATTTGTCTGGCAGAAGATTTGGATGGGAACGATAGCCCTTATATTTTCTGTTTACATCACCTTTCGTGAGCGGATGGCTTCGCTTGCCGTGGCGGGCACTTGTTACTTCTTGATCGTTACTCCTTTTATGAGTACACGTTTCAGAAATCTGGTGCTGATGTTTATTCTTCAGATAATTGGCCACAACTAAAATTTGAATTTTGAAACTTAACCTATTGGCCACGGCAAAAATTTGAATTTTGGAACTTAATTTCAGAGTTGATTTTGATGTTTTCTTATTTTAGTTTATTTCTCTAGCATTAGCTTTGAAGGTTTATAATCAGCTGCTGTCAAAACGATTGGGCTGTAAGTTTACATCCTCAGCTCTCACCAAATGCCCGCGACTTAGGCTATATCTAAATCGCATCAGTTGATTGAAATCGTATGGAACATTCGTTTCAGTTCAAACGATCAATACAACGTTATTTTGCTGGTACCTTTTGTGACCAACAGCCCAAGTTTTCATACTGGTGTGCTTAACCACGAATGGTGATGGATTGACGGGGGCGGTAAGATCACAAATTACCTTTTTGCCTGATTGTTGATTTGCATAACAAAGCATGCAGTGTGGCGCTACTTTTGCCAGAGGAAAATGACTGGAGAAAACCTAGGGAGGAAGAGTGGTGTTGGTTTGGTGCAAACTGAAGGTAGATGGTGCAT
The DNA here is from genome assembly GCF_000147395.1 of Oryza glaberrima. Lineage (NCBI taxonomy): Eukaryota > Viridiplantae > Streptophyta > Magnoliopsida > Poales > Poaceae > Oryza > Oryza glaberrima. Next base: position 16,233,039 of record NC_068327.1, on the reverse strand, counting down.
TCTATCTTCTTTCTCTTATTTTCCTGCCCTTTTAGGGCCTCTTCGGATTGAGAGATTTTTAGAGGATTTTCAAAGGAATAATGTAGATAGGAAATATTTCCTTTCCTTTTGTTTGGTTCAATGAATCAATCCAAAGGAAAATCAGAGCAAACATTCCTTTCCTGCGCAATCAATAGAGAAACAAAGGAAAATTAACATCCACAGGCAGCCCTAATGGGTGATCGATCGCCCTGGCAATGGGGGTAGCGATCAGATTCGCTACCCCCTCCCCGCTCCCTCCCTCCACCTGGTTTTTTTTTTTTGGCACCGCATTACTTTCCTATTTTAGTAAATTTATACACCTAAAGTTTATACACCTCAAGTTTACACATCTAAAGTTTAGAGACAAAGTTTATAAGTCAAAAGTTTATATATCCGATTCAAATTTAAATTTGAATTCAAATATTTTTTTATATATAGTATTTCTATACATCTAAAGTTTATACACCTAAAGTTTATAGACCTAAAGTTTATATACCCGTTTCAAATTTGAATTTGAATTATATCTGATTCAAATTTGAATTTGAATTTGAATTTGAATTCAAAATATTTTCTATATATAGTATTTCTATACACCTAAAGTTTATAGACCTAAAGTTTATAAGTCAAAAGTTTATATACTCGTTTCAAATTTGAATTTGAATTATATCCGATTCAAATTTGAATTTGAGTTTGAATTCAAATATTTTCTATATATAGTATTTCTATACATCTAAAGTTTGTATATAATTCAAATTTGAATCGGATATGTAAACTTTTGACTTATAAACTTTAGATGTATAAACTTTAGATGTGTAAGCTTTATATGTCTAAACTTTACGTGTACTATATATAAAAAATATTTAAATTTAAATTTAAATTTGAATCGAGTATATAAACTTTTAACTTATAAACTTTGGATCTATAAACTCTAGGTGTATAAACTTTAGATGTGTAAACTTTAGATGTGTAAATTTAAGATGTACAAACTTTAGGTGAAAAAATTTACTAAAATAGGAAAGTAATGCAGTGCCAAAAAGAAAACCACGTGAGGAAACAGAAAAAAAAAGCGGTGGAAAAGACGAGAGCAAGTGCACGAGCCTGGCAAAAAAAAAAAACGAATGAAAGCTGGTTGACGCGCTGAGATTCTAGCGGCTGATCGCACATTAGAGATATCGCGTGCTGTGGATGGGCTCTCGTGGGCCAAGCCCAATAGAAAAGAGGCTAAGAAAAACAAGAAAAGGCAAGTGGTGGCGGCAAGTGGCGGAAAGGGAAATCGATCGCTGCTCCTGTCGCCCAGCGATTGATCGCCCATTAGGAGTCTCGAACATCCACTCCTACCTCATTTTTTCCGTTTCCTTTGTTTTTCCTCTGTCTATCCGAACACATGTTTACCAATCCTATCTACAGAAATCCTGTGTTTTTCAATCCTCTGTTTTACACATGCATTCCTATCATATTCCTATGATTTTTCTATTCCTACGTTTTTACAATCCCATGATCCGAATAAGCCCTTAAATTCTTGTGCCCACCCAAAATAATCCTTGCATTCTCTGGACTCGTTCCAAATGCTCATTTTCCTTTTCATAAACGTAAGTGTTTTGAAACTTTTAGTATTTTTTTAAATCTTTCCTTCCATGTATGTCTGTGTTAAATAGTAAATGTGTAACTCTTGCAAATAAATGGCCCACATTAATTCCTACTTCCGTCTTTCAGAAAAAGAGGAAAGAATATCAAATTCACGTAATTTTGCAACAAAACTGCATGGAAGTTCCAAGCGGCTGAGGTGGTTCCTTTATCAATGTGTGCCTTGATGATGTGTTTCTTAAAAAAAATCACGCATAATGGCACCTTCCTCTTCTTTGACCAAGAAAGCACTTTTGCATATCCATGTTGTTGCATCGACATACTTAAGTTGTCATACTTTGATACATCCACCTGCTGCCGAGCTATCAGATCGGCATGCTCAATTTTGAAGCTAGCATAAATTACACGTACGGTCTCTGACTTGTATGGATGTACTATCTAGGTGTTAGTGAATTTATTTGCTTATTAAACATTAACATGAGCATGGTTATACATGACCACATAAAATATCTGGTTATCTGATGGGAATGTACAACTGCTGCCACTTGCTGCTTCTATTTTTCGATCATGTCAGGTTGGTAAGGCCACAAATTAACTTATCTAGCTAAAACTAAGCTAGGGAGGAGAGGGATGAACATCCAAGAGATGATCCCTGTTGTTGTACACTTGTGCTGAAGTATCATTACAAAAGAGTAAAGGCTAAGAAGAATAACACGACGACAATACGATCCCTTCGGAGCATTGCTTACTTGACCAGCTGGACTGTCAGGATTAGTCCTTCACTTGAGAGTGGAAGACAAACTCAGGAAATGTCATGGTGATATCTCTGCTCAAACAAATCATGCAACATCTTTGCAATTAGCATGAAGTAAAGCTAACACCATCACACCATCAAAATACACAACCAAAAGAGTCGATCAAATTATCATTCACTCGAGCAAAGTTTTCAAAAGAACATAGTGTACTTGAAAGGAAAACAAAAGAAAGGATCAACGTAGGAGAGTCTTACTACCCGAGGTAGGCCAGAGTCATGTTCTTCAGTAAACATGGATGGGCATTGACAAGTGCTTGCCACTCCTCGAAATCAATTTTCCCATCTTTGTTCGTATCTGCCTCCTCAAATGTCTTCAGATGACAGTGGAAAAAAATTTGCAGTTAACATTTCATTTGAGATAATTCAGTAAGTGTCATGTCTCAAAACTGCATCAGTTCTAACATCCCAAAGTAACTAAACTCAGAATTAAGGATAAAGAGCCATGAAATCTGCACCTTGTCAATGATGGTTTCTATGACCTGGTCTGTAAGGTTCAGATCTGATTCAGCCAGTGTGGCAACCATCATTTGCTTTAGCTAAGATTACACACAACTAAAATGTCTGATTAGTGACAAAACTAGTTCAATCCACTCTCAAACTTTCAAAACATTAAAGTGGCCAAGTACTAACAGAGCTCTAGCTCTTCTATAAGCTAGTAAGTAGTAACATATGGTGTGTGATAACTTGGTCAAGAAAAGTACCTCTGCTCTTTCAATAAAACCTTGATTCTTGGTATCGTACAACTGGAAAGAAACTGCAAAATGGTATAATTATTTAAGCTTGACTCATTGACAAACTATAGCATCAAGTAATAAAATGACAAATTGGACAACAATACAAATTGGAGTGTCTATGTAAATACTCAAATAGGAAACATGAACCTCTTGACTACAAGAAACTAAGAAGGACATCGTAAAATCAAGTTACTATTTTCTCATGCTGTAAAAGTTTTCTTTTGGAATTCAGTAGTATCATATTCGTGTTACCAAGTCAACAATTGTTAGCACTGAAAGTCTAAGTAGTCAAATTCAACAGTGTCAATCAGTTGAGAATGGACACAATAGTCTTTGCTTAAGGTTGTTCATTTCCTTCTAAAGTCACTAGACATGGACTATGGAACTGGTATCAACTTACAATCGATCTTGTCCTCAATGGGAGTGTCAGGATGGAAGATGGATAAAGCTACTGCAAACTCTTCAAATCCGAGAGCTTGTTCATGCTTCAAATCAAATAAATCAAATACCTACAAAGCAAAATGGCAAAAATATCAAAGTTAGAAAAACAGCCAATCCACTCCTTTGTCCATACATACATATTGATAACATCATCTGTGTTCGTTTTAGCCGATTGAAGAGAAAGACCTCTAAACGGTAAACGGTGCATTTTTGTTAAAAAAAATCCGAAAGTTGTTTTAAAAAGTCACATTAATCATTTTTTAAGTTTACAATAATTAAAATTTAATTAATTATATGCTAATGGTTCACCTCATTTTACAAATCTTCTCAATCTTCTTCAACCATCTCCTTTGAAATACTAGTACTGAATCCTACGTGTCCTAAGTCCTACATGTAAATAAATACTACTTCCCCCGTTTCATATTATAAGATATTCTAGCATTGAGCACATTCACATAGATGTTAATGAATATATACACATATATATCTAGATTCATTAATATTTATATGAATGTGGGCAGAATGTCTTATAATATGAAACGGAGGGAGTATGAGATATCTACACTTTAGAACATTTTAGATTATGACACATGTGGCATACTAAAGAGCTTATTTATTTACACGAGGACCAAAGTACAAAAATCCTCCAGTTTATTCTAGGTGAATTAAGGAAGAATGAAAAAGCTCATCAAAGCATACAAGTGTATACGTACCCGATCAGTAAACATGGTGCCTCCCTTTTCAGGACCAAATACTCTCAAGTTGAACTCTTCCTGCAAATCAAATTAAAACACTATTAGTTACACAGTGATGCAATTAAATACCGATATGACGAAGAAAACGCAAGACACATGTTTGGTGTTTCTTCAAAACTAACAGAGTGATCAGGCAAAGATAGATGAAGAAAATATTAGGCAGCTTCAATTTTGGACCTATATAATTAGTTGAGAGAATCTCTTATATGTCAGTCAAAATTACCCAGCTTCCTTATATGCTACTGAAAAAGTTACATTTCCTTCTATGCCGTTGGGTTTCAATTTTTATCCCTTTAGTGCCACTACCATTAGACTACTGTTAAGTTGGTGTTAAGTAGGCCATGAAAAGACACTAGTGCCCTTGTTCCCTCTGTTTTTTTTTCTCAGGTTCCTCTCCCTCTCGTTTATGTTTTTTTCACCATCGTGCATATTCCATCACCGAGACACTGACTAACTGAGCTAGCTCCTGTAGTCCCACACTTCCACTACTGTGTGACATCGCGTTTGCTCCTCTCCATGCATACCAGAGAAGTTGCTAATATCGGTGAACCACCTCCACAAGCTCTGCTAAACAAGCTTCCGTAATTAACCGTAGGCACACATTTAATTATCCTTGATTGCAAGCTTGCAGTCATTTGATGTAACCATTGGCACACATTTAATTTGCATCAAGGGCACATATATACTAGAACATGAATTAACTATCGGCACACTTTAATTATTCTTGATTTTAGCTTGCAGTCATTTAACTAATCATCTTGATTCGCTGGGAGACCAAGGATGAAGAGAGTGCTAGGCACATTTCAGATCATTAATTAGTGATAGCATGGATTGAAGAGTGAGGGTAATACAGGTATAGGAAGAAAAATCTAACATGTTAACTCACTTAACGGGAGCTAGGGTCAACTGACTTGACGGTGGTGGCATCAAAGGGATGAAAACTAAAACTCAGTGGCATAAAAGGAAACGTAGCATTTTCAATGGTATATAAGGGAAATGAGTAATTTTAAGTGGCATATAAGGAATTTTCTCTAATTGGTTTGGCAAGAAATCAAATACTAACTATTCATTGGTAACATTAAAAAATAATCATTGAACGGCCGAGGCTTCGTAATCGATTGAGATTAGTGAGCCATCGCATGCAGCGAGTAGACATAGACATTATTCATTCATGTGTATTTAATTTCCGTTTGATGTGTACCATCGAGGGTGAACAAATGCATATGCATGCATGCTTCAAGATATGTGTAAACCAAATAATTAATAATTCTAGTAATCAACATGCATTTGTAATCTAGTTAAACATGATACACACGCGCGCGTACCTTGTTGATCTTGCCATATTCGATGATGGCATCATCAATCCTTTTGAAAAGCTCATATAAGGCTTCAATCTCGTTGACGGTAACTAAAAAGAAAGAAGAAAAAAAAATAAAACAATAATTCTAGTAATCTAGTACAACATTTTTTATCTAATCTACTTATTTAATAAGGCCCTGTTTGTTTCAGCTTAAAATTATTATAATCTAAATTATTGAACTAGATTACTATAAACTGAATTATAATAAGCCAACATATAATAAGCTGCGAGCTATTTGTTTTCCTAGATTATAAGCTGTTTGTTAGTTGTTCGCTACCCAATAATCTAAAAAAGAACCTTTAAAGTGGATTACTAGATTATAGTAATCTGACTTATAGATTATAATATTCTATCGTAAGGGCAGATGCAGTGCGTCGTCAAAATTTGAGGAGCCTCGCATGCCACCTATGCAGGAGAACGCCCGAGAACAATACTCCACAGTGCATATTTTTTTAAGTGGGGCCCACCAATCTTTATTCCCTTTTACTTTTCATCTACCCTCTCTCTATCCTCTAGTCTTCGTTCCCACCAAAGAAAGTCATTGAACCATGAACTCCTCTCCACCGACGGAATCAGCAAGGCGGTGACCGGAGCGACGGGTGGGCGGCCCAAGCAGCGAGCGAGCGGAGCGCCGGGGCGGCGGTGAGCTCGTCCTCGCACGGCGCCGAGCGGAGCGCCGGAGCGGCGGCGCGGTCGTCTTCGCGTGGAGCCGGGCGGAGCAGCGGCGAGCTCGTCCTCGCGCGGAGCCGGGCGGAGCAGTGGCGCGTCGGCGAGCCCCAGCCGGCGCAGATCGAGGGGTGGCGCAGCTGGCGAGCCCCGGCCGGCGCCGATCGGGGGGCGGCGCGGCCGGAGCCGCCGCTCCTTTCTCCTGGTCGGCCCCGCCCTCCCCTCCTCGCTCCTCTCTCCCTCTCTCCTCTGGCACGTGTGGGTCCCACCGGCTGAGACGAGGAACTTGTAGCCAAAACTTGCTCCGCGTTCTTTAGGATTCCGCGCGAATTGCTGATGTGGCACCGAATATTCGGTTCTTGGGTGCGAGGCTGAACACCACCTCGGTGTGTTGTAAACGCCCTAATAAGCTATATGTTTATTTTAGCTTATTCCTAATAATCCAGATTATAAGGATCCTAAGCTGAATTAAATAGGGCCTAAGTATAAACGCACCTCGACGGGACAAGATCTAATTAAAAAAAATAAAAATTAACGTGGATGCTTACATATGGTTTGGGCGGTAAGAGCTTCCGGGTTTTTGGGGCCGTCCTCGTTGGTGTAGCTAGGGATAGGGTTACAGCACCTCATCACCAACCCGGCCATATCAGACAGCCACTGCGCTATCGCCGCCGCCGCCGCCATCTCGCTCGCACACCAATTAATCAATCTCAGACTTGAATTGGTCGGTGGAATTACTCTCGGAAGATGAAGAATTTTATGGCTAGCTTGAGTCGACTAGAGAAAGCATCACCGGCGGAACGGATCGGAGGACGGATTTATGGGAGGTTTCTGCCGGCCAGAGGATCCGGTGCAGCAGTTATAATACGGCCGCGGAATTGAAGCAGCAGCCAAAGACGGAGTCCAGTAGCCGCCCGATTCCGAAGCCGAAATCTCCAACTACCGAACGCTCGCGTCGCGCTCTTTCGCAATCTGTTCTTTCCTCTAGTGGTTAACAGGTCCGATTCCCCTTATTCCCCTTCTCCCTTTCTCGTTGCCCTCTCTTCCTATCACTCCAGCGGAGGGGGGATAGATGGTGAGGTCTTCGGGAGCGTCGACGACCCTCCATCGCCGTCGTTGACCATCCTCTCGGAGACGTGAAGGCGGAAGGCGAGGATGGTGAAGTTAGACGGACAGGTCTAGGGGTTTTGCGGCAACGGCTCATCATCGTGTTCCTTTGTCGCCGGTATTTCCCTCAACGTCTAGCTCCCTCCTACGGTGAACTTGCTACCATGCAGCGACGATTTGGGGGGCTATCTCGACGATTTGGTTTTCCTCTCCTGGATTATTACATTAGTTGCGCATTCGGTTGTGATTTTTGTTTGATTCGTCATCTTGGTCGCATGTATTTCCTGCCACATCGAGCTTTATCCCGCAGCAAGCTTGATGAACCCAGCGATTTGGTGAACCTTACAGTTAACTGTGTATTTTTCAAATTTATGAGTGCTTTTAGTTGTCCCCCGTTCTGTTCTTAGGAGCTCACATATATTTGTTGACATCACGTCAATAAACAGAGGTTAGCTGTAACTAAATTCATTCCATGCCTTTTTTTGTCAGTTCATTTCATTTGTTTATGACATGATACTGCTTGAAATAGGTTCTGATTGGGGTAGGTGCTGATAGAATGCTTGGAAAATAAATGATTGTGGATAAGTTAATTCATCCGTAAGTTTCAAAGCTGGATCACTTACTGACATGATAACTATTATAGAACGTCACTACTACTATCAGTACAATGCAACTAAAAATAGATGATAAGATATATTGAATATTTCCTGAAAAAGTGCTTACATACCATACACCACTCTAACCAAGCAGGATTACCCTGAAGTACATGGTAATGCTGTAGAAACTTTCTACATTGACTTGATGTGCCCCTCCTGCTCTTGCTACAAAATTATGCATCCGAAGTTTGTGTTTTAGGTTTTGCTTAATAATTGGTTTTGATCAGAAATGTTGCATTAGCAATTTCATGTTACTACCATATGCGTATCTTTTTTCTTTGTTTGTTGAATGCCATTTCATTTCTATGGGAAGGTCTGACGCATGACCGCGCACGCGCAGCGAACGGCCAGACCACATGTACACCAGATTTATACAAGTATTTATCAAACTTTATGGAAAAAAGTCTCTAATTGGAAACTATTTTTTAGTTAGATTTTGGGCTTTCAATTCACATAAGTCCATCTACATAATTTTAGAACTTACCATTCACAAATATATTTTAAACGCAAACTTTATACATATAAACTATACACTTATAAACTTTATACTGATGTAAAAAAACATTCTATATATAAACATTTGAATCTGAATCTGTGTCCCAGTCAGAACGGAACCGGATCCGTTCTGATAGACGTAGTGGCTTCCACGTCCGCAAAATCTAAATCGAGAGCGCTCTCGATTTAGTCATAACAAGCGACGCTAGCCATTGTCCAGATACGATCAGCCATTGTCCAGATATGTGTCTTGAAGAATCGTTCTTTACCATAGTACTAATTGATCAAGTAGAAAAAATATTCCTGCCATCTATACTTCAAATATAATTTTCTCTTAAACTACTCATCTGATCTACGATCCGATTACACCGTTGTGTTCGTAACAATTAAATCTTTACAACAAGATCTCACATGATTATATTTTGATAAAAAATCACAAATTACTTTTATAATATATCTAAACTACTTTTATATTTCACTAAGTTACTTCTTAAACATATAAAAGTAAATTCAATAAATTTTTAAAGTAATTAACATATATTATAGAAGTTACTTTCTTTTTGTTATAAATTACTTCTATAGTATATGCAAATTACTTTTAGGTTTTATTGAATTACTTTTATATGTCTAAGAAGTAACTTAGTGAAATCTAAAAGTAATTTAGATATATTATAAAAGTAATTTATATTTTTTCATCAAAATATAATCATGTGAGATATTGTTATAAAGATTTAACTGTTACGAACACAACGGTGTAATCGGATCGTATATCGGATGAGCAGTTTTAGAGAAAATTGTATTTGAAGTATAGGTGGATAGTGTCTATCATATATGGAGTGGTAGCTGCACTAGCTGTGTAGTCATGTCCTTCTACGTCAGAGGGACGTCTGACCACGCTGATTCGTTCAATCGGCATCGGACGGGAGCGATCGAACACAGGGACGAACAAGCTAAGCTATCGCGGCCCACGCAAGAAAAATCGGCCCACGAAGAGGCTTGACTGCCGTCCGCCCGTCTCCACTCTCGACACAGCCGGAGCTCCGTTGGAAGGGGAAGAGAAGGCAAGCGCTGCCAGTCAAGCTCCGGTGTCAGGAGGTCGCAGGAGTCCCGGGTTGAAGTGGCCTTGGCTTTGTCCGGATCTTCCCTGCGCTCCCCGGCAGAGCTCACGCGCACGGCCGCATGTGTCGTGACCGAGAAAATTGACATTGTGCCATCCTCAAAAAGTGGGTTTCGCCCAAATGCCATGTTGGGAGTGGACTTCGTTAAAATGCCACTTTCAACACATGGTTACACGCTAAAATACTATCTCGGACCAAATTACCCTCCTCTCATCTTCTTCCTCCCTCCATCACCATCAGCTCTCGCCGGCGGCCACCATCTGCCTTCGCGCGAGCTCTCCTCCATGGAGAACCACAGGCCACAGGCCCCTGCGGGGACCCCTCCCATGGCTCCCCTCCCTGTGCCCCCTCCCATCCGCCCCCATCCCAGCCCCGCCCTCCGCGAGCCCCGCACCCGTCCCGGACACCGCTGCCGTCGCCTGCACCTCCGATGACCACCGCGCCGTGCCTTCGCCATGGCCATGCCCACCAACGACTCCGCCGTGTGGGTGCGCCTCCGCCGCCTGGAAGAACGGGAGCGGCTGGGACGGCGGGTTGGCACGAAAGACGGAGACCGCCGACGTCGGCGTCGGTGGCGCGGATGGCGTGGAGCGTGACCACGGGGTCGTCGGTTGGGGACGGTCGAGGCGGACGAGGCGGGGGTTGTCGGGGAGGAAGGGGAGCGGAGGTGGAGGCGGATGAGGTGGGCGTGGCAGAGGCGAGCCGGCGAGGCATCCCTTGTCAGAGGTGGAAGAAGGTAGTAACAGGGGTATTTTTGTCCGTTCGGGCATTATAGCGTGTAGTCTTCGATTGAAAGTGGCATTTTAACAAAGCCCACTCCCAGCGTGGCATTTGGGCGAAACCCACTTTTGAGAATGGCACAATGTCAATTTTCTCGTGGTGGTGACCAAGGCGAAGGTTCTGAAAGCTTGTGTTCTCGACGCTGCTGGCGGAGGCCTCGTTGTGGCGCTGGAGATGCAGGTGTGCTCCATGGCAAAGCTCACGAAGGCGCTCCCTCCGTGGCACTCCCGCCGCCGGCGCCGTCGGCGGCGGCAATGTTGTCATCTCCAGTTCCAAGCAAGGAAAGGACTCGTATATGTATCTGTGCATCTCTTTTTTAGGGTATTACTGTGTTAATGAGCAAATCGACGGTGAAAGCATCCATAACCAGTTGACAATGCTAGTGTTCCTTTTTAATTAGTTTGGTCATGAATGATTTTTGTTTAACGGCAAGCTCGTGGCTTCTGCAGCAAAAGCAAGAACGAGAGTATTCACACGCTTCTTTTAGACGTATGTTTCCGAATGGAATCGGCCGGGCTGATTTTTGCCGGCGGTAGGCGCCGCTCTAGCATGTCCGTCCTCGCCGGCGGGCACTCCGGATGTGTCAGAGTGGAGACAGCAGTCGAGCCTCTTCGTGGGCCGATTTTTCTTGCGTGGGCTGCGACAGCTAGCTTGTTCGTCCCTGTGTTCGATCGCTCCTGTCCGATGCCGATCGAACAAAGCAACGTGGTCGGACGTCCCTCTGACGTAGGGCAACAGGGGTGTTCGCTTTGGGCAATCGTTCGCTCATCAGCCATCTTGGTGTTTCTTGCTCTTGTGAATCTTTCCTCTTACTTATTTTTCTATAAGTAATAAATAATTACTTATTTTTTTAAGAAATAAATAATTTATTTGGTCTCTTATTTATTGTTGCACAGAGAAGCAATGTTTTTTTTTGAAGTTCCATAAAAATGGTCAAGATATTTCCCCAAGGAGCAACAATGAGCATGTCTTCCAAATTTTATAATAGAAAGTTTTCTTTTTCAAAATTGGAAAGAGGAGTTTTTCTTAAGTATAGAAAGTATAGGTGTGGTTCCTAGTAGAAACTTTTGTTTTTGTTGTATCAGAAGAAAGTTTGTACGTAACGTTTGTGTAAAGTTTCTAATCATAAAGTTTTTTAATCATGTAGAAAGTTTTGGAGTAATTACTTAGATAGTGATGTTATTTCAACATAAAGTTCCTGTGGAAATTTCAGAGTAGTAAGTTTCTTATTCCCATAGAAAGTTTTGAGTACGAAAGTTCTATAATTCACATATAAATTTATATTAGTTAGATAGTGATGTTATTTCAACGTTTTCATGTAGAAAGTTTCAGGGTAATAAGTTTATGATTTTCGTAGAAAGTTTTGAGTAGAATGTTTTCTAATTCATGTATAAATTTGCATTTATTAAGATAGTGAAGTTATTTAATATAAAGTTTTCATTCTTCATGCAAAAGTTATTTCAATCTCTAGTGGAAAGTTTTTTTTTGAAAAAAGTTTTTCAATATGGAATGTTTCCAAGTTTTATATCTTCCAAATGAAAAGACCATTGTTTTCTTTTACTAGAAAAAAATACCCGTGCGTTGCAACGGGTGAAGTCTATTTTAATCTTATTATTGTTATATGGTTTAGTTAAGATGAAATTCACTGTGTGAGTTTGCTTGGATATATATGTTTTTTAGAAAATCATGAGCTGTAGTTATGAGTCCGATTCTCAAGTTAGCATGTGAGTTTTTTTAAACAGATTTCTTATAAGATTCTTTCTGTATTACCAAAAGTGAACTATCTTAAAAATCGACTCAAATATAGATACGTATTTGCAAAAGCAAACGAACTTAAAAACCAACTCTTACACGGATGACGTACCAAAATACCGGCAAAAACATCTTCAATCCCTTCTTTCTATAAAGTTAGGGCCAAAAGCTCAAATCTCGTGCTTCCACGCCATCATCAAATTGTGAACCGTTGGATGAATGCATTAGATCGGTTCTCAGACATTGGATGGAATGCAGCATAGAGGCCAACCTATTAGTCATCGGGTGAGTCTCTTCGCCTCCTCGGTGCCAAATGTAGCCCACATGAACACATTGGTCCATCTCCACACACATCTACATGTATCCAGCTCGTCAATCCGTATAAAAGAGCTTTATGGCTGAACGCCCCTTCAGTTGACATGTGCTACCTAAATTATCTATAAATTTTGGATAGGGCTGCTAAAAAGAATTTCTCCAAGAAAGCTATTTGTTTCTTCTGTTTTTTCTTGAGATTGTACCTCCTATCTAACAAATTGATGTTAACCAAGTCTCGCAGTAACGAGTGGGGCATCCTCTAGTTTTTATAGTAGTAGAGATACAAAGGTTGGAGTAGTTGTTCTTGGTCGCCATGCTGATGCTGTCGAGAAGCCACATAATTTCACGCACAACGCTGCTTGCCTGCTACTACTTGATGCATGATTGGCATCGCTAGATCGATCATCGGTGCTACGTACGCCGGTGTTGGTCGCACGAAGTCGTTAACCCTTCGTGATTGTAGGAGATCTCTTGATCATGATTGTGATCGCGTTCGCGTAGGCTAAACGGGCACAATTTACCACATTATATAGAGTATGGATTCTGTGTATGAGCGTGATTCCAACTCTTGTCGGGCGCGCTCAGGCCTATCGATCAGTAGCGAAAGATGCAGGACGAACCAAAAATCTCATTGGAAGCAGATTTCATTTCCTAAAATAGATATATAAAGATTAAAACCAACTCAAAAACGGATGACGTACCAAAATTCTGACAAAAACATCTTCAATTTTTATAATAGTAGAGATAGAGAAGTGAAAATCCATATGTTTTTGTCCTACTATCGGGCTCTCTACTCACTACTGGAGACGGGAAGCTCCCGTGTGCTAACTAATGTTACCGTGCGTACATGATCACACTCGGTAACGTCCCAAATGATACCAAGTGTTCGTTCTGACACACGGTAACATACGATCATATCGTGCGCTGCAGTGGCACACACGGTAACACATAAATATACCGTGTTTCATTTGGCGCACCCGGTAACGTACTGTTCACTAGAGACCTCCCGTTAACTCCGTTTTCACGTGCCTAGCTGCGCGCCTAGCTGGCTGTGGGGCCAACTGTGCAGAGGAATCTTCCCGTGTTTTTTTTTTCTTGGACGCACGGGAACTTCTACAGCCTTACAAAGGGAAATGGTCTATATTTCTGTCCACATCCATTTTGCAGGATAATTGAAATTTAAAAAATGTTAGAAAATCTTGAAAATTGTAGAGAAAATAAAGCAAACTGAAAACGGAGGGAAAATTCATGGCTTCGTCGATAATAATTTTATTAACTAACTGATTTACTCGTGTCATGCTACATAATCTTAAAAAGTTAACTTTTACATTCATTTCAAAGCATAAAAATATCTAACTATCCAATGATTTTTTTCATCAATGCCTCCATGCCAACCGCCCCGACGCCTGCCTCCACCTTTGTGTCCACCGCCATGGCGCCTGGCCCGCCTTTGCCTGGCTCGTTGCCGCGCCAGAGAAAGTGAGAGAGAGATGAGGAAGGGAGAGAAGAGGATGGAGATTATGACGCCCATGCGCCTGGCTCGTTGCTGCGCCAGAGAAAGAGAGAGAGAGAGAGGAGGAAGGGAGAGAAGAGGATGGAGATTATGACGCCCACCCGCGGCGCTTGGCCCCGCCTCCGCCACCGCCGCCGCATCACCCCTTTTCCCACGTCGTCACCGTGCCAGAGAAAGAGAGATAGGAGAAAGGGAGAGGAGGGGAGAGATTATGATGACGTGGTCACCCTGACGTGTGGGGCCCACATGTGTCCTACGCTGACTCAGCTATCACGTAGGATAAAACCGAGGCTAAAACCGCCTAAGGACCTAAAGTGGCCCGGTTTTGTAAGATGAGGGATGATATATATCTGGTTTTGTGGTTGGGGGATGATTTTGTAATCCAATAACAAGATGAGGGACCTTCGATGCACTTTTTCCCATCAACAAACTATTTATACGTGTGTGGGCCGAAGTACGCGCCGATATCGATTGTGTTGCAAGTTCATGTCTGTATAATGTTCCTAGCTAAGCTATCACGTGACGATGATTGTAAATAACTCGTACTAATATGTCCTATACTACTTTCATCAATCCCACAATTTCGTGTTTTTAAGTTACATAAAAAAATCAGCTTGCAACATTAGTCCTAAACTTAGTTACAAAATCCTCGCTCATCACCAAGAGTCCCCTTATTTCATTCCCAATCTTTTTTTTTTGGAATTTTGGTGAAAAAAATGGCTCCAACAGATCTCCTACCCGGATGCTAATTTTTTGGAAGCCCCTTGCCCGCATCCTGTGCTCTCTTTATTTTAGGTGCATATGCCGTCCCCATTCTCTTATTTGCGCGAGATTTTTCTCACGGGAGCGCCACACTCTGCGGGGGAGCACCAGCAGCGTGCACGACATGAAGGAAAACAGGAAAATTTGGAAAATTTGTTGTTAGTTTAACATAAATGCCCACTTTTAGTTTTAGGAATAAAATTTAGGTTTTCTTTTAGAGAGATCAATTTTTTGACTACCTATTTCCAAGTTTAGGAAACTTCAAAACAAAATTTTTTCAGAGAGATCATACGTAATTTCTTGTGATTCTTGAATCTTGCTCTCCCACAACAAACTTGAGAATGAATTGCACGTACTAGTCCATCATCCTTTTCAGGTTGGTTTCTGTACTGGAATGGCAAGGTTAAATGGTTAATGGCACCTTTTCTCTTTTGGGACCAAGTGTAAAAGTAGTGATAATCCATCATGGATTTAGTGTTCGTTCTTTCATGTTGGGAACTAGGGATGAAAATGGATCGAATACGGTCGGAAACTAGCTCTATCATATTCGTTTTCATATTTTTTCTCGGAATCGAAATCGGAATCGGAAACCCGGATACGAAAACGGAATCGAATATTATCGAATACAGATACGGAGCGAATACGAATCGAAACGAATACGATAACGAATAATTATCAAAATATCGAGACCCCTCAAAATAAGCTTCTTAAAACGAGGAAGAGATGTAGCCATTAGTTTTCAAAAACAAAACATCAGTATTTTCAAATTGTATCTCTATTTATAAGGGCAAGGGGGAGATAGAAAATGTTATGTTTACTTTCCATACAAATTTATGTTATCATGAAACAAATAAATTAATGTGTATCACTGAAATTTTCGTAGGCACATTGAAATTTTTGAAAATTCGTTGAATATTTTAAATTTTGGGTTGAACATTTCAATTGAAAGTTTTTAAACATTTGAGTGGTTATTTTTCAGAATTGAATTTTTTCATTTGTTTGTATGTGGACCATTTAAGGGCCCGCATGAAAAAAAATCAATTTTTCCATATGGGTGACTTAGGAAGCCGTATGCAAAAATAAAATTTGGAAATTTGAAACTAATTTATCTCTCTCATATGAACTCCAAATTGGATGATTCTTTTTCCTAAATGTTTCTAAAATCATGCTCTATCGTGTTATTGTGTTCTGCTATTATTTTGGCCATTTTTTCTTGTGACTTTGTTTTATCAATTAAAAATTTGAATTTCAAAACTTCAAATAATATTTTGAAGCTGTAATTAATTTCAGCTGAAAAAGTCATGAACATGAAAGTTGCAGAGCTCATCAAGACATACAACTTTTATTTTGGTCATTTCTTCATCTGATAAATTGATAATAATATTGTTCACAAAGTTTACATATGAGATAGATGCAAATTTTGTGAACAATGTTACTATCACTTTGTCGGATGAAGAAATGACCAAAATAAAAGTTATAGATCTTGATGAGTTATACAACTTTGTTGTTGATGACTTTTTCAGTTGAAATCATTTAGTATTTCAAAATATTGTTAGAAGTTGTAATATTTTGAAATTCAAATTCAAATGGTTCAAACAAAGTCATATAGAAAAATGACCAAAACAAAAGTTGTAGATGTTGATGTGTTATACAACTTTGTTGTTGACAATTTTTTTATTTGAAATCATTTACTACCCAAAAAATTATTTGAATTTCTTATATTTTTAAGTTTAAATTTTATATAGTTTAATCAAACTCGGATGGAGAAATGACCAAAATAAAAATGATAGATCTCAATAAGTTATATGTCACGCCCAGAAATTCCCGAATAGAATTCCAAGCAGAATGTGCATTAAAATCCCCGTCCAGGACCGGCCGGGGTACACAAACGACAAAGTTGACATACAGATCCACGTCTTACAAACATTATAAAAAGTCTTACATAAATGCAGCGGAAAATTAAAAGATAACTGGAGCTAAGCCTTGACTTGGACCGCAGCGGGAACACAACTCCACAGGCTTCCTCGACGGCACGGACGAAGCCTACTCCTCGGAAAAACCACCATCTGACGCATACTCAAACTCTGGGGTTTGGGAAAAATAGAGCAAGACTGAGTACTACCCACTGTACTCAGCAAGTCATACCGGAATAGGGGTATGATGCAGGGAATTATCAAGGGATAGCTATATTGGTTCATTTGCATAAGGTGAGCATTTATAAAAAGAAGTTGAAAGCAGTAAACAGTTGTAATAATTAATCAATATTAATCATCCACTGTCCAACACTATACCACGTTGCAACAGGCCCAACCATCCACCTATACTATTCAATTCCATTAGACTAGTCTAGGGTGAGTCTAATCACGGTGAATCTGGTTGACCGCCTATAACCGCGGGCATGGCTATTCGAATAGTTTTACTCTGATCAGATGTGTACAACTGTACCCACAAGACACAGCCCCACAACACGTTTCCGTGCGCCGACATGCCACCACGACATACCGGATAGAGGCCGTGACAGGACCCTTCGCATAACCCCCTCTAACCAAGCACACCACACCTCAGGTTTCACCCCCACTCCTCGCAAGGCAGCGGGCAGTCCCCTCTCGTGCCTAGGTGAATCCGGAAGCCGCATAGGCCGTCGGAGGGCCCATCCAAACCCCATCACGCCCACCCTTGCCTGGATGCGTCAGCTAGAGGAAAGCTACACTACAAGCCCAGCCGTTGCCCACGCTGGCTTGTGGTAAGTACGAGGAATTCTTCCAGGGTTTCCCGCGAACCGGTCCTTAATTGCCATGGGTGCGACTAGCAAAACCATGCACCCACAGCCCACCATGTAACACATTTTAATGAAGCGACACCAGGACGGTGGCTCTAATCCAATGTCAACACTAGAACCTGAAGTCTAGACATTAATATAATTTTCCCCATTGTGTGCTAGTTGAACTAAGCATGGCTAAGCAATCCCTAGTCCAATATCTAGTCATGTCATATCCTAAGCTAATAAAGGAACATGGTACAAAATAGCATGGCTATAACAGTAGGTAAACATCCCATGGTAATATTATAAAACAATGCAGTATTTGAAGGAAAACAATGGAGCATTTGCAATATAGGATCAACATGTTCAAGTGACAAGCATGACTTGCCTTGCTCTGCAGCTGGAGGAACTTCGGCGACTATTTCAAGGTACACCGGAGCGTCGGGAGGGCCGGAATCTAAGCGACAAACAAAGCAAACAGTACAAACAAGCTATAAGGCTACTGAAACAAAGAACAAAACCATTTTTAATAGATTCTACACATTTTTCTTGATTTATTGAGACTTGAATGGGCTTAAACGGATCTCGGATGAATTAGATATGAATTTTGGAAGATTCACTGTATTTTTACTATAAACAGAAAAATCCTTAATTGATTTATTGCGCAATAAATAAATCCTGGGGAGAGAGAGGGCGGCGCTGACATGCGGGCCCCACATGGAAGTGGCACGGGTGGCGGTCCGCGGTGGACTGGGTCCACGGACCGGAAAAAGGGGCGGTGCACCACGTGGTGCGGACGTGGCGCCGACGCGGCGGCCATGCGGCAGCCACGCGGGCGGCCGAACGGACGGCTCGCACGCAGATGCGGCTCGCGGCCGGCTCGCGCGGACACGGCTCAAGCCGGCCCAGCGGCCATGGCGCGCGGCGGCGCGGCTCGCACGCAGCGGCGATGCGAGGCGGCGATCGGCGGCGATCGGCCGGCGGCGGAGGGCGGCGACAGTGGCGGCTAAGCGGCTAGGCAGCGGCATGGCGGCAGCTAGCGGCGCGGGAGAGAGAGAGAGGGAAGGGAGGGGGACCTCACCGACGACGATTGACGACGGCAAGCGACGGAGGGCGATGGCGACGGCGGGACGAGCTCCGGAACCACCTAGCGAACAAGATGAGAGGGGTTAGAGGGAGAGAGGAAAATGGGAGAGGGCGAGGATGCCGGCCGAAGGCGGCGGCCATGGCGGTGCTCACCGGCGAACGGCGTGGAGTGGGTTCCGGCGGCGGAATCCAACGGAGGAGGGGTGGACAGGGTGGCCCGCACGACGGTGATCGCGGCGGCGTCGTCGGTGCGGCTCGGCGCGGTGACTAGAGGCGGCTAGCGGCGACCGGAGCGGTGGCGGTGGCGGCGAAGAGGAGGGCGACGGCGCTAGGGCGTTAAAGGGCACGAGAGGGCTCGGTGAGATGGGGAAAAGGAGAGAGGGGGTGGCGGTGGTGCTTAAATAGAGGAGGGGGAGCTCGGACGTGGCTGGTAGAGGCGGGAATCGCCAGCCGACGTGGGGGAGTGGGGGAGGAGAGAGAGGCGGGATTCGAATTTCGAATCCCGGCCATCTCGGGCGCGGGCGCGGGCGAGAGGGAAGGGGAGTGGGTGCGGGGGACGTGGCGCATGCGCGGGCGTGGCCGACGTGGCCCGGAGGAGGCGGGAATGTGGGCGCGGCGGCGGTTGCGGGCGGCGGCGCCGGCTGGAGGAAGGGGACGGGCCCGACAGGTGGGCCCCACCTGTCGGCGACCCCGGGGGAGAGGAGGAGGGAGGCGGCTGGCTTGGCTGGGCCTCGGCCTGTCGGCCGGCCCAGCGGGAAGAAAGGGGGGGGGGAAAGAGGGAATGGGCTGGCGGCCCAATTGAAGGAAAAAGAGAAAAGAAAAAGGAAAAAGAAGCAAAATGGATTTTCCTAGGATTAAATATTGCTTGTGCTGAATTTTAATTGGTTAAAATTATTTCTAGAGCTCTGAAAATTCCACTAAAAATCTTGTTAGTGTATTTCGACATGTAGAACACAAGAAAAGTTCCACATGCCAAATCCGATTATTATTTGCATTAATTTATTAGGGTTTTCTCTTGCTTTATACCGGTATTTTCTTAGACCATTTAGAACTTCAATTTAGGCTTAGGAAAGAACTTCAGGGTGTGACATTATACAACTTTGTTTTTAATAACTTTTTCATATGAGTTGATTTAGTGCCTTTAAATTCGTTTTAAAGAGCCACGTATAAAATAAAAATTGATTTTTACATTGAAAAAAAATCCACCATTTTTTTCACCCCCAACCTTATCCTCTTGACTCTTTCTCTCCTCTCTCTCTCACACACACTTTCTACTCTCTCTCTCTCTCACTTCCTCTCATTCACAGGCACAGGGCGGCGGCGGCCGGCCAAGAGCAGCGCGGGGTAGGGCAGGCGGCGACCGGCCGAGAGCGGCGCGCGGGCTCGCGAGGCGGGGCAGGCGGCGACGGGCGGCGGCGGGAGCGCGGTGGGCGGCGGCGGCAGCAGGCAGGCTCGCGCGGCGACGGGCGGCGGTAGCGGGCAGCTGGCGTGGCCGGCTAGCCGGTTAGGGTTTCTGGTTTTTTTTGTTTTTTTTGCTGAAAAATATCTTCGGATATCCGATGAAAAATCCCGGATAGTTTCCGACCGTTTTCCGATTCTGTCGGATATCACCCTTACTTTATTCGTTTTCGTATCCGAGAAAAAAAAATCTGAATTCGTTTCTGAATTCGAGAAATTCCGGATAGTTCCGACCGAATTTTTCCGAATCCGAAAATTGGTCCGGACGGCCAGAAACTATCTGAACACCAGTTTCATCCCTATTGGGAACCAATACCTCGCGTACGTAAAACGGAACGACTCATTAACGCAGGATTAATTAAGTATTAGCTTTTTTTCAAAAATAAATAAATATTATTTTTTAAAGCAACTTTTGTATACAAAACATTTACAAAAATACACCGTTTAGCAGTTTGAAAAGTGTGCGCATGGAAAAGGAGAGAGATGAGCTGAGAAAGTTGGGGAAATATCTCAGCCTATTGGTATTTCGATTTTGACATGCACGACGGTGAAATGGGGATAGATAGATAGATAGAGTTGAGAGTGCCTGTATAAAAAAAGACAGTGTTCCAATAATTCTTTAATCGCGCGATGTGATTATTATAAAACTGTCATCTCACAAAGTGGCTGATCAACTGATGATCGGATGGATGTTTATATGTGGGTAAAAGGTAGATTACGCTCTATTGCTATATTAATTACTTGTGCTAGGGAGGAGGGATGAACAGCCAAGAGATGATCTCTGTTGTTGTACACTTGTGCTAAAGTGGCTAAGAAGAGTAATACGCTGACAATACGATCCCTTCAGAACATTACTTGCTTGACCAGCTGGACTCTCAGGATTAGTCCTTCACTTGAGAGTGGAAGAAGAACTCGGGAAATGTAATGGTGATATCTCTACTCAAACAAATCATGCAACATCTTTGCAATTAGCATGAAGTAAAAGCTAACGCCACCAAAATACACAACGAAAAGAGTCTATCAAATTATCACTCACTCGAGCAAAGTTTTGAAAAGAATAGAGTGTACTTGAAAGGACAACAAAAGAAAGGGTCAACGTAGGAGAGTCTTACTACCGGAGGTAGGTCAGAGTCATATTCTTCAGCAAACACGGATGGGCATTGACAAGTGCTTGCCACTCCTCAAAATCAATTTTCCTGTCTTTCTTCGTATCTACCTCCTCAAATGTTTTCAGACGACAGTGGAAAAAATTGCAGTTAACATTTCATATGAGAGATTTCAGTAAACATCATGTCTCCAAACTGCATTAGTTCTAACATTACAAAGGAACTAAACTCAGAATTAAGGACAAATAGCCATGGAATCCGCACCTTGTCAATGATGGTTTCTATAACCTGGTCTGTAAGGTTTAGATCTTATTCTGCCAGCGTGGCAACCATCATTTGCTTCAGCTAAGATTACACACAAGTAAAATGTGAGTCAGTGACAAAACCAGTTCAATTCACTCTCAAACTTCCGATTGTTCGAGCTGATGGTTGAAAAATTCAAAACATTGAAGTAGCCAAGTACTAACAGAGCTCTACCTCTTATATGAACTAGTATGTTGTGTGATAACTTAGTCAAGAAAAGTACCGCTTCTCTTTCAATAAAACCTTGATTCTTGATATCATACATCTGGAAAGAAACTGCAAAAATGGTATAATTATTTAAGCTCAACTCATTGACAAACTATAGCATCTATAGAACTGAAGAATTAGTTAAAAATAATTTTCAAGTAATAAAATGACATGCTTAAAATGTGGACAACAATACAAATTGGAGTGTCTTTGTGTATACTCAAATAGGATATATGAACCTCTTGACTACAAGAAACTAAGAATGACATCGTAAAATCAAGTTACTATTTTCTCATGCTGTAAAAGTTTTTTTTTCGAATTCAGTAGTATCATCTTCGTGTTACCAAGTCAACAATTGTTAGTACTGGAAATCTGAATAGTAAAATTCAACAGTGTCAATCAGTTGAGAATGGACACAATAGTCTTTGCTTAAGGTTGTTAATTTCCTTCTGAAGTCATTACACATGGACTATGAGATGGAATTGAGCAATGAGTCTGGAATCGTTGGAAAGAGGACTCCAAGAGCTTTCCACCAAGTACTCATGGACCCAAAATGGAGCTCGTATGCACATGTGGCATCCGTTTGAAGTCAGCACTGTAGTAGGTGGCCGAATTGGATTCCAACACTTGGGCAACTTGATCTTGATGTGAGCAACGGTTGTATCAATGATAGCCATGGTCACATCACTTGCTGCTTCTATTTTTCGGTCATGTCAGGTTGGTATTTAAGGCCACACATTAACTATCTATGAACACCCAAGAGATGATCCCTGTTGTTGTACACTTGTGCTAAAGTATTATTATTACAAAAGAGGAAAAGCTAAGAAGAGTAACACGCCGACCATACGATCCCTTCAGAACATTGCTTGCTTGACCAGCTGGACTCTTAGGATTTGAAAGTGGAAGGCGAACTTGGGAAATGTCATGGTGATATCTCTGCTCAAGCAAATCATGCGACATCTTTGCAATTAGCATGAAGTAAAAGCTAACGCCACCAAAATACACTACCAAAAGAGTCGATCAAATTATCACTCACTCGAGCAAAGTTGTCAAAAGAAGATAGTGTACTTGAAAGGAGAACAAAAGAAAGGGTCCAACGTAGGAGAGTCTTACTACCTGAGGTAGGTCAGAGTCATGTTCTTCGGTAAACATGGATGGGCGTTGACAAGTGCTTGCCACTCCTCAAAATCAATTTTCCTTTCTTTGTTCGTATTTGCCTCCTCAAATGTCTTAAGATGATAGTGAAAAAAAGATTTGCAGTTAACATTTAATTTGAGAGAATTCAGTAAGTGTCATGTCTCAAAATTGCATCAGTTCAAACATTGCAAAGGAACTAAAATAATTTAAGGACAAATAGCCATGGAATCCACACCTTGTCAATGATGGTTTCTATGACCAGGTCTGTAAGGTTCAGATCTGATTCAGCCAGTATGGCAACCATCATTTGCTTCAGCTAAGATTACACACATGTAAATTGTGTGATTATTGACAACACTAGTTCAATTCACTCTCAAACTTCCGATCGTTTGAGCTGATGGTTGAAAAATTCAAAACATTGAAGTAGCCAACTACTAACAGAGCTCTAGCTCTTCTATGAACTAGTAAGTTGTGTGTTAACTTGGTCAAGAAAGTACCTCATGTGTCTTTCAATAAAACCTTGATTCTTGATGTTGTACAACATGAAAGAAATTGCAAAATGGTATAATTATTAAAGCTCGACTCATTGACAAACTATAGCATCTATAGAACTGGATAATTACTGGAAAAAATCAAGTAATAAAATGACATGCTTAAAATGTGGACAATATTACAAATTGGAGTGTCCATGTATATACTCAAATAGGATACATGAACCTCTTGACTACAAGAAACTAAGAATGACATCATAAAATCAAGATACTATTTTCTCATGATGTTAATTTTTTTTTTCAAATTCAGCAGTTTCATCTTCGTGTTACCATGTCAACAATTGTTAGCACTGGAAGTCTGAGTAGTCAAATTCAGTAGTGCCAATCAGTTGAGAATGGACATAATAGTCTTTGCTTAAGGTTGTTCATTTCCTTTTGAAGTCATTAGACATAAACTATGTAACTGGCATCAACTTACAATTAATCTTGTCATGAATGGGAGCGTCAGGATGGAAGATGGATAAAGCTACTGCAAGCTCTTCAAATCCGAGAGCTTGTTCATGCTTCATGTCAAATAAATTGAATACCTACAAAGCAAAATGGCAAAAATACCATAGTGAGAAAAGCAGCCAGTCCACTCCTTTGTCCATACACACATATTGACAACTTCATCTTTGTTTGTTTTAACAGATTGAAGGGAAAGATCCCTCGTTTCCCGTGTGCACACTTTCCAAACTGCTAAACGGTGCATTTTTTTTTCAAAAATATTCTGTCCTAAAGTTGTTTTAAAAAGTCATATTAATCAATTTTTCATATTTACAATAATTAATTTTTAATTAATCATACGTTAATGGTTCACCTCATTTTACGTATCTTGTCAACATTTGTCGATCATCTCCTCTCAAACACTAGTATTGAATCATATGTGTCCTAAGTCCGAACTCTAAATAAATCCTATTTGAGTCATGAGATATCTGCATTTTAGGACATTTTAGATTATGACATGTGGCATACTGAAGAGCTGGTTTATTTACATGAAGACCAAAGTGCAAAAATCCTCTGGTTCATTCTAGGCGAATTAAGGGAGAATGAAAAAGCTCATCAAAGCATGCAAGTGTATACATACCAGATCAACAAATAGGGTGCCTCCCTTTTCGGGACCAAATACTCTGAAATTGAAAGACAATGATGCAAAATATGTACCGATATGACAAAGAAAATGCAAGGCACGTGTTTGGTGTTTCTTCAAAACTAACAGAGTGATCAGGCAAAGATCGATGAAGAAAACATTAGGCAATCTTCAATTTTGGACAATGTAATTAATTTGGTAAGATATCAAAGACTAATTATTCATTGGTAACATTAAGAAATAATCATTGAACGACGGAGGCTTCATAATCGACCGGGATTAGTGAGCCATCGCATGCAGTGAGTAAACATAGATATGATTTATTCATGCATGTATAATTTCTGATTGATGTGTACCATCATCAAGGGCGAACAAATGCATGCATGCATGTACGCATGCTTCAAGGTATGTGTAAACCAAACAATAATTCTACTAATTAATCAACATGCATTTGTAACCTAGTTAAACACCATGTACACGCGTGCGTACCTTGTTGATCTTGCCATCTTCGATTATGGCACCATCGATCCTCTTGAAAAGCTCATACAAGGCTTCGATCTCATTAGCGACAACTACAAAAAGAAAGAAGAAAAAGTAATAAAACAATAATTCTACTAATCTAGTACAACATGTTTGTATCTAATCTACTTGGATCTAAAAATAAAATAAAAATTGGTTGGATGCTTATATATGGTTTGGATGGTTAGAGCTTCCGGGTTTTGGGGGCCATCATTGCTGTAGCTAAGTATAGGGTTGCAGCAACTCATCACGGTTTGCAGCAGCTCATCACCAACCCGGCCATGTCCGATAGCCACTGTGCTAGTATCGCCGCCGCCATCTCGTGATTGATCAATCTCAGACTTGACTTGGCTGAAGTACTCTCGGAAGATGAAGGCTTTTATTAGCTAGCTAGAATGACTCCGGTTTGGAGGATTGAACACACGACGGATCGGAGATTTTTGGCAGGCGGAGGATCCGGTGCGAACGGTTATAATACTGGGTGCACGGTCGCGAATTGAAGCAGCAACAGTCAAAGACGGAATCCAAGCCACCCTATTGAAGCGCCTTGATCGATCTATCTTGCCGTGTGAATTGATCTCTTCAACAAACTACCATGCATGCGATTAGTCGCTTCTTATATAACTATCGTGCGTCACCTAGGTAGTGTTGTCCGCATTAATCCGCTTTTGCCGTTTGCTGCGACTGCATGTCGCTAGCCATGATCCCAGATGCTTTTTTATTCTATTTGCCCCGTTCTGATTCTATTTGCAACACATGTTGAAGTGGCCCGCCATCCTTTTTTCGGTCTCTCGCAGCCACCACAGCCACATCGATGGTGGCAAAACGGCCCGTGCTGATTATCGCTTGCTAATCGATTCTTGCCCTTCTTGCTGATCGATTCGTTGTCTCTGTTGGTGATCCCTTCTTGCCGACCGCTTGGACGCCTCTGAAGGTGATCTGTTCTTAGTTTCCCGCCCACCGCCCCATCTCTGGTTGCCGTGCTGCATGCCTCCTCTTCTGGGTACCTTCACTAAGGCATGGACTACATCGTGGGCACTGGCATGGTCAAGGATCTCTCAGAGGACTTGGCCACGACTACTACTATCGAGCATGCCACACACGCCGGGCGGTCACGGCCATCTCCGTCCACAACAATCCAACCTCAGTGACTGCATAATTGCTTAATTGGCTAGTAGAGATCAACAATCACTAATTAGAGTGTGTTTGGTTGGGCTTTTCAACCTGCTTTTGCTTTTGCAAAAGCTAGAAGCCAACCAAAGGGCCCAAAAGCCACAGCTGCTTTTGCCCAAAGCCAGCTTTTGGTGTAATACAAATCAAAAGCACCTCTACCCCCTGCTTTCACATGCTTTTGGGGAAAAATTACCCACCTCTGCCATTATCTTTACTACTTAACAATTCTGTAGTGGTGGTGGTGAAGCCAAACCTGGCAGACACGCGTCCTATAACCCGTTGGATCGGAACATCGGACGGTTATGATATATCGCTTCGCACGCGTGCGATCTGCTTTTTCTGGCTTTCCTCCACCGCGAAATGATTTCCTTCCCAGCAACGCTTGCGCTCCGCCGACGCCTCGCGCATCTTCCTCCGCCGCGCCTCCCACCTTCACCGCCATCGCCCCCATCGCCTCTTCGCCGCACACCGTCTCGCCTCCACCGCCGGAGCCCCCATCTTCGCCGCGCCCCGCCGCGCCGTCCTCTTCGCCGCCGTGCCTCCCACCTCTTCGCCGCGCCTCCATCGCCGTCGCCCCCATCGCCTCTTCGCCGCGCACCGCCGACGCGCCTCCACCGCTGTCGCCCCCATCGCCTCTTCGCCGCACACCGACTCGCTGTAACATCCCGGCCTAGGGCTTAATAGGATTAATAGAATACTCATATCAACAAGTTGCAACTTCTTTTCCGGAAGCCAATCTCCAAAGAACTCCAGGTTTAAGCGTGCTTGGCCTGGAGCAATTTGGGATGGGTGACCGACCGGGAAATTCTTCCCGGGTGCACACGAGTGAGGACAAAGTGTGCAGAAAAGACATGTGTTGGTCTGTGAGGTCAGTCTATGACCTATAAAAGCTGCCAGATGTAAGTGGGCCTGGCCTGGGAGAGGCGGGACGTTACAAAATGGTATCTGAGCCGACTCTCGCGGTTTCACGGGCACGTGTGTCGCAGTTGTGCAGGCATGGTGCGCATGGCTGGTGTAGACCAGGAGTGGTTACACAGCATGGCACATGCGCTGGCACTGGACACATGGACGTGGCCAAGAGAGGACGTTCCTGGCCTGGGGTTGATCGACGGGGGTATCGATCTCTCTTAAGGGGGTGAGGGTGTAACATTCTTGCCTAGGGCTTAATAGGATTAATAGAATACTCATATCTCGATCTCTCTTAAGGGGGTGAGAGTGTAATATCCCGGCCTAGGGCTTAATAGGATTAATAGAATACTTATATCAACAAGTTGCAACTTCTTTTCCGGAAGCCAATATCCAAAGAAAAATTCTTCCCGGGTGCACACGAGTGAGGACAAAGTGTGCAGAAAAGACATGTGTTGGTCTGTGAGGGCAGTCTATGACCTATAAAAGCTGCCAGATGTAAGTGGGCCCGGCCCCGCGCCCCGCCGCGCCTCCACCGCCGGCGCCCCCATCACCGCGCCGTCCTCTTCGCCGCGCCCCCCTCCTCTTCGCCGTCCTCCTCTTCACCGTGCCCCCACGCATCGCGCTCCACAAAGGTAAAAGTTAGGTTTATCTCAAGATGAGAGCGGGGTTTATGTTATTGTAACGAGTCCAGTAGTAGATTTTGTGGGGTGGATGTTGATGGACTGAGGGAGTATATGTAGAATGGGGATTATGGACTCAAATTCCAAGCACTCTGGCAGTGCTAAGTGCTAACAACTTGTGATATACTGTGCTGCAGCTGGATTTGTTCTGAGCCTGTAATTTGCACCAAATCAAACCATAGATTTCATCTATTTTGGCTGTCGAAATGATAGGTACAGGCCATTACAACTTCTTTATGAATTCATTAAAAGTTTGCTACCATGCAAGAGACATACTTTGAATTATTTACAAGTTCGTAATGAGTTATGCTACCAAAATACAATGTCCTAGCTACTTTTATTTAAAACTATTTGGTTTCTGGTTTTTATTGTCTGGACCATCTGAATGTAAGAATTGCTCGTGTGATTTCTGTTGGTGGAGAGGAAGCGAGGGGAGCTTCATCTGAATGAGCGTATCAATTCTTACTCCATTTTCTCTCTGACCTTTTCAGGTATAAGCCGGAGGTTGGTGATATCATAGTTGGCCGTGTTATTGAGGTACTGACATTTATGCTTTATGGCACCCTTTAGGGATAAAAACTTCATTTTGCTGGATATGATTATTTAGTTAAAAGTTGCTAGAATTTCTTAGTATTTTGACAGTACTGATAATATATGCATAAATTGGAGTAAGGTAGTTTTGGTAAATCTGGTTTAATATTATAGTCACATCTTCACAAAATCAGCTACTGTTATATTTAAAATCTTGATCAATTGGGTACACTGGGTTAAACATCATTCTGAAATATGAATCCTCCATGTTTTTTCTTTGCATCAAAATAATATTAGGTGTTGAATTACTTAAATATGCTTCAAGAGGCAATCATCTGCATGGACATGTAATAATCGGATGAAACTCTGCAGATTAATTTAGTACAGCAAACAATAGTGGAGATGCAAAAAACTTGGGTAAACAATAGTTCAGTTAGTTGAGGGGACCAAGATTATGATTGTGTACAAAATTCGTGCTGACATTGTCTAAAAAGTTCACTCCTTGAATTCTATAAACATGGCTAAAATCAGTTCTAACAATCACAAACTAAAAACAGGGGAAACAGCCAACAGACAGTCGCACTCTAACACTGTTTGATCTTCTATGATGCTCTGAACATCAGTAGTTGCAACCAAGTTCCTCGACAACACAACTAATGGACAAAAAAAAAAGAATCTATGTATCGCAGGTAGTTTGCTGCCGATATATATAATGTTTGCTTAAATAAAAGACACATAATTTCTGTGGGATAACTTTGTATTTACTACAAAATAATTTTTGTGTCAGCCGCTTACCTTCATTGGGCGACACTGATCCGTCACGAAAAGCAGAAATACATTAATAAATTATTCAGTGGTTCTCCAAATCTGCACACAAAAACAAAGAAGGAAATCTTGATCAATTAAATTATTTGGAGCTATAGACAAATAGCCTAATCAAAATTCCCAATATCTACCTGTTTGATATGCCAGTTCCTTCATAATTTTTGATCTATCATCTCTATTTTTTTTCAGAAATGGATAACATTCTTGGGGGCTCTACACAATCATGTACAAAAACAGGTTAGTTTTGTGCATGTTATTGACTCGAATGATGAACTCGAGGGAGCTGGGGCCGGGGGCCTCTCTCAGCTTCACAAAAAAAGAAATAAATAAAAAAGGAAGAGAACCTCTCATCCCTTATGTTACATAAAAATATCCTCATTTGATCCATTCTTTCATAAATTAATTGGTTTGTATATGGTGTTTTTCTTAGCAGCAACCTGACACAAATACATTCATGTTCAAACCGGGAAAATGTGCTGTGCATATTAATTCTTTGCATGCTAATTTCACTCGTGTGTTCCTTTCTTAGGCCCTCTTGCTGATATAACAAATATAAGTGGTTCCGGTTTGACAAATAGACGAGGCAGGGGTGGAAACAAGTCGTTAAGTGCCAGTCCAACTTCTTCAAATGGTATGTTTACCATATTGCTTGTTTCCTATTTTAATTAAATCTCAATCTGTATCCACCAACACCAATGTGATGATTATATACTTGTGATGCTGGCCATGAAGTTGTGCATCCTGTGGTGACGCCTAATAGTCATCCATGTGCGGAAAACCGCGGTGCATCCTTCAATACACCTAGCAATGTGCATATGTGCACAGGTTCGCATGAAGATGTTAGTGACCTTACTGTGGCTGAACTAAAAAGAAAGCGTGCTCGAGACCGCTACGCAGCATTGACCCCACAGCAAAAGGATGATAGGAACAAGAAGGCACGTGAAAGAAGGAAACGAAAGAAGGAGGAAACTCAAGCTTCAGGTACATCTATAATATGTATCTGTAAAAATTAAAATATGTCCTAAAAATTATGCGAAACAATCTTATATTTTCTCGCCGTGTGAACAGCCCCACTTGGCGATATTTCAAATATAAGTGCTGTTGATATAATGAAGTGCCAGTTGGAAGATAATGATTCTTCCACACTGCATCAAGGAAGTAATGTCTTTATTGTTTGTACACTTTGGTTGAACAATATATTATTCGACTAAGTGGAAATTGATGGTTCTATGTTTTAATAGAAAGAGAAGCTTCCCATCTCAATATCACACCCAGACGTCTCCCATTTACAATCATCAACAATGTAGCTCACTATGGTCCCAACGAAGTTCCAATGAGTCGCGTCACTCAATTAACAACCCTAAACATGAATAGTGCTGACTTCACTGTTCATAATTCAGTTACGCTAACATCTTTTTATGAATGGGACTACAATGATGTTACCGTTTATAAATTTTTGTGTTAAATATATATTACTGACTCTATGTTACAACAGGATGTGAAAATCATTATGATCCAATCGTAACAAGTGGGAACCAAAATACCCATAGCCCAATGCATGAATCCGGTATTTTTCAAGGCAACGATCGAAATGAGTGCGACCATGATGACGACATCTCTCTAGGTAACACTAATTTAACTTCATTATATGTTTTTTAATATCCACTTGTCAACATAAAACCTCTTTGCTTACATATGAGATGTGCGTTAAGTTAGTTGTTATTATCTATTCATACTTTTAAAATTTTTGAATTGAAGTGAGCAAAAAAGCCTATAAATGCACTCATGATGATGTTGGCACATCACTAGAGAATGAATTGGTGCGTGCGCCAACCAATCAGACAAAACAACGACTGCAGTCAAAGCTAGCTCGAGCTAGGGAGAAGCCTGCAACTCTTACACCGGAGCAAAAACAAGCTAAGGTGGACCGACAGAGAACACGACGTCAATCACTAACAAATGAACATAGACTAGAGTTGAATGACCGTTGTAGGGTTGTAAGGCAATCTATGCCAGATGTGGAAATCCATGATATGAATGCTCGTCGTAGACCAAGACGACAAAATGTTACTCCTGGAGAAAGATCTGCTCATCTGGCACGACGTAACGCACTCTATGCAGCTAGGCGTGACAAACCATGCGCTGAATCGATTGCACTAGAGTGCCCTGAGGGATCTAGCCCGTCGTTGCTAAATCCAACGCCTTGCTTGGAAGCAACCGGTGATGTGCCATCTACATCGAGCCTGCAAACTGAGCATTCTACATATCATCGTACACGATCATGCACCTTCGATGATGGTACATGATCAATGTTTTAATTCGTATACACATTTTTAACCCTTCCGCATACTAACTTTTCATTCAATTATAGATGATATGGATTCCTTCATGGATGATGACTCCGACGATGAATACTACATGTTTGCTGGGCTAGGTATCGTCGTCGTGATATCTTAATGTCTCTCTTTCACATGTATATTTTTTGCGGCCTATAAACCGTTTGCGCTAAACCATACTAGGAGACGATGAGGATGACGAGATGGTACAATCTGATGACGATGACACGCAATCGCCAACCTCTTCTGTTCCTGATCCGTTCGACTATGTCTATAGCAACATTCCACAAAGCACAAATGTTCTGAAGCCTGAACCTGACTGTAAACACTATGGTGCCAAGAGGTTCCAGTACGAACTGCCGAGCTTCTGTTGTCGGGATGGCGAGATCAAGCTTGTACAAAATGAAACACCGCCTGAACTGATGAGGCTTTGGACAAGCTCGGATCCAGACGCCAAGCATTTCCGGGATAACATTAGATACTTCAACGGCCACTTCTCATTCACTACCCTTGGTTTAAGCCTTGACAAGGCCTTTGCAAACATGAGTTCGGGCATGTACACTTTTCGGGCTCATGGTCAGATATGTCATAATATACATTCTTTCAGTCCTAGAGATTCTGGTCCAGAGCATCTTGAGCTGTATTTCTACGATGACGATCCAACATTGAGTCATAGATTCGAACGTTCCCCTAGCCTTGACCAGGATGTGATTAGGACTGTTGCAGACGTCCTTCGGAACAACCCGTACTCGGAGACATTTAGAAGTCTAGGGCAGGCTGAAGACCTCGCGAATTATCGCGTGACACTAAATCTGGACCATAGGTTGGACCAAAGGCGTTACAATGTGTCGGTGACAACTGAGGTCGCTGCTGTCTGGGTTGAGGGAAATGAGAGAAGGATGTTTGAGCCTAGCGTGACAATATACGGGAACGACCGTACACGGAAATCTATCCAGCCTTTCTACGGATGTTATGATCCCCTCTCGTACCCTCTGTTCTTCCCTAGAGGAGAGAGTGGTTGGCATCAAGGCCTTCCAAAGGACAAAATAACCATGGAGGATGCAAACGCTCGGAATGGCGATGATCCTGGTAAGTTTATCTTCGTACTATGTTGCCTTAGAGAATTGATAATTGTGTGTTACATGACTGTACTAACCTAGATGTTTGTCACGTGTAGATTGTAATAGCAGGATACGAGTCTCTATAAGGGACTACTGCTGCTATAAATTCCAGATGCGTCGTGGAATTTTCAATCCTATACTTCACGGCGGACGCCTGTTCTAGCAGTTTGCCGTTGACATGTACATCAAGGTTGAGAGCTCTCGTCTAGACTATGTGAGGAACAACCAGAAGGAGATAAGGGCGGACCTGTATCAAGGGTTGATGGATAGCATCCAGGCTGGGGAGAGTCGAGCAAGCGCGGTCGGCAAAAGAACTGTGTTGCCAGCGTCGTTCGTCGGTGTTGGCCGAAATGTGAAGCGTCGATACATGGATGCCATGGCCTTAGTACAGAAGTACGGGAAGCCAGATGTATTCCTTACAATGACTAGCAACCCCAAGTGGGATGAGATTACTCGTGAGCTTGATCCTGGCCAGACACCACAAGATCGTCCTGATCTCGTGGTCCGTGTCTTTCGAGCCAAGTTAGAGGACATAAAGAAGCAGCTGTTCGAGAAGCACATCCTTGGCAAAGTCATTGCACACGTATATGTTGTTGAGTTCTAGAAGAGGGGTCTGCCACACGCACACTTTTTGCTGATCATGAGTGGTCGATACAAGCTAACGTCTGCGGAGCAATATGACCGCATCGTCTCAGCTGAGCTACCGGACAAGAAAAAATATCTAGAGCTATACAATATGGTTGTCAAGCATATGATGCATGGCCCTTGTGGTCGACTCAACGGTAGTTGCCAATGCATGCGAGATGGAAAGTGCAGGAACAACTACCCATGAGAGTTCAACCCCACAACCTCGCAAGGCAAGGATTCATACCCATTGTATAGGAGACGTAATGATGGCAAGAGTAAGGTGGTTAGAGGACATCCTCTCGATAACAGGTGGGTTGTCCCATACAATCTTTATCTTCTACGGATGTACAACTGTCATATGAATGTCGAGGTTTGCTCGAGCATCAAGGCTGTAAAGTACCTCTTTAAATACCTTTACAAGGGACATGACAAGGCCTCGATATCCATAAACGAGGCAGATAAAAACGGTGAAATTGATGAGATTCAGCGCTACAGGGATGCGAGGTGGGTTACCCTCCAGAAGCCTTGTGGCGTATATATGGTTTTGACATATGCCACATCTCGCCGTCTGTGAGGCAGTTGCAATTGCATCTGCCAAACATGCACATGTTGGCTTTCGATGCAGACAAGGATCTCCGTGAAGTTCTGGATAAGGAAGACGCGGGCAGATCGATGCTTACGGCGTATTTCGAGGCTAACAGGCAGCATGTCTGGGCTCGAGATATCCTTTATAGAGATTTCCCAATGTGGTTTACTTGGCAGACGCCAGGTAAGTACTGGAAGAAAAGAGATAGAGGTGGCCAGGTCGGGAGAATTGTATGTGCCCACCCAGCAGAGGGGGAGCGCTACTATCTTCAGGTGCTTCTAAACCACGTGGCAGGATCCACCTCATTTGAAGACCTACGTACTGTTGATTGTGTGCTCATGCCGTCGTTCCGTGCTGCAGTTGAAAGAAGGGGTCTTATAGAGGCAGACAACACCCTCGACGAGTGCCTTACGGAAGCCGGTGTCTACCAGATGCCAGTGTCGCTACGCAGGTTATTCGCTACCATATTGGTGTATTGCGAACCTACCGATGTCCGTGCACTTTGGGACAAGCATCTAGATTCCATGTCAGATGACTATAGGCGTAACAACGCATGCCCTTATGCTGTCCAACAGATGGTGCTGATAGAAATCCGGGGTATGCTACAATCAATGGGTAAGGAAATCTCATCGTTCCCGCTCCCTGAAATAGACGAATCACATGATAGTACTCGAGGAGATCCCAGAGAGATTATTGAGGAGTCTTCCATTGTTGTGAGAGAGATGATATGGACCTCCCAGACCAGCTCAATGATGAGCAAAGGTCTGCATTCAATAAAATCATGAACGCGGTTGGTAGTGCTCAGGGGAGCGTGTTCTTCGTAGATGGCCCAGGAGGCACGGGGAAGACTTTCCTATATAGGGCGCTACTAGCTACAGTGCGTGGCAATGGTGATATAGCGGTGGCAACCGCGACATTGGGTGTTGCAGCTTCTATAATGCCTGGAGGCCAGACCGCACATTCGCGGTTCAAGATCCCCCTCAACATTGAGGAAGGGTTGTATTGCAGCTTCACCAAACAAAGTGGGACGGCAAAGCTTCTCCATATGGCGTCGCTTATAATATGGGATGAGGCCTCCATGACAAAGAGGCAAGCGGTTGAGGCCCTCGATATGAGCATTAGAGATATAATGGGTTGTCCACGTTCTCCGTTTGGAGGGAAGATGATTGTGTTTGGAGGGGATTTCAGGCAGGTGCTCCAGGTCATTAGGAAGGGCACTAGGTCTCAGATAACAGATGCCACTCTATGCAGGTCCTATCTTTGGGATTGTAAGGTTCAATTGAAGCTTGTTCGCAATATGAGGGCGCAGAGCGATGCGTGGTTTGCGGACTACCTCCTTCGAGTTGGGAATGGAACCGAGGAGGTGAACAAGGAAGGACTCATAGGCCTTCCTTCAGATATTTGCGTGTCGTGCAAAGGGAATGAAACGGACCTAGAAAGGCTCATCGATACCGTGTTCCCTAACCTAAACGATAACCTGACGGACCCAAACTACATCACATGTAGGGCCATATTGTCCACTAGGAATGAGTTCGTCGATCGAATAAACATGAAGATGATTGAGAGGTTTAGAGGAGATGTGATGACATATCATAGTTTTGACCGAGCAGATGATGACACTCATAACTATTACCCGCTGGAATTCTTGAACTCTCTAACTCCAAATGGGCTACCTCCGCATGTGCTTAAGCTGAAGATAAACTGTCCCATCATGCTTTTGAGGAACATTGACCCAGCCAACGGACTTTGCAATGGGACAAGGCTGGTGGTTCGTCAGTTCGGAAAAAATGCTATTGACGCGGAGATTGTTGTAGGGCAGCATGCTGGAAAGAGAGTTTTCCTTCCTTGAATACCTTTATGTCCTTCTGATGATGAGATGTTCCCGTTTCGCTTCAAGAGGAAGCAATTTCCGGTTAGATTGAGCTTTGCATTGACCATCAATAAGGCGCAGGGTCAAACGATTCCAAATCTACTTACCAGAGCCTGTCTTCTCTCATGGTCAACTATACGTCGCGCTATCTAGAGCAACCTCTAGATCAAACATAAAAATACTATCGATGCATGTAGAAGACAAGAAACAAAAGAAAAAGTCTAAGCGTACTAGAGTGAAGGACAATGAGAAGAAAGGAAAGGAATTGTCTAAACAGGGTCCAACATACACAAAAAATATTGTGTATAGAGAGATCCTCACAGATTAGAAAAGGTATATTATGTGTCTAATTAACCATCCGCAATATGCTTAAATTCCTTCTTACTGTAAATTTTATATTCCAAGTCTAACATTTCGTGAGTTTTTTTTCTTGGACAGCAATCAACATTACTTTCTTGGTCTGCCCCTTCTCCTGTTATGCCTACATCCACTCCTTCCCCGAGCAGTCCCTCCCGCCGCCTCCTCATCATGGCTGATTCAGAGACCAAAATCGTTGTAGTCGGCTGCTCGCCGAGGAATTGCAGGTGATCAGGTAAAGATATTTTTCTATCAGTCGAGGGTGAACCACCCTGGCAGCTCTTCCCTTGCTCATTATTTTTTATTCTTTGCTAAGAGGAGAGAAGCCAATTGCAGTTTAGCATTTCTTGTAATCATGTTGTGGCAGTCCAGTTTCCAGTGGGGTACTGAATTACCACTTGAGTGGAGATCATCTGAACTGAAAGCCAACATTTGAGCTCATGCTATTAGCCTATTACTGTATCAAATAAAACTTTGTTGTTTATCAAAGAAAAAAATTATAGAATTTTTGTTTCTAACATTATTTTGGTATGAGTTTTCCCTGCTCATGCTAAGCTCACTTCTGCCAAACTATTTGATGTTTCTAGCAAGAGAGTCAAATCAGTGATGTCGGATTGCATCTTTGGCAATGGGGTGCTGTGCCTGGATTAGGAGCAAAACATTATTATGCTCTTGATCTATTATTGTCAGGTTGACAAAGCAAGATGGACTATAGGGACCACTATTATTTTAACATTTAGGATTTGTGGATTTCTTTCATTTTTTGTTTTTTCTCTGACCATTTCTGCACTTTTGTCAATTCATATGCAAGATGGATAGACCCAGTGGAAGCATTGTAGGCGTGTGCAAGAAATAGTGAAGGGATGCATCTAGCACAAATTTCCTTCCTGATGAACATTCATTGTTAACAGTAGGTAATTGTATAAAATTAACTTACAATTCCATTTCAATCGCCATATAGGACTTCTTTGGAGAGGAGGAAGTTTACCAGATTTGAACTAATTTTTGTAAAGTCATATGTTCCAAAGAAGCCCTTAAGCTAACAGATGGCAAGTTTGTGAACCCATTTATGCCTTTTGAATGCATGATCAAATTTTTGGTCAAATAAGGGCATCTATATAGTTAATGTGGACTGATGGCATATATTATATATTAATAATATTTATTTGGTCAGTGTTTGACTTGACATACACTCTGCAACTGCATGTATAATAGAACTTGTATTTGTTTATAGATCTCTGTTTACTGATTTTAGACATTCAGTGGCATTTTAGTTCATTTTTCTTATCTTTCGCGGATCATTTGACCATATGTGGTTTGTACTCTTTATCTGTGCACATACCTATGTTGCTGCTACTCATGATCAGATGGTAGTTGCATAATGATATATCATCAGTTGGAATTAGATTGTGAGAAAACTTGATGATTTAATTTCTGTACATTTTACTTATTTGTTTCAGGAATTCAGTGGGTTACAACTATGGTTCACTGATCTGCTGACCTACTATCTTTCTTTTTTGCTTGGTACATAATGCCTAGATGTTTGGGCTAAGAAACTAAATTGTGTCAATCAGGGACTCCCGCTGACGCCGTCGCCGCCTCGCCCCTAACGACAACCGCCGAAGCTGAAGACCACCGATCCTCGTCGAGGACCACCGAAGCCAGCAACACCCGCCTTGCCGATCTCCTCTGTAGCTGCTGCCGACCGTCGCCGCTGCCCACATCGCCGATCTACTCCGCAGACGCTGTTTCATCTATACGAAATTTGACTTATGAAGCTTAGCATATTGTGATATTGCCTATGATTTTACTTATAAGGAATAAAATATGCTCCGACAATAGTGTATTTAGGCGCCATTGTTTTGCAGTTGCTGCTGCTTTTCAGCAGAACTAGCCTGATGCTTATAAGCATCAGCAATTCCATTGTTTTGCTTATGGCTGATTACTGGATCTTCTATAAACTGATGCATTGCCTCTGCTTGCCTGCCTCTGTGTGTGTTGTGTGCTTGTCAGCACTGACTCCAGATGCGTGCAGTCAGCATAAAGCTATTGTGTAGATACTAGATACTGGTGTTGGATTGAGAGGGTTGCATTTTGAAGTTACATTGGTTGGCATGAAGCTATTGTGCAGATACTGTATACTGTTTTTTTTTAAAAAAAAAGTTGGATACTGGAGTTCCTGTGACTAATTGAAAATCATAGCTCTCTTGGATTGAGCCTTCCAAGCTTTGACAAGTTAGATTTGAGCGTGTTTGCATATTTGGTACGAGTACAGGAAAATATGCATTACATTTCCATGATACTAGAATATGGAGTAATCTGGAATTAGATGTTTTACGAAGAATGTGGTGATATTTTAGTGCTAAATAATTTTATCTTTTCTCTCTTTTTCTTTATATTAATCTTTAATCTATCTCGTGGATTAGCAACTGAAGAAAAAACTTTTCATATGCGTGTCTTTACCGATTAAAAAGGGCATACTGTAAAATAAACTACAACAAAATACAACAAATTCAACTTAGTTTTGAAATTTTAATTTTAGCTTTCAAGCATAAGAGAGACGAAGCTGATATTGTTTTATTATTTGTGTTATTATATAATTGCACCGTACCGTTAGCACGGATATATTGTTTGTTTATGTGACTCAATGTTCAATTAATTGTTAAAGGAAACAAACTATGGGCCTTATGGGCCTAATCGACCCATATGACCTGACTGTTAAAGTCCAATGCCAGAACCAGCCAACAGCCAACGATTTGTTTGGGTGTTTGTTTCGATTCCGACGTGCCAGAACCAGCCAACAGCCAGCTGGCGATTTTTTTGGTATTTGATTCGATTTTGACGCCACGGCAAGATAACGCTAATCGTGATTAGTTAACAATCATCACATAAATGGCGCCAGCAGCTCTTGTTGCCAGCCGCCACCATTTCCACCCGTTCTTCTGGACGTCTCTTCCGAACGACTGATTACCATGCAAGATGGAGAATGGCGTAGCCGTTCAACCATGGAGGTCACTCTTTCTTCATTCTATTGTTTCTTCTGTTGATGGATTGTGCAATGCTATTATATTGTGTATATTGTCTTCCCCATGCAGAATTGTTCGGTTCCACGAGATACAAATAGATCACATACACTGGAAATGGTGGATTGTCCGTGCGAGGGTCATCAAGAAAGGACATCTGCAAGAGAATTATTACGGCGATCTACAAATTCGGCTAATACTAATTGATGAATTGGTAAGTCAAAATGATTTTTCAATCTTCTTTTTCAGAATTTTAGATCTAATATGTAGTTTATTTCCATTGTGACTCACTGTATCTAGCAAGCCTCTCAGTGCATGTCAACACTCTATTGCTTATCACCTCAGCCAATCAGATCACGCCGAAGCTAAAATCTTTATATTTATTGATTGATTGATTTTTACGACAATAATTGTTTTAGTGTCTTATAGTCTTACATCTCATAACATGTGTAGGGCACTAAGATGGAGGCAATTGTTTACCGTCGTCAAGCTGAGCATTTCAACAAGCTTTTAAGATGCAGATCTGTTTATGATTTCTATAACGTCGGGTTTGATCCGACGGAAATGATCATGCATCTAAGATTTAAGATAAGATCTCACTTCTGCATGATTCTCAATAGTGCAACAACTACCCGCACGCCTCATGGTCATGTCCACATGCTACGTTGTCCATGGCGTTTTCCAGAATATGATGATATTTTTTTGGCAAGGCACAATTCTTTAGTAGGTATATTGTTTGATTTGGTACTGACAAAAATACCATTCTTTGTTTAGTTGCTAGCAAATGAAAAACTAATGTGTCTATGGGTTGTGCAGATGTCATTGGATTAGTTGTGCATGTCGGGGACATTGAGTTCAGGAGTTTGTATTTGCGTCGGACGCCGACAAGGATAATCGTGCTGGTTAATCCTAGGTACGACATGCTCCATTTCTTTACATGTATTAATTAATTAAGATCACACAACACTCATGTTGCATACAATTTTTGTAAATCAGGTTGCAGATAATTTTCGTTCGTGTATGGGACCAACAACTTACCCGCAACTTGACTAGGTGGCGCTCAGCACGGACACATTTCGATTGTTTTGTGGCTACGCTGACGAGGGTGGACAGAAGAGCAGGTAAGGAGAAGCCCCCCTCTATTTCTCTAACATATTTGCCACCGTGATAAATCACATATTTTAAACTAACTCACCTTTTCCTTTTGCAGATGAACTATCAACTACTTATGAATCTGACATAATTTTTAATCCTGATTCAGCATTAGCAAATGAATTCAATGTTCTGCGCCAGGCGTTAGAAGTATCACCTTCTAATGTTCAAGAGCAGGTTGAAGAGTCTATCGCTAGAAGAAACCTTCATAATTATCAACGCCAAAACTAGAAGATTTTAATGAAGGCAACTATAGTTACCTTTATTTCGCATACAAATAATGATTTTTCGCTTCCAAGTTTTTATAGTGTCATCAGCTTTGTTGCTTACTCAGAATAAGGAGCACAATTTTACAATCTCAATATGATACAAAAGTTGTATGCCACTCATATAAAATGATGTCCACGAATCTCAATGAAAAGCACTTTTTACGTGCGATCAAGATGATTTTTCCGAGCGGAGAATTTGACCGTATGTACCTGAGTGTCTAGAAAACTATATATTTTCACGTGCGGGCGGCCCAACCACACTGTATAATCGATTAACCCGTGCGGCCAAATCATACCGCCCGCATGGAAAAAAATTAAAAGGCAAAAATCACTGCCTGCCCGCCGGCCCGCACGCATCCGGCCACCGCAACTCGTCGTCGCCGTCGTCGCACCACATCACGCATCCGGCCGCGGCCGCCGCACACACCCGACCGCTGCCACAGTGTATAATCGATTATCCCACGCGGCCAAATGATACAGCCCGCTCGGAAAAAAAATTAAAACACGAAAATCGCAGCCCGCCTTCCGCCCCGTACGCAACCGGTGACCGCAACTCGTCGTCGTCGTCGTCGCACCGCAGCACGCATCCGGCCGCCGCCGCCTTGACCAGCCGTGGCAGCCACACGCATCCGGCCGCCGCCACAACTCGTCGCCGTCGTCGCGCCGCCGCACGCTCTCGGCCGTCGTCGCATCATCCGGAAAATTGTTTTATATCTAAATCGTTCGCTCGTTGCTTGCTTCTGGTACTTCAAAAGCTACGTGCTTTGATTTTTTTTCCATGCTACTGTGCACTCGTCCTATTAACTGAGAAAGGATGTATACAAGCTATGGGGCCTGATCGGCCCATATCACGGAGCAATGAAACGTGACGAGCTGCTTCCGTTTTGTCGCCGCGAGATTGCCGCCGCGCGTGTAGCACCGACCTTCCGTTTATCTCGTCGGTTCCCACCTAGGCATCCCATCCACTGCATTCCAATCGCCTCCGCATCCAAGCGCCTTTCATCGGCGGTCGGCTGCCGTGACGACGCTGCCGCCGCAAGTGCAACACTTCAAATCGATCTTCAACTGCAACTGAATTTTGAAGAGGTGCCTTTCTACTGCACTATATGTGAAATAAGAGGTGAGCAGTAGCAACACCACCACGTTCTTGTGGTATACTCTTGTTTGTTGCAAATTGAATTTTCATGTTATCTATTTGTCTAATATTACAATTTTTTTTGGCAACTTCAATGATTCACTTCCAATAGAGTGTCAATTACAACAACATGATGTCGGCAAATTATCGCACACACATCTCCAACCGGGTTCATGCCCCCACGTCAGAACAGCTGCCTGATGCATCTCAACCTGTAACAATCATAAAACCATTTAACAGGAAAGGATATTTCACATGTTTGTTATTCTTCTTTTATTTGTCATTTTGTGTAAAATTTTATATCAAATTTTCGTAAGTTGAGGGTACGTACCTCCTTTTGTATGTTTACCGTTACTTTATGCATGGCTGCAGGTCAGTAGAGTTCGATGAGATTAAGGTGGAACACGTCTTCCGAACATGCTGGAAGGTGAGTGTGAAGGTGGTGTTCAAATCTCCCATGCAGCAAAACAAATTTGGTGCTCAATATATTCGGTTTATCCTAAAGGACGCAACGGTATGTCACACGCATCACCCCTCTCCTCCTAATTGCTAGATATAATTGAGCGTTGTTCACAAAAATTATGGAAATTATGCCTTTATTCTATATGTACAATTTAAACGTAGGATACAAGGATGGAAGCACTAGCGTATGACCAGCAAGCAGATCGTTTTAATGGAACCATACAGAGTGGCTTAGTCTATGATTTTACTAATGTGGGGTTCCAACCGACCGATGTGCCTACCTATGCCAACCTAACCATGCAAGCTAAGTTTTGTATGATTCCGACACCAAAGACAGCCCTACGCAAGCCTCGTTTTGTAGACTTCGGTGCTATTTTTACCGACGTGATAAGTGATGATATGTTGATAGGTAAAGCAACAACCTTCAATAACTATTTTCAGCCCTATTTTTAAACTCTATAGTTATGTTCATTGCATAAATATTCGTTCAGATGTTGTTGGTGTGCTTATATACGTGGGAGAAATACATCATCACCAACTTTACGGACAAAGTATACCTACTAGGGATTTTGCCTTGGTTAATCGTCGGTGAGTTCATTTTCAGTTTTTCCTTTACATAACATGTTCTCATATTGTGAGTGGTCCCTAATCCACTTTTAGTACTATAGATATAAGGTAATCTTTCTTCGAATTTGGGGTGAATATGCATCTCGACATACAGTGTGGTGGCAAGCACTTGCATCACAGTATTGCTGCATGTCTGCTACATGACTCAAGAAATTAGATATTCTAACCAGTAAGTAACAAATCATCCTAAAATGAATTACTATTTTACCATTTTGTTTGCGAGGTAATAGAACTGAACACTGTCAGACTGACTTGCTTATCGTGCAGAGACATTAACTACTACGATGGACTCCGAATTGACCAACTCTACAGATTCACTCAGTGCACCTGAGTTGGGCGTGATTCGTCATTTATTCGTTAGTTCTCGTGAGGATGCTCAACGGTTCACTCAAGCAGTCGTTTCCTTGAGAGCGAAATTTATTACTATTGCTTCCCTTTTAGACCGATTGGATCCTCAAGGAATCATCAGACGAGATGTGCCTTTGATACAACAAGAGAATACTATCGCCCGTTTTTAATAAGCTTAAGAGATTGCTTTTGGATTCATGATTTTGGTTACATGTTTAACATTTGTAGGGATGCTCTGGTCTATTAACGTTGTTTTTTCGGTCGTAGAAACATAAATTAAACTGTCCTATTATTTCGATTATGATGATTTGTTATGTCCGGATTTCGTCCGGTATGTTCGAACCAGATAAAAAAAACACATGGTTTTCCTATGATGCATATGTTCCCCCTTGCAATGCACGTGTTATTTTCATACACATAAATTAAACCAGAACTATAATATTATGAAAAAATATTTTACGTCCTAATTAATTGCATCCGGTTTGTTCGGACCGGATCGACAAAAAAATTTAATTGTGATACATTCCCTTTATTTTTTTAACGAGATATACGTACGTGCACGGTCCAACAATTTTGTTCTCTCAATTTTTTTCCTTCTAATTTTAATCGTACCCATGATATCGGATTTATTCAGTTTCCCGAAGATTGAAGGACAAAATAATTGAAGGAAGGAAGAAGCGTGAAACCGCCTTGACTCCTGCATACCCAGGACACGTGAAAAGGCCCATCAACCCATCCAGATTAAGGCCTATATAATATTAGTCAGGAAGGAAGGAAGAAGCGTGAGACCGCCTCGACTCCTGCGTACCCAGGACACGTGATAAGGCCCATCAACTCATCCAGATTAAGGCCTATATAATATTAGTCAGGAAGGAAGAAGCGTGAAACTGCCTCGACTCCTGCGTACCTAGGACACGTGATAAGGCCCATCAACTCATCCAGATTAAGGCCTATATAATATTAGTCAGTCAAGAATCACTTTCGAGTTGATAAGGCCCATCAACTCATAAAGATTAAGCCCTATATAAGATAAGCTGGTGCCCTGTTTCCTTGCTAAGTGTTGCCGTCATATTCAGTTTGATCTGCTCATCGTATCGCCACCGCACAACTCGCCGAATACCAAGGCTGGTAAACAAGCGCCGCTGCCGTCGCAAAATC
The DNA here is from genome assembly GCF_000147395.1 of Oryza glaberrima. Taxonomy (NCBI): domain Eukaryota; kingdom Viridiplantae; phylum Streptophyta; class Magnoliopsida; order Poales; family Poaceae; genus Oryza; species Oryza glaberrima. Next base: position 16,188,780 of record NC_068327.1, on the reverse strand, counting down.
CACCGAAACCAGACTACGCGACCACCACACGATGGATGCATCGCCGTCAAATCCGCCCTCGCCGACTCCGCCACATCCGCAGACTCCTCCGCCACTACTGTTGTCGACGACGCCGCCGCCGCCGCCAGTCCCGTCGTCGCCGGCTCAGCCGCCAGTCCCGTCGTTGCCGCTGCCGCCGCCATTGCTGTCACCGGCTCCTCCTCCGCCGCCCTTGCCGTCCTCTTCGGCGCCAAGCAATGTCAGCACAGATATTGATCCGGTAAGTTAAGCACCCAGCTTAATTAGTCCATGAAGACTATATATATATATATATATATATATATATATATATATATATATATATATATATATATATAGACACTCATATGGGGCACCATGGTATCAAATGCACAAAATCACTCAAATTTTTCAAAATTTTCAAATTGTGAGTATATACCTAGTTATAATAATTTGATTCATACCTATACCTATCAACAAAACAACTCAAATTTAACTTTATTTCACAATCCATGATTACATACCTAACTAATTATATGTATGGATGCTATATACCTAGAATCAAAGTCTAACAAAAACAAGTTCAAATTCAGTTCAAACTTGCTTTGAACTAGTTAGTAAAGTAGTTAATGTTAATACCTAAGTAATTGAAAAAGTTTCATACTCATTTGAATTGGGTATATACTCAATTTCAACAATGGTGCCCGGGCACCATGGAGCACCAAACAAATTTACTCTATATATATATATATATATATATATATGGTATATAACATCCATACATATAATTAGTTAGGTATGTAATCATGGATTGTGAAATAAAGTTAAATTTGAGTTGTTTTGTTGATAGGTATAGGTATGAATCGAATTATTATAACTAGGTATATACTCACAATTTGAAAATTTTGAAAAATTTGAGTGATTTTGTGCATTTGATACCATGGTGCCCGGGCACCATGGTGCCCCATATGAGTGTCCTATATATATATATATATGTATGTATGTATGTATGTATGTATGTATGTATGTATGTATATGTATGCGCGTTCTATTGCAATTTGGGTTACTTATAGCAGGCAGTACATTAGCTAGCTAATGTTAATGCATGGTACTGTAGATTAATGCTATACACTGTACGTTACTTGATTATTAATTAAAGCACCTAGCTAGCCATCCACTATTATATTAAAAAATTATTACTTACAAATATGTCAATTGCATTAATATATGCTCCTACACTAGCTTGTGCGTAGTTCTCAGGGTTGCTTCTTTACTTATATGATGAACTCATCTCTCGCACTCGCAAAACCGAGGGACTCATTAACACATGATTAATTAAATAGTTTTCAATTAGAACAAATAGATTTTTATGGTTTTATAAAATAACTCTAACAACATAACTCAAAATAAAATCAACCTGGCCCTCAGCTTATTTTACAAATAATATATAATACTCTGAGTGGTATGGTTCACCAAGAAAAAAAGATTAATAGCTATGATCGAGCAAAATAAAGCATTGCACCGACTAATGCTACAATAATATTGACATCCCTGCCGACGTGTTTTTTTTCCAGTGTTATATATAATTTCCATATGCAATATAGATATCCTTGCTTAATCTCATGTGGTACTCAGGTCAATCAAGACTCCATTCATGCTGATATCATTACAACCCCACCCTCGAAGAAAGCAACAAATTTGGAATCCGAGTAGCATGGAGTATCCAAAGTCAGCATGCCAAATATTGATGTACCATCAAATTTGATACGATTTATGTTTGGCCAGACCTACGAGTATCTCCCTCAAGGTACATTATGGTTTTCACATACTCCCTTCATTCCACAATGTACGGCAAAATTACTTTTTAAAGTTGTTTCATAATATAAGGCATATATGTATGCATGTCATTAACTAACACCTCTTCTCCACTAAAATATTATTATTTAAACTCTCCACCAAGACCTTTAATTTTATTGGGTGCATGCATAATTATCTCTTGGTCTTTGGTTTAAGAGTGGTTGTGCTTTATATATAAAACTTTGTGATATCAGAATTCATTTTTTTTTGTTTTACAGATTATGAATTAACAGACGAGGATGTAATGGCCATATTTTTAATTGAAGATTCGACTGAAAATTGTACACTGGTGGACATGGGAGATTTTTATAACAAGAAACATCACCTAACGTGCCTTCTCTCTGGAGATAAATTTTTGAACGATGATGTAAGTAAAACTACCTATGATGAAGCAACGTTACAATTTAATTGCCAACATATTCTTTATTAATTGCAGATTTTTAATTGAATCAACAGGTCATCAGTGCGTACATACACTGTATAAGGGAGTAAGCAAATAACGATAAGAAAGTGAAATATGAAAACCCGTTTCTTTCTGACATGCTGAAAGCGGCTGGGGTCAATGGAGTAAATGAAGATAAAGATAACTTTATTACAAAGATAGTGAAGAATTACCTAGACCATGAACTGGTATTGTTTGGCTCTCTATATTTGATAGTATTTAAGTTTATTATTTATATATTTATATATATATATAATATAATATAATATATGTCCTAACTCCATGTCTTGTTTAGATTTTTATTCCAATAAATATGAAAGATAAACATTGGTATTAGCGGTTGTCAACACAGAAAAACAACAGATACAAGTACTTGATTCCATGTGTATGACATTCAATAGTGTTGACCTCGCAAATACGGTTAGTGTATATGACATGTGAACTCTCTTTTTTTTTTAAGATTGTAATTCATTTATGTATATTGCTGACTGCAAATATGATAATTGAGCAGCTACAAGGACTACAATATCATCTTAATATTATTGGACGGCAACAGAACTTGCCTAGCCACAAATGGGGTGACCTCAATGTTATCAAGTGGCCAATAATAGAACAACTAAAAGAAAGAATTCAGGAAGACAGGTATACTACAAATAAATTTTTCATGGAATATTAATATAAGATGAATGATATATTTCAAATGGTGTACTGTTGTTTAGTTTTTAATAGTTGTACTTATACTTTAAAACAATGCAGCTCTTCATGTGGACTATTCATGCTCAAACTTATGGAGAATTGGACAGGAGAATCACTTTCTCGTTCTATTACACAGGTGTGTTTCTTAATAAAAAAATAGTTGATCAAATATCTTATCTATTTTAAATTAAACAAATTTACTTTTTAATGCGCAGGAGGATATTATACTTTTTAGGTCCAAACTAGTCAGTGTATTATTACGTTGGAATACAAATAAGGCGGTCATAACGACCGGGGAACAAAGCGAAGATACCAAAGATAGTGATGACGATGTTGTTATATTGGGTAGTCATCAACAGAAATTCGGCTCTACAAGGGACATCAATGAAACTAAAGAAGTAAATAAAAAATATAGTTCACTACTCTCTGTGGTATCTAAGATGAGTAAACAAGAGTTGATAAGCGGCCTTCTGCACTACATCCAACAGATTAATTGTGCTGAAGCCATGGAGTAAGCCACTCCAATGCATTGTATACACAATCGTAATTCATATATGCATTAACTTATTTTCTTTGATTGACAGGAAAATATGGGTACAAAGTTCAATGCCGCACTTTATTAGCTTGAGTCTCAAACAGCTTCAAACAATACTAAAGAAGGACGAGCCATTGGAAAGTGAATGCTTCAACATGGCTATTCATAAGTTCATGTATGAAAAAATCGAGATGATTCATGAAACTAAAGAAGCAATATCGAATCATTGCCTGTACTTGCAATTTTGGGTAAGTTTTTAAATTCTAATTCTCATGTCATTCTCTATTGCTCATGTTATTACCTAGAATCGCAATATCGAATATATTGATTTCTCTATTGCTTATGTAATTGAACCATTTTTTAAATCATGTAGAGGGCTACTGGCTTTGGTAAAGACCCGGTCCACCATGACAACATAAATCTTGCAGAGACCGTCGGTAGTTGGTCGGAAATTCATTACAAACTTTCACAGTGCAAAGCGATAAGATCGCTAAGATTCCATCGCATATGGCCGTGTTTTATATATTATCTTGACGGTTGATCTTTTGTAGATTCTTATACCAGTACGCCATGCTCGAAGTTTTATCGTGCTCGTAGTGGACCAAGAAAGTCAAACGCTCTATGTATTAGACCCAAATCCACTTATGCCAGAATATAAAAATAACCCAAACATGAGATACACCAGAAAACTGATAACTATTTGTGATCACTTCAACAAAGCTATGAGAAAGGCATGCCCTGGCTCTAGGTGGAATGAAGACATCAACTTGTGGAGGCAAGTAATTGTCAATAATCCGGTTTACAACAGGTAAGTTATCTTCTTAAAAACTCATTCAACTGTGTAAAGAAAGGGAAGCTAACTCTTCAATTTCCTTAGGAGTTTATCGGGTTTTCTTGTTCATCTTTTCATGTGTACATGGAATAATAAAGAACCACATTTGCCGGCAATTAATGTAAGTCGTGACAGGCATTGATTATTCATATATTACATTATTATATATTTACCAAAATTTAACTTATTAAATACATGTGCAGGATGGTGACGAGCTAAGGAAACTGTTTTTTTGCTAAATCTACTGATGTACCAACAAAATGAGTGTGAAAGCAACATCCCTAACGGCGTACAAGATTTTCTAAAGTGTATAAAAAATGCACAACATTAGGGTAGTTATTTAACTATATGGAACAACATTAGGGTAGTTATTTAACTATAATATGGAGTGATTTAATTTGAGGTGATCATCCATTAGAAATACCGTATCTGCTGGATGTTCTATATTTCTTGTTTGTGCTTTATTTGTATGACATCATCAAATTTTCATAGATGTCTTCTATCTATGTTGCTTTTTATAATTTAGTAAACGCCATGAGATAGTTTCATTACGATGCCATATTTGTCTTTTCGATGTCAGAATTTACCCCCCGTGATCAACAAAATTCCCCGTAGCAACGCACGGGCACCCTACTAGTGAAAAAAAAAATGTTTCGCTTCATTCTATTTTTTCACCTGTCTGTTCCATCGCGCGCCGCTCCTCCTCCTCCTCACCGAGCCGCCGCCGCCGCTCCTCCTCCTCGCCGAGCTGCCCCGCCGCCGCCACTCCTCGCCGAGCCACTCCTCCACTGCGGACAGCTCCTCTTCCTCACCGAGCCTCCGCCGCCGCTCCTCCTCCTCGCCGAACCGCTCCTCCACTGTGCGCCGCTCCTCTTCCTCACCGAGCCTCCGCCGCCGCTCCTCCTCCTCGCCGAGTTGCCGAGCCGCCGCTCCTCCTCCTCCTCGCCCGTTGCGGGGAAAGGGGAAAGGGGGAGACGGAGGTCGCGATGACGCCGCCGCCGCCGCGGGCGAGCTTTAGGACGAGGTACACGGTGGAGCGGGTGGCGAGGACGTCGAGGAGCCCCACCACGTGCGGGTGGCCATGCATGCGGCGGAGCGCGGCGACCTCCCGTTCCACGCACCTCCTCGCTGCGGCAGCCGCCTCGGGCGAGCGGCACGGGTGGTGGTGCGGCTGCTTGCGGATGGAGGTGAGGTGGTGGACGGCGGCGGCAACAGCGGCAGCGATGGCGTGGTCGAACTCCGAGCTCGGCACACAGCTGTAGTGGTCGGAGGCTAGGCGCCGTTCTTGATGTCGAGGCGGAGCAGGGTCAGCAGCTCCATGGCGCGGGCTCGTTGGCGGGGGAGGGGCACGCCGCAAGGAGCTTCCCGAGGCCCGCCGCGTCATCGTCGGTCGCCAGCTCAAGCAGCCTCGCCGAGACGGCCGCCTCGGCGGCGGCGGCGTGCAATCGGAGAAGGTGTTCGACGCTGCCCTCCCCTTCCGCGGCAGCGTTGGACGACGAGGAAGAGCGGCGGCATTGGACGACGATGTGCTCTGCGGCGGCGCCGGCAAGTTGAAGCCGAGCCTCTCGCGGCGGCGCCGGAGGTCGAGCAGCAGCTTCTGGGCGAAGTCGCTGGAAGTCGAGCAGCAGCCTCTCGCCAGTTTGGTGCCTGAAGAACAGAAAAAAGAAAAAAAATGTACAGTGTAGTTTTCCTCGAGTTGGTCAGTCAGTGTGTTCAGGCTCTCATTATCCTGACTCACCTTTGCCTTGTTCTGCTTCAATGAGTCTCCTACAGTGAGGTGAGGTGTCTCATACTCTCATCTCACCTCGGATGATGCATCCTGTTTAGTGGAAGATTGCCTTGGAAGTAACACATCACTCTGATCTGTTTGCATCCTCAGTTTCACCAGAATGCAAGCAAAGCAAGAAAGATTGTTTGCATTTGGAATCATCCTTGATGATGAGGCTTGTAGTAGTAGCTTTTTGATAAGGTTTGTATGAATCATTTATCTTTTGCTCTGTTTATATGGACCATATCACTTTGATAGATGAAAAACTAATATATTTTGATGAAAACCTTTGATGGATGAAAAACTTATAATTTTTTTCTTTCAAAATTAGCATTTTAAATACGAAATATTGAACAGATTAGGTTTTTACGAGTAATTTGCATATAAACGGTCCCACAGACCTTTAGGGGTATTACAGGTATTTCTTCTACAACATACAGTTTCACAGCTGTTCTAACTAAATAGGCTTCTGCTTTAGCCACAGCTGATTTTCCACAGCTGCTTTTCCACAGTCCACAGCTCACAGCAGCTTTTTTAAAAACCACAGCTCAACCAAACACACCCTTAATCTCTTCCGTCTAACTCCACCACATCCCCAATATATTTAGTCTAATATCACTTATGATGCATCTCTTTGCATTGCTTTTGTTGCAATTGCACGTGGCCAAAAAAGAGCAAGATCAGCTAGCATGGCAATAGGAGAAGGCATCCATTGGCAGCTTTGATGACCATCGATCCTCTTGGTAGTGCTATTGGTGGCTGCGCCGATGGCGCACGGGTAGGTGGCACAGCACCGAAGATGATCACTGCCAATCCTGATTCTGGACCAGCTGTGCCAGCAAGGAAAAAATGGCTGCCATGTGTTTGGTATTTTTTATAATCACAGATAAAATCCACAAGTGCATGGATATACCGATGTAGCACTTCCCCTATGGAGTATCCCAAGGGTATCGAATCCAAGGGAACGTGTGTGGTCAGATCTTTCTTCGGTTCATCCAAGGACACTAAGCAAATGATAGGCTAGGATAGAGAGGACTTAAGTGATCTCGAGGGCTGTCACCACCTCTACACCCACCTCAAACGTACTGTGGGATACGCAGCAATTACTGGATAACAATTACCTAAACACCACGTCTAAGCAATTACTATCTACCTTAGTGTTTATAACTCACCAAAGTAATCACTATATTTTAGTTGATTATAGTGAACAATAATCCCATATGCTACTTAGGAACTAACCAAGAGATAATTCTCACAAGACAAATCTAAATTACTCAAGAAGAATATTATATTGAATTCAGAGTAATAAACAGAATAAAAGAAATAGGAGAAGATTACCGACAACTCCGGAATTCTTCCGACTTCTTCTACTCTACTCTCTTCCTATTCTAGTATACAATATAGTATAATAGAGCCTCTTATAATTCAGTTCAAGCTTGGAAGTGTGTGTTGAAGTGAGTGAGATGATGTCCTTATATAGGGGTAGGTATGATGGTTGGTGAAGGGGAAATGTCCGAAGTGCCCTCCAACCGCCATCAGGGAGTGATCTGGAGCGTCCACGCCAAACCCCAACCTGAATGGCTGTGGTTCGGCCAAACCTGGGCTAGGCCCATCTGACCTGGTCTTCGGCCCATCTCTTCCCCTGATCCTCCTTTATCCATTTCTTGGCATTTTGGGCTGATTTACTGATGTTTTGATGAAGTTCACAACCCATCCTTGTATGGACACACAATTCTCCTCACTTTAGTCTAGATTTCCTCCCAACATCAGGGTTTATCACCTGCATATAAATATACACCAACACTGTGGAATATGTGAGATTTAAGCACCTATCACTATGTTGGATGTTTTATTATCCGAACTTTATGCAGATGTTGGTGGTATAAAATCGACATTTAACAGCCGCCAACACCATGATGACGGTGGTATGGTCCAGTCAAAAGGTACGATAAGGAAGAACCTTGACATTCACGTCGTCATCGACAGAGACTGGTGCACTAATTCGACCAGTGCATTTCCCGCCATGCCATCGCTGGAGTTAGCTAGAAAGGAGGAAACACAGGTCCGGGGTGGCAGCTATGTAGTTGTCGTCGATCAGCCACCACCAAGCTAGGCGCCTCTCATCTTGTGGCCAGTGTGATGCGAAGGTGGAGGCAGTTCGGCCGGTCTTTGTCAGGCACCATGCAGCGAGCGGCGTGCCATCGACAAGTTCTGGCCACAATTGCTTCTCCTCGAGGACGAATGCCGTGATCTAGTCCATGTTGTATGTGAGGCAACAAGAAATATGTCACCCCGTTAGAGACGATCACGTGCACCCATGTCCTGTCCTGATGGTGTGTGGTGGGCTTGGTGCCTCTACCTCCCTAGCTCCACCACGCACAGCGGTGGCCACCACTGAGGGTGAGGACCGTGCAGTCCTACGGCTCGTGCAACAGCAGCGTACGTGTTGTCGTGCTGATGCGCAACACATTGTGTTCTCTCGACTACGCAGCCCTACCGAGCGCGAACGAGTAGTTGGTGGGGTGGTCCTCATCATTGGGGACGAGGGAGACGCCATGTCAAGCACACAGAGCTACCGGTTGTTGCAGATGAGGAGAAAGATGTCGTCGCCATGCGAGCATGGCCACCTCATCAGGTTGCACCTCCCTGCGCACACCCGCTTAGTGACGTCGCCAGACACGCGTCACACGCCCATGAGGTAGATGTCTACTAGCTTGGTTGAGCTTGGCCTCCTTCAAAAAGACCCAAAATTAGAAAGCATGTCATTAGATGAAGGTTGAATAAATATTTGACGGCAATACCATGGTTTTAATAGTGGTATTATTTTAATATGGTAAATTTGCAATTGTGTGATTTTCAAAGACATCACGCAAAGGTGTGTTTTCATTGGCGTCACGTGGTAGGTATCACGAATATTAATGGTGTTTTTTTCGATACGGTAAATATGCAATGCCATTGATCAAATTGCTCCATATTTAACACCTGCTGCAATGCACGGGCATTTTGCTAGTGTACGAAAATAAACCAACCTCGTAGGGTTGCAGCAACTCATCACCAACCCGGCCATATCTGACAGCCACTGCGCTAGTATCGCCACCGCCATCTCGCGATTAATCAATCTCAGACGACTTGACTTGGTTTGGTTAAAGTACTCTCGGAAGATGAAGGTTTTTAGCTAGCTAGCTAGATTGACTCCGGTTTGGAGGATGAACACCGGCGGATTGGAGGTTTCCGGCGTGCGGAGGATCTGGTGCAAACTGTTATAATACCGTCCGTGAAACGAAGCAGCAGCAGTCAAAGACGGAATCCAAGCCACCCGATTGAAGCGCCACGATCGTCGATCGGGGCATGAATTGATCTCATCAACAAACTACCATGCGTGCGACTACTCCATCTGTTCCAAAATAAACCAAGCTCGTACATCGATGTAACACAGTCTAATATTATGAATGCAATATGGATATGAAGCATATCCTAATTGTGTTGAAGCAAGTGTGTGGGCCGACATACGCGTCGATTGTGTTGGGGAGTTCGTGTCCGTATAATATTCCTAGCTAAGCTATCACGTGATGATGATTATTAATAATAACTTGTAGAGCATATCCTGATTGTGATGATGTTCTTTGGTTAAGGTTGATCATTTCCTTCTGAAGTCATTAGACATGGACTTTGAACAAGTATCAACTTACAATTAATCCTGTCCTCAATGGGAGCATCAGATGGAAGATGGATAAAGCTACTACAAACTCTTTAAATCCAAGAGCTTATTCATGCTTCACGTTAAATAAATCGAATACCTACAAAGCAAAACGGCAAAAATACAAGACAAAAAAGCAGCTAGTCTGCTGCTTTGTCCTTACATACATGTTGACAATATCATATGTGTCCGTTTTAGCGGATTGAAGGCAAAGATTCCTCGTTTCCCACGTGCAAAATTTCCATACCACTAAAGGTGTATTTTTTTTACAAAGAAAAATATATCCAAAAGTTGTTTTAAAAAGTCATATTAATCCATTTTTCAAGTTTACAATAATTAATATTTAATTGATCGTACATTAATGGTTCACCTCATTTTACGTATCTTGTCAATCTTCTTCAATTATCTCCTCTGAAACACTAGTACTGAATCGTGTGTCCTAAGTCCTAACTGTAAATAAATCCTATGATATATCAGCACTTTAGACCATTTTAGATTAGGATATGTGGCATACTAAAGAGCTGGTTTATTTACAAGAGGGCGAAAGTGCAAAAATCATCTGCTTTATTTAGGTGAATTAAGAGAGAAAGAAAAAGCTCATCAAAGCATGCAAGTGTATACATACCTTATCAGCAAACAGGGTGCCTCCTTTTTCAGGACCAAATACTCTCAAGTTGAACTCTTCCTGCAAATTAAATTGAAACATTATTAGTTAAGACGGTGACGTAAAAAGACCGAAATAATGGAGAAATACTAGGAATGTATTTGGTGTTTCTTCAAAACTTTAGGCAGCTTCAACTTTGGACCCATGTAATCAGTTTGGCTAGAAATCAAAGACTAATTATTCATTGGTAACATGAAGAAATAATCATTGAACGGCCGAGGCTTCATAATTGATTGGGATTAGTGAGCCATCGCATGCAGCGAGTAAACAATGACATGATTCATTCATATGTGTTTAATTTCCGTTTGATGTGTACCATCATCAAGGGCGAACAAATGCATGCATGCATGCATGCTTCAAGGTATGTGTAAACCAAATAATAATTCTACTAATCAATATGCATTTGTAACCTAGTTAAACATGATGAACACACGCGGCGTACCATGTTGATCTTGCCATCTTCGATGACGGCACCATCGATCCTCTTGAAAAGCTCATACAAGGCTTCAATCTCGTTGACGATATCTGCAAAAAGAAAGAAACAAAAGTAATAAAACAATAATTCCACTAATCTAGTACAACATGTTTGTATCTAATCTACTTGGATCTAACAAAATAATAATTGGTGGATGCTTACATATGGTTTGGGCGGCGAGAGCTTCCGGGTTTCCAGCGCCGTCATTGGTGACGTTAGGGATAGGGTCACAACAGCTCATCACCAACGCGGCCATGTCCGACAGCCACCGCGCTAGTATGGCAGCTGCCAACTCGTGCTTAATTAATCTCAAACGGCTTGACTTGGTTTGGTTGAAGTACTCTCGGAAGATGAAGGTATTAGCTAGATTGACTCCGGTTTGGAGGATGAGCACACGGTGGATCGAAGGTTTCCGGCGGGCAGAGGATCTAGTGCAAATGGTTATAATACCGGGCACACGACCGTGAATTGAAGCAAGCAGCGGTCAAAGACGGATTCCAAGCTGCCCGATTGAAGCGCCTCGATCGATCGATCTCACCGCGTGAATTGATCTCTTCAACAAACTACCTTGCGTGCGACTACTCCCTTGTACGAAAATAAACCAACCTCGTACATCGATGTGATACATCCTAATAATACTATGAATCTGGATATGAAGTATACCAAGATTGTGTTGAAGTATGTGTGTGGACCGACATACACGCCGATGGTGTTGGGGAGTTCATGTCCGTATAATGTTCTTAGCTAATCTATCATGTGATGATGATTGTAAATAATAACTCGTAGAGCATGTTCCACACTACTTTCATCAATCCAACAATTTCGTGTTTTTTTAAGTTAAATAACATCAGCCTTCAACTTTAGTGCTAAACTTATTTTCAAAATCCCAGGTTCTTTCTCCTTAAATATTGCTCTCCCACCACATGATATAGGAGTTTGTTTCACAACCACGATCGCCGAATGCCACCCTCCAGCAAATACCAAGCACGCAGAGTTCGCAACCAAAATATTTGGCAGTTGCGAGGTGAGCGTAACTCAACTGGTTATGTTCCTTGTGCTGATACCAGCCCACCTAGATTCAAGTATTTACGGCTAATTAGGAAGGTAACCCACGCATTCGCGCAGGAATGTACCATACGTAGGATGAATTTAAGAAACTTATAAGAGCGGTATACCAGCGAAATAATACCTGCAACGTTTCAAAATTGTGATTTTCAATTAATTTTGTTTGTCGGCATTGCATGACGAATTTAATTGTTATTTATAAAGATGATGATTTTTAGCTAGCTAGATTGACTCGGGTTTAGAGGATGAACACCGGCGGACCGGAGATTTCTAGCGGGCGGAGGATCTGGTGCAAACGGTTATAATACCGTCCACAAATCGAAGCAGCTAGAGTCAAAGACGAAATCCAAGTCACCCGATTGAAGCGCCTCGATCATCGATCGGGGCATGAATTGATCTCATCAACAAACTACCCTGCGTGCGACTACTCCCTAAGCACGTACATTGATGTGACACAATCTAATATAATATGAATGTAATCTGGATATGAAGCATATCCTGATTGTGTTGAAGCACGTGTGTGGGCCGACGTACATGCCGATTATGTTGGGGGGAGTTCGTATCCGTATAATGTTCCTAGCTAAGCTATCACGTGATGATGATTGTAAATAATAACTCAGAGTATATCCTATACTACTTTCGTCAATCCCATAATTTTGTGTTTTTATGTAAATAAAAAAATCAGCCTCCAACATTAGCCCTAAACTTATTTTCAAAACTTATCGCTTCTTTCTCCTTAAATCTCTCTTCTACCGCATGATATAGCAATTTATTTCACAATCACGATCACCAAATGCCAAGCATGGAAAGCAATGAGCCCACCGTAACTTCCTCAATCTCATGATATGCTAACCAATTCTTCGTACCCGTCGATAGCTGAGATGTCCATGGTAACCATATTCTTTCAGAGATACTTATAAGAATATGGTGTGTGTTCATGTGGGTGTGTGTACGTGTAATCTATAAGCAGGTGCGTTTGTAATGTGTTTCTAAACAAGTCAAAATATTCAAGGTTCCCGGACCATATACACATGATGGGCCACGCACGGAGGAGAACAAGTAGCCATCAACCTGGGCCGGCCCAACAATGGCGCCGCCGGCCGCCACTCTCCTCCTCCCTTCTCCCCATTCTTCGCTTCTTTATTTATAGCGTCCTCACCACCAATCCCTTCCTCCGCCCTATTCCTCTCTCTCTCTCTCTCTCTCTCTCGCACAGATCATGAACGGCGTCGAGGTGGTGGGAGAGGGCCGCGGCGGCCGCGACGCCGAGGCGGCGGCGACGGTGGGGCTGGAGGAGCTGCGGAGGAGGATGGCGGACTTCGCCAGGGAGAGGGATTGGGAGCAGTTCCACTCCCCAAGGAACCTCCTCCTCGCCCTGGTTCGTCTTCTCCCCTCCTCACCCTCCCCATTTTTCTTTCCCAAATTCATTCCTCTATTTGATTTTCTCATTTTACATTCACTCCGATTTTCGGAGGGTTTCTTGGCTTCTTGGTCCAAGAAAAGAAAAGAAAAAAAAAAAGAAGACCAAACTTGAGAGAATGAATTGCACGTACTAGTCCATCCATCCTTTTCAGGTTGGTTTCTGTACTGGAATTGCAAAGGTTGAATGGTTGATGGCGCCTTTCTCTTTTGGGACCAACTGTATACAAGTAGTAGTACTCCATCATGGATTTATGGTATTTCGACTTTGACATGCACGAGGGTGAAATGGGGATAGATAGATAGGTATAGAGAGTGGCTGACTGGCTGTATACAAAAAGGCAGTGTTCCAAGAAGTCTTTAATCGTGCGATATGATTATATAAAACTGTCATCTCACACAGTGGGTGATGAATTGATGAACTGATGATCGGATGGATGTTTATATGCGGGTAAAAGGTAGATTACGCTCTGTTGCGAGTAATAGTTTTGATCTGTTCATAGTGGAGTACCGGATTATTACATTAATTACTTCGTTTTATATGCTACAAATGTACCGCTGTAATACTGTGTCAGCCGGTTTATGGATGAGCGAGTGCTATTGGCGTAATCGGCCTGGCTCTGAACCAATGTGCCTAAGGCAAGGGACTTTGCCTACATATTTACTGTTATGCTTGCGTAATCATGTTTGCTCTAAAATATCATTGTTTGAAGCTTATATGGCTGTGATCTTTACTGAATGATTTGATGTAAACCACCTATTCTAATTGGATATGGCATTTGCCTACATCATATTGTGTTGAAAAGGGCATTGTACAGTTATTAGTTTTAGATCTCAAGGTTTATCAGAGTAATGTATTCTTACTACGATTGTATCAGGGTAAAGGCCAACTAGAAATAGGTATGTCGAGGGCATCATATAACACTAAAGTTTAGATGTTGATTTCGAGAGGCTAATTTGAACAAACTCTTTTCTGCTTTACTGAACAGAAAGGAGCTTTATGATCCCCTTGTCTGTGAGATGTCTCATGACAGTCTAAGTGATGTTAACTTGACAGTAAACATTGGCATTGTGTCCTTTTGTCTGCCTCGCTGTTTGGGGACTATATGCAGTGTTTGGGTTTAATTAACCTTTTGTCTACCTCGCTGTTTGTGGTATCTAGAATTTTCTGAATGCAATTTTCTTATCTAAATGTTCTATCTAGTCAAGGACTCAAGGGCTTTTGTTTTGTTCTAAGTAAAATTGGAATAAAAATAATATCATAGAACAACTTATGCTTACCCCTACGTTCAAACCAACATAATCCACTCACCAACCATTTCCTGACAAAGGTATATGTGCAGTAGTACAACAGTGGAAGAAAAACAAAAATTCTTTAATCCTGACCACATTGAACACTGCCAAATACACATGTTGCAATGCAATGTATCCTATTTTGGCCTTTGCACTGTTAGGTTATCCATATCAATAGTTTGCATGAGTTGGACTTAAGCAGGATCCCACTCACGTCACCTCACCCTGTCCACAATGTGCTCTTCTGCATTGTGGTGGGGGCTATCTCAAAAGGCCTACTAGAGCAGAATCCCTTTTTTTTCCAAGTGTTGCCCACAGCCCACACCTAGGAGATGCCCATAAGAGAACAATTGTGGGAACTATAAGCTCGGCATCTAGCTCAATCCATGACCCTAGCCAAGTTGGCAGCCAGCACAACAATCTTTTTCTCATCCAGTTATCTTCTGTAATTTGTGTATAATCTGTGGCTGGTTCTTGTGCGCTGTGCAGGTAGGGGAGGTAGGAGAGCTCTCTGAGATATTCCAGTGGAAAGGGGAGGTGCCCAAGGGGCTCCCCGGCTGGGACGAGGCGGAGAAGGTGCACTTGGGGGAGGAGCTGGCCGATGTGCTCCTCTACCTCGTCAGGCTGTCGGACATGTGCGGAGTCGATCTTGGCAGCGCTGCTCTACGCAAGCTGGAGATCAATGCACGCAAGTACCCAGCAAGCCAGTGCAAGGGCTCATCCAAGAAGCATACCTACTACAGCTCCAGATGCAATGTCAGTGGTAACAGCAACGGCACCAACCATCTCACCTCTAACGAGGAGCATGACAACAACACCAGCAGCAACAACGACAACAATGGAGTCTAAGACTTATAGAGCAGCTTGGATGGTAGCTTGGCTGGTTCTTGCGTTTAGTGATCCTCGCTAATTATGTGCCGATACAGGGATTAGGCATTGATCTCTTTTGGTGGTAAAGAATCAAGTTTATCTAGTTGTGTTTGATTAGCTGTCCTCTTTAATTAGATGCCTAGAGAGTCAAGTGTTGGTCCAGCTACATAGCTAATGAAATGGTATCCAGCTTCTGCTTATCTAGCTCCAGTACCCAGTTGCATGCATATGCTGCAGCACTGGTGTGCATTTACTTGCATTTGCTGCCACACTGCTTTCTGCCAGGAGCACAGGACCAAGTCAAAAGTGTGGTCTCACTTGCCTCCACTTTGTCATTGCTGAGCTCTTGAACAGCTTGATGAGGCTTCAATTGGTGAATAGCATTCAAGTCCTTCTGTTGGTAGTAGCAGTACAATTGAAAGAAGAGAAAAAAAAACATCATGCAAATCTTTACTTGCTGCTCTCTGACAAGTGGACCTGGCACACTCAGGATGAAATTCAGGAAGCTTGCATTTTTGTCGGCAACTGTTGGTAAAGATTTTGTAGAAAATCTTTTCCTGCCTGCACATCCTATCTGTTTTGTGTTGATCAGGATTCTGATCAGCTCAGTGAAATTTACTTGGAGCTGAGCTGGGGGACCAGTGGGCTGGATGGATGGCTAGGCAGTGTGAGGGACTATTCTCATGTCTTGAATTGTGTCAGCTTCTCTGACTCTTTGCAGGTCCTGGGATTATGAACAGAAAAAAGTAAGGACTTTGATGGAGTAGATGACATACCGTCCTCTTTGTACCTGCTCAATTGTATGTCCTTATCCATGCAGGAACTCTGTTGCTTTGCTGCTCTAGGTTGCGCACATAAATGATGTGCATAGTTTGATGGGCCATTCATCTCTGTAGTACTATGTTCAAATTTTGAGATTTGGAGAGTCTAATAACTTTGGAGTGTTCCCTTCAAATTTTGAGATTTGGAGGGTATGGACTGCTCTGGTGGGATATGGTTAGATTCATCATATTTCTTAGAGCAGGCTGTTGATTCTTGGAAAAAAGGGAGCAAGCTGTTCCTTAACTTCAGTAATGATGCATGTTTGTGGTTCTGTGTGAAGCTTACTGGTATAGACCAATAGTCCAAAGCAATTGTCTATTGTACAATCTTTTTTGGTTCTTTCTGGTAGTTCTGGTACAACATGGCAAACTTGCTGACAATACTGCTGTAACCTGATGACAGTTTGTCTGCCTCCAATGGACCTTCTGTTACACTATCGTGGCTCATTATAATTAGATTTCGCCCATTCTTTTGGTGTAAATTTCATGATAATTCTGCCAGTCATCGGGTATAAAGTGCAAAACTCTGCACCCGGATAGTGTACAATAGTTTACACCAAACCCTAACTCCGGATACATCAGTGCCCTGACTGAATCTCGTTAACAAATATCGTGTCTTAGATCCGTCGTCTGTTTGGATCTTGGATCTTCCATGGTATTCTTTGGTGTTTGGCTTCCGTGATCAATATTATGTTAGTTTTATAATAAATGGTCGAGATTTTGTTTGTTGACTCGGTGCAGTGGTCGGAGGTTTGTGGCAGTTGTGTGACCGTGATAACCCTGCCTAGCTTTATTGGTGGAGGCGACGGCGA
The DNA here is from genome assembly GCF_000147395.1 of Oryza glaberrima. Lineage (NCBI taxonomy): Eukaryota > Viridiplantae > Streptophyta > Magnoliopsida > Poales > Poaceae > Oryza > Oryza glaberrima. The sequence goes on along the minus strand of NC_068327.1, from coordinate 16,171,537 downwards.
CACTTTTGGGTGTCATTATCCTTCATGGAGGCGGCATCGTTGTGTTTCTACACGGGCGGTAGCAGCGTGCCGGGTCGTGTTCTTGTAGGCGTCGACTTGGGGGTAAAAAGGGTCCGAATCGGTAGCATATCTTCGAAAAAGACACTCAATTGGCCGGTATTTAACCATATTTATTATTTAAACTATTTAGTATCGATATTAATACGATGCAGAAAAAAATTTGAAAAAAACAAAATTTAAAAATAGCTAAAATAGTCCGATCAGAAACGGTACGCCTTATACGAAAATAGCGCTCAGTCGATCAGAAATTTCCGGGACCATTTTCACCCATAGGCGTTGTCATTTATTTATTGTGTTTTAGCTGCAGAATACATGAATGATTGCATGCTATAGAGCCTCATCGGTTGCCCATCTTCTCTAATAAGCCAAAACGGCTTATTAGGGAATAGAAATTAATTTACAGGTAAAACTTTTATATATTTACTAGGTGAAACCTCGCACGTTGCTATGCGATTTCAGTATGATAACAATAAGTAAAAATAATGTGTAAAATAGCTAAACAATATAAACTTACATAAGCATTAAAATCAATTGATGTGATATAAGATTAAAGAAGAGAGAAATAACATTAACCAAGTGAGAATGAACTTACATAGGTACATAAAATATTATAAAAAAAAGAAGATATATATTGAAATATTATGTGAATTGTGGGCTGATGATTTAACATACTTTCATTTAAAAAGCTCTAAAATGAAATAAATTTTAAATTATAGATAACATAGCATGTTTGCATGATATTAAATGTATTGATTGTTTGTGGATGATGATGTGGCATCTTTGCATGTTAAGCTTTAGGAGTTAGTGGGTTATAACTTTATAGTAAGATAGGATTCGTAGCGACTTAAAAGCTATCGCTAAAAAGAAATTGCGTTGAAAATTCTTAAAATCAACTCTAAAATTAAGTTTAAAAATTTAAATTTTGGCTTTTGCCTTGACTTATTAGGCCAACAGATGGGGCTCATATATTATAGAAATGATGAATATATATATTGAAAACTTGAAATAATATGAGGATGATTGACATGATTTGATATGCTTGGAGTAATAAATTATAGATAATGTGTCATGGTTGTATGTTGAGTTTTAGCTGTAACGGGTACCGACTATATATATAGAAGGTATAGATAGGTCGATGTCGGCGAGGGCTTGCAAGAGTTCGAACTGCTTCTGAAGATTGTCTTAATGCAGTTTTTGTGCGGCAACACTCCTTAGGCCGATTATGACATACGATGCTGACATCAAAGTTTCAAATGAGGTCTGCTGGATTGTCCTTACATAAGAAAGTTTGAAGCATGAACGAAGATTTGAAGCTTAGTCTTGTCTTTTTTATATATATATATTTTGTAATATTTGGTTGTGTATATCCACGTTTGGATATTGAGGCCGAATTTCTATCGATTGTCTTAAAAATCAAGGTACATAACTAATACATATCTTTTGCCTCTACGTACTCTGAAAAGCGGCCTCCAAACACAAAACCAGGACGGTGCATGAGGCCCTTGCCCTTAACCCTGGATCCGGTATATCGACCTTCTAAGTACACAGAGGCAGACCACCGCACCAGTACATTTGTCTATGGACCACGATTCAACGTGTTGGCCCTCTAACCGACCAGAAGAACTCCATCGTCTAGAAGCTGACGGCCAATGCTGCCTACTCTTTTAGTTCGGCGTATAGGCTATAGTTTCTAGGAGCCTACTCTTTCTACAACATACTCTTTCAAGAACGATTTACAACCAGACAATTTGGAAGTGTTGAGCTCCTCCAAAATGCAAGTTCTTCTCCTAGCTCACCATCGAAAACAGTGTCTGGACGACAGATCGGCTACAAAAGAGAGGTTGAGCCAATCAACATCTTTTGCCCCCTTTGCCGCATAGTGACAGAGATAGCTTTACACCTGCTAGCAAATTGTAGGCTGTCTAGAAGAATCTGGGCTGAAATACAACGATCGAAAGGAACCGACCTCTGGTTGCAAGGGTGGGACAGATGTGCGACAGTTGAAGAATGGTGGTACAAAATCTCGCGCACGACGAACTGCTCAAGGAAAGCCCTCAAGTCGATGATCATCCTGATCGCCTGGGAATTATGGTGTGAACGAAATGTCAAAATCTTCAGGCATGTTGCCTCCACTCCTGCCACCATCATCGCCAAGATCACAGCTGGGGCGTTAAAAATCACAAAGTTAATCCCTGCATGAGAGTAGTGTCTTGCTATCTTATTTTACGGGCCCATTGGTCTCGTGCCCTGTAAATACTCTGAGATTTTATTCATGCTCTATCAATATAAAAGTGGCAAAGCTTTTGCCCCCTTTTAAAAAATATATACTCTGAAAATTTTTCTTTTTAAGACCCACTGAAGCATATGCAACCTTATCTCGCAAAGAATGTTGGCGAACAAAAAACAGGATGATTTGTATGCTGTTGGAAAGTAGGATCAATACAATGAATAATGCGTGAATTTTCAGCCAGGTCACACCAACGACAGGAGATTTTGATCGAATTCAGTAGGCTGGCCATCAATGCTAGTATGAAACCAGTATCTTGTCAGTATTATTGGCGGAAAATGATCACTTGCAAATCATGACGGCTTTGAAAGGAGGTTTTGATGTATATAGCTTCACCAATCACCATCCAAATTGAGTCATTTTCGACGCCAAGGTGCCTTCCTTTAATTTAAGGAAAAGAAAAACTACTGTCACATGTCATTCTTGTTTTTATTAAGGGAGAGACCCCGACACACATATCTTACACGAGTAACATAAATGCAAAAATTTTTAGTACTTGCTCCTTTTTTAAAAAAATAACTAACACTAAGCACTATTTATTTTGAAACTTTTTTTTTGACTGAAATTTATTTTGAAACTTTGACCCACTCATCTTTTTTTAAAAAAAATATATAAATACTAAAAGGAGTACCATAGTATCATATTACATGTTAAATATAACTATATTACATCTTAAATATAAATACTTTTGTTCATCGTAATTAATAGCCCAAATCAAAATAGTGATAGTCAATAATATCAGTTATTTAAAAACGGAACGAGTATTTGTTAAAGATCTTTTGTTCTTTTGGTTTCGGAACGAGTATTTGTTAAAGATTTTTTGTTCTTTTGGTTTCTGTGATAAAAGAGCCATCAAAGAACTCATATTACGCCTAGATTTCTTGAGAGACATCATGATAAGTTGGCTATTACAACGGTGTTTATTAGTGGTCTCTTTCTATTGCCATGCATGCAAGTAAATTTGATGACATGAAAGAAAGAGAAAGGAGTATGGTTGTTATGCATGACAACAGCTCAGAGTCGACTCTTAGCATTTATTAGAGCAAATTTTGTTGCATGGTGGCGAAAGAAAGGAAAGAAAAGTAAGAAAAAATATTCTGATACATTAATTATTAGAGACCATATTGTCTCTAACTGTTGTAGGATTCTAGTCTCTAGATAACGTAGAACTCATATCTAACTTTATCTTTGTACATGCCCTAAGAGCGGTACTCGGTGGAGCGAACAGGTAGGGTGGATTGCCTCGGTGGGGATTTTTTTTTTCCGGCTCATCTTTTCGCCTATATTTATGTTTATAAGCTAAATTTAAAGTTTTTTCACCTTAAATTTGGAGCTTATTTTAGGCGGTTTTTTATCGTAGTTTATTTTCAGCTTTCACTTTATCGCTGAGAACATGTATATAAAAATTTATTTACAAATTTTTTTTTTTTTTGCAAATATGTAGTTTGGCTCTCTATGGATTTGTGTGTCTCCGTGCTAGAGAGGACTGGACCCTCGGATCTCTCCCTCAGCATGTGTATGGGACATGTGTCATGTGTGTGCTGTGGAGTGATTCGTGTTGTTCATTCAGTATTGTACTCTCCTAGAGAAATACTATCTGATTCGCAACTTTGGAAAAAGGGATTTGAAGTTTAGAGGAGTAAATTGGTGGTGAGATTAACCCGAAATTTTAATTTTTAGTTTCAGTCCCTCCTTTTACAGGAGTAGTTATGGGAATCGATAGGGGCTAGACTTGAAGTGACGACTATTCAGAGTTGTCTAGACATCGTAAAGGTGAATTCCATCCCAATTCCTAACTCGACACATGTTAAAAAGCAGGAAGTTCTCTCCTGAATTGAATTCCCCGTCACACCAAAAGTCCTAAATGCTCTAATTCTTGGATTAAATAGGCTTGGCCTAATTTATTCTCAATAAATTCCATTAACCTATAATTAATACTATGGGAATTAATACCACCTTAAAAAATTAAGTGGAGAGATATCAACTTAAATAAGGAGCTATTAGAGAGTCCTTTTGACTGGTTGAGATAGTGGCGCGATTGCCACACGCGCGCGTCGAGCCAGGCCAAGGCGGGCGGCGGATTAATTATGTTTTTTTGCTCTCAATTGTGCTTGATCACCTGCTGCAACGGACGGGCTATTACCTTAGTGGTTCTCTGTTCTCAGACGGGCCATTACCTTAGTAGTTCTCTGTTCCTGTTTCTGCACTTGATGACCTGCGCGCACGGGTGCTCGGAATGAGTCTGTTTGCTTGCGTAGTCTCTCATTATTTTGCAACGGACGGACCATTATCTTAGTAGTTCTCTGTTCCTGTTCCTGCGCTTGATCACCTGCGTGCACGGGTGCTCGGAATGAGTCCGTCTGCTTGCGTAGTCTCTCATTATTTTGCAACGGACGGGCCATTACCCTAGTGGTTCTCTGTTCCTGCGCTAGGCCATTACCTTAGTGGTTCTCTGTTCCTGTTCATGTGCTTGATCACCTGCGTGCCCGGGTGCTCGGAATGAGCAGGCCCATTACCTTAGTGGTTCTCTGTTCCTGCGCTAGGCCATTACCTTAGTGGTTCTCTGTTCCTGGTCCTACGCTTGATCACCCATGTGCACGGGTGCTCGGAATGAGCAAGCCTCCATAACTCCGTCTGCTTGCGTATCTGCACAGATAGGTGGGCGATCAAGGTTTTGCTAGCTTCTACAGTCCCTGGTTTTGATCACCTGCGTGCACGGGTGCTTGGAATGAGCAGGCCTCCGAAACTTCATTTGCTTATGTACCTGCACAGGTAGGCGGGCACGGGTGCTCGAAATGAGCAGGCCTCCGAAACTCCGTCTGCTTGCGTACTTGTACAGATAGGCTGGCGATCAAGGTTTTGGTGAGCGTCTCGGCACGACTGCTCCTGTTCTGCTTTGACTACGTTGCATCCTCTTCATCAGATTCTCCTTCCTCTCCAATGTTATGTCGACTATCAACACCAACATCAACACCTGCATCGGCACTGGAGAAGGCAAGAACGGCAACACCGACGGAGGCAACCATACCAATAATGCCTCATATAATACTGGACCTTTCTCTGGGTACTTCGATACTTTCATCTTCGTTTTAAACATGTTGCTAGATGTTTTAGTCCCAAGTATCTTTATGTTTATCACCATGCTATCCTTAGGATCACCATCCTATGTGAATATTGTTGATGTTTATGCTTATATTGTTAAAAGCATGCTCATGTTTAACATCAACACTAGATCATTCAACTATATACATGTCATCTGTACTATCTTAATTTTCTGGATTAAAATATGCCAATTTAAATTTCCCATACTAATAAAACAACGGAATTAATAACCTTGCCCCTCTTCCATCCCTCGTATAAACTCCCCCAACCAAACGTATGCATCATCAACAAATTGATCGATTCAACATTTAGTCTAAGCATGGTTTTCGATTAATTACGCACCAGTTCATTAGCATCTAAAATTTTTGTATTTCTTTCTTCTGCCAGGCGCCATGGGACCCAAAATATTTGATCCAAAATTTGGACCTCTAAGCATGCACAGAAAGATAGATTGTCTTTCTGTGCATGCCATATCCAGCTGGTAAGAAAGGCAATGCATTTGGGATAGGGGACATGCTGGGCCCTCTTGTGTGTTTGCTGCCAAGAGCTGTGAATCCATGGAGTGGCCATATCTAGAGCTAGAACGATGGAGGTGATGTGAGGGCATTTGGGAGACATAAGTGGCCCTGGGGTTATCCACCAACTTATCTGCTCTCTTCTGCTCAAGGGGACCTGATCATTGCATGTCATATCGGTTCGATCTCAGTTTAGATCTCTCCCGCTTCTCATCTACTGTTCCATTTTAAGTTCACTTGTGGTTTTTCGTGTTCAACGTTTGTCATCCGTCTTCTTTAAAAATTTTATTTAAAAAATTAAAATAAATAAGTTACATATAAAGTACTATTTATGCTTTATCATCTAACAGCGATAAAAATACTAATACCTAAATTTTTCAAATAAGACGGACGGTCAAACGTTGGAGATGAAAAACCACAACTGTACTTAAAATGAGATGGAGGGAGTACTATGGAGTAGACCGTGGATTATTGGGGATTTGACACCATAGTAGGCCGTGTTTTGTTGGGGATTTGACACCATCTGCGTCATTGTCGTGCGTAGTATAATGTGAGATTTTGTAGGCCATGTGTTCAAGCAGTTCTCATGTCTTACGACGGGGTTGCAGATAATGTACAATATCTTTATTACTTTCTCTTGTCTTTAGTTTTTAACGCAATTGATTTCTAACTATTCATTTTATTTAAAAAATTAATAATAAAATAAATTATAATAAAACAAATGATAATTTCTTAACTTTTAATAAGATAAATGATTCTTAACACACACCAAAAAAGTTGAGGCTAAGAGCAAATCTGTAACCTCACTAAAATTCTATTGAAAATAGACGGTGTCTATATATGATAGTATCATTATGAATGGTATGGTAAATAGCTAAAGGGGATAAACTTTACGGTATTACTGGTGTACATAAGATACTGCTGCTTTCAATCAAAGACCAATATCAGAGACCAACTTGGCCAACAGAATGAAAACTCAATTGCTTATTTGAGGAAAAAGTATATTTTGTAGTCTTAACTTTCATGATTGTCTGAAAAGCAGCCCTTAAGTTTAAAATCAAGAGCGCATTATTGAAACCATGTGGATTTCAATCTTGTCCTAGATTTACATTGGTTTTCATTAGTTGAAGATGTTACCAAAGGATGAAAAAGTTTTTAAATTTTAAAAATTAGTCAAGGAGTTAAAAGTATTCTAGAAAAAATCCCCCTCCCTAGTCAAGACCTTATTCATACAAAGATAAATTTTGTACGACAGAAATAAGATATAATTGGCACACAAAATCATGTGTGACAGAGGAATTTTCAAAAATTTTCAGCGACCAACTTGCTCCTTCCACCTTCTCCTACCCCATCTTGACCTCGCATCACCAACTCTCCCCAGGTGGGCGGTGGACGACGGGGAGAAGGGAAGCGGCAGCAACGCATCACCGAGCTAGACCAACCACCGAACAAAAAGGTGGTGGGCTGCGAGCTTCCGCGGTGGACCACCGGGCCTCGGACTCCCGTCACACCTCCGATTCCCCATCTTTCCATCGTGACGAGCGATGGGGAGAAGGCCGGCGGGAGAGGAGCTAGGCGGCGACAGGTGGGAAGGACGGCTGGCGGTGGATTGGAAGGTGACGAGTGGCGGGCTTCCACGGTGGACCACCTCCTGAGCTTTCTGCCAGGCTGCCACTTAGGTTCCCCATCTCTCCTACGTGGTAGCCGATAGAGAGAAGGCCGATGGCCAACGGGAGAGGAGTTAGGTGGCGGCAGGCGATGTGAGCCGGGTCTCATGACTCCTCGAGCCTAGGTCTCATAGCTCCCCGAGCGGCCAGTGGGAAAGGGTGACGGTGAACTAGGTCTCGTGGCTCGTCCGTGATGCCATCCACAATTGGTGATTTCACCTCTCTCCAAGCGATAGTCCTTCTCCCCGTCACACGCTGTTCGCGCCCACTGTTGGTTGCTGCCCCTCTCCATGTCAGCAGTCACCCTTCTTCGCCCCCCCCCCCCCCGGTCTTCGCTCTCCCGTTGGTTGCTGCTTCTCCTTGCCACTCGCTATACTCCCATCAACCACTGCTCACTGCCCTCCCGTTGGCCACCGCTCGAACGCTTGAGAATATGAAAGATGCGGAAGATAGGGGAGAGGGAGAGAGAGAGGAGGAAGAGTTGGCAGCTCATATGTGGGGCCTACATGGGTTCTACTTGCCACGTCAGCCAAAACCGAACAATATACTGCCCTGGGGCATCGGTACACCGTTTTGCAAGTTGAGAGACACGTTATATCTGGTAGTGCGGTCAGGGATGAGTTTTAGACTCGGTGACAAATTGAGGGACCTGAAGTGAACTTACGCCAATTACAAAGCATAATTGCTTTCCCCCTTTCCATGGGCTTGGCCTTTCTGCATGCATTGTTCATTTCTCTGGTAGGAGTAAGAATTAGGATACTTTGCGTTATTGCAAAATCACAAATACTTTGCGTTGTTGCAAAATCACAAATGTTCTTTGCGTGTTCAAACATATTTAGCATGAGCAAGCTAGTGTTGAAGTATTCTCCAGAATCCAGATGCTTTGCATGCGTCCATGGTTTTTTGTTCAAATACGTCGTGTCAATGCAATGCCGATCGAGTTAGAACTTAGAAGTAAGCTAATCCAACAGCTAAGGCACGGTAGCTAGCTAGGCATTGTTCTTGTTCATCATGGCGTCGCGTCCAACCGGCGCCGACGAGGAGACCCCGGAGGCGAAGGCGCCGCTGCTCGCGTCTTCGGACGACGGCCAGACGACGCAGGCGACGCAGGCGAGCCTCGTCTGCAAGGCGCTGAACAGCACGGCCGACCTCGCGAAGCACCTCCCGACCGGCGCCGTGCTCGCGTTCGAGGTGCTCTCGCCGTCCTTCACCGCGGACGGCAGCTGCACGGCCGCCAACCGCGCGCTCACCGCCTGCCTCGTCGGCGCCTGCGCGCTCTGCTGCTTCCTGCTCTGCTTCACCGACAGCTACCGCGACGCCACGGGCGCCGTGCGCTACGGCTTCGTCACGCCCAGCGGCCGCCTCCGCCTCATCGACTCCGGCTCCGGCTCCGGCTCGCCGCCGCCGCCGAGGGACGACAGGTACAGGCTGGGCGCGCGCGACGTGCTTCACGGCGCGCTGTCGTTCGCGGTGTTCCTGGCCGTGGCCATGGTGGACCGCAACGTGGTGGCGTGCTTCTACCCGGTGGAGTCGCCGGCGACGAGGCAGCTGCTCGCGGCGGTGCCCATGGCGGCCGGCGCGGCGGGGAGCTTCCTCTTCGCCATGTTCCCGTCGACGCGCCGCGGCATCGGCTTCCCCGTCGCGGCGGGCGCGTGACGCGCGTACGTTGATTGCAACCGCTTTGCAAGCACCGCGTACACACGGATCGATTGATCGAGTTGCCACTTTTGGCGCTCGGATGATCTCTTTTGAAGAAGTAAATGAATTCCCCCGTGTGCTTTGCTGCGGACCAGTAAAGAATGAATGGATCATGTTCTTATGTCAATCAGAGCAAGTTAACAATGGGATTGTTCATCAGACATACATTGACTCTTTTCTGTTACAAAGAGCATTTGATATTGTTTACATATGTTAATTGCGAAAATAATTTAAGCATTGTCATGGGCAATTTCAATATTTTAGACTTTTATATGTTATTAAATTTTGCTTTTAGAAAGCAAAAAATAAAAATAGAGATGGGAAATTTCTAAGAAAATCGTCTGACTGAAAAAGAAAAGCATCTGTTAGGCGTGCAAAAATGCTACGGAGCAGAGTTCAAACTTGTAAATTATATCGATGGTATGATATCTGTTTATTTATTCATTTGGCTTGTGGTGAAGTAAAACATTTGAAGTGTGTGAGCACTGACCAAACAGATAAATCCAAGTCCAGTTCATCTCAGAACCTTCTGCATTACTGAAATATATATAAAAAAAAAGGTGAATCAGTACAGCATAGGCTAGACGCGAAATACGAACGATGCAAGTCAATATCTTCCGAACCAGAGACAGACAAGCTGTGGCCAACCCTGAAACAAATAATCACCATTTCAGTTCAACAAAGGTTTTTAAAATGAACACAGCTAATTAGACACCACATGTCAAACACAAGTACTCAAACATTCGATGGCTTTATGGCCAGATCTCCAGAAATCAGAACACGATCTAAAAAAACGTTGAAGACATGCTCATGTTCCAGGCATCATAACAGATACTAGTAACAATATACTGGAGACAAAAGGAAGCTATGAGATGAACACAACCTTCATAACTACTAGTAATACCTTCATTACTACTAATTATGGCCAAAGGAAAAACAGTGATACTAGGATTATGAATAAGCTAATCCATTCTCAGTGGCGAAAATGTCCTTGTGGTCGTTCTTAAATCCAGAACTCTGCATCGAACTTGGATCAAATTACCCTGCAAAACAAACATTCCAAAAAGATTAGTCAATCAGATCAAAGAGGAAGTTTATAGATATTTCTTAAAGATTGCACCCCCTTCAAAAAGGAACAAGCCTGCAAACAAAAAAAATGACTTCAATAAAGACATACGTTACAAGAACACCAAATAACATAATTTTAAATGTAAGCTCTAATGAAGATACCATCCCAGTTCAAGCGACATGTGTGATAACTGATGATATGCACATACATGCTTCCTGCCAATGCCAGCACATCAGATCCTTTCTTTTGTGGAGAGAAAAAAACTAACGCATCAATTCATCATGTCAATAACTTCCTTATGGCCAAACAGCATAGCCATTAGCCAGAAAGATGACGCAGGCATTGTTGGAGAACACTAAATCAAGGGAAACACAAAGCCATTTCATTCTAATAGCACAACGAAGGACATAGATCAACAGTTGCATATCAGTGAAAGAGCGCAAACAAGTAAATATGAACTATAAGATACATGAATATTAACTTATTTCATAACCTAGCAGCATATTTTCCGATGATTAACGCATAAAGTAAGTTGATGGGTAAAATAAGCAATACTCACATTGATCACACAAACATAGCTAACTCTGGGCGGCTGTAGATATTGTTCCCATCAATGTCCAACGCAGGATAAGCAGCAACAAGTGCATCTTGTGCGCCAATATATAGAGAGTTGTAGGTCTTCCAGTATACTTCACGCACTTTCCTTGCTGGATGAAAAAGGCCTTGGAGGCAATAATTCAAAATCACAGCTGAGCCTAGGGCAACCCTCATGCCATCAATCGCCTCCATGACAGCATTTATGACATGGGGAGATGTCTCAAATATGTTGGGCCAGACAAGGTTAAGTAAGTGGACAAGAGCATCCTCACAACCCAAGCCAGCAACACCTAGTGCCATGTGCTTAACAGCAGAGGCAGCAGTCTGCCGATGAACCAGATCTCTATCCATCAGAGCATCTTCAAGCAATGGCGTGACAGCATATATGTAATCTTTACCCATCTCACCAATGTATTCAAAAAGAAATGACAGAGACTTCAAAATACCATTACGGACATTGAGCTCTGGTACTCGGTACTCGTTCATAAGGGCAGGCAAAACTGTAAAGGGGGAGCAAGTTTCAGCAACAATGGCGATTGCGACAGTAGTGCAAACTCGGTTCTGACGCTCCTGCACCTTCAAGTTGTTCAATAGAGTGGCCAACACATCCTCTGGCCCAATAGCCTTCGCAATATAGCCAAATGTGTTCACAGTGGCTCGTCTAATACCCTTCTTGTGAGCCTTCAACATTTCAAGCAGCTCGAAGCAAATCCTCATCCATTCCCTGGCTGGCACAAACTCTGCTCCACGATCAGCAACCCTACCAACTAAATCAATACAGTTCTCTTGGACCTTTTCATGCCTATTCTTTAAGATTGGGGTCAACCGAGGAAGAAGATCTTTGATTGGTGGCGTCATCTTTGTCATACCAACAACATTCACGATAGCCTTTAAAGCTCCAAGGATTGAAACCAGCACATCAGGATACTCCTCCCCCAAGGACTCATATAATATATGACCCAAGTGACACATCAGCCGCTCCTCTTGGCACAGCTTCATCACAATGGCTATCCTTGACATCAGATCAGCAGCTCGCTGCCTAGCTTTTGCACTCGAGGTGTTCAGCATCCACTTGATGATACCACAAATCTGAGGAACATAAGGCTTAACCCTCTGGCCAAGTGCATTCGCAACTGTTTCAAACCCATTAAGTATGACATTTGAATCATCACTTGTCTGCTGTTGGAAAGTATACACGATGCCATCAATAAGAAGCTCCTCCTGATGACGATCAATATCTGAGGCACCCAGGTGAGCCACCACCTTCTCAATTGTTTCCATCACCATTCTCCTGTAAGGTTCACTTTCATCTTTGAGATCCTCAACAATCCTCCCAACGATGTCAGCAACTCCAACCTTGTTTGCAATCTCCACTGTTGTTTCCACAAGTTGTTTATAGTTCCTACGATCTAGAGCCATTCTCCTTATCCAAAAGTGACGGAAGAACTCTGGAAGGATGCCATTACGGATATAGTCAGCCTCTACACCCTCTGTACTGACACATTGTTTAACAACCTTCAGGACAAACTTTTTCATCTCTTCATCTGGTGACTGGAACTCCCTAATCAGGATTGGAATCACCCCCCTGGTGTAGTAACTGGCATATTCAACATCCATAAGAGGGATGATGAAACCAACGGCTTTCAAGAAAGCAGCAAGGACCTTTCCACGGTGAGATTTGGTACCCTTCCACAAAGGCCTCAACACCGTATCAAAACTTTCTATACCATAGGGTGCGGCAGCCTCAGCAAGTGCAGCAAGAGACAGTGCGGTGATTGTCCGTACTTTCTGGTTTTCATCACTCAGACCATGCTCAATGATATCAACTAAGGACCTGAGGTGTGGCAGAACAGCACAGCCCATGAGAATAGCAATCTGCTGAACAATCTTAATACCAGTGTGCCGAGCCTGCCAAGACTTTTTACTCTGGCAGACAGCCTTCAAGAATGGCAAGAGAGCAGGAATCCCCAAACCAGAAGCAACCACACTGAATGCCCTAGCAGTGGTATTCCTCACATACTCATCAGTGTTATCAATATCTGGTCTCATGGTGGCAATCATAGTAGCAAGTCCAGCTGCTTTGCTAAGATTTGAGATAATCTGCCGGGCCTCAACACGAGCATAGTAATCCTCATCAATCAGAAGTGGCTCAACAACCACAAGAATCTTATGCACAAACGGACGAACCAGATCATCCAGCTTGTATATCACTCTATCAATGACCTTCACCAGAAGATGACGCTCCTGGTCCTCAAGCGTTGGCTGCATGAGCAACGGCAGGATCTTGTTGAACAGCGGGCCAGCACCAAATTCCTGCGCCTTGTCCGTGAGCTGTCGAAGCGCCGCTTTCCGCTGTTGTGGTGTGCCATTCTTCACCTTGAACAGGAGTTTCAAGATCTTCCTCTCCTTATGCTCCTCTGGTGACAGCTGCTCCTCTTCCTCTCCCTCGTTCAGCAATGTTCCAAAGTACTGGTAATCCTCCGGCTTCATTTGTGGCAACCCACCAGGCAACTCCTTGGGCACATCAAACTGCTGCCCACGGTTCTCCTCAGGGATGGCATAGAGCGGTGTAAACAGCGGTGTCGGCGTCGCGAGAAGCTTCCTTGCGGGTGTGCGTATGGGCTGATAAGAAGCCGGAGGATCAAGAATCTTGTACCCCACCTGCGGGAGCATGGTATCAAGTTCCTCATCAGTCAGAGGCATGTTACGCCCCTCGATGTCCCGCTCCCACCGCAAGAGCTGGTACTGCTCCGGTGTCATCGCGCCACGAGCAATCTGGCCAGGTGACAGCGTGGCGAGGTCCGCCGCGTCGAACGGGGTTGGCCCAGGAGCATAACCTGCAGGAGTAACAGCATCGGTAGCGCGAGGTGCCGTGCTCCCCACACCCGCAGGCGTCTCATCCCACCTTGATCTCTGCTTCTTGGGCGTTGGGGTGGAAGAAGAATCCCACGCCACGGACGGTGCAGGGGTTCCATCCGCATCAGCCATCCTCCCTGGAGTCGGGGTCTCATCCCAACGATTCCTCTTCAGGGAGGGCGTCGCACCTCCGGCGCGCCCAGGCGTGGCGTCCCAGCGCCCGATCCCGGGAGTTGCAGCATCAGGGGCGGCGTCCCAATGTGAGGAGGAGGAGGAGGAGGCAGTCTTCGCCTTCTTGGCCCCAGTAGCGGCGGCGCCATCCCCCTCGTCCTCCTGCGATTGGTCCCATCTGTTCCGCCGCTTCGTCGCGGGCGCGGGCTGGTTGTCGCGCATGGCGTCGGCATAGGTCCGCGTGGATGGGTCCGGAGTGGTCTCCGCGGCAGCAAAAGGGTCGTGGCGATCCGGCGACATGCCGCGGACCGGGTGCCGGCGGCGTTACTCGCCCTCGCGGGCGCGGAGCCCGTCACCCTCCTCATCCGCCGCGCGGGGGAGGCCCGAGGAGGAGGAGGCGATGGCGTGGCCCGAGTAGGAGGCGAGGCTGCGGGCGGCGGGGTTGACCGGCTCGGTCGCGTCGTCGTCGTCGTCGTCGTCCTCGGCGGTGGCCGCGATGGAGGTCTCGTAGCCGGCGAAGCGGTCGGGGTCGGAGACGCCGCCGTAGAGGTCGGCGTCGAAGGGCACGGAGGATACGGCCGCGAGGGCATCGTCCTCCACATTGCGGCGCTGCTCCTGCGCGCGCGCGATCTCGTCGTCCATGGCCGCGGCAGCGACAGGGGGCGAGGGGGTTAGGGTTCGGCGGGAGATTGGAGGCGGGGAGAAGGAGGGAACGATTTGGGGGAAGAAAATTCCCACGGCTCCTTTTTGTCGATGTAATTCGGCTAGCACACGTGTCCAACGCAATATCAAAGCGAACCGACCTATTCCACGGAGGATAACCGACTTTATCAAACCGCCTTGCCTAGCACGGACCCACGGCTGCTGTAGTGCTGTTTTCAAAGGAAGAAGTGTAAATTACCGCCTCGTGGTCAACCGAATTATCTCTCTTAACCCGAAAACTTTTAATACCTGACAAATTAATCCACTCGACCCAATCCAAAGCAATTTTGTCCTATATAGCATACGCGTGGTAATCAAGTCAGCATTTTCTTTTTAAAAAATGATGGGACCCACCTGTTATACCTCCTCTTCCACTCTTACCCTCTCCCTCTCGAGCACAAAGTGCGCACAGCAGCAACGGGGCGGACGGGCAATCGGCGCGTGGGGGCCAGCGACGGAACGCGGAGAGGGCACGGCGAGGGGCGCCGAGGAGAGCGTTGGAGGCAGTGGGCTACGGTGACGAGTCTGCAGCCCTCTCAAGCTCCACAACTATGACGACGAGGTGACAAGTCCTCAACTCAGGGGGGCGGTGGGCGTTGTCGAGGTCATCCTTCCAGGCGGAGGCAGAGGCGACGGCGATGCTAATGCTCCCTTCCCTGGAGACGGCGGTGAGGTAGCCCTCGTTGTCATCGTCATCTTGGATCTCGAAGTAGGGGGAGGAAAAAAGTACCGAGCCTCTTCTCCGGTTCAAATGAGGAGTTGAGGGATCCATGGCCTCCTCTCTCTCTCTCCCCCCCCCCCCCCCCCCCTTCTCGGCTCAGGCAGACGGCGAGCGATGAGTCCTCGGCGAGCAGGCGACAGGCGGTGCTGAGGAAGGCATTAGAGGCGGCAGGCTACAGCGACGAGTTTGCCACCCATCCCCGTCGTCGCCCCACCCAGTTGCTCCTCCGCCGCCTCTACTCCACCGCGGCTCTACCCCTCTTGCTCTACCAGGCAGCAGAGGAGGAGTATAGCCCTATCACCAGAGGGAAAAAAGAAAGAGGAGAGATTTTAGTAGTACTCCGTTTGACATGTGAGGCCCATGATTTTTTTTATTTTTTTATTGGATTGCCACGTTAGCGTCACACGTATGCCACATAGAATCAAAACCGTTCTGGTTTGAAGCAATGGGGTAATTCGTCCGGTTTTACAAGTTTAGGGTGTGCAATGGCTTGTTTTCGATTTTGGGAGGATAATTCAGTCGACCGCGATAATTCGGGATAATTCATACTTTTTCCTTTTTAAAAATATGAAAAAGAAAAGAATTCCATTAATAAGTTACTCTCTCTGTTTCATATTATAAGCCGTTTAACTTTTTTCCCAGTCAATCTTTGTTAAGTTTGACTGAGTTTATAGAAAAATTTTAGCAACATATAAAATATTAAATTAGTTTCATTAAATCTAACGTTCAATATATTTTGATAATATGTTTGTTTTATGTTGAAAATACTACTATGTTTTTTTATAAACTTAGTTAAACTTAAAGAAGTTTGACTAAAAAAATCAAAGTTAATATAAAACGAAGGGAGTATTTGTGAGTGCAGTGTAGACCAATGTCATGGACATGTGAGTTGTGAGGCACAATTAACAATTACTAGCAAAGATTTGGTTAGCAGACAGGCCAGCCACCTTTCTCTATGATCATCCCACCGTGAGAAACTCATTAAACCCTGCAGAACAGGAATTAATAATTACTTAAATTTAACAATGAATTAAATGATAGAATAGGAATTAATAATTACTTAAATTTTTTTAATATGGCGAACGATTAAATATGTTTAAAAAATCAACGACGGGAGTAGCAAAGTAGTAGAGAAGTCTTGTGTTCGACAATAGTGGTGACAGCTATTAGGTTATCTATAGAAATTTTTAATGGTCACAACGTAATCCTCTCTCTATTCACCGATTTTAGCATGTGCTAGAGGGGACAAATAACATATAACACTTATTCTTTTATTTACGTTAGGTTAATTCCGTTCTACTATATACACACTATTTTGGTAGGCTACCTCCGTTCTAAAAATATCAGACGGAGTAGTAGTCAGAGCGTGTTCCATTTTAAAATTTCCTTTGAAGTATAAAGCCATGAGTACATTACACAATTAAAACATTAACAGCGTGATGCCATATAATTTTAACAGACGGCTATATATTATCTAGAAAATCAAAATCATCGATTATACACAAGTTTAGACAGCAGAACAGCATGAGTAGTTCATTCATCACCTAAACTATGGCATGGGAAAATTATACAGAATAGTCTAAAAACCACGCTCATGCTATTAAAGTAGTTTCCTCATTGCTTCGGAAATGCTACGAAGAAATCAGTAACAGAGCATGACAATAACATGGTTAACATGCTGACGCATTTCAGAAGTAAAAACCGACGAATGGGTAAAGCTTTCTACTGTCAAACACAAAACGAGATGTCAATAAATATCTTCCACACCAGCTTATAATTCAAACAGTTTGCCCCTGAGACTATCAACCACCAATTTAGTTCATCGAACAATCTCAAATAAACCCAACTAATTAGACCTCCAAGATGACAATGTTCAGAAGTAGCTCGGGATACATAACATAACACTTGCAAAATAGATATTTCTGTGCTAACTAGAGCAAAACTCGAAGACTACATCCTTGGAAAAACACTTGCTTGGCACAAAAACATCGTCTTCTGAATGAACGACTCACACTCTAGTCGCCCTTCCGGCGGAAGGAGCAGCCCTCGGTGAGCCTGGCCTTCCCTCCTGTGGGCTGGCAGAGCACCGTTTGGCAGCCTGGGCACACAACAACAGTCTGGGAGTGGCTGAACACGGTTGTTCTGCAATATGAACATTGCATTTCGAATGTGAGAATGGCAAGCTATAAAACAGTATACAGATATCTAACTTTCTAAATCAAGACCGTACATGTAACTAGCAATCACAGTGCCAATTACTAGAGTACAAATTTGTTGTCCCAGTTTCAACTTTCAGGCAAATATTGTGATTCCTTGGACAACAAAGTCACAAAGGGGTATATATGATTGTTAACATATCACGGCAAATCTGACGAAGAACGCTGTTTCAACTTTTCTCAAATGCTAATTCTAAAATGATTGACATGCATCAAGCAGGCCTTTTATTCATCAATATTTGCCAACTATGAATACTTGAAAGTAGAGGGATTTACATTGCAGCAGGATGTAGCAACACTTAGACAACTACTCAGACAGCAGGAGTACTAGTTAATATTCACTACCAACATATCATAGCATTAGCATATATATTCATAAAAAAAGAAACTACAGGAAACCGCACAGAGCCGCACATGGGTGGTAAATCAGACAATAGCATAATTGGCTTGCACCAAGAACAAGGTATCCAGCAACAGCTAAAATTTCATGTTGTCTAGCTGCCAGTCAATCTTAACTAAAGAGTGCTAACCTAAATTGCAATAATCATAAAGGCTCTAAGGTAGACTAGGGACAATCAAAGCATAGTGATGCAATTATTCAGAACAAAATAAACTACTGAGGTTAAAAGTTATTACATGTTGAAGCATCCCTGGCACTTGACATCCTGCAACACACGAGACAGATCAAACCAAGAACAACGTCAGGACCAAGCGAAAACAAAGAAAAAAAATACACTTAGCTGTAGTCTCTCACAGAAAAGAGGAACAGCAGCTACGAAAGGAAACACAGGTACGAGATGCGTGCGCGTGCGGGGATTCACGTCATACCATGAAGAATGAGTTGGGGGACTGCACGAGGCGCTTCTTCTTGTGCTTGAGCTTCTCGAGCTCCGCGGGAGGGTTGAGGAGGTCGATGTCGTTGGATAGCACCTGCGCACCGCGTCGCACATCCAAACGAAAAGAGAAAAATTAGTCAGATCAGAGGCGCTGGCGCGAGGGGAGAGAGAGCACTCGAATCGTATCGGCTTGAGGGTGAGGGTCATGAGGCGGTGAAGGTAAGGAACGGATCGTACCATCTCGTCGGCGGCGGCGGCGGCGCTCGGAGGAGGGGAAGAAGCCCTAGGAGGAGGAGGAGGAGGAGGAGGCGGCGGCGCGGCGTGGGCAAGAATGAGCCGGAGGGTTTTGGGTGGTGGGCGTGGTCCGGATTTTTATAGCTGGATCTGGTGAATCTGGGCCGTCTGATCGGGATGTCTAGTTATCTGGGCCTTTGGGCAGTGTTCTTTTTTCCCGTGGGCTGGGCCTTCGGGCAGCTGAACACTTTCACTTTGGACTGAACATACTGTATAAAGGTAAAAAAGGATCATCTAACTTTACATCAGTGCCGTACAAGAGGGAATACGGTTGTGGAATAAAAAGAGTATCGTTTACAGATTAATCGAAATGCATAAGATTAATCAGTATTATATGGAAATATAACGCAAATATATATAGGTATTTTATAATATTATGTATCTTTTGGAGATTTAAACCTATACTTCTTTGAAAAGGAGTAGTGGTGGTGGTAAGTGGTGAATCTGCCACCCCACCACGGGGGGTCCTAGCTTGCGCGAGCAAATTAACTAGCGCGCGGCTGTTGCCCCCCCCCCCCCTCCCCCCGCGGTTGGCCCGGCCTATGCGACACGCGACACGCTTCTACTAGCTAGCGAGCACTCCTCCCTTATTAACCTACTCTATTAACACTATTAGTTAATATACTTAACTATCTCCATTAGTTAATATATACTTAACACTAATGATAGTAATTAGGAAAGATTTTGGAGATTTTTTTACTAACAGATTGAAAATTTTTTAAGTTAGATTTGAAAATTTTCGATTTTAATTTTAAACTTTAAAGTCAAATTTTGAAAACTTTCAACTCAAATTCGAAAACTTTCAACTCGAGATACGAAAACTTTCAAGTCCATATTTGAAAATTTTGAAAACTTTCAACTCGAGATTCGAAAACTTTCAAGTCCAGATTTGAAAAATTAGAAAACTTCCAACTTGAGATTTGAAAACTTTCAAGTCCATATTTGAAAACTTTCAACTCGAGATTTGAAAACTTTCAAATTCAGATTTAAAAATTTTCAACTCAAAATTTAAAAACTTTCAAACTCAAAACATGCTAAAGATTAAAAAAAATAATCAGAAAAAAGTGGAAAAGAAAACGAAAAAAAATCACTAAAGAAAAACGAAAAAAAAGCGTCGAAGGAGGTGCGCGCGCCGGTGCTGGGCCCTATGGGCCTGAAACGCGCGCCGTCGTCGCGCGCGCCGATTAGCGATCGCGCCCCACCACCACCTCCTTAGTCCTTACCCTTTTGGAGTGAAGAAAAAATAAGGTCCCACATGTCAACCACCCCACCACCTCTATTTTTTGTGGGAAGTAAGAATTATATTGTGAGGTGATAGGGTTTAGTTACAAATATATGTAGAATTTAAGATATGATAATAAAATAATGATAATAGAAGAGGTTAATGATCATTTTCATCAATTAAAATTTCGTTGCAATGCACAGGCAATATGCTAGTGTATACAAATATATAAATCATGCATTCATGTTGTTGCTTAATTGAACAACCATAACTTCACTTTTTAAAATATATAGCTTCCCACAGCACATTTTTACAATAAATACTCAAATAGTGATAGGTTTTGGTTGTATTGAATAAGTAAAACAAAAGGTTATAACAAAGAAAGTCTAAATAAACTACTTTAGATCATAATCGAGCACAGTATGTGAATGACTATCTAGGTAATTAAATGGGAAATGGTCAATTAATCACCAAAATAGAGTTTTGATGTTCATGAATGATAAATGTATACGTATAATGTTAACGGAACAGTTTTACTATAGTAGCCATATACACGCCGATTGAAACGGTTGGTATGGTCATTTTCCACAATATGCTTTAGATACTCAATGAATAAATGGTTAGAATTAAATGAGGTAAGAAGAATGAATGAATGGATATATTTTCCTACATCCATTTGCCAGACAAGCCCTAGAGCAGATTTTGCTACGATAGTGATTTCTTGTAGCAACATTAGTTCCTACATGAAGCCCTTGTATGCATAGTAATTTGTTTATCTCATAGTGGACTCTTCGGAATGCATGCCTCATAAGGACATATTCCTTATATACCCTTCCAGATGTACCTACGTGAGGCTTCACCTCCAGTTTGACCCTAGAAGCTATGCCACCGCTACTACTCATGCTTTTGTTGTCGTACTTCACCCTCCCACCACTTGTCAGTGAGGACCTCCTCTTCATGACCACACTCTACTCCCATCTCTCCTACATGCTGCCAACCTACCTTTTCCGCTTCCTCCCCTAGCTCAGCTCCATTCGCCTCTCCCACCTCATCCTCTTCATACCCCCACACCAAGTGCCCAAAACCTCCTAGTCTCATTCGGTTGCCACTGCTCCCTTTCATGCTCCTCCTCCAATCACTCCGCTCATGACATTGTTCGAGCTCCTTGCCGCATTGTCAAGTCATAAAATCGAGTCAAGGCATCCCCTGAGCTGACTTGGTGAGTAGTCCACAGCTTAGTTGTGTGAAAACAATGGATACACTATATAATCTTTACTAATGTTATAGTGCAGTAAGCGCTATATATTATAAAAACTATAGATTATGGAGTAGCCAGCAAGATAATAAGTCAACAAGAAATAAAACCGAAGTAAGTATAGTAGTAAACACAATAAACCAATTAGCAGGATGAATTGGAGATTTTCTACAACTAATCACGACTAATCTATGACCAACTTTATGACTAAGCATGACTAATCATGCGACGAGCTACTTGGTGGAGTAGTGGCCTTCAAGTCGTGTGGCTTGATCAACTTTACAACTAATATATGACTAACGGCTTGATCAACTTTACAACTAATATATGACTAATGGACACAGATTCAGTGACATTCCCCCGTGACATTGAGTCACTGACATGTGGGACCCACATGTGCCTGGACCCACGTGGGTCCCACACGGCAGTGATTCAATGTCACGAAGAATGTCACCTGAGCAATATCACCGAATCCCAATCCTATGACTAACTGTAACT
Organism: Oryza glaberrima; assembly: GCF_000147395.1. Lineage (NCBI taxonomy): Eukaryota > Viridiplantae > Streptophyta > Magnoliopsida > Poales > Poaceae > Oryza > Oryza glaberrima. The sequence goes on along the minus strand of NC_068327.1, from coordinate 16,149,771 downwards.
TAACGTGCGACTCGATATCAATGCGTAGGAAAGAAGTTGATGGTGGGCGGTGGCAACCGCACACGTAGCAGTGATGCAAATCACGACTCAGTAGTATTTTGCATGATATATGATGCAAGCGGCAAAGCTGATCAAAGCAACACCTCTTTTTCGAAGGATGATCAGACATCAGAGTAACTAGCAACATGCAAAATGCTGCTAGCTAGAACTATTATCTGCTTGTAGGAGTATATTACAACTTCAATAAAGCTTCCTGTCCAGTGAACAGGGATTAGTGGATTTACTGAACTATACGTTATGCAGTTTATCAAGTGCGCAAGTGGCTAGACCAAAAAAATGATAGAATATCTTCCAGGAATTTTCAGTAATAACTAATAAAAAGTTAACAAAAAAAGCATGCGGCATCCAAGGAGCAAGAATACAGCAGCTTACTCAAGTCGCCAAGCAAAATTAAACAGACAACATATGACATTAAGGGGCAATTCAGACATTCGAGGATCATCTTAACAAGGTTTTTGACTCAACTGCTAATAAAATGCTCTTCCACTAACACCTACTGGGAGAATCCATCTACTGTATAAGAAATTCCCGTAGAGTGTCAACAAGATATATCTTTCTAGTAGAAGAAACCGAGGACCTTCCCACCAACGTTCTTTCTGCGAGCCTCCTCATGGTCCATAATGCCAGCTGAAGTAGTAAGGACAATGTACCCAAACTGGAGAGCAACAAACAATAAACATTAGTAACATTTCACAGAAAAAAGAACTGAAGCTAATGGATGTTCCCAAATAAATTATAGCTTCTTTACTAACCTGTCTGGAGGGAAGCAGCCTCGCAGTCCATGATTCGATTTCCTTGACACCAACATCGAAGCGAGGGCTGATGACACCACACTTGTTGAGGCGTCCATTCAGCTCAACAACAATCTTGCCAGAGCGGTGGTCATCAACAAACTCAAATTCACCAATGTAGCCTACATTGAGGATATACAGTATGACCAGTTAAGGCACCAGTCTCAATACTCCTGACAAATGAACTATAGGTTTGCAGCTCGTATTACTAGTGAGCATGCATAAACACAGAGAGAAGGCTTACCGTGCTTCTGCATCACGATGAGAAACTTGATGATAACCTTTGATGAGGGTCGGATCATCACTTGCCGCTTCCCACGCTTCTCAGCATTGTACATTGTTTTCAGAGCATCGTTGAGGACACTGACTCTCACCATTTTGTCTGCAAAAGATAAGTACCGTTGGCAACAAACACACCTTAAAAAACTACAAGCTTCAATAAAGACAGTAGTAAAACCATTTCACATTTGTAACATAGCTCCAATTGGTAAACACTGAATAATTGACACACAAACAATAGCTACCAAAAAAAAAAGAAACAGGTAGGCATCTGTCCAAACCGAGCATAAGACAACTTAATGACTAAATGTATATCACTAATACAGAGTTCAACTACAAACATTTGAATGTACTTTCAAAAGATAGCAAATAGCCTTTTTTATAGAAAAAATGACCTCAAGGATGCCAAACATCATTAGTATGGACAACTATCACAGATGAATGCATGATTTGTAACATGTGAACAAGTACATAATGCATGCAACTAAAGGATCCATCAGACTACCACATCATACCATTTTAGAACAATGGTCTAAAATTAATTGGCTGTTGTACTTCCTAAGCATTACATCGTAGTTTCTAGCAAATGAAATTGCAACCGTCAGCTGCTTCATTAAGAAAACCAACAAAATCAGTGTCACACTTTTAACTGCTACATTTAGCATTCTGAATCTAACAGAAAGAACACATTCCTAAATAAAAGCCCATACGAAGCTGCTACCTTGAAATGCCAACAAAGCAACATGAAAACCAGATTTCCTTTAAACCAAAACTTCTCCCACTGTGTCAATAGTTAGTCAGCAGATTAAGTGTTCATGAAGACACTACACATTTCTGCCCCACGAAACCCCCAGGTAGTAAAAATAATCTGTTGAAATGGATAGCTCGCTAGTCGCTACATTGCAAATCGACCGTACAAAAGCACCAACATCCTAGTTGCGAGTCATTCCCAAATCGAAAGGACTCGAAGTTGTCCACCAAGACCAACAACTAAATCGCAGATAAATACTATACTAACAAAAATACATGGTTACTGGAGATCCACCCAACCACCAGCGATGCCACTCTCAACATCTAGCAACCAAAAACTCTTAGCTAACCCGGATGGTCGGAATGATTACAGTATAACCCAGCAGACTCAAGAACAGCACGTAGCTCACAAACAAAATCAGGTACGGGGGGCCTTCAGATCAGACGAAAGGAACAACACACTCGAGCGCAACCACATGGATAGAACTGACGAACACGAGAAATGCCTCGCTTGAGCTGGGGTCAGGAAGGGGGGGGGGGGGGACTCGCACCTGGTTGCCGGAGACCGAGCGGTCAGGCTGCGGTGGCGGTGGCGGCGGCGGCGGCGGTGCTCGGAGGGGAAGGAGGAAGCCCTAGGTCTCGAGGGTTTTGCGCGTGGGCGTGGTGACTGTCTTATATTGGCATCGCGTGAATCTGGACCGTCCGATCGGGTTGTCGCTTCATCTGGGGCTTACCAGGGGGGGTTGCTTCTTGGTGGGCCGGGCTCCGTAGCTTCGTTGGGCTTCTTTTACAGAAGACAGAAAGCGATTGCCAACGATAAAAGAGCCCATTTCACTCTCTATCACTAAAAAAAAAAAAAACAAAGGGCCAAGCAGCATAGTTCGAATAGCTAAGTTCTTTTTGGTGAGACGTACTCATCCCGATTAAAGTCATAGATAGATTTAGTATGAGTGCTCGTGTTTTTGAGATGTGCTCATAAGGTGACCGGGTGAGTGTGTGCATATTGTCAGCGTTTGTAGTGGGTGTGTTTTTTTTTTTAGAAAAAAACAATGTCAGAAATTGTTGACAATCTTATTTTGGAGAAGTTTTGTAAAAAACATAAAAGCTTAGAAAATTGGCATCGAGTATGCTTGTTATATAGTACTTCCTCCGTTTCAGGTTATATAACTTTTTAACATTACCCATATTCATACAGATGTTAATGAATCTAGATTTATATGTGTCTAGATTCATTAACATATATATGAATATAGGTAATGCTAGAAAGTCTTATAATATAAAACAGAGGAAGTAGAAACTAACTCACGACTCCAAGCTATAGCTATGGACGACAATTTAAATGTAATTTCCTGCCCTTTTTTAGGGTTTGGTAATATATGAACTTCAAGGAAAATCTTAGGTAGGGTGAGCCCTATCGAAATGGTGATCCTGCATAAAAGAAAATACCAACAAAATTCACGCTTTTTTTTCCTCGAAGGCAGGAGAGCTGTATTTCATTTCATTAAGGGGAAGAAAAAACAATACAAAAAACACAACACAAAAAAAAACAAAGTAGGAGTGCCCGAGCCCTCCTACCAAGACCCACACACACTAGACAACTCGGGGAGCTTAGTTGCCTATTAGCCGTCCCACTAAGGAGCTTTTGAAGGCGACAAGCTCCAGCAACACTCCAAAGATGGCCCTCATTTTCTATTCGCTACTCTAGGATTGGCATTATTTTCTATCACTTACAAAATTCACGCTGGATCTGAGCATTTTTTGAGGTTGTCGTACTTTGCCAGAGTCAGTGTATAACTATTTGTTGTAGATACTAGATATAGTATTCTGAATCATCACAAATGAAGAGACGGGTAAAAGGCAGGTGATGATTCCTACAACACTCAACCCTTCTCTCAAGTCTCAACGATGAAGGGACACATTGACATTATACTACAATTGCCAATGTAAAATGCATTTCATTCTGTTTATGCTTAACAGAGTTACAAAATCAGCACGCTTCAGTTGTACAATTTTCACTGGCCACCTCGCACTCGGCAAGATCATGCTTATTAGAATTCCTGATCATCAGAAGACATCAATTCCTGATCTTCAGAAGACATCACGCGGTTTCTTGGGTCTCGTTGGTTTTGGAAATTTGGATACTGGTGATTTCTGAAACTTGATTCATTTTGGAAATTCAAACCGTGCTGGTTCCTGAAACTTGGATCATGTCGGAAACTTCTACCAGATTGGGTTCCAAAATCTGAGTCATTTGAACCAAATTTATTTTCCATGTTTCTAGGGGCATAGTTTGAATCATGTCGGTTCCTGAATCTCGAGTCATGCTGCCCAAAGTTGTTCTCCATATTCATGGGAGCAAATGCTGCATCATAGAGAAAGAAAGACAAAAAGAACATAATTAAACATGGCATATAGAGGCTGAAAGAAAGTAATACCTACAGAACTTCATGTGCAAAATGTCTAACAGTGTAAAAACAGTTACTGGGCAACACATTTAACATGACATGTTTACTATAAAAACAGTAGTATCAATAATTTTATGGACAGGAGGTTGTGGAAATGCATTTTTTTAGGAATGGAGTGCCCGGAGAGCCAAGGATCAGCAACTTGGTACAGAATTATATCCTGGGTTAGTGAAAATGCCTAACATTTTTTACCATTTACCTATACATTATCTGAGGGTACAAATAGCAATGGCAGACAAAAAAGAAAAATTCCAGTATGAACTATGAAGACATGATGTTTACCTCGTTCCCTCATTCTTCTCTCTCTGTCATATTCAAACTTGTCACGAATTTGAGTAACCCTTTCCCATGTTTCACCTTGTTTGCTTGCCGTAAAACCAATGTCCTGAAATAAAGTCAATGCTAACTTAGGATTGTGCTGCTAAGTTTGCGTAGTGTCATCACACTCATGAAGATGTGTGCTTAAATACTACTTAGACAATGCCACCAAAACCTTTGACTAAAGCAGCTGCAAAGACAAACTACACCACTAAAGTACCGCTAATGAGCTCTAACTCTTAAGGGCATATCTCCAATACTGCCAAGTGCTGAATCTGATTGCCCATGGTCAGTATTCAGTAGTTTTCCCAGAAAATAATGGGAGGTCGTAGACTTTTGACTACAGTTAATGTCATGCATTATAGTAGAAAAAAAAAATGTCCACTGAAGTTTGACACTAGGGTTGTTCATACCAGGTCAACTGGGCTTGGCAACCTGAATGGACATGCAGAAATGAACATTCATTTGTTTATATTACTTTCAGGGGTGCAGTCTATGTGTGCATGGCGCAGTTACAAATGGGTTGGCAAAACCAGTTTGAACACCCATAGGTTATGCATGGATTAGTAAGAATTCCCCTTCAGTCTAGCTAGCTTAGGTAGAAATTTTGTGTTTCCATATGAAAGGATAGCCGACACCCTTAGCATAGCAAGATTGGAACATTACAGGCAGGTTCCTACATAAATAAATGATACTATATAAGGTCCATCAAAAATACAATGAGGTTACCTTGTTTGGCTCTACATTGGTGTGCCTTCTCCTGCTGCAATTGAAAACAACAGATGAGATCATTCCACAGATGACAAATATTATTGGCACTCTATTTCGAGCAAGACCCTTCAGAAGGATAACTAGTTAAAGAATATTGCTAAACATTTATAGGCTGGAAATCTAAGAGAAATATATATATATGAGGAAAACAATTCAATTCAATCTTAGTTGCAATAACACATAATGAAAAGGAGAGATACTACAAACAATAAAATAAGAGGAAGCAGTTTCAATTATATCAAACATTTATCAAAGAATTGCACATACAATTAACTCAGGTTTATTCTGACAAAAACTGAGCAATTTGACTAGCAAATAAACAAGACAAAAAATAAATCCCTTCAAAATTTTCTACCTGTAAGGTGAGAAGTCTAGATCATCTTCTTCAGCAGAATCATAATTAGCATGATCTTCAGCAATCTTTTTGGAATAACCTTCATCCCAATATAACCTTTCCCAATTCTCTCTAAGTTCTTGGTATAGTTCCATATATTTTTTACACCAAGCTTCATGTTCCTGTAAATTTTGTGGTATTCAGTCACCTAATATGAAAGGCCATGCTGATATCTGTAAGCCGATAAAGCACATGGAGGCTTTGCACACTAGTTCATGAATAATAAAATAATATGTTCTCTCATGATATTAAACATAGCACTTTATAAATAGAGGATCGGCAAATTTTCCATTCAGTTCAGTTCATTATGCACAGTCCATTTACTGTATTAAATAGTTAATTGTGCTCCTAACTACAGTTGGCCACAAGGAACATTTCAAAGTTCGAACAAAAGAATTTAATGCAATTTGTCCTCATGAATTGCACATCATGGGCAACTCAAATAAACAAACGAAGAGACAGAATGTTCGACTAAAAAAGGTAACTGACATGAATGCTTTTGATAAAAACCTTGATGACAGGTAGGCATGAGATATGAAATACAACAAAAACCTGAACGTGATGTTGTTTTCCAAAGTCCAAAATTCTTGCTGTAAGAAATAATGATTTTTCATGAATCCAAAATCATGAATTCTCACACAGTACATGCACCTGTCTGGTTTATTCCAAGAAATGCCTAACCTAAGCTATGGCAACACAGAATTTTCATGGTATCTTATCTCCATATCAAAGCCTTCACAATTCACATAGTTTGTATCTCTTCACCTCAAAAGTCAAAACCAGCGAAAAGTGCTTTGGTGACCAAAGTTTTGGCACTGACTAATGAACGAAATAATGGACCGATAGTTATATAAAGTGTACGACATGCCTAAAATGTATTTCAAGAATCAGTATGTGCAATCCACAAGAAAACAGCTAACCATGCTTAGGTCTCACAAAAATCAGGTTAGGATGGCCTCAGTTACACTGGCTCTCAGAAATGAAGAATAAATAATGTGAATTTGGTTTGCCCTTTTCTTGTCCTGAATCGTACACTAACAACAAAGGTGCATCAACATGTTCTTCTGTTTGCACCATACATCGATACGCTCATACGCCCCCTTTCTATTGCCAAAAAGAAGAGATCTGAGAGATTACATGTTCAGTGTGTGACCAACTAAAAGTAGAAAAGATATAAGTGCGAGTGTGCAGATAATAGCAGATTGAAGTTGGCTAAAACATAATTAGTCTTAAAGAGCAAGGCAGAAAAATCTTACTAACCATGAAAAGGAAAAAAAAAATTAATGTACAAAGTTGAGTTGCTGCAGAACTTCCATGATTTTTAATAGGACAAAATGGCAGCGGCTTCGGATCTAGGAAAAGGGGGCATCATCTGCTTAGAGAAGACATGGCTTAATATTCGAATTCAGATCTTCTAAAAAAAAACTGAATTCAGACCCCATTTTGTCAATGATTTCTGCTGCTTGTTACTGACTGCATTAAGATACAATAGCATCTTGAGTTTCATTCCATGTTTCTCAATTTTTCCTATCCCATGATTCCAAATTTCTGCTAGCTTATTAGCAAGGAGATTTATCCTACTTCCCAATGAAAACTAATAAATGCATAATAAGTGGTAGTACATCAGTACTTGCCTGCACAAATCAAATTGCAGAGTTCGTTTCCATTTGGGCTCAACCAAATTGTTCAGAAACAAGCAGCCGAGCTCAATCCAATCATTGTTTCAACAAAAGGAATGGGTAATCCAATCCTAGCGCGGGGGGATTGGGGGAGGAGCAGAGCTCAGCTAACTACAGGTGCGGGCGCGCGGCGGCGGCAGCTTACCGTGTCCTTGAGGACGAGGCGCGTGCGGCGCATGAACTGCTCCCGCATCTGCTTCCGGCGGCGGTTGGGGAGGTTGTCGCGCGGGATGGCGAAGCGCTCGCGGTGCGGCACGCCCTCCCCGATCTCGTGCATCTCGCCGTCCACCGCCCACCACTCCGACTTCTTCGCGCCCGCGCCCGCGCCAACAGCCGCCGCCGCGGCGGGGGCGCGCCGCTGCGACCAGCCGGTCCCGCCGGTGACGAAGCCTCCCCGCCGGTGCGCCCACCGCCGCTGCGTGTACACGCAGCGCAGCATCTTGGCGTCCAGGGTTTTAGAGGGGCCTGCCTGGGAGCACTGCCGCCACCGCTTACGAACAAATGGACCGCGAGACGAGCTTGCGACGGCGCCAATGACTAATACGCAGGGGAGCTCGCCGCCGCCGCCGCCGTCGCCGCCTCGCCGGTGGTGGTGGGGGGGGAGGGGGGGGGGGGGGGGTTGCCGCCGCCGCCGCCAAGTTCCAGGCGACCGTAGCCACGTGGGCTGGACTGAAAAGAAACTTGTGGTAAATATTGTGGGCTTCTTCGGGCCTTCTTTCAGAACTTTGGGTGGGCCTCACTTCCAGCCCATATGTTTACAATGGAAGGAATAAGTTCACAGGTCCCACAATTTGGGAAAAAGTACACCGAAAGTTCCTCAACTTGTCATGGAGTTACAAAATCGTCCCCAAACCATAAAACCGGATATAACGGATCCTCCAACTTACGAAACCAGTGCAAACTAGATCCCTCGGCGGTTTTAACCCCGGTTTTGTCCCACGTGGCGGCTGAGTCACCGTGAAGCCCACGTAGACCCCACATGTCGGGGTGCCACGTCAGCACCATTCTCTTTCCCCCTCTTCTCTTTCTTTTTTTCTTTCGTTCCTTCCTCCCTCTCGCTCCCTGCTCTCGCACGGGCGGCGTCCCGCGCGGCCGGAGGGTGGTGTGGCCGGCGACGGCGGCTCCCGAGTGGCGGCGCGAGCTCGCCAGCCTCCTCATCCCCTTCGTGCGGTCGGCGATGGCGGCGCACGGCTGTCGCCATCTTCGACTCAACGCCGCCGCCATCAAGTCACTGCCGTCGGCGATGGCGGCACGCGGCAGCGGCCGGCGTGGGAGGCGGAGGAGGTACGCGCGGAGGCCCTTGGCCTCGTCATCGACGTTGCCACGCCGGACCTCCTCCTGTTCCCGTCCACCACTGCCTCCTCGTGCTTCCGGGCATCCGCAGGGACCTCCTCACCCGCGTCAGCTCCCACCCTCAGGTGCTTGCCCAGTGCGAGCTCACCCTCAACGCCATGGTCCTCAACTCGGCTGTGAAATCAAGTTCAGCGGCTAGAACTTGTGTCAAATTTTGCACAAAGCCCATCGTCGTTTCAGCAACAAAGTCGCATGTGTTGCTTGAAAGTTGATGCGTGCATGGATCCGAGGAAACTTTTCTTGTGACGAGCGCTGGGCGGTTGCCGGCTGGCTACAGAGCGGCGTGCAAACGACTTTTCGCCAAAAGAGCTATGGAATCTAGCCTTCGATGACACCGTGGCACGTCGCCGCCGCGGAGCTCCGGGAAACCGCCGCCATCGCATCCTCCTGCGCCGTTGACCTCTACGGGCTTCAGGTGCTCGCCGACGGCATCCAGGACGACGCCGGCGACGTGACGCGGTTCGTGACCAAGATCGAGAGGGAGGGGACGTCGGTGCTGTTCAAGGTGCTGCCGGCCTTCGCGTTCCGGGACATCAGCCTGACCAAGATCGAGAGTTGGCCACACCGCCACCGTCCCATCCGGCTCATCGATGACACCAACGTGGGCCCTCCCCTCCGCCGCGCCGCCCGAGCCACCGTGCGTCGGCCACTCTACACAGGCCCTCCCCTCCACCGCGCCGCCCGCGCCACCGTGCGTCGCCGCCTCACCCCGACGATGCCCCGTAGGCCACGGCAATGGCGTTGCGCCGCACAGCATGCGGAGGAGGAGGAGGAGGAGGGAAGGCAGACGACTGCCGCGCTCCTCCCCGCGCGACGACAGCCATCGGCGGCGCCGCCCGTCGCATCGGCCCTCCTCTCCGCCACGCTCCTTCCCCGTCAGCCTCCGGCCACGCCAGCCTTCCTCCCCACTGCGTCGAAGACGCTGCCGACATCCACGTGGAGAGGAAAAAAGGAGAGAGGAAGGGAGAGAGAGAGAGGGTGGTGACGTGGTCTACCTGACATGTGGGGCCCACGTGGGTCCCATGCTGATGCAACCGCCACGTCAGACAAAACCGGGGTCAAAACCACCGAGGGACCTAAAGTGAACAATTTTGTATAGTTAAGGAACCCCGCATATCTGGTTTTGCGGTTTGAGGACGTTTTTTTATCCGGATGACAAGTTGAGGGACCTTCGGTGCACTTTTTCCCCACAATTTGTAAATTCATCTCTAAATCGTTAGATGAAATAGCAATCGTTTAGATTGCAGTCCCTCTCTTCCCTACCGTTAACCACTGCCCAATATACATGGGCAAGCCCAAGCCACTGCCAAGGCCCAATTGTTAGAACCCTCACTCACAGCAATCACGAACTCAAGAACACAAAAGATCATTTGGGAATCCTAGAACCTTCTCACGATCCAACAGGATCGGAGCCACCGCCGCCTTTGCCTCCAGTTTCCAGATCGATGCCTTTCATTTGAACACGCAACAGTATAGTTATACAGGTCTCCAGTCTCACCAACCACTCATGGGCCATACGCAGGCACGCCCAATTAAACAAGCCATTCGGGCCCACTATACTTAGTATTAGCAACTCTATTACGTTTTGCCTTAAGGGTGACGCCTTTCTCCTTTCCGCCTTCACTCTGTTCTTCCTCCAGGTTATTGCCGCCATCACCTTCATCTACCGGTTTGTCATCAGGAGCTCTGACATTCTCCCTTCCTTGGGAACCGGCTTGCCCCCAAGCCGGTGCATGCGGAAACCTGGCACGTAGGTCTTCCTGATCCTCCCATGTAGCATCCTCCGCCGCACCACCTGACCATTGCGTTAGAACTTGGGATAAAACAGAGTTACCCTTTTTGAACAGACGATAGTCCAGGAATGCCATTGGTACTTGCAATTTTCCCAATTTAGAAGGCAGAGTATGATGAACTGAAGGAGTAAAACCCTTGGCTGCTTTCAGTTGTGACACATGCACGACTGGATGAAAGAGACAATCTTCCGGCAAATCTAGCTTATAAGCTATAGTGCCCACCTTCTGTAGAATCTGGAATGGCCCAAAATATCGAAATGCAAGTTTGTGATTAGCTCTTTTGGCTACTGATGATTGAACATATGGCTGGATTTTAAGGTACACCCAATCTCCAACTGTAAACTCACGAAAGGATCTGTTCTTGTCAGCATAAGCCTTCATCTGCTGTTGAGCCCGATTTAAGTGTTGTTGAATCAGTTGATGCATCGACCTTCTGTCTCTCATCCACTCAGCCATATCAGGAACTGAGCAATCCTTTATGCTGATGCCAAAGTGAGTGGGTTGATATCCATAAGTAACTTCAAAGGGTGTTTTGTGAACTGCCGAGTGGTAAGAGGTATTGTACCAGAATTCTGCCAAATATAGCCAAGCAGCCCATTTGCGAGGGACAGAATGAATGAAGCACCTCAGGAAGATTTCTAAACATTGATTCACTCTCTCAGTCTGGCCATCTGACTGAGGATGATAAGATGAGCTCATATGCAGTTTGGTTCCAGCCTTAGTGAACAAATAGTCCCAAAAATGACTAGTGAAGATTCTGTCTCGATTAGAAATTATCACCTTGGGCATGCCATGAAGCTTATAAATATTCCTCATGAAGATGTCAGCAACACTGGCTGCAGTGTAAGGATGAGACAGTGGTAGGAAATGAGCAAACTTAGAAAACTTATCTACAACCACCATAATGCAATTGTATCTCTCAGATGTTGGTAATCCCTCAATGAAATCCATAGAAATCACTTGCCATGCACCTTCAGGAACATGCAATGGTTGTAGTAACCTAGGGTATTTCACTCTCTCTGGTTTGGCCTGTATGCAGATTTGGTAGTTCTAAACATACTGCTTGACTTGCTGTTTCATTCTTTGCCAAGCAAACAAATGCTTCAACCTCCTGTAAGTTACTGGGAAGCCAGAGTGTCCCCCAAGTGGCTGACTGTGCATTTCTTCCATGAGTTTAGACTGCAAATCAGAATTATTACCAACCCACACTCTGCCCTTATACCTTAAGAGACCATCTTGCAAAGAGAAATGGTTTCTTGCTTCTCTGTTCACAGTCAATTCAGTTAGTAACTGAGATGAAAAAGGGTCGGAGACATAGCCCTTAATCACTTCTTGTATCCATACAGGCACTCCAACAGATATTGCTAGCAGTTGCATTTCCTCATCATTCTCCTTTCTGGATAATGCATCAGCTGCAGACTTGGTACTGCCCTTCCTATAACAAATTTTATATTGCAACCCCAATAACTTAGTGAATGCTCTCTGTTGCCAGGGAGTATGCAACCTTTGATCTGACAGATGGACTAAACTGTGGTGATCTGTGAGTATAACGAATTCCTGATGTTGCAAGTAAGGCCTCCAACGCTCTACAGCCAATAAGACAGCCATACACTCTTTCTCCTAAGTAGAAAGACCCCTGGACCGTGGACCCAATGCTTTGCTAAGATAGGCAACTGGGTGTCCCTCCTGTGACGGCACAGCTCCAATGCCATAATCACTAGCATCTGTTTCTACTGTGAATGTCTTAGAAAAGTCAGGTAAAGCAAGAACAGGGGCAGACACCAATGCTTGCTTAATGGCCAGAAAAGCTTCTTGTGTTTCCTCAGTCCACTTATAAGATACTCCCTTAGCAGCTGAGTCAAGGGTTTACACAACACTCCAAAGTTTCTGACAAACTTTATGTAGTATCCAGCAAGACCGAGGAATCCTCTTAATTTTTAATGGTAGTTGGAACTGCCCAATTAACCACATCATTGATTTTGCCAGGATCAGTAGCTACTCCTTGTACCCCAATCACATGGCCCAAGTAAGAAACTTGCTGTTGTGCAAAAGAACACTTAGATAACTTCACCTGCCACTGATCCTGCTTCAATAGCTGCAATACTTGTGAAACATGAGCCACATGTGTTTTAAGATCTGGACTATAAATCAATATATCATCAAAGAATACTAGAGCACATCTTCTTAAGACTGATGCCAAGGTTTTGTTCATAGCTGCCTGAAAGGTAGCAGGTGCCCCAGTAAAACCAAACGACATAACTTTGTACTCAAAATGGCCATAATGGGTTTGAAATGTAGTTTTAGGTTCTTCTCCAGGACTCATTCTGATTTGATGGTAGCCAGCTCGAAGGTCAAGCTTAGTAAACCATTTTGAACCAGATAGCTCATCTAGCAACTCTTCTATAATGGGGACATGATACTTGCTTTTAATGGTAAGTGCATTGAGGTGCCTATAGTCAACACACAGTCTCCAAGACCCATCTTTCTTCCTAACCAATAAGGCAGGAGAGGACCAAGCACTCTGACTTGGTTGAATAACTCCAGAAACCAACATCTCTTGCACCTGTTTCTCAATTTCAGTTTTTAAATTAGGGTTGTACCTGTATGGCCTTAGGTTCACTGGTTGTGCTCCTTCTATCAAAGGAATTTTGTGATCACAATTCCTCCTGGGAGGTAACCCCTTGGGTTCTTCAAATATTTCCTGGTATTTGTGAATCACTTATTGAATGACTTCTGGAATAGGCTGGTCCTCTGCAGCAGCTACATCAGCTAATTTGACCATATACAGAATGGAGCCAGCCTTAGCCATTCTCAGCAATTGTTCTACAGAGATTTGAGAGCAGCTGCTGCTAGGTTGCTGAAGACCCTGGAGTCTAATAAGTTGAGTTTGATACTGGAACTCCAACTATTTGTTGGTCCAATCCACCTGCATAGGACTATGCTTCTCCAACCAATCCATCCCCAAAATTATGTCATAACTGCCCAATGGAATCAATTTGAAATCATATTTGAAACTGTGGCCTTGCATCCACCAGTTACAACCTGGAATCATTTTGGAACAAGCTAGCTGGCCCCCATCAGCTATCTGCACCTTCAGTGGTTGTTTTAGACACTTCACTTCAGATAATCTCATTCCAACCTGATCATCAATAAATGAATTAGTGTTACCTAAGTCTACAAGCATTAGCAGCTCAGTGCCCTGAATCCATCCCCTGAGCCTGATTGAATTGCCTGATTCAGTTCCACTAGCAGCTTGCTGTGATAAAGCCATTACTATGGGTTCTTCACCTTCAGTGGTATTCTCAGAAATTGCCATTTCTTCTACTTCACCCCGCAAAACTTCTATCAATTCCTGAACCACATGAAGTTGAATTGATGTAGCACACTTGTGGTCCTTTTCCCATCTTTCCCCACAAACAAAACATAGTCCCTTAGACCTTCTATAAGCCTTTAATGCAGATAGTTTATCTTCCTTGGGTCTGCTAGTTTCTTGCCCCTTTTTATCTTCTCCTGGTGAACTCCATAAGTCTCTGTTAGCTTGGATAGACAGGTTTCCTTGTGACACTACCTTGTGCATGGGTTTGACATAGCTAATACTGCCACTCCTTTTGTAAGTCCCCATCTTAACTCCTTCCATAGCTTCTTCTTGCAACAAAGCAACCGAGCTGGTTGCATCCATATCTTGCGGGCGCTATATCATTACCACCCTTCTCACTTTTTCTTATAACCCATCAATAAATTTCTACACAAAGTACACTTGAAGCACTGAATGTTCATAAGCCAGTAACTGGTGCATGAGCCTATCGAATCGTTCAACATATTCAGTTATTGTGTTAGTCTGCCTGACATGGAACCATTGCCTCACCAATGCCTCCTGCCTGTCTCTAGTAAACCTAGCACACACCCTATCACACAGGTCCAACCATGTCACCCCTATCAGCTGATTTTTGACAGATTGTAACCAGTAAGCAGCATTTCCAACAAAATTCAGAGTTGCTATTTTCACCCATTGCCCCGAGGGAATTCCATAAACATCAAAATACACTTCACAATTAGCACGCCACATCTGTGGATTCTCTCCATTGAATTGAGGGCAAGTCATCGCAGGTACACTACCAGGTATTACTCCAGATCCACCCAAACTTTCCTCATGCGCCACAGAATTCTCAATAGCAAAAGGACAAGTTGAGTTCAGCATGGGGTCTCGCTTACCATGGATCAGGGACGGAGAGGGAGAAGGAGACGCTATGAAGGGATCTTCCTTAACTTCCCCAGTCATCTTCTCCACCTTTGCTTGCCGCAGCAGAGCATTCTTCAACTTCTTCACCTTCACGCTCAAATCCCCCATAGTCGCGTGCAACTCTACTACCTGCTTCTACACATGAGGCAACCTAGCCTCCATCGCCGCCCTGAGCTCTTTCAGATCCGCTCAATTCCGGTCCTCTGCTTCCCCCCTCTTCTTCTCATTTTCCTCCAATGTTTTGAGCAACAGATCCAGTTTACCTTCTTGCGCCATGATTTGCGCCACTTGCTTGGTCACGTAGCGTGGCTTCTCCAGGATCAAAACCCTCAATCCGCTTCGAATTCAGCTAACCTAATCGAGGCAAGTTGTCTTTTCGTGGTTTCCACCCGAGAGTGGAATCCAATTCTCGATCAGTGATTCTATAGCCGAATCAAGAGTTTGTGGATCGAAACGAGCTCTGATACCAGATTTGTTAGAACCCTCACTCACAGCAATCACGAACTCAAGAACACACAAGATAATTTGGGAATCCTAGAACCATCTCATGATCCAACAGGATCGGAGCCACCGCCGCCTTCGCCTCCAGGTTCCAGATCGATGCCTTTCATTTGAACATGCAACAGTATAGTTATACAGGTCTCCAGTCTCACCAACCACTCATGGGCCACACGCAGGCACGCCCAATTACACAAACCATTCGGGCCCACTATACTTAGTATTAGCAACTCTATTACGTTTTGCCTTGAGGGTGATGCCTTTCTCCTTTCTGCCTTCACTCTGTTCTTCCTCCAGGTTATTGCCGCCATCACCTTGATCTACTGGCTGGTCATCAGGAGCTCTGACACCAATTCATCCATTCCGATTATACTGCATCGTTATCGCTCTTGACTCCCAAGCGTTCGCATCTGCCGGCGCTGCTAGAATGGTGACCGACCCGCCGGCTCCCCACCTCCCGCGCGCCTCCCATGCTTCCCGGCTCCTCGAGACTGCTCGCCTTCATGGTGTTTGGAGAGACAGAAACTAATCGCCACCGCACATGGAACAAAATTTCATGATAAACCATCTTCCTCGGCATTAATAGTCTGCTCACGTTACTTCGATTTGTCTCCTACTTTATCCACCTCGCTGGAAACGGGGGCCTCTCCCTCCCATTAAAGCTTCACCCGCTCACTCACCTTCGAGTATATTGCTTTCCCAAAGGTATGTTTCATCCTCTTCTTAATTCTTATATATGTTCATGCAACTTATTCGCATTTTTTTTCCAGTCACGCTAGACTGATTTCTTCATATTGTCAGTGAAATTATCAAATGATTAAAAAAACAGAGATGGATTTGGTTTCGCATTTCTACTAGCAAGATTGAAATTTATTTGGTCTGTACACTTTGAGTCAATTCATGGTATTTATTCGGTTTCTACTAGCCCTGTTCATTGTATATAAACCAATTTTACAATTTTTCTACACCTATAATTTGTTGTGTTTATGTATTCATATTGCAGTTCATCATTACTATTAATTCCTATTGCAGTTAGTTCCTATTACTATTGGCTACTGAGGTCAGTCCCCAGAACATTCCCATCCAAAGCAGCAACTGATTTGGTTTCTCTATATGAGTTCTCTATCAAGAAAAAATCCTAATATATATTTGGTACCTCATATTCGTTCATGGTCACCGGCTTTCCAGATATTATTATTATATGACCATCCTACGATACCATCTTTGTAAGAGGTACTAAGCAATTTGTTCCATAAAAACACTGTCAGAATTTTCATGTGTAGACAGGAAGGACATGCTATGATTGTTTCAGCAATTAACTTAATTTAGGTACATATATTGATTCCTGGATGTGCACATGCTACCCTTCCTTGCTATATGGTGTTTCTACTTTACATTCAGGTTTGTAAGCTACAATTTTACGATTAGTGTAACCTTATTCTTCGGATTTTGTTCTGCCGGAGGTTTTAATGTAGTGCAAGGATGTAATTGCATCAGCTGATGCGATCAACCACAAAACATAAATGCCATCGATCGCCATTGGCAACAATGCATATAGTAATTTGATTATCCTGGTGTTCAAAAAACTTTTTCTCGACAACTTTTGGTTCTCAGATTTTTCTAACCTCCATCCAGTTAGTTTATTGATATTGTGGTCATTAATTTCTATTTGTGCTACATATTGCTTTCTCCTTTCTTTCCGAAATCATCCGCCAGATATCACATTTTCTCCTTAATTAGTTCACTAAAATTGTATATTCTATGTTAGAAATAACTTCAGCTATCTATCTGTCAGTAAAATATGTGGTATTTTAGTATGAGGTAAAACTGACCCTTTTAAAACATTTCATGGAATTGTACTTTCTTTTGTTGAACTATTGCCTATGTTATACATGTTGCAGGCACCTACATTTTGCGTCATCTTAACACGGTATTTCAGCTGTAGACTTGCTGCATTGCTCCAACTCCACAGACCAAGTTTAGTACTTTAGATGGCAGCTTAATTAGTTGTAAGGCACTAGCTTAGAGCTACAAAATATTACAATCTAATCTGCTTGTTCCACTCAGACATGGTTTAAGAATATAATTCACTCTAAAAAAACTATTTCCTTTAATAATCTAATATATATATGCATTACATTATACCACAGCATCACTAATCGTTTGCACCCATGAATGGTACTTTGATGCTTCAGATTATTGCATAATATTTCTGTACTATATTAATCATGCATTTTCTTACATATTACACAAATCAGATTATCGCATAATATTTTTGTACTATATTAATCATACATTTTCTTAGATATTACACAATTGTAGTATGGATATATTTTTAAGTTTATTATAACTATATATTGCACATGAATCCCCACAGCAACGCGCGGGGTACTATCTAGTCTATACAACAACCCCCTCCAGAGGTTGCCTCGCGCAGCGCTCGCCCGGTCACCTCCCCACTCGCGGCGGTCTCCGGTCACGGCGGCGGCGGCGAGTCTCCCAGCTGGCTCACGGCGACGGGAGGTGAACTGGCGAAGCACGCGCGCGATGGATGGATCTGGGGCGCTGTCACGCGCAGGAATGGATGGATTGGGTATTATTTTGCACCTGCAGGTGGGCCCAAGCGGCATCTCCATTGGATTTGTTTCGGATGGTCTAGATTTATCCAATGTCACGTTGTGACATAGCTAGCCAATGTCACCCAAGCTGAGCCCCAATTAATGCACCTTGCACCTGTTGGAGTTCAGCCCAAATCCCGGTCAAACACCTTCGACCTAATAAACAGAGAAGAGCTTGATGCCAAAGTAATACTAAGAACTCAGAGAATTTGGTGCTGCCTCAACAAGCGCAGCGTTTCGGGTTTTCTTGCTACATATAAAACAAAGAAACTCCATGATTCATGAAACTTAAACTAAGGAACATGAAAACAAAAATGATAGCCAACTAACAAGCTTATGTGTGTGCAGAAGTACACATTAGCAGCAACACGCGTAACCTAAACTTATTAAACTTTAAAGAAACAAATAGAAGGAAGGGAAACGAGCAACAATTATAAGATACATGAAATGGAAACACAAAAAGTAATAAACTACATAAAGTTCTTGCGGTCATGCCCCCTTTAGAACTGGTTGGTTTTGATTTAGAGCAAGCTGATTACGTAGGTTCTTCAATAATTCGTCGTTGTAGTCACCCTTGAGCATAACTTCTTTTAGGCTTGGGAGAGATGACACACCAGAAAACCCATTGTTGTCGATGTGTATACAATTATCAGTATGCAACAACTCAAGCCTTGGCATCGCTCCTTGTGTGAAGCTTAATGATTTGAGGCCATCTATATCTTTAATCTCCAGCAATAGAAGACTGGGGAAAGTCCCTTGCTGAAAAAGGAAAATGAGTTCTTTGCTCTTAAAAGAATTCTTCCATAGCCGCAGAATGGCCAAATGCGGTAGCTTCCCAAGGACTTCCAAGGAAAGAGCTAGTTTCAATTGGGTGCTCCGTAGCTTCAGCTTAGCCAAATTCTGGAGCTGGGTGATCCATGTTGGCAGTGTAACTAGATTTCCATAAATCTTGAGGCTTTGAAGCTTACTTGGAGGTGAGAACTTGTGATCTAGACAGCCTTGTAAACCTTGATCCCCCTCCGCTCGCAATGATAATGAGTGAAGAAGGGAAAGGTTGGCAATGACAGACATGACAGCTTGGCTGTTTTTCTTGTTGACACCAGTCAATCCTAACTTGTGTAGTTTCGTAAGTTTTTCAAGCTCACGCAATATGGCTTTCCCAACTGCAACATTAACAACACCTAGTGTCCGCAGGTCATTCAGTTGGCCAATCCCATCAGGAGCTTCAACACCATACATGTCAAGTCCCCAAAGAATACTAGGTAACAAGACATTGCAATATTTGTGGAATATGTCACGCTTCTTTATATTGTTGGTATTTTGTACTATCTTTGTGCAATAAGCTGCTGTCATGTCCAATGCTGTCGTGCCAAATTGAACTGATTTGGCTACCACATCCGGCAATTCAACACCATCAATTGCTTCGTGCACCATTTTTGAAAGATCACTTGATTCTTTCAAGTCTAAAGAAGAGAGTAGATCATCCTTTGGTACCTTGCCAGCACGAAGGTATTGCAGCATCTTTAGTTTGATGATGGTCTTCGGTAGCTTGATGATATTTGTGCCACTGACATCCAACACCTGGAGGTCCCATAAGTTGCCCAATGAATCAGGTAGTTGGTTGATATCAGCACATCCTCTCAAAGAAAAGTACTTGAGGTGAAGAAAATTTCCAATTTGTTCCAGGTCATGATCTTTCAAACCAGATGTGCCCTCTAAATCAAGCACCCGAAGCAACCTCATCTTGCTTGAATCTAAATATTCTCTCCACTCCCCAAATACGGTCACTGATCGTACATGGGACAAGTCAGCATCCTTCAATGTGTTCTTGTCTGTCTCACTTGTGTTGATTATTGACACATGACGTATTGTACCTTGGTCATTAGAGCTATTGTCAAGTACAAAGCCATGGTTTTCTTCCATTGATTTTGAGATACTAATCTTATGTATAAGATTATGTACTCGGCAATATTCAATATTGCCTGCATTGTGAGCTATTGTTTTTGATGGTTGAATGATGCTTCTATTGATAAGCTCTAAAAAGTAGTTCTCACCTACCTCTTCTGCACTCAAGTTATGTGTCTTACTTGTGTAACCTTCTGCAACCCAACGTCTTACCAAACGTCTTCGCCTAATGTTGTGTCCTTTCGGAAAAATAGATAAGTACAAAAGGCATAACTTTAGATGATATGGCAAGTTATCATAGGATAGGGCAAGGGTCGTATTTATCATCCCAAGACTTTTATTGCTCCTTGATCTAGCACTAAAATTATCATTCAATTTCTTCCATTCCATGGCTGTTTTTGGCCTTCTTGCCAAGAAGCCAGCAATATTGGTTAATGCAAGGGGATGTCCATCACACTCTCTTATGATAAGTTTTGCTTGGGTTTCCATGTCAAGATGCAATTCGATGTTTGCACTATCCATAAATACCTATAGTTGTTATGAAAAAAATGTCAAAGCACAAACATTGAGATATATAAGGTTGATAGACTATGATGGAGAGTTGAGGAGAAATTAATTGTTTCTAAAAAACCAACTAATTAATGATAGAAGGAGTTGTTGCAGAAAAAATAGCATCATAGGAAATTCCTAACCAAAGCTAAAGAAGCTTCTAACAAAATGCACACATTGGCACATGCAACTATTAACTTTTCCGCATCAACAGCAGCGGGGTCCCAAAAAAAAAATTAACAGCTATGATAATATCCAGCAACAAGTACTCGAATAGTTTAACCAATTGAGTATTGTATGTTGACCTGGAGCAATCTCTACTTCTCCAACGTATGACTTCGACAATTAATTTTGATTCTCATATGGACTACTAAAAAAAGAATTACAATACTACAAAAGTGATTTTAATCATGAATATTCATGTGCCATTTTCTCATGGTCATTGTTAATGCATAAGAAAAGAATTTTTGGACTAGTGGGAATACCTTATTCTTGAAGAGTGCAAAAGCTGCATTTTCCATAAGACTCTCTAGCTTATATATATATTTGTATGCTGTCGAGCAATGTTCAGCTATACTTGCATCATTTGTGATCACAACGATATGTGTGTTTGTCTCCTCAGGCAAATGTGGTTGTATCATGTTCCATTCTTCAATGGACAATACATCATCAATGACAATGAAGCATCTTCTTCTGTTCGAAGCTTTGATTGCCTCTTCATTTTTCGTTGACTCATTTCCAAGCACAACAAAATTGTGTGCGTAAAGTTCCTGGGTTAAGCTTGTAAACAAGGTTAAAAGGATGCGAGATAGTGACCCAGGCACGTTGTTCAAACATGTTGCTTATCTCTTCGCTTTCGTAGACACTCCTAATGAGGGAGGTTTTGCCAATACCAATCATTCCCCATATGGAGATAATCTGACATTGCTCTTGGTCTTGAGAAATAAGTTGAATAAGGTGAGATATTTCGCTTTCTCGTCCAATGAGTGGAGAACTCCTTGAAGCAGCTACTGTTGTTCTTGTGTTTGACTGACAAAAAAGCAGAAGACACAGAGCATGAGATCAGATGCACATACCAAATTTGGCATGGGTCACACTTCCTATTCCATGAACATGTAGGGAAATGTGTATTAAGAAAGGGGAAAAGGTCATTGTTGTTGGGAGGTTTATTTGAGTGCTCCATCTAATCTCCATAAAAGCAATGCAAATGCGTTGAAATCATAATAATTGGTTTCTATTTACTTGTTTTATTTAATAAAAAAAAACTCCTTCCATGAAACAAATTTACTAACAGACGTATCATCCTCAAAACTAGCCATATATGCTATAGGTATCCTTGAATAAACAAAAAATCAGGGCCTACGTGTCACTAAATTACCATAGTTTGGACATTAAAAAGTTGAAACGTTTTGTGCAAGTACTATGTTTTTCAAAACAAAAATATAGTGTATTATCCTTCCATAACTAGCCATGTATATATGCTACACATATCCTTGCATAAAAAAATTCAGGTCCTACATGTCACTAAATTATCATAGTATTGAAAAATTAAAATATTTTGTACAAGTACTTATATATGTTTTTTTTAAAAGCATATTATCATTCCAAAATTAGCCATATATGCTACATGTATCCTTGCAGAAAGAATTCAGGACAGCATTGAAAAGTTAAAATATTTTGTGCAAGTAGCCAAGTACTATGTTTTCAAAACAAAAAAAATTTGTGTATCAAATAATTTCGTTTCTTCATATATAAGGAACAATTATTATTTTACATAGAAGTCTCAGACTGATTTATGTGAAACAAAAATTAAATATAATTCACACCATACACATCCCAAAACGTCCAATATAATTTGAAAGTTAAAAACAAAGTACTTTAATCCATTTTTACCAATT
The DNA here is from genome assembly GCF_000147395.1 of Oryza glaberrima. Taxonomy (NCBI): domain Eukaryota; kingdom Viridiplantae; phylum Streptophyta; class Magnoliopsida; order Poales; family Poaceae; genus Oryza; species Oryza glaberrima. The sequence continues at coordinate 16,127,410 of NC_068327.1, read as the reverse complement.
TACTAGTGTACTCAAATTAGGAAAACTAGTTGTTGACACGTATGTTCAAATTAAGTGTATTGATTTTACATATATTTATATAACTAATACTCATACAAATTTGTTGGAATTTATCTGTACTTTATAGTTGAATGGTTTTCTTTGGATATATATATTCATATATAAATGACAACTCAATTAACTAATTAATTAATAACAATTTTTATATGTGTAATATATATTCACCTATAAATAAATTATTGTTCAACATATAAAGTACTAGTTGTTAAATCCTAAATAAATCAATTCATTTGTGTTAATAGTTTTAAATTCAAACAAGTAATTGCAAATGTATTTTTGCTTTGTTTTCGGAATCCATCGTAATATTTGTTTTGTCGCTACCTATTTTCATGACTTAATAATTCCATATTAATAATATTAAATTATATTTTGAGTGTTGTTTTCATTTTAGTTTTTATCGATTAAATAATCTCAAAACATCATAACATTGTGGGCTACCAGTCTTAATTTTCATCTTAGTTTAGTGATATTATTAAGGAAAAGGTTCAAATACTCCCTAAACCTTGATGAAAGTCTTTTTACACCCTGAACTTTAAAACCAAATATCTAACCCCTTGAACTATATAGTACCATTCGTATTACCCTCCAAGGTGGTTTTGGATGATGGTTTTACGTATTTTAGAAGCTTAAAGGTACAACATAGAATAACTAATATAACATATTTCTATATCATCAAGTGTAGATCATCAATTTATACTTATACAATGGTCATACTTTTATTTTTATTATTATTATTATTATTATTATTATTATTATTATTATTATGTTCATACTTACTAAGTGAGAACTAACAAACAATAAAAATAAAGATTTAAGTGAAGTTTTTATCTATATGTCCAATGTATATGTCACATTATCAAACTTATCCAACTTATATACAAATAAGATAAAAACACTATGTAAAACCACTTATGGATTATATAAATGGTATTGTGAATTTAGGGAGTTGAATGTATAGTTTTAAAGTTTAGGATAGTAAACGGACTTCTATCCATAGTTTAGGATGGTATTTTGACTTTTTCCTTTTATTAATTAACCTAACAATTTCAAAATTTGAAACTAATCATTAAGTATGATTTTTTATTAGGGAACATATCATGTGCATACAAGTCTTCTTGTGTACACACCGTGCACACCAACTAAAAATTCCACCAAAAACTCAAGAAAAAAAATGTATAAGTACTTCCAATAGTATTACACTTACGTGTAAAGTCTTAACTTCAAATTTAGTATATTTTAGCAGTAACAAAAAATATAAGAATTCTGACAGATTGAGTATAAATCTATCAGAATTTTGTGTTTTTTTTTGCCTCCTAGACTTTATACATATATGTAATACTACTAAAATTACATATACAATTTTTGTTGAATTTTTGTGATATTTTTTAGTTGGTGTGTACGGTGTGTACACGAGAAGGATTATGTCCATAGGATACGTTCCCTTTCTATAATTTGTTTTGAATTTTCATGTTATAATTTTAGACGTAATCTCTACATTCAACTTGCTTCTAAATTTGAACCATTATGTTACACCATCTCCATGCGTGTCGCATGGCAAAATCTTCTTGTAACATAATGCTGCATCACAGGTTATAAAAACTGTGGTGTGGTAAAGAAGTGTCCGTAGATAAGTTTGTTTCCTCACAACAATGTAATACTCCCTCCATCACATAATATAAAGTTATGTATTCCCTCCGTCATATAATATAAGAACTTCATACCGAATGAGATATATCATTGTCCAGATTCGTAATACTAAGATATGTGTCCTATTCGCTACTAAGTTCTTATACTCTGGGATGGAGAGAGTACATGTTTTATAAAACATTTAACCAACAATTAATATAATATGAATTAAATTTTATTTGCTGAAAATAATATCCTTGAATTGACATTTAAATTTACTTTCATATGGTTATAATTTAATTTGTTGCTATATATAAACCATAACTATAGGAGAAATTAACTCTAAAGATTAGTTTTGAACCATGCATGTAAAAAAAATTAAACTCGAAAGAGTGATTGTACCATACAGCTGACTGTCAGGCACAGAAGAAACTCATCAACAGAAGTTTACATATGCGCACATATTTTTTAGATAATAAAGTGAAGAAATATGAAGAATATATATATATATGTATGTATACATATGTATATATGTATACATATATACATATGTATATATATATGTATACATATATACATATATGTGTATGTATATATATATGTATGTATATGTATGTATATATATATATATATATGTATGTATATATATATATATATATATATGTATGTATATATATATATATATATATATGTATGTATATATATATATATATATATATATATATATATATATATATATATATATATATATTAAATTTGTTTGGTGCTCCATGGTGCCCGGGCACCATCGTTGAAATTGAGTATATACCCAATTCAAATGAGTATGAAACTTTTTTAATTACTTAGATATTAACATTAACTACTTTACTAACTAGTTCAAAGCAAGTTTGAACTGAATTTGAACTTGTTTTTGTTAGATTTTGATTTTAGGTATATAGCATCCATACATATAATTAGTTAGGTATGTAATCATGGATTGTGAAATAAAGTTAAATTTGAGTTGTTTTGTTGATAGGTATAGGTATGAATCAAATTATTATAACTAGGTATATACTCACAATTTGAAAATTTTAAAAAATTTGAGTGATTTTGTGCATTTGATATCATGGTGCCCCATATGAGTGTCCTCTCTCTCTCTCTCTTTCTATATATATATATATATATATATATATATATATATATATATATATATATATATATTGTTTCACCTGTGGTGGCACGGCGGCGGTATGGAAATTAGAAATCATGTTGGCATATATCCCATTGCCCTTCACGTGCTCGATCTCGCTCCTCAGAGTTGCCATCCGCTTGGTGATGGTGTCCAGTGGAAGGAGAAGCTTGGAGCTGGTGGTGCGAGGCGGCTTCTCGACGTGGAGGAAGAACTCGTGGATGGTGTCCTCGGCGTCGTGGGCCAGGTCACGGATGCGTCGGAACCAGGCCTTGAAGCTCGCGGTCGTCGTGGCGGCGGACTCGGCGGCGGCGTCCACCAGGAATGGCTGCATCATCTCGAACTCCTTGATGAAGGCCAAATTCCTTCTCCACCGTGTCGGACACCTTCTTCTTGGCCCTCGTACGGTGCAGCTCCGACAACGCGATTGAGGTCAGGGAGATCGATGGCCCTAACAGAGTTACTAACTCAATTCCTCCTGCAGCCATTGTTGCGTTTTGGTGATGGTGACTAGCCTAATTAAGCTACCTAGCTAGCTAGGAGTATTTGCTAGCTAGCTCTGTCTGAATTAGTAAAGTGTGCTTGTGCCGCTGTGCTCATTCTAGAGACGGTCAGGATGTCTTTTATAGGCGTACGGGTACAAGACTGGTGAATAGCTTCAGCTCGCGAGCAGCTGTACTTCATCACTGATTAACAACTAGTACTGTTAATCCGTCATGCTATACGTAATCCCAGTTAGTCAAAACTGACACATCAATATTATGACCTCCAATTTGCCAAGGTTCCAATTGAACAAGAGGTTCAATTGTTCAAGATGCTTACTACCTTAAAAAATTAAAGATGCTTAATGTCACTCTAGAGGAAAATATTGGTTTTAACTCTTTGTACTTGTTCCGTAAAATATCATTTATTATCTTTTACTTGTTCAGGATCCTGCTGTTTTTCGTAAAAAGAATAATCAACAAAACATAGGTAGGGGAAGCAGCTTTTGAGTGAATTTATGGTGCATGACCCCATCCATCTCCATTAGAGCCCACGTTTACGCCCAAGTTGCTGTGGTTTCTTTTTAACACCCTGGGAGGTCGTAACCAGGAAAAAAAAAGAAAAAATAACCACCACCCACACACCGGCAGCACCAACAAACATACCCGAGAGAAGGCTAGCACCGAACCAGCCACCGCTAAGCGTGACCGACCGCCGCTAGGCCAACAAAGGAGTAACTGAGATCACCCAAACCCTAGCCCTAACAACCAACAACAAACCACACTCTAGCCACCTTTTTGGGATTGAGGGAGAGAAAGGGTGAGAGAGAAGATGGAACCGCTCTCCCTCCTAGGCCTACCGTCGTGGCTAGCTTGCGTAAGCTAGGGCACCGACACAAGAGGACATACATCTAGAGAGCAAGCTTGCGTCAGTTGTCTTGGAGGATTCAACAACGGGCTGCCAAGACAACATCTCCAGGGAGAGGAACGACAAAGAACTGCCGCCGTCGTCCGTCAAGGCCAAGAGCCGAGACTGGATTTTCATCCGGCATTTCCAATCGAGGAGCTGGGATGACACGACAACGTCCTCAAGAGGGGAAAGACGCTTGAATGCATAGTGGTTGTTGGCCCAGCCAAGGTCGGGCTAGGTTTTCACCCGCCGTCCACTGCCTGCAGGTCCATAGCTGTAGTACCGATGCTCCACCGCCATCAAAACCTCCGCCGGCACGTGGGAACTGCTGTTGCACCGGCACCCCCTGCCGGCCAACCTCCGCATGCCGCCAACACTGTGTCGGCCTCTGCCGACCGCAGACCGTGCCTTCTCGCGGCGAGCTGGCCTACACGCGCCTACATGCGTCGACCGCGCCTCCTCACGCCATGCCGGCCTCCGTCGTTGCCGGCCATGCCTTCTCGCGCCATGCCAGCCTCCGGCCACGCCTCATCGCGCCGTGCCAGCCTCTGTTGCCGTCGGTCGCGCCTCCTCACGCGAGTCGAGCCGGCGAGCCGCTGTCACACCCGCTCATCTGTCGGTCGCGCCGGTCAATCATTGCTCGCGCCTTCCGCCAAGCCAGCCACAGCCGCCCAGACCTCCTACCGTCATTGTTGTCGCCTGCATCCCGCAACCGCCGGTCTCTTCCTTCCCCACCTCCACATCCCGCCTCCACCGTTGTCGACGCACAGGCCTGCCGCTGCCAGGAGCCGACGGAGGGATCCGATGAGGCCAGATCCGGACTGGGTGCTCCGGATTTGGCGAGGGGAGTTGGGCCTTCCCTGTCCATGGCACCAGCGCCGCCTCCGTCTCATCCGCCACCGCCAGCACTGCCTCCTCCACCCCATCGCCACCCAAGATCTAGCGGCACAGGGATGCCCCAGCCCCGGCGCCGCTTCGAGAGAAAGCCCTGCCGCAGCCGTCCTTGCGGCCAGCCAGCTTTCTGGCGGGTCACTCGGGCGGCGGCGAGGCGGAGGGGACAGGGTAGGCACGGCGGCGGCAGGCACGTGCGGGGGTGCTCGTGTCGCCCCTGGGACTGGAGCGACATGAGACCTACTGCAACTCTATGCCTCTTCAGAGGAAATTAAGAGTATGTTTTCGCTACAAGCTGTTGGTTTGTTAATTCTGTTTCTGTGGCTTGAGAGGTTTTATGAATTGTCCTTACCTGCATGTGTTGAGCTGAGTAAATGCTCATAGAAATGATGTGTTTTTACGACTTCAGCGGATAGGAAGATATGAAATATAGCTTGGTGGATAGATCAAAAGGTTCCAGTTGCTTACGTTATCCATACAGCAAAAGAAATTCATGTTCCTCTTATTACCCAATAGTTAGATAATGTCTTGTATAATATTTATCCACGGTAGGACTAGGAGACTCTCCTGCAGTAACAACGACCCACACCCCCTCCCCCCCAAAAAAAAAACACCGATCGACCACTCATCCAAAAAAGTAAACTTCACAAAACTAAATTATGGATTTAAAATGTTATACTACAAAACTATAGAATTAAGGCTAATTTTATCAAAAAAAAAAACCTACAAGTTGTATAGCTTCAATCCATAGTACTACCGTTATATTGTAGCTATAAATATTATAGTTTTATGATTAAATTAGCACTAAACATGTAGTTTTATGATAAGTTTTGTTATTTTATCTGTAGTTTTGTGAAACTCTATCTAAAATCTGTAGTTGTATGATAAATTTGTTGCTAAATTTATAGTTTTGTGAAACTCTATTTTAATTCTATAGTTCTATATGGTTATTTTGTTGCTAATTAAGTCTGCAGTTTTTATGATATAACACTTTTGTGATAGTTTAGTCAAAGTATATATAGTTTTATGAAATTTACTAAAAAAGAACACATCCTAGTGGTTGGTTACATCGCTTGGCTGAAAGGAACAGATCGAAGATTAATTAGACGCTGCTGCATTTTTTTTAAAAAAAGAGAGAGAAAGCAGGAGCTCTGTCGTATATATATTAAGAAGGATAGGGTTTACATACGGTTAGGATTACAGATTTACAGAGGGAGAAAGTGACGACTTCGGAAAATAGAAGGATAGAAAGGAGCGGAAAGAAAACAATCATGGACCTTATTACGCCGCTGCAATCCTGCAACTGGTACTATGCTACTCACTGCTTCTACTAATTACTAAAATACAAAACCTACTATTATAATAGTACATATTATAATACTATAAATATAAATCTAGATGGTAGAGAGTACTACGCTGCAGTAAATCTATGTTCACGGACACAGTTAGCAACTGTAACTAGTATTGGTGATGCGCCCACAGGAAATCTAGCTAGCTTAATCAACTAGCAAGAGATTAACTTAATTACTGGTTCCAAGAGTCAAATCGGCAAAATATATATCTAATTCAACTGAAGATGCAAGCTATTTGGCATCTTGAAAGTACCCTTGAGTAGACTTAGGATCCTGACCATGTAAAACACAATGTTAATCCATCAAATTGGCACTGAGCACTAAGGTACTGCAGACACCGTTGGTTGCTTCAAATATAACCCCTCAACCCAATCCAAACACCTCCCTTCCCCCTCCCTCTTGCTTAGAGAAATATTTCCAATTTGGGAAGTCAACATCTTTACTTAAATCCATGCTATCTAATTGTTACTAAATTAAAGCAATTCAGTAGCCAACTTTTGTAATCATCTAGGTCACAATTCGAGATTTGATGATTAAGGGCAGTCACAGTGCAAGCACCGGTACAAGGGTCTTAGCCTAAAAAATTGGCACAAAGACACTCAATCCCACGGTGCAAGGAACCTATTTTAAGTGACCTAAATGGATAGAGGTACTGTTGAAGGAGATAAACCCCCATTTAGGTACTGTTGAAGGAGATAAACCCCACAACGCGCAAATAGGGCACGGGGGAGCGGAAGAAAATAATTCCTCACCTACCCTTCCCAGCCCTTCGTCTCGCTTTGCCTCCTCCCACTCTGCCGCACCTCGTCGCCTCCGCACTGCCACCGTCGCCAGGCGGAGCCTCTGCAGTACCTGCCCCAGCATCTGCACCCCCTCCCCCCCAACACACACATACACACCATCCATTACCTGTCAGTGACCCCCCAATCACAGATCGAAATCCAACCGCACCAAAAACTGGGAAAACCGAGGGGTGCGTGCAGGCAAGCGAGCGAGGAAAAAATCGAGGAGGTCGTCCGCGGCGGCGGCACTCACGGGCCTGGATCTGAGTTGCCTCCTCGCGACGCCCAGTATCCTCCCTCCTGGTCACGATTGGCGGGCGACGGCGGTCGTCAGCGCGGGGCCCTGGATTCACCGTCGGATTTGGGGGCAGCGAGAGAGACAGGGAGGAGGTGGAGACGCCGCCTAGCGAATAGGAGAGAGAGAGGAGATCGATGGAGCTCCGGAGCCTGAGGGCGACGAGGAGATACCTCTAATGCCTTCGAGCTCGGGCTACGACGAGCCGATGCAGTAACTAGTAGTAAGTGAGACTCTCGAATGGCTCTGTTGTTCTCAGCCTAGCTAGCTGTGGGCATCGTATGGGTAAAGCTGGACAGTCTCTGCAGAGGTGAAATTAAATCATTCGAATGAAATGTGTCGTACTCCCGGTTCTAGAGTTGTGTCATATGGGTGATTCCTATTCCTGAAGTATAAGTAGTTTTAAACATAAAATCTTGATGAAGATAACGAGAATTTATTATTGTATTTTATTTTCTCTTTATTTCAACATCTTATGCTTAGAATGATGATACTCAAGTTTCCATGCATTTTAAGATAATTTTAAGTCGGCGGCGTCTTGCGGCAACACGCAGCCGAGGAGGTGGCGCAGCGTCGTGCGGCGGTGGTGAGAACCGTGGGTGACGGTGGAGAACAGCGACGGTGGCAGCATAGCGGCGGCAGCCATGGAATGGCAGTGGCGGCTTTGGCCTCGGGGTTGCCACGATGCACCCCCGGTTGCGGCAATGGCAGCGCGGTGGTGGCGTGGCAGCAACGGGTGGTTGGGGCGGCGCAGCAGGGCGGCGGCGCGCCGAATTGGGCAAGGTGGTGGCGGCGCCCATGGGAGAGAAGGGAGGAAGCGGCGCGGTTGGGCCAGCTCGGCATGGCTTCGGCTCAGCTGGGCCATGTGCCAGCTAGGCTGGCGGCCTGAGGAAGAGGGAGTGGAAGGGAGAGGAGGAGGATGGGCTGAATAGAGGAAAGTTTGGCCCAGATGAATAAATTTTGGGGATTTTACGAGGTTATTTTGAATAGGATTCAAAGGAGATGAAATCTATAGGAAGATGTTTATACTTTTTGAACTTGACAAGGAGGTTTAATATAAGGTTTCTAGGTTAGTAAGAAGATTTGAAATATTTTGAAATAAAAACTCAACATTTTTATTTGGAGATATCAATTTGAAAAGGATAAAAATATAAAATGCTCCAATTTAGTAAAATTCAATAAGAACCAAATGGAAAACTTGTGAAAAATTTCCTACAAAACATTGAAATATTTGAGTATGTTACACTCTCCCCGTAGATGGTGAAGGGGGAGAGAAAGAGAGAAGGGAGAGAGAGGGAGGAGGAAGAAGGGAAGGAGAGAGGACTGACATGTAGGCCCAACCTGTATGTCAGTTAGACCCACAATATTTTTGTGTGTGAATGATAAATGGGTCCCATATATATATTTTTAATTCTCATAGCACATAAGCGGCACATTAACACCACGTGGAATGAAAACCAAGTCAAAACCACCACGTAGCCAGTGAAACTACCGAGGGAGTCAAATCACACCGATTTTAATAGTTGGGGGTCGAGATATCCGGTACTCTGGTTCAGAGATATGAATCAGATCCGGCCACTAGTTAAGAGAGTCAAGGTGAACTTATCCCCGCGCCTTCATATGACTGAAAATAAGTCTATTTGGCCTCCCTCATCTATTGTACTTCCCTGATCTTTGGACCATGTCGTGCCGGGCTAGCCCACCGTGTCGACACAGAGGCCCATGCACGGCTCAACGGGTGGGCCATGCCATGCCGTGCCTAGGTTGGGCTGGGCCAAAACCTCATGCCATGGCTGGGCCGTCGAGCCTTGAGCCTTTGGGCACCTATAGTGTGTGGCAACACGGGGTGGTGGCTGAGGCAAAGAAGATTTGCAAGAAGAGCCCGACTCTAGTAGTAGGAAGTAATCTGAACCATTGATCGCATTTAATCGAAGGGTTGAAATCTATTTCTACTACCACCACACTTAATGGTAGTAGAAATGTGGAGGGGTATTTTTATCCTAAAAAAATAATGTGTGAAGAAGTATAATCATAATTTTTCACTCGCAAATATCTGGCAGCCGCCGCAAATTGCTCTTCCCACGCCTCCGCCGCCTCGGTCGCCTCAGCCCTCAGGCGCCATCGCCGCCTCCGCCGATTCCGCCGCCGTTGTCGACTGAAATGGCAATTCCTCGTAGTTTTTCCCGTGTGCCTGGCGATGTGGTGGAGCGCCAGCTGCGGTGACGCCCGGCTCACTCGAAGAACAAGGCAAAGCTACCGGTGATATATAATCGTCGGTGGGTTGTGGGTTCTGCCACCGCCGTCGACTGGCACTGACCACTCGCAGCAGCAGCAACAAGCGTCGTCGCCCTGTTGCTTCTCCTTTCTCAGCAGCCGTCGCTGCCCCGCTGACTGTCTTCCCCAGTCGCAGTAGGCGCCGGCCATTGAATAAACACGGTGCTAATAGGCAGGCTTTGTTCTTGCACAGCCTAGATCTTCAGTCATCTCCTCCCTCCTGATAATCTTGCCAACCTGGAAAATGTTGGAGATGCCTAGCGCGTCGAAACAAAATACTGAACCTGCAGCTGTGAATCAAAGTGTTTGAGCTACTGTTCGTTGTCTGAAATTCACAGTACCCAACTGTACACGATTTGGAAATGAATTTTGAGGACTTCGCAATAGAATTATCATTAAAAAAAAAACTTGAGACAACACTGACCGAACGAGAAAAAATTCAACTGAAAGATTAATGGTTTATCTCCTGGCTGAAGAGCAGATAAACTAAGATAACACTGAGCTCGATAACTGATAGATTTAAATCATTGGTTTCTGATACACAACACATATAGATGAATGCAGAGAGGGTCTGGGGTGTTCCACCGTCGGCGGGAGGACTCCCAGATCCCAATCCACACGCGACGCCGACGGGAGGACGCGCGCTATCCACAAGCGCGACCTAATAGTAGTTGACTAAATCTCGGCAGGATCCACCACATACCATGTCTTATACGAAAACTGATCTCGAGGGAGTTCCAGATAAGAAAAGACAACCAGAGTTCTATATGGAAACGACAAGGACAAGGATTGTATCCATATTAGTTTCCCTAGTTCTACTTGGACAAGGAGACACATATAGGTATAAATACAAGCCCCCCTAGGAGGAGAGGGAACATGATCAACACCCAACACAATCGATATAGAAGCCACAACATAGAAGCCTACATGCGCCAAGACACGCCGCCGTATATCGACTTCAGGGATAAGCACGGCTAGTACCCTACGGTGTCTCCGGATACTGTCAGGAGAGACGAAAGCGCTATCTCTGATCTCGCCGGGCACAGATTCGAGGAGGAAGGCTACTCTGTTGTTGACTACGAGTCAGATCGTCAGATCGCCATGTCGACAACAGTTAGATAGGCTACCCCAAATATTGTACTGGTGTGATTATCATGAATAAAAGCAATACCGGCTCCGGCCAACAGGATGTAGGGTTATTACCTGACAATTCAGAGGCCTGAACCTATATAAAAATCCCTGTCTCCATCTCTTTTACCTCAGTCTCGCGTATATCCTAGCACCAACGATCCCCATACTATCCAAATACCGTAGTCGTGACATCAAACGTCGACACGACGCATTTTCCTTTTTTGCTTTTCCGTGGTCTCGATGACGGGGACTGACAAACCTACAGACCGACCGAGATGGTAAAAAAGAAATTACAAAGTTACCCCTAATTTGTATTAGTACATTACTAATTTGCCCTTAAAAACAAACGGTTGACATTATTTCTACTGGTAGTATAATACTACGAGTAGAGAGCACCAGAGCGTTGCCCAAGAAGAGCTTTGGTTTTAAAGTTTTTTTTGGATGTTTTGGAATATGTATAACTGACTTTTTCCCTAATTGAAACAGTCTTCAATTTGTCATTAATTGAAAGTTTGAAACTAACTTTTCCTGGGTGAAAATCTACCTTTCTCTATCTTGTTAGAAAATAACTCCGAAAAGGAGAAATGAAGTCTATCAAACTTTCTCTATTTTAAAACTTAAGTTCCGACACGTTTAATAAAGTCTATATAATCTAAAATAGCTTCACTAACATGTGGCAATACAGAAGAAATAATGCTAATTATTTTGATGGGAACACACATAAACATCTCAGGTTACCCAACATCGTGCATGTTGCTCGGGGCACCTCTTGAGCAGTTGAGCTCATCCCAAACCCCCTGCCGAACACCTTCAACCTAATGAACAAGGAAGAGCTTCACAAAATGCTAAAGAGAAGAGAAACAGAGGGGACAGATAATTTGGTGCTGCCTTAACAAGCGCAGCGTTTTCTGTTTTTCTTTATGCATATAAAACAAAGTACAAACTAGAGATGGCCTTAGTAGCCTCCCGACCCCACACTCACAAACACATGAACTCCACAACTCATGAAATTAACTCGCCCACATGGTGTAGCACGTCCAGCACACACACTTAATTTGCGTTCAGAATTATGAAACAGCAACAGCACACGTGACCTGAACTGATTAATCTCTAAGGAAACAAAAAGCATGAAGGGAAATGAGCAAAAAATATAAGATACATGAAATGGAAACACAAACAACAATAGAAACCAATCCATCATTCAGCTCATATGCGGTCATGCCCCCTTTAGAACTGGTTGGTTTTGATTCAGAGTGATCTGGTCACGCAGGTTCTTCATGAGTTCTTCGTTGTGGTCACCCTTGAGCATAACTTCTCTCAAGCTTGGAAGAGATGACACACCAGAAAGCCCATTTTCGTCAATGTGTATACAATTATCGATCTGCAGCAACTCAAGCCTTGGCATCGCTCCTTGCATGAAGGTTAATGACTTGAGGCCTCCTTGATCTTTCAGCTCCATCACTACATGACTCAGGAAAGTCCCTTGCTGAAAATTGAAACAGAGTTCTTTGCTCTGAAAAGAGTTCATCCATAGTCGCAAAATGGCCAAATGCGGTAGCTTCCCAAGGACTTCCAAGGAAAGATCCAGCTTCAACTGGGTGCTCCGTAGCTTCAGCTTAGTCAAATTCTGAATTTGGGTGATCCATGTTGGCAGTGTAACTAGATTTCCATAAATCTTAAGGCTTTGAAGCTTACTTAGAGGTGCGAATGTATGATCCAAACAACCTTGTAAACCTGGTTCCCCCTCTGCTCGCAATGATAAATGAGTGTAAGAGGGCAAGGTTTGCAATGACAGATAGGACAACTTGGCTATTTTTCTTATTGATACCCGTCAATCCTAACTTATGTAGTTTTTTAAGTTTTTCAAGCTCACGTAATATGACTTTCCCGGTTGCAACGTTAACAACACCAAGTGTGTGCAGGTCATTCAGTTGGCCAATCCCTTTAGGTGCTTTAACACCATACATATCAAGTCCCTGTAGAATACTAGGTAACAAGACCTTGCAATATTTGTGGAATATGTCACGCTTCTTTACATTGTCAGTATTTTGCATTGTTATTGTGCAATAAGATGTTGTCCTGTCCAATACCTCCATGCCAAATTGAACTGATTTGGCTTCAACATCTGGTATTTCCAAATCATCAATTGGCTCGTGCTCCATTTTCAAAAGATCACTTGATTCTTTCAACTCTATAGAAGAGGTGGCATCATCCTTTGGTATATTGCCGGCACGAAGGTAGTGGAGCTTCTTTAGCTTGGTGATGGTCTTTGGTAGCTTGATGATACTTGTGCCGCTGACATCTAACACCTGGATGTCCCACAAGTTGCCGAATGAATTTGGTAGATGATAGATATCAGCACATCCTCTCAATGAAAGATACCTGAGGTGAAGAAAATTGCCAATTTGACTCAGGTCACGATCTTTCAAACCAGATGTGCCCTCCAAATCAAGAATCCGAAGCATCCTCATCTTTCTAAAATCTAAAGATGCCCTCCACTCTCCAAATATAGTCACTGATCGTACATGGGTTAGGTCAACACACTTCAATACGTTCTTGTTTGTCTTACCAACGTTGATTTGGCTTCAATATTTGGTATTCCCAAATCATCAATTGGCTCGTGCTCCATTTTCGAAAGATCACTTGATTCTTGCAACTCTATAGAAGAGGTGGCATCATCCTTTGGTATATTGCCGGCACGAAGGTAGTGGAGCTTCTTTAGCTTGGTGATGGTCTTTGGTAGCTTGATGATACTTGTGCCGCTGATATCTAACACCTGGATGTCCCACAAGTTGCCCAATGAATTTGGTAGATGATAGATATCAGCTCATCCTCTCAATGAAAGATACCTGAGGTGAAGAAAATTGCCAATTTGACTCAGGTCACGATCTTTCAAACCAGATGTGCCCTCCAAATCAAGAATCCGAAGCATCCTCATCTTTCTAAAATCTAAAGATGCTCTCCACTCTCCAAATATAGTCACTGATCGTACATGGGTTAGGTCAACACACTTCAATACGTTCTTGTTTGTCTCACCAACGTTGATTATAGATAAATTTCGTACTATACCTTCATTATTAGAGCTAACTTCAAGTACAAAGCCATGATTTTCTTCCATGGATTTTGAAACACTAATCTTGTGCATAAGATTATGTACTCGACAATATTCAATATTGCCAGCATTGTGAGGTACTGGTTCTGATGGTTGAATGATGCTTTTATTGATAAGCTCTGCAAAATAGCTCTCACCAACTTCTTCTGCACTCAAGCTATGAGTCTTACTTATATAACCTTCTGCAGCCCAATGTCTTACTATGCGTTTGCGCCTAATATTATGGCCTTTGGGAAAAACAGATAAGTACAGAAGGCATAACTTTAGATGATAGGAGAAGTCATCATAGGATGGTTCAAGGCCTGTACTTAGCATTTCAAGATTTTCTTTGCTCACTGACCCAGAACTAAAATCATCATTCAACTTCTTCCATTCCATAGCTGTTTTTTGCTTTCTTGCTAAGAAACCAACAATATTGGTTATTGCAAGGGGATGGCCATCACACTCCTTTATAATGAGTTTTGCTTGACTAGTCATGTTAAGATCCAAATCAATATTTGAACCATCTACAAATACCTACAGTTGTTATGAGAAGATTGTCAACATACACAAATGTAATGTGGATGTGGTAGATTGTTTCTAAAAAAACAAACTAATTACAAAAGAGTTGCTACAGAACAAGAACATGATGAAATATCCCAAACAAAATTTAAAGGGGTTCTCATATGCGCAGACTAGCATTGGCACACATTAACAAATGCCGACATCAATGCTCATAAGCCACAGTGAATATTCAAATAGTATAGTGAGATCTCCATATATAACTTTGACAGTTAACTGGAAAAAGTTAAAGTACTATATGAAGGAATCTTAACCAAAAAACTCAATATCCACAGTTTTATGAAATAATTTTTAATCACGAGTACTGTTCATTTTCTCTTGGTCAGTAAACAATTTTTTTATAGATAATTAACACTTAATTACCTATATAAAAACATTTAATGCTCAGAAGTTTGATTGCCAAGCATAAAAAAGCAAAATTCTTTTTAGGACTAGTAGGAATACCTTGTTCTTGAAGAGTGCAAGTGCCGCATCTTCTTTAAGACCTTCCAGCTTATATATGTTTTTGCATGTCATCGAGCAATGCTAAGCAATACTTGCTTCTCTCGTGGTGACTATGATCTTTGTGTTTGTTTCACTAGGCAAATGTGGTTTTATCAAGCTCCATTCTTCAATAGATGATACATCATCAAGGACAAGGAGGCATCTCCTCTTTGAAGCCTTGATTGATTCTTCACTCTTCTGCAAGCCATTTCCAAGAACACTAAAATCGTTTGAATCTAATTCATGGGCTAAGCTCGTAATGAAATTATGAAGGTTAAAAGGATGTGATATAGTGACCCAGGCACACTGCTCAAACATGCTAGTGATTTCTTCGCTTTCATAGACACTCCTAATGAAGGAGGTTTTGCCAACACCAATCATTCCCCATATGGAGATAATGTGATGATTCTCGCCGTTCTGAGAAACAAGTTGGATGAGGTGAGATTTTTCCATTTCTCGTCCGATGTGTGGAGCATTCCTAAAAGCGGGTCCTGTTGGTACTGAGATTGATTGAAAAAAAGAAATAACATTATTAAGAGAAGCATATACAATGTGGCAGGGGAATTATCTTTTTAGTGCTTCATCTAACCTCTTCATTAAAGATAAGTGTATCAAAATAATAATGATTAATTATTTTTTAAAAAAATAATGTAATCTACATGTTTCAATTACTTTCGTTCTAGGACTCAAATTTTGTACTCTTACCAAATTAATTGCCATTCGCATATTAGAAAACACTTTTAGAGATTAACTTCTCTCCCAACCCTTTATTAAGGCCCTGATTGATTCAGCTTAGGATTATTATAATCTGGATTATTAGGAGTAAACTGAAACAAACAGATAGCTTATTATGTTAGATTATTATAATCTATAAGCCAGATTACTATAATATATATTAATATATATGGTAATCCACTCTTAAAGGTGTTTTTTTTTATTATTGGGTGGCTAACAGCTAACAAACAACTGAGAAACAAACATCTAACAATTTATTCTATGTCGGCTTATTATAATCCAACTTATAATAATCTAGCTCAATAATCTAGATTCAATAATCTTAAGCTGGAACAAACAGGCCTAATGCAACCACACATTAATACATCCACACTGGCTATTCTCAACTAATTGGAGATAATAACTGCTTTGAAAAAACAATTGGATGTACTTTAATGAGGGTAACAGCTTAATTTGTCATTGCTTCTTGGCTATTAAGAGTAATATAATTTAATAATTAAACCCTCTTATTAACATTTGTTCGTTTTGAACAAGAGCCCTTGTTTTAACCTATTTCTAAATCTTGACCTTTATTAGACCATTCCATCTTTGTGGCAGTTCACTGCCACAGGATCATCAATCACAGATATGGGACACCCACGTATTTGGATCTGCGCATCTATGAAGTGGACTTATCACAAGCATAGAACATAAGCCTCCAGGATGTGGACCAGGTCTTCCCATCCGCGTTTGTGATTTTTGCAATAATCACTTCTTTCCCATACGCGTTCATAACATTACAAAGACATTGCTTATATATAGGTAGTCCCCATTAGCAATGGTCATAGACATGGTTTCCACAACCGACTGTGACCTTTGCTGAAATCACATACTCCTTTTTTTTTACCATCCGTGTCTACGATTAGAGCAAAGATCACATGCATTGTTTGCCTTCCATGTCCATATCTATGATAAGAGATGCAGATGTATCAGGCATTTGTGAAACATGTCATTGACACTTTTTGTTTTTTTTTTTTTCGGGGAGTGACACTTTTTGTTTAACCGTGTCTCTCATAATGGACCTCAATCACAAATATGTGTTATCGTCATATATCATAAATGCGTGTTCCTTGTTCTAATCTGTGATGATAGCCAGCAAAGGTCCGGCCTCGAACCGGTGAGTTATCATGGTACTGAATGCGTCTGTGATGTCATCTCGAAGCGGCATACAGTTTTTGTCTGCTATATTAATTGGTTGCCTTTTTGTTATATTGTGTGGTAGTGGTTAGCACATATCAAAATACCACACTGCCTCAGAGCCACAGGTTAAAAACTATGTCTAATTAGCAAACTTCTCTCTCCATCCCAAAATAAATTAACTTATGTATATAAGTTTAAGCATAGGCTATATCCAGATTCAGATTAAAGTAAAAAAGTTGATCTTTTTTAGGCATAAAGGGAGTACGTATACTACTACGTATAGATGGATAGGAAAATGGTTCCTTTCCATTGCAATAATTTCCATTAATAAAATTTAAATTGTAATAATTGATGTTTTTTACCACATACTGAATATTAGGGTAACATTTAAATAGTAAGCATGCACTTATTTGGTTTTATCGGGCGATACCGGCCATGCGTGAAGGAACGGGGGGCGTTGATACGCGACTGGTCATGCGTGTGGCCGTGTGATCAGCTGCGCCCCTTAGTCTTATCTGCTCTACTGTATTTGTGTATATATGTTTGTGTATACAATATATGCATACGTATAAACTTTGTATACATGTATATAAGCTTATACATATGTATATATATTTATATACATACGTATAAATACAAATATATGTAGATTTTTTTATATGTACACACTTCAATATATAAAAATATATATACCCGTATATGAAGATTGTCTAGGTACCCATACAAAGTTTGTATACATATGCATACAAACTTTGTATATGTATGTATACAAAATATACCAATTTTGTATATGCATATATATAAAGATTATATATGTATAGAAAATAAAATACACGTATACAAAGTTTATATACATACGTATTTAAAAAACCAGAAAAAAGGGAAAGAAAAAAATGGGAAAAATTGGAAAAAATCGGAAAAGACAGAAAGAAAAAACGGAAGGAAATGGAAAGAAAAAAGGGAAGGAAACCGACTCGCACCGTCCGCCGCCCTTCCCCTCTCTGCACGGGGGGAGGGGCACGCAGACGCCCACGAAATAGCTTTTTGGGTAAGAGAACTACAATTACATGACAAGTGTTCAAGATCTATTTTGCTATCTAGGTCATGCATGTTATTTTTTCTTCTTATAGAATTTTCTCTTAAAATACTTATCCGATTTATGATCCGATTATGCCGTTGTTATTATTACACTAAAATCTTTATAACAAGATTTGATATGATTATATTATGATAAAATACATGTATTTTTTTAATTACTTTTATCATATATGTAAATTAATTTTATAGCATTTATGAAAGTAAATCTAATAAATCCCAAAATTAATTTACATAAATTATAAAAGTAACTTAGTACAAAATAGAAGTAAGTTATCATGGCATTTGAAGTAAATGCATTGCAGGGGTATTAACATGCAGGGGCGAAGCCAGGATTTGAAATTAGAGAGGTGTGGGGGTGAAGATAAACCATGAGACCGAATAACTATTATTAATAGCAAAGGAGGTCAAATAGTCACCGTAAATAACAAGTAATGCGTAAACTAGTCCTTTAAGAAAAACTTTAATTTTAGCTCTTTAATAATATTATTGGAAGTTTGAAACTAATTTTTATTGCTAAATCTACCCTATAGTTCAACAAGTTGTTTCACTCATCACTCATCACTCATTCTTTCATTACTCATGGAACGGTCTAGATCATCTCTGTGTAAAATCCAAGCCTCAGGATCGTCTCCACCTCTCCACCCCCTTTCTCTCGCTCTCACGTGTCCCCGCCCCTCCCCAACCGCGCGCCGCTCCCCAACCCTAATCTCTCCCTCTCACGCGGCGCCACCGCCATCGTTGCCGCCCTCGACTGCCGCAGCTCCGCCGTCGTCGCATCCGTCGTCTCGCCGCCACCGATCCCCGCGCCACCACCATCGCTGCCGCCCGCGACTGCCTCCACTTCGCCATCACTCATCGTCACATCCGTCGTCGTTGTCGCCACCGCCCTCGACTGCCGCTGCTCCGCCGTCGTCACATCCGTCGTCGCCGCCACCCTCGACTGCCGCCGCTCCGCCTTCGTCGCATCCGTCGTCTCGCCGCCACCGATCCCCGCTGCCGGCTCGCCCTCAACCAATCCCCATCACTGTCGTCGCATCCGTCGTCGTCCAGGATTTACGTCACCGTTCCGTCACCGCACCCACACGATGATCCCCGGCGACGGAACGGGTCATGGTGGCCTTGGAGGATACTCGGGCCCGACGAGCTCCCGGCGTCTCAGGTAATGTCGCCGAAGACAAGAACTCCGGTCAAGCTCCTCGGCCGTGAGGACGCAAGCGTGTGAGTGTATCCCTTTTCCCTCAAATTTAATTATGTACTCTGTTACTTAGTTCTATAATTCATCTGCTCAGTTAGTGTCCCATCACAATCGCTTGGTCAGGATTGAATGTTCTTTGGATTGGATTAGGAGTTGTTTGCTCAAGGAGCAATTAGGGAATATTTTAGTTGGTTGCGGCTGCAAATACCATCAGAACAACAATGGAGTATTTAACAAGAGCCAACAGCCTTTTGTTTCAGATGAATTCCCTCTAAAGTCACCCGTCAATTGACTAATGTTAGACAATCTACCATCTAGAGGAGATCATTCCTGAACCCAATATGGTGATAAGCCGCCTCTGTTGATGTGTTACACTCATTGTTACTTGTTCTGAGGTGTACACCTTGCTTGCTATATTGGAAGAATGAATTTAATTCACATGGATATAATATTTTGCAATTTTTGTATATGAAATTATATGCATGTTCTTGTGATGTGAGAAGGTTAAATTCCTTTGTGGGATGCCCATTTAATTTCAGGTTGCTAATTTTACTAAAGAATGAGAGTAGGTTATGATGTCTTGGGTTTTGATAAGTAGGGTGTAAATTTTTATAGTACAATAAACATGCGTGCTGGTCATTCTGTTATGTGGGATTGAAACAAGTGATGCTGGCAATTCAGGTGCAGACTAGCTTTTGGTTCTGTAAATTATTTTCTCAATTTAAATAGATCATGTATTGTGATGATGTGAATACAATATTATGATGTTATCATGTGTTCAACAGAGCTTAAAAAATACTCACAAACTGGATTCTCGTAGTTATACAGTTTAAATAAGTTATAAGCACGATTTGGGTTTGATGTCTTCCATTTGATTTTTAGCGCTCCTCCCTCTTGCTCCGATCTGGCCTTAGTGATGCCGCCCTGTTTTCGCGGTTGATCCCGGCACCAGCCCCTTCCTCTGGCCGCGTGCGAGTTCGAGATTCCAAGTCCCAGTGGTCGGATTTCTCAACCCCGGCACTGGCCTCGCACAGGCTGCGATCCGCTCGCCAATAAGGTAAGTCATTATTGGGATGTTTATATCTGAAAATTTAGATAATTTCTTTTGAACTTCATTGCTTGGTCAACAACATAACCCAGGAAACCAATTAAATTGATAAACATGTTGTGTGCTCTCTTAAGAGATCAACATCCAAATTGACATCCAAGTTAAAAGAAGAATTTAATTATCTAAATCATGATGCCAATATTGAGAGCTTCTTTTACTTTCCGTTGCATACATTTTCTGTGATGTGTACCGAAGTTTATATACATAATGAGATTTTACTTCAATTGTGGAATTGTGCTCTGTTGAACCGCATGGAAAGTTCTGATTTGTGCAGTGATAATTTTTCCCTTTAAAAAGTCAAATTTGGTTTACATTTTTATTCATGACACCTGAATATGTAAAATGCCATGCATTAGTAATGTGCAAGCACTTTCAATGTATTGTCTAAACTCTAAAGGAACAACTTACCAGTTTATTAGTGAATTTATGAAAAAAAAATCAGATGTTTAATGTCTGAATAAATTCAGATTCTCTTCTCTGTTTCATGCCTTCATCAGGATGAGGTAGTTAGTGTTGTATTGTAGTTGACGAATCGATTTGTTCGCATCGTGATAAGGCGCAGAAGGTAAGGCGGAAATTGCCTTGGTTTATCCTCTCCCCCTAAATTTCCTCTGCTGCGATTGGTTGATTGGTTAATGAAAAACCCAATACTTGCAAGCAGATTCTGATTAGATTCTTAATTATTGGGATTTTCTAGAGTTAGTTTAAGGAAAAGTGAGTTAATTATCGACGATGAAATATACTCTTCCATGATTAGAATTATATATCGTATAGACAAATATGTGTATGTATTAAAAATATTTGACAAAATGGACTGTATGATTATAATGCCTTTCAACCATTGCTTTGTGCAATGCTCATTATATCTCCCGGAAATTAATCGATTTCTGCTTTTGTACCATGTGCAATGTTTACTTTTAAACTGCTCAGGTTCATTCTATCTTATTTTCTGGTGCTTCTGAAGCGATGTATATTTCTTCATTTTCAAACTGCTCAGGTTCATGAATGCCACCATCACTGAATGCACATCTGGTCCTCCCTTATTTTCGTTCGTATGTAGTATGTACGTAAGAACTAACAAGTTTATTCATTCAAAGAAAAACTAACAAGTTTATGTTAAGCTTCCTTTTTAATAATATTTTACATTACTGATATTTAGTGCAGTGAAAAATGCTGCAAATCTCTGATATTTAGTGCAGTGCAAAAATGATACATAGCTTGATTGGATGCTCTTTCTCATTATGGCCAACTGCTTGATGGAATTTTTTCCATGTGAAAACAAATGTTTAATCTGTTTCAGGCTTGTGTAGAGAAGAAAAGGTGGAATTGTGGAAGGTAATCGCGGGGAGTTTTGGTTCATTTTTTGAAGATTTCTCTAATTGGTACGTACTAATTAACCAATTGGAGTTTTGGTCTCGTTACTCACTGTAAAAACATGATGGTAAAAAAACAGTTTAATCCTATTGGTACTCTTTTATCCCATTGAACATTTTATCGTTGTGTCATTGACTGCTATCAAAAAGGAAAAACAGTGGATGACTCTTTCAGGAAATATAGGATAGCCCCATTGATGGCACATTTTGAACTGTTCATGATCCCTGATTTATTCTCTTGACCATATTCTGCACTGCTATGCTTGATACAAATATATTTATATCCCTGTAGCATGTGAGTTACTCTATAAGACAATTTTTTTTTACATAACTAATTAACATTTTTACTAAACTCTTTTATTTTGACAATCACTCTAAGACGTATGCAATTGCGTCTTACGAAAGCAAGAGACCCTGAGAGCTCTGATCTTTGTAAAGATGCACACAGCTTACTGCAGGAGAGGATAACAAAATAGAAGTCTATAAAAATCTATAGAAGGGATCAAATATGCTTGACTGAATGATAGAGATGGAAAAATGAAGAAGTGATGACTGTTGTTTCACAATGTATTCATTTCATCTATCCTATAATTGTAGTGGTGTGTCAATGTGTGATACTTCTAGATTTTTCCAGCTCCATTTTGCCAGCTCCGTGTGTGTTAATGATTCAGAAGTCGTGGAATTGCTTGGAACATGTAATTTATTCTCAACCATTTTTTGTGGAAGTGTGGATGTGCATTGTCTAATATATTGGTATTGAAGTGATTAAATATGATTATTGATGGTTTTGAATTAATAGTTTAGATAATATAATATCACTGTACTTTGCCTTAATATCTGACCTAGATCAAAATAAAGCTCAATTGGGTGGATTCTAGGAAACATATTTTTACTACTCCCTCCATTTCACATTATGTGTCTAGATTCATTAACATTTATATAAATATGGGCAATGCTAGAAAGTCCTATGATATGAAACGGAGGAAATAACGTGTAATTCGTTAACAAAAATGTATTATAACACCGTAGCGTTAGCACGGGCAGATTACTAGTTCTTTTAATGTAAACTATTGAATAATCTCACAAATAAGTATCATCTATTTTACTTTGAAAAAGATGAGAAATCACAAACTAGTCTTGTAGATCATGTTTCTTGCTAATATTTGTAGACTTGCTAACTAACTAAACTGATAATATTTTCAAGCTACACAAAATAAACTAGATAAATATTATCTTAGTTAACCTTAATATAGAGTAAAATTATATCGGGGTGTAGTGGTGGTAGTGTTTGCATAGGGGGGTGTTGGCACCCTTTGGCACCCCTAGCTGCGCCACTGTTAACATGAGTTTATCTAGATATTAAAGTTAATCAGCATAAATTATATATGGAATTGACTAAAACCAACTTAACGATGAAAATAAGCAACTCACAATGTTATGAATATATAAGAAATAATTTAATCAAATCTAAAAGTATTTTACATATATGATGACAACCAAAAAGTAATTTGTGTATACAATATATGCTATGCACATGAATATATATATATATATATATATATATATATATATGTATATATATATATATATATACACACACACACACCGTTTCTTACCATGGGCTGCGCAGCGTCCGGACCAAAATTAATTGCGTTGCAGTATATCGCACTGCTCTTGTTCACATGCTCAATCTCGTTCCTCAGTCTTCTGATCTGCTAGGTGATGGTGTCCAGTGGCAGGAGCAGCTTGGATTTGGCGCGAGGCGGCCTCTCCAGATGGAGGCAGAACTCCTGGAGGCAGCCCTCGACGTGTTGAGACAGGCCCCGGAGGTGTCGCAACCAGGTGCTCAAACTCCTGGAGGTCGTCGTCGTCGCCGCCGCCATCTGCCTACGCTTCTCGGCGGCATCCACCAGGAACGACTCCATGAGTTGGAAGTCTTTCTTGATGAAACCCACGTCCTCCTCCAGCGTGTCATTGGCGGGCACCTTCTTCTTGTCCCTCCTGATCCGGTGCACCTCCGTCAACACCAGCGAGGCTATGGAGATCGTGGCCTCTAGCCCTAACTCCCACTTGTCCATTTCGATCGATTTCGGTGGTGGTACGTATATATACGTGTTTCTAATTTTGTCTTCTAATTAAACTGTGCTTGTGCTCATTCTAGCTAGAGAGACGCTGATCGATCAGGATCGATCGCTTATATATATAGCTGTTCCGTACTTCAGTTCAACTTAAAATAGCCATATAAAAGAGCAGTGCTGCAGGAAACTTCACTCCAACTTGCTGCTTATAATAATAATAATGCTTTCGATCTGAATATAATTCGGATTTGTTATAAATATGTCGCCAGATTTTCTAACAAAAAACGGTCGAATTGTTGCCCGTACAATATTTATCGAGATTCGTGTCAGTGCAAAGGAAAAAATTTTAGGCGCAGTGGAGGGGGAGTTGAAATCTGGTCTTCTAGTTCTTAGACAGAGCGACTAACCAACTGAGCATAGTAGGATGAATGATTTCAATGTCAAAACTATGTTATAATTCATTCACGAGGTACTTACAGTACTTACGCCATCCTTACCTACCACTTACACTACACTTACAACGTAATTACATACCACTTCCACTACAGTTACAATATAATTACATACCACTTATACTATAATTACATACCACTTACATTACTAGTTATAGAATAATTACATTGTAATTTTTATGTGTTATTAATCATATGGTTTAAAAAATAAAATACGTACTAGTCCCTAATTAATCGCAAAAGGGTGTACGTAGTTGGAGGTCCACTGAGTCGTTAGGCATGGATTCGCAGTAGAGAAAAATCCGACTGCATTTGGGTTCATTTTATGGCGAATGATTTGTAGATAGTCCCGATAATTTGGTCTCTTGCTCGACCTAACTGCCCAGCAGTTAAGCATTGTGGGTATAGATGGCCAAAGGGCCTGCCCGGCACGGCCCAGCAGCCATCGGGCCGGCACGGCCCGATAGGCACTTCGTGCCGGGCCGTGCCGGCCCATGGGCTGCACCTCCCGCCCAGGCATGGCCCACCAGCTGTCGGGCCGTGCGGTGCCGGCCCGAAGGCATGGGTGGTCCATCGGGCCTTTTTTAAATAAGTCTATTTTTCGTCCCTCCTCTTTGGGCTATTTAATATGTATAGCTAAAATAAGTCTATTGTCCATCCCTCCTCTTTGGGCTGACATATGTATAGCTAAATAAGTCTATTTTCTGTCCCTCCTCTTTGGCTGACATATGTATAGATAAAAAAAGTCTATTGTAGATCCCTATTCTTTCGTTCATGGCATATAATATGTCTATTTTTACTCCCCTATTTTTTTTTTGTGTATTGGGCCTAGCTGCCGGTCCATCGTGCCAGGCTGGCCTGGCCGTGCCGGGCCGGCCCAACGTGCCGGTGGAGGGGCCCAGGCACGGCCCGGTGGTCAGGCCGGGCCGGCACGGGCCCGACCTCCGTCGGGCCGTGCCGTGCTTGGGCCGGGCCATCGGGCCTCGGGCCTTTTGGCCATCTATAATTGTGGGGGTGGCAACTTGTGACAAACTGTGATAAAAAAAACAAGAAAGAGATAAATACCGTTGTACCCTCTGAAATAAACAATTATCCTGTTTATCTTAAAATACGCCCCTCAACTTAAAAACCGGGTATCAAACCTCGCTCGACTATCTATTATAAAAACTAGTCGATGTAACAAAACAATGACTAACCTTTACAATTGTTTTAGCCATTCAAATATCATATGACGATATAGAAACAGATGATATTTTTTTTTTTTGAGAATTGGAACAGATGATATTTGTTGATGTGATTTAGCATAAACATACATCCCCGAGACAATGACTATAAACGCCTCTCCCCAATCAATCAACACAACATACTAGGTCGTTACGAGTCCATGGATATGGCTACGCTTCTAGGCGGCATCCTTCTTGATGGAAACCACGTCCTCCGCGAGCGTGTCGGACACACCTTTCTTCTTGTACATCATCCGGTGCACCTCCGTCAACACCCTCTAACCCAACCCCCTCGCTCATTTCGATTTTGGTGGTGGTACGTATACGTATTTCTTTTGTCTTCCGAACTGTGGACTGTACTGGTTGTGCTCGTTCCAGAGAGACGCTCTGATCAGGATCGAAGAGCAGGGCTGCAGGAAGATCTGTCCAACTTGTTACTTAATGATGACGCCTTCTGAATAATTTGGTCTTGCTCAAGATGGTGTTTCGTGATCAATCAACTTGCTGTAATTAATGGATTGCTTCTTTTATCCAAGGTGATCACGTTGGCAGAAAAGTTAATGACCAATGATTTGATTGAAGCCACTCTACTACTGGTACAGTAGAGTAATATCACGTGAGTGAAGAAGGGCAATGCCGCTTGTAAAGCTCCCTTAGTATCCAATTCTTTTTAATATGGTGGTCGATATGCTAGCCATTTTAATTAAGAGGGCAAAAGATGAAGCGTAATTCCAAATTTAGTGGATGATGGTTTATCTATTTTGTAATATGCAGATGATACTATTATTTTCTTGGAGCATGATTTACAGAAGGCTAAGAATTTTAAATTGATACTATCTGTTTTTGGAAAGTTATCTAGCCTGAAAATAAATTATTACAAAAGTGAATTATTTTGTTTTGGTCAGGCTTAGGACTGTCAAGAACAATATTCCAATATTTTTTATTGTAAGCTTAGTACTTTTCGTGTTAGGTATCCTAGTAACAAAGATTGGAAAATAATTGAGGAAAGAATTGAAAAGAAACTTGGTAGTTGAAAAGGCAAGCATATGTCAGAAGGAGGGAGATTGGTTTTGATTAATTATGTGCTTTCAAGTCTAGTTATGTTTATGATATCTTTTTTAATTCCAAAAGGGGTTCTTCAAAATATTGATTATTATAGATCACGTTTCTTTTGGTAAGATGATGATCATAAAAAGAAGTATAGACTTATAAGATGGGACATAATATGTCAACCCAAAGATCGATCAAGGGGGTTTTGGTGTTCATAATTTGGAAGTGCAAAATAAATGTCTTTTAAGTAAATGTTGTTTAAATTTATAAATGAGCAAGGTGTTTGGAAGGACTTATTGAAAATGAAATATTTTAATTATCAATCAATTTGTCAAGTTGATAGGAAACAAGGGGATTCCCATTTTTGGTTGGGTCTCATGAAAGTTAAGACTACTTTCTTAAACATGGGTTCCTGGATAGTGAATAATGGTGAACAAATCAGATTTTAGTTGGATAGATAGATAGGTAATTATTCCTTTAAAGACGCCGTCTTTATCTGCTATAGCTGGAGGGAGAAATTCTTCAATTGCAAATGTTATGAATTCTTTTAGAAGAGATTTAGTCAGAATCTACCTTATTGACATAATTTATGTGCATCAAAAGTTCATATTCATTTGACAGAAGAAAGTGATATTTTTAGATGGAATTTTCATCAAAATGGTCAGTTCTTTGTTTGTTTGATGTACTTAGCTTTAATAAACAATGGTTACATTGAGAAGAATAATATTGTCTGCAAACTTAAGATGCCTCATAAGATCAAGATTTTTATGTGGTACTTGCTTAAGGTGGTAGTGTTGACAAAGGACAACTTAGTTAAGAGAAATTGGAATGGTATTTTGAGATGTTGTTTCCGTATGAAAAATAAGACTATTCAACATCTTTTTATGGAGTGTCACTTTGCAAAGTTTCTTTGGAGAACTGTTCAGTTTTTATCTGGTTTATACCTTTCACATAGTATATCTCATATCTTTATAATTGGCTTGTGTGGGTTGATAAAAAAACCAGTAAACTTATTCTTATAAGAGCATCTGTTATATTTTGGGCTCTATGATTGAGCAGGAATGATATCGGTTTTTGACAAATCACCATCTATGTCCTATATGCAGGTTTTTTCAGGGCAACATATTGGCTCCGGTTCTGGGCACAACTACAAAAGTGTGATGAAGACTGCAAGCTTTTGAAGTCTGCATGGCGTAATCTTGAGACGACTATTATGCAGCTTTTTGTCAACTTCAGATGGAGATTCATAAATAGAATTTAATAATTGTGTACTCTTTATCTTGTGTTGGCGTTTATGAGTTTGTGTTCGCTTTATGTTTGGAGGAGTTTTTTAAGTTCTCTTTGAGTTGCACTTGTTTTGAGTGATTTGGTGTAATAATTGGCCGTAGCTCATTTGAACAAAGGCCGGGATGGATTTCTATTCCATTACCTAAAATAATCAACTTGATGTATACCACATGGCTGGCCAGTTGATAAAACTAGCCAGCGTCGAAGCCTGAATTTGGATGTGGGCCAACTTGTGACAAGCTGACAAACCGTGATAAAAAAAAGATATAATACCATTGTACCCCTCCCAAATACCCAATTACCATTGCTATCTTAAAATGCATCCCTCAACTCGAAAATCGAGTATATCAAACCTCTCTTGGCTATCAATTATAAAAACTAGTTGATATAGCGAAACAACAAATAACCTTCCCGATTATTTTGAAAAATCCCTTATATGCCATTGAAAATTGGTCTGATCCCTTGTATGTCACTGAAAATTGGTTCTTCCCCTATATGCTATTGGTCCAAATTTGTGCACCCTCTCATGCCACCCCCGTCTGTTGACTGTGTGTTGACTGTTGTTAGGATCTAATCACTTGTCAGCTTTTTGCAGAAATGACAAAAATAGCTTATGGCCCAAACTTGAGAATATGGCCCAACCGCCCATGGCTCAAGCCCAACATCCTTCTCAACAAGATGGGAAAACCCTAGATCGGGATGATGGGAGGAGGCATGGCACGAGAGGGAGGAGAGCAGGTGGCACAACTCCCCCGAGCAGGTGGCGCGGCAGTTCGGCGCGGTGAGAAAAGACGGTGGTGTCGGAGCACGCATGCGGTAGGCGAGGGCCGCGACCAGTTGCGAGAGGATGGCAGCCGGTCGGGGGAGGGGCGGCGGCCGGTCACGGGAGGGGCGACGTCAAAGCAGGCAGGCGGCAGGCGAGGGCAGTGGCCGGTCGCTAGAGGGGCGGCGGCCAGTCGCGAGGGAGCTACGGCGCCTAGAGTAAGCAGGCGGCTAGAGGAGGTAGGCGCACATGATGACCTAAGGAAAATGGAAAGAAAATTGAGAAGGCAAGCCAATGTCCTCTCAAATCTTGTATGTATCAAAATTTTCCCCTCTTATGATTGTTCTGATTTTTGCATATGGTGGTAGCACTGGTGAGATGTAGTTTTGTGGCATGCAATAATTTTGTTGCATGCATCGTGTATAGGATCGATCCTGGTACAACATATTTGTTGAAAATCAGGCTCCATGGGCATCATAGTAGATAGAACTTCACCTATAAAATAGAGGAGGTGGTAGACAGTGGCAGGACAAACTTCAAGGACTTTACTGATGACATTAGGGAGAAGTATCCATAGAGGTGAATGAATTTATAACAGTGAACTACTATAATCCAGTAAACAAAACTTATCCTCAAATATGCTCAGACCAATGTATGCTAGAAATGTTTGTCAAGAATGCCACCACCAAGGAAATACCTATGTTGATTCAAGTTTCATCTGAGACTCAGTTAAATCCTTAATGTTTCAATCTGCTCATATTAGTCCTTCAAATTTTTATTTTAGTACAAACTTATCTTTGAACCCATTTAGGAGTCACATGGCTAAACATAACCAATAACGCTCTTAATAAATGACACTTATACCCCCCTCATTCACATATATAAGAGAAAAACTGCGTGCAATGAATTTTTTTTATAGATAATGCATAGTAAGTTATGTAAAACAAAAATAAATTATATACTTGCAAGTGCATACGATAGGCGCCATTAGGCTCAAGTTTCATGTGGACATGTTGAAATAATGGAAAATATATTTGTAATGTTGTTTATTGATCTTGGTTTTCTCTTTTCTATTGTATAGTTGTATACAAATTAAGGGCAAAAGGAATATTTTCTAACAGAAATTTTGACTAGAAATATCCATATGGCATATTAAGTGGGCCCAAGGATGATCTTAAGCCAAAACAAATACTTAGAGAACCTACGTGGACAAAGTGAAACCTGAAGAATCAAATTGAGCCTTCGGTGAAACTTGAGGGACAATGGTTGTGTTCTTCCCCCCATTTTCCCAACCCACCTCGTCTTTTGCGCGCACGCTTTTCAAACTGCTAAACGGTGTGATTTATGAAAAACTTTCTATATGAAAGTTGTTTTAAAAAATCATATTAATCTATTTTTCAAAAAAAAATAGTTAATACTTAATTAACCATGCAATAATACGAGCTTCGTTTTGCGTGCCGGGGAGGAGAGGTTCCCGAACACAGCTTAAATTAGCTATTCACCCAGAAAAAAACATTAACTCCAATTAGGCCCTGTTTCTTTCAGCTTGGGATTATTATAATCTAGATTATTGAATCAGATTACTATAAGCTAGATTGTTATAATCTGTAGTAGAATAAGCGGTTAGTTGTTTCTTTCCTAGATTATTAGAGCCTAGATTATTGGGTTTGCAAGTCTAA
Organism: Oryza glaberrima; assembly: GCF_000147395.1. Classification (NCBI taxonomy): domain Eukaryota; kingdom Viridiplantae; phylum Streptophyta; class Magnoliopsida; order Poales; family Poaceae; genus Oryza; species Oryza glaberrima. The sequence continues at coordinate 16,097,063 of NC_068327.1, read as the reverse complement.
AAAGGGAGTGGGGTGGCATGGTGGGTAATTTTTCACCCAATAATCTAGAAAAAGCTCACCTAAATGAGCTTATCAGATTATAATAAGCTGTGCTCTAGATTATAATAAGCTACTTCAATAAGTTGTCTGTTTCTTTCAGCTTATTTCTAATATTCTAGATTATAATAATCTCAAGCTGAAAAAAACAGGACCTTAGTATAAGCTCTTCTTCACGCAATCGAACCGTGCAAGGCAGCTAGCGAATTTTCATCTACAGTCAATGGCATCCCATTGCCGCCCCCCTCCCCCCATACCCCATAGCAGGACCATACATACCTAAGATAAGGGCTCTGGCACAAAATAGAAAATGAGTCCGTCTAGATAGGAAATATATAAAAAAAAGATAGGTGAGTAAGTTTTACTTAGGGCTAGTATATATATTCATCAAAGATGGACTATAAGTCAAACTAACTAGACTCACTTTTTTTACTTATCACCGTAAAAAGTTGTCATGATGTAGTGATTTATTTGTAAGGAGTATTAAGCATGGAATCTTTACTGAAATGCACGTTCACACCGCCGTCATGAGCCATAGCAATGGTTATACCATCAAAACACTTGTCGGAGCTGAAGAAAACAAAACCACTCTAACCAAATCAGTGAAGGATAAAAAGCAAGACTTTTAGAAATACAGCGATGTATCTTTAAACATATTGAAACATATTAGAACACGTTACTATATTGAAACTTTTGGTGGCCACATTAGTGGGTTGCCTACCACCCAGGCTCCAACCCACCCTATCGACGGCCCTGGTGTGCTTACGCACATACCATACCAGTTCGAGTAGGCAGCGAATGGGCGAGGGGCTTAGGATGGCACGCATGCATCCCGAGCTCCAACCAACAGCGAAGAGCTCGGGTCCACGCGCGCCATGTGCGGGTCGATGCGGGAGGGAACTCCAAATCGGACGCCCCGACCTTCCTAAACAAAATTAGATTGTTAAATGTTTCAGTTGGTCACCGCTGAAATATTAATTTATACATGGTAGCCAATAAAACATTTAAAACTTTGGTGAAACATAATTATCAAGACACGTTAAAACATGTTGCTATCACATACAAAACATCGAGTTTTAATGTTTTGAAACACATATTTTTCTTTTAACAGAATATAATCATGTAATATCATGTTGTAAAGTTTTAATTACACTGGAGGATCAATCCGTAAATCAGATAAATAATTTAAAAGAAAAAATATTTAAAGTAAGGAAAAAGGGAGAAGAAACTACCTTTTTCTTGACAATTTGGTCCTTTCGAAAAACTTATTTCAAAACTCTCACCAAAAACTTCATCCAAAAATAGGTCGTGGGTTCAGCGCAAGTGCCCTTGACGCTAAGGTCCAACGGGTTAGCACTAGTGCCTTTGAAGCTGACACCCTTACCCACGTGGATCCGCAGCCGATCCCCTCACTGATGTGGCATGGTGTCAGCACCAATGCCTTTGGCGTTGACCCCCATATATTGATATCAACTAGTAATGTGTAATGTGTAGTGTATAGTGGTGAAACCATCCCTTCACTTGATGGAGCTTGCACCCTCTTTACTTTTTCTATGGGCGATAGATAAAAAAAACAGAAAAGAGTGTAGACATGGGGATCGATCGTGGGACTTGGTGACAACCAAATAAGCAGTTAAACCGCTGTGTCAAGGTTACGGATAAAGCATATCTCCTATCCTACGACTCATAGAATATATAGATACGGTATACCTTCGCGCATATGGTTCGTTCTCGTATGCGTTAAGGAAATTTATTTATAATTATAAAAAAAATATCTCCACAAGTCAAGTGATTTCCAAAGTCTTACTTGGAGGGGATAAGGTTTCTGTTATATCGTACCAGATCCGATGTCTCCAGGTTTGACTTGTAGATCAAGATGATCCACATTATAAAAGGGACCCCTAGGCGGGGGTGGAAGACATCGACCAAAACCGCCAACACACCCACCATAGTTTACGAAGCCAGAGTACTCGGAGCCAAGTCGCCGTGAGATCTCGTCGATCCCCGTCGATTACGATCTCGTCGGAATCGTCGGTTTCGTCTACTTCTTTGTAATATGTGGTATTCTCATATAATCCCATACTAATTAGGCTAGGGCTATTACCCATCGAGGGACCTGAACCAGTATAATCTTTGTCTCTTTTGCTTGTTTGATGTTGTATAACGCAGATCCCTGTTCCAACGTACCCCAATACCCAAATCATCCGATCCGCGAGTATCACTCATCGACACGCTGCATCTTGACATAGAATAGCACAACATCTACTTATTACGCACATGGGCCATGCCACGTCCACAACTATAACTGCTAGCGTAGCAAATTTTAGCGCCATACTATCTGGCGATGAGACGTTGGACCTTAGCGTCAACGGGATTGGCGTTGAATTTTTGGTTGAAGTTTTTTAAGTGAGGGTTTAGTTTCGAAATAAGTTTTTTAAAACGATTAAATTGTCAAAAAAAAGAAAAAGGGAGAAATTAGCTTCCCTAAATCGGATCGTAAATCTTGCATGCGTGCATGCCAGATTCGACGCGGGAATGGCCACATGCTTAAGCATGAAGGCTCGCGCACGCCGGCCGTCACCGGCTTCGCTGGCATATGACTCGGTGGTTGTACTTTTGGCCTCACGTCGTCGACGCCGAGTCTTCGTTGCGCGTCGATCGGAAACTAGAGCGGCGATATATTGTTCCTTGCTGCACGCCTGCACACTGCACCCAACATGAGACCAATTCATGCACATAGTGGACGCCCTTATCAGCAAAGTACACGGGTGGGCACACTTTTAGGTAGTTTCTAAGAGCAGTACAGTAGTAGGCTATAAGCCAGCTGTAAATATATTTTAAAGAAATAAATAAAGAGAGAGAAAAAACAGCGAGCTACAGATTTATAGTCAGCTGTAGCACGGACTCTAAGACACAGTGTGTGTATGACAGGTGATACCAGATATTAATAATGTACTTCCTCCATTCCAAAATATAAGGCACAACCACCCTTAACCCAAAGACCAAGAAACAATTACTATCACCTCTTTGTTTGAATCAATCCAATTAATACAATAGATGCACCCAATAGAATTAAACATCTCGTGAGTGTATGATTTAAAAAGTAATAATTTAGAAGAGAAGAGATGCTAATTAATTGCCATGCATGCATGCACGTCTTATATTATGAAACACCTTTAAAAAGTAGTTGTGCCCTATATTTTAGAATGGAGGGAGTAGTATGTAACTATTGTATGAATGAGCTATTAAATTGGCTATAGATGAAATGGAGCTAGTAGTTGGCTATACTATTGAACTTGCTCTAAGTCTTTTAGACTTTGTGGACTTTGCTGATAGTTTCTAAGAGCAAGGATAGTAGTATAGCTCACTTCCTACTACTAGCTCATCTTAAAGCCAACATATATAATAGATTAGCTATAAGGTTGGCTATAATTTTTTTCTCCTCTCTTTATCTCTCACTTATACATTTTAATGTATTTGTTTTGGAGATTGTGTTAAGCTAACTCTTGCATGAGAGCCAACCCTCTTAATTTTTTGGGTATATCTCTCCTTCACATAAGCTTATAGTAGGTTTATAAATCACAATTATACTTGCTCTAAGTCCACTTAGGATCCGTTCATTACCTCCCTTTCCCAACCTCCCTCCCTCGTTTTTCGCGCGCACGCTTTTCAAACTGCTAAACGGTGCATTTTTTGCGAAAAAAATCTATACGAAAGTTACTTAAAAAATCATATTAATCCATTTTTTAAAACAAATTAGCAAATACTTAATTAATCATACAATAATAGGTGCTTTGTTTTGCGTGCAACCCCTCCTCTCGAACACAGCCTAGGCTGTGTTTGTTACTAGGGTTGGGAACCCATCTCCTCGAAGCACGAAAAACGGAACAGTCTATTAGCGCGTGATTAATTAAGTATTAGCTATTTTTTTAAAAAAAATAGATTAATTTGATTTTTAAGCAACTTTCGTATATAATTTTTTTTAAAAAAAACGCACCGTTTAGCAGTTTGAAAAGCGTGCACGCGGAAAACGAGGGAGAGGGGTCAGGAAGAGGCTGAATGAACGCAGCTTTAGAGCAGGTACAATAGCAGACTATTAGTCAGCTAAAAACATATTTAATTGAGATAAAGATGAGAGAGAAGAGTAGCAAGCTACAGTTCTGTAGCCAGCTGCAGCACGGACTCTAAGACGCAATGTGTGTATGACAGGTGGGACCTTATATTAATAGTATAGTAAGCAACTATTGTATGAATTAGCTATTAGATTAGCTATAGATGAATCGGAGATAGTAGTGGGCTATACTATTAAACTTGCTCTTAGAAACTATATTAAAAAAAAGAAACTTAGAAACTTCTATGCACAAGTGGACTTTTCTTGTGGATTTGGGAACTTTGAAATTACTACGAACTAAGAAAAGTCCAGACATGTTGTGGACTTAAACATAGACTGTGGGTTGAGTCCCGTCCTGATCAGCATCTTGTTTTTTGACACTGTTTACACGGTTACACCCGTTCAAGCTATAGTACCCACTGTTCTTCATTTAGGCAAGGCTAGCTTTACTCGATGCAAGAGACAAATTTGGTGTGTCGTCCTGGAGGTTTAATTGGTGTAATTCGGTTTTTAATCAACAGAATTATCCGAACAAGAAGATATTTGTTCGTTGTTAATCTGGTTCTTAGCGATTAATTTCGTTGCATTGGTTTAGTTGGTCATCAAATGTGCTAACATATTGTCAGATGTTGGGCGCGGATGCATGCACTTGGGATCATTTATGTGTTTGGTTGAGTTGTAGCTTTTAAAAAAGTAGTTGTGGGCTGTGGCTTTTTAAAAAGTAGTTGTGAAATATGGGCTGTGGCATTTAAAAAAGCTCATTTGGTTCAACAGCTGTGGCTTTTAAAATAACTAATCCCGCTGACAAACAGGCTCCACATGTCATACACAGTCAAAAAAAAGAAAGGGAGAGATGGAGATGGCCATCGCCATCGACGGCCTCGCCGGCGGGGAGGTGGCTCGGTGAGGAGCGGCGGTGGCAGTTCGGCGAGGAGGAGGACACGCGGCAGGGAGCGGTGGCGTCAGGGAGGAGGAGGACGCGCAGCGACGGCGAGGAGGTAGACGCGCACGGGGAGGCCGATGGGCGAAGGTGCGTCGGCGGCGGCGACGGTGAGGAGGACACGCGGCGGCGGCAAGGAGGCAGACACGCGCGGGGAGGCCAATGGGCGAAAGGGCAACGGCGTCGTGAGGAGGAGGCAGCGGTGACGCCGCCGCCGTCGACCACCTCACTTCCCTGACGCGGCGACGGTGGCTGGGGACGAGCAGGGGTCGGCGTTGGCTAGTGTGGAGATTATGGATGCCCCATATCTACACGGCATGTATAGTTTGGTTGGGTATGGGGTGCCAGATATAGATAGAATATATTTAAGAGGACTCGGGTTAGTTTCTAAACTTGTATGTCAAGGAAATACCCAGGATCCTAGTCGGTTACGATTGTATTTTATCTGTAATCACATATTCCGTTAGGGATATGGACTGTATTTTGTAATACGGACCCCTTCCCCTATATAAGGAGGGGTCCGGGTCCCTCTAGGGATACGATTTTCTCCCAGATCATATGATCAATAATACACTCGGCAGATCAATCCCCGGACAGGAGTAGGGTATTACTTCTTGATTAAGAAGGCCTGAACCTGTATAAAATTCCTTGTCTTCAAACCCATCCACCTTTCTAGCTTGATAGCTACCCCCTTTTAGTATTGCCGAAATCTTGTTTCGACAGTTGGCGCGCCAGGTAGAGGTAGCGTCAAGTTTTTCGCCGACTAGTGCGATGTGTTTCGTCTCCAGCATCGACGACTTCGCCTTCCCTCCCGGGCAGGCGTTCCGGTTCGGCAGCCTCGACTTCATCACCAACGACTTCGGCAAGATCTCTCTCCTTGACTCAGATTCGAACCAGTCAGGGAGAGACCAGGTCTCAGCCCCGTTCAGTATTCCGAACTCGGCCAAGATCTACCCCAAGCTTATCTCGATCGAATCGACTCCAAACCACTCAGACAAGATCCCATCTACTCCAACACCACCAGATCAAGACGATGAGGCCTACCTGCCAATCCTGATGAAACTCCCTGACGATCTGGCTGCCGTCTTCACCACAAGGACGTCTTCTCCCCGTAGGCCTAGGCGGGACTCGGCTCCAGCACCGATCTAGCCTAGCTCCAGGGAAGTTGGCGTCATACTCCAGCCACTCGGCATGGTTTCGACGGATCAATTGGAAGGCTACTTCAGCTCCCCCGGCGTCGACTCACGACCAACAGAGATCGTAGAGTATGATGAATTCGGCTACCGCTACGACAACCGCGACCTCGATGACTTCGACGAAAGCTTTGAAGATAATTACACCCCTCTCTATTTCGTCGTCTTCATGGCCGATAACGAGATGGAAGAACAACGCCAAGCCCGAGAAGCGGAAGCACGACGCGTACAACAGGAGGCTGAGCGACGCCGACTGGAAGAGGAGCGCCAAGCACAAGAGCAAGAACGGTTGCAGCGTGAGCAACAGGAACGAGAGCGGGCTACAAAGGAGGCGACCGACGACAACGAGCCTTGGACGCAGGGCAACGAGCGTGAGATCTTATCGGGCAGCAAGACGTTGAAGGGACAGCGGTCTTCCGCACCCCTCAACAGAACGCTGTTGCGGCGATCACTCTCCTCGACACCCTCCTCAAAGAAGACGCACTCAACCAAGCTGATCACGTCGTCAACATCTTGAACCAGACCAAGACCATGATTGCCGCCTCGGTCCCGGTTAACTCCGGAAGCATCCGCACGCCGACTAGTAGCCGAGTTCCCCATCTTCGATCTCAAGACTATCACCAGCCAAGCCTTAGCATCACCGGCGCAGGATCCAATCGCAGGAGCAGGGGTCACGACGAGCAATCTGTCCATTCGCCTCCCGAACGACACAGGGAGCACCGAGTTGAACGGCCTCGCTCCCCACCTCGTCGGCGCCCCGTCGATCTTCGTGATACAATCAATCAGCGCCGTGCAGCACGAGGCTACGCTCACCGCCATTCACCGGATCGCTACGACGACGATGTGGATGGAGTAGCTGCCTTTACTAATGACCTACGTCGAGTGGATTGGCCAGCCGGCTTCAAGCCGACTGGAATCGAGAAGTATGACAGCACCACTAATCCGGAGTCTTGGCTCACCGTCTACGGTCTCACAATTCGCGCAGCAGGAGGAGACAGCAAAGCCATGGCTAACTACTTGCCTGTGGCTCTAGCAGATTCTGCCCGGTCCTGGCTTCATGGGTTACCCCGTGGCACGATCGGATCATGGGCGGAACTCCGCGACCACTTCATCGCCAATTTCCAGGGCACCTTTGAATGCCCTGGCACACAGTTTGATCTTTACAATGTCATTCAGAAGTCTGGAGAATCCCTTCGAAATTACATCGGACGCTTCTCTGAACAACGCAACAAGATCTCCGACATTACCGACGACGTCATCATCACTGCTTTCACCAAGGGGATTCGTTACGAAGATCTAGTCGGCAAGTTTGGGCGCAAGCCTCCCAAGACGATCAAACAGATGTTCAAAAAAGCCAACGAGTATGCCAAAGCTAAAGACGCCATTATCGCATCCAAGCAGTCGGGTCCCACTTGGAAGCCAAAGAAAGATGCGCCGACTACGGGAGGGGGTGGAAGTAACAACCACAAGGACCGCAAACGTAAGCCCGAGGAACTTGTTGCGACTACTACACATTCCTCCCGACAACGTTCGCGCGTCAACACTTTCGACAAGATCATGAACTCCCAATGTCCGCATCATCCCAACTCCAATCATGCAGCCAAAGATTGCTTCGTCTACAAACAGTTTGCAGAGCAATACGCCAAGAATGCACGGAAGACCTTCGATGGAGATCAAAGCATGTTGAAAAAGAAGGATGATGACGATGATGCCCCGACAGGTTTTCAAGACCATCGCAAGGAACTCAATCACATCTTTGGCGGCCCTATGGCTTATGAATCTAAAAGAAAGCAAAAGCTGACCGAACGGGAGATTAACGCTATTCAGCTCGATACGCCCCAATATCTTCGGTGGTCGGAGACAACAATCAAGTTTGACTGCTCGGATCATCCAAACCAAGTGGTCCGCCCGGGGCGGTACCCCCTAGTACTAGACCTAGTGGTTCGCAACGTCAAGCTTCGCAGATCCCTCATCGATGGCGGCAGCGCACTCAATATCCTCTTCGCCAAGTCCCTGGATGACATGCAGATCCCTTGCACTGAGTTGAAGCCGAGTAATGCGCCCTTCCACGGAGTCATCCTAGGGTTATCCGCCACGCCACTCGGCCAGATCACTCTTCCGGTCACCTTTAGTACTCGGGAGAACTTCCGCACAGAGAACGTATGCTTCGAGGTTGCTGATTTCGAGACAGCGTATCATGCCATACTCGGGCGCCCGGCGTTAGCCAAATTTATGGCTGTCCCGCACTACACCTACATGATGATGAAGATGCCTGGTCCTCGAGGAGTCATATCCCTGCGGAGAGACATCAAACAAGCCGTCACATGCGACAAGGGAAGCTGCGAGATGGCCCAAACCTGCGAGATAGCGACCGCCCGAGAAGACATCCGACTGGCTGCAACCACGGCAAGCGAAGGAGAAGTGCCTACAACCAAGATCTCAAAGAGTGGAGAAAGCGAAGCCAAGACCAAGAAAATTCCTCTAGATCCTTCTGATCCTACTAAAACTGCTGTAATAGGCGCTGAGTTAGATTGTAAATAGGAAAGCGCGCTCATCACCTTTCTTCAAAATAATAAAGATATCTTTGCGTGGAAACCATCCGATATACCTGGTATTCCTAGAGAGGTGATTGAGCACTCTTTGCATGTTAAGGAAGACGCTAAACCCATCAAACAACGACTTCGCCGCTTCGCACAAGACAGGAAGGACGCGATCAAGGAGGAATTGACTAAGCTGTTAGCAGCGGGCTTCATCAAAGAAGTCCTTCATCCCGACTGGCTGGCTAACCCAGTCCTGGTTTGGAAGAAGACCGGGCAATGGCGCATGTGTGTCGATTACACCGACCTCAACAAGTCTTGTCCCAAAGATCCCTTCGGGTTGCCTCGCATTGACCAGGTGGTCGACTCGACTGCCGGCTGCGAGCTACTCAGTTTTTTGGATTACTACTCGGGATATCATCAGATCCAACTGAAGGAATCCGACTGCTTGAAGACTTCATTCATCACGCCCTTTGGAGCCTACTGCTATATCACTATGCCTTTCGGATTGAAGAACGCAGGAGCAACTTACCAACGCATGATACAGAGATGTTTTTCAACTCAGATCGGCCGCAACGTCGAAGCTTATGTGGATGATGTAGTCGTCAAGACCAAGCAGAAGGATGATTTGATTACGGATCTAGAAGAAACCTTTGCAAGCATCCGCGCTTTCAGGATGAAATTAAACCCTGAAAAGTGCATCTTCGGAGTACCGTCAGGGAAGCTGCTTGGATTCATGGTGTCTCATAGAGGCATACAGGCCAACCCAGAGAAAATCAATGCCATCCTCAACATGAAACCGCCAAGTTCTCAGAAAGATGTCCAAAAGCTGACTAGTTGCATGGCGGCGCTCAGCCGGTTCGTTTCACGACTCGGCGAGCGGGGGATACCCTTCTTCAAGCTGTTAAAGAAAACAGACAATTTCCAGTGGGGACCCAAAGCACAGAAAGCCTTTGAAGACTTCAAGAAACTTCTCACCACTCCACCAGTTTTGGCCTCACCACATCCGCAAGAGCCGCTATTGTTATACGTGTCGGCAACTTCTCAGGTTGTGAGCACGGTCCTGGTTGTTGAGCGTGAAGAAGAAGGCCGTGTTCAGAAAGTCCAATGACCAATTTACTTCGTTAGCGAGGTTTTGGCCGACTCCAAGACGAGATATCCCAAGTTCAGAAGCTGTTATATGGTGTCCTAATTACTGTCAGGAAATTATCTCACTACTTCCAAGGCCACTCGGTCATGGTGGTTACATCGTTTACACTCGGGGATATACTTCATAATCGCGAAGCCAATGGGCGGATCGCAAAATGAGCCTTAGAACTGATGTCCTTGGATATATCGTTCAAACCGCGAACTTCGATCAAGTCCCAAGCTTTAGCCGACTTCGTCGCCGAGTGGACCGAGTGCCAAGAAGATATGCCTGAGGAGAAGATGGAGTATTGGACTATGCACTTTCACTGGTCGAAGAGACTTTCAGGCACTGGGGCTGGGGTTGTTTTGATTTCCCTGACTGGAGAAAGACTAAGCTACGTGTTATGGATACATTTTTCTGCATCTCACAACGTGGCGGAATACGAGGCGCTTCTTCACGGACTACGGATTGCAATCTCTTTAGGAATTAGGCGTTTGATAGTTCGCGGAGATTCACAGTTGTTTGTTAATCAAGTTATGAAAGAGTGGTCCTGCCTTGATGACAACATGACTGCCTATCGGCAAGAGGTACGCAAGTTGGAAGACAAGTTTGATGGACTCGAACTCACCCACGTCCTTCGGCACAATAACGAATCAGCCGACAGACTCGCTAACTTCGGTTCAAAACGAGAAACAGCTCCTTCCGACATGTTTGTTGAATATCTTTACGAACCAACCGTACCAAGGAAAGAAACAATAGAGGCCACGGACACTCAAGATGTAGCTATGATCGAAGCCAACTAGAGAGAGCCCCTTATAAGATTTCTGACCAAACAAGAACTCCCCCAAGATAAGGATGAAGCCGAGCAGATCTCCAGGTGTAGCAGGCTCTATATCATTCATGAGGCCGAGCTGTACAAGAAAAGTCCATCAGGAATCCTGCAACGCTGTGTGTCTTTGGAGGAACGGAGACAATTGTTGAAGGATATACATTCTGGTATTTGTGGCAATCACGCTGCTGCGCGGACCATTGTCGGCAAGGCTTACCAGCAAGGTTTTTTCTGGCCTACAACTGTGTCTGATGCTGACAAGATTATGCGGACATGTGAAGGTTGTCAGTTTTTTGCCAGACAAACTCATCTGCCAGCCCAAGAGTTGCAAACCATCCCGTTGTCCTGGTCGTTTGCGGTTTGGGGGCTTGACATGGTCGGCCCGTTTAAAAAGGCAGTCGGCGGTTACACTCATCTCTTTGTGGCTGTCGACGAATTCTCCAAGTGGATTGAAGCTAAACCGGTCATCACAATCATGGCAGACAAAGCTAGAGATTTCTTCATCAACATTGTGCATCGGTTTGGGGTACCTAATCGAATCATCACTGATAATGGCACCCAATTCACTGGCGGAGTATTTAAAGACTTCTGTGAAGACTTCGGCATTAAAATCTGTTACGCCTCCGTAGCGCATCCTATGAGCAATGGACAAGTCGAACGAGCCAATGGCATGGTACTCCAAGGAATAAACGCACGAGTTTTCGACTAACTGAATCCCTATGCATGCCGGCAAGTGGGTAGAACAGCTGCCGTCGGTACTTTGGTCCTTGCGCACCACTCCTAGTCGGGCCACGGGCCAGTCGCCGTTCTTCCTAGTTTATGGAGCAGAAGCAACGTTGCCTAGTGAAATAGAATTCGAATCTTTACGTTTTCGCAACTTTCGCGAGGAGCGCTACGGAGAAGACCGAGTGGATGATCTACACAGACTAGAAGAGGCCCGCGAAGCAGCCTTAATTCAGTCGGCCCGATACTTGCAAGGGTTGCGTTGTTATCATAATCGTAACGTTCGATCACGAGACTTCTTAGTCGGCGACCTGGTTCTGAGAAAAATTCAAACTACATGAGATCGGCACAAGTTATCCCCCTTATGGGAAGGGCCATTTATAATCTCCGAAGTCACTCGGCCAGGTTCCTACCGACTCAAGCGGGAAGATGGTACTCTTATCGACAACTCTTGGAATATCGAACATCTTCGTCGTTTTTATGCTTAAGTACTACTTTTGTATTTCCCTATCTTGACTGCTAACATCAAGCTTTCCCCCAATCGGGGGCTACTATAATAATAATGGAGTGTGATCTTTATCAATTCAATTTGCTTACTTGATTTATCATTGCCTTGCTTGATTTTTTGGCTTAGTTAATGCGGACTGAAAGTTTTTCAATAGCTTTTGCGGGTTTTAGGCTCAATAAGGTTTGACAAAAGCTTTTAAGAAATCAGAAGCTAAGTTTGAAATACTGAGCACAGCATAAATTCATCAGTATTGTACAAATTGTGCCTCCATCATCATCATCAAAATCATTGTTATCAAATTACATCAATCAGTATCAGTTTTTTCATCATCAGAGTTATCAGGACCAGTCGGTCGAAGATCGGTGTCCTGGAATCTCTCAACTACATCAACTGCAATCCCATTGGCGGCTTTCTGCGCATCATTGATGAGGTCAAGAGCAGCTTCTTCGCTCGTCCCGTCTGCAAAGCCATCAATGGCGTCAATGTCGATCTTCGGGTATGGGGACTTGGTCATTGCCAACGCCGGGCTCGCTCCCATACTCCCAGCTTCTTTGATATTCTTGAAATATGTATCCGGAGCAACTCTCAGCTTATCAAAAATTTCGGAAGCATCGAATATACTCGGACCATTGTTATTGAAGAACATGGCTTGGACGAGTAGGGTAGCAGCGTTAGCAACTTCATCCCTGGCCCCTTCAAGCCTTTTGATTTTGCCGACTAAGACGTTGAATTGAGCCTGCGACTTGATCTTGCGGTCTGCACCAACATATTCACATTAATGAGTTAGCGTAAAAAAGATAATGGTTTTTGAGGTATTGATTGCTAGTACCTTTAACATCTTTCAAAGCCGAGTCCCTCTGTCTTGCCAGTTTTGCCTTGTCATTTTCCAGAGTCTGAATCTGCTTCTCCAGTTGAGATATCTTGGTGGCTTGCACTATATTGCCTCTGGTTAATCTAAATTACAAAGATGGCACCACAAGTTAATTGGACAGAGTTTGTGTGTACCTTTTGATGAACCACTCAGTTCAAAATTGGATTCCTGGAGCTCAGCAATCCGATCCCTCAGATCATGCTCAGTTTTCCTGGCAAGTTCTTTGGCTTCGTGTAGTTGATCTCTGGTGGCCTCAAGGGTTCTGAGATGAGGAACTAATTTCTCCAAGGTTGCGGTTTTTGCTTCGTTCCTGAGATGAATCCTCTGTAAAATAGTTTTATTAGCGCTTGAGCTAAATGGCGAACAAGATGGTTGAGGTCGGGCGTCAAGAAACTTATGTTCACAATGCGAGTAGCCTGGCTGAGTGCCTTTTTCAGCAGGCATACCTCCTCATCTTCTTTTTGCTTATTTATTACAATTCCTTAAGGTTGCATATCGTCATCCCACCACTTGACCAGAATGGGAGGGCGCGAATCTTCAACTGCTCATATCCGGAGAATTTCTTCTTCATCACCAATCATTGGCCCTAATGTATCCATGAATAAAGGTGAAACAATCGAATAAAGTCTGTTGGATTAAAATGATTTCGGATAATGTGTTTACCTGTGATGATTTCCGGTCGGGGACGAGTGGACTCTTGTGCCTTTACAGGAGATCTGGATCCTGGGTCATTGCTGGCATCCTTTCCGGGAGGGCTGTCTGCTTGAGCTTCAACTTTAGGGATCTCTTGGCTTGGCCCTGTGTCCGACTGGTTTCCAGTCAGGGGCTCCTGGTTAACTCCGGTTCCAGCTTCGGCCGACTGGCTTCCAGTCGGGGGTTCGTTGCTGGGTTCTACATTGTCGGTTGTCGGCTGATTGTCACTCCGATGATTTTTTGCAGTCGGCCCGGTTTCTTTTGAGGAACCCGTCTCCATGTTAGTCAGATCAGAGTCTTTCCCAAAAGGATCTATGTCAGATGGCTTCCTACGAGTTTGAGTTGTGCTATCAGTATTATTTTCATGATGGGTGAGCATCAGTGCAAGGAAGATCGTTATATGATTTGTACCTGGAAGACTTCCTAATTTTCGGCATAGGACGACTGGATGTTTTCTTCTTCGGATTGGCTTGCTTCGGTAGTTTTCCGATCGCCCCTTTATCTCCAAGTTTTCCAGCATCATCGCCTTCGTCGTCACTCAGAACCAATTTCCTCTTGCGGGAATCTGACTGGCCAGCTGGATTAGAGGTGTTTGGTTGGGTTTCAGACCGAATTTTTGGTCCTCCACTTCCCTGACCAGTTTGACGGCGAGGCGATCGGCGCTAAGCGATTGGAGGATCCGATTTCATCAAAGCGAACTCCTGAGCATAATATCTTCAATTGTCAACTGACTTAACAAGACACAAGATCATGCTTTGAGAAAGGTTGAGGTGTTTGAATACATACCGGTGGAGGAGGATTGAATGCGTTGTATGGCACCACCGGCAGCAAGTGTGAGTAGCTGACTACGATAGCATTTGAGAAGATCTTGTACATTCTCTCCTTCATGACCTTAAAATCAAGAGAATCTGGATCTTCATGGTTTGGATCATGCTTACCGTCTCCTTGCAGACCTTGTTCCTTTAGCTTTATCATGCGCTCCATCAGTTCCAGCGCTTGAGCGACTTCATCTCCCATCGGCAGTGAGTTCCAAGTGTCCTGATAAACTGGAGAGAGACAGGAGTACTCGGGGAGTGCAGGCTCAGGGTTTTGAACATAAAACCAATTTGCATGCCAGCCTTTGTTTGAGGTTTTGAAGGGCATGGAGAAGTATTTTTGGCTCAAAGTTCCCCTAAGTTGGAAACCAGCCCCCCCAACAACACATGGTTTGTTCTTGTTCGGTTGGGGCTTGAGGAAGAAGATGCGGCGGAACAAGGCAAAATGTGGTCTAATGCCCAAAAAAGCTTCGCAGGCGTGAATAAAATTGGCAATGTGAACTATGGAGTTTGGGTTCAAGTGATGCAGGCTAATCCCATAGAAATTCAGAATTCCCCGGAAGAATCTTGAGGTTGGAAGAGAAAATCCGCCATAGAAGAAATGAGAGAATACCACGACTTCATGCGTGTCGGGGGTCGGGAACGCTTCGCCGACTGCTGGTCGCCACCCAATGATCTCTTTCGCCGGAAGAACGCCGTGCGCCACCATCTCTTTCAGATTCTCCTCCGTTACATCGGAGGACGCCCACTGACTCTCGAAGCTTTCTCTTTCTTCCGCCATGAATGTGAATTGGATGGTTTAATTTGGTCTGAGATATGGCTGGAAGGGGGTGGGGAATCGGTGCGGTGGTTGCGCAGAAGGATTTCGTGGAGTTTGGAGGATGGATTGGAGCGGATTGCTGAACCCTAGCTTCGCCGGCGAAGTTCTGCACTGTAGCAAGAAATGGGGAAAGTGGCGAGAGTCTCGACGGGGAAGACGAAACGATGCTTGACTTTGGCGTTTATTTCGCTAGGGTATCAGGAGTACTAATGGGCCTGGGCCTATACAGTACTTCAGCCCAATTCTATTATCAGCGTGGCCCGTTGTGATCCCTAGGGGCTTAGGCATTTTTGCTTTGGCAATTTGTGCTCACAATAGTGTGACCCGATGCTGTTAAAATCCTTTTTGACGCAGTTAGATAATTCTTTGGAATTACTATGATGCAAATAAAAAGGTGCCCGACAGAAAGGTGTTATACTATTTTTATAAGCTTTTTTAGGCTGCAAAAGCTGTTTGGGTTGATTCGAGATGACTAGTTTTCTAATGGTCATTCTCTTGGCATGTTATATGCTTATTTTGATTATGGTGAGGGTCATAGCCTAGGCTATTGGACTCGTTAATTACCATGATTCTTATCATATTTGGTGGTTCATCTTAAGAGTTTTACTCGGATTCTTGTCAAATATGTTTATTTATGGACCTTTTGGAGTGTTTATCACTCAGGCTTTTTCATATTTTTTATTCTTGATATATTAAAGCTAAAAAGCAGTCGGCTGGATGTTCTAGTGATCGCTGCGTATGCTTTGCTGTATGATGTTTGGTTGTAAAACCACTCGGTTCTTGACTACATGTTTAGTTTTTTAACTAACCACATAGTCGGGGGCTACACCTAATTAGGTGCATCTACTCGATGCACCTGGTTTTATTCCTTTTTTCGCCCTTTACAGTCTTTGATTTCAGTACTCGGGAAGCCAGAGCAAAAGGAATAGAAGCACTCGGATTATTGCTTTATGTTCCAAGAGAAGGCTATTTCGTCGACTGTAAAGGTCTCGGGGGCTACTGTGGAGATTATGGATACCCCATATCTATGCGGCATGTATAGTTTGGTTAGGTACGGGGTACCAGATATAGATAGAATACCTTTAAGAGGACTCGGGTTAGTTTCTAAACTTGTGTGTCAAAGAAATACCCGGGATCCTAGTCGGTTACGATTGTATTTTATCTATAATCACATATTCCGTTAGGGATATGGACTGTATTTTGTAATACGGACCCCTTCCCCTATATAAGGAGGGGTCCGGGTCCCTCTAGGGATACGATTTTCTCCCAGATCATACGATCAATAATACACTCGGCGGATCAATCCCCGGACAGGAGTAGGGTATTACTTCTTGATTAAGAAGGCCTGAACCTGTATAAAATTCCTTGTCTTCAAACCCATCTACCTTTCTAGCTTGATAGCCACCCCTTTTAGTATTGCCGAAATCTTGTTTCGACAGCTAGGGACGAGCAGGGGACGATGTCGGCCGGGACGAGAAGGGGGCGGCGTCGGTTAGGGACGAGCAGGGGCCGGCGTCTGGCGGCTGTGACGTCAGTCGGCGTCGGGCGGCGGCGGCATCGGGTGGGGCGGCGCTAAGCGGGGACGAGCGGTGGCGGCGTCGAGCGGGGACCAGCAGGGGCGGCGGCGAGCGCGGCCGAACGGGCGGCGGTCGGCCGGCCGGGGGGACCCGGCGGTGAAAGCATCCTTCAGGCCCGCCGCGACCCCCACTGCTGCGATTCACACGAGGAGAATAGATTAGCGAACCGGTTTTTTCCGTAATGGCAGAGGTGGGTAAATTTTTCCCCCAAAAGCAGGTGAAAGCAGGGGGTAGAGATGCTTTTGATTTGTACTACAACAAAAGCTGGCTTTGGGTAAAAGCA
The DNA here is from genome assembly GCF_000147395.1 of Oryza glaberrima. Taxonomy (NCBI): domain Eukaryota; kingdom Viridiplantae; phylum Streptophyta; class Magnoliopsida; order Poales; family Poaceae; genus Oryza; species Oryza glaberrima. The sequence continues at coordinate 16,079,998 of NC_068327.1, read as the reverse complement.
ACTGTAGTTTTTGGGCCCTTTGGTTGGCTTTTGGCTTTTGCAAAAGCAAAAGCAGGTTGAGAAGCCCAACGAAACACAATGAGAGTTAACGGATTGAAATATATGTTTTTCTTTCATCAAAATATAATTATGCGATATCTTATTCTAAACATTTAATTAGAACGAATACAATGATGTGATCAGTTCATAGATTAGATATGTAGTTTAGGATAAAAAATCATTTTGAATATTGCTAAAATGCATGCACGCAAGCATTGATGGAGTGGAGAGAGATGAGAGAGAGAGAGTAGTGGCATATTTCCGTGAATTTTGTGGAACACACTAAAGACGCATATTGAAACATATCACTATATCAAACATTGAGTTTTAATGGTTTAAAACTCATATTTTTATTTTATCAAGAATATAATCATATGATATATTGTTGTAAAGATTTAATTACAATGAGCACAATCATGTGATCGGATCGTAGATCAGATAAGTAGTTTAGAAGAAAAAAAATATTTTGAATCTTGATATATACATATATATATATATATATATATATATATATATATATATATATATATATATATATATATATATATATATATATATATATATATATATATATATATATAGATGGATAGAGTAGAGAAAACAGTAGGACAATTAGTTACGATGGATCGGTATACCAATCCAGAACATTCTCCCATGATATTACTTGAAAATCACCTTTAAAAAATCACCTGCAAAAGGGATTTAGAGTGGGTTTCATTAAAACACCACATTATTTTTATTCAACTACCTAGCCCAACAGCTCCCACTAATACGAATGGTATGTTTCAGCTTAGATTGGGCACTATTAAGGCATGATCCACATAACTTTCAGATATCAGTTGGGACTTGGGAATTGAATTCCAATAACGAGATGAACTGCATTTCAAATGAATCTGGCAAGGCAGTAATTTTTTTTAAAAAAAGAGCTTTACTGTTTTCTTAACCAAACAAAAACAACATTTTTTAGTGCCCTTACAGTTTCTCCTTACTAGAGTATGCATGTACAAAGGTAGAGTATAATATGAGCTCTCTATATTAATTAATGTCACTAGAGACTATCCTCCTACAATAGTAGAGACAATAAGATTTCTAAACCATTAATACACTAAATGATTTTTAGTTATACTTCTCTCCTTTTCTCTACCCTTTCATGCAACAAATTTTCCGTTAATAAATGCTAAGAGTTGACTTTGAGACGTTGTCATGCGTAGCAACGATGTTTCTTCTTCCTTCCCCCTCTTTCTTTCACGTCACCAAATTTACTTGCATGATAATAAAGAGAGCACGTTATTAGACACCATTGTACATGCCTACTCCTTTGTTGAGATAAAAAGAAAGACTTTAATTGTAAGAAGATCCTAAGTTTCCAGAAAACAAACTTCCTTGGAACAACGTAACATCACATAGGATAAGCCAGGATTCGTGATTTTCCCTCCATCAAGGTAATCTTGACTTTTCCTCCTTAAAATCAGTTTGTTTTGAGTTTACTAAAAAGATCACATTCTTCTGTACTTTCCATATAAAATCATCGTTATGATCGGAGAGAGTCGCACTGAGGCAACTCTAGTAACCAGATCATACCACACAAACTACCCACTAAAACCCTCCGAAATGAGATGTTTACCGGGACTGTGCTCCAAAGATAAAATACCTAGTGGACAGAGCTAATTAATCAGCTTCGTGACCAGGTTTTAAACATTGTTAATCCATCGAATTGCCACTGAGGTACTGTAGATACCAATGGTTTCTTCGATGAAATCAGGCTCTCACCCCTCTTGCTTAGAGAAGAAACATACGGATCTGATTGTGGGAAGTCCACGTTCAGTACGCTCAGTTCAGCTTGATTACTGATCCTTATCGAACTAGCAAACAGGTCTAATTCAACTTCTAGCCAGAGGGTACTTAGCATCTTAAAGAACCCCTTCATCATAGAATGTTTATGGCTTCATGACCGTTACTCAATCAAATTGCCATTGAGGAAGTACTGCGGATACCTTTGGTTGCTTCGATTATATCAGGCTCTCACCCCTCTTGTCTAGAGAAGAAAGATTTCTAATTGTGGAAATTCTAACATTTTGCTGACTACTAGTCAAATACCCATGCGTTACAACAGAATAATTTGACGTGTAATCCTATGTTTTTCTCATGAGACATAGGGAGCATGGTTTTATTTTTCCTTTTTCCAAGCTCCTTATCCCGTATTTTTTTCAAACTCATTCTTCTCCCATATTTTTCTTTTTTTTTCTCTCGATTGTTTTCCTTTTTTTTGGATGTGGAGTGGGGCAGGAATCAACTGGTTTTTTAGACGGTGGACCAGATTTATTGCTACTGCAAAAATCATGGCACTAGTGCAAAAATCATGGCAATATAGATACATATTACAACTATTTTGAAATCATTGCTAGCCATGGTAATAAGTTTGTATTTTGTGACGACAAATTTATTTACTGCCACAAAATTATCGTGGCAATAAAACTTATTGCAACACAAACACGTTCGCAGATTAGGCATGCCTAAGGTGGGGTCTAATATGTGAAGGCTCACACGTGTTGCGCTCCACAGCCTACTTGCTCATCTAGTCATCCGAGCCCACGTGCACAGCCCCACATGTTCAGAGACTAATTTGGCCTTTTCCCTTGCTCATCCGGAAGCACTTTCTCATGTTATATGAAATTTTCCTTGGAGTTAGACTCAAAAATCAGCCCATATACATTCAAGTTTTCACGTAAAAAGTTTATCCATATAAAGCTTTTACGCTAAAAATTAGAGCTGAATCATAATCGGACACATTCGTGCATTGTTTGGAAATCTTATGTGAAAGAAAAAGTTTGTGTGTACAAAGTATCTATGTAAAAAAGAATTTGTGTATAAAGTTTTGGTGGATGTGTTAACAAGGACAAACAGTCATGTTGCGCGCGAGAAAGAAAAAGGAAGAGCGAGGACATTCGCGCGTTAGCCTTTTAGGCCAAAAGGTTGACCACCCAAATTTTCATGAATTTGTTCATGACCTGTGGAATAGAGCCTCCTCATAGCTGTTAAAAATACTAGTGATGTTTTCTTTACAATGGGGGGGGGGGGGGGGGTGCAAGGAATGATGTCAATTTAGGAGGAATAAATACTAACTACAAATGAATTGTCAGGCAAAGTTTTCAGCTACCTAGATGATTTTCACAACACTGTACAACTGATAGTTAAACATCACAACCAAAACAAGTGGTGGAGCATACGTGGGAGATGCTAATCTGGGAGAGGTTGGGAATGTGTGGCAAGCTAGAGATTCTAATGGTGTACTGCTAGCAGCTGGTGCAGGAAGACTACAAAACTTACGTAGTGCTATGCATGCTGAGCTACCGGTAATACAGCTTTTATGCAATGTAAAGGGTAATTTTTTAAACGGACTCACTAATTCAAGTGATAGTTGAGCGATAGTTAGGACATCGCGATGTTTGGTTCATTAATTCCAGCTGCATACTACTCGTAAATTTAGAACTTCGTTTGTTTCTTTCTCTGTTGGATATTATTGCCCAAGAGACTGTAATAGGGTCGTTGACCATTCAATGGCCAGAACCAAAATGAACCTGGCGGAGACCACTGACCGAATTTGGTTAGAAATATACACAAAATGTGAAACTCGATCCCTAATATAACGTTCTCTAACATAAGCCCACGGCTTATGGGTCTGGGTCGATATGTTAGAGACTAACGTTAGAATGCAGAATGTGAGAGTCGTTTCTTGCACCGAGATATCACATATATGTATAATGTTTCTCGTGTAGTGATTTACTCCCTCCGTTCTAAAATATAGATTTTGAATGAATGATACACTCATGTACTCTCCCTCTGTACCAAAAATATAAGAAAATTTAAATAAATAAGACACTTTCTATTACAAATTTGAACAGGTTGTAGTATTAGGAAGTCTCATCCGTTCAGAATCAATTACTTCTTCTGTTTCATATTATAAAACTTTCTAGCATTGCCAAAATTTATATAAATCTATATAAATGTGGGTAATATAAGAAAGTCTTATAATATGAAAGGGATATTTTAGAACAGGAGTAGAACTTTGTTTCCAATCCTTAAAATTAGAAAAAGGACATGCGAAGCACGATGCCGGGCATCGGGCATGGGCTTGCAGTGACAGACAGACATACCGTTTCCACTTTCCAGGACGTGTCAACAGTAAACGACTAGCCCGTCTGGTCCGGTCGGCCCACCACCCCCGCACGACCCAGAGCCTCAGCCCAAACCCCCCCGACACACGACGAGTCCACGACACACTGCTGCCTGCTGCTGCGCGAGACTGCGAGTCCTCCTCGCCTACCTGCTTGTGTTGTGCCGGCCACCTCGTCCTCGTCTTCCTCTCCGATCTCCCCCCAATGGCGGATCCCGGCGACTCCGCCGCGTCCCCCTCCCCGTGGGACGACCTCCCCGACGACTTCTTCCTCTCCGCCTCCATCTCCTCCCCTTCCCCTTCCACCTCCACTCCCCCTCCCCCTTCCCCCATCCCCTCCACCTCCCCGCGCCCCACCCTCCGCTCCTCCTCCCTCCCGCCCGCCTCCACCCCCTCCCCCTCCTCCTCTGCCTCCTCCTCCTCTGGCTCCCTCCACCACCTCCACCCCACCCACTCCCTCCCGGCCTTCTCCGCCGCGGCCGCGGCGGCGGCAGCCGACGCCTGGCCCCCGCCACCGGGGGCGCACCACTCCGGCTCCCTCCAGGAGTTCGCCGCCCCCGCGTCCGCCTCCGCGACCCGCCCGCCCCCGCGCGCCGCCGTGCGTGCCGACCGCCCGCCGCCGCTCGACCTGCGCCCGCGCCCGCCCAGGGAATCCCAGGCTGGCGCCGCGCTCCGCGCGATCGCCGTGGACGGGGCCACCGGCTCGCACCTGTGGGCCGTCGGCGACGCCGGCGTCAGGGTGTGGAGCCTCGCCGACGCCTTCCGCGCGCCCGCGTCTCGGCAGAGGTGGGGCGACGAGGCTGCCGCGCCGTTCCGCGAGTCGCGCAGGACGCAGCCGGCGCTGTGCCTCGTGGCTGACCCTTGCCGCGGCGTTGTGTGGAGCGGCCACGCCAATGGCTGGATCATGGGGTGGAGCGCCGATCCAGGAGGACTAGAGGCCGGGGAGTGCATTGCCTGGGAAGCTCACCGTGGACCAGTATTCGCATTGACCACCTCTCTATATGGTAATTCTCCTTAACTATGTTGTATGCGTTAAATTTTATCATATATATGCAGTAACTATACAACAATACAGCCGTTTAATGCAAATCCAAAAGTTCTGCAAAAAGAAAGAAGAAAGATTGTAATGGATGGCACAAAACACCAATTGGTGGAGTTTTTCTCCTCATTAGGGACCCACTTTATCATACCTTACTGTACAAAAATGAAGTACGTAGAAATCGTAGCTCCAACTAATCAATCCATTGAAAACTATTCCAGGAGTCTGAGCTAGTGGCCGTGTAGATGTTGCTGTAAACTCTCCTCTTTTGTTCTGCAGTCCACCATGAGATTCTACTCCAAACTAATGTTTGTATTTGTGCTTACTCATAGTTTCAGTCTTATATACTTCCGATTTTGTCTTTTTCACAGTTTATGCCTTTTTTCTGGTTTTAATGTGATGCAACATTATGTGTTACTTAGATTCTTTTTACTCTCAACTCTCTAGATATATGTACTTCATATAAATCTATGTTCTGCAGGACATTCTTGTAAAATACAGATGGAAATCCAATGATTATGAGATAATTACCATAAACAGTACTGTATAATTCTTCAACATCATCTAGAATATAGCAATCATGTTTATGGTGCTCATTATCGTATCTAGAATATAATTATTTCATGGTGCCCAACGTTCAAGCAGGTAATAATAATATATTCTAGCAATCAATGCACAAGGACTTAAATTCTTTCCATTTAGTAAAACCTAGGTACTAAGGTATGAACAGACAGATATCATATCTTTTTGTCCGCAGTTAATATGTGGACAGCAATGCATTGTCGTCAAATTACACTCATAAGACACGAACCTTTCACTTAAGGAGCCTTTACATTTAAGGTGCAGACTCACTGCTTGTGTTTTGGCAGCTTTCCTTCATAGTTGTTGTCTTTTAAATGCAAAAATGATTATTTTTCTCTTTGCATGCATCATAGGTGATTTGTGGTCTGGCTCTGAAGGGGGAGTAATCAAAGTTTGGTATGAAGAAGGAATTGAGAAGTCCCTTTCTTTACAAAGAGAAGAAAAGCGTAAGACCTCCTTTTTAGTTGAAAGATCATTCATTGACCTTAGAGCCATGGTCAGTGATGGAGGGGCCTGTCCCTTGCCTGCCGTAGATGTAAAACTTCTGTTGTCTGACAATTCTAGATCAAAAGTATGGAGTGCTGGTTACCTCTCACTTGCACTCTGGTACACTTCGTGCATCCATTCATCTGTTAGTGTTGCGTTTGGCTGACATTAGTCCAGCTGTTTGTATATTTCTGTTATATTCTTGTCTATTTTTCCATATAGGGATTCTTGCACCAAGGAGCTTCTGAAAGTGATTAGCGTGGATGGCCAAGTCGATACTCGTTTTGATATCTTATCTTCTCAGGATCCATTTGGCTATGAAACAAAGCAAAACCTTTTCTCTGCGCCAAGGAAAGATAAAGCTCGCAGTCCTGTTGGATTTTTCCAGAGATCACGAAATGCTTTAATGGGAGCGGCTGATGCAGTCCGGAGAGTTGCTGCTAAAGCAGGATTTGGAGATGATTCTCAAAGAATAGAAGCATTAGCAATGTCAATTGATGGGATGATGTGGACAGGGTCTGCAAATGGATGTCTTGCTCGATGGGATGGCAACGGTAACCGTTTGCAAGAGTTTCAGCATCATTTGTGTTCTGTTCAAAGCATTTTCAGCTTTGGGACAAGAATATGGGCCGGTTACATGGATGGTAGTATTCAGCTGTTGGATTTGGAAGGTAACTTACTAGGAGGCTGGATCGCACATAGCAGTCCAGTTCTGAGTATGGCTGTTGGAGGTTCATACATCTTTACAATGGCTGGTCATGGCGGAGTCCGTGGATGGAATTTGTCATCTCCAGGGCCTATTGACAACATTATGCGTTCTACTTTGATTGAGGCTGAGCCATTATACAAACAATTTGAATACATGAAAGTGTTGGTGGGTTCTTGGAATGTCGGGCAAGAAAAGGCATCTTATGAGTCACTAAGAGCTTGGCTAAAGTTACCGACACCAGAGGTTGGGTTAGTGGTAGTTGGATTGCAGGAGGTGGACATGGGTGCTGGTTTTCTTGCAATGTCTGCAGCTAAAGAAACAGTAAGTCAAGTTTAAGTTCTAGTTTTTTTAATTAAAGTTATTTGAACACATGTTTTTGTTATTTACTTGCACTTAGTCATCTGCTACTATTATACAGACCAAATCCTAGTAACACTGAACAAGAGTGTTGTTAGACATCTTGCTCTTGTTGATTTTTTTTGTTGAATAATCATTATCATTATGTATAAGATACCTCGTTGTACAAATGTACAATGTTATCTTGACCACAAAAAAATACGCTTGTTTGACAGGCTGTACCTCTTTTCTCTATCAGTATGACTAGAGTTAAGCTATTTTTTGCCACAGTTTTATTAAATGTCTACAATACAACACTGATTGGCACAGGATCCATGTGCCATCCTTGCAATGAGTGGCAGCATATGGATGAAACTCAATGACACAATGATTTAACCTTGTCTTGCACTCTTGCTAAAGATCGTTCTGCCGTTAGACTTCCCAAGAATATTAATAAAGTATAACATGAAACTGGCATGGTTTTTGCTACTTCTAATCCTGATACTTTTGTACGTCCACTTGCTTTAGGTTGGGCTAGAGGGAAGCCCAAACGGAGATTGGTGGTTGGATGCAATTGGGCAGCAGTTAAAGGGTTACTCTTTTGAGCGTGTTGGCTCGAGGCAGATGGCTGGATTGCTTATCTGTGTATGGTAATCTGTTCAGGACTTATTTTATCCTGCAGCTTCATCTGCCTTTTGTTTGTGTATAAATTATTCAGTTTCTTCTTTTTCTCAGGGTCAGAACACATCTTAAGCAGTTCATTGGTGATATTGATAATGCTGCGGTAGCATGTGGATTAGGGCGAGCAATCGGCAACAAGGTACTTCTGTTATCTTATTGCCCCACTCTTTCTTGACGCAAGATGAGCTTGAAATGTTGTTTATGAGGCATTTGACTTATCAAACATATCATGACAAATTTTGTTTTGATCTAAGCATTTCATGCTTTAGCCATCATATTTATTGGAGATGTGTTCATATTCTGGAACATTTGAGTTAAGGGGGGGAATACCTTTGCTGGCCACTATATGCCAAAACTCCCTTTCATGTTTAAGCACAATGCTAATTAGTTCATTCTAGAGAAAGGTAGCAAGGAGGATAAGATATACCATATAGGCATGCAGTATATAATAAAAAGGAATATATGCTATATGATGGAAATGTAGTGTGACAGCAAGTGCTATTTGATTTGTTTTCTTTCATGCATTCACATGTTGAACATTGTTTGTTCACTTGTTTAAAATGAACATCTTGGAAGTTCTGAAAGTTCAAGTTGTTAACGATGCACTAAGCAAAAAGATTATTCACATTTGTCCCCATATTCATTTGGTAGCAGTTGTGCAAAACCAATAAATCATTGTTACCAAGATGATATCTGGTGGTTTGTGCATACAATTAATGAATGAGAGGTGTGCAATACTGATCAGAAAATGAAAAAAAAAAAGGCAAATTTTTAAAACACATTATGGGCCTAAAATGTAACCACCCACTAGTTCTGTTATTTTTCTGGGGGAGTACAGATATTACTTCAAAAGGACTGTATTCTGTCTTATCTGCTGCTTTGTTCATGTATGCCTATATTAGGGAGCAGTGGGATTGAGGATGAGAATACATGATAGGAGTATTTGCTTTGTAAATTGCCATTTTGCTGCTCATATGGAAGCTGTGAGTCGACGGAATGAAGATTTTGACCATGTCTTTAGAACAATGACCTTTGCCACCCCTTCGAGTGGAATAATGACAACATCAGGTGTTTGTTCAACCTTTTCCCATTATTTTTCAGTATTTTCCAATGGGCATTCAAGTCAAATGACCTGTAAATTTGTTGTGATATTACAATCAGCAATGAGCAAATCTTATACACTGTTACTTGTTTTGGTGGTCTTGCAGTTTCTAGTTCTACTGGCCAGCTTCTTCGAGGAGCAAATGTATGGTGTATTAATGTTGGTTCATTACATTTTCTCGGTGGATAGGGAGTAGATTCTCATCTTGATATACTAAGTTGTTCCTATTATAATTTACAGGGATCAAGAATGCCTGAGTTGTCAGACACGGAGATGATTGTCTTTCTTGGTGACTTCAATTACCGCCTTTATGATATTTCCTATGATGATGCAATGGGCTTAGTTTCCCGGAGATGCTTTGACTGGCTAAAAAATAATGACCAACTGCGAGCAGAAATGAGATCTGGGAGAGTCTTCCAGGGACTACGCGAAGGGGATTTCAAGTTTCCCCCTACATACAAATTTGAGAAACATACAGCAGGCTTATCAGGTATCTTACTTTGTTTTTTATTCGTGGAATCCCAAAGTACATATAAAGATCATCACCTTTATTTGTCATATAGGGTATGATAGCAGTGAGAAGAGGCGCATTCCTGCCTGGTGTGACAGAATCCTATATCGTGATAGCCGAGTTAGTTCAGGGAATGAGTGTTCCTTGGATTGTCCTGTGGTTTCTTCAATATCACTGTAAGTTATTTGTTGTGCATTTTTTTTTAACCCGAAAAAGCTTAAAATATGTCAATACCTTGTTATTATGTTTTCCAGGTATGACTCTTGCATGGAAGCAACAGATAGTGATCACAAACCTATAAAATCTGTGTTCAATTTGGATATTGCTTATGTTGACAAACAGACAATGAGGCAGAAATATGTGGAGCTAATGAGCTCAAATAATAAAGTGGTGCATTTGCTTCAGGAACTTGAAGCATTCCCTGGAGTAAATATAAATAATTCTAACATCATCTTGCAAGATCGGAATCCATCTGTTGTGAAATTGCAAAACAGAACAGAAGTCATCGCTTGTTTTGAGATCATTGGACAAGCACCAAATTTGTCCAGCACACATTTCTCTGCTTTTCCTGCATGGCTAAAGGTGAGTCAATGCTTTGTCTGACTCCTTTTACTGTATTTTTATTAAAATAATCTAATACTAGCAACGTACAAAAACTTTGCACGACCGAATTTCTCATGTTTTACATGGGCACAACTGCAGAGTAGTAGAAATATTAGTCTCTTCAGTATCAAGAGTTATGACAAAAGAGAGCATATGGTTTCAGTTATACTCCCTCTGTTTCAGGTTATAAGACGTTTTGACTTTGGTCAAAGTCAAACTACTTCAAATTTGATTAAGTTTATAGACAAATATAGTAATATTTATAATACTAAATTAGTTTATTAAATCAATAATTGAATATATTTTCATAATAAATTTGTCTTGTGTTGAAAATGTTATTATTGTTTTCTACAAACTTAGTCAAACTTGAAGTAATTTGACTTTGACCAAAGTCAAAACATCTTATAACCTGAAACGGAGGTAGTAGTAGATTGACGCGTTGGCATTAGTAAAGGCAGACTCCAGAATTTGTTATTACTTGTTTTGCTTGTTTTATTCTTCACCATTATTAATTCACTGTTGTGAGCTTAATGTTTTGAAAACTGTGGGCATATATTCAATATAGGTCTCTCCAGCAGTCGGCATAATATCTCCGGGACAGACGGTAGAGGTCACTTTGCAGCACAGAGACCTGCATAGCCAACAAAACTATAATGGAACTTCATTGGATATTTTGCCTGGTGGAGCTACCCAACAAAAGGCAGCAACTGTATTTGCGAAAATAACTGGAGTATATTCAACAGTTGCAAAATATTACGAAATACATGTACAACACCAGAACTGCAGGAGCACATTGCCATCGAGAGGTTATAACTTAGGTGACCGGTTTTTTTAATTTTGAGTTTGGTATCAGGAATTTAGGAAATGTATGTTGTATCAAATGTTCTTTTTGAGTGAAGTCACAAAATCAAGGCTTTCTACTACCCTCAACATGTGTATTTTCAAGAGAGGAAAATTGTAAACAGTGTAGCATACAACAGCCCAAATTTTCTACTGGGTTTCGGTGTGGAAAGATGCGTCTTTCGTAGGGTTTCGTGTTTGACGAGATCGACCAAACAAACATACTCCTATATACTATAAATTTTGATTCTAACTTACAATAACGTGCATATATGTGCGTTATGCCGTTATCATACATCAACATGTCCTGAAGATCACTCAAGTCACCCCATGAGTGACAAAATACCTCCGATGGTCTTCCCATTAACTTTGACAAAATATCCCGTTTCACTTGTACACGATTCCTTCTTTGGATTAGAGGATTTTCATGAGACGAGAGGAAGAAGACGAGCGGAAGAAGCAACACAAAGAATACGTGCTGTGTCGGCGGCGACGATGAGAAACCTGGTGGAGTGGAACAGGAATTAGGACGGAGGCCAGAGGTGGCACCTGTCCCCTAAGGGTTTGTCCCTTGTTTGATTTGCTACCATACCAGATTATCGGCAATGTCAAAACCTAGGTTAGGAATAAGTTCACTTTAGATCTCTCAATTTATCGCCGAGTCTGAAACTCATCCCTAAAACGAAATACCATATATAATGGACACCTCAATTTACAAAGCTGGATCACCCAAAGTCCTAGGCAGTATTATGCACTATTTTAGCTTACGTAGCAAGCTGAGTCAGTGTAGGACCCACGCGAACCCCACATGTTAGTGGTTAGCACTTTCTTCCTCCTCTCAACACCCCCCTCTGTTCCCCATCCTCACCAAGTCAAGCAGCATGCCACCGGCGGCGTCGATAGGGACGACGGCTAGCATCCGGTGGGGGGCAGGGAGAAGGGCGTTCGGCCACGGGTGGCATAGACAGGGGTGGCCAGTGGACCGAACGGTTGCTACCGTGGAGGGGCGCAACCAGGAAGCAGCCGTTGAGGAGATCCAAGGCAATGGCGATGAAGACAGTGCTATTGGCGGGAGCGCGCTTGGGCGGCGCTCCCTGAACCACTCTCGTGACATTGAAGAGCTTGTCCACCTAGAGATAAATTATTTAGTCTATGGCCGTATCTTACGTCACGAAGGACGGCTTTTGACTGCCGCTGACCACACCTGTGAGGAGTGGCACCCTGAAGACAATAGGACGACAGCAGTTGCAAGGCAGTGGGGCTCGAACATGGCGTCCTTGGAGCAGCACCGTTTGTCGTAGGCGGCCACGACCTCGACACCGCCAACACCGACGCGTGCTCTATTCACTGCCATGACACACAAGCTTTCAGCACTATTCAATGGCCATTAGTGTTGCCTGTATCTCCAGGATGGCACGGCAGAGCACCTCGGCAGTGGGTGTGGGGTCGTTGCGAGGGCCGCGTGGCAAGGAGGGGGTCGTGGCAGGATTCTCGGGGGAGCTGAGCTCAATGTAGAAGTGTGACTCGGCGGCACGGTGGGGATGCAGTCAAGGAGGGTCATGGCACGAAGGATTCCCACGAAGGCGTCCGGTCGCAGTCGAGCTGCTCTCGACAACAGCGTTGTCTTCGTCACCGCTCATCGTGACCTCACTGGCTCTTTCCCGTTCATGCCCCTCCCCTCCTATATGGCCCCATGCAGCTGCGTGCCGCCGACACCCTCCTCCTCGACCACCAACATCGCCGATAAAAAAAGTGGAGAAAAATAGAGAGGGAGAAGGATATGATGGGTCACTGACATGTGGGGTCCTCCAATTTTTTTGAGTAAATTTCATAAAACTAGAAACACTTTACACGATCTATCACAAAACTACAAATTTAAGAACTTATTTTACAAAACTACGGATTCAGTGTTTTCATTTATCACAAAACTACATGTACTTTGCACAATTTATCACAAAACTACAGATTTAAGAACTTGTTTCACAAAACTACATGTTTAAGAATTTGTTTCACAAAAATATAGATTTAATATCTTCATTTATCACAAAACTACAAGTTTAGTGTCTTCATTATCACAAAACTATATGTTTTAGCATTATTAAAACCTGTAGTTTTGTAATAAAGGACACACTAAATCTGTAGTTTTCTGATAAATGAAGACACTAAATGTGTAGTTCTGTGATAAATGAATATACTAAATCTATAGTTTTGTGAAACAAGTTTTTAAATATGTAGTTTTGTTATAGATTGTGCAAGTAGCTGTAGATTTATGATAAACAGAGACACTAAATCTGTAGTTTTGTGAAACAAGCTCTTAAATATGTGGTTTTGGGATAAATTGTGCAAAATAACTGTAGTTTTGTGAAATTTACTCTCTTTTTTTATTTAGACCGAATTGCCTTGACATGTGGATCCCACACTTACTCAGCTGCCACGTCAGTTAAAACTGGATACTATATTACCACGGGAACTTGAGTTCACCGGTTTTACAAAGGGATGCATTATAGCCTGTGATTTTGCTAAACATCTGTCGATAGATTTTTCGTGGGATATCACTCGAATTTTTAACGGTTCGATATGCTCTGAGATCTGTTCGTTTTCATGGGCCAGCTGACCCTTCGCACATGGGCCTACAGATGATGGGTGAGGAAAATTAACATGCATGCATTACGGGCCAACGCTGTGATGTTAAAATTTAAAGATTTAAATTACGAATTTGCTATATATTAATTTGTCGCGTGATTTTTTTTTCCTTCGTATTTGACGTTTTTTCGACCGTATGATCTACGCCGCGATTTGTGCTGATTAGAGCGCAAGGGGGCGATGAGGCCGCGTGGGGCCCATGTTTCCGTGCGAATTGTTTGATTAGTGCGCCGTGTCCGGAACCGTTTTCTCACTGATTCCGCTTCCTCCTCCCTATTCGATTTAGCTAAACATGTGTTTTTTCATTTCGCTGATTAGTGCAAAAAATTACAGTCCTATATAGCTAAAATTACTATTCGTAATTTCAGTTGATACGATATGTAAGTGCACTGTAATTTTGGTAAAAATACTGTGTAAGTAAATGTGTATTTGTTATTTTCTTTAAAATATAAAATTACAGTCTTATATAACTAAAATTACATTTGTAATTTCAGTTGATATGACATGTAAGTGTACTGTAATTACACTATAATTATAGTATAGTGTAACTATAGTGTAATTACAGTGTAACTATAGTGTAATTACACTGTAACTTTTAGTAGATGAGTTGGTGATATTTTTTTTTGCGATGTAAAGATCTAATAAATAAAATATATGTATATATAATTAATATATGTTGATACATGTATAGACTCTTCTAATCAAGTGATCAAATGAGCCTAATCCAACTATCTAAAATCTGTATGATTTGGACCCAAAAATCTGTCGCGTGATGGATAGCTAGTCCCGTATAGGTATATAGGATTAGTAGTTCCTGATCATCCCTGCCATGATCGTGTTTGATATCGATCTCACCAGTTATTAAGTTAATCCGTGTTCTTGGGTTACGAATTAACTGACGACCGCGGCTCAATCGATCGATCTGCAGGGGGTTGTTGAAATGGAGCAGCAGCTCGTTTCTTTGATTTGATCTTTGGCAGTAAGTAATTCGGGGTTTGAAATTTTTGTTTTTGGCGACTTTCATTTCCAGCGATGAGTTTGGCTGGTTTCTTGCGCTGCTCGCGCGCGCTGGTGTCGTGGATGGTGGCGGAGAGTAAAATGCAGCCATCGCCGGCGGCGGCACCGCCGGCGGAGCACCGGAGGCGGGCGCTCCGCTACGTTGTGTTCCTCGCGGTCTCCCTCCTCGCCTTCTCCTGCTGGGCTCTCGTCAGCTCGCGGATCGACGGCGCCGTCCTCGCGGCGACCGCCGGCGGCGAGCATGACGACGATGGCATTATTGTTAGAAGCAGCCAAGCGGAGATGCCGGCGAGCAGCGGGAACGCGACGTCACGCGGCGCCGTCGAGGCGGGCTCTCCGGCGGCGATGACCACCCGGCAGCCGTCGTCGGGAGAGACGACGACGACGGCGGCGGCGACGTGCGACGCGGAGAGCGCGCTGCTGAGGGTGTACCTCTACGACCTCCCGCCGGAGTTCCACTTCGGCATGCTGGGGTGGGACGGCAAGGCGGCCGGCGCGGCGTGGCCGGACGTGATCGGCGACCGGCGCGCCGTGCTACCCGGGCGGCCTGAACCTGCAGCACAGCGTCGAGTACTGGCTCACCCTGGACATCCTCTCCTCCACCTCCGGCGACCGCCGCCATCGCCCATGCACCGCCGTGAGGGTGACGAACGCGGGCGAGGCGAGCGCGGACGCCCTCGCGCGGCGCTCGCCCGGTCACCTCCCCACTCACGGCGCTCTCCGGTCACGGCGGCGGCGGCGAGTCTCCCAGCTGGCTCACGGCGACAGGAGGCGAACTGGCGAAGCGCGCGCGATGGATGGATCTGGGACGCCGTGACGCGCAGGAATGATGGATTGGGTATTATTTTGCATCTGCAGGTGGGCCCAAGCGGCATCTCCATTTGATTTGTTTCGGATGGTCCAGATTTATCCAATGTCACGTTGTGACATAGCTAGCCAATGTCACCCAAGCCGAGTCGCATTAATTGAGCAACGTGCGTGCTGCAGTGTAACCTGAAATGGTTCTATGTGTTCCTGTTGAACTACTCCTTCCGTCTCATAAAAAACTAATCTAGTACTGGATGTGACACATTCTAGTACTATAAATCTAGACATATCTTTATCCAGATTCGTTGTACTAGAATGATTCGTTTTTTTCGGGACGGAGGGAGTAATTGGCATGATTTCTCCTTCATTGCCACATGTTAGTGACATGTACTCATGTTCAATTCAAAGACTGCTGCTTTGATATGAATTGTCAGTTTCCTTCCTTGAGTGAAAGTTGTTTCAGACCATAATATATAGACCGCATTAAATTCACCAGACCTAGAATTTTTAAAGCAGACTTCATTTCACCTTTCGGAACTTCTTTTTTTTTTCAAACAAGATAGAGAAAGGACATTTTTTTTTTACCTTCAACTAATATCAAGCTGGTTCTTCTTCCCGGTTCTTGCTGTTTCTCAGTAGTATACCCGCATATTTCAAGTCCATTTTCAGTATGTACAACTATATTGATAACCATGTGCATTCACATGGGTTATTAATACTAATCATATATAGATCGAAGATCGACTTAGGTTATTTTTTAATGGAAAAGTCTACTTAACCCAGAAATGAAACCAGCTATTCTTCCAAGTAAGATATAACAAGCAACGGCAAAAAGAACTACTATCTACACATGGATATAAAGGTAAACGAAGAAAAAAACAAACATAGATTGATTTCTTTATTTTGTTGGCGATTTCTCCAATCGGCATTAACCCATAAATATATTGTTTGGCTTTTGCTTGGGTTCAATATATTAATTAAACTAGGATTATTTTAGAAAGCATTATTTTTGTGTCATTTGTCAAAAACAATGTAGGCATTATCTTAGGGCCTGCTTAGTTGCCACCCCAAAATTTTACACTCTGTTACATCGAACATTTAAATACCTGCATGAAGTATTAAATATAGGCTAAAAAAATAACAAATTGCAACTAATTTGTGAGACGAATCTTTTAAGTCTAATTGCTCTATGATTTGACAATATGGTGCTACAGTAAAGATTTGCTAATGATAGATTAATTAGGTTTAATAAATTCGTCTCGTGGTTTGCTGGCGGATTCTGTAATTAGTTTTTTCATTAGTGCTCAAACACCCCATGTGACACCCTACATAATATCCGATGAGACATGCCAAAATTTAACACTCTTGGATCTAAACACCTCTTTAGTATTTTTGTCCAGCTAAGGAGGGAGAGCTTTTTCGATAACATTTTTGCCCTCGACCTAGCTAGCTATATATCTTAGTATAAGGAGAGAGAAAACATTTTAGATAACAGTTTTGCCTTTGACCTAGCTTGCGGACATCATGGTTGGACCAGACCTAGCTATGGCTGTGGCACACCTTACTGATTGTGTCTGATTGTATTTTGCCTAGTTGTGCTCCTAATTAAATAATGGTACCAGTTTCAATGTATTAGTACGAGATTAATCAGTATTTCAGTGTAACATATTTGGAGTAAAGATGTTTACCTTTAACATACTGCTTAGAATAATTAACAAGAATATAACACAGTGCAAGTTCACATGTGTATATAACTCAAGAGATTCACTGACTACAACAAGTTCTTCAGCACTGGCAATAACAAGTGCAACAGATCAAGAGAGTCGTATATAGCATCCCAGGCAACCATGCATGCAACAGAATTTCAAAATATATATGAGAACATTCGGAAATCGGAACCCGCATCGAAGCTTCGATGCGCGTGATCTCATTGTCGCCGGACTGCGCTGCCCCTGCGGCCTCCGTTCAACGGAGAACGCCGACTGTCCTGCCGTCACTGCGGTGCGCCTGCTTCGCAGAAGTCCGTGGCCCGTACGTCCCGCCGTCGCCGTGGTGCGCCGCCCTCCGAAATGAGATGTTTACCGGGACGTACTGTGCTCCACAGATACATATTCTTTGTCCTTACTAGCTAGGTTATAAAGATCCTCCCAAATGGTAGTTCGTGTGGTATGATCTGGTTGCTAGCTAGAGTTGCCTCAGTGCGACTCTCCGGTCATTAATGATGATTTTATTTGGAAAGTGCAGAAGAATGTGATCTTTTTAGTAAACTCAATGTATAAACCGCTTATCCTATGTGATGTTACGTTGTTCCAAGGAAGTTTGTTTTCTGGAAACTTAGGACCCCTAGATGTTTTTTCAAGATCACTACAGCCTACAGGAGAACTAACCTGACACAATGCGATGATAGATGTTCAGATATACACTTTTAATTGCGCAGCTAGTGAAGCACTAACAAAAATCATAAAACTTCTGAACTCATGGCACTGACAAAAATGTCCCCCGGCCCAATCCCCAAAGAACAAGTAGTCAAGCTCAGTAATAACTAAGCTAACAAAATTAAGAAAATTTTAGTGCTCTGTATTTCTAGCTCCCTAATTACATTTGTATGGATGATCACCCAAGGAACACTGACTTGACATAGTATAGTATGTTTTATTACATTGATTAGAGCAAGTTTAATAGTATAGTCAACTACTGGCTCCAAATTATCTATAGCCAATATACTCCCTCCGTCCCATAATATAAGGGATTTTGAGTTTTTACTTGTAATGTTTGACCACTCGTCGTATTCAAAATTTTTTTAATTATTAATTATTTTATTTGTGACTTACTTTATTATCTACAGTAATTTAAGCACAACTTTTCATTTCTTATATTTGCAAAAAAAATAATAAGACGAGTGGTCAAAGGTTGCAAGCAAAAACTGAAAATCCCTTATATTGTGGGATAGAGGAAGTGATAGCTAATTCAGACAATAGTTGCTTACTTCACTATTAATACCTGGTCCCACCTGTCATACACATATTACATCTTGGAGTCCGTGCTGGAGCTGGCTACAGATCTGTAGCCTGCTGCTCTTCACTCACTTCTTTTATCTCTTTAAAATATGTTTATAGTTAGCTTATAGTCTGCTATCGTAACTGCTCTAAGTAGCTATATGACAGAAAGCTTACTACATCCTGTCAATTTAATTGACAACTAGTAGCTCTCCTGGTAGGAAGGTTATTCACATTTCCACTATAACTGCATTAGATGATTGGCACTCTACTTGTTTTACCCCAACATAAGCAATAATAATTAAGATAACAAAACTTACAAAGGGCCTCATCTTTTTCTTATGCTTATGCTTATCAGCTAAAATTTAAATTTTTAATCTTAAATTTGGTGTTGATTTTCAGTTTTTTTTCATCGAAGTTTATTTTTTAGCCTTTACTTTTAGATTGCTAAGAACACGTATATAAAAGTTTTTATTCACAAATTACTTTTTATTTGCAAATATATCGTTTGGCTAAACGATGGGTCCATTTTTGCTTCTTTTGTTATCTACACACAAACTCTCAGGTGCATCTAGCAAAAGTACTTGACTACTAGTTGAACTTGAAATGTACACTAACTATTGCCAAGCTCAGGGGAGAATTGTTGTTACTCAAGGCATTTTAAAACTGAACACATAGAGTTACAAAATATTCAATGTTGTAGGAATTAGGTTATGGCCACCTAAATAATATGATTTCATAGTTGCTTTCATGCACATATGTAAATAATATGACAAAAAAATTCTGACAGACTGAAAAAAAGTCTGACAAAATACAAAATACAAAAACCAAAAAAATACAAAAACTAACTAATTATGCTAGATGAACCTTCTGCTAACAAAACTAACATCTATTGACTAAAATTTGCTAACAAAACCTAAAATTAATTTGGTTAACAAAACTGGGGTAGATAGTGTTACTAGATGACAAAATGACAAAACTAGCTAGTACTAGATAACAGAACTATGTGTGACTAGTAGATGACAAAAATAGCAGATACTCTTCATTGCTAACAAAACTATGTGTACTCATAGTACCAGAAAAAAAATGTATTTTCTTCTGATTACAAGTTTTCTCTGAAATTTGTTGACAAATATAATAATTCACAAATATGTTTGCTAATAGTACTA
Organism: Oryza glaberrima; assembly: GCF_000147395.1. NCBI lineage: Eukaryota > Viridiplantae > Streptophyta > Magnoliopsida > Poales > Poaceae > Oryza > Oryza glaberrima. The sequence continues at coordinate 16,060,264 of NC_068327.1, read as the reverse complement.
CTAGTGAACTTAACGAAAACCCTGCATAAAAACTTCACATGCTCAGAGCTAGTTGATAACGCTCATCATAGCTCATCTTTACCAACTGAAATGTACTAAGAAATTAACTAATCTCTATTGACTAAAATTTGCTATCAAAACTAACCTGATTGAAATTTGTGTTAACGAAACTAATCATACGAAACTGCATGTATGCTAAGTAGCTCTTATTAGTCTGGAATCTCTTCTTAAGATATTACTAATTGTAAAGGCCAATGAGGTATCATCCTGAGAAAATCAAATTACTGAGAAATTACATCATGATTTTTCAGTACTGAATTTTTTTTTAAAAAAGATATCAATAATCTATCTATATAGCATAGTATAGGGAATGGAAAACCACCTACATGGTATAAGACAGAACAATCATAAGGAATTATAGGCTGTTTTGCTTCTGCCCAAGCCCGAAGAAGAATCAGACGACGAGAATAACTGAATCATCCATCCCTTCCCGGAAAGGCTAAGGGGCGATCGATCGCTACCAGCGATCGCCAGTGATCGCCCCTAGCGCGGTTCCTCCCTCCCTCCACTTTCTTTTTCGGCACCGCGTTACTTTTCTATTTTAGTAAATTTATGCACCTAAAGTTTGTACACCTCAAATTTACACATATAAAGTCTAGAGACCTAAATTTTATAAGTCAAAAGTTTATATATCCGATTCAAATTTGAATTTGAATTCACCTCAAATTTACACATATAAAGTTTAGAGACCTAAAGTTTATAAGTCAAAAGTTTATATATCCTATTCAAATTTGAATTTGAATTCAAATATTTTTAATATATAGTATTTATATACATCTAAAGTTTATACACCTAAAATTTATAGACCCAAAGTTTATAAGTCAAAAGTTTATATATCCGATTTAAATTTGAATTTGAATTCACCTCAAATTTACACATATAAAGTTTAGAGACATAAAGTTTATAAGTCAAAAGTTTATATATCCGATTTAAATTTGAATTTGAATTCAAATATTTTTATATATAGTATTTATATACATCTAAAGTTTATAGACTTAAAGTTTATGGACCTAAAGTTTATAAGTCAAAAGTTTATATACCCGTTTCAAATTTGAATTTGAATTATATCCAATTCAAATTTGAATTTGAATTCAAATATTTTCTTTATATAGTATTTCTATACATCTAAAGTTTTACACCTAAAATTTATAGATCCAAAGTTTATAAGTCAAAAGTTTACATACCCGATTTAAATTTGAATTTGTTTTTTTTTCTTTCAAACTAATTTTTTGATTCTGTTATCAAAACCAATCTAAACACACACGTGCACGGGAAGAAGAAACTAACTACACCAATCTAAACAAACTAAGCCGTTGCACATTTTCTCATTGGTGTAAACTGATTGTGCGCGGTGATCCTACGTGATCACCCTTGCATTAGGCGGCCCCATCCCTTCCCCCTAAACTCTCTGCCTTTAACTACCTAACTCCATCTATATCTATATCTATCTCTATATCTATATACTAATATAAAAGAAGAGGTTCACCCCTAGCAATCCTACATGCCAATTCAACATGTTAAATCCCTACCGTTCATTCGCACCTCAGGTGTAATCCGTATCATCCACCCATCTCCACCGCACGATTTCACCCCTCTCCACGCGCGGTCTCCGCGCAAAAGAATACGCCTCATCACCCTCTCAACGCGCGCCTCGCTCCTCCTCGCGTCGTCGTCTCGTCCCATTCTGCCGCCGCCGCCGCCGCGCACTGAACCGAGGCGAGTTCTTCCCCAGCCACCGCTGGAGCCGTGTGGTCTTCCCCATCCGTCGCGGCCGGCAGCAGCAGGAGCCGACGTCGTCCTCATCTGCCGCCGCAGCCGCAATCCACCGCTACCCTCGAGGTCATCGCCTTCTTCCGCCGCCACACACTCCGCCGTCGCCGCCACGCACTGAACCGGAGGCGAGGTCTTCCCCAGCCCCCCACGGAGCCGAGGTCTTCCCCATAAGCCGCGAACTCCACCGCGATTTCTCCGTCCATCCGCTGCTCCATCGTGATTTCTCCGCTGCTGCAACCTCTGCCCCGCCGATCGCACCCCATCGCATCGCCGGTTCCTTGCGCCTGTTGCCGAGTCCGAGTCGATCCGATTGGTTCCTCCGTTGAGGTTGCCCCTGCCAGGGAGGCCAAGCCGATCCAGCATCTGTTCCACCTACTGGCCCCTCCCCGTTCTCTGCTCCTGACGCCGTCGGACATCAACCACAGGCCACCAGCAACTGCACCTGCATCCTGATGCTCGCATGATTGTGATGACACATAATCTCGATCTGCAACTCACCGTCTCCATTTTCTCAAGCCGGAACATTGGGGATACTCCGTATTATGGCAGGAGCAGCGTGGAGTCAAAGCCCTGCTCCGTAGAGAGCTCGAGGCTGCGCAGATATGGCCGCTTCGGCCGCCTGGCCCACTCAACCGGCTTGCCTGCATCCTGATGCTCTCTCAGCAATCGTCCGGCCACTCGCTCCCTCTCTTTGCACACAGCTGGGGTGTGCGACATGGCTATGGTGGAGGATCTGCCCCTACCCAGGTGAACCCTCACTTTAGACTGTAGATTGCAACAGCTGTATGTAAATTACAATAACGATTTCTCTATTAACTATTATGATGAACCTGCAGTTTAATCTGAAAATTTAGGCAAAATGTAACCGTTGCAGTCCTTTGTTTTCCTTCTCAAACACACCATTCCAGTCTTTTGGAATGACCCTAAAGCTGACCAATCAGTTGTGAAGGAACCCTCTACTTTGCAGAAGCAGAAGCGTTACTTGGCATATATACTTTGCAGAAGCAGAAACACAACTTGGCGGTGGCTGGTTTATTTAGCAATCTCTAGTTGGCTTTGATGGCCAGTGTGGTAATTAATTTCAGAAATCTCCGATTCTTGTTGACAAATTTTTTTTTGCAGGTTGAACATGGTGATTTCAGACATTAATCAATGATGGATTATCTGCTTGCCTATTCTTTCTGTTACATCAGTTGTGGGATGTTTTTCTGTTAAATTAATCTAGGTTGCTCTCTTGATCTGGTCTAGACAGATCCTAAGCAAAGGTTGCAATAAGGAAAACAAAAGGAAAAGGTGAGAGAGGGGCTTAGTATACCTGTTGACTGTAGCTGTGTCAATTTTAGTTCAAATATTTATTGGTTTTATCATGTATACTGCACTGTGGTTCCTGAAGAACAAGAAGAATTTATATTTGGTCTACTTAATTGATCTAAATTATGTAGAACTTCATGATTTTCTTCAGTGCAAAATATTTATTAAAAACTGCCAAATATAGTTTTTTTCATTTTTTTATCCCTATAAAGAACTGCTAGAACCTTTTTTTTATACTGTGTGCAAAATAACATTTGCATTTTTTTTAACAAAGAAGCAGTCTTACATCATGCGTAACAGTCTTTTCTATTATAATCTGCTACTAGAAAATCATGTGCCTCACATTTTACAAGATTATTGATGATATGAATGCTTAAGGATGCTATTTTGAATTGTTGGTTTTCTCAGCAAGCAAAAGTTTCCATGGTTTTATCTGATTTATTTTTATTACCTCACACTTAGGATATATAGCATATTGTCTGATTTGTTCATTCTAGAACTGTAGACCTTTAAAATTAACACTTATATTTTTCATATTGTCCTTATCAATAATGAGATCTTCTCAACAAATGTTTGCAGATGAACACTGTTTACTACAGCGGAATCTTTGTGCTCTTTATCCAATCTGCAGAGATGTGGGTACCAAGGAGTTGTATTGTTATGAATATTTGACTTCTTTATTTTTCCAGTTTATTGATCATCTTACATATTTAATGATGTTATAATATTTAATGATGAATGTCTTAAACACAGGGAATAGGTCCCCATCATAGCAATAAGCTTATGTATTATGTTTAAAAAAACAATTCTACATGTGTAAAGCTTTGTGATCTTATAAGCAACTAGAGAGGTAAAAGCACATGGTAAACCTGGGCTCTTATTCATACTTTTAACATTTTGTATTCATGTTAACTGTATTTTAAGTCGCTCTTAAAATGGTCACATGATTCGCTTACTCTGAATTATTTTGTGGAAGTTTTCAAGAATTTGGATGCAGCTGCTCTAGGAATTCATCTCGGGTGCAGGGTAAACCTTCACTGTCATTCAAGTCAACAATACATTCATTAATTGAAAAAATGATTTTTTAATCCATTCTGAACAGTGCAGAACTTTCTGAATTATCTATCGGTGTTTAGTTGTTGATTGTTGTTTTATTGAGGGGTATTATTAAATATCAAAGCATATAGTTGTAGATAAAGAATCAAGTTTTATGACTTGGTTTTAGTTATACATATCTTTCTTCAAAGTTCAAAAATAAAAATTGTAACATTGTATCTACCTGGCACCTTATCTTGCAGAAGTTGAGGCTGTTTACCGTCCTTAGAAAAAAAAATGTTCTTCAGGTATTGGAAGTATAACATTTGTATTTGATTTTACAATGAGGGCACGAAACTCGCTTTCTGTTGGACTCAAACTGAACCATTTTGGTTGATACCCTAACATTTTGCTCTACCATATAACTTATTTCACTATTGCAACTTTATTTCATAAAGAAATTTCTGGAGTTTGGTGCATAGCTGCTTGAAGGCTTACAATTTGTTTAGTTGTGCTTACTATTTGAATTTATTATGTTCAAAGTAGTTTCAAAATACTAATGATTCTTAGTTACTTTTTGGGAAAAATCGGTTATGCTCATTCAAGAATGTGTGTCTAACAACACATGTGATACTCTTTTCCAAAAATTATACAAATACTTATTCAGTTTGAGAGTATTTCAATGTTCCTAGTTTAGTTTTCAGTTTTTTCTCCAAGCAGTGATATTCTTTGGTTAATTTTGTTTTTTTTTAATGCAGCTCAAAATATCCATGTCAACTTGAAGTTATTGTGGATTGCAGATTGTGAAAAAATTCCATTACCAAGCAAGGAATCAGAGAAAGCGCTCCATCGACGCCTTGCCGGCGGCCATGGGAACAGCCGTCCCTGCATCATCAGCTGCGGCAGAAAAGGCCCTGCTTAGCTTTGCCTCGCCGTCAGCCTTGGGAAATGCTGCTGCTTCACCAAGCAAAACAAAAAAAATGCCATAACATCCTCGATGACTTATGCACGTCGTCCGCCGCCAGAACTGATGCTAACCTCGGAGAAGCCCAGCGCCGGGGAAGACGTGAAGACGCCGAACACCGGAGGGGACGCTGCGTGCGCGTCACTGCCGATGAGGACCGGCACCCTTGCTGCTCTTGGTTGCTTCTCTTGCTGGATTTTGGGCTTTGAAAAAAGCAAACGGGTTCAGTTCGGATCTTTTAGTGCGGGCCCTATATAACCAGCACATCCGACGGCCAAGAATTCAGCTGATAACACAACAATAAACAGCCGGCTGACGGATAGCAAATCCCAAAATGATACTCCCTCGGTTTCAAGTCATAACACGGTCTGACTTTAGTTTAAAGTCAAAATTAAACTGCTTTAGGTTTAACTAAGTTTGTAGAAAATTAGTAACATTTTTAACCCAAGACAAATTTATTATGAAAATATATTCAATTATTGATTTGATGAAACTAATTTAGTATTATAAATATTACTATATTTGTCTATAAACTTATTTAAACTTGAAACATTTTAACTTTAACCAAAGTTAAAACGTTTTATAGCCTGAAATGAAGGGAGTATTAATAATACCTATTGGAAAACCTAACACTAATATCTCTTGTACCGAATTCAGGGAAGCCGGACAGTCCTGCCACGTGGCATCATGCAATTGATGGAATTGTCTCTCAACCGCATCCGTTGGATAAGAAATCAACGGTATAGAAGAAACAATGAACCTAGCTGTAAATTATAGATTTCCAAGGGGTTAAATGGAAAAGGTGGCATACCTTATAGAGAAATCGTCTCCTCTTGCGGTCTCTCCTCACCTCTTCCTCCTCGGCTCCTCCGGCAAGTCACAAGCCATCTCCAGGGCCAGCCGCCGCCTCTCCGCATCAACGTTGGCCCTCGCTGATTCATCCAATGCTGTCCCTTGCCGATTTGTCTAGTGCCATCCCTTGTCGCCCTTTGGCACCAACGCCTACCCTCGCCGATCCGGCAATCCCCATCCCCAAGAAATCCTAGCCCACAGCGCCGCCCTCACTTCACCTCTCCTTGTGTCAAAGGCTCTCACGAGCCAAGCACTGCCACTTCCTCCTCGCCCTTTTCCGTCTGTCTGCCTCCTTCCTTTCCAATGCGCTCGACCCGGCGGGCCAGTGGTCGAGCTTTGTGCAGCACTATGATCGATCACTACTGGAGAAACTATCTTTGGTCGGTTTCCCAAAATCCACAATAGTCTCGGTTCACTAAAAAACCAGGACTAAAAAGTATCTTTAGACTCGGTTTATAAGTGTAAGGGGACTATGTGATCTTTAGTCCCGGTTCACCTTGTGTCAAAGGCTCTCAGGACCCTAGAGATCTTTAGTCCCGGTTTGTAATATCAACCGGAACTAAAATTTTAACTTTAGTCCCGGTTGTTATTCTCAACCGGGACTAAAAATCAATATACAGTATATAATCCCTTGCTCTTATCCTCAAAAATTTCGATCTCCTATTCCTCCTCTCTCCCTCACTCTTATCCTCTCCTTACCTTCCTATTCCCCCTCCTCTCTAGTCTCTCGGTATTATCCACTCGGTGTACCGTCGAGGAGCGCGGGCTAGGAGCCAGCGGGGCGAGGCGACGGGAGAAGCGGCGGCCGCCGCCCTCGGCAGGAAGCGGAAGCGGCAGCGGCAGCTCGCGGTAGGATGCAGCGGCGGTCGTATTTCATTGTTTTCTCTCTTTTTTTAAGAATTTGTGTTTCATTGAATCTGTATTATTTGATCAGTGATGTATTTGTGATCTGTGATGAATTTGTGATGTAATTTTTTTTAGAATGTGTGATGTTTTTTATTTTGACAATATGTGATGCTAATATTATGATTTGTGATGTTGTTACTTGATTTGGGGATGTAGGGAGCATCTCGATTTGAAATTTGTGAAGGTTTTGTGATTTTGGTGAGATTGGTGTGAAATCAACATGCAAAGAATAATGAAAAAAAAAGGGAATGATAGGGACCAGAGACGTGGCGCTATCCTCCGGGAGTAAAGATACCTGGTTGGAAAACCGGGACTAAAGGGGGTTACCAACCGGGAGTAAAAAACATTTCTCCACCAGTGGGTTTAATTTTTCGGTTCAGCCGATTCTATTGAAGGTCACCGATATACTGAAATTTCAGTCCAAAATTTCCAACCCTATGCAGCACTCGAGTGGGATGGCCGGTGGGGTATCAGGGTTGGACTTCGATGTTGTACTCAAGGCATAGTGGTCAATCCTATCCGTCGCCGTCAACATAGCTGCAGTCGTTACCTCTCTAACCCCTCGCCCCTCTCTCAGTTGACGTCCTCGCCAGCTCGTGAGTCCACTTCCCCTTCCCCTGACGGTTGCTTAGGGTATGTTCGGATACCCTTTTCCTAACCCCTCTCCCTCGTTTTCCGCGGCACGCTTTTCAAACTACTAAACGGTGTGTTTTTTGCAAAAAGTTTCTATACGAAAGTTGCTTAAAAAATCAAATTAATCCATTTATGAAAAAAAAAGCTAATACTTAATTAAGCACGCATTAACAGACCGCTCCGTTTTCCGTGAGTCGGTTAACACACCCTTAGAGTGGACATGAATGTGAGTGTATGACCTATACATAATCAGTTGGGTACAAACACAATGTAGATTTTTTATGGTTCTAGAAAATGTAACAAATTTTAAGCGATTATTGTTTAATGTCCGTAGCTGATCCTAGAATTAGAATTGTTCTTCGGTGATTATGTTCTTCGCTGATCCTGTGAGTCCATTAATATATGAAAAACCATAACTGCGGTTGACAAGGAACCTTGAGAAAGCTTCATCTGTTGCTCAAAATCATCCAGGACTACCACAAGCATGTTCTGATGGTACTGTACTGTACAGTGTACACAGACCTTGGTTGTAGGTACCTACTGATCTTTCAGTGTCTAATGCAGAAAGTGAAAGTGTTCCCATCCAAAGTCATTCAATTACCATATGGTCATTGATTTCTGTAGATGAATTATTTACTGCCCTCCTTAAGTGCTGCCCTTTCTTTTGCTTCTCGATATTATTTGTTCACATGATTGTCTTGTTCTATTGATTTCTTTTTGCACATGTTATTGGAAAAATTATTGCTGTCTCCAGTGCACAATGATACCTACAAGTTCATCAGATTTCAGGATGAGAAGATTAGCGCCTATATATTATCCAATAAAATAAAGCATGAGGTAATAAGTATCCCTATTTCTTTTAAATATTTCTGTTAGTATGAAATAATATTTAATACTTTACTTTTTTATGTAGAGCTCATCTTCCCAAATGGAGTCACCTCAAGATATTCAGAGCATGTAAGTTGAGCCATGTCATTTGGACATCTTAAGCAAACAGACCTATGAAGATCCAAACAACAGATTATCTGGTACACAACTGCACATATTTCTTTTTTAAATAAACTGACGAGACAAGGAAAATATTCATGTAAACTGTAGCTATCTTCTGGGAAAAGTATACTAACATATCATGATTCCTCTTTAGTTCTCTCTTCTACAGTTCTACTGCAGTGAACATTGCAGGGTGTGGTGGTCTAATTATGTTCAGCAAATAAGTCATGGTAGACTTGATCTGTATCCTCAAAATTTGGAATATTCAGCGAAAGAATCATATATATGACCCTTATAACTACACCTTTATGCACCAGGTAATTCCACACGCTTGCTCTTTTTGAATAGTTCTCACATATTTCATATACTAGTGAGCGTGCACGTGCAAGGCACGTTTTTCACCATTTATGATATTTTCAAGCTAAATTTATCAATTGTGTCAAATTAGAATCTTAAGATCATCTAATATATGTTGTTTGTTTCCATCTAAAATATTAATGTAAAAAATAGAATGTGTCGTTTCCATCTCAATTTCAAAATAGAAACATAACAGTTCTTTTTTGCACTTCCATCAAAATAGAATAATTTGTAGAAGTATCTTTGTTTCCATTTCCATTCATTGTCCAACATTTTCACATATTGATGAATCATTGAATAATAACTGGGGAACCAGTTCATTATTGAAAGGTTAACCTTCATTATCACTACAGTATTAAGGTGCCATTAGAGGGCGTGTTTACCAACATGTAATTAGTATAATGCAACCTAATTGACCGAGGGGTTGAATATATTGGTTGCGCAAACATCGTATGGAGTAATTCTTTCCATGTGCATCTTTCCTATTTCTTCATAGACTTCTATTATGTCATCTCCTGGCAATAAGCTGTGCTTTCCACATCCAATGCTCTTATATTCACTCCGTCTTTCATATAAAAGCATTAATTGATGTTTCATGAACATAAATCTAACATTATTAGTTCATAATTCGTTCCATTGTCAATGCCATAAAAGATATGATATTCATAACATTTTGGCTCTGTTCGAAAACAATAAACATTATTTCTTTAGTCACACACATCCAGTTAACCAAATATGCTTAGCACATAACATATCAATTATCACCACTAATGGCTTGTTCCTATGAAAAAAAATTAGTGTAAAGAAATACATGGTCTACAATCCACATAATTGATATAATCTCAAAATGAGCATGAACAACATTGCTCCTAGGGGAAAAAATATTTCTTTCAGCCTTTTAGGTTATAATCTTGACAGGTTAAAGCACTTCCATATTTCACCTGACAAAATTATCTTAGTCAAAACATGTTTGAAGCATTTATACATTTCACATGTTAAATTGAGCTATGCTTCTAGAATAAAATTGATCAAGCAAAACGCAATGTACATGAAAAAAAATCACATATAACATTGAATTCAGGTTCCTATAGAATTCTAACCATTCAATTTTTTACAGGGCCAATGGTACATTTCATTGAGCAACTTATCTATGTGCATCTATCTTGTGGCTGCAGCAGTGCACAAAAAATTGAGTACAGACCATATTTACCATAATGGCTGCTCAAAATTTCTTCTTGTTAGGACAGCGGGGATACCGAAGTATTTCGTCGAACATGTAGGCATGTAGCTTTTGTACCAATTTTCACCATCATCTTTTCTATCTATCTGCCATAACCCGCCCGGGAGAAACACAAAACTGATCAATGTATAAATTTCACTATCATCAACCCCTCTCCATAGGCAATAGGGCCGCAACAGTACCAATATAGACATATACCTTGTACCAGCCACTATTGCCATGTTGCTCAAGCAGATCACCATGGCCTTCATTTGAGCTACTCGCAAAGCTTAGAAAACAATATGGCCAAGCTGAAAATAATAAAAAATCAAGCAGTGGAACATTTTATCAAGCAACTCGATCTTTTACATGGCTCTGAACCAGCAAGAAGCCTGAAATGAAGGAAATAAACAGCTCCAGGTCTCTAACCAGTCTGAAAATACATCGTTTAGCATAAGTACGTAGTGATCTATGGCATTTTTCTGTAAATTTTTGTACTCTGGAGAACAATCTATTGGATTTTTTATCCATGAATGAATGAAGCTGATACCTGATTGAGGGAAAGTTAGAAACATCAATCAGCAGGTCACCAATTTTTGTCTTAGTAGCAGGCAATAATAATGGCATCGATTGTCGTCGCTGACCACCAGGATCGTCACCTCGTTCCCCCACTGCATCGGATGCTCCTTCCCGGCTGCACCTTAGTGCGTTGGCAGAAACGAAAAAACCTGTTGTGTTGACAAATCTGTTGTGGAGTTCCCATCATTTTTCATTCTATTAAGATGCCACCACCTATTTGTGCAGGGTTCTACCAACGTTTCAGTCACGAACTGAAATAGAATAGAACATGTAAGTCAGAAACTGAAATAACCTGGTTTAGAGGAAGGATTCAGTTTGTACTGTTAATTAAGGATTTCCTCTTGACCAGACTGGTTTTGGCTAGTAAAAGGGATAGCAAGTTCAGCCTTTATTTCCATTCTCCTAAGTATTCATGATTTGGGGCTTCTATAGACGTAGCATATTAAATGCTTCAGAAAACCACTTATCTGGAACATATCTGCCAACGAGCATTTCTAGTGCAAATCTTCGGTTTCTGTTCCCAGAGGTTCTTTTGTCTCAATAGAAGGCACAGCGCACAGTGCATAATTATTTTCATCTGGTAAAACCATCAATAGTGGTGTAGCAAATAGGAGAAAAGCAAACATATGATATACATTCGAAGGAAGAAATATGTAGCCATCACAATAAGTTCTATACCAGAGCAAATGATCCATTAAACTTTAAAACACGTAAGTACTTCCCCTTGTATATATATAGTTTCAATGGAACCTATAGTGCGTGACAATATGTAGGTGGTTTTGGACAAAGACTTGCAGCTGTAACCGGGTTTCCTAGTTTACCCTATGCTTATGAAGAGGATAACTGGATATCATAGTAATTCTGCAGTGTAAGTGCAGAGAAAAAACATGAAACCACTAACACTATCTTGACTCTTGAGGCAGCTTACGTTCCCAAACACTAATATTCCAGGCAATAATAAATTCAAAAAAAATGTTCTCTGTATTGGGATAAACAAAAACCGACTTATCTGAGCGTATGGTAAGCTAATCTAGAACATGTAATCAACAGATGTAATCAGCAGATATATACCATTAGAAAGAAGTATTGTGGGCAACCATTGTATTTATCTTCCTCTCCACCTCCATGCCAATCAATTGTCAACTATCTGCACTGACATCAAATTATATCATGACACATGCAGGCGATAAATGAAATAGCAAATGAAAATTTTTGCTATTCTTCGCATACAAAATTTTCGCAGCAGCATCAAGTGATCACAGTTGCATAATGTAAAATTTTTGAAAGCCACCAAAATTAGAAGGTCTTCCAAGAAAATGTTTATATATCCCTCAATAACAGCCTCAAATGAGCCAGGAACTGTGGATTTTAGGTTACAGGAGCACCAGGTAAACACGCGTCATATTCATTCCATCTCCAAGCCACCAACTGGGCATGCATGCATTGGTGTGCCAATAACATGAACCATTGTGACTGCCTTATACTGTTGGCATCCCTCTAAGATCAACACCACAAAACCCTGAAACGGGGAACCACTACATGCTCAGACTTCAACCATCATCCAGGACTAACATCGATCAGTATCGCCATTAGCCTTTCAAACAACAGTAACCTTACCTAGCCTACCCTAAAAAAACATCCTGGTTTAGAGGAAGGATAGAGTACAGACTGAATTTCCTTAACTGAGTTAAGGATTCAGTCTCTTACTTAACTGACAGCAAAGCCCAATTTCTTGAAAGTGACAATTTGTTGATCCAAAGTTCGTCCTTTTTTTCGTTGTCTTCACCCTCGCCATGGAGGTTTCGATCTCCTAAGCGGCTGGTTCTTCGTCTGCGTCGTCGTCGTCGAGAGGGATCGATCTCGGCCTCTCGGTCCTTGTTCAAGTCAAGCATCAGCAGCATCTCCACCGGTCGTCGCGGACATGGTCCTCGTCGTGGAGCCATCTCTACCGACGCAACCGGCCTCTCTGCCCGGATTGCCGCCTAGAGCACATCACCGCCGCTTCGTCCGCCTCCAGATCCACTCGGTCATCGGCACCACCTCGCCACTTGTCGACCTGCGCCCGCCGCTGGCCACCGACTCAACCGCCCGGCCTCCCGCCGGCCTGGCGCTCCCCATCGACGCCGCCCTCCGTCACCTCCACTCCGTCGACGCCGCCGGCCCGTTGCCCTGCGCCGACCCAGTCCACGCCGGTGCACGGGGTACTCGTCCCGCCGGTCTCACCGCCCCCTCTGCCTGGAGCACGCCTTCACGCCGCTGGCCGGCCCGTCGCCCTGCGCCTCTCCACCGCTGACCGCCACCGTCTCTGCGCTGCCTCCGCCCAACCTCTGCTCCAAACCGCCGCCGGGTCCCCTTCCGATCTAGAGTCCGTCCTCGACCCTTCGCCTCGGCGCGCCGCCGGCCTGGACGATGGGGGAGGAGGCGCGGTGGCGGAAGGAGGAGGAGGAGGCGCGGGCGGTCTGGGCGACGGTTTCTTTTCTTTTCTTTTTGGCGATTTGGCGATGCAGGGTTAATCGGCGCTTATTGCAATTACAGCGTTAATTGCACTAAACAACTCTTACGTTTTATATTAGTCTAGATATTGCGATGAATTATTACTCCTATTTAATAGCTTGATTTTTGATTTTCTAAAAAAAAGAGCTATTTACTTATTGTAATTAAGCATTGTGGTTGATGTTGTCTTTATTTACTAATGACAAACATGATTAATAGCTGCGTTAATTACATGTACCTGGAACTAATTTTGAGTCATGACTGATCGAGCAGGGTAATGTATAGGCTGCCTAGAGTAAGTATTGCATTTATTCGAGATAGAGTATAACGGTATATTCTAGAGTAAGAATTGTATTGTTGGTCTAAAGGAAAAAAATTCATTTGACACGTTGTACTTTGAATCAACGATGTTAAGCTTTTTCTTTTTTATACCACAAGTGTGCCTTGCATGTTCTCTACAACTATATGGCAGTAACAGACTAGAGAAGATGTTTGGGGTTTGCCTGTTGTGTTCACTGGAATGATTTTGTAGTATTGAAAGTAAATTTGAAGCTTTCATAAGCAAGCTGTGATGATTCTTTATATAATCTTAGCGTTATGAAATTTCACTGTTTGGCATAACATTGTTGTCCTTGAGTCGTGAAAACTCCAGCAAAATATTGTTTGGGTTAGAATTAGGTACAAGCATCTGATTAAGTTATTATAAATCACATCCACCATCTGATTTAGTGAAGGTATCCCTAAAACAAACAACATGGATACAAATTAATCACCTTACAAAGGGTGATTCCTCTATCTTTACAAAGGATGATTCCTCTATCTTTACAAAGGATGATTCCTCTATCTTTACAAAATTAAAAAAAAACATCAGTTGCAGCAAAAAAAGTTTCTTCTCTACATAGTTCAAATATATTATGCTGAAGAACTTTATTATACAATACAATTTATATACTTTGGAGTCATATATTAGTTTTCTGAAACATTGGAGCAAATGTGATCCATCTAATAAAATGTTTTATGATACCATTTACTCATTATTTATATTATTGCTTTTCTCAATATTTACTATTATAAAGGATGCTGATTCACTGATTCTTAACTATCTTAATTTTGTTGGTTTTTTACTTTAGATGTTCCATGACAACCATAGAATCATTCAATATATTACATAAATAATTATACTATTATTATTGCAGAAAAGTACTCCATCCGTTTCTGGTTATAAGACATTTTGACTTTGGTCAAAGTCAAATTACTCTAAGTTTGACTAATTTTATAGAAAAAAAATAGTAATATTTTTAACCCATGTCAAAAATATTATGAACATTTATTCAATTATAGATTTAATAAAACTATGCTAGAGTTGTAAATATTACTAATTTTTTCTATAGAATTAGTCAAATTTAGAGTAGTTTGACTTTGACCAAAGTCAAAACGTCTTATAACCTGAAATGGAGGGAGTAGTAGTGAAGAAGATACTGATTATCATTTGATTCAAACAAACAGTAAAAATAAGCGCTGCTTGATAACATATCCGATAGAAACCACATACTTTTGTTATATGGATTATGCACAATACTAACTTTTGGTGTATTTATAACAGATGCATTACATGTCCATCGAGAAAAGTGGTGATCCAAAACCTATACTCATCTAGCTAGCTTAATTTATCAGAAAATTGAAATAGGGCTTTATCAAAAGCTATGATTCAGGTCCCGAACAATGTATGACTATATAATAGACAGTTTATATTTATATATTGAATAATCTACAATATGGCTAAGTACTATACTCAAGTAGTAATGCAAAGTTATGGCTACTATTGAGATGGCTCTCACAAAGTTCCAGTTTAGATGTTGAATCAGTGACGGATCTAGAAATTTTCTTCAGCCTGGGCATTAAGGCAAGGCTAACAAAAATCGATGTATAACAAGTACAGAGAATAATGGTGTAGAAGTAAAATTGACAATCCTCAAGTACTTGTTTTGCTATTGTGTTAAGCATGGTAATCAAATAATAAACAAACTACTGCTACACCTGCCTAGCTAAGCATGCATGGTAATTAGGTAACTAGTGTTGCGTTGGATGGAGCCCGGGCACCTGCCCAGGGTCGCCGGGCGCTGTCTCCGCCACTGTGTTCAATTATCATTGATTAATCAATTGCCAGCTTTATCTATTTACATGTTGAAGTACTCCACTGTATTCATTTCAATGACTTTGTGATATACATGTAACATGTTATTACAATTTGTTCCTGGATCTTGAATTCCTGATTCGATTGGGCACTATTTCATGCAGTGCTGGGGCTGTCTCCTGAATAGTTTTACCATCCATAAACTGAAATTTCTATCTGTTGAAAATGGCCATCAAACGGAAAAGAATCATTTCTGTAGAACAGCATGATGGTTAAACATGGAACTGAGTTTTTTTTTTCCCAAGGGGAACAGAGGGATTTTGGGCTTTGCAATATGAGCATATATGCCAATCAGAACAAGATTAATGTCTTATTTGGCTGATGATAAGGCTTAATAATTAATAGGGTATACGCTGCATCCAATTGGGCAGGCCTACATATACTTCCACGCGAAGCCGCGGTTACTTTCTAGTATTTGTGAAAGCTACACCGAAAAGGACAAAATAAATGGGTGAGGGTTGAGCCAGTTGAACCTAGTACCAGGTGCATGAAAGAAACACTATAAAGGACCACTACGTACGAAAGCGTAAGCTTTGGCCTTTGAGCTAGGTGCATGAGATAAAGATGCACATGCACTCCACAGCCACTGTGAAAGAACAAGTTGTGTGTACGTATGTATGTAATATATTTCAACAGAAAATTTATTGTATTCCAACTGAATACAATGAATCATTGCAGTACCTCCGCCCCCTGTTAGTTGTACTCGGGCAGTGGGGAGCATCCCGTCCCACATGGAGGTCGATGGGGATCGATGGAGCAAGTCACAACGGGAGTCAATGAGTACAGAAGGAGCATAGTGTGGGTGTGTCTTACATCATGGGATCCGTTCGACGAGTGCAGAAGAAGCATCGGTACTAGTGTGGGTGAGTGTCTTGTATCATGGAAGCAACCAAGGTGTACCTTTGTAGCCATTTGATGGATAGCATGGGGATTTTCAGTTCAAATGTCAAAGTTTCCATAATGTGATTAAGTTGTGCTTCTCTATCATCAATTGCCGATGTGGTGCTAAACCGCCCATTACACATCGGATTGCTTCCCTATCATCCATTACTAATGTGAGATTAAACGACCCATTACATATTGAGTGGCTCACTTCGGCCCAGCTCCGCTATTCATAGGTTCACCAGAGATTCTCCACAAGTTTACAAACTTTGACTCCAATGCCGTTTACACTAAAAAAAAAAGATACACACAGGCCGGCACTATAGGTGCTGGAACAAGCACCTTTTGTATTTTTCCCACCTCCATAGGCTGAAGTACAAAAAAAAATCGGCACTTTAACTGACTATAAAAAAAAGATACCTATACTATAGGTGGATACCTTTAATATATTATAGGTGTCGGTTAATTAAAACTAACACCTATAAAACGAACCGAGCTGAGCCGAGAGAGAAAGCCGTTTTTTTAGCCCATGGGTTGGGTGCGAGTGGATAAAGACGCTGCGTGGGAGGTGAGGGGGGCATCCTTATCCACTCGCCCCCTCCTCTCAGCCGTCTCTCTCACCCTCTCACGTGGTCACTCCCTCTCCTCCCCTCTTGTCCCCGCCCTCTCTCCCTCTCATCTCTCCCTTGCCGGTGAGGGGGGCATCCTTATCCACTCGCCCCCTCCTCTTAGCCGTCTCTCTCACCCTCTCACGTGGTCACTCCCTCTCCTCCCCTCTTGTCCCCGCCCTCTCTCCCTCTCATCTCTCCCTTGCCGATAGCAGAACAGGCGGCGGCGATGGCATCGGCGGGTCCCGCGGGCCGGATCCTGCGGTCCTCAACCCCCTCCCCCTCCCCATCCGCCCGCAAGGTTCTCCCGCGGATCCGGCGGTGGCGGTGGCGGTGATGGTGGTATCGGCAGCTCCCACTAGCGGATCCGGCGGAGACGGCGACAATGTCATTTCCGGTGGATGGATCCGGCGGCAGAGGTGTTTTCGGCGGTCCTCTACCCCTCCCCCTCACCCTCTGTGCCCAAGCTTCTCCCGCGGCGGCGGCGGTGGCATCGGCACTCCCGCGGGCAGATCTAGCAAAGGTGGCGGCAGTAGCGTTTCCGAAAGATGGATCTAGTGGTCCTCTACAACATCCCCCTCCGCCCCCAAGCTTCTTCAGCGGCGGATCCGACATTCCTAGGGTGGCGGCTTCTCGCGCAGATCCAGCGGCGGCGGTGACGTTGGCGGCTCCCGCGGGCAGATCTGGCGGAGGGGACATTGGCGACGGTGGGCGGATCCGCGGGTTTTTATGTTATTTGTGTGTTTGTGTTGTTGTGTTTATGTGATGATGATGTTGTTGATGTGATTGATTTTAGGGGTAATTTTGGGGCCGAAGCGGGGGGAACTCGCACTCGATGCATTGGCTTGATTCCGAGCCGATGCATCGAGCCGACCCTTTTTTCTTTTGCATCTAGGAGACCTTAAAGGTGCAGGTTCCTAAACCAGCACCTTTAAGAGGACTCAAAGGTGCCGCTATCTAGGTGTTGGTTGGGAAAACCGGCACCTATCGCCTATTCAGTAGTAGTGTTATTTATGTGCTAAGGATCCAAACCCATCACATATTGTTTGTGTTCCCCTATGCAATTGTGCGATTTGGAGATCATTGCGGGAGAGAGATCAGCGAGAAGAAGAGCTTATATTGATAGGTGGGGTTAATGTTGTTTTAAAACATAAATTGTTGACTGGATTAACATGTGTGAGAAAACCACCTCGTTGTGACCGAGGGTGTAAAATTGAATAGTATTAATAGTGTTAGAATAGGTGTCGAATATACTAATTACAATATGTTGAGAAAATTCAATCTATAGTACAGCTAACAGAACGATACCAAAAAACTGAACAAAAAATTTCCAATTTCGACCAGAAGCATGGGCCACCCGTTTTTCTTCGATTCATAGCACCTTCATCACAGCTGCCGTTCGGGTCAAGTTTGTAGCAGCGAGTTAGGATGGAGAAAGACCAATTTGCCCTTGGACCAAGCTATCGGCTCCGGTGGACCAACTATTTGCTGCTTAACCTCAAGCACCGCGAGTTCACCGACGCAGAGGAGTAGACCATCAAGCTCCACTCCGTCGTCGGCAACAGGTAAGCAACGAATGATCTCTCTATGCCATTTTTTTCCATTTCTGGCAATGTGTATTGAGCAACACGATCTGTGCGTGCAGATGGTCGTCGATCATGGCGCGACTGCCTGGGCGGACGGGCAACAACATGAAGAACCACTGAAACACGAAGCTGAAGAAGAAGCTGTCCAGGATAGGCATCAACCCCGTCATGCACAAGTCCTTCTCGCACCTCATGGCCGAGGTCATGTTACAACTTATACTACTACCAAGGATACCTCACTAGCGGCAAACCTTGTCAAAAGTATTGGCCGTGCGAGCATATCGTCGTGCTAAGGGTTTTTGTCATACTTGTGGTGAGAGGTGGAATTGAGTACATAAGTGTGGCCCTACGGTCCAACTGCATGTCGTGTAGGAGCTTATGAAAATGTTGTTTGAGCAGAGTGGGGAAGCAATTGACGTAGAACCTAATGTGTCAGATGATGAACAAAGAACATGTGTCTGGTGAACTCAGTTAGTTATCCAAGGAAGCAGTTCAGGGTACCGAGGCGTCTGGAACTTTGAGGTTGTAGGGTATTATTCAGCAGCATGAAGTACTTATGTTGGTCGTTTCCAGAAACTCGTAGAGTTGTAAATCTGAGAGTTGGCTTTAAAATTTGGGGGGGGGGGGGGTGTTCAGTCTGCAGAAATCCTATTTGCGTTTGAGTGGCAGATGGTGGTATCTATTGTTGTACTAAGGAAATCAGAGACTGTTGTTGGTGGGTTCAAGGAGTATCCTGTGTGATCACATTGAAGGTGCTATCTTTGGGGTGTTATGATGTGATATTGGGTATGGATTGGTTGGGAGATCATAGTCCAATGGAAGTGGATTGGAAGGGCAAGCCTCTAACTTTCAAACAAGGCGATAAGACTGTGTGCTTCACATTTGTGGTACCCAACATATCTGATTGTCCTCTGATGTCAGTTGTACACATCAGAGGTTTATTCCATCATGATGCCATCATTTGTACTGTTGAATTGTGTGTGGCTGACCTATGTTCAGTAGAGGTTATTGATTCCCCAGAAATTCAATAGTTGTTACAAGAGTTTGCAGCAGTGTTCGATGAACCAAAAGGTTTGCCTCTAGTTTGTCCTTTTGACCACTCAATTCCTCAACTACTAGGAGCCTAGTAGCTAGTTAATTTACAGCCTTACCGGTACAATCTGGCTCTGAAGGATGAAATTAAGCATGAGGTTGCTGAAATGTTAGCTCAAGGGGTAATTCGGCCGAGCTCTAGTTCTTTCTCTTCCCTAGTTTTGTTGGTGCAAAAGAAGGAGCTCACTTGGAGATTTTGCATTGATTACCGTCATCTAAATGCAATCACGGTCAAGAATCATTATCAATTGCTAATTATGGATGAATTGTTGGACGAAATGGTAGGGGCATCTCTCTTCACCAGTTTGGATCCCAGGGCGGGCTATCATCAAATTCGGATGAGACTTTGAGTTCAAGGTGATGTCTTATGGTCTGACTGGGGCACCAGCAACTTTCCAAGGGCTTGAGCACTATCTAGGCTCCTCTTCTGCGCAAGGGAGTGTTAGCCTTCATTGACGATATTCTGGTATATAGTAGCAATTTGGAGGATCATGTTGTTCTGTTGTGTCAGGTGCCGCAGTTATTATCAGAACATCAATTAAAAGTAAAGCACTCCAAATGCTCTTTCGCTCAATCTCGCTTGATTACTTGGGGCATGTGACTAGTGGGGAAGGAGTTTCAACTGACCCCAAGAACATTTAGGCAGTGATAAATTGGACGGTACCATCTAATGTCAAGGAAGTAAGTAGATTTCTTGGGCTCGCAGGTTATTATCACAAGTTTGTCAGACACTTCGGCATTATTAGTCGACCCTTGACAGATCTCTTGAAAAAGCATACAATTTTCTTATGGACAACTAAACATCAGACGTCGTTTGAGCCTTTGAAATTGTCTTTAACCTCTACACCGGTCTTTGCTTTTGACCGACTTTACAAAGACTTTTGTCCTTGAGACGGATGCTTCTGATCACGGTGTTGGTGTTGTGGTCATGCAGGAATGGCATCCTCTGGCATTTCTTAGTAAAACATTGGGACCAAGGAATAGAGATTTTTCTACCTATGAAAAGGAATGTCATGAGTTACTGTTGGCAGTGGATCAGTGGAGGTCGTACTTGCAATTTGGAGAATTTATCATCCATACTGATCAATGAAGTATGATTCATTTGGGGTATTGAAGATTGGCTACTCCTTGGTAACAAAAAGCAATGACTAAGTTATTAGGCTTGTTTTACAAATTGGTTTATAATAAAATGGTTGGAGAATCATGCAATGGATGCGTTATCACGCTGTGACCAGTCAAACTGTGACCCCTTGCAATTGGCTGCTATTTTTGTTTGTGTGCTAGCTTGGTTGGATGAGGTGCAAGTAGGTTACCCGGATCCCATCATATCCAAATTAATTTCGGAATTGGTAGTGAAACCAGATTCCTTACCGAGTTACACTCTGTCAGAAGGCATATTGCATTTTCATGGGTGCATTTGGTTGGGCAGTAATTTGGCATTGCATCAACGGGTGTTACAGGCTTTGCATGCAGGTGTGATCGTGGGTCATTCTGGTATACAAGTAGAATACAGTTGGGTACGCAAATTGTTTGCTTGGCATGGGTTGATGAAAACAGTTCGCTCCTTTGTGGAAGATTATGCTATGTGTAAACAAGCTAAAGCCGAACGAGTGCGCTATCCAGGTCTACTCCAACCTTTGCTGGTCTCAAAACATGTGTAGCAGATGCTATCACTGAATTTTATAGAAGGCTTGCCTCGATCTTTCGGATATGGTTGCATACTTGTGGTGGTGGATCATTTTCGCGGTATTCTCACTTCATTGCCTTAGCTCACCCCTTAGCTCACCCCTTTACAGCTTTTGATGTTGCAATGGTGTATCTATCTAATGTCTACAAGCTTCATGGGTTACCTTAATCGCTAGTGTTGGATCGGGACTGTATTTTTACAAGTACCCTCTAGACTGAGTTGTTCAGGCTCAAAGATACTCAATAGAGGATGAGCTTAGCGTATCATGCGCAAATGAATGGGCAAACTGAGCGGGTCAATCAATGCTTAGAAACCTTTTTGCGCTACTTTGTGCATGCTTACCCGAAGAGGTGGTATCGATGGTTGGAGTTGGCGGAATTTTGGTATAACACAGCCCATCATTCTGGGTCTGTTCGGCTGCAAGGGCGCTACAGCCTGTAGGAACAGTGAAGCAAGTACAAAAAAAAGCAGTGGCTGGACGCGGTTGGCTGCAAGCAGCTGCTATACCTGCCATCCGAGCAGGCCCTCTGTGTTAGGTACGTCGCCGTTTTAGTTGCTGTATGGACATCCACCTCGCCATTTTGGGTCCTAGATATCTGATCTTGTGCAGTACCTAATCTGGAGGAGTGGATGAAAGAAAGGAGTGTAGTGACTAGCTTGCTGTGTCAACATTTGAATTGCACTCAGTAGAGGATGAAACCGCAAGCTGATAAGATAAGACTCACTCTGATCATGTGTCTGTTGTGGGCGATTGGTTGTTCCTCAAGGCCCAACCCTATGCTCAATCATCAGTGGCAGTGCACACTAACCATAAATTATCATTTCATTATTTTGGCACATTTCAGGTGACAGCCAGAGTGGGATCAGTAGCGTATCGTCTCCAACTGCCTGCATCTTGCTCCATCCACCTGAGGGTCCATGTCTCGCAGCTTTGCAAGGCTTTGTCTTTTGGAGATCTTTCTACTGTTCGTCTTCCTCCTACAATGCCAAATGAAGATCATGTTCAAGTTCAAGTTCTGGCATGTCGGCGTTGCAAGCGAGGAGTAGTGGTGCCGGAACAAATCAAGGTGCGTTGGTCGGGAGCCACGTCTGATGAAGCGACTTGCGAAGATGCAGCGGCTTTGCGCCATCGTTTCCCGGGTGCACCAGCTTGGGGACAAGATGGTTCTAAAGGGGAGAGGAATGTTACAACTGCTATTACTACCAAGGATACCTCACTGGCGGCAAACCCAGTCAAAAGTATTGGCCATGGCGGTCGGTTGAAGCGGCCCAGCTCTCAAGTAATTGGGCCAGAATGGGTGTAAAAGCTAGGCCAGGGTGTACGAATCTATAAGTACTCCTATGCAATTGAAGCCGGACAACTTTTAAATACATAAAATCACTCAATCCCAAACTATTGCTCCTCTCCCAAGTCTTCTCCTCTTTTTCTTACACTGTTCCTTGCCCCCAACCTGTTTGAACTAGGGATGCAAGTGGGCCAACCCACAGACCCGCTTGTAGGCAAAATTAGTAAGTAACATGCGGGTTGACACGTGGGTTACCTATTAATTTGACAAATAAATGGGTTTATGGGTTGATCCACTTGCGTCTCTACGATGCGGCAAGCTAAGCCATAACGTGAAAACCTGCGGATTACCCTTTATTTAACATATAAGTAGGTTCGCAGGTTGACCCGCTTTTATTCCTAGTTTGAACCAATTCCCTCACTAGTTCGTAAAAGATCGCCACCATTCTAGCGGAGCCGTAGGTCGCACACAACCTCGCCGAGGCCGCTCTGGGTTGCTTGAAGGACGAGATGCTCCACTTCCTCACTAAGAAGCACCCCTTCAATATTTCCTTGCCCTCCGTGCTCGATGGCTCCATCACATCCGCACTCGTCGCGCCCTATGTCCTCTCCGTGTCGCCGCACCACCCACAAGTTGACGGCACATTGACTCCATTGAGTGCATCAAGCTAGGTTTGTCCCGCGCACCGTCATGAGTGATCCTTCTACCGCCGTCGTCACCACCCTCGTTGCTCCCGTGGAGGACAAGCCGTGACCGCCCGGCGACATGTCTGAGGGGCTCACCAGGATGTATGCCACAAATAACTCGGCGGTGCACGCACAGGCCGAGTTACGGTACGATGGAGCTGTCACGCCAGGCTATGTCCTCGGCGGTGATGACAACCATGAAAATTCATCTTATGAAAATTTTCTCTACTCAAACCTAGCACCGTTTGCTTAAAATATGACGGAAGTGCTATGCATACAAGAAAAAAGGGTGGCATGTGTTTCTGATGGAAAGCTAGAAGGTTTTTGCTATTATTTGGGTACCAGCTTGTTTCTTGTGCTATTGATCGAATTTTCTCAAATATGTTACAGTTGGACTTGGAGTTGTATAGGTGGTAAGGATGGAGTTAGCATCAGACTTTGCAACCCGGCACTTTTTAAATAAAGAGAGAGACGCCATACTGTAACCATAGCGACAACAATGTAGCGCAGGTGCGTATGGAGAGGATAGTGGTGAGGCCATGTACTCCTAGCAGCTAACTGTGCTATGTTGATGGGGAAGCACCCGTAATCAGTGTCTCGGGGATGTATGCATTGGCTAAAAGTTGTCAACAAATATCATATGTTCTTGTGTTGTCATTTGACATGTATGAGTTGATCAATGGTTGAAGCGATTGGGAAAGTTAGTTGTCATTCCACTATACCGACTAACTTTTTATAATAGATAGCTGAGGGAGTTTTCACATCTGGTTTCAAGCTGAGGGGTGTATTTTAGAAAAAACATTATAGTTTGTTTTTTTTGGAAGGGTTCAATGGTATTATCTCTCTTTTTTTTATCATAGATTTCCCCATACAAGTTGGCAACCATCCAAATCATGGATTCACCCTTGGCTAGTTTGATCAACTAGTCTACAACCTATATGTAAAACTGTTTTATGAAACTAGACCAACCCTGCGTCGCTACGCACAGGTGACATGGGGGGCGACAACCAGCGCCGCCGCCAGAGCTCACCACCGGAAAGCTAGCCGGTGAGCTAGGAGGGTGGCGGCGGGGCCTTCTCCTATGGTGGCGTTTCCTCTCGGGCGCGTGAGAGGCG
Source organism: Oryza glaberrima (assembly GCF_000147395.1). Classification (NCBI taxonomy): domain Eukaryota; kingdom Viridiplantae; phylum Streptophyta; class Magnoliopsida; order Poales; family Poaceae; genus Oryza; species Oryza glaberrima. The sequence continues at coordinate 16,035,956 of NC_068327.1, read as the reverse complement.
GCGAATGCCGACGGCGGGGAATGGCAGCAACGAGCTCTCCCGGCAAGGTGGCAGCAGATCCGCGATTGCCGTCGCTGGATCTGGCCTGCCCCAGGCTCGATTCGACCGAAGCGGGCGGCGCCGTGGCGCGGCGTGACGGAGGCGGTGTGGCCGACGACAAAGGGGGCCGCTGCGAGATGGCTCGCGAAGCAGGCACGCAGGTGGCGGAGGGCGGCACATGTGAGGTGGCGCCCACCGTCACCCCCTCTCCAGCGGCGAAGGCGGCGCGGCGCGAGCCGGCATGCGAGGCAAGAATGCGCGAGGCCGTGCCCACCGTCCCTCTTTCCGGTGCGGCCGTCAGCGGTGGGGCACGTCGGTGACTCCAGTGCACCGGCGCAAACGGGGCGACGCCGACCTCCGACTGTCGTTGCGTCTCCCCCTCCCCCCTACCCCCACCCCCACCCCACCTCTGCTGCCACCTAGCACCACCTCCCTTCCTCTCGCTTCCTCCCTCGCCTCTTCTTCCTTGAAGCTAATTGCTTTGCTGCTTTGTTCGCCCCTGCTCTCCTCTCTGTGCTGGTGGTAAGGTTGGAGGTTGTTGTCACAGTTGTAAAACGGTGATTTGCTGCGAAGCCTGGCGGCCCTTGGTGGAGATGTGCCTTCTGCCACAGAGCTTCTCCTGGATCTCGTCGGAAACATGGTTGACACCGATGTCTTTGATGCACCTGTCTTCAACTTTCGGTTCCTCTTCCGACCGGCCAGACCTCCTCCCCTCCTTGATGCTCCTTTCTTATGTTGGCCAGACTGCTTCCAGACCATGGTCGTGGAGTCTTCCGTTGGATGAGGAGAAGTGTTCATCCGTGAAGTTGGTCCAGCTTGTTTGTGGTCCGGGCTTTTTGGCCTCGCCGGTGCTTTAAATGCCCTGTGTCTTAGTGAACCTGTCGTAGGGCCGAGTTTGGAGCAATGTGCTTGCCCTCTGTTGTGCTAGAGTTTCAGTGTTTAGGCGGAGTCAGAGATACTACATCGGGTTTAGCCCATGAGCTAGGCAACGATAACACTCAACACTTTCACTTTGGTTTCCTGGAGGTCATGCCCCTTTCGAGGGAGTCTTGGGTGAAAACCCTGCTTGTTATTCTAAGATCGGCGACATCGACGCCTGTGGTGACGTATCCTCCTTGGAGGTGTTGCCTCGTTGACTCTCTCCCCCTTTGGGTGAAAACCCAGTCCGGTTCATGGGCGGGCGTTGGCAGCGGCTCCTTTCATTGCTACCCTCCTTGGAGGCTTCGCCTTTAAGGTATTGCTCCTTCCTCGGTCACTTTCGTGGTTCATAGTCATTTTGTCACAGGCTTTTTGCTTTGTCTTCTGTATGGGGTTTTGCGGGTTCTCCTGTAACAAAATGAGCAGTTGTATAGTTTTTGGGTCCAGTTTCATTATAAACGGGGTCAATTCTCTTCTGGTAGAGTAGAACTCCTACCATTGATTCTTGAAAAAAAAAGTTTGATCTACTGGTGGGATGGTGTGGTAGAGCAAGTTGATTGATCACTAAACGTACACCAGCTCGAGCAAGAGACCAAATTATTCAGAAGGCGTCATCATTAAGCAGCAAGTTGGACGGATGACATCTTCCTGCAGCAAGTTGGAAAAAAAAGTGCGCTATTTTCAACTGGGGGCGACGTACGAAATTTTTCAGTAAAAACACCTTGAATTTTTATAATAGGCAAAGATAAAGATATACATACTAAAAAAATTTCTATGCGTTGTAACGGATGAAGGCTATTTAAATCTTATTATTATAGTGAGAATTCGCTTGGATATATATTTTTCTAGAAAATCATGTCAAGTTAGCATGCAAGTTTTTTTAAATAGATTTTTTATACAACTCCTATATTTCTAAAAGCGAACAAACTTAAAACCCTACTCAAATACGGATGGATATGTATTTTCAAAAGCGAACGGATTTAAAAACCGACTCATATACGGATGCCGTACCAAAGAACCGATAAAAACATATTCAACTTTTATAATAATAGAGATAGAGGAGAGATATATCCAACGGATCAACGGATCGAACAGCTATATAAGCCATCCTGATCTCTCTGGAATGAGCACAAGCACAGTTCAGAAGACAGAGAAATTACACACGCACCACCACCACCACCAAAATCGAAATGGTACTCGGCCTGGAGTGGAAGTTAGAGGCCACGATAGCCATGACCGCGCTGGTGTTGACGGAGCTGCACCGGATGAGGGACAAGAAGAAGGCGTCCGACACGCTAGCGGAGGACGTGGCTTTCATCAAGAAGGATCTTGAGTTCATGGAGTCATTCCTGGCGGATGCCGCCGACGCCGAGAAGCGTAGCCACACCCACCACACGACGACGACGACGACTCCCTCCAAGAGTTTGAGCACCTGGTTGCGACACATCCGCGGCCTGTCTCAGGACAGGAACCGTATCCTCTAACATTAATCAATTAATCAATAGCTATAGATTAATTGGCATACAAGTAATTAAATTAATTAGTAGATTATATAGTTAAACATTATCATACATAATGAGTAGGAAATTTTTTTACAGAAATAGTCCCTTTATGTTCATTAACATGAGCTCACCAACTTGTAGATTAAGAGAATTGTCTCTTTCTGATGGAAGATGTGGCAACGCAAATAAAATTGATGCACAAGATTCATTCCTTAACAGGTTCATATGCTAATCATTGCGTCTAACAGGTAAGTTAAACCTAATTATCGTCATGTGCTAGTTACTTGCCGATTCCTGTAGCATTTAGCGATATTTGCCTCCTTGATAATATATTTGGTTTACAGGAATTTATTTAACTACATAATCTACTAATTAGTTTGATTAATTGCATGCCAAATAATCTATGACCGTTGATTTAGAATGGAAGGTGTGGATCAAAGGAATATCACACCGTGACATTATTGTGTAATGTTAGAGGATACGGTTCCCTCAGGACGTCGAGGACTACCTCCAGGAGTTTTGCCTTCATGCGGAGAAGCCGCCTCGTGCCAAATCCAAGCTGCTCTTGCCACTGGACACCATCACCAAGCAGATCAGCAGACTGAGGAAAGAAATTGAACATGTGAACAAGACCAGTGGGATATACTGTAACGCACTTAATTTTGGTCCGGACGCTGCACAGCCCATGGTAATTAAGAAAACATACTTATATTACTTTATTCATGTGCATATATGTAAATTAACTTCACTCCAGTTTACTTATGTGATTGACTGTCAGGTGTAAGCTGAAGTCAGTCTCCTGAGATTTTTTTGTATGGTTTAATATATATTGGACATGATTAATAATTAGTGCAGGTGCACTAATTAATCTTAACCAACTAACAGTTTAGAAAATGGTAAAAAATGTAATATGCATCGTTCCTTTCCCACATGGGAGTATGCAAGCATGGATTAGTAAGAAAAAATTCCCAATAGCTAACCTTCAAATAAAATTTCCTTTTAAATTACTAATATTCGTTGTAATTAAATCTTTATAACAATATTATATATGATTATATTCTAATAAAATAACATATCTAAGTTGTAAATTACTTTTAGCATCTATATATATATATATTACTTTTATATTTGATTAAATTACTTCTTATCCGTTCATAATTTTATGAGTTATTTATTTTTATTGTTGTTTTTAAGTCAATTACATAATTTGTGTTGATTAAATTTAACTTTTAGATAAACTCATATTCTTACCTCTACAATGGATTTACTTCTAATACTAAGTTACTTTTATGATTTATGTAAATTAATTTTTATGATTTATTGAATTTACTTTCATAAATGTTTAAATATTAATTTATTCAGATCTAAAAGTAATTTACATATATGATAAAAGTAATTTAATGCGTACATTTTTTATCAAAAATAATCATTTGGGATCTTATAACAAAGATTTTATTGCAACGAATATAACAGTGGGATCAGATTGTAAATCATATAAGTAAAAGAAAATTATACAAGAAGAAAAATTTGCATGCATGACCTAGATAGCAAAACTGATCTAGCTTTGTCGTGTACTTGTAGCTAATTAGTAGCAGTTCACTCATGCATGACTGGCGTCGCCCTGATAAAACTAAGGGCCCCATTGATTTGGAGGAAAAATATAGGAATTTTAGAGGATTTCAATCTTATAGAAAAATTTCCTAAGAAACCCTTTGAAACAAAGGATTGAATCCTATCCAATCCTCTGAAATTCCTATGGAATGGACAATCCTATAGAGATTTTGGAGGAAATTTAGTAAGAGCTCCAGGGCCCCTTTGAATCAAATGAATTATGAAGGAATTTCATAGGATTGAAATCTTATAGGAAACTTTCCTATGTAGCCCTTTGATTCAAAGGATTGAACTTTTCCTATTCCTATAAAATTTCTATGGAATGACTTATTGCATATAGGTTTTGGAGGAAACTTAGCAAGAGGTCCAACCTCTTGGTAAAAATCATTTGAGTCTATCTCTCTCATCCGATTCCTATGTTTTTCCTGTGGTCCAATCAAACAATCATTCCTGTATTTTTCCTGTGTTTTGAAATCCTCTGTTTTACACTTACATTCCTTCCAGAATCCTATGTCTTTCCTATTCCTCCGTTTTTTCATTCCTACGATTCAAAGGAGCCCTCAACCTCTTGGTAACTTTCCTTTAAGTCTATCTCTCTCATCCAATTCCTACGTTTTTCCTACGGTTCAATTAAACAGTCATTCCTGTGATTTTACTGCGTTTTTGCAATCCTATGTTTTACACTTACATTCCTATCAAAATTCTACATTTTTCCTATTCCTACATTTTCTCAATCCTTCGATTCAAAGGGGCCCTAAATAGTACATACAGTACTACTTAAATTTTGCCTTTAATATTCCCTTTCCTCGTATGTACTACGCTTTGATATTCAATTTTGCCTTCAATTATTACAATTTCAATTTTATCAATGGCAATTATTGCAATGGAAACGAACAATTTTCCTATCCATCTATGTACTCCTCTACGTCTTAAAAAAAAAATCAATCTTTATACATGAATTTGAATCTGAATCTGGATATAACCTATGTTCATATGAATTCATATATAGAAGTTAATTTATTTTGAAACGTTCAGAGTAGCCTTCTAATTAGACATTTCCAATAAGTCTTAGTTTTTAACCTGTGACTGTGAGGCAGTGGGTATTTCGATATGCCAACCACTACCACACAATACCAAATAGCCGACCAATATAACAGACAAAAACTGTATGCGTCTCTAAGATAGCATCGCAGATACATTGAATATTAAAGCGTATATGATAACTCACCGATCGAGCCGGATCTCTGCTGGCTATCGTCACAGATTAGGAGAAGGAACACACATTTATGATTTGTATATGGCACAGACGTTAACACGCATTTATGATTGATCTATTATCAGAGACGCGGTTAAATAAAAAAGTGTCTCTGACAATTTTTTCACAAATGCCTGATACATCTGCGTCTCTTATCATAGAAATGGACATAGAAGGAAAACAATGCGTGTGATCTCTTTCCCTAATAGAGCTTTTGCGGTGTTTGTGAGGTACTTAGAAGTACTGACAGGTAGAATAATATGTACCGTTGATTAAGAGAGGGACAAGGTACGGAATAAAATTATCGTAAACGATGGCAGTGCGGTAATTAACTAGTAAAATACGGTATTTTCAGTGAATAGAGAATAGCTAGCTCCATATATATGATCGGTATCTTTCAATAGGAACCAGAGTAAATCTTCCAAAGATTTAGTGGCTTGTATCGTTTGGTAGAAACAAAGTAAATCTTCTGCAAATTTAGTGGATTTAATTGATCTGCATAGGACAAAAAGCGAAGATTGATGTCTCCTTTGTTCTCCTCCACCGTCTCGTTCTTGTCCATGGCCATTCCTGCACCATCCCATCAAGCTCCACCGCTACCAATCACTCCCGCACCACTTTCGTCAACAACTTCGGGAAAACGGATTACCTATCGGCTAGGACGCGTGGTGACGCCCTTAGGTGGCCGAAATACCGACTAAAGCTCACTACCCGCCATTCTTTCTTTCCCCGAGTCAAACCCTAGCTCTCTTGTTCTGAGCGCGCTTGTTGTCCTTTGTGCCTGCCTCCATTTCCCATGGGTGCGTTGTGCCGCGAGACATGTTTACCGCCATCACCGTTGTCATACAGCCATTAGAACCTCAATGCCCTTAGCCTACTCCTCCTGTTTGCCTAAGCTTGGACGGGAGGAAGAAGACGAATAGCGTTGGACCTTCTTGTTAGATACCAAATGTAAATCTCACAAAAGAACACGTAAATAACACAATGGAGGATTATAGAAGATGAAGTACAGATGCGGTACCTACGTACCTAGAGCTAATATTGAGACAATTATACCCTTCTCCATCTCCAAAACAATTATAATTTTACCCTTCCTGCCTAAATACCTATAACAATACTTGAATACCATTTAAGTGGTACCTTTCATTATAGAGCGTTGGATATTTATCTTTTTTAGAATGCAAACACCGTAAAAGTTCTCCCTGGAGGCTTATGTTCCATGTTTGTGATAAGTCCACATCATAGATGCAGATCCAGAGATGTGAGCGTCCTGTATGTGTGATTAACGATCCTGTGGCAGTGAAGTGCCACTAAGATGGAATGGAACATATCCTATGCAAACAAACTTCCCGTACAAATATCATTTAAAATTTTAGAAATAATTGAACACATACTTTCAATAGTATTACACCAACGTGTGAGATCTTATCTTCAAATTCATTATATTTTAACAGTAACAAAAAAGACAAAATTCTGACAGATTTTTACCCAAAAACTGTCAGATTTTTCAATTTTTTGTTACGGCTAAAATATAATGAATTTGAATATGAGACTTTGCAGATATGTGTAATACTATTAGGAGTATGCGTTCAATTTTTACTAGTATTTTCTGTGATATTTACTAGTTGATGTGCACGGAGTGTGTACAGGAAGCTTGTGTGTATAGGATTTGTTCCTAGGATGGAATAGCCTAATAAAGGTCTAGATTTAGGAAAAGATTAAAACAAGGCTCTTGTTCAAAACATTAATAAGAGGGTTTATTTATAAAATTATATCACTCTTAATAGCCAAGAAGCTATGACAAATTAAATTGTTATTACCCTCATTAAGTACATCCAATTGTTTTTTCAAAGCAGTTATTATCTCTAATTAGTTGAGATTAACCAATGAGAACTGTGAATGTACTAATGTGTGGTTGCATTACATTAATAAAGGGTCACGTTTGGATCCCATGCAAGGGCTATTTTAGCCTTACCGAGCGAGGAGAGGCGTTTGATAACGCTAATATAATCTAGCTTAACCTGGCTCGCGTGGGAGAGCCGATTTCGCTCGCCTCTGACGGCGAGCGTATCTTGCATGCACAATTTCCGCAACCATCGAGCGAAAAGCTAGCCTCCGAAGCAGACCAACCAAATAGTTTGGCCATGGCAAAGCTTCTGATAGAGATAGCAGGTATGGGCTGTTTCGCCTATCCAAGCTATAGCCCAGTTCAGCAAACAACCAAACGTGCCCTAATATCTAAAAATGTTTTATAATATGAGAATGGCAAGTAATTTGGTACAAAACTTGAGTCCTAGAACGAAAGTAATAGAGACAGATAGAATAAATTTTTTTATAAAATAATTAATCATTATTATTTTGATACACTTATCTTTAAATAGGTCAGATGAAGCACTATAAAAATATAATTCCCCTGCCACATTGTATGCGCCTCTCGTAATCATGCTACTTTTTTTTTCAGTCAATCTCAGAATCAATGGGACCTGCTTTTAGGAATGCTCCACACATCGGACGAGAAATGGAAAAATCTCACCTCATTCAACTTGTTTCTCAGAATTGCGAGAATCATCAGATTATCTCCATATGGGGAATGATTGGTATTGGCAAAACCTCCTTCATTAGGAGTGTCTATGAAAGCAAAGAGATCACTAGCATGTTTGACCAGTATGCCTGGGTCACTATATTGCATGCTTTTAACCTTCATGATTTTGTTACGAGCTTAGCCCAGGAATTAGATGCACACGATTTTAGTCTTCTTGGAAATGGTGTGCAGAAGAGTGAAGAATCAATCAAGGTTTCGAAGAGAAGATGCCTCCTTGTCCTCGATGATGTATTATCTATTGAAGAATGGAGCTTGATACAACCACATTTGCCTAATGAGACAAACACAAAGATCATAGTCACCACAAGAGAAGCAAGTATTGCTGAGCATTGCTCGGTGACATACAAAAACATATATAAGCTGGAAGGTCTTAAAGAAGATGCGGCACTTGCACTCTTCAAGAACAAGGTATTCCTACTAATCCTAAAAAGAATTGTGTTTTTTTATGCTTGTCAATCAAACTTTTGAGCATTAAATGTTTTCTCACATATGTAATTAAGTGTTATTATCTAAAAAAAATGTTAAGTGACTAATAGAAAATGAACAGGAGTATACTAATCCTTACTATGCATAGCTTTTTGGTTAAGATTCCTCCATATAGTATTCTAAGATTGAGTCCTTTTGTTCACTTTCCCAACTCATCTCTCTCGTTTTCCATGCGCACACTTTTTAAACTACTAAACAATGTGTTTTTTTGGAAAAAAATTATATACAAAAGTTGCTTTAAAAACACATTAATCAATTTTTCAAGTTTTCTTATATAATACTTAATTAATTATACATTAATAAACCACCACATTTTCTGTGCGGGGAACTCCACCACCCGGACGCAGCCTAAGTCTTACGTTTTTGCCAGTTATAATTGTCAAAGTAATATATGGAGATCTCACAGTACTATTTGAGTATTCATTGTGGCTTATGAGCATTGATGTCGTCTTTTGTCAACATGTGCCAATATTAGTAAGCGCATTTTTATAAGAACCTTTTGTTTGGGATATTTCATCATATCTTTTTTTGTAGCAACTCTTTTGTCATTAGTTGCTTTTTTAGAAACAATGTACCTCATCCACCTTATATTTGTGCATGTTGACAATCTTCTCATAACAACTGTAGGTATTTGTAGATAGTTCGAATACTGATTTGGATCTTGACATGTCTACTCAAGCAAAACTCATTATAAAGGAGTGTGACGGTCATCCCCTTGCAATAACCAATATTGCTGGTTTCTTGGCAAGAAAGCAAAAAACAGCTACGGAATGGAAAAAGTTGAATGATGATTTTAGTTCTGGGTCAGTGAGCAAAAAGAATCTTGAAGTAATAAGTACAATCTTTGAACCATCCTATGATGACTTATCCTATCATCTAAAGTTATGCCTTCTGTACTTGTCTGTTTTTCCCAAAGGCCACAATATTAGGCACAAACGCATAGTAAGACGTTGGGTTGCAGAAGGTTACATAAGTAAGACTCATAGCTTGAGTGCAGAAGAGGTAGGTGACAGCTATTTTGCAGAGCTTATCAATCGAAGCATCATTGAACCATCAGAACCAGTACCTCACAATGCTGGCAATATTAAATATTTTTGAGTACATAATCTTATGCACAAGATTAGTATCTCAAAATCCAAGGAAGAAAATCATGGCTTTGTACTTGAAGTTAGCTCTAATAACGAAGGTACAATACGCCATTTATCTATAATCGACGTATGTGAGACAAACAAGAATGCATTGAAGCAGTGTCCTGATCTGACCCATGTAAGATCAGTGACTGTATTTGGGGAGTGGAGATCATCTTAGATTTTAGCATGATGAGGATGCTTCGGATTCTTGATTTGGAGGGCACATCAGGTTTGAAAGATGATGACCTGGATCAAATTGGCAATTTTCTTCACCTCAGTTACCTTTCTTTGAGAGGATGTGCCGATATCTATAAACTGCCAAATTCATTGGGCAACTTGTGGGACATCCAGGTGTTAGATGTCAGTGGCACACGTATCATCAAGCTACCAAAGACCATCACCAAGCTGAAGAAGCTCCAATACCTTTGTGCCGGCAATGTACCAAAGGATGATGCCACCTCTTCTATAGAGTTGAAAGAATCAAGTGATCTTTCAAAAATGGTGCATGAGGCAATTGATGATCCAGAAATGCCAGATTTTGTAGCCAAATCAGTTCAACTTGGCACGACGGCATTGGACATGACAGCAGCTTATTGCAGAAAAAAATGCAAAATACTGACAATGTAAAGGCGCATGACATATACCACGAATATTGCAAGGTCAAGTTTCCTAGTATTCTACATGGACTTGACATGTATGGTGTTGAAGCTCCTGAAGGGATCGACCAACTGAATGACCTGCACACACTTGGTGTTGTTAATGTTGCAGCCGAGAAAGCCATATTACATGATCTTGAAAAACTTAAAAAACTACATAAGTTAGGATTGACGGGGGTCAATAAGAAAAATAGCCAAGCTGTTCTATCTGCCATTGCAAACCTTGTCCTCTTACACTCATTATCATTGCGATCAGAGGGGGAACTAGGTTTACAAGGTTGTTTGGATCACACATTCACACCTCCAAGTAAGCTTCAAAGCCTCAAGATTTATGGAAATCTAGTTACACTGCCAACATGGATCACCCAAATTCAGAATTTGACTAAGTTGAAGCTACGGAGCACCTAGTTGAAGCTGGATCTTTCCTTGGAAGTCCTTGGGAAGCTACCGCATTTGGCCATTTTGCGACTATGGATGAACTCCTTTCAGAGCAAAGAACTCTGTTTAAATTTTCAGCAAGGGACTTTCCTGAGCCTTATAGTGATGGAGTTAAAAGATCAAGAAGGCCTCAAATCATTAACCTTCATGCAAGGAGCGATGCCAAGGCTTGAGTTGCTACAGATCGATAATTGTATACACATAGACGAAAATGGGTTTTCTAGTGTGTCATCTCTTCCAAGCCTGAGAGAAGTTATGCTCAAGGGTGACCACAACGAGGAACTCATGAAGAACCTGCGTGACCAGATCGCTCTGAATCAAAACGAACCAATTCTAAAGGGGGCATGACTGCATATGAGCTGAATGATGGATTGGTTTCTATTGTTGTTTGTGTTTCCTTTTTATGTATCTTATAATTATTGCTCATTTCCCTTCATGCTTTTTGTTTCTTTAGAGATTAATAAGTTCAGGTCACGTGTGCTGTTGCTGTTGCATAATTCTGCATTCAAAGTGTGTGCTCTGGACGTGCTACACCATGTGGGCGAGTTAATTTCATGAGCTGTGGAGTTCATGTGTTTGTGAATGTGGAGTCGAGAGGTCACTGAGGCCATGTCTAGTTTGTACTTTGTTTTATATGCATAAAGAAAACTAGAAAATGCTGCGCTTGTTAAGGCAGCACCAAATTATATGTCCCCTCTGTTTCTCTTCTCTTTGGCATTTTGTGGAGCTCTTCCTTGTTCATTAGGGATTTTGGGATGAGCTTAACTACTGAAGAGGTGCCCCGAGCAACACGCACGATGTTGGGTAACCTGTGATGTTTATGTGTGTTCCCATCAAAATAATTAGCATTCTTTCTTCTGCATTTTCTTCTGTATTGTCACATGTTAGTGAAGCTATTTTAGATTATAGACTTTATTAAGCGTGCCGGAATTTAAGTTTTTAAGGCACAGAAAGTTTGATAGACTTCATTACTCCTTTTCGGAGTTATTTTCTAACAAAATAGTGAAATGATAGATTTTCACCCAAAAAAAGTTAGTTTCAAACTTTCAATTAACGACAAGTTGAAGACTGTTTCAATTAGGGAAAATGTATTTTCTACATATTCATAAACTTCCAAAACATTAAAACCAGACATTATTTATCGATGAACTCTTCAAAGTCAATTAATTTCCATGCCATTCTTAGACACAAGCAGTTTTAGCCTACATGGCATCCTAGTCGGTAGCAAGAAATAAAAAAAATTCTATTTCGACCCATCTGCCATTCTCCTCTCACTTATTCCTCTTCCCTCTCTCCACTACGTACTAGATGGTGCGCTTGGGTAGCCTCGATGCGTGACCAGGATCTGGTAGCACCTAGTTGGTGGCATGCGGTAGCGTCGTAAGTCGTTCAACCACAGACGTGCCCCCACTGACACGGCGAACTCACCGTAAATAGGAGCGCTTAAGTACATTAAAAAATTAACTTTTATGAATTAATAAATAAATAGTTGAGTTAAAATTTTTAAAAGGTGTGTTGAAAGTTTTAAATTTCGAGTAATTGAAAGTTTAAACAATGAGTAGATAATTTCAGATTTGGAATTGAAAGTTTCAAATTTTGAGTTCAAATTTTTTAATATTGAGCTGAAAGGTTTAAATTTTGAGTTGAAAGTTTACTAAAAATTTTTAAATTTCAAATGAAACTTTTAGTTGAAAAGTCTATTGCAAAATTATACTAAAAATAAAAAAAATTCAAAAGAAGCTAAAATATTGTCAAAAACATTCAAATACAAAATTTGCATATATTGCTATCTATTCTAAATCACTTAATAGTAGAAAAATACTTAAAAAAATGTTCTCATATCTATTTGGATCCTGGCCCATAAAGGCCCGCATGAGCATAGGCCAGTGGCGTCGGCACGCATATCAGCATGTGGGTTGCCATCTCAGCTGGGCCAATTAGCTGTGTTGATAGAGTCTACAACGACACCTGCCAACACCGCCTCGCTTGTCTCTATTCTTCGATCACCTCTAGGGGCGGAATCAGGCATGGGGCAGCTAGGGCTTGGGCCCCATGCCTAGCTCCATAATCTCCATTATAATCTTGAAAAATGCTATATAATTTATGAAAATATTTGAGATCCCATTAGCTTAGCCTTAGACGTGGAAATTTTCTGGCTCCGACACTGATCACCTCCCTCGTCACGATTGGCCTCGCTCGTTGCACCCTAACCTCTTTGTTGTTTTTTACCTCATGCACACGTAGGTAGGCTATACACACATGTAACCTTAATGGTAGGTAAGATACGATTTGTAGCACCTAGGGTCTAGAAACGATTCTAGGCACAACTCAACTTGTTGGACCACATCTACATGGTAGGGATGAAAACGGACTGGATTCGGATGGTCACATACATCATATCATATGTCGACTTCATCGGCCCACATGCATTGTATGCCTACGTATGAACCATAAGGGTTGGCTATGATAATACACGTAAGAAACGTCCAGGGTCAAAAAGATTCTAGCCCGAACTCAACTTGTTATATCACACCAAGATGTTAATTCTCTAAGGTCGCCGTCCTTTGCGCAAAATGGTTTGGACCAATGTTATACGTGATTAATTGGAAACAAGCCTTATGTGGAGATTATGGGTACCATATACCTACATTGCAAAGCTATCCGACAGGTTGCATGGGATGGTTCATATAAATAGAATATGTATAGTATAAGGACTCGGGTATTGTGTTTACTTGAGTATCAAAGAAACATCCCGTAGTCTTGGATTCTTAGAATCATAAAGTAGTTATAGAGATTTAAACCGTAAGGAGTAAAATCTCTACTATGTAAACTTGGCTCCTCCGACTATATAAGGAGGGCAGGGTGCCTCTCGAGGGGCATAACCACACTTTAGATCATCAGATCAATATCACGATCAGCGAATCAAATCCTCAAACAGAATTAGAGTATTTACTTCTCATCGAGAAGGCCTAAACCTGTTTAAACCCTTATCTCATAACCCGTACACTTTCCTTCTAATGCACTACCCCTTTTCATATTGTCGAATTCTAGTTTCGACACCTTATAAACCAATGATGCGTCTAATCCCTTATTTGGGACTAGAGTAGTGCTACTGCTAATGAACTAGTGCTTGCCCAAATTGCCAAAGCCCAATATGTTGGGATACGCGTAGGCTACGATAGCATAAATCAAAATTTTCTATCGCGTAAACCAGGAACCATGCAAGTATTAGATCATAGATCATTACCACTCGACGCGCTGCGCAGCGGAAGAAGACGCTGAGAAGTCGAAGGAAATCTCGCGAAGTAGCGCGCGTCGATGTAGAGGAAGTAGTCGATCGCACCGGCTCGACCTTCTCCTCCTCGTGCGTTCTCCTCGCCGTACTCCCACGCCGATCAGCACCGCAAACCAGCGGCACCTCTACCGGTATCCACACGTACAGGGACGGAACGCCACGCGCAGATGTGCTAGCACCCGCGCGCGGCTAGGGTTTTGCTCAGGGAGGGAAGTGACGGCTAGGGTTTCTCATGTGATGCAATACCTCCGCCAGTCACACCCCTCACGAATATATAGGATCCATCACTCGGGCCTCCAAGGCCCGTAGGACTCCTATTCGGATCCCTATCCGAATTAAGCTCATATTGGATCTCTATCCAATCCCCTTATTCTGGCCCATTAAGCGTGCGACTCTGTACGTTCACATATACTCGGCTGTAACCCGAAAACTCCTTTTCGGTCCACGCGTCAACAGCGGCCCTTAGCAGAACGTATTGACCCACCGGGCATACATAAAGATCATATCGGCTGAACCTCTAGTGTATACTTGTATGATCCCTTTTGCCTCACGATGTCGATTAAGCTCAAGGCTAGATATGTGCCATCCTCTTATAGCTCAATCATTCACTTGAACCTGTTGATAGATTATATAACTTGCGATTGACTCCTCAATCACCTTTGGCATGGCCATGCACTTCCATAATCTACAACATCGAGGGGCCCAGAGATATCTCTCCATAGGAGGGGCAAATCCCATCTTGATTATTCATATCCTACTACATGTTTCATAGAATACCCGAAAACTACTTTTATAACTATCCAATTACAGAGTAGCGTTTAGCAGTCCCTAAGTAAGCTACTACACATGTTGGGAAACATGATAATCTCAGGTCTAAGGATTCAACACCAACACTAAATGAGATCACTGATGACACAACACATATGGCTCTTGCAGTGTCTCATGTTGGGTCTATCCAACAACATGTTCACCAACATGTGTCCACATTATTAATTTGGTATCTCTATACCATGATCCATGAGACATGATCGTCAATTAATACATGTGCTGATCATATAAACATATTTGTTCCACATATGATATTTGATCAGGGATCCTTTAGAAATAGCAACACATAACATAAAGAGTCTCATGAAAGAATCACATATTCATTAACCAATAATGAGTTTATCTATTTCAAGGAACAAAGTCAAATAAATATGTAAACATAGTATGTGATACAATCATCTCTATGATTGCCTCTAGGGCATATCACTAACACAATATGCTAGCTAAACTCTTTTTGACTGATGGGCTAGCCCGTTCGTGCTAGCTCTTGCTTCTTTTTTCCTTTTCTAGTTTTTCAGGGGCATCATACTTCGTAAATCTTACTAAGAAGTGAGTAATCCAACAGGAAAAAAAAGAGAGGATTGCGTGCAGTCAAAAATCCATAATCGAGATAGGTGATACATGAACACATTGGAGAACAAAGACATTTCCCACGTATAATCAGTGACCAAGTTAGGTGAGTGGAGATGATATTTACTCCCTCATCCCATTTTAAGTGCAGCCATGATTTTCCATGCATAACTTTGACCGTCCATTTTATTTGAAAATTTTTTGAAAAATTTGAAAAGTATAAGTCACATATAAAGTACTATTCATATTTTATCATCTCATAACAATAAAAATACTACTTACAGAAAAATTCCAAATAAGACGGATGCTTAAAGTTGGGCACGGAAACTTATGGTTGCACTTAAAATGAGACGGAGGGAGTACTTCTTTAGATTCCAGTCCAGCGAGAGGAGATTGCTTCTGGTGTTTGATTTGCAGAGCACATCTGGTTTGAAATATCTTGACCTAAAACAAATTAGCAATTTTCTTCACTTGAGATATATCTTTCACTAGGCAACCAATTTTTTTAGATAATGGTTTATATTAAACTGGGCTCTACATCTAAAATGGATGTATATAGTCAAGACAACCAAACAAGAAAACTGAGACTCACACCCTTACACTAGATCAAAATAACCTGCGACACCAAACCCAGCGCTTAGGCTCAAAACCTTAACAAATAGAACTAAGTTCTAAAACTTATAGTAACTAGGTGAAACCCCGCGCATTGCTGCGGGAATTTAGTATGATAACAATAAAAAAAGTAACGTGTAAGATAGCTAGATAACATCAGATTAAGTAAATTAATATGGTTTATGATAATTTAAATTTAAATAGTATGTAGAATAGTGATTCAAACGTAAAAAGTAAGGTGGTATGACTTTATGGAAGAAGAAAAGTAGGGAGATAGTTTGGACCGTAGATTAATCATCTAAAGGCTATGAATTAATTAGAGGAAAAAAGGAGAAAGATAATTTGGACTATAGATTAATCATTTAAGCACTAACTAAGTGAGGATGAACTATATAAGTATATAGGATATCATAAAACATAATAAAGATATACATTGAAACATTATGTAAATTATATTGGATGATAACTTAACATGTTTGTATTTGAAAAACTCTTACATTATAAAAACTATAAAGATATAGTAGCATGTTTGCATGATGTTTAAATGTGATGGTTGTTAGTGGATGATAATGTGGCATCTTGTTAATTAGTGGATCATGATGTGGCATCTTGTTAGTGGATGATGATGTGGCATCTTTGCATGTTAAGCTTAAGGAGTTAGTGGGGGATAACTTTATAGTAAGATAGGATGCCGTGAGCGAAAAAGGGAGACAAGGACAAGCCCATCCCACCGTTCGTTGCCACTCAAAATCACAACCATCACCCGCCATGTGAAAGCCGGGAACCCAACCGTCACGTTATCTTCGCTGCTGACCTCCACCGTTCCTCTTTCATGCTGCAGCTGCACTGGCAACGTTCCTAGCACGCCGCTAGCAAAACAACAGCCTATTTCACCGCCAAGCCGATTCGTTTGGTCTCGCGGCACACTCCACCATGGGCTTTGCCTAGCTACGGCCAGAACTGGACACTTCAGCTCTCCTAGCTGCTGTCGCCCTGTTAACGCCAAAATTTGGTAGATTATCTAGTGGATTCAGTTAAGGAAAGATGTCGATTGGTAGACGGAACTTTATCCAGATCAAGCTGAATCTAAAGACGAATCGTGAAGGCCACGGCAAGTCAGTTTCAAGTCAGTTTCATATTTCCTTAGTTTATCTCTTAAATATGTAGGATTTATTATTTTCCTTTTCTTGTTAGGAAAATTTTATATAGTATCCGATCAAGACTTATATCAACCCGAGAGTATAAATATGTACACCAGGGGTCTTTGTAATCTATCTCCAAAAATCAATATAATTACTTTCAGGCATCACCACCCTTTATTCTGGCAAGTTCTTAGTTTCAAGTTGGGCTGCATCGGTTAAGTTTGATCTCTGGTAAGGAAGTTCCATCAACTTCGCTTGTATTGGTGTGGCTAGAACTTTCTCGGTTAAGTCCGATATTCTATCTAGGTTGATGTTGGTATTTCTTAACGTTATAGATAGAATCTGCAAGCGTATCGATATACCGATGTAGCACTTCACCCAGGAGTATTCCAAGGTATCGATTTCCATAATGAACATGTGTGCTCAGCTCTCTCCAGGTTTATTCAAAGACACAAAATAATGATAGGAAAAGGGTAGATAGGATTTCCTAGTAACAAACAATGTCTACAGAAAGCTTGTTTAATCTATAGCACTACTTCAGGCACTGGTATGCTCACTGCTACTAGAACGCACTCTACTCCGTAACCGGACAGGGAGGCTGCGATGTTCTTGAGAGCTATCACTACCTTACATCAACCTCTAACGAACTGTGGGATACATGGCAACAACTGGAAATTAACTACCTAGACACCACGTCCGCGCAATTAATTACTACTCTAGCGTTAGCTAAAGACTAAAGTAATCAGTATCTATTAATGAACAATAGTAAACAATGATTCAGTATGCTAATAGGAACTAACTAAGATATAATTCTCACAAAATAAATCTTAATTACTCATAAAAATATTTCTATTAAATCAGAGTAATTAACAAGGTACAAAAAGTAAGAGGAGATTACCGACAACTCCGGAATTCCTCCGATTTCTTCTACCTTACTCTTTTCCTATTCTAAGTATACAATAAAGCATACAAAAAGTCTCTTATAAGTCAGCTCAAGCTACATCTTAGTGTGTTGTGAATGAGAGAGGAGAGGGGTGTTTATAGGCCAAGAAGTACCTTGGGAGTGTAGAGATGCTCAAGGCATCCGATGAGCATATTCCCTCTTGCTTCACCTCCTTGTGCGGTTTCTTCAGGTAGAAACGGTCACAACTGCCTTGGGATGTCGATAACTACTGGCCTATGAAGTTTTTGGGCTAGCTGGGCTAGACCTTGTTCGGTCAAATCAGGGGTTAGACCGAACCCTGGTTGGCCCATCTAGCCTAGGCCTTTCTACTAGGCTCTGGCAAAAAAATTCTTAGCCCATTGACATGGTGGTTGGGCTCATTTTCTGGTACTTCGATGAGTTTGTGGGCCTAAAACTCCATGGTCTGGATATGGAAGTAATATTTTGAAATACCAGATGTTAAAGCCAAATCAGTTCAATTTGGCACTGTGGTATTGGACAGGAAAGCAGCTTATTGCACAAAAACAGTGCAAAATACTGACAATGAAAGAAGCGTGACATATTCCACAAATATTGCAAGGTCTTGTTACCTACTATTCTACAGGGACTTGATATGTGTGGTATTAAAGCAGCTGAAGGGATTGGCCAACTGAATGATCTATACACACTTGGTGTTGTTAATGTTGCAACTGGGAAAGTCGTATTACGTGTCACGCCCATAAATTTAGCCCAAATTTCCACTATTTTATGTATTAAATCCCTGTCAGGAATCAGCCAGGGTATACAAAACGACAAATTAATATACAGATCCAAGCGTAAATAAAGCGTAAATACTTACAGAAGAGGCACTTAGTCCTCACACTGAAAGGAAACGACAACAGTGGAAAAAGGCGATCCTAGCGGGGTTCAGCTCCACTCCACACGCAAAACTCAACTGGGGTATGAGCCTTGGTACTCTAACTACGTCTTCAGCTCACAAGCGCTACACTTCTGAAAGGGGAAATAATAGCAATGCTGAGTACAACCACCGTACTTAGCAAGCCACACCAATGATGTAGACGTGCAACGGGATACAACGGAAGGCTTGTGGCTATTTGCATAAAGGAGGTTGTAAAGCATTTATTGTTAAAAACAGTAAAGCAGTTGATTAATTAAGGTAATATTAAATCTCCATTGATCAACGCTACACCACATTGAATAGGCCCAACCAAACCACCTGAACTACACCGGTTCATTAAGTAAATTTATTAAGGGTGAGACTAATACGGTGAAGTTGGTCGATCGTCCATAACCGCGAGCATGACTATTCGAATAGTTTTACTCTGGCCAGAGGTGCACAACTGTACCCATTGTTGATATTTCTTAATGACATTACTAGAAATATAATTTCCAGCAGTGACGTAGAAATATTCATGGTATATTTATGGTTACATATGTGATCCGCAAGCGCACGGATATACCATTATAGCATTTCACCCGAAAGTATTCCAAGGTATCGTATTTATTTAATCCCAAGGGAAGATATGATAAGAGAGTACTACGCTAATAGTTTATATATTACTTGTATACATTAAGGTCTATGCAGGAGTTAAGTAATTCCAAGGGTAGGATAAAGGTGACACACAGAAGAAAGAACTAAGGTACTCTCACTAAAATATCATCTAAGCTAAGTGGAGAAAGAATAAGAAAAGAATTCACTCCTATACTTCTAGTATACAAATATCTTTAGTTTACACTAACAGTGTCCTCTTGGTGTTTCGAGAGACCACCCCGGGTTACCGAGTTCCTTACGACAACCTATCATGGCTGTCCACCCGAGGCCAAATACGGAGGAGTACCCTCCCCAGAAATTTGTCTTAGGAATATATACTAACGTGGAGGAATACCCGTATTGAGCCGTCACCATCAGCGGCCCACCTCTACTGTCCCGCAGCATATATTTCCAATTAATGATATCTAATAATCTAAGAACCATGCTTACATTATTAAATACTACTCTGCATTTGAGCTCCCAACATAGAGTAACCGAATACTCGGACATTAAACCCACACCATTGCACCTCTCTAGTAGGCTACCTACAGAACTATATTGATACAAGTATAAAATAAAGTCGGTACTCAGATAAAATGAATGGAATGAAATACAGAAGATGTATAAAGAAGAATATTCTATTAATTCGATAAGTCTTACAAAAGAAGAGAGAAAAACTACTAGAGCCATACCCGAATTCTCCTGAAGACTCGAAGACTAAGAATACTATTTTAATTCCTACTCCACTAGCACTAGAATACTACTAAACTTGAGAGAGCTCTTAATCTTCTCCTTGAGTGTGTGACGGAATGAATGAGATGAGGGGTATTTATAGGCCATGAGGTGCCTTGGGAGAGCGGAGATGCCCAAGGTATCCAATGAGCATATTCCTTCTTGCTTCACCTCCTTGTGACATGTGTCCAGGGATGGTTTCTTCAGGTTTAACCAGTCATAACCGCCTTGGGATGCTGATAACTACCAGGTGGTGCAGAATTGGGCTGATTGGGCTAGCTACTGGTTCGGTCGAACCCTGGCCAGGCCCAATCAGCCCACCACTCGGCATGTGTACTCCTCGTTGATTCCTCAGCTAGTAGTTGTAATGGTTGAGCCCAATTGATATTATTTTACTGGGTTTAGAGACCCAACCATTCATGAGTATACCTTTCGACAGCTTCCAGTTAATTGTTTGTTTATGTTCCGTCAATTCTCCTCCATTTATGTGGGCTTCTCCTGCATATATGTTAGTAGCATAGTACATACTGGAAGTAGATATTTTATTTGGAAATTATGCATCCCAAGCATAACTAGTCTTCATTAAATGGGCAATATTGACGGTCGAAATTGGTCGATAACGACCGTCAACACCCACAAGACACAATCCACCGGCATGTCACCGTGCATGCGCAGACACATCACCATGTCAAGTGACTGTGAAAAAACCCTTCGCATAACCCTCCCTTAACCATCCACACCACGCTGAGGTTTCACCCCCACCCCTAAACCGGAAGTGGGTAGTCCCCATGCGCCGCGGTGAATCCGAAAGTTGGACAACCGGACACCCCGGCCGACCCAATTCCATCACGCCCACCCTCGCCACCGGTGCCTAGGAAAGGGTCGAGCTATACTACAAGTCAAGCAGTTACCCATTCCTGCTTGTGGTAAGCACAGTAAGTCTTCTAGGGTTTCTCGTGAACTGGTCCTTAATTACCATGGGTGCAACTAGCAAAACCATGCACCCACAGTCCACCATTAAGTCCCATTTTAGTTGGATAATTACGACCAATGAAACATGGCCGGATGTCTCGAGCACGCAGCTTGTCAAGATACTAGATGTCTAATAATGTAATTATCCCATTATGTTAGCTAGTGGTAATTAAGCATGGCTAAGCATATATAATTCTAGCTTGGTCACATAAGTAACACGAGCTAGGCAAATTATCACCCAAGTTTAGCGAAGGACGGATATCAAGTAAATATGGCACAAGCGAGTAGATAGGTAAACCAATAATCCCATGTAATTAGCAAAACATGCATATTTATTTGTAAACAGTAAAACATTTATAAAGTAGGCTCAATATGCTCAAGGGGAAAAGTGTTACTTATCTTGCTACTTCAAAAGATCTTTGGAACTCTTTTCCTCGTGTCCGCGGACTTCCGAAACGACGGAATCTACACGCTGGCACGCAAAACGAGGAAAAACTCTAATAAAAACTAAGTAAACAGTACATAAAAAGTATACAAACATTAAAAGATCAATTTTAGATGAATTTTGCAATTTGGATGGCTCAATTTCGAGTTCCTATGAATTACTTACGAATTTTAGAAATTTTGTGCCATTTAAATCAATTTCTAGAATTATACTCAATTTATGACGCAATTATTAAATATTTTCTAAAGGAAAAAGGACGGTGCTAACGTCATCAAGGGGAGGCTGGCGCCGATATGCGGGCCCCACGAGTCAGCGGCACAAGGGGGCGGTCCACCGTGGACCGGGACCACCAAGGTGGTCCACCGCCGGTCCACTAGAACCGACGGCCCGGATCGGCCCAATCGAATCGGGCGGCCATGGGTGGCGCGGCTGGGGCACAGGCACGGCAGAGAGCCGGCCCGACCGAGCAACGGCGCGCGGCGGCACATGGCCAGACGGCCACCGGTGGCGAGACCAGCGACGAGCAGCGGCACGGGAAGCGGTGAAAGGAGGGGGAAAAGGAGAGAAGGAGGAGGAGGGAGTACTTACCGAGCGCCCGACAGCTGCAAGTGGCGCCACGGGGAACTTCGCGGTGGGGAGATGGCGGCGGCGCCCGCGGGACAACGGTGCAGAAGGCGCTCCGGTGGCTTCTGTCGACGGCGAGGAGCAGCCGAGAATGACGGCCGACAGTGGCGACATGGGGTAGAGCTCACCTTGACATGGAGGAGAGGGTTGCGGCAACGATTGGGTCCGACGGAGCGGTGGCTGAGGTGCGTCGGGGCGCGGTGGAGTTGGTGGTGGAGGCCGCATGGGGTGGCGGTGGCTAGGGTGGCGGCAGCGACTGGCCGGAGGCGGAAGAAGTGGGCAGTGTTTCGGTTGTGGAGGGGGAAAACGGAGCCGCGGACGGGCTGTGGCAAGGCTCGGCGGTGGTGGCGGCACGGCTCGGCGGTGGCTAGGGCGGCGGGAAGTGGCGACCGGAGTTCGACAGCAAGTAGCGGTGCACAGGCTCGGCGTTGCGAGCACGATTTCTGGCGCAGGGAAGCTCGGGAGTTGGGGGAAACGAGAGAGAGGAGGTGTGGGGAGCATTTTATAGGCCTCGGGGGCTCGGCACGAGGCCGGAAGAGGCAGAAGGTGCCGACGAAGTGGGGTGGCGACGTGGGTGATGTGGGGCTCCACCGGCGCCATTTTTTGGGGGTGGTGGAGGATGTGGATGGGGTCGTGCCCACGCGGTTGGACGTGAGCACGGGTGCGGGAGGGGGCCAGATTTGGCGGCGACGTCGAGGTGGACGGCGGTTGTGCGCATGGCCCACCTGCTGGCGAGGGAGGGAGAGAGGAGGCCGGGAGAGGGAAGCAAAATAGACTTCAGGAGAGGGGAAGGTGAGCGGGCCGAACGGAGGGGAGCCAAGGGCTGGCCCGAGAGGCAGGGGAAAAGGAGGCAGGCCGAGCGGGCTGCGAGGGAGGAAGAAAGGACCTTGGGCCAGAAGCGGCCCAAAGGAAAAGGAGGGGGGGTTTTATTTGTTTTCAATTTAATTTAACTGATTAAATGAACTTTGTGATGTTAAAATTATTTCTTGAGCTCTGAAAATTCACGGGAACTTTCAGAGAATATTTTAGAGCACGGAAAATATTACAAAAATATTTCTGGCCATGATTTTTCAAGGAAATTTTAATTCCCTCAATATTTCACCCAGCTCCATAATTTGGCTAAGTTGAAGCTTAGGAGCACCCAGTTGAAGTTGGCTTCTTCCATGGAAATCCTTGGGAAGATACCACATTTGGCCATTCTTCGACCGTGGAAGAGCTCTTTTCTTCAGTGCAAAAAAATACATTTTGATTTTCAGCAGGGCACTTTCCCAAGCCTGATGGAGCTTAAAGATCAAGAAGGCCTCAAATCATTAAACTTCATGCAAGGAGCGATGAATAATTAATTGCTGCAGATAAATAATTGCATGCACGTAGACAATAATGGGTTTTCTGGTGTATCATCTCTTCCAAGCCTGAACGAAGTTATTCTCATAGGTGACCACAACGAGGAACACCTGAAGAACCTGTGTGACCAAAACCAACCAGTTCTAAAGGGGGCATGACCGCTTATTAGCTGAATGATGGATTGGATTATATTGTTGTTTGTGTTTCCATTTCATGTATCTTATAGTTTTTGCGCATTTCCCTTCATACTTTTTTTGTTTGTAGAGTTTGATAAGTTTAGGTCATGTGTGTTGTTGCTGTTTCATAATTATGCGTGCAAAGTATGTGCACTGGATGTGCTACACCATGTGGGCAAGTCAATCTCATAAGTCATGGACTTTGACCATGTGGGCAAGTCAATCTCATAAGTCATGGACCTTGTGTGCTTGTGGGTGTGGAATCAGGAAGCCACTGAGACCATCTCTAGTTTGTACCTTTTTTATATGCATCAAGAAAACCTGAAAATGCTGTGCTTGTTAAGACAGCACTGAATTTTGTTTTCTTTTCTTTTCTCCTCTTCTTGATCTCTCCTCTTCTCGATCCCCTTCTCTCCTTCTCGCGTGCACGCTCGAGTGGAGGGAGGACCGGGCATGGCAAGACGGCAGTCGACGCGGCGACAGCAACAACGGCCGGCACGACGACTGAGGAAGGCGGCGGGGCAGTGGAGAGTGGACCGGCAGTCGGTGCCTGAGAGACGGCGCGCGAGGAGGCGGTCGCGCCTTCTGTGCTCAGCCCCGGCGGTGCGGCGGCCCGGTCGAGGCAAGGCGGAGACGACGGCGGCTGTCGCAGTGGTCGAGGAGGGCGTGGGGCAGAGGAAGGCGGGGGCGGCCATGGCGCGACGACGACGGCCGGGGCGGCACGACGCCAGCCTGGGGGAGGATGAAGACGGCGGCTACGGCGGCTTCGGTGGCGGAGGCAGAGGTGGTAGTGGGTCGCGGAGGCGGCGCCCGTGCGCGGGGCGGTGCTCTGGCCGATGGCAGGGAGGCAATGGTGGCGGCGGGGAATGGGAGGCGAAAGGTGGAGGGTGATGGGTCAGGTGGCGTTTATGGCGGATTCGATTGCAGTGGCTTCGAGGGGAAGGAAGAGAGCTTGGTGGCTTCGGGGAGAAGGACAAAAGGAGGCGGCACTGTGGCGACGCGGTGGGCGTGGGCGCAGCGCAGGCGTTCGGTGTGGACGGCTTCAAGAAGAAGGAAGCGGGGCACAATGGCGGCACGACGGCGTGAACGCGGCTCACACGGGCGGTGTGGACGCACGGCTGAGGGAGCAGGAGTAGTGGCGTTGGCTTGGCATGCGAAGGACAACATGGCTAGGGCGGGCTGGGCCGCCAAGGTGGAGAGGGAGGTGGGCCGGCCTAGGGAGGGGAAGGAGCTGGGTGGGGTGTGGGCCGAGGGAAGGAGAGAACGAGAAGATTGGTGGCCTGGGGGGACTGGGGGTTTTGGTATTTTTCCTAGGAATTTGAAGGAGATTTGAATTTAAATTTTTGTAAATGGACTGTAAAAGGGACTGTGGAATCTAATAATTATATGACTTTATTTGTGGACTTGGAATGAGATATTTGAGATCTTTAATGGCATAGGGAAAAATCCAAATAAGAACCAAATTTTGAAAAATAGGTTTTGTATTTAAATTAGGTTTTAAACGAAGCGAAAAATTCAGGATGTTACAGGGGTGCATTTTAAGATAGGAATGATAATTGTGTATTTGGGAGGGGTACAATGGTATTATCTCTTTTTTTTTATCACGGTTTGTCAGTTTGTCACAAGTTGGCCCCGATCCAAATTCTGGCTTCACCGCTGGCTAGTTTGATCAACTGGCCGGCCTGTGGTATACAGCAAGTTGATTGATCACGACACACCCATCTCGAGCAAGAGACCAAATTATTCAGAAGGCGTCATCATTAAGCAGCAAGTTGGACAGATCTTCCTGCAGCCCTGCTCTTCTATTAATTATATCCAACGGAAAGTATGGAACAGCTATATATATAAGCGATCGATCCTGCAGATCAGAGCGTCTCTCTGGAATGAGCAGTACAACCACAGTCCACAGTTTGGAAGACAAAAGAAATACATATGCGTACCACCACCAAAATCGAAATGAGCGAGGGTGGGGGGTTGGGTTAGAGGGCACGATATGCATGTTTGCGCTGAATCACGATGACAAATATCATATGTTACTGTATCGTCGTATCATATTTGAATGGCTAAAACAATCGGAAGGTTAGTCGCGTTGTTTCGCTATATCAATTAGTTTTTATAATAGATAGTCGAGAGAGGTTCGATACCAGTTTTCAAGTTGAGGGGTGTTTCTAATATAGACATGATAATTGCTTTTGGGAGGGTACAATGGTATTATCTCTTTCTTTTCTTTATCACAGTTTTGTCAGTTTGTCACAAGTTGCCCCCCCCCCCCCCCTCCCCCTTCCCCTCCATGCTTCGCTGCTGGCTAGTCTGATCAACTGGCCGGTGCTGTACAGCAAGTTGGTTGATCACGGAACACCATGCCTGAGCAAAAGACCAAATTATTCTGAAAGTAAGTTGGACTGACTGAAGTACGAAACAGCTATATAAACGATCGATCCTGATCGATCAGCGTCTCTCTGGAACGAGAGCACACAACCACAGTTTACAAGACAAAAGAACCACGCATACGCACCACACCACCACCACCAAAAATCGATCGAAATGGGCGAGTGGGAGATAGGGCTAGAGGCCACGATCGCCATAGCCACGCTGGTGTTGACGGAGGTGCACCGGATGAGGGACAAGAGGAAGGTGCCCGCCAACGACACGCTGGAGGAGGACATGGCCTTCATCAAGAAGGACTTCCAACTCATGGAGTCGTTCCTGGTGGATGCCGCCGAGAAGCGTAGGCAGACGGCGGCGGCGACGACGACGACCTCCAGGAGTTTGAGCACCTGGTTGCGACACCTCCGGGGCCTGTCTCAAGACGTCGAGGGCTGCCTCCAGGAGTTCTGCCTCCATCTGGAGAGGCCGCCTCGCGCCAAATCCAAGCTGCTCCTGCCACTGGACACCATCACCAAGCAGATCAGAAGACTGAGGAACGAGATTGAGCATGTGAACAAGAGCAGTGCGATATACTGCAACGCAATTAATTTTGGTCCGGACGCTGCGCAGCCCATGGTAAGAAAACATATATACTCTTTATTCCTTTTTAATGGAACCGGGACTACTGTAGATTTTAGTCAACCAACCAAAGATGGTTTCACCAGTAGTGTCATGTGTATAAATAGGGGTGGAAACAGAGCAGATTCGAACGGATAATTATCATACCATATCCTAAATCATATTTTTTAAGCGGATTAGGAGCGGGTGTGGATAGTGTATGGATGTGGATGCGGAGTAGATTGTTTCGGATGTCAGAATGTTGCGGAGTCGGTTCGAAAACGGATTAAATTTATCAGATGTTACATGTATATACAATCAATACAACATTGATTTAGCAATGCAATGAACAATAATACAATAATCAATAAATGATCCAGCGTAATAATTATATACTTAAGTGTTAAACAACATGAATACATAATGTCTATAATATTATAATATAAAAATACAGGTACACAACGGTGAAAACCTCAGACTGAGAAATCTTCTTTTTTTGCAAATCAGACTAAGAAATCTAGTTTAATTGATGAATTCGGTCATTGGATGGACCAACTCAGTGGCGGACCAGGATTTTGGTAAGCCCCGGGCCAAGCCTAATGGCTACCCCCATACCACAACAGGTATGAGTATAACCAAAAGTAAGACATAGAATAAACCGTGCTATGTAAAATATAGAAGTACATTTTTAGTTGGGTTTGCTTTTTTCAAGCCTATAATATGCAGGTTTATATCATGATCATATGAAGGAAAAAAGAATCACAAAAATCGCTTATTAAAGTTGTGGATAGAAAAACCTAAGTTAATACTAAGTTCATAACAAGAAGATAAAATACCACTAACGAAAAGGAAGTTTCATCTTTTGAATTCTTGTATCTACTATTCTGAACATCTTCATAGAAGGTCATTGCATCTAAGAAATATAATGTGGATCTGCTCTAACATCAGCTGTCCAAGTTGGTCATCTTCATATATAATCTCTCCATAGTTTCAAAACAAAATAAATCGAACCAATCAATGTGTAACTGGCTGGTGTAAGCATCTTATAATTGAGAATGACCAAGACAGAGAAATAAAAATGACTATAAATCATTATACGAGCTAGAGATATTGGACCTCGGGGGGTAGGGGCCTGGGCGCCTGGGAAAAGGTTTGTAGGGACTTATTCCAAGTCCCTGTCACATCGGATGTTTGGACACTAATTTAGAGTATTAAACATACACTAATTACAAAACCCATTTCATAATATTGGACTAATTCGCGAGACGAATCTTTTGAGTCTAATTACACCATAATTTTGACAATGTGATGCTACAGTAAACTTTTGATAATTATGGATTAATTAGGCTTAAAAAATTCGTCTCGCGGATTAGCTCTTATTTATGAAATTAGTTTTTTATTAGTCTATGTTTAATACTCTAAATTAGCATGCAAACATCCGATGTGACATGGGCTAAAAAATTTTAGCCCTATCTAAACACCCTCGACGCCGGCTTGAGCATCTTCTAGTCTAGAATCAGGCCGTCGGCCATCAGGGTCGTCCTCACCGGCTAGCCGGTGCCGGCATGCCACCTCCTTGAAGGCTTGAAAAGATGGGGAACACCGGAGAAGGTAGCATGCGAGCAGCGGAGCATCTTCAACAGATCACTGCAGACCAGCACGGAGGGGGAGCGCCCGGGGCCCGGGATGGCGCTGCGGCCGCGAGCGCACAGCCGGCATGCCGGAAAAGGAGACGGGGGAGGGAAGAGGCTCCTCTGACGTACTGCCCTCTGACGTGGGTGGCTGACATGTGGGTCCATCAGCTGTGGGGCCCACATGTCATCCTCTCAAAGTTAGAGGGCAGTACGTTAGAGGATCACGTTCCGACGGGGGAGAGGGGAGAGCGATGCGGTGCGGGAGCTTGGAGCAGGAGCGATGGAGGAATCGATCCGCCGTCAGTCAATCTCATCTCTCGGTGTCTCTGCCTCACTAGCGAGCAGCGACTTCACAGCTGGGCCTTGGGACATATTTGATGGGCCAAGATTTTCAGGTCCTGTTTAGATCCCACCTTAAAATTTTACATCATGTCACATCGAACGTTTGAACACTTGCATGAAGTATTAAATATATGCTAAAAAATAACTAATTGCACAGATTGAGACTAATTTGCGAGACGAATCTTTTAAGCCTAATTGCTCTATGATTTGACAATGTGGTGCTACAGTAAACATTTGCTAATGACGAATTAATTAGGCTTAATAAATTTGTCTCGCGATTTACTTATGGATTCTGTAATTTTTTTTATTAGTGCCCAAACACCACATGCGACACCCTATATAATATCTGATGTGACACACCAAAACTTTACACCCCTGGGTCTAAACACCCCCTTAGGGTAAAAATAAAATGGGGTCTATTGCTAATTGGACCAGGAACCGGGCCGTGGCCCAGGGTGCCGGGGCCCTAGGTCTGCCCTTGGACCAACTTATGTTATGTGTAATAGATAGAGTGGTTACATGTGTTGATAATTTCAAATTATTCGGTAAACGGTCAATCAGATTATCCACATCCGTCAGATTTTAGAGATACTATATCCGCATCCGCATCATACTATATGCATCCGCATGTATATCCGCTGGAATTCTAAATTCCCATACCATATTCTCGTTTGGATGGATTCGGAGCCGTTCCGTTTTCGCCCCTATGCATATTTACATAAATTATTTTTATCATCATATATGTAAAATACTTTTAGATTTGATTAAATTACTTCTTATATATTCATAATATTGTGAGTTGCGTATTTCATTGTTGGTTTTAGTCAATTCTATAATTTGTGCTAATTAACTTTAATTCCTAGATAGACTCATGTTAATACCCATACAATGGATTTACTTCTAATGCCGTGACAACTTACTTCCATTTTGTGCTAAGTTACTTTTATGATTTATGTAAATTACTTTAGGGCTTTATGGAATTTACTTTCATAGATGTTATAAAAGTAATTTAATCAAATCTAAAACTAATTTACATATATGATAAAATTAATTTAAAAAATACATATATTTTTATCAGAATATAATTATATGAGATCTTGCATATAAAGATTTTAGTGTAATGAATATAACAGTGTAATCGAATAAATATTTTAAGAGAAAATTCCTATAAGAAGAAAAAAAATGGCATGCATGACTTAGATAGCAAAATAGATCTTGAACTTGTCATGTAATTGTAGTTCCCTTAAGCATGGCTGGCATCGCCCTATAGAACTAAATAAGTGCAGGCGCACTATTTAAATTTACCCTTAATATTCACTTTCCTCGTATGAGGTAAAACATCAACTATTACAATTTAAATTTTAATAATGGCAATTATTGCAATGGAAAGGAAAAATTTTCATATCCATCTATACTATCATAGTAGTACGTACTATGCCTAAAAAAATAAAAAAAATCAATTTTTTACATAAATCTAAATCTGGATATAGTCTATGCTCAAATTCCTATACATAAGTTAATTTATTTTGGAATGAAGGGAGAAGTTTGCTAATTAGACATAGTTTTTAACCCGTGGCTATGAGGCAGTGGTATTTTGATATGCCAACCACTACCACACAATATACCAAAAAGCCAACCAATTAGGGCATGCTTAGTTCCTAAACAAAATTTTTCACGTTGTCATATCAAATGTTTGGACACATGCATAGAGTATTAAATGTAGACAAAAAACCAATTACACAGTTCGCCAGGAAATTGCGAGACGAATCTTTTAAGCCTAATTGCGATATGATTTGACAATGTGGTGCTAAAGTAAACATTTGCTAATGACAGATTAATGAGGCTTAATAAATTCGTCTCACAGTTTCCTGGCGGAATCTGTAATTTGTTTTATTATTAGAGTATGTTTAATACTTTAAATGTGTCCATATATCTGATGTGACATGCAGGTGCAAAACTTTTTGCCAACTAAACCGGCCCTTAATATAACAGACAAAAACTGTATGCCTCCATAAGATCACATCGCAGATGCATTGAGTAATATAACAAGAGTGTGTTTAGTTCGCGAAAAGAAAATTTTTTAGTCTCATATCGGATGTTTGACCGGATGTCGGAAGAAGTTTTCGAACACAAATGAAAAAACTAATTTCATAACTCGGCTAGAAACCGCGAGACAAATTTATTAAGCCTAATTAATCCATCATTAGCACATGTGGGTTACTGTAGCACTTATGGCTAATCATGGACTAATTAGGCTCAAAAGATTTGTCTCGTAATTTCTATATAAACTGTGCAATTAGTATTTTTATTTATATTTAATGCTACATACATGTATCCAAAGATTCGATGTGATTTTTTTGGGCAAAATTTTTTGATACTAAACAAGGCCTAACTCACCGGATCAAGGCCTAACTCACCGGGTCAAGGCTGGACCTCTGCGGCCTTCATCACAGATTACAACAAGGAACACGCATTTATGATATGGCACAGACGTTAGCACACATTTGTGATTGAGGTCCATTTATGATAGACCCGTTTAAATAAACGCACCCATCGTTTCGCTTATTCGGGGAATAAGTGAAATGTCATATTTACAAATCAAAAATAATTTATGAATAAAAATTTTATATACGTGTTCTTAGAGATCTAAAAGCAAAGGCTAAAAAATAAACTTCAATAAAAAACCTCAAAATCAACTCCAAATTCAAGGTTGAAAAATTAATTTTTGACTGATAAGTATGAGCATAAGCGAAAAGATAAGACCTAAAAAGTGTCTCTGACATGTTTCACAAATGCTTGATACATCCGCATCTCTTATCATCGACATGGACATGTAGAAGGAAAACATTGCATGTGATCTTTGCTCTAATCGTAGACATGGATGATAAAAAAGGAGGCTGTGATTCCAGCAAAGGTCACAGTCCGTTGTGGAAATCCATGTATATGAACATTGCTAATGGGGACTACCTATATATAAGCAAATGTCTGTGTTGTGTAATGTTATGAACGAGTATGGAAAATAAGTGATTATTGCAAAAATCACATACGCGGATTGGAAGACCGTGTCTTTGATGGTCCACATCCTGGAGGCTTATGTTTCATGTTTGTGATATAAGTCCACATCATAGATGCGCAGATCCAAATACGTGGGCATCCCATATCTATGATTGATGATCCTGTGGCAGTGAACTGCCACAAAGATGGAATTGTCTAATAAAAGTCTAGATTTAAAAATAGTGAACTGCCACAAAGATGGAATGGTCTAATAAAAGTCTAGATTTAAAAATAGGTTAAACCAAGGGCTCTTGTTCAAAACGTTAATAAGATGATTTATTTATAAAATTATATTACTCTTAATAGCCAAGAAGCTATGACAAATTAAGTTTTCCCCTCATTAAAGTACATCCAATTAATCTTTAAAGCACTACATTATCTCCAATTAGTTGAGAATAGCCAATGAGAACTGTGGTGGATGTATTAATGTGTGTGGTTGCATTAGGCATGTTTGTTTTAGCTTTAAAATTATTGTAATCTAGATTATTGAGCCAGATTATTATAAGCTGGATTATAATAAGCCAACATAGAAAAAGTTGTTAGCTGTTTGTTTCTCTGTATTATTAGCTGTTAGCTACCCAACAATCTAAAAAAAGCATCTTAAGAGTGGATTACCAGATTATAGTAATCTAGCTTATATATTATAATAACCTAACATAATAAGCTATCTGTTTGTTTCAGTTTACTCCTAATAATCTAGATTATAATAATCCTGAGCTGAATCAAACAGGGCCTTATATAATAAAGGGTTGGGAGGGAAGTTAATCACTAAAAGTGTTTTATAATATGAGAATGGCAATTAATTTGCTAGGAGTACAAAATTTGAGTCCTAGAACAAAAGTAATTTGAAACAAGTAGATTACATTATTTTTAAAAAATAATTAATCATTATTATTTTGATACACTTATCTTTAATAAAGAGGTTACATGAAGCACTATAAATATAATTCCCCTGCCACATTGTATGTGCTTCTCGTAATCATGCTATTTCTTTTTTTCAGTCAATCTCAATACCAACAGGACCTGCATTTAGGAATGCTCCACACATCGGACGAGAAATGGAAAAATCTCATCTCATCCAACTTGTTTCTCAGAACAGCGAGAATCATAACATTATCTCCATATGGGGAATGATTGGTATTGGCAAAACCTCCTTCATTAGGAGTGCCTATGGAAGCGAAGAAATAACTAGCATGTTTGAGCAGTGTGCCTGGGTCACTATATCGCATCCTTTTAACCTTAATGATTTCATTACGAGCTTAGCCCATGAATTAAATGCACACGATTTTAGTGTTCTTGGAAATGACTTGCAGAAGAGTGAAGAATCAATCAAGCCTTCAAAGAGGAGATGCCTCCTTGTCCTTGATGATGTATTATCTATTGAAGAATGGAACTTGATACAACCTCATTTGCCTAATGAAACAAACACAAAGATCATAGTCACCACGAGAGAAGCAAGTATTGCTGAGCATTGCTCGATGACATGCAAAAACATATGTAAGCTAGAAGGTCTTAAAGAAGATGCGGCAATTGCACTCTTCAAGAACAAGGTATTCCTCTAGTCCTAAAAAGAATTTTTTTTATGCTTGGCAATCAAACTTCTGAGCATTAAATGTTCATCATATAGGTAATTAAATGTTAATTATCTACAAAAAATTAATTGCTAAGTGACCAAGAGAAAATGATCAGGAGTACTCGTGATTAAAATTACTTCATAAACTGTGGATATTAAGATTTTTGGTTAAGATTCCTTCATATAGTACTCGAAGTCTTAACTTTTTCCAGTTAACTGTCAAAGTTATATATGGAGATCTCACTATACTATTTGAGTATTCAATGTGGTTTATGAGCATTGATGTCGTCTTTTGTCAATGTGTGCCAATACTAGTCTGAGCATTTTTATGAGAACCTCTTTAAATTTGGTTTGGGATATTTCATCATGTTCTCTTTCTGTAGCAACTCTTTTGTCATTAGTTTTTTTTTAAGAAACAATCTACCTCATCCACCGTATATTTGTGCACATGTTGATAATCTTCTCATAACAACTGTAGGTATTTGTAGATAGTTCAAATATTGATTTGGATCTTGACATGATTACTCAAGCAAAACTCATCACAAAGGAGTGTGATGGTCATCCTCTTGCAATAACCAATATTGCTGGTTTCTTGGCAAGAAAGCAAAAAACAACTACAGAATGGAAGAAGTTGAATGATAATTTTACTTCTGGGTCAGTGAACAAAGAAATTCTTGAAATGATAAGTACAACCCTTGAACCATCCTATAATAACTTGTCCTATCATCTAAAGTTATGCCTTCTGTACTTATCTGTTTTTCCCAAAGGCCATAATATTAGGCGCAAACGCATAGTAAGACGTTGGGTTGCAGAAGGTTACATAAGTAAGACTCATAGCTTGAGTGCAGAAGAAGTTCTATTTTGCAGAGCTTATCAATAGAAGCATCATTCAACCATCAGAACCAGTACCAGCTCACAAAGTTGGCAATATTGAATATTGTCGAGTACATAATCTTATGCACAAGATTAGTGTTTCAAAATCCATGGAAGAAAATCATGGCTTTGTACTTGAAGTTAGCTCTAATAACGAAGGTACAGTACGACATTTATCTATAATCAACACTGGTGAGACAAACAAGAACGCATTGAAGTGTGTTGACCTAACCCATGTACGATCAGTGACTATATTCGGAGAGTGCAAAGCATCTTTAGATTTTAGCATGATGAGGATGCTTCGGATTCTTGATTTGGAGGGCACATCTGGTTTGAAAGATCGTGACCTGAGTCAATTGGCAATTTTCTTCACCTTAGGTACCTTTCATTGAGAGGATGCGCTGATATCTATCATCTACCAAATTCATTGGGCAACTTGTGGGACATCCAGATGTTAGATGTCAGTGGCACAAGTATCATCAAGCTACCAAAGACCATCACCAAGCTAAAGAAGCTCCACTACCTTCGTGCCGGCCACGTACCAAAGGATGATGCCACCTCTTCTATAGAGTTGAAAGAATCAAGTGATCTTTCGAAAATGGAGCACGAGCCAATTAATGATTTGGAAATACCAAATGTTGAAGTCAAATCAGTTCAATTTGGCATGACGGTATTGGACACGACAAAAGCATATATCACAAAAACAATGCAAAATAATGACAATGTAAAGAAGCATGACATATTCCACAAATATTGCAAGGTCTTGTTACCTGGCATTCCACAGGGACTTGATTTGTATGGTGTTAAAGCACCTGAAGGGATTGGCCAACTGAATGACCTGCACACACTTGGTGTTGTTAACGTTGCAGCTGGGAAAGTCATATTGCGTGAGCTTGAAAAACTTAAAAAACTACATAAGTTAGGATTGACGGGTGTCAATAAGAAAAATAGCCAAGCTATCCTATCTGCCATTGCAAACCTTGCCCTCTTACACTCATTATCATTGCAAGCAGAGGGGGAACCAGGTTTACAAGGTTGTTTGGATCACACATTTGCACCTCCAAGTAAGCTTCAAAGTCTCAAGATTTATGGAAATCTAGTTACACTACCAATATGGATCACCCAACTCCAGAATTTGGCTAAGTTGAAGCTTAGGAGCACCCAGTTGAAGTTGGCTCCTTCCATGGAAATCCTTGGGAAGCTACCACATTTGGTCATTCTGCGACTGTGGAAGAATTCTTTTCTTCAGAGCAAAAAAATACTTTTCGATTTTCAGCAGGGCACTTTCCCAAGCCTTGTAGTGATGGAGCTTAAAGATCAAGAAGGCCTCAAATCATTAAACTTCTTGCAAGGAGCGATGCCAAGGCTTGAGTTGCTGCAGATAAATAATTGCATGCACATAGACAACAATGGGTTTTTTGGTGTGTCATCTCTTCCAAGCCTGAAAGAAGTTATGCTCATGGGTGACCACAACGAGGAACTAATGAAGAACCTGCGTGACCAGCTTGCTCTAAATCAAAACCAACCAGTTCTAAGGGGGCATGA
Organism: Oryza glaberrima; assembly: GCF_000147395.1. Lineage (NCBI taxonomy): Eukaryota > Viridiplantae > Streptophyta > Magnoliopsida > Poales > Poaceae > Oryza > Oryza glaberrima. The sequence continues at coordinate 16,000,099 of NC_068327.1, read as the reverse complement.
CCACTTATGAGCTGAATGGTGGATTGGTTTCTATTGTTGTTTGTGTTTCCATTTCATGTATCTTATATTTTTTGCGCATTTCCCTTCATACTTTTTGTTGGTAGAGTTCGATAAGTTTAGGTCATGTGTGTTGTTGCTGTTTCATAATTCTGCGTGCAAACTATGTGCACTGGACATGCTACACCATGTGGGCAAGTTAATTTCATGAGTCGTGGAGTTTGTGTGTTTGTGGGTGTGAATCAGGAAGCCTGTGAGGCCATCTCTAGTTTGTACTTTTTTTTATATGCATCAAGAAAACCTGAAAATGCTGTGCTTGTTAAGACAGCACCGAATTATGCGAGTCCCTGCTTTGTTTCTCCTATCTTTTGCATTTCATGGAGCCCTTCACCATTCATTAGGTTGAAGATGTTCGGCTGGGGGTTCGGGCTGAAATCCAAGAGGTGAAGTAAGCAACATGCATACGGCTGGGTAACCTGAAATGATTCTGTTTCTTCCGATCAAAATAATTGGCTGCATTGCCACATCTTAATGAAATGTAGTCATGTTCAATTCAAAGGCTTAAGTTGTGATATGAATTATCAGTTACCTCTCTTGAGCGAAGCTATATATTTTAGATTATATAGACTTTATTAAATTTGCTGGAACTTGAGTTTATAAAACAGAGAAAAAGTTTGATAGACTTCATTTCTCCTTTCTGGGGTTATTATCTAACGAGATAGAAAAATGATAGATTTTGTATTTTTTACATTATATAGTAGGATGGTCAAAGTCACGTGAATGCGTGAATTTATAGGCTAGTTCATTTTAAAGCCTAAGATTGTATACCTATCAAATCATTTTTTGCCATCGGTTTTTGAAAGCCACTGGTTTAGCTAGAGCCAGAGGCACTGCATCTTGATGAAACACCAACGCTACCCACATTATGAGCCCACATGTTAGGGAAAAGGATACCACCATTATCGATATTTAAAGTAGCATAGATTATGGAATGGAATGGAGAGATCGATGCATAGATCAGCTGTCCCAAAATTGAATTTTAGACAGCATTATGTTGATTTTCTCTTAATAGCATTAATACTAAGCTCCTATCCCACAATTTTAAAATCTTGTGTTGGAGACTATATGTCAATATCCAAAATAGCATTCCTTAGTATCCCGCTATTTTAAAAATCATGCATTGGAGACCATATCAATATCCTAAATAACATGGAAGAAATACTCTTTATTGAAGGTTATCATGAGATCCTACAAATTCTACAAGACAGCTGAAAAATATCTCAAATCTTCCTTTCCGGCCGTTGCTGTCACTACCCACGCGATCTAAATGGCTACATGCAGCGACAAACTGAAGAAATGGACTGCTCATGTGTACCAAAAACGACAAAGAAATGGACCAGAGAAAGAGATCCATGTGAAACAACTGTGACATCTTCTAGATGTAGAATGGCAATCAAATCGGCCAATCGTAATTGGACTCTGCCCGCAACCTGTGGCACTCACAACTGAGAACACTGCAGAGTGCGACTCTGCTTGCTAGGTACACCGCATAGTATCCTGTGGACAGGCAATTCATGCAAGAACAAAAAGGAAATAAGGCTTCATGTCTCACTCGTATGTTTCTTGTTCTTGACAGAAATGCCAAACATTAATAGTCAGATATTTTCAGGAACAGAACAAAATGTACTTAATCTCTCCTTTTTATTTTATTTTCTTTTCACCAGAATAAAATGTATATGAAACTTTTGGTTTTGTCCAGCCAGAAATAAAATAGATATATGTGAAACTTTTCAGGTTTATTTTGCACAAGAATGAGAACTGGTAGCAGCAGTGCTGTTTAACGTTTTCATCTATATTTACCCCCAATTTGTTAGGTGGGTTTTTTCATAAGTCATTACTTAATATGAAGCAATAAACACCAGAATTTCTTTTTGAAAAATACTGGAGCAAAAATAACAAGCAGCACAAAAGGGTACTACGCGGTTGATCTTGATAGGAATGGCGAGCAATGATATTCGACATACATAATATTTTTGTACCAAGTATAAAAATGCCGAGGGCGTGCAGTATCTAATATCTACATTCTATGAGTTGAGGATGCATTACCTGAAATCTACAGTATATTGTATGGTACTAAGGTATAATTTGACTGCTGTGCCATCCCAGCATCCTTCGATCTAAGTAAGGCTGTTCTTATTGCTGGTTATCTTCAAAAATGCACAGCTTGCAGTTCCTGATCTCTTGTTGCTAATGGAGGATTTACACAGCAAGAGCACGGCATCTTCTGTGTACTACAGCCTCCAATTGCTCAGGAATTCTGGAACTTGACGGGGGAGCCCATGAACGAATCTAAATGCTGCACCCCAAAAGCTTTATCATGAGCTCACACCTGCGGAAGCTTGTGGAACAAATCTCGAACCGATATCTCTGATTCGCAAACCATTTCCCCAGTATGATGCTAGAGTCAAACCAAATATGGCCATGATAACAACTGAGCATGCTGCAGGAACTGCCTGGCTACTTCCAAGAAATTGTGTAGCAAGAAGTCCAGCGAGGGTGGAGCTCTGCATGCCGGTACATACAGAAATAGTTCTGCAAACGGGCTCTTCTTGCCTGAGTACCAATGTAAAAGAATTTCAAAAGAACAGTCATGAAGGCGGTTCCAAAGTATACTTGTCTGCAAGAATTCTGGATTTAGTTGCCAATTACAGAATGCAATGTAAGAAAAGCAACTAGTGGTCATGTGATGTTAGTTCAGCTTACCACTAAGAAGATAAAGTTACCCAAATGCTATATATAACTGGCCATAAATCAGGAAAGTGATTAAAGTGAGTCGATGCCATGGTTTTAGGAAAATGGTGGGGCAAAATTATACATTTCTGGAAAATATGCTCAGTTTTGATCATTATGGTTCGCAAAACAAAAGATGCTCACTTCTTCAAAATAGTTCAGGTCGATGGAATAATAATTTTGGTAAACAATACTGTACCATCAAGGAAGGACCAGAACTTCATAAGGCATGAGGCCCAAAAAGATAGGGGATATGAAGTTGTGTATGCATAACAAATTCCACCATTTTGTTTTAAGTTAGTGATACAAGACAGACATTGATAACAAGTAAAAATAAGATTTCAGTATTATAGAACTACCTCAACATAGGCAACTTGGAAATCCAGTAACCCACAATGAAGGCAGCAATGTGGAAAGTCACTATGGGGAGAAGTAACAGGAATCCTTCTGAAGATAAGATCTTGCTCCTGTTGATAGCAAGAGGGCTTCCAATACAAAGCGATGTGCACAACATAGCAACAAATGGCATTACTGGTTGAATGACATTAACGACTGCTTTTGCATATGTATTAAGAAGAAGACCTAGTGTGACAGGAACAAGAACCACCTGGCAAATGGGAAATTGCAGAGTAGTATTAGCACACAGTGACAGGGTAACAAGAAAAATATATACCACAAAATGAATGGTTTCATCACTAAGCAGCCAAGCAAGAACGCATATCATTACCTGCAAAATGGATTTCGCCATCGCGATCCCATCAACAGGAACCACAGAACCAATCAGCAGTCCAGTGAGAACAGGTGTCACAACCACCGAAGATATCGTCGAGCAGCTTGTCAACAGAATGCTCAATGCAACATCCCCTTTGCTCAGGAAGCTAGCATAGCTCGACAGCTGCGCGCCGGAGACGCAGCAAGTAAGAACAAAGCCTGCAAAGAACGCCGACGGCATCCCGAAGGCCCTCGCGATCAGCACGCCCATCAGCGGCTTCACAATGTACTGCGCCATATAGCCGATCGTCAGAGGCACCGGCCTGCATAATGCAGCACACACAAAGAAAGAATCATTCAGACAAACTGATGCATACATATTCCTGCTGTACACAATCAAGTTAGTGATCTTGAGATGGATAGTATAGTAGAATGCAAGTAAACCTCTTGAATGCCAACGCGAAGTCGTCGATGGATAATTTGATGCCAATGGAGAGCATGATGCCGCCAAGTGCAGGCGCGTAGTACTCCTTGGAGACCCTACCAAAGTGATAATTTATATCGAATTAGTTAAAGCTGACCATGTGCTAGTTGCCCCAAGATTCCAAGCTAAGAACATTCGTGAAAGTGTCCAGGGGGTTTGGCTTGACTTGACTATCTCCCACTCACCATGAGAAGGTAGCGGGGTTGCCGAGCGCGGCGACGGCGGTGGCGGCGACGACGAGCGGGAGCAGCGCGGAGAGCGCCTGGGAAGGGTCGCCCGCCGCCGCCAACGACGGGGAAGAAGCCGGGCCGGCGCGGAACGACAGCAGCCAGGCGGCACCCTCCCGCCGCGGCCACCCGACGCGGCCGAGCGACGGCGCGGAGCAGAACGTGGTCGGCGCCACCCGCCGCGGCCGCCGCCAGAGCAGCGCCGCGGGGGAGGCCGGCGCGGGAGGGGAGACGACGAAGCGGGCCTGGCGGTGGCGGTGGGGGTGGAAGGCGGAGGCTGCGCCGACGGCGGCGCAGCTGCTGGAGGAGGAGGAGGAGGAGGCCGCCACCGCGGCGGCCATGGCGACGGCGAGGAGGAGGAGGAGGAGGAGCGGATGGAATTGGACGGTGAGGGAGGGAGGGAGGGAGTGCGCGCGGCTGCGAGGATAGAATCCGGGAGATGCCATGTTTAACGGTGCCAATAAAGCATTTTTAAATTCAGTTTTCTTATGGGATTTTTAAAATATTTTAGTGCTCGGGTTTTATTTAGATTTTAGGGAGTAAATTTAAATTGCGTCAGCTTGGGCAGATGGAACGGAGACAGCTGGGCACAACGGAAAAGGTTTCTGGAAGGACAAGTCTAGATTCGCGCGTTAGTGGACGGAGATGATCAGATGACTTCGCTCCATCTATTTGGCCGGACATGAGGTCTCTTTTGAACCGCAGATTTTAGAGGATTTTTTTTGTGTGAAAATTTGGGGAAAAAATTCCCTATACCAAGGAGTCCTTAATTTCCATAGATTTTGGAAAATTAAATATATCAAGTATCATCATTTTGTTGATTATAAAACGAAACTCTTATTAACGACCTAAAAATATACATGTTCCTAGTGACTTTGTTGGAAAATAAAGTTGGATTAAATAAGATATCAACATCAATTTTAAAATTAAGTGTTAAAATTTAAATTTGGTTAGAGCTGTTAAGTTGAAGAGTACACAAGGGAATTCACACGTAGTGTATGGAGATGGCAATTCTCGGAATTTTAGAGGAATTGAATTAAATTTAGTACTTTTTTCTGAAAATTTTCCCTATTCTAAAGGAATCCTAAATTTTCTTAGATGTTTGTTTACCCATATGTTGGGAAAATGATCTTATATTTTCATTAGAAACTCATTACAAACGCAAACTCATTACACACCCTACCCAAGGCTGAGCCGGCAACGTAAAGTCACCACAGGCACCATAAACGCTGTGCTATCACTGAAACATTTGTTAGCTATAAATACAAGTACTTGTGTTAAGTTTAGAACCCGGGTGAGCTGGTTTCACCACAAGAAATCTGACCAGTTAAGTTACACTCATTTCGCTTAATAAACATGAACACTGTGAGAAATATTCACTTTTACTTGTTGGCCTAGATTTAACATATTCACTTCGCGACCCGTTGACCCGTTTGGACGTTCTGATATCGGCTTATTTGGCCGGCCAATCTACAGGCAAACAAAACTCATAATAATTTACACGCAAAAGACTCTAATTACACAGCAAGAAAAGAAAATAAATTGGAGCATTGCCAACACACTGCTCGATGGTTTTGTTTTTGTATGTCCTGGATCTCCTGTTCTATACACTTCCTATACGCCCAAAAAGTAAAAAAAAAATCTGTAACAAATTCATTCTCTTAATCCTATCTGCTCCCAAGTCCCAAACCAAAATCCTGATCGATGAAACCTAACAAAGACCAGCAAAGCTGTGATGAACTGCTGTGATATGTACAAACAAACGGCGAAAATCTCAATTCAGCAGCCCATGCCCTTGATCACCACCGGCCATCGTCGCCGTCGCCGGCTGCGTGCCGTCGTAGTTGAGCAGCGCGAACTTGACGTTGAGCCCGATCTTGCCGCCGTCCTTGACGAGCTTGGCGGCGGTGACCAGCCAGTGCCCCGGCACGTCGTGGGGGCCCTTCACCACCTCCGACATGTCGACGAACTTGAGCAGCTTCCTCGACTGGAGCGGCACGGGCGGACCGTCCGGGTACACGCCGGAGTTGAGCAGCGCCGCGGGCGCCGGCTCGTTCCTCGGCGGCGCCGCCGGCGCGGCGGCGGCCTGCAGCTGCGTGAACGGCGAGCTCAGCGTCGTGCTGATCGTCGTCAGGAAGCTCCCCCGCTGCGACGCCGCGGGCGCCGCCGCCCACTCCGTGCGCTGGATGGCGCACCCGGGGACGTGCGTGTAGTGCAGCCGGAGGTGGAGCACCTTCCTCGACCACGTCCCCTTGGTCACCAGCTGCGCGCCGGTGACGACGAACACGCCGCGGCCGCCGGGGACGCGCTTGAGCCACTCCGGGTTGTAGTCCACCTTGGACGTGCAGACGCAGGAGTAGCTCTTCCACTGGATGGGCTCGATGTACCCGGCGCCCACCTCCTCCGACTCGCGCCACTCCGACATGGACGACGACAGCGAGTCCCCGAGCATGCTGGGGGCGCTGGACAGGTGCTGGACGTGGATGGCCAGCCGGTTGCACTTCCTCCCCTCCAGGTATAACCGTAAGCCTACTACAGGCTTATGAGAACTAGATACCTGGACCCAACACAAGAACAATGTAAATAGACTGAACCTCGAGTTTTACGTTTTCCTTTTTCTTTGCATTTACAGGGCAGACGCACATGCACACACCACCACTGCTAGTTCGCACCTTCGAGTGCGTGTTTACTGACATAATGGTGCTTCAAAAGTTACGGTGAATTGTAAACTGAAAGAAGAAATTTTTTTTTTAAAAAAAAGATTGTGCAATGTAACAATCAAGTACCTGAGAAGTGCTAACTTGAAGTTTGGGACCAAGAAATCTGAACTGCAATGAAGGATAGGAGCCTTTTCTCTTTTGAGGCCCAAGGATAAGCTCGTTGAACAAAGGCGCCCATTGTAGGGGCACTTGAAACTCCAAGAAATGTTGCAAGTCTTCAGGATCAGGTTTATCTGACAGAGCACAAACTTTATAAGGATTCATTTATCCAAATTGCAGTTCGATTCAGAATAAAGGTTATGAAAGTTAGTAATGCAGTCAATCCGGAAGAAGCAATTATAGAATGACAGACTAACATTTGAAGTTTGTGGAACAGAAAAGGGAATTTATAGGAGAACTTACAGCGAAGATACAAATTAATGGCATGGCTGAGGTAACCACTACCAGGAATGCCGGTAAGAAGAGAGGTGATAGGAACAAATTTAAACATTATAGCATCAGGAACCCTTGGAACGGTTTGTAACCATTTGGAATGGCTGGCTATAGAGGCATCTCCACCTCTTTTCGAGCATGTAATTGTCAGGCCCTGTTTGGGAAAGCAGTGATCTTTCAGTATGCAAAGCGCGGCTAGAGAACCAACTGACACATTAAACTAAGAAAAATACTCACATCTTTGGTTGATGATTCTGAGTAGCTAGAAAGATGTAGGTTATTAGGCTGCTGTTCCATCCTGACAAAAACATCAGGCACCTATATTGAATGAATCGGATTAGATATGTTTGCTTCCAGCAGGTTGCTACGTGAATTGAGGGTAGAACCATTTTGTACCTTGCTCTTGCCATCCCTGGTCTTGCGATGTATCGGGGAATGATTCCTCCCATCAGAAAACAGGAAATCACCAAGATCTTCCAGGTGTAGCTTTAGGTCCGCTGATGAAATGGTTGAAGAAGGACTTTGCTTAACACAAATGACATCCTGACCCCCAACTGCCATTTCAACAATTATGTGTGTCCCATAAGTTTTGATAAACCTGAAAATTAACAAGATCTAGCTGCTTTTATTCACATATATAGATTTTATATATGGCCAGGGAAAAAAAAGTATGTGACTCAAAGCCAGCTAAAACAAAATAAATCATATTGTAGGCAAACCAATAAATACACATACAGTGCACTTAAGAAGCTAACCCCCAAGATTAAACCACAGATATTTGGCAAAATGAGAACTCCCAAAAATACAGTTGTCAAAGTGCTTTACCGTGATAGTGCTGCAGGGTCCCATTTCGGTGGAACAGCACTTCTAACTTCATCTCGAAGAACCAATGGAGAAGTTTTTAGGTGCAACTTGTACAAGGAGATGAAATATCCATCAAATGCTAGATGTTTAGTCTCTTTAGCATCTGTCATCCAAGCTCCACTTAAATCGAAAAGAGTGTTAAAATAGCCTGAAGGCACCTTCCCTTGGACTGAAGATTTCTGATTAAGTAACTCGGACATCTGTCAGGAAAATCAAATGCAATCATATCAGCATAGAAGGATCGAGCTGAAGCATATCTCTAATACACGAAAGCTGAACTTCACATTTGGAAAGCCATGTAGAAAAACACCTAACTCTACTCATGGCCTTGAAGGGAATATCCATTGTCTACCATGTTAATTGTATTTAAATACAGGCATCAAGAAAAGCAGCTTTTCATCTTCAAAAGCAAGAAGGTTCTACACAATTAAGAGGCCATGTGGTCCAATGAAATGCTGCGATCGTGCTTTAGAAAGACAGTGCAGCTAGTCTCATCTGAAGAAGCCACATTCAAAAGGTCGACAATATTTTGACAAGGTACAAACATAGTACTACCAGTTTGACAAGGACCAGCCTCTTCTGCCAACGGATTATGCATCACTTGCTAGCCTTCTAAACTTCGGGGAGGAATAACTGAAGTACTGTTTGTTCTTTTGTGCTAATATAAATTCCTAAATGCAACAATAAAAAAACCCCCCAAAGATGTGTGAACATATGTACAGAGACAGCTGTTTCAATTCCTGTCTGGAAATGAAAAAACTGAGTGGGATTCCAACCAGATTTTCTAGGGATGACCACAGATCCACTCTACAGGAAAGATCTCGAACAGTTTACACTTAGCTATCCCAGAATCTTTTTCGACAGAGAAACAAGAATCGCGAACTGCAGCATTCAAAATCCTATAGGATATTTCAGGAAAGAAAAATAAGTGTTCGTTTTCCCCACGAGAAAATTTTCGATGATATTGAATTCTAGCCAGCTGAAGTTCACCCAAGAACCACTATTTAAGGACTTAAACGTACAACCATTAGAATGCCAGCATAGTGTAACATTCAAAAATGGTTAGTGTGAAGATTTTATTGATTGATGCCAGACAGGCATGTTTAAGCCGAAATCTGTGGCTCGACTTAACTGACAAACAAGGCATGAGGCGAAGACCATTCTCTTAACATTAATGAAGGAAAGTACTGATAGGTATGGAAGTTAAGGTGATGGATGGGAACCAAAAAATTGGGCAAAATGTGCCTAAATTAGACGGAATTGCACGTCTTATTCAAGTGAGATTTCCACAGGTCAAGCGATGGGATAAAATTAGCGGTCAATCAATTTGTGTGACCGTTTCACGGAAGCAAGCCGCGGCTTCTTTACTCTTTGCCAATTCTGCTCGCTGTCCGTAGAGTTCTTCTCCTTCTTCCCAAAGAAGATCTCGTTAGAAACAGAAATGGTGAACTGTAAGTAACCAAGAACAAGGGTAAAAGCTTGTAATCCCAGTCCCCTTGTCCCGATTCATTCAACCAAGCGAAGCAACGGTCTGATCGAGTTCTGCACGGTTAATTAATCAGAGTTGCCACCTCCAATCTTTTTCCAAGCATCTGTGACGACGCAACCCCAGTAGAACAGCGAAATCGAGCGAAAAAACACGAAAGGAGGCACGCGCATCTCTCGCGATCGTGTCCCCGGAAAAGAAAATCTCGCGAACCAATCACCACGCGGCAGCAGCAAGAGCCCGAGCCGAGCAGAGCAGAGTCAACCAAGATTGGAGCGGTTGCAGCAGCAGGGAGGCAAGGCAAGGGCGTACCTGGTTGAACTCGAGGACGTCGGAGCGGAAGCGGATGCGGTCGCCCTTGTCGACGCCGACGTCACGCGGCACCCCGCGCAGCACCGCCGCCGCGCCGCCGCCGACGCCGCCACCCGGCACGGGCACGTCCCTGGCCCCGGCCTCGTCGAGCTCCACCAGCCGCCCTTCCTTGGCGAACTTGAGCCTGAAGTCCGACGTGAGGTCGAACCCCGCTCCCAGCGCCATCGCCGCCCTCTCCCCCACCTCCATCCCCTCCCTCTCCTCACACTCCCCACCACCTCCACACTACAGCCACCACCACCACCACCTCGCACGCGAACGCGACGCCGGACACACCTCACCTTAGCTCATGCAATCCTTGCCTCCACCTGAATTCCGATGCGTCCTCGGCGAGGAGAGGAGGAGAAGAGGAGGAAGAAGAGAAGTAGTAGAAGGAAAGGTTTGACTACGCGAGGGAGGGAGGAAGGAGGCGGGGGCGGGGGGAGGAGGTTTGGTGGGAATGCGGCAGGTGGGGCCCACGACGCGGGGGGTGGGAAACGGAGACGGGTGGATTAAAAGGGACGGCGTGGATGCGGCGAGGGGGGGATCGGTGGACGGGCGGATGGTGTTCCGGGTGGATCGAAGGCGGGTTGACCGTCAGCGGCGGGTGGCTGCGGGTATTTCGGCGGACGCAGCCGCGGGGGGGGGGGGGGGGGGGGGGTGGGGGGAGCCAGAGAGGTGGTCGTCGGGTGGTTGGGGTTGAAACTTGAAAGCCCACGGTGGGGGCCATGGGCGAATTCATGGAAGCGCGTAGTAGGCTGATCTCATCGAGTTCTCCCTTTTATTTTTCTTTTTTTGATGATGATGAGTGAATAGTGCTTTTGCTATGCTAGAGAAGATGACGGTGATGATGTGATGATTAAGTCTGGATGACATTTTTAGTCAGGTGTTATTAAGGATGATGTGTCCATCGGCATTGATGAATTTTAGGGGGTTTTTTTATGATTAGCTGATTCATAACTTATCGATAAACCTAATTCTTTTAAAGATTTTGTCAAATTTGTGCTCTACAAACTTTGGTATTTTTTTTATAAAATAACCTTCGGACAAAAAAAACATTGGAAATAATTTACATTAAAAACTTCATGCATCCTAAAATAACTATAAAACACTTATTGTGGTACTTCGTCTAAAGCTATATTTTTTTTCGTTTAAAAATAATCCGAAGTAATTTTTATAACTCATAAACACGATTAATTTTCTTAACTAATGTACACGATATGACTTATCTCATTACATCACATGATCATCTATAAAGCCTATTTAAATTGTCGTCACATCAATATAACATCAATATAGTTGTGAACTTGTATACAATAAATAACCAAAACTATGGGTGTCATCGTTCCTTTCATCTATCAGCATGTTTTGTCACATTATCTGTGACTCATACGTAGTCGCGGTTTCAATGCACACACATCATCTTCTTCGTAAATCGCGTTTACATCGTCACATTATCTTGACTCATACGTAGTCACGGTTTCAATGCACACACATCATCTTCTTCGTGAATCGCGTTTACATCGTCACCTTCCGCAAATGATATCAATATATCATTAGTACCATATCATCATGTAGTGCCATCTTTGGATCTTAATTATTCCACTCTATCGTTTCTTGATATTGGAATGTTTTCAAATACCAAGTTAAATTGTTGCTTCCCAAGGTAAAAGAAAGTGTTTTTGATCGACTTATAAAAATTAAGAGGAATTTCAAAGTAAAATGACGTATTACCTAGAAGAGAAAGTACTAAGTCTTTGAGGCAGTGTGCCTTCATTTTTTTTCATGAGGTCTAAACATAAACGGCACATGTTCATTCAATTCACAAGGCTCAAATTTAAGCTACACATGTAGAACACCAACAGAAGTGAGCACTTCTATTATATCTAGATCGCGGCACATTCGCTACACATGAACAACACCAATAGAGAACCTCCATAATATCTAGATCGAGGCATAGGCAGAACACAGCTACCGACCTACCGTGTTGCCTCAACCACCCTACCGCCTCACCAACACCGAAATTCTATGTAGTTGCAAGAAAAACGGGAGCGGCGGGGCTGCTATGTGTTGTGGTCGGCACTGTCATTGGTCATCGGGAGGTCGACCACCGAGATTTGGCTAAGCTTGCGACAATGGCGGGAAGGGAGTGTCGGATTCGAATGTTCCTTAATGAAGACGGCAGCGGCGCATACTCACACTAGGACACCATTGATGCCCTCGAGTCCACTAGCGCTAGTGGATGAGGAGGCTCAATGGTGTCTGTGGGTCAACACTTCGGTTGCCATCGAGGGGGAGGCTCAATGGTATCAGCGTTGGAGACATCCCAGAGGTGGCACATGGTAGTGGTGGACGTGGTGGCGGGCTTCTACATCGGTGACAGGGGTTAACTTCAACCGGATTTGGTGGCGGTGGCATATAAAGCCTCCAATCTGTTATAGATCTAGTCGACCGCTTAAGTACCGACATCGTTGACACCTGTGTGCGCCACACACCTCCCTAGAGGCGATGTTACACGACCTCCCCCTACGTGCTCATCCGTGCCATGGGATAGACTCTCCAAGTCAAAACCTTGTTTTGAATGTTCAGAATTGCGATGGCGACGTTCAAGATGTTGGGACTTTCATTACACTTCGATGTTTTCTGTCGTTGGTTCGACGTAATTCGCTGGTGGTGATGGGAGCGTATCAGCAGTTAATTTTGGAGGTTTTATTATTATTATTGTTATTGTTGTTGTCGTTGTTGTTGTTAGGGAAACATAAGGCCTACATACAACTTTTAAGCCGTTGGGTGAAACAATAGTTATCTCTAATCAACCCTATATGATGATCTATCTTTAACGTAATATTCTTAGTAGTAGTTTTGTTGTTTTGGTATCTTCTTGGATAGATTGATTTTAAACATATATGTGATATTTAACAAAGTGATGTAGGTTGTCTTTTCTTTTCACAAAATCTTAGTAAAACAACGATTGCGAGCGTACTTGAGTGCTCGAAATCCATTTTCTTGGAGAGTACGTACATTTACAAATCATCTTGCTTTATAAAAGAAAAAAAGGTGAACTGGTTAGTACCAACCTTCAACTTTAGCTAGTTCTTATACAATTAAATATGTTGCCACGTAAAAAAAAAACTAAATGACAAGAGAGCCAACGAAGAAAGAGAAAAAAAAAAGGGAAAGAAACCGTTTCTACTGAAAATATCAGTTCTACCCATAAAACAAAAATGGAGACAAAGGGATATATAGGTGGACAAAATAAAGAGAGTAGAGGTGATTGGATGAGAGAATTTATTTTTAAGAAACTATCCACTAGATATATAATGTTTATCTATATAATATGAAAACCAGTACTAGATAGTTTTTGGTTGAATTGCCCAATCTCTTCATCCAAAAGTTTTAAGCATGTTTTATTTTTTTAGTTTTTTCAAATGAAATAATCATATTTGTAATCTTCATGTGCTAAATTAAGTAGTCATCTTAATATTTGCTGATTATATGCATGGATATAATTTTTTAGTTATATTATATAAGGGATGAGTTAATAGAAATATATCTAGAGGGAGTATACAACACTACTAGAAAAAGCATTTTCACACACGTGAGGTTTTTTCAGACGGGTATGACTTTTGGAGCCAAATGACCACCTACAAAAATATAAACCAGGGTAAAGCTCATCGTTCGCCTGCGAAAATCAATTTTTCCAGGCGGGCCACCTAAGAGGTCCGCCTGGAAAAAAAAAATAATTTTTGCAGGCGGAACCTTACGTGATCTGCCTGTAAAAATCATGGCTACAGAAAAAAAAATCTAAGTCCTATCCTTATCTTCTCCTCCAGCATCTTATCCTCTCCACCACCTATTTTCCTCACCCTCCTCTCTCTCATTTCCCTCCAGCTCCCTCCCCTGGAGGGGCGTCGGCGGCGGCGCAGGCGGAGGGGTCGACGGCGGCGCGGGTGGAGGGGAAGGGCATCGGCGTCGGCGCGGCCGGACGGGAGGTGCGGCTCCCCTCCCTCTCCTGTCCCTCAACTCTACCCTCCACGGCCGGCCGGGACGACGACAACGCCGACGATGACGCTGCCTGCATCAGAGGAGGGGAGGGGAGGTGGCGGCGCGGCCAGAGGGGAGGGCCCCTCCCTATCCTCTCCCACAGTTCTACTCCTCCGCGCCCGGCCGCGATGACGACGACGATGACTACGCCGCCGCCGCCTGGATTCGAGGAGGGGAGGGGAGGCCGCCATCGGCCGGAGGGAGAGGTATGCCGGCGGGGTGGTAGCGACGGATTTTTTTTTATTCGCTAAAAATATTTTTGCATACGGGTGGTTCTACCGCCTACGAAAATAGATGGCGCCTACAAAAATGATTTTTGTAGATGGATTGCATGGCCGCCTGCGAAAATCAGGCCTTTGCGTGCAGGCGGTCCTTCTCCACCTAAATAAACCATTTTTGGTTGCCTGGAAAAACCATTTTTCTAGTAGTACAAGTTTACTCCATCCACTCTAAAAACCGAATCTAGAATCGGATGTGACATATTCTAGTACTATAAATATGAATAGAGGTATGTCCAGATTTATAGTAGTAGGATTAGTCACATCTGACATTAGGTTGGTTTTTTACCATCTAGCAGCAAAAACACTGCGATCCGTCTCGTGTCGGCGCGCGATCCGATCGACCAGAACGTGTCGGTCGGCCATGGCCTCGCGCGCGCGCGCGCGCATGCGCATGCGGCTGCGGGAGACTTGACCGCAGCTTAGTTTGCTTACCGCCGTCGGTCGCGGAATCCGGCGGCACGCGCGCACGAGGAGATCGACCAGCGAGCGCCGCGCTACAACAACCACAGCCTACAGCGACCAACCCACGGCCCGGTATCGGTACCATGATGAGACGAAGAATCTAATTACTTCCCAGTCAAACAGCGGCAAACGTACGATAGCAATGCTGCTGCCGCCTGCCGCTGCCTTTGCAGTTTCGCGCACCCAACGCAACGCAACGCAACGTAACGCCAAGCTCCGCGGGGCCCAGCCAGCTCACGTCGTCGTCGATGATCGAATCGATCCCTTCTGTTTCTTTCTTTTCTTTTCTTTTTTTTTACCACCAAACACAAAACGGAAGACGACGACTGGTTCAACAAACGTGCTACCACGACAAGGTGGCTAGTCGTCGTACATTCATTCAACAAACAAAACCTACTGCGGCGACAGGCCCAGGCACGTGCAACTGCATGATTATTGCATCCGTCGTACGTAAACTGGTAGCTAGTCGATCAGTCGATCGCCCGGCCGGCTGCCCGTGTAGGCGTACGATAGAGCTGAAGTAGATATGTGTACGTGTACACGTATCGGTGCCGGCCTGCCACTGCTGGTGCTGGACGGTCCAGGTCCAGCAGGTCTCATAATTGTTAAGTAGAAGCGCCGCCGTCGGTCGGGAAGTCGACACATAGTCCAGTTAGTATTAAACTTTCGGGCTCGTCGACATTTTCCATCATCCATGACGGTTGATTCACGACGAATAATGCATTTTGGTGTGGAAAAAGTAGTCCAAATTACTCCTGTCGGACTATCACGATCGATCGAATTACGGCCTAAACACCGACTTTGGCCAACAGCAGTAGGGCTATTACCTGTCAGATAAGGAGTCCGAACCTGTATAAATCCTTGTATCTGTCTCTTTTACCTCAATCTCGCATATACCCTGTTATCGACGATCCTCATACCATACAAATACTGTAGTCGAGACCTCAAACGTCGACAAAATGGTCGGGAAATTTTCATATTTATAAATTTAACTATTAAGTGCCAACTTTAATGCGGCCCTGACAGAAATTAGAAAAACTAAATTTTATTATCAATAACCGTTGATAAAGATATTGTTATTATATTAGTTGTGCCAAAAAAAGAAAAGGGTATTGGAATGGTCAGAAAATTTCCGTACAGTTTTTACCCTACAACCACCTCCATCCATCGCCCACCTTCCGCCTCCGACCCCGTCCTCTAGCACACGCGCAGCTAACCCACACTTGCCACTCCAAGCCTCCTTCAACGCAAGAGGATTCTTCTCCATCAACAGCGGCATCTCCTTCAGCCCTGATGAGGTGGGGTCTGGGATGGGGGAGGGGGGATTATGGAACCACTGGTTCGGGTTATGGGATGCATATGGGACTTGTCCGAGCCAAACGTCCCCTCATCGTGGAGGTATGTGGTGAAGGCGGCACTGAAGGTGGTCTATATGCCTCGTCGTGCTCTCTAATTACACCAAGTTCATTGTATACATAGGCTTGCGGGGTTCTTATCGTGCATGTGATGGTGATGCAAATTTGTCCTTATTGTCTGCTGAAGTGGGGATCAGACAGTTCGGTCCTAAGATCCGCTTCAATCCACCGCCTCCTCGAGCAAGCTCCACCTCCACCGTCACCTCTAGCATGGACCTGGGGCAGCAGAGCCAACAGCCCTCATCCCATAGCTTCTCACATGGAAGGCGGAAGATAGCAAGCTCGCGGAGGATACACACTACACCCTTCTCCCTCACATGACATAGTAGAGCTCGTTGTGGTTTGTCTTCTTCTTTAGCCATATATATGTGCAGACAGAGAAGTGGAGGGTTTGGTTTGAGGGAGAGGTTCTGATAATAGGTGGGCCCTTTGATTTTTTTTTTAATTTTTCTGTCTAGATTGTCGCGTTGGCACCATGGATGTAAGCTCATGTCAAAACTGCCCAAATAGTGCTAGGAGGAGAGGGTGTAAAGAATAGTTAAGGATGTAAAATGTCTAATATTTAAGCTAGGGGGTTAATTTGGTCGACCGCGATAATTCAACGTGTTATACTCATGCTCAGCTAGCCCTAGGAAGTTGCTAGCTTTCCATTTTCATCTAAGCCATGTGGGATCCACACACACATAAATAGCCACTCAAATCTTAATGTGTCCACGATCACAACTTCAATATAAAATCCGTAATACCGAATAATAAGCAAAGGAGATATTGTTGGGACTCAGCATGCCAGTCAACTTCATCCTAAGACGTACCCGTCAAACCACACGAAGCATCGACCAAATGTGGTACACATCCAGGAGACTTGACTCAAATCATTTAAGCTCTACAACATCTCAATTGCTCAAAATTCTTACTCAAGTCTTAGTTGTATTTTCTTCTATGTATCATTGCTTAAGATGAAAGTGTGGGACTAGTGCTTATCCTGCGAACTAGTCTTAAATGAGTATGATTTGAGAATATTTGAGATGTTGTAAAATTATATTGTCAAGTGTCATTTGTGATCACCACATAGTTTCCGATGAGTGGGATTCATGCACGCATAATAGCCACTCAAGTCTCAGTGTGCCCCATGATCACAATTAAACACCATTCAATATAATTTACGTCGTGCTGAATATTGAATAAAAGAGATATTGCTGGGACTTAGCGTACCAGTCAACTTCAGCCTAAGACATGCCCGTCAAAACCACATGAAGGTTGCGACCAAATACGTTACACACCCCAAGAGACTTGACAAATTGCTAAGCTCTACAACATCTCGTTTGTTCAACATCCATACTCATGTCTAGATAGTTCTATAAGCTAGAACATACCAAGACACTTTCATCGAAGCAAATGGTATTCAAAAACAAGGAATTTTTGGTGCTATCTCATATTTCCTTTAACTTTTTTTTTAAAAAAATTAAGTTATCAGCTATCTAATATTTTGATTCATTATTTTTAATAATTATAGTAAATCCGTCTCATCCATGTGAATAATTTATAAACAAAAGCTCACATCCTAAACTACGCCCAAGTCAACCATCTCAAAGCCTACTTTTTTAAAGAGGGAAAAAAATCTAACAATTAATGAATTAAATCATTTATATAATATTCCAAGGCCGTGCAGCCCATGATCGAATCAGGGTAGCTAGGCGAGACCGCGAGAGGATCGTTTGCTTGATTCAATATTTCAATTCGTCTAACTGACAACCGTCATCAATTAATTAGTACACCGTAGACGTAGAGATAAACAACAGGCAGCGCAAAGTACACGAAACCGGCCACGCACTAGTTAATACAAAATTATGCTCAAGCTGAGAGGAAATGAACTCTTTCATTTCTATAGAAAGTTCATTACGTAAGATGAGATCGATCGATCACACATGACGACTCAGACTTAACCTCCGTTAATGATTGAAGTCAATTTATTATATATTGTATTTCTCTAAGCCTTTGATATTGATACGAGTAGATAAGTATACATCGAGTTCATTATTGTTCGATTTGATACACACTTTGATTTAAAATACCACAGCTGCCTCCAATTTTATAGCATTTAAATCGTGAATATACGCTTAAGCATTCGTCTTATTAAAAAGTTCTCCCTCCAAGTAGCAAATTTTAGCCAAAAAAATGCTATATGTTTGCCTTCTCAGGATAGGTGGGATGTAGGCATGGCCTATCTCTACTATAAAACAACATAGTGGTGGTGGCAGTGAATCTGTCACCGGCCTCACCTCTTTTCATTGTAAATTTTGCACATTACCCCTTGAATTTTTTAATATTAAAAATCAATCAAACCTAAATGCATAACCACAGATAAAATCAAATTAAGGTGAATATTCCCTATAGAACAAAGATGGGTATGAGAAATATATTTTTATCTATTTTAGAAAATATTGTGTATTTTATTTTATCTGTAGCAAAGCACATGCATTTAGCTAGTAATAATAAAACTAAGAGATGGTAAGGGTAGTATGGTAGTTTAGTGCAAAAGTTACTTTTTGCATATCATAGTTTGTTACTTTTATGGTAAAATTTGAATGCTGATATATATTTTAAGATGAAGGGAATAGTAATTATTATTTATTTTGTCATGACTTAATGAGTTTATTATTAGAGATGTTCCAAGTATAACTTATTTTTTATATTTGTAAAAAAAATTAAAATACATCTATTTAAAAATCATAGTGAGTACTTGCAAGGAGAATCCGTGGTTTTTTTTTCTCGAGAGGAAAATAATCTGATTGCCAATGAGAAACACTTCAAAAGTTAGGTGACACGAAAATTAGTGTACTAGTAGTTAGGCTGGCTTTTCTTTACACGTTCATAATTCGGCCCTAATCATGCAGTCTGTAGAAAAGGATAGTTAACAATATTGTAATTTTGAATTTAACCATTTGTTTGACTTTCTGGAAATTATATCCCCGTTCGTGAGGGAGGTTCTGAAAACAACTGCTATGTACGTGCAGTTTTAAATAACCTCCCAACTTATAATATTATCATGTTTACTTTGTTTAGTAATTCCCTCGATCAAGTTGCTGATTTTCTAACATTATTTTTAGATACTTCCCATCCGTTTATATGAAGTTGGTCAGCGTTTCGTTCTTCGAGCAACGGATTACGCGGTATATGCACGCTCAGGTTTTGTAGAATTTCACGAATTCTAAAGCTCGACAACTTTTAATTGTAACAACATATTTAGATCCATATATCATTCATAAACATCTTCGATTATATTAAAATAATAAGAGTAATACGGTCTATGTACCAACATACTCCATTCATCTTAAAAAAAGGATAATAACTAGTTTAGTCCCTAAAGTTTTTCTGTAGGATCAGTTTAGTCCCTAACCTTTTAAATGGTCCAAAGAAATACTTAAACTTTGTCATAAGGTCTAGAATAGTTCTTGGGTCCACCAAAATCATTATATAGATATGCCATGTCATCATTCATGCAAAATCTATGATGAATTGTCCAATTTACCCTTACGTATATCATAGAAAAATAAATATAAGGGTGAATTAGACATAACCATAGGAAAAAAATAGTTATCCTTTTTTTTCACCCTTTTGAGATATATTTTTGCTCTTACATTTGACCTTTTGTTTTTATTTTCCTATGATATATGTAAGGGTAAATTGGACAAATCATATAGATTTTGCATAGGAATGTGACATGGCATGTCCATGTGGCGATTTTGGTGGGACCAAGGACTATATCAACCCACATGATAAAATTAAAGGACTTGTTTGGACAATATGAAAGATTAAGGACTAAAATGAGCCAGGAGCGAAACTTTAGGAATCATATTAGCTATTCTCCCTAAAAAAAAGTGCATTCCTTTATTTCAAATTTGAATTAGAGAAATTATATGAATGCATTTATTCTGAGATGGGGGCATAAGTTGTAAGATATAAGAACCTACTGTATAGCTGTATTTTAACAATACGGCAGTGTTTGAATCTCCTGGAGATGAAGATGAAGATTAAGTTTTTTTACGCAAAACGAGTTAGTATTAACGTATGATTGATTGAGTTTTAATTATTACAAACTTAAAAAAATAGATTAATATGGTATTTTAGAGCAACTTACATATAGAAAGTTTTCGCACGAAACACATCGTTTAGCTGTTTGAAAAACGTGTCATAAAAATTTTAATCTTAATCCAACTCTTGTTGGAGAAAAGAACGGGATCTACGAATACTATGTAGCTATAATTTTTAACGGATGGAATACTGGATTTTTATTTCCTGTGCACTGCGAAGAGATCATTGTATCATATCGATGGTTGCTAACTCGCTACTATGCATATGGTGGGGTGGGTGGAGGTCAGCAATTTGGGCTAATGGCTACAGCCTACAGGCCAACATCTATCAAGATTAAATAACAGATAAGAATGCAGTTTGCAGTCAAGGTCAAGGTCAATGCATCAGAACCCATTCTCCCTGCAAACGTGTACTCTAGCTTAGAAAGGATGACATGAAAAAGGAATGGCTCATGGATGCCTTTCTCACAGAGTCACATACACGCATCAAGAGGATTACTATAGGAAGCTCATAAAACAAGAGAAAATTCCACAGGTGGATCCAATTTATCACACACTTTGGATTTTGAACTATAATCCCAAGCCTCAAACCATAATTTAATTGTCTCTCCACAAATTAATATATCTTAACATTCTAGCTAGATCTTAATTTCCTCGGAGTTTAGTACCAATCCCATCATCGATCACGCTTCTCTAAAGCTCAAGCAATGTCTGCATATAAACATCAAGAAGACCATATCTCCAGCCCAAATTATTGCTAACTTGACTTAAAAGTAGCACAACAACAACACGAAACACACAAAAGCCATTATCTATAAAGCCCAAACATCTCGATCTATCAATAAACATTTTAGCCAATTGTTCATCACCAACTTATTACCCTTCTTTCCATGGGGCTACTGTCAAAGTTAGTTCGATTTGTAGTTCTATTTTTCAGGTAAATGCTACATGGTAACTTTTGTACAATTGATTCGAATTGTCCTTTCAAATTCTTGTTCTTCGTTAAAAAACAAATTCGATGTGGACAGCTTCATTTCTGTGACCACAGCTTTCAGACGCAACTATGCATGCTCTGTTATACTGTCAAGAGATAAAAAAAAGACACGAATATTAGGGAACGACCTAATATCAAATAATTAAAAGGGAAGAAATAAAAAAGACGCGAATATTAGGAAATGACATAATATTAAATAATTAGAAGGGGTGAGGCTTCAAACCCAGGTTGTCTAGCCCACCACCCTGTGAAGCTAGCCGGAAGACCCCTGGACGTTTCTCCTGTCAAGAGATAATTGGACACATTATTTAAAACCCACCACCTATTCATCTGTCTGCGCAATTTGGGCTAACTGAAGGCACCTATATGTGCATACGCACCAATAAGAACTCAAAAATCGTCAGCATAATGGATGCAGGTCAAGGTCAAGGTCAAGTTCAATGCATCAGAAGAACTAATTCTCCCTGCAAACGTGTATATAGCTCACACACGGTGACATCAAGAAGAAAAAGATGGATATAGGAGTAGGAGTACTCCCATCCCAAAATACAAGTATATCAAAAGTTACACATAGACATAAAAAAAGTAGTAAACAATAATCAGAGAAAAATTGTGATTGATTAAGAAAAAAGAGTAGATAAATAGATTAAATTGAGAATAATTGTGATTAGTTGAGATGCATGGATAAGTGAAAAAATAACTTTATTTTAAAAAGTAAAAATAGCTTTATTTCAGACAGAAGGGAGCACCAAATTTGCTGATGAGACAGACCGGTGTGTGTACCTCTCGCAGCCATCCATGGCGGACTTTGTTGTCTGAACACTCTGAAGAAAATCAGAGATGCTAATGCTGCCGGTCAATCAGTTAAGGTCAGTCAGACCCCACAGCTGAAACCTGTCCTGAGGCGACCAAATCTTCAAGATTTTCGTGCCTTGATCAGGATCTTTTCTCTCTTTTGCTGAAAACGATCGAGAGACCGAACTGTACTGGAGGAGTGGACTTGAACCTACATACTCCTGCTGCTACTGCTCTGCACGTACGAACTCAAGTCAGAGCTACTTCCTCCGTTTCAAAATATAAGACTTTCTAGCATTACTCATATTTATATAGATGTTAATGAATCTAAACACTATATATGTCTAGATTTATTAATATCTATATGAATATGGGTAATGCTAGAAAGTCTTACATTATAAAACAGAGGGAGTAACAAACACTGACATCTGAAACCACCGGACTTTCTGCTGCTGATCGATCCAGCGTTCGTTCTGTCACACGCGTGATCGTCATCGATCATTCAGATGCGACGACGACGACATTTGACCACCGCAGTACTTCCTCCGTCCCTCCAGATTTGCTGTACTAGCATGTGTTATATCCACCTAAAATTTCTTATATTATATAACAGAAAAGTATATATGACCCCATATTTGGATGGGCGCTTTTCCTGCGAGATGAGGAAGGGCTCGATGGGTGCAAGGATCGATCGCCGGCCGCAGCAAGCAATCAGGACAGCGACGGGTGATCAATCCACTGGGTAAGCAAGAAAGTTGCCGTGTGTACGGCGTCTTCCCATTTCACATTATTTCCACTTTTTTTTTTCTTTCTGGCCCCTTCATTCCAAAGTATAACAATTAGTATGTAAAATGTTGATATATTACGAGAGTTGAGATATAGATAGAGCCAGTAGTGTCTTGAGTAAAGTAGTCGATATAGGGAGTACTCGTTTCTACTATAACTTGTGCTTTAAGTTTTTTTCTTTAAAAAAAAGAGACACGATACAAATACAAGCACTCCCAAGTACCGATGTATACACACTTACCTCTAAACGTAGATTCTACCCCTGCGAACATCACTAAAAAACTGAATCGGCATATTTAAAGTTGACGGAGTCACTACAGTACGTCTCGCTATCAACAGATATGATTGCTTATAAAAAATTGTTATAAATATACTTGTGCCAATTTTAAAAGCTTGAAACGGAGTGGACACTTTAAGCTTTTAAGTTTTCTTCATTAAGTAGTTAATGACTGTCAGGGTTATGGATACCACATACCTAATAGTAGTTGACTAAATCTCGGTAGGACCCACCACATACCATGTCCTATACAGAAACAACCTTCGGATATAGGAGTTCCGCATAAGGAAGAATAACCAGAGTTCTACATGTAAACGACAAGGACTACTCGGATTGTATCCATATTAGTTTCCCTAGTTCTACTTGGACAAGGGGACACCTATAGGTATAAATACAAGGCCCCTTAGGAGGAGAGGAGACACAGACAATCAACACCCACCATAGACGGAACAACATATAAGCCAACATACGCCAAGACAATACGCCGGATATCGACTTCAGGGATAGGCACGGCTAGTCCCCTACGGTATTTCTGGATACTTATAGGAGAGACATTGCGCTATCTCTAATCTCGCCGGGCACGAACTCGAGGAGGAAGACTACCCTGTTATCGACTACGAGTCAGAACTACAGACCGCCATGTCAACAACAGTTAGATAGGCTACCACAAATATTGTACTGGTGTGATTATGGTGAATAAGAGCAATACCGGCTTCGGCCAACAGGATGTAGGGTTATTACCTGATAATTCAGGGGCCCGAACCTATATAAAAATCCCTGCCTCCATCTCTTTTACCTCAGTCTTGCGTATATCCTAGTACCAACGATCCCCATACCATACAAATACCGGAATCGCGACATCAAACGTCGACAATGACCGGGCTTTTTGTGCAAATGATCGAGTAGTGACCGTAAGGACAAAATTTAAGGCTACGAGTGTATATAATAAATCATTTTTTATCTTTAGAATAAATCATTTTTGGTTATGCTGGTGAGAGCGTTCCTAACCAGTAGGAAACGTCCTTAGGAGTTACTCTCATCGTAAAAAAAAGAACCAACTTCGTATAAGGCTGATATACTCCCTCCATCATAAAATGTAGCAACCTATGAACCCATCGTAGAACTTTTGTAGTCCTAGAATAAGTCTCATCCATCCTAGGTTGCTACGGAGGTAGTAGATGTTTACTCCCCTTGTCCCATATTAAGCATAGTTGAGGGTTTCAGTGTCCAATGTTTGACTGTCCGTCTTGTTTGAATATTTTTCTAGATTAGTATTTTTTTTATTAGATGAGAAAACACGAATAGTACTTTATGCGTGACTTAATTTTTAAATTTTTTCATAAATTTTTAAATAAGACAGACGATCAAATGTTGGACACGGAAACTTATGGTTATACTTAAAATGCTAGGGAGTAGAATCGTTGTTCTAGAATGTGTTACATCTTAATATGAGAGATTGTATTTATTTAAACAGAGGGAGTATGGCTCATGTCGATAGGGTCATAACAACTATATAGATGATCTCAAACTACTGTATACTAGTCAGTTTTGGTTTTTTAAAAAAATACACTTATTGTAAAGCGGAGCTCCTTTCACCTTAAAATATAAACATATTTGACTTCGACGTAGTGTTTGAAATAGCACTTTAACCAACAATACTATAAAAAAGTTAATTTCAAATGAAAAGAGTTGCAAATTGTAACAGATATGTAATGGGAGATCTGACAAGTCGGACTAAGGCTATTTTAGAACTTTCATACGGTTTCTCACTTCTATTTATTCAAAAATTAATATTCTAATGGGTAATGGTGTCCACAAGTTAATTTCTATATTCACAAAGTGCCTTACTAAAAGGGCACTTCGCATCGTGTTCTGCTGCTAAAACCGTGAAATCACGATGCTCTGTAATAAAAATTTGTCTAATAGTTATAGTTAAAACTGTTTAACTTAGCATTTTTTAAAAAATATAACTAAGTAGGCCGATCCGCCGTTGTCTCTACCCTCTAGGCCTGGTCTCGAGAGAAGTCTACTTCACCGTGTTAACTCCCGAGTTGAATTTACATGTGGCATTCGTGAACACACTCCTACTCCTAGATGTCAAAGGTGACGGCGTTTTTGTTATTACATCGGCGCATGTTGACTAGAAAAGCAGGATGACGCCGGCCGGCGAGTGCGGCACATATGCTACTCCATTATTATAAAGGAAGTCGTTTAGGATAATGTCTAAGTCAAACCTTAGGAATATAAATCATGAATAACTCTTAAGTTGTTAGAGTTTAAAAATGTAAAAATTATATATATAGATTTGTCTTGAAAAATACTTTCGTAAAAGTATACATATATCACTTTTCAATAAATATTTTTGTAGAAATAAGAAGTTAAAATTATATTTTGGAGATCGTGTCGCTGTCCTAACCGAATTCTTTTACGAGTATAGTATAGAGGGAGTATATGCATAAACATCAGTCATCAGAGGCGTCGCTACCATTTGCCACCGGGCAGGCAGCGATGTGCCCTTTGCACTCCGGCGCCGGTAGCTAGCTAGTCGTTCATTCAGGAAAGGTAAAAAAAAAAAAAAAAAATTCCAGCCTTCCTCGTTGCAATCTTGTTTAATTTGATAGGGACCTAATTTAAACCGTAAATGTGCACCAGGCGGTACATGCTACTTGTCAACAGACGTTATTTTTTTTTTACTAAAAGCGTTAAATTTCATACCTGCTCCCTCTGAAAAGACATAAGTATTTAACACAGTTGATTTTCATGAAGTTTAAGTTATATATTCATCTTATTAAAAAGTTAGTGTAAATTATAAAATTATAAGTCACGTTTAAAGTAGCTTCAACAATATAACAAGTAAAAATAAATAGTAATTGTATATTTTTGATTAAGATGAATGTTTAAACTTTATAGTCAAAGGTCAAATATGTAGCAAATTCGTTATAGTATTGGTTTTGGCCCGGCCCATCTTATGGTCTTACAGTATTTTGGACCTTTAGTAAAAACAGTACACTAGCGGCCCATCAAGAGATAACCTGTAATTCTGCAAGGAATAAGTTCATCTGAGGTCCCTTAACTCGTCAACGAATCCAATTTTCTAGATACAACGATCCCTTAACTATCAAAACCGGTGCAATATAGGTAGCTTGGTGGTTTGGACAATGGTTTTAGCTGATGTGGCGCTTAAGTGGCGAATTTGACTCGGTCTTCATCTGACGTAGCATTGACATGGAGCTTACATGGCAATTTGATTGGAAAAAAACTATGGCCCCTTTACACAAAAAAAAAATGGTGGGCCCCACATGGGACCACATGTCATTCTCATCCCATACTCTTCTTCCTCCTCTCTCCCCATCTCCCCACTCTTCATCTCTCTTCAGGCGCGACCTCGGCCCCGTTGCCGCCGACTCCTCCTGTTGCGCTGCGGCACGTCGGGCAGGAGCCGTGCGAGACCAGCCAGGCGTCGACGCACCGGACGTGGAACCCATGATTGCAGCGCGGCAGCACGCGCACCTTCTCGCCGTCCGCGAACTTGATCGCCGAGGCAGATGGTACACACGTCGGTCTCTGCCGTCTAGCTCCTCCCCGCCGTGGTACACCTCTACCGGGATGCTCCTCAGCGCGCGCTTCTTGATGCCACCGCCGCACACCACACCCCACACCGCCCTCCGCTCCTCTTGCGCCGCTGCCGCGCCCCGGCCCCCTCACCGAGGCGTGCACCGTGCCAGCGAGTTGTGCCCGATGGCGAACTGAAGAGTCTAGAAGAGCACCGCTAGGATGCTAACCAAGTTGGTGTTGAAGCTTGCGCCCGGCGACGGCGCGCCTCCGCCGCCACCACTGCTCTCCAACACTGGCCGCGCCGCCTCGACCAGGCGCGCACCGAGGAAAATCGGACAAAATTAGCTACGGATTTAGTTAGTTCAATCAACTCGCCAAGCTAGCTAATGCAATCGCACATGCATGCCTTGTGCTTGTGTAATGTTCTATATATGTGTATGTATGAAGATGCCGCGGCGACCAATAATAATTTGCAACTGCTGTTACTGTAACATCTGCCCTGCGCCGCCCACAGGACCACTTGCCCGACACGGCCGCCCGCAAGAATGGCGGTGACGCCGTTGCCAAAGAGGGAGGACAACCCATCGTTGCCATTTCGGTCGGCATGTGGTGCACACATGATCTCCGGCAAGCCGACGCGATTCAAGAGCTCCCATCATCCGTCGTCGTCTCGCCAGCGCGAGAACACCCTGAGCTTGCACGCCGCTGCGACGCGGATGAGGCTTAGGGCCGAGACAAGGAGGCCTAGGAAGATCTGTTCGAGGAGCGTGTCGGAGATGCCGCTGCACGCTCCTCGAACCCGCCGCTGCCGGCGTGACACAACGTTCTCTCCGATTCTTCACCTTCGTCCCATTGTCATGCTGGCGAGCAGTGGCGGTGGCGCAACAGAGGCCGCACCCGACGCCTGGAGAGAGATGAAGAGGGGAGATGGGGAGAGAGGAGGAAGAGGAGGGGATGAGAATGACATGTGGGCCAACCATTTTAATTTTTTTTAAATTGACATGTGGGGCCACAGTTTTTATTATTTTCCAAATCAAATTGCCACGTAAGCGCCGTGTCATTACCACGTCAGATGAAGATCACCGAGTCAAATTAGCCACATAGGCGCCACGTCAGCTAAAACCGCCGTCCAAACCGTCAAGGGACCTATATTACACTGGTATAGTTGAGAGACCCATTGCATCTGGTTTTTCGGTTGAAGGACGAAAATCGGATTCGTCGACGAGTTAGACCTCAGGTGAACTTATTCCATTCTGCAATAAAACCGTATAATTTGCCGGCATATCTTTCACTTCTCAGCTTGCTTCGATGATTTGGCTTCAAGCCTTCAACCTTATCAATACCTTGAGATTCTGGCAATAGTATAGGCACTAATATATAAGATATAGCACGCATGCCTTTGTGTTTTTCATCCTCGATTAGTTTGATTTGTAGGTTTGTTATATACAAAATTAGTTAACTATATGTAGCAGTTAAAAACGTATGTTTTTTCGTTGAATATGTTCAAAATAAATTAAATTTTTGTGGACCATGTTCGGGAGGCATACATTTCGAAGGATTTACTATATATCTCCCACGATATTCATTGTTGCGTATACATATCCTTTAATTTGTGATCTGAAATCAACAGTTGAAACTATATATGGGGAAAAATATATTTTTTTTCACACCACGTCATTTCTTTCATAATAATGCTTATATTGCTGGGGCACCAACATTATTTAGGCAACAACAATGTTTATGACTCCGGTGGAAATAAGGTAGGTTAATTCCACCATATCGTATATTCGTATGGCCATTGTTGTAATGCTTAAGGTCAATAATGGACGTTAAGATGGATCCCACACCTACAATTAAAAAAGAGTAAATATCTTTTTTAACCATGTTTCACAATGAACAACACGGACCAACTCAAACTTTTCACTTAAGATCGACCATGTATTTTTACATTTGACTAGCAAACATGCCCGTACGTTGCAACGGGTGAAAAAAAACGTAATGATAATATACGGTTTTCATGCATAACCATATCGATGACAATCAGAAAATTAGAAGATTGGAACATCTTAAATGTAATTGCCCAACCTCGATGATGGCAACCTTACGATGTTTGCTCCTCGATGATGGCAACCTTACAATGTTTGCTTTACCTAAAATAATTGGATTATTCATATGACAACATGCATATAATCTAAAATATTCTTTTAATCTCATTCTTGCAACCAATCAAATCCTACATTGCCTCGTATGGTCAAGTCTATACGAAATAGAGTCACTGTCCACTCTTCTCTATATAACAATTAAAATATGTTTATTTTCTAAGATTATTTCATATAATATGTTATCAAGAATAATAGCCATACTTCACAAAAATACTATGATAATTTACCTACGAAGATGTGCATGGTCTCTAATACAGGAGAATAGATGACGAAACAAAAGTCGTGTAGGAGATGGAAAATAAAGTCGATGGATCCTATCCGATCAAGTGTCCATCAATTTAGCGCTTTTTTCTAATAGTTTTTTTCCACGCATGCTTTTTTTTTTGCTTTTTTATAGACGAGGGAAATTTTTTTTCGCGTGTTTTTTTACGGACTACGGAACTTTTTTTTTTCTAGCGTGTTTTCTTTTACGCTTTTCTCTGACATTTTTTCCTCACGCTTTTTTAAACCGTTTTTATTTTCTCACGCACTTTTTTCTTTTTTAATATACGGTAGAAACTTCTCTTTTAAAATAGTTATATTAGAGATAAAGAAGAGATATAAACGGACTACTAAAACGACTAATAGAAATTAGACTTTTTTCCGCCGCGCTTTTTTCCACCCTTTTTATTTTTTTAGTGCATTTGTTTTTACGAACGGTTTTTTTCGCCACTTTCTTATAGTGTCGGACCTTTCTAGATATAAATAGGATTCCTTTTTTTTATCGCGTCACATATAATTCCTTTTTATTTTGAATCGGACATTTTTTATATTCTTTTCACCCTTTTTTTACCGCGTCGACGGAGTCGGATTCGCTTCGATTTTTTCCTTTTTTTTTGGCTTTTTTTGGATCGTACATATTTGTTTTTTTTTTCACCCCGTTTTTTTTATCGGACTTTTTTTATTTTTTTCCCGGTTTTTTCGCTCATTTTTTTTCACCGGTCGATTTTTTTTACCGTGTCACGTATAATTCCTTTTTCTCTTTGGAATCGGACAGTTTTTAAAATTTTTTCGCCTTTTTTTACCGATTCGTTTCATTTTTTCTGTTTTTTTGCCCCGTATTTTTTGGATCGGACAAATTTGTTTTTTTCACCCTTTTTTCGCTCCGTTTTTTGGATCGGACATTTTTTTTCTCCCGGTTTTTTTGATCGGACTCTTTTTTTCCCAGTTTGTTTTCGCTCGGTTTTTTCCGCCCGGTTTTTTGATGGACGATGGAAGCACCTTTTTTTCAAAAAAGAAAAAAAAAGTGTCCGTGCGTTGCAACGGAAAAAAAATACTAGAAAATTGAGGGAACATTAAGAAATATTTACATATGTAATTAATTGAAATACAAATTTCACCTTCTTTATATAACGCTAAATATTAAATCATAATTGCACATATATACGATGTTCTTTTACCATATAATTGGACTTTTTTTGGCGTCTTTCTGATAGCTTTTTCCTAGCATTTTTTTGCTTTTCTTTTACCGACAACGAAAACCGAATTTTCCTCGCGCTTTTTTTGTTTGTTTTCTTGCGCACTTTTTTGCCCCTTTTTTCTGACATATTTTTCTCACGGTTTTTTTCTTGTTTTTTTATGACAATGAAAACCGAATTTTCCTCACGCTTTTTTTTTGTTTTCTTGCGCACTTTTTTGCCCCTTTTTCTGACATTTTTTTCTCACGGGTTTTTTTTCTTGTTTTTCTCGAGCGTTTTTTATTTTTTTTCTCGTGAGTTTTCTGGAAACCGTTTTTTCTAGCACAAACAAACAATGGAAACTTCTCTTTTTAAGTTAGTAGTTAGATTATATTAGACATAGAGAATATATATACACTGACAATGTTTTTTTTACAGACGACAGCAATCATAATTTTCTCAAGTGTTTTTTGACATTTTTTTTCTCACGTTTTTTTGCTTTATTTTTCTGGCATGTTTTTCTTTTTTTTTCTCACGTGTTTTTTTTAGTGGACAATGGAAACTTTTTTTTTAAAGTAGTTAGATTAGATAGATATATTAGATTAGATTAGAGATAAAGAGATATATAGGAATGACAAAAACAATAGAAATCAGATGTTTTTTGCCGTGTTTTTTTCCGCCCCTTTTACCATATAATGGTTTTTTATTATATATGGACGACGGAAACTTTTCTAAATTTTTAAGTACCTAGAAATTAGATCCTTTTCTTTTTGTGATTAGGAATTTAGATTGTTTATTTATTTTTTGGAAATTGATAAAAAAAACAGATCGGGAGACGGGAGGGGAGTTTTTTTCCGCCTCCTATTCCTTTTTTTTTTCCGTTGCCGCGTTTTTTTCCCATGATCGCTCCTTTTTTTTTTTTGGATAAGACGGAAGACGGAAGCATTATAAATTTTTTAGGTAGTAACAGATTTGGGCCGTACGTCCTGCTTTGCGTCTTCATGGCCTGCGAGACTGAGCATAAATTAATTAAGATGCGACAAAAGGCAAGGGAGGACGGGGTGGAGGCCGGAGAGATCGTCGAGGATGTAATTAAGTGAGCCTTATCTCCCGTGTCATGCTCATGTGGGGATGGATCGAGAACAAAAGCGATGCAATGGGGCGGCATCTGTCCGGGCTACAGGTGCAGCTAGCCAGAGATCACGGCGGCCGGGCGGCCGGCTAGAGACTACGGCGTCGATCGACTGGATTAATTTGCAGAATTGCGATGGTTGGCGAGATGCAGGCTTGGTCGTCAACACATACCACAGACTCGATGGCGGCTGCATGCAGTGTCTCGATCGATCGTCAACGCGCCGCGGACTCGACAGCGACAGCGGCTGTGGTCTCGGACGCGAAAAGAATGGCGACGGCGGAGCCGGAGACGGAGCAGGCGGCGACTGGGCATCGAGGGATATATGCTTGCTACATACTCCCTCCGTTTCACAATATAAGTATTAATGCTAATGAATTTAGACATATATATCTATCTAGATTCATTAACATTACTATGACGAAAGGGCATGTAGCCTAGTGGTTGCAGTGACCTGAGTAGTACCCCAAGGTCCTGAGTTCAAATCTCCATAGGAGTGCTGTAGAAGCCCTTCCTCATGCATCATTGTTAAGATCGGGATACTATGTAAGATCATATTTTCCTCACAATATTTAATCATACAATCAGATCTCGTAGGATTGATGTACTATTGGATTTTTCTAAACTACATGTTTATTAATAAAACTTTTAATACTCCCAACCTCCTAAAATAAAGCAACTATTAGTATTCAAAATTTATCTCAAAATATAATAATTTCTAGCATTCAAAATTTGTCAAATATAAAAGCGTCCTCACCTACATTTATTTATTAACCAATTAATCACAATCTCCCCCATTTTATTTCTTCATATGCATCCTTTTCTTAACAAGTCATAACATTTCCCATTTGATTTCACCTATTTTCTTAATGCTTATGTCCAACACCAAAACTTATTGTATTTTGGGACAGTAGAAAATGATAGCCTATAATATCAATATTTTGATAAATTTAATTTACTTCTTTAAACTTGTGTGGACTTATTTATATTATTGTCAATTGGCATTAGCTTTAAATAATACTTACACGGATCTTACATAAAATCCTACAATATTGGAGGATACGATAAAACTATAAATTTGTAGCTAAAGATAGCTATATTTTAGGATGAAAGGAGTAGGATATATAATAGGATATCATAATCATTTCAGCTTGGTAGTATCGATAGTATCGTAAGATACTACGATAGGCATCGGATCCAAACAACCTTGTTTTCATATATATGACTGAGTTAAAATAAGAATTATTGCTTAGTTTAACATGTTGATTTTGGAAGTTGTATCATGCCACAGAGGACACCAAATTAATTAAAGGTTAAAATGTGTAACTATCAACATGTTATTTTTTACGCATTAATTGTGGTCCATAGTGTAAAATAATACCGCAAATCCTCTAATTTTATATAATTATACCGCACTAACTGCAAGTATTAATTCCAATAAACAAATACATACATGAGTCCAAGTCATCAAGAAGTTGAACTGATAGATTTAATCTTGAGGGTTATCACCTGCCATATATTGTAGCCATTTACTCAAATTATTTATTTGCTTCATACAAATCCCGCAGTAACACATTGGATATTATATTGTTAAGTATATAAATAAAGAACAAACTTATCTGGAAAATCTACATGCATCTTATTGAAAAGTTACCCTTCTACCTGTGATCGATCAGAAGGATATAAACATTCATGGTACATGAGGTTCTTGTCACAATATTGCTAGCTTTCTTGATAAATTAAGGACCAGATTGGCCGTGATCGATCTTTGGCCTAAAAAATGTCCATCATATCATTATATCCCTCAATAAATATATTCCATTAGCTACATATAAACCCTCCGTCCTATTTTAAGTGCAGACATGAATCTCCGTGTCCAACTTTAATCGTCCGTCTTATTTAAAAAGATTTTGGAAAAAAAATTAAAAACATAAGTCACGCACAAAGTATTATTCATGTTTTATTATCTTATAGCAAACAAAATATTAATCATAAAAAAATTTTAAATAAAATAGACGATCAAAGTTGACATGGAAACTTATGGCTATGCTTAAAATGGGACAGAGGGAGTACATATCTGCCAAATTGGATAAATCATCATGTAGACTGGTTGAATTATTTAATGTACTGCAAAAAGATCTTGCATGCAAACCATGCTGGAAATACAAAGTACATATTTTCATATTTCATGCTTAATTTATACTCTACCAATACGATAGATTGCTTGGATATGATATTTGGGCCAACCTAGCATCACATTTGATGTTTATTTAAATCTCCTCTTTTTCTAGTTGAATTAATTAATCGACGAAAATACTTAGTTTTTCCTGTTTTAAAATCATCACCATCGACATTAACTATGACAAAATGATGATCATCATCTCAAACAAAAAAGATTAATTAGAAGATATCCTGATTCTTTTCAGCCCAACATTAGCTATAACAAAATGATGGATAGCAATTAGAACTCTCCGTAGGGTCGCCCATGGGTTGTCCGTCACAGTACTGATGGGTGTCTCTTGTTGCTGTCAGTGAATGAAAAAAAAATCACAAGATAACATAGATAATTATTGTGGCAAGTAATAACTGTGATATATTGCATTATTCATTGTATTATCTCTAATTAAGCATCAGATTAAATATTTTAAAACGCATGTATAAATATGGTAAATTATTCAAACCCTTTATTCTACCTATAGCTTGATCGTCCAGTACTAGAAAATTTTAAAAAAATCTTGGAAAACAAGAAAAAAAAATTGTAATCAGAAAAGATTAAAAAAGGCATACATAGTACCATGAACTGATCAAGTAACAATAGAACTAATTATTCTTGGAGACAAACCTCAATTTTCTTGAGAGATCTGATTACATATCACATATATATCATGCATTGGACTCCAATTTACATAGTTCAGATTCTTGCAGTTGCTGAAAAGTTCTAAAGATAATATGCATGGTGTAGATCAGGACTGCAGTTATCTCACTAATTATATATAAATCAGTTCTGTCGAATATATAAACAAGGTGTGATTAGAAAATAATATGTGGTAGCTAGCGTTTTGCACAAATTAACTAGCTGAAAGAAAAGAAAACTAATAACCAAATAATGCGTATGAATCTGAAGATAGATACATATAAAAGAAAGCTAGACATATCATATATGGGGATGGTATCATCTGAAGCTGCAAGAGAAAGCATCAAGAAGCTAAGAGAAGAAGAGAGAGGGTACAGCCTTCATCAGAGTATCGATCAGACTCGCAAAAGATAGTCATATGTGATCTGAACTAAGGCTGTACTCTCTCTCTTCTTCCTTTAGCCTCGATGTACATCTCGATACTGAATTGAACTCCATCTCTCTCTCTCTAGAGAAAGAGAGAGGCACAAGCACACTCATCTCTTTCAGGTCTGGTGGTAGCGGTTACCATTGCGTCGCTCTTCGGTATGCCTCTATCGGTTTATATAGATGCAGAATTATTGTAGTTGTACAAGGCATTTGGGCAATAATTCACCTGGTGTGTGTATGTGTGTGTGTGTACTGCAAGGTTGCAAGCTTCAATTCCGGTGGCACACATGCAGTGATAAACGTAGGCCATCCCAATAGCCTCCTGTGAGGTCACAACCATCCAATATGGTTGGATAGGTTGTCATGTACTACTGTTTTCGCTTTAATTTGGACTTTGGAGTTGAGAAAGAACTGTGGAACAAGCACTTTGCTCCCTCTCCCACTCTCTGTTCAAGAAATAGTACTAATTTTCCATATTCAATAAACTACTGCTTTATCCACTAAGCGTTAAAATCATATAGGAGTATAAGAATAAGTTGTAACCAAAAGTGTAATAATCATTACATATATGATCTTAAATTGGTCAAATTGCAAATATCATTTTCTTATGTTAATTCTAATTATCCTAGATCAGTATATTTTGGTAAAGGTTAATATTATCAATTGTCAGCAATCATACTATATTAAACATCTAACAACAGCATATTGTGAAAAAGGGTAAATAAAAACGTGCCATAGTACATTTGTGATTAACTAACTATATTCAAGCTAAGATTTATTTGATAACCCTATAAATCATATATGGTACCATAGTTCATAATCTATCTGAGATCTCATCATCTCAGACCCTCCCTTGATTTTTTTTCCATACTATACCCAAAAAAATCAGGTCTACACTCAAATTTCTTCAGTTTAGATTCGAATAAGTTCATGTTTAATTTAGTGGAACTTTGTTCAGAGAATGAAAAAGATAAGTGATATTTTATTTGATAAATCATATATCGTCAAGGTTATATCGAGCCTTCACGAGAACATGGCAAGAACAAAATTTGTGTTCGAGATTTACTTCTTGCCTTTCCACAAATAATGCACACGCAATTAGTAACACATTTTATCCCTAAACTATTGAAAATGGCTCACTTTACCTCTTAATAACATTTCACTTTTTTCTCTTTATACAAGTTGTATTTTAAGCTAAAACATTTTAGAGCCATAGATGACATTATTATCAAAATTCAGAAAGATTTTTATTTTTTTTCATGACCTTTTGCTTGAACTTTAAAACCTCTATGTTTAAATTAGTTTAATTTAGGTGCTTCCAATCATGTAAACTGTAATAAAAAAATATTGTGATAAAAAAATCTAAAAAATATTGAGATGTAAGTTGTAATGCATATATCATCCTACCAAAATTTTAGTGCAAAATACAACTTATACATAGAGAAATAAAACGGAAATACCATTACGGAGTAAAGTGGACCATTTTCAATAGTTTAAAGTGTAAATGAGCCAAAAAAAAGTTTAGAGAGTTAAGTGCTCTCGCAAAATAGTTTGGAAGAGTAAAATAGACTTTTTTTTTCAAATGATAAGTGTATATAGGATATAATCTACTCCCTCCACCCAAAAATAAGTTCATCTTTATCCTATAAGAGCTTTATCCCAAAATAAGTTTATTTCTATCCTTTTACCTATATTGATCTGTAAATCGACGAGTTTTTATTCGTTCAATACCCTTTAACTACATTTTTACATACCCATATACCAATACTATATGTATATTAATGGGGTCGGTTTGGACTTTTTTTTTTCCTTCACACATTGTTTTCAACCCCAAGACCAAATTGATCTTATTTTGGGACAGAATAGGTAACTAACAAGTGAGCCCGGCCCCATTTCGAGTTGTGCCATATTCGATGCTTACAAGGGTAACCAATTTGATTTTGCTAACGCATGACAAGGAATTCTTGTGAACTTGATGGGGAAATGAGGAGAGATAGATATCCGATGGATGGCTGTATATATCCTTCGTGGTTATAGAGGCCGGATTAATGAAAATCCTTTATCTAAATAAAATATCCAAAAGAGGCAAGTACAAAGTTGTAAGTGTTAAGTGACAAAGGTATTGCAGACTTTTGTTGGGTCTTTTTCCTTTGCTAAAACTTTCAAGTTATGGGTCAATTTTGAGTTTTTCTTAATAGTTAGTTAGTTCTTTTTTCTTTATGTTTTCCTTAGGACCGTGTTCTCTGCACTATGACCTAGCCAATTCATCAGATAGAGCCCACAGTTTTATGAACTATTTAGAATAAAAGTTTTCTCTGTCCATATGATGATAGGAAACAGCATCAGTTAATTAAGATCTGTGTTGACAAGTCTTCCCGACAGAGAGACATTTTTGCAGAGAAATATGCCCAACAATATAATATTGGTAGGGTTGTATGTTGACAGCTCGACTTTATATCCTGACAGCAAGCTTCTCCTTCTCAAAATATAAAATATAAACACTTTTAGAGCTCTTCACGCAAATTAAAGAGATATATGCAAATAAATGGGCCACGTATATATATACTATTGTAGTTTATTGAGATAATAATAGATGAAGAAATTATATAAGATGATATTATATATATGATTAGTAGAGATCGACAAGAGAGTACATATATATGGAGTTGCTATAATCTGCAATAAATTTTGAATGCTAAAAGTTTCATTTTTTCTATGGAGGCATAGTGCTAGAAAACATCATGTCTTATGATTTCCAAATGAAACATGAGAAAAATAAATCATATTATAGAATTGATTAAAGGAAATGGGCCAATGATAGATAAATTAGAGCAAACAGTACAAGGAAAAAATAGGCAGTTGCTTGTCAACAGCTATGTGAAACAGTCATATATATACTATATATAGGTGCCATTTTAACTAATTAAAATGATGTGCCCCGTGATTAGAAGCTATGAGATATTCACTACAGAAATCATCCAAACGGTCAAAACAAGTTTTTCAGGTGGCCAAGCTAGCCAACCGCCTCGTTCACGTATGTGTAAAGATCGGATCACTACTAAAGAAACCATCTTTCGTCGGTTGCCCAAAAACAATAATAGTCCCGGTTGCTTAAAAAACCGGGACTAAAAAGCATTTTTAGTCCCGATTTAAAAGTGCAATGATCTTTAGTCCGGTTAGTGTTACCAACCGGGACTAAAGATCATCTTTTGTCCCGGTTTATTCATTGGCACGACGTGGCAGGTCTCCTAATATTTTTAATCCCAGTTGGTATAAACAACCGGGACTAAAGATCAGATTTTTAGTCCCGGTTGTTTATACCAACCGGGACTACAAATCAGTTTCCCACGTATCTCTCTCTTCCATCATTCTCTCCACGCGCAGAGTCCTCGGTCCTCACCCTTATCTCTCCTTCCCCTCCACTCTTTATCTCTCCTTTATCTCTTCCTCACCTTCCTATTTCATTCTCATCTCTTCCTCTCCCCTTCCTCTTCCACATCTGATGAAGTTTTCCTCTCTTCTCTTCCTCAGATTTGCGGGAGAAGCAGCCGAGGTGGCGGCTGGGCCTGTGCCGGGGAGGCGCGGCGGCAGCCGGGCCCGTGCTGGGCGGGGGCGGCGGCGGCGGCCGCGGCCGGGCTGTGCCGGGCGGGGCGGGGGCGGGGGCGGCGGCGGCCGGGCCCGTGCCGAGGAGGGGCGACCGGGCCCGTGCCAAGAAGGGGCGGTGGCGGCCACGGCTAGGCCGTGCCAGGGAGGGGCAGCGGCGGCCGGGCCCTTGCTGGAGCAGCGGCGGCCGGGCCCATGCCGGAGCGACGGTGGCCAGCCAGGGGCGCAGCGACAGCTCCATGGATTTTTTTTCCTTTTTTCCTTCTCGTTGTGTGAATAATTTGAATAATTATTTGTTGATTTGATCCGTGATTTGAGAATGATGTGTGAATGATCTGTGATTTGTTGTTGTGGATGAGTTGGGATGTTTGAGATATTGGGTTGTTGCTGTGGATGATTTGGGATGTTGAGATGTGTGGATGATTTTGGGATGTTTGAGAATATTGGGTTATTCTGTGGATGATTTGGGATGTTGAGATGTGTTAACAATATGTGATGAGTGACGTGTGAACACAAATATGTGATATTTGGCGCTAGAAAAGAAAAAAAGAAAAAAAATAACTTTTGTACTACGAACCGGGACTAAAGATACTACTATATCTTTAGTCCCAGTTGGTATTACGAACCGGGACTAAAGATCTATGTTTAGTCCCGGTTATTTCAACCGGGACTAAAAATAGACATTTTTAGTCCCGGATTCGTAGTCCCGGTTGGGAAACCAGGACTATAGGGGGGTTCCCAACCGGGACTTAAAAACGATTCTCCAGCAGTGGATATTAATTTGCAAGTGGATATTTTTTTCCTGCTTGTAAAAATAAAGAGGAGGTGCCCACTAAAATTATTTTTCAGTAGTGATTCTAGCTTTAGAAGTTATGAAATTACTCATTCATTTTGATCAGAAAGCAGTGAAGCATGGTTACACACACCTAGTCACTACTTGGTAGAATCAAGTCAACAGGCATAACGATGCCAACTCAATATATGCTAGCTCTTATATTTTTTTCAAACATTCAAATGTAGATATATACACGACCGATTAATTTCATCCGAGTCCAAAATCCAGTCTATTATTAATTCTGACTTAATTCAGTCATTATATAGTGATTTAATTTCTCTTTCAGCTTAAATGTGTTTTTACAATGCTGCAACTACAACATGCAAAAAGGGTTAGATGGGGGTGGTGGTTTTTACATGCAAAACGGTAGACAATGGGTTTTGGTTTCTCCCATGCAAATGGTCATGGTGCATCTAGAGAATATATATATATATATATATATATATATATATATATATTTGGCATCCAAGTCATAGAATTGTTTTTTTCATAACATCTATAAAAAAATATGTTAGATATAGCTTTAGAACCGTCTTTCATATTTGGACATCCAATTAGTTAATTAAATATCAACCTATGACATCATCGGAAATAATTATATATGATATAACCTGGACTATAATCATCCAACGTAACATGTGAAAAAAATGAAAATATTTTTTTTGCATCCAAGTCATAGATTCTTTTTTAGAAATTCCATAAAAAAAATACTGGGTACAGCTTTTAGAGCTACATTTCATAGTGGTTTTCAAATATCTATGATGGTATCATAAAATAACAAACCATATCCAATATAACCAGATCATATATAATCATCCGACACAACATTTGGTATAACCAGATATGACTACATGTACATTATTTTTTCTCTTCAAATGGTTATATATCAAATATTGCACAAAGAAATTAACCCCTATTGCCCTAGAGAAATGACAAAAGCACCACCATTGCAAAGGGTCCATCCAAGCACATGGCACCACCATGTACATACTGGTGTACACATGTGGTCGCAGCACTGTTCACGGTTTAGTGTGCGTACTGTAGTACGCCTTAGGCAGTGACAGGGATGCATATGGTGGGGTACGATTTGCCGCTGGCATAGATGATGGATGATGGGT
This sequence comes from Oryza glaberrima, assembly GCF_000147395.1. Classification (NCBI taxonomy): domain Eukaryota; kingdom Viridiplantae; phylum Streptophyta; class Magnoliopsida; order Poales; family Poaceae; genus Oryza; species Oryza glaberrima. Next base: position 15,959,768 of record NC_068327.1, on the reverse strand, counting down.
GCATGCATGAGGGCGGCCGCCCGGACGGACGACCATGCAAATTGCGCCATCCAGCCGCGCGCCCCTCAAGGGGCACATGCGCTGAACTTCGCCGACACACACCCATGCCTACTCCAGCTCTAGGCCTCTAGCTATGGCTAGTAGCTGATCAACCGCCACCCAGCAATGCAAAACCTGCTTCCATCTTTTTTTTTTTTTTTGAAGACTGCAACTTTTTTCCTAGCTGGCAACTAGTGAATATATATGTTCTAGAAAAATACCCTGCGTTGCAATAGTTGAAGGCTATTTTAATCTTCTTATTATTATTATTATATGGTTTAGTTAAAATAAAATTCATTGTGGTAAATTCGCTTGGATATATATTTAGTTAGAAAATCATGTGCTGCAATTAAGAGTCCGACCATCAAGTTAGCATGTGAGTTTTTTAAAGAGATTTCTTATACGTTTCCTTCTGTATTTCCAAAAGCGAACGAACTTAAAAAACGACTTAAATACAGATCTATGTTTCCAAAGCGACGAATTTAAAAACCGACACATATACGGATGATGTACCAAAAGTACCGACAAAAACGTCTTTAATTTTTATAATAGTAGAGATATAACAGATTCAAACATACACAAATATATCTCAATCGATTTTGATCAAGAAAAAGTGTTGATATCCGCAAGTTGTGTACTGTGGGTACACCCTCCATCCTATTTTAAAAAAACTAACTTGGATTATGTATATGGGTATAGGCTAAATCCAGATATATAGCCAGAAATTGATTTTTCGTGGAATCAAGGGAGTACTTGTTAAATGTCAATACAGGGAGAGCATATGTATGAGAAGCTTTTTTTTTTAGAGAAAAGAAAGGGAAGATTTTTCAGGTAATAAGTTCTTGACTCGAATTGAAAGTATTTCGATCAGTGATCAATTAAGCCTTTCTTGATGTAATACTTACTATGTTATTAATATGCTCAGTCACTCCTGTCATGAAAATGTGCCGCTTTAGACATCCACGATCTTTACAATATAATGCAACTCTTTGACCACTAGCTAGTTTGTACTACAAAAGGTTGAAAACCTCTAAAATTATATATAATTCCTCGGTGGTTGAATGTATAAAAAGTAATTTTCCAGCTAGGGCGGATGTGTTTTAAATAGAATTTAGTGAAACTCCCCGTTGTAAAATCTGGAGTATTTCTTGTAAATACACCAGGGTTCATAAATGTCAAGAGATATATATGTGTGTGTATTTTTAAGAAAAGAACTTTTTTAAAAAATATAGAGGATATATGAGTTGCGAAATATTATCATACTCCCTGCGTCCAGGATTATAGAGGATAATGGCCTCTTGCTTTGTCGAAGATTATATGGGATTTTGGTTATCCCAAGACAACAGTACAGCAGAGATTAGTGTCCCCATCTGAAAAAAGAAATGCGGAGGAATTCACGTGTAGTACAGAGCATGTTTGAAATTTAAGTTTGAAACTATAACGTGTGTAAGGCTAAGTTTGAGGAGAAGGGATTGAGAAAATTGGAAAGATACGCAAAACGAGGTGAGCCATTATTGTATTATTAATTGAGTATTAGCTATTTTAAATTTTAAAAATGGATTAATATGATTTTTTTAAGCAACTTTCCTATAGAAAATTTTTACAAAAGACGCATCGTTTAATAGTTTGGGAAGCGTGCGCGTGGAAGATGTGTTTTCTCACACGGTCTTCCCTAAACGAACGCAGCCATTTTTGTAATAGTATGCTCTCACAAACTCATTAATGTCAACTTGGTTTGGTTTTTATGTTCATTGCCAAACTGCCAATATGTACTTCTCGTCACTTAGGGCAATAGTAGTGCGTCCCAAAATTTTATTGAGCCTCATATTCCACATAGACCAAGAACACATATTAGCCACTCACTTTTATCTCTCCCTCTCTCTCCTTTCACCATTTTCCCCACCACACTCTCCGGGCGGACAACGCGAAGCGGCGCCGGCGGAGCACCCCCGCCTCTCCTCGTCGGGGACTTTGCCACCCCAAGCTGCTCCGCTGACTCTTTCGCCGTGGGCCAAAGCCACGCCCCTCTCCCCTTTTGCAAGCGGGGAGGACGGTGGCGGAGGCAGAGACGCCATGATCTACGAGCAGGGAGGACGGCGGCGATGGAGGCGGAGGCGGATGCGGCACATGGGAGGAGAAGGAAGGAGAAGGGGAGAGGTGGTGGCGGCCATCTCAAGCAGAGGAGGAGGCAGCCATCTCCCCTCTCCCCGACGGCGATCTCTCCTCTCCCTCCTGTGCCTCTTCCTCTCTTCTCCGGCAGTGACGGCCATCTCAAGCGGAGGAGGAGGCGGCCATATCCCCTCCCCCGCTGGCGGTCTCTCCCCTCCCCCCTGTGCCTCTCCCTCCTTCTCCGGCGGAGGCGGCGGCCATCTCAAGCGACGAGTCGAGCAGAGCGTCGAGGGGTGGGGGTGAGCGGGAGGGAGGGGGGTCGAGAAGCCGCAGATGCGCCGCCGCCCCTCTCCCCGTTGACGGCATCTCCCCTCTCCGGGGCTCCTCCACTCTCCCCTCATCCTCTCCGGTAGTGGCGGCGGTGGCCTACAGAGCCGGGGGTGGCGACGAGTCCCATGACGGCACCGCTCCTCTCTCCCTGCTTCCCCCTGTTCCTCCCCCATGCAACGCTCGTTCCTCTCTCCACTCTAATGAATTTTTGACGAGGAACCCGTGTCCTATTTTGGCTCCCTGTTCTTCACTTGGTCACGGGTGAAGCACATGTGGTATGGAATCTTTGATGTGGAAGGTTGCGGTTAAATGCCACATGTGTACATTGTGAATGGTCTTAGATGCATCTTTTATTCTTCCTTAATTACTGCAATAAAGGGAAACTCCCTTATAATCCTGGACGAAGGGAGTATGCGTGAGAATGACACCTGAGAGTTGACACTTGTATCCAGATGTGTTAGAGCACCCGCAATGGTAAAGTAAGGTGTTCTCTATAAAATATGTACATCTCAGCAATAGACTAGATTAATAGTAAACCACCTCAATAGTATGTCTATATGGGTATCTATAGCTCTCTAATGCATTGCCTCGTTTTTCTCTATAGACTATTTCTAAGTTAGTAGATAGCTTTGCTCTCTCTCTTCATTTAATCTCTTCCAAGTAGGAAAATATGCTGACATGGATCTCTTGTAGAGAGTCTATAGATAAACATTGTGGGTGCCCTTAATGATACGTGTGGTGGGTTTTTATTTTCTCCGTGATTCCTACAAGTGTACCAAGCGAATTGACCCTTAATTAAGAAAATGATCTTCAGAAAGTTTCTCAATCTGATAGGTTTAACCCTAGTCAGTAAAGTGATGAGTGAATTAAACAGTGTTGTAAGAGCAGGTACAATAGCAGGCTATTAGCCAGCTGTAAATATATTTTAATGAGATAAAAGATGAGAGAGAAGGGCAGCGGGCTATAGATCTGCAGCCAGCTGCAGCGCGGACTCCGAGACACAATGTGTGTATGACAGGTGGGACCATATATTAATAGTATACTAAGCAACTATTATATGAATGGACTATTAGATTGGCTATAGATAAATTGAAGCTAGTAGTGGGCTATACTATTAAACTTGCTCTAATGCATGCCCATGCATCCCACATATAAGGGAGCAACACGTGTAGAGCAATTATATATGTGTAGTAGGCCACTCACACTAGCTACGAATGGATGAATATGGCAACTTGGCAGTGTCACCAATGGGGCACCTCGTGCGTGGAAATCTGCACACGACACATCAACCAACCTGTAGCCGATAGGATGCCGATCGATACTGCTTGCATACAGATGCAGAGTGCAGCAGTGGCAGTGTTCTGTACTGTACATGTGGGGGGCAGATAGCTAGCTGACCTGTATATATGTGTACTGTACGAGTAGGTGACAGGTTCTCACCAAAGGACGACGGCAGTTATATAGGAGTATAGTACTATTGTGCCGGTTAGTGCGGTTGTAATTTTTCATGTCTAATACTTCCTCCGTCTTAAAATGAAGCCATTTTTTAGGTTAGCACGGGTATCAAGAAAGTAGATGAGAATGATTGGAGGAAGTGTGTGATTGATTGAAAAGAGAAAGTAGGTGAAGAAGAATGGTTGTGATTGGTTGAGAGGAGGAGGTAGGTGAAGAAATAGCTTCATTTTGAGATAAGACACTGTGCTAGAAATAGCTACATTTTGGGACGGAGGGAGTATTTGGCTGTTTGTTTTATTTTAAAAAATATAAAAAAATAAAAAAAATAGTCACACATAAGTACAATTCATGTTTTATCATGTAGTAACAATAAAATTCTAATCATAAATATTTTTCAAATAAGACGGAAGGTCAAACGCTAGAGACGAAAACTAACAACTACACTTATATTGGGACGGAGGCAGTAGTTGTTTATTTGTTGCTTATGATCGAATTTTCTTCTACCCCTCCGTCCCCTAATATAAGAGAATTTGATATTTTGCTTACACTGTTTAACCACTCGTTTATTAAAAAAATTTATGCAAATATAAAAAACAAAAAATTGTGCTTAAAGTACTTTGGATAATAAAGTAAGTCACAAATAAAATAAATAATAATTAAAAAAAATTTAATAAAATGAATGATCAAAAACAGTGTAAGTAAAATTTAATATTAGAGGACGGAAGGAGTATTAGGGCTTACAATAAAGCATTATATATGAACCATGTTGTTTCCTTTGTCGTGTTCAGCTAGTTTTGACAAAAAAAAATGGAGAAATTTTAAACAAACAATGCATTATTATTAAGGCATCATTTGGGACGGAAACAATGCCCTATTATTTACCATGTTCTTTCACTAATACAGAAATGTAAAAAGGGGACGGGACTATAATTGCCGGAAATTCTAGAACCGGTATATAGGGCCTGTTTGGTATATAGGGCCTGTTTGGCATAGCTCTGGCTCCATCTCTCCTGAAGCTGGAGCTCAGCCAAACAGTTTCAGCTCCACCAAAACTGAAAGTGGAGCTGGGTGGAGCTCTCTCACAAAATGAACTAGAGTTGTAGAGCTGGGTTTAGGCAGCTCCACAACTCCACTCCAGACCCAATTTCTGAAGCTAAATTTAAGAGTTGAAACTGTACCAAATAGGTCCATAGTTCTTAATTTTTTTCTGCTCGAGCATGCACCCACGAGGCATCATTTCGGAGACATAGTGGCTGTCTTTTAATAGGAACTAGCACCTGTGAGAACTGTCAGACAGTTGACGTAAAATCCATCGCACACACAAATATATAAGAGATTTGCTTCACTCTGGTCCAGTCCTATCACATCGGATTCAGGTGTGCAGTCAATTTGATCCTACAACTAATAAGATAAAATTGAAAAGGTTAGATCGTGGGGCCAATCGGCCATAGGGCTGATATAGTATTATGTGCCCAGTCAATGCCGATCGAATTTCGGATCGATCAGCTATAACCAATGGAATAGTTATGAAAGATTTAAAGCAACATCGGTCGCAGCCCAACTAAAACATATATTTGTAAATCTTTTAACTTTATTGTAACCAATCTTGATAGATCGGACATAGCCAAGACAGTATAAGACTGAAAGTAATAAACTAGAGTTCTAACAATTATATATATTCCTAGATATAAGCTGATGTGCTGGGATTGTTAGTTAAAACTTATCATTACTCTATATAGTAAATAAACTGACATCAGCTAAAATAATTTAAATTATAATTGTTTGCAATCTATATTTATTAGCCACAATCTTGAAAGATCGGAGATAACCAATACATCATAAGATTGAGAGTAATAAAGATAGCAAATAACTGATTATAACAAATCATGTATATTAATAGATAAAGTAGATTAAATTATGATGAGCAGATACCTCATCGGCTAAAACTCCAATGAAACTATGACAAGAGTTTATCGAATTGAACAAATATTACTAGCAAACCATAACCAAGAATATTAGACTTAACCAAGATAGTTTGGGATTAATAATGAGCTCGATAGATTTAAACTGGCCGATTGGTTGTTTTCAAAGTGATTGAGATAATAGCCCTAACTAAGATAGTAAAATGATCAAAGATAGGGCCGATATATCTGATAGGCAACATGATTTAAAGCTTAACTAGTATATCGGACTTAACTAAGAAAGTACTAATTCGACCGATACAAGCGAAGTTGACCGATACAACCGATAGAAACCGATGCAGCCCAAACTCAAAGTCGTTGAAACTAAAACTAGGGTTGGTGATGCACCAAAAGTTATATATTTAACTGATGTTACATTACAAAGACCATGGGTGTACATATTTATACCAATAGGCTATACTAAGTCCTATTCTATTACGATCAGATCGAATCAGGGCTCTAATCCCAAATATGGGAACTATTGATACAACTCCGACTCATACAAGACTCTGGTTGGCTAATTTAAAAAGGAAATTAGCTAAGTCCAATTTTAACACAATATCATCGGCTCAGAACTCTATCTATAGAAGTAAAAACTAAGATACACTTTCCATGTTATGGAAGCTTGATACAAATCTGGATAAACTTGCCAACCAAACCAACCTATAATCACGGCGTAATCATATGGGTATAAATATGTACACCTAAGATCTTTGTAATTTACAAAGATATTATCTATATCTCTGAGTCGGTATTGACTAATGGAAAATGCTGCCAAGCATTGATGAAATAGCTAATTTTATAACTATTTGTAAAGAATTTAAAAATTACATATAGAAAAGCATGAAAATTTAATTATTTGTAACCATGCTAAAATAACTTGTTTGAGGGAATCTTCATCCTACAGCTATCTAGGATAACATCTTCTTCGAAGGACCTCGTCCATCAGTATATTTGGCCTGACATTTCGAAACATAAGCGCATTTCTCTATTTGTACCAGCGTGCTATTATACAGATTTACTTTGTTTTCATATGGAGAGCTATTCTCATATTTTTAATAAGGAGTCCATGAACATATAAATGCACATGCACGTTTAATTTTTTCTCTCTCCTCTTCTTTTAGGCATTCATGTTCCATAAAGAAGAACACCTGGACATCCATAGGTTTTGAAACTTTTTAATTACTTCTTTATGGATGTCCAGGTGTTCTTACTCTAGAGTAAAACTTAACATGTTATAGATTATTATTACTTGTTAGCATATATCACTTCTCGTTGGCTATAGTTGTAAACATGTATCATGTTTATCATGATGAAGGGCAAAGTTATTTCTAATCTTCTCACCAATTTTTTTTCATGATTTCCTCTCCAAATCATGCCTTAACATATCTTGTATGAGTATATTATGAGAGCACATCCTCTGTACCAATAAATCCACATAACAAAAATGTCAATTAGCAGATCTCTCCTCTGATGACTAATGGAGAAGGTAAGAAGGTATTAAAGGGATAGAACTTCTGAATTGGTGAACTAGGAGTAAGTAAAAAGCTAGAAATCCAACTTATTTTGGTACGGAGAAGTAGATTAGCTAGGGTTTGTTTAGTTGGAGGGATGAATATGGATGATAGATGGTCATCTTGCTTTTGCATGTATTTGGTTTATGGGCGAGGGGCGAAGGGACGACCGCTGAACATAATATTCACTTTGATGGATGACCTCATTCGACAAATTTAGCGGGATGAGGCGATCCACGTTTTACTTATTCTTACCTTGATCATTAGTTACCGGTTAGTGATAATTAGTGTGTTATGTTGTTAATTAGTAATTGCCATGTCATTGGTTAGTAATTAATTATTATACTTTGTTGTTAGTATTGATTACAGCACAATTAATGATTATTAATATATTTTTTATTAATTAATAAAAGGTTGCCTCATCTCATTCACTCAAAACAAATAAAAGAATTTGACTTATTCTATCCACCTATCCACCCACTTAGCATATGGATCCCTCCATCCACGTACGAGATGAGGAGACCATGGATCGCCCCCCAACCCATTCAATCTTACCGTCAGACCAAACACATCTTATACAGTATGAGAGGATACAATAGAAGTTTTAAACTGACGGTAGAATGCCCAGGCTAGCAAAAGCAATGAGTTGGCAGAAGGAGAGAAGGAAAGAGAATGTGAACGGGCGATTATATTACCGCCAGTTGTACGTGAGCATCGAGACAAGGCAAGCAACTGCTATTGGTCTACACTTGCATGTGAATTGTGATAGGACAGTGAGATATGCAAAGAAACAATAGTAATTGGTCTGCTTAAACTACTGACAAATAAGCAGACCATATACCGCATCCTTCTATTATATTAAGTATTTTTACCCGAAGTTTCGATGACATGGCTAATTTTACCGTGTACTGTTGAACCTGCTCTAATAATCTGCCGAGAACGTGCCCAGAAGCATAATACACGGCACAGCGACGCATGTGGGGATGAAGAAGTAGAGGGATAGGCCGGCTGCTGTGCAGCTCCGTCAGCTCAATCCAATCCATCACAACTCATTCATGCGTTCCATCCGCCATTGTTAGGTCTGAGCTCGCATCCCGTCTCTCTCGCTGTCTGCCTCCCAACAGCGCCACATGGAAGAGTGTACTGTACTAGTAGTAGCAGTAGATAGACTGACTAGGCATGCTCGATCAGTCATGCAAATTGCATGGGGGAAACTGTTGTGGTAAAGCTGCGTGTATGAATATATGATCACGCGCGGTACACCCACCGATGATGGGGCAGCAGCTGAATTGGCAACTTTGCTTTTACCTTTTATTTGCAGCTGCCTTGACCAACCAGGCCCGAATTATTGCCGGCCTGGCTAGGGTTTGTTTCTTTGTGTCACGCCAACACTACATTGTTCTAATTATAGATGCGCCTTTTAGTCTACATACAGATACAGGCTCACATATTGATTTCTAGCCAAATACATTTACTGCACTTAAGTAACGTCCAAGCAAGCTGTTTCACATATCAAAGTCATATCAACCGAAATTAGTTGCCAAATAATGACACTCTAGACTCCTCGGCCAATGCTATGGTACTCGCTAGGAAATGAAAGGGCGTGGATGGGAGAAAGCTGCTAAAGCCTAAAGCTAAAACTAGACTTTCTACAGTGACAGGCAAACGACACCTTTCCCTGATCGCACAATCGCAAGAACCAGAAGAATTCTGCTGCGTGCTGCTTGCAAGGCTTTGACTGATGCTTCGTTCCGACGAATAGAAACAAGATAATTCAGCAAGATTATTTTCACATCAAATGCTTCAGCTTCCCTGTGATTCGTGACTACTTCTGAGAGGTTAAACCACACGCATGAACATGGTAATCATGCAGCAAAAAAATACCAGGAAATTGCTTGCCTTCTAAAATAAATTTCCACAAAAAAAAAAAGAGAACCAAGATACATCTTGCCAAAAACAAAACGTAACCGTATATCCCAGCCCACCAATGGAAACTCACGGTAAGATCTAGACAAGAACAAAACCATATACATTCTACAGTCTAAATGTAAACTGCCCTACAAACTGTGATACGGAGATGCACCCCGCCAGCAGTGGGGGGCTCTCCAACAAATGCTAAGCCCCCAGCAAAAAAAATATATTAGTGGCCCAAACAGCATGACAAGCAGTGCCCTCAAATTGGAGAAACTTCCCAGTGTCACGCTTGCACAATCCAAGCCACCGACCGATGGGCCACTAGGAAAATGACTTCCGGTGAAGAGACTATCCAAGAAGGCTCTATCACCGGTTTCAACTCTCGCAAGTATAAAATTTTGCGAGCCTAAAATTTTCCTGCCTAAATGGCAGACTAAGGCTCCAAAATTGATTGCCTGTGGTCGCGCCAAATCACAAGATGGCCCACCACTTCCACAACCCGGTGAAATGGCAATAATATCAAAGAACTTTATGACTAATCATTGTGCATTTGCTTTCTCCAACTTCTCTTTCTCAATCTCAACTCTTCTTTCCTCAGCATGTTGAGCTATGCCACTAGCAAGGGCCTGATAACGAAAATCAAGAGTTTGCATGAGGCTCTGGAACCTGATAGGATCAGATGCTTGCAAGCCTGTCAAAAACAGTGGGCACTCGTGAGAAACTTCACATACATCATGTATGCTCCAAACTTCTAATAACAAGGATTCACTTTACCTTGGACAGTTTCAACAAACAAAATGAACGGGTCAACCTCATCTATTGGTGATTGCAGCTCCTCATCATCACTGAAATCGTCATCAGAGTCATCATACTCATCAGCTGGCTGGAAGCCTCTGGCCTGTACCATAAAAATGATTATTATTTTTTAAATAAAAACAGAAGATGAATATCAATACAAATTTTACTAGTACATGCCACTGCATTTGTTACATTAGCATGAATTTGAACATGGAAGAAATATTCATGCAAACCGACCAGTACCTTGTGTAGACAGTTATTCTTACTAGTACAAAAAAGGAAGGAAAAATATTGAGGCCAATAATGCAATTTTAGTACTCAGAATGCAACACTAACCTCAGCAGCTAATTTCTGAAGATGAAGACTGTTTACTTCATCAGCATCTTCTTCATCAAGTCCCATCTCCTTCTCAGATTCAACCTCATCATCATCTTCATCTTCATCACCATCAAAACCATCCATATCATCACCATCAGCATCATCTTGTTTCTTAGATTCTGTTCATCAAAGAGAAAAGGATAGATAAATATATCAAGAAAATCTTACTCAGCTTCATAAACTTAAACAAATATATCATGCAGAAAAGTAAACTCCAATTTACTAGAAGAATCGTAAAAATATTCATATTCCACCTGCCACTTGCTCTTTGTAGGCAACAAGCAGATCAAGTGTTGCTTTGAAAATACGATTCAGGGCTTCTCCTGGAATATGATCTGCTGGAAGGCTAATAAGTGAGGTCAACCCCAAGCAACAAACTTTCTTATCATGCTCTCTGTAAACAAAATAGTAAAACGATTTCAGTTCACTGTAGAAAACATGAGGTAGATATAAGTACTGACAAAACTACTAAAAAGTACCTCTTAAAATTGGCTCGTACACCACTCTTTTTGACTTGTTCTAACATACCAAACCAAATGTTAAAAATTTCTGTCACAGCCCCAAGTTTATGTAGGGTTGCAAGTGTCAAAGAAGGGTTGTAGTAGAACGCATTAGCAATCTACAAGCAGCATATAAAGGCGCTTAGTAACATGCGTAGAGCATAGATAGCACATATAGTTTATAAAATGGTAGTTGAACCGTATATAAAACCAAACAAAAATAGTAGGCTATCAATGTCTCTTGCCAAAGACGAATAAACCCAAGAGATGATTTTTCCATACGATGGAAGGATATAAATAACTGTAACATGAAATATTAACCATAAGGCTGTTGCTGATCAGCAATATATTGGACAGCTCGTTTATACAAAAATTATTTTCAGAAAGAAGGGGTCTGCTACATAAGACCATCATTATGTGCTATTTGTATACAAGCAGTGTTTTGTGTTCTCTGCTCCCAACCATTGTTCATGTCAATTATGCTGACCAGCTCATCCAAGACCGGCATTACAGTAACTAATAGCAACCAGAGAAAGAGAAAATATGTAATTCAGGTATTAGGTTAATTTCCTTGTAGATCAGGTTATCAAGTGTTTAAAAGTCCCATTTATGTATATATTCTCATTGTAGAACCAAAGATCAACCCATCTGCCTCCCTGAGCTCAAGCTCATCCCCATATCAGTCACCACCACATAGCACAACACTACCATCACTAATCTCAACTCTAGATTGATGCCACATTGTGTAGTCCATGGCGCTAGCCACTTTTGCATGTGGAAAGATGACAGTAGAGCCTCCAAACCAGATGGATACTGAATGCCTGAAAATGACTAGATATGATGACAAAAAAAAGGTTCAAATGCATATACTCATTGATTTCCCTGATTTCAATTTAATTCTCACTTTTCCTACATTTTTAAAATCGCATATGCTTCCTGCTCCTGCACATCCCAAAGGAAAGCTCCAACCAACTTCATATAGATTAAATTCATTCCCATTTTCCTATATTTAAAATATGTACTTATTGGTATCCACTTGTTCTACATGTAACAGAAAGAATGGGCGAAAACCAAGCCAAGCATGTCTCAGTGCTTCCCATTTTGTATTGTGGAATACATTAAAAAAAGTACAGTTCAACAAGTTCACAAAAAAGATACCGCCGTTTACTAGTTACCAGGGCAACCGCATGTACCAGTTCATCGTATAAGCTTGAAACAATGATTCTAAGAAAGTGATCTCAGGCAACACTAACAAAACATCATTTGATTAGCAAGATTTGAAAACAAAGGGATCTTACCACTTGAACAAGGAGACATTTCAAATATGGTTTGTGTGCTCGACGCAATCGATCAATTGTAAGACTGAGGTAAGGCTCAACCCATTGATCCACATTGCCTTTGCAGTTTTGAAAAACCACCTCAATGAGCTTGGGAGCAGGCTCAATATCTGAATCTTCCATGTTTTGATCCATCATAATCTACAAATTTGAAAATTATCAACATATGCTAGATTGCTAGTACACTGTTATATTGTGAAATCTAACAAAAAAAATATGGCAATTAACCCAAAACACACTCACAGATGATAGTGCACTCCACAAGCTTTGCTGATAATCTGGGTTTTTGCAGGCAAGAAAATGGTCCGATCCCCGGGAAACATAGTTGTCCAATGGAACAAGAATATCTGTGGGGAAGACAACAAAAAAAAAGCTAAGACAAAGCTGCAAAAGTCTATTAAATTTAAATGCAAAATGCACTTTTCTCAAGGTAGCATTTGCTAATAACAGGGCCTCAAACAATTTGCAAAAATGGAAGATAGATGGACATCTTCCACTCAGATAAATGGAGAAATTCATTCAAGACGACAGCCCAAGTAGAGCAAATTATCAGCTGCACAAGGCACACAAACTACTAGATTATATTAGTGCAGCAGGAATATTCCCAGGAGATGAAAAAAGCAAAATCTATTCTGGAGCAAGCTACTGCAAAACCTTTGTATTCATATGTCAATATATTTAGATTAGTTGACCAGATACTGCAAAATCTTTGTATTTCTGAGACTTGAACATGATAAGCGTTGGCACATGCCTAGATTTCAATGAAACAGCATTGGCCTATTGCGAATACATTTTTTTATGTCAAGTAGCATCTTTTTAGCCAATACACTAAGATTATGAATAGACAGATTCAGCATCTAAACGTGAAGACATTATTCAACATCTAAATGGCACCAAAATTTGGGGACCATTGAAACCTGGAGTCATGCACAACAATTTTGGAGAATGGCACTAAAAACATCATGATAAAGAATGAAACAGAGGGAGTAGAAAACATTATTTAAATCTAAAAGGAACAGAACAACAATAGGACTTAAGCAAATATTGATGAATGCATGTATTCCATGTGATAAGCATGAGGAATCTGTAAAGGCTATTTTAAAAATATCACCATTTAGGTGAAAAACAAAGAGAATAAGACGACAAAGATGAAAGGCAGAAAATACATGTATCTGAAAAATGGATAAAGAAATTAAAATGTCATACTCTCAAAGAAGTCTATTGCCCAATCATTTAGAGCCTCCATCATCAACGGCCACAGGCTCCACATGTCCAACGAAATTGATGGTGAGAAAAAAGTCATATATGAGACAATTTCTAGAACTTCCTCATAAACATCTGCAGTATATTTTAGAAGCATAAGTGTATGAACAAAAAACAACAAAATAAATCATAAGTAGTTAGTACTAAACAAACTTAGCATAAGAATCCAATACCTTGTAATTCTGCTGCCACGTTATATTAGATCATAAACAATTAACATTACTTACGTGCTTATTATAACTTTTCTAGTTTTGAAATGGACAAATATTTAATTGGAAACATCCCTGTCCAATAAAATTGTTTGTGCTGTTCTCACGATCAGCAGAATTAATGTTGTAAATCATCAATTAATACATCACCAGAGAAGACATGTCGAACATAACTTTGTAATACAACACATACTATTGCCATTCCAACAGTTAAAGAATCTGCATGGTTGGGACAATCCCCTTAGACCTGTGGAATTTCCCTGGGCCCAAGTGGCACAACAGAGCCACGGATGGAGCTGCACAAGGACAGAGAAGGGGGGGAGGGGGGAACTAAAGACTATGTTCAATGAAACCAGATAAAGCACCGCCCTTGCATTAAGAAAATAGCTAACAGTTCAACCTAATCTTATCTAGAAAATACCCAGAGTCAATAGTAACCATGTGGGTGCTGTTGATACACATGAACATGCCATGCATGAACTCTTCTGACTGAAGAAAGTTAGGAATGTTGCTTCTTTATGAGCAGCATATGACACCAATAGTTTGCAACATCATGGTGATTGGAAAGGATACACTAAACGCTACAATACTACCAGTATATGTATATGAAATACTATCCACAAACAGCTCAATACCTTGACCATCAGAAGTCAACATCCTGCGCATTATTGGCAACAGAGTTGGCTCAATTTGAATAAAAAGGTGTGGGAGACTGCTAACGGACTCAAGGATTGTGCTTATGGCTCGTAAACAACCAACAGCTGCCAAAGCACCAGAATCATCAGCTTCATCATCAGCTTCTTGACTAGCCATGCATCTCCAGAAGGCAGCAGCCTACCAAAGGGATACAAAAAATGTGTTACTAAAGCAACACAAAACAGAAGGGTTTAAATGTACAGAAAGAAGAACGCACCAAATTCTGGCACAACCCCAGTGCATATGGTGCCATCTCTTCACCAAATTTATCAACGATGGTTTCAAGAGTGAAAACAAGATCCTCATTCTCAACTTCATTCATCAGTTTAAAAAATTCTGGACAATACATGATCAGCCACAAATTAATCTACTGTCAAAAGTACAAGGTTAACAGAAGTAAATTTAATTATCATACCATCAAGGAGTTGAGGGAGTATAGGTCGTATCTCGTTGAGATCTGCACAGGCAGAGGTATAGTCAAATATTTTTTTAGCAGTCCAAAATTTAGTATGAAAATTTAAGGCATGCACAAAGCAAAACTTGCCTTTGCATGCTTCAACAAAAGAACGAAGTGCAAACACTGAATCGACCCGAACAGGGAGATCTGGATCACGCATTCCAGAAACTATACAATGCATAGCTTTCCGAAAATTGTCCTGGTCTGAAAAACTGATATGTGCATACTGTCCAGCAACCCATGCAGCCTATTAGATAGAATAGGTCAGATTGATGCCATAAAGAACAAAATTGATCACAAGTTAACATCGTATAGCACAAACAGAAGACCTGATAGAGAATAATTGTCTAATGCTGTGTTAGATATGCATGTCGTTTTAGACATGTCCAGCTAAAATTTTGAATTATTGAGTATCAATAAACTAGCAAAATGGCCTGTATGTTGTTACCAATTTCAAAATCACATCGGCACAATGCAGAGAGGAAATTTATCTTGAATTTTAGAGCTTAATTTTAGAATTAATTCGAGGTTTTTGCTTGCCAAGTTTTCACTCCATTTATTATTAACTTTCAAGTATGATCATGGTTGAGAGCTCCAGGGTCTATCTGTGACTTTCACTGTTCTACCATGCATTTGGTTTGGAGAAGGGATGGACAGTGGTCCCACGTGTCAGTTTTGGGAGTTGGTGGTGCGGTGGTGGCAGATTCACCATTCACCACCACCACTCCCTCCCTTTTTAGACAGGATACATGTAAGTCATGTGCGTGGATTCTCAAAAGGTACTTTCAGGAGAATATAATTTATCAGGTTTCAAATATATTACAGCAGAGCCCTCAAAGATGCAATTTTTAGACTGTCAATGGAAGCACAAATCTTCTCAGCTTTAAATAACAGATACAATGACACATGCAATTACATTTCCCAACTTTGAGAGATTTGCAATGGTATTTTCCAACTCTGAACTATGACACCGAATAGCCACAATTCTTAATATATGCCTCAAATTGTGAGGCTCACACCAAGCCTAGGAGCATTGCTCACATGTCATTGCGGCATCAGAGCCACGTACTGAACATCCTATGTTATTCACTACCCAGTGCATGTAATGCTTGAGATCTTCAGTGGCATATATATTGATTAGATGTGAATTGGGTGTAATTAACTAGACCACCATCATTGTAAAATAAGTGGTTTATACTTTTTTCCACAATAAGCAAAACGGAAACAGAAGTCTGTAATATGCTTTGCACATGATACACGAATGTGTCAAAAGCAGCTAAGAAGCAAGTAAAATTATAACTTTCAATTGACTCTACCTTGGCACGCAGGTGTCCAACATGACTATTAAACTCAGGGAAGACATGCTGGACCAGCATTCGCTCCAACTCAGCTTTATATGGATCGGTTTGCTTCAGCTTATCACATAATGTCCCAATAGCAAGAAGTGCTCCATCTTTTTGGCGATATGGCTTGATTTCAATAGATGCCTCATCATATCTGTAAAACATTCATTAATCGAAGTCACCCCCATGTGCCTTCAGATATGTTGAAGCACTTCACTGAGTAGAAAGTGTGTAATTATTGAAGACAACAAGTGGCAAGTAAATCTTACCTCCTAAAAATATCCACAATGAAATGGATAAACTTTTGGAGATTGCTTTTTCCTCGTTTTCTTACCAATTCACTCACAAAATCCATAGCAGCTGTTCGAGGACTGTACAAATCTTCAATGATATCTACAAAAGAAGTCAATGCATGAGCAAAAAACCTACAGTAATGAACTGAGACACAGGAAACGTGTGATACTAGGCCTTGCTTGGGATACTAGAGTTTCAAAGGATCCCTAAGTCACTCTGAGTGATATCCTACTCTAATTGACAGCAAGACAGGGTCCTGAAATTCACCATATCCCTTCCGAACATATTCATGAGGATCTTCATCCCATAACTTTTGATCATTGTCATTGAAACACATGAGCGGAAAAATTATCTCGAACAGAATGATGTCGATTTGAGGCTGCATCAACTGATACATACTGTTCTTTGTAACACTGCAATATACAATCAATGTAATAATTACTTGTCTTCGAACAAAATCATAATTAATATAGACAAAATAACTTGTGATCAAAAGCAGAATAGGGGGAGAAAAAAGAATAAGCTTTGAAGTAGCCTAAAAAGACATAATAGAAGCAAAAGCTGCATTAGAGGAATCATCAGAAAGGCAAAATTACAACAGAACATGCCTAGAAGACATCTCAGAAAAACTGCAATTGAAGGCTAGTTCAACATATCCATAGCTTTAAAGATCAACACAGCACAGTGTGTTTCATTTCCTTGTTCAGAAAATTGTACGTCCATCGAATGCTCTTATTTGTTCAAAAATATTTCCATAAAAAATGGTCAAAAATAGTTTTTTGGTTGACATGCATAGCACAGGTATTTCCTTTTTATACTTTCACCAAGCTTATCTGGACATGTAATCTTCCATGGATCAAAGACACTGACTTGCCTACCAAATATGATTATTTGGTCAATACATGTTAGGCCAAATTTCAACCAAAATAAACATTTCAACTCGATGATTAGTAGCGGCAAACAAGCTCCAAATCTAGCAAAACACAATGAAATGATAAAAGAGAATGGTCTGTGGTTTTAGAACAGAAACAACATTAGAAAGCTACAGAAAAGAAGCAAGAGGTTCGATTTATGGACACAAAATGCTTCTGAAAAATGATCATTTTATCCTCCCAAAACAAACCTGTTGGTTAGGTATTGAAGAACAAGATTGATAACCCTGTCTGGCAAATAGTCACCAGTTCGAACTGCATTCAGAATCTGCAAGTGGCAGCCCAAAATTCTTCCAGCATAGTTCTTTTGAAACATTTGTGCAAAAGCTTTACTCTCTGGTTTCTGTAGTTTCATATCACCAAATCTGCACAGTGCATTGAAAGGTAAATAAATTAAATGATTACCAAAGGTAGGGCTGAGCTTCAATGAACACTGACCGGGTGTATAGACGATTCAATATATGAATTGTCCATTTCTTAACTTTCCACCAGCCCCAAGATTTCCTCACATCAGGATCCAATGGTTGGCCTTCCACTGGAACTGGTCTTTCCAACAAGTTTATAAACAAACTCATCCATGCATTGAAGACATTTGGGTCAAAGAGCTGCTTCGGAATCTCCAACTACGCAAAGCAAAAAAGGAAAAATGTAAGTGTAAAAAAAGAGTACAAATTACAGATAAGTGATGACGATCATTTAATTATAATAAGCTAACGTACATAAATTGAAGACCAGAATATTTTGCATATTAGCTTGATCAGGTCAGCTACTTCAATTGGAGGGTTGACAATCTGAACAAGTTTGCTAAAGATACTTAGCAAGCGAGGAAAGGTCTCCTCAACAATGTGATATAAAGGGATCCTCTCCTCCTCAGATTTGAACCTTCAAAATAAATAAAAGTAAATTAGAGACATCATTCGAAGAAGCACACATACTACGTACATAACAAGAAGCAACCATTTAATCCTAAACAGCAACAAACTAAGAGAATTATACTCAGCACACATACTTCAAGTTTTCCAGGAAAGTGTAAAAGGTGATATGTGATTCTGCATTTCTGCCATCAAACATTTACCAATTCTTTAACTGAAACTTTGAATTTACAACAGTCATGATTTTTCCCCCAATTACATCAGGCGTTTTTTACCAGTCTGTTCAATCAAACAGTTAAACATGTGTGCGAAACGTTTTAAAAACTCAAAAAAATATAAAAATGTGTAGAACACACGAACTAATATCTTTAGCAATATTTAGCAGATAGTACCATGTGGATGGGTTGCTCTCAAATTTTTCCTTGTTTCTCTATCAAATTTCATTAGCTTTTTATTATTTTTAATATATTATGATGCACTCTATAGCAACAGAGATATTCTTATTGAGACACAATCCATAGCTGACACAGGCAATGTAAGCAAGAGTAGGGAAAGGGACCAGTACTAATACAGTGGTGAATAGTCAACAAAGAACTAACTCTGAATGATATAGTTTATAGTGTGACAGCTTATCTATACCAAATTCAGATATAATGCCGCATGAAGACATCACAGAATAAATGCAACTAGAGAGAACTGGTGAATTGCCCCCATGTTGAAACGTAAATGGCAACATTCAACAATATTATGTAGCAATTTTGCAAGAGAGGGTCATTTGAACAAACATAATAAGAATAATACAAATAAGAATGAAGCAGACAAGCACGAATTGTTTTAAACCCAAATCAGAGCATTAATTACATAATAGGAGGTAAAAGAGGCAGAACAAATCAAAATACAAACAAAAATTGGCAGAATGATTTTAAAACACACAGATAGAAGGAAACATAATTGAATAGACATTAATACTTACTCATATTTCCTGGAAAGAACCCTTAGCACATATAAAGCTCCAAAAATTTGATTTTCTGATTCCAGATTGTGTGTAACCCAATGAAGGAGACCTGGCCACTGCTCAGGATAGTCTGAATGTATTATAGTTTTGATACTTTCACCAAGCTGTGCTCTGTAAAACAACCAATGAAAAGATTTCTCAGCATGTCAAGGAGGTGTTGCCATCAATAGGACAGCATGATATTTTCACCGCAAGAATATACAATTTCAAGGGAAATAAGAGGGATATATATGAAGGTACTACATTAATCATATTTCAAAAATAGTTGAAATGGACCTTCTACTAAATAGCAAAACAGGATGAATCAGGCATGTACTTTAGATTCTATTGGAATGTGCATAAGTGTTATGTCAAACATTACCAGTGACAAATGAATACCCATGCCGGTTGTACCTTACATGTATAATCAATTAATCATGACACAACAGTGAACAACATATTTGTCCCGGAGAGCAGTTAAACATGGTGATTTGGTTTCTAACACCCATGCAATCATCGTTTATGCCCAGTTGGCTGGAGGGTACAATGGCCAATTGCTGAACTAGGAAAAGCAGATAACAGGAGAGGTTGTTTAGTCACCACCATCGTCATTTGCACCTTGTCATCACTAGCCAACAACTCTGCATGTGCTAGAGAGGAGGAAACTATCATCCACAGGACGATGAGAGAGAGCACCAGCAACTAGGGTTGAAAGAGTCTTTAGTGGAAAGAAAAGGAAGGGAAAGGAGGGGAACTAGTGTGCAGAGGGATGATGGGCCAGCCACTATTCTCCTCACTCACCTTCCCTTTTTATTCACCATTTCACCTTTCATTAAGGTGTATTATTACTGCCCAAGTAACATCCCCTACCCTCTAGCAAACTGTAACCGTGATGGCAACGGTTTGCAAATATATAGCCTAGGACAAATCATATATGCTACTCCCTCCGTCCCATAATATAACAAGTTTTAGAGTTGGACACGGTTATTAAGAAAGTAGGTATAAGTGAATGGTGGAGGGCTGTGATTGGATGAGTAGTGGAGGTAGGTGGGAAAAGTGAATGGTGGAGGGTTGTGATTGGTTGGGAAGAGAATGTTGGTGGAGCAGTTGTTATATTTTGGGACAAATCCTGAGGACTAAAAGTTGTTATATTTTGGGATGGAGGGAGTAAGATGGAGCGGAACTCAGCAGTTACTACGGTAATTATCAGAACCATGCAATTTTAATGAATTAGGTTTCTACTAAGGAATTCAATGTAGAATCTCAAAAGGAACATTTAATTATTAACAAGAATAATGGTATACTGAAGGCCGAAGTTGTTATCACAATAAGTCAAAGCTCTCTTAAGATTGTCAAGCCTTTCACAAGCATTAGCAACATACAAACTGTTGGCTAGAACAGAGCAGTTTACCTTAGTAAAGGGGGTACTAGAACAATAAAACCCAGTATATTCTCGCGGACCATCAATTTGTCACTTTCTGAAATCTTTTGAGATTCCTCTACAGAATAAACAATCGATACTTTAGGTAATCAGAAGTCATAAATAAGTCAACAGTCAACTACCAACGTCTACATACCAGGATCATTTGGAGACCAGTTCTTTGCAACAAAGTTCTTGAAATGAATACTTGCAACCTGTCGTACAGCCATATCACAGCTCCCATCGACAATAATCTGTAACAACCTAACCAGATGTTGTGGTGCGTATTGAAACTGCAGAAATTACAGAATTATTAACACAGGTGCTCAACAGAAAATGGCAAAATAGTACAGTTTGCGATGGGAAAATATATAACAACTGTCTGACTTGGGTGTTTGAGGAGTGCTTGCTCTCACGAATTTCACAAAGCTCAGTGAATTTGAACTACCACTAAGTCATGCTTAGTAATTAGTGCAGATCATTGTGGGAGGAGCATACAAGCAACCTAAGCCATGCTTAATAATTAGTGCAGATCACTTTGGGAGGAGCGTACAAGCAATCCACTGTCTAAAGTGTGCCTGGTCATATTACTTGTATACTCAGTTTCTTGCTAAAAGAAAGAAAATATCCTGTTAATCAAGTATATTAGATGGTGGTACAGTGCTGTACATCCCTTCTCTGCCTTCAAATGAAACAAATTACCAAGTATTAGCATCATAGCAAACCAGAAATGGTACCAGTACAGGACTTCTCAGGGACCATGTTTTATTAAGTATTATCTGGACAACTAGTTTACATTAGTAACTAACGATAGTGCAACTCATTACTAAATAAATGAGCATGATGTCTCCAGCAAGCATGTTAGCTAGCTTTGAACAGGGAAGAGACAATCATTACTAATGAAAAGATTTACCACAATACAAATAGAAGTACATGGAAAGGCACAAGAAACCATTAAGAAAGGTCAGAAAAGTACGTAGTTCCTTTGGAATAAGGATTCTCCACTAGCATAGATAACGGAATAAAAGTATAAAACTCCATGTTTAGTGTACTCTAGGCTGACTAGCTTGCACAACTCTGCTGGTACGCATAGTCCACTTGATTGAACATTATGGTGTCACCAAATATAGGACTACAAAACAGCAAAAAGATCCGCATTTTCCAAAAATGCTGCTTATTCATGTGTTCGCTTTGCAGAAAGAACAGAAAAGAATACCAGCGTTCCATCTGACACAAACATTTTTCAGTTGCCTATGTAGTCCCCCACATTTGAACATGTTGACCGGCTAGTTTGTACTATGATTTGAACAGTAAATTAAGCTACCAACCAATCTCGCCCAGAGCAAGGAGAGAAGTAACTCAAATTACTGTTGGCGACCCCAGAACTTAATGCCCCTAACAACCCAACGCGCTCGAACAGTATACGGCAGTACCAAGTTTACCATGGCCGCAGTTACCATAGTAAGACCTGAAACGAGTACTAGTATGACGCCACAAACAAAACACCCTGTACCCATCAGAATAATCAGAACCCCCCTCCGCAAACTCCCAAAAACCCCCCATCGTTCACACAGGGACAGCGAGTTCATCACAGTCCCCGAGCCAGATTCGACCGGATCACCAGCCCCTGAACCAATCCCAGATCGCTAGGAGCGCGCCGCCACCGGCGATCAAACAGTACCGCGGCCGCCGCGGCGCCGTCGAACGGGTGAGGGGAATTGGCGAGTTCGGGACGAGCGCGCTGGTTCGGGAGGGGTCGGGCGGAAGGAGGCGGGAGGGGGCTCACCTGGTTGAGGCTCTCCTCGGCGGCCTTCCGCTCCTCGGGGACGTGGCTGAGCGCCGCGCGCAGCACGACGGCGAGGCTCTGCAGATCCATTGCCGCCTCCGCCGCCGCCGCCGCCGCCGCCGTGGGGGGGAGGAGAGGGGGTGTGGCGCGGTGCCCGCCGGCGAGGCGCGGGGGCGGGCGCCCCGGAGAACCAAAACCCTAGCTCGCTCGAGACGAGAGAGAGAGGGGAGGGTCTCGGGCTGGGGCGCGGCCGCCGCGAGAAGCTCGGAGGTGGAGAGGGTGGCGACTTGGCGTGGGTGGCGGTCTCCCCCCTTTTTTGGCGTCGCGAGGTCTTCGGGAAGGGGGGGGCGCGTGCAAACGTGGGCGCGCGCTATTTAACCCTAGGGTTTGGTCAGGGGAGGGGATGGGCTTGTGGGGCCCACCGGTCAGCTGTGTGGGCCCGGTATCTTTGGGGGCACTGCTGGGTCGGCCCCACCGGCCCGGAGGGACATACAGCTGGTTACAGCGTCGAGTTCAATCATTTTTTTTTTCTCTCGTTTGGGGCCACTGGTATAATGTTTACTCCGGTTTTTATGAAGTGGATCCCCTTTCTCGATTAACATAGAAGACTTTTTTTTGGGACCCTTTGTTTGATTAAATTGAAAGTCTAAACGAGTTAGCCACCATTTGAGTTCAAATTAGAGGATGATTATAATTGAGTTTTAATTATTCTAAACTTTAAAATAGATTTATATGATATTTTAAAGCATTTTTATATAAAAATTTTCTTACGGAATGTACTGTTTAACAGTTAAAAAGTATGTTAAAGGAAACTGAGGTAAAATATATTTTTTAATAAGAAAAGGATGGGGCCTTATATGAAGATGCGGTGAAGAGATGCACATGATAGTGCAGTGTCAAGGTGTGTGTGGTTTTTAATCCCTAAGGTTTCATGTTCAATTCCAACACACTCACAATTTCTTCTTAAAAATGTTTGGAGGAACGTATCTCCCTCTAAATCACCTTTTTTTACATGAAGATGTAGAGAAAAGCAATACGAGGATATGAGTAGGAATATGTAAAAGGAACACGCCTGAATTACCTCTCTAAACTTTTGCAACGGTCCGAATTACCCCCACAATTCAAAAACTAGACATTTCGCATCTCAAACTTTCAAATCGGACAAATTACCCTCTAACACAATCCGCAGCAGTTTTGGTCATACATGGCATACACACACTAGCCAAAAACAAATCTAAAATCGGTAGGGCCCACTTCTCCGATATCCTCCCCCCCCCCCCTCCCTCCTATGTTTTTTTCTTTTACATGGCAAGCGACACAGATGACAGAGGAAAGGCCTTAGCCTTTGCAAGGTGATTATTTATTAAGCATAAAAGGTTGAGGATGGTAAATGTCTAGTATTGTAGGTTAGGGGTAATTCGGACTTTTTCATACATAAAGACATGTGAACGCTTTAGCCATGTATTGAGGAGCTTGAGATTTTGAGAAGCAGCGTGTGAGAATTTAAAAAGGTTGTGTCTTCTAGTTTATTTTTTTAGATACTACATAAACTACAAAATCTTATACTCATAGTAAAAATCTAAATTGTTTGGGGAGCTGAAGATTCTATAAGAAGTTATAGTTATCAGAAGTCCCCCTCAGACAGGACCTTCAATGGCTATTTGTTGGTGAATTCTGAGTATATATTGAACTGTAGCATGGTTGTATGCTTTGACTAGTTGACCACTGAACACATCCATATGCACATATACTACTTTAGGATCTACTCTTAGGGTGTGTTTAGTTCACGCCAAAATTGGAAGTTTTTTTGATGTGATGGAAAAGTTGAAAGTTTATGTGTGTAGGAAAGTTTTGATGTGATGGAAAAGTTGGAAGTTTGAAGAAAACGTTTGGATCTAAACTCGGCCTTATAAAGAAGAGTAAAAGGCACCGATTGTACCACAACATCGTCACACTTGACCACGTTTTGTCGTGTGTAAGGTTAGGCAAGTTTGATCAACTTGACGGTTGTTCTATTGTGTCGACGTTTAATATCGCGACTACGGTATTTAGATAGTATGGGGATCGTTGGTACTAGGGTATATGTGAGATTGAGGTAAAAGAGATGGAGACAGCGATTTTTATACAGGTTCAGGCCCCTTATCTGACAGGTAATAGCCCTATATCCTGTTTGCCGAAGATGGTGTTGCTCTTTATTCATCTGGATCACACAAGTACAATATTTGGGATAACCTATCTAGCTGGCGTCGACTTGGCGGCTAGATAACCAACTCGTAGTCGATGACAAGGTAGTCTTTCTCCTCGAATCCGTACTCGGCGAGATCAGAGATGACGCTAGATCCCTCTTGCCGACTTCCGTAGGCACTGGATGGGGTATGTCTAGGCTTATCTCTGATGTTGATATCTGGCGACGTGTGTCGGCTTGTGGCTTTGCGGCGTCGTAGATTGTGGTAGGTGTGTCCCCTCTCCTCCTGGGGGGATTGTATTTATACCCATAGATGTCCCCTTGTCCAAGTAGAACTAGGGAGATAAATATGGATACGATCCGAGTAGTCCTTGTCGTTTCCATATAGAACTCTACTCGTCCTTCCTTATCCGAAACTCCTTCTATATATGAGGTTTGTTTCCGTATAGGACATGGTATGTAGTGGGCCCTGTCGAGCTTAGTCGATTACTATTGGGTATGTGGTATCCATAACCCTGACATATTGGAGCAATAATTGTGGCAAGATTATTTCCCAACATATTAGGACCCGGGCATCAATGAAAAAAGTGTGACAAGATTTTCTTCAACCTACTAAGGTGTGATTAAAAATTTGATCATTCCAGCTTAAGCAAGTGTAACTGATAACCAAACAACCCTTAGTCACTTGTCTTACAAATCCAATTGGACTAACTTTACCATAAGAATCCATAGCTCTATTCATCTTACACTACTAAAAAACGATTTTTCATGTTGTCACCCTTTTACTTTTGCTAGTGAACTAACGAAACAAACGCTTGTAAAAATATATGGGAGGATTTTGGGTCATGAGCTGCCAGCGAAAACCGATTTTCGCCGAGGGACACTTATGAGGTCCGCGATAAAAAAAACAACTCTATTTTTTTAAGGCGGAGCTCTTAAGCGTCCGCTAGTAAAAACAGGTTTCTCTAGCGGTAGCGAGTACATCTCGCGAAACAAATCCATGCTACTCCCTCCGTTCCACAATGTAAGACTTTCTAGCATTGTTCACATTCATATAGATTCATTAGCATCTATATGAATGTGAACAATGCTAGAAAGTCTTACATTGTGGAACGGAGGAAGTATTAAAATCCCACGCCCCAACCACTGTCCCCTACGCCTCCTCGGCTCCCCCTCTTCTCCCTTACCACTTCCTCTCCCTTTCCTTCTCCTTCAGCTCTCAGTGACAGCGACGGTGACGGTGATGGCGACGAGAGGCGGGTGGCGGCGGATCCAACAACGGGAAGGGACAAGGCCGGTGGTGACGACGGGGTCAAGGGCCACCGCTGGGAAAGCTTCGGTGTGGGGTGCACGCAATGGATCTGACAGCCCTAGGTCATTGGGGCACGGATCTGGCGATCCCAGGTCCTTGGATTGACGACGGCGTGGCCCTCGTTGATGACGGTGGTGGGGTCACGGGCCACCACCAGGAGAGCTCCGGTGCGAGGCGCGAGCGATGGATCCAGTGGCCATGGGCCCCACGAGCCATGGATCCGGTGATGGAGCTCGGGGGTGAGGGTAGTTTGAGGCGATGGAGCCTTGAGTCCCCTCCCCGCCCCGCCCTGCCCCTCCCCTCCCTCTCGCCCTCTTTTGGATCTTGCTCAAGGACAAGGAGAGGAGCCCGCCAGCGGCAACAGCAGAGGGGCATAGCAGCGGCTACTCCTCCACTCCCAGATTTGGCATGCTCGTCCAGAGGTCCTCCGATGTGATCATCCCATTCTCTGTGCAGATTTGATTTGAATTTAGGGAGAGGTAATGCTTGGGAGCTAGGGGTGCTAGATGTGAATTTTTCTCTTGCATGATCTTCCCATTATCTTGCAGGTTCATTTGATGTAGATGATTAGCATTTTGTATTCCATACCAAAGATGATGCAGATGCTTTGATTTGTACGCTGTGTGTTGATCTGTCAAAATGATCAGCCATATGAATGCGGTTTGTTTTGGGCCAAAATCCATCATCACTAGCGGTCGTCTTAACCAGCCACCTATGAGATTCTTCTTTTCGCAGAGGCTGACTTAACCTAACCACCCGCCGAAACCATTTTCGCTAGCGGCTGGGCTAGGTCGCCTGCTAGTGAAAACCCATCTACGTTGGTTGCTAGTGGCCGTAAGTGAAAATGGTGCATTTTCACTAGCCATTGATCGCTGGTGGTAGTGTAGGCTGCCAGAGAAAACTTAAAACGGCCGCTAGAAAAAATTATTTTTTTAGTAGTGTTAGGTTGTGTTCTTTCTTCAACTCCAAACAACAACTTTCTTATTTTTCGTTAAAACGACTTCATTTTTTTTAGAAATTTTTATATTAAAGTTTCTTTTATTGAATCAAATAGACCTGTTTTTTAAAGTTTTTAATAATTGTCAATTAATCTTACACTAATGGCTCATCTCGTTTTACATATCGTCGTAAAGTTAAACCAAATTAAAGATTCAAACTAGGCCTAATTAATTAGGTGTAGTTGCAGACTCTCATTTCACATGGTACCAAGCTAAAATCAAACGGTAATATTGGCCGCCCTTGATGCATCTCAAAAGTATATGTGCAATATTTATGTCCCTTTGTAATCATGTATGGCGGTATATATCTAAGTGGCATACATGGCGTACTGCCTTTTTATAGGTTGTTGTCACGTATATTTGAGGAGCCTCGTAGTGGCACGTAGACTAGGGCTGCGAGTTCTTTATAGTGCATTTGACTCTAGAAGTGGCTATAATCTTATATTTCAGCCACTGGTATTTTTTTTTCAGATCTCATACTTTTTTTCAATTTTTGTGGAGGTACAAAATTTACAATGAACACCCTAGAATTTAGAAAGGAATATAAAATTCACCCCCTCTCTCTCCATCCCTACCTTTCCCCACTCCCCTCTCTGGGTTGTCCGCCGTGCCCATCGATACAGCGCCGATGCACTCTCATCTCTCCGTCGGCACCTCCCCCCTCCTGGCTCTCCCGCGGCAGCCTCTCCCTCTCCCTCTTCAGCGCCGGTCTCTTATCTCGGGCGGCGAGAAGTTCTGCGACAAATCGAGCGACGAGCCAGCGGCAGCCCGAATGGGGCAATGAGCTCGACGGTGCCGGTGCAAATCGACATCCGAGCTCGGGCCGACGCAGATCGAGCTGAGGGGCAGCGTTGGCGGCGAGCTCCGTGCAACGCAGATTGGGGGTAATGGGCCGCCCCACGCCATGTGTAGGAGGAAGACCGTGGCAACAACTACATCTTGCCAGTGCCCGTGGCGACCACTCCTCTCTCCTCTCCGATTCCCGCGGCGGCCTCTCCCCTCTCCTCTCCGATGACGGTGCGGTGTCCCTCTCCGGTGAATCGGGGAGACGGGCTGGCAAGCTCGGCGACGCGGAGAGGAGGAGAACGCAAGCTCGGCGGCCGGGGTTCAAGCAAGGGTGGCAATGAGGCTCCCTCTCCGGCTCGGCAGCAGCTCCCTTCGGCGCCGTTCAAGGGGTTTGGAGCGGATGCGTCACCACTGGGCCACAGACTCTCATAGTGCGGATGCGTCGTTCTCCCTCGCGCCGCACGTCCGAAAATTGACGAAGAACACGTGCCCAATCTGGGCTACACGAACTTCGTTCGGTCACGCCCCAAGCCTAGCTGAAGGAGAATCTCCTAACTGTCATGGGTTGACCGAATGCTACATGTATACATTGTGAATGGCCTAAGGTGACATATCATCATTGGCTACAAGAGGACTACATGTGTAGGGGACAACATGCCAACAACATGTTGGAGATATGCTTGGAGACAATGTGTAGGTATAACATTGAGCACTTCAATTTTCTGGCTAGCTCTACACATGTCCATTTCAAGCTTACTCTAGAATAGTACCAACATGCAGGTTGTGGCTATTTATACATAGCAATAAGTCGTGAGTGTGCCATTGCTTCCAACTTTTTTTATTACAAGAATAACACATAGTACATGCTTAAACAGACGGAGACCGTTGGGAAATTCATGCGCCTATTAAATTTATATGAAAATGCTCATATATGTGCCTAATATTCAACGGCTGTGGCTGTGGTTATGGTTACAGTGGAGGTAGCGGTAAAGCCGTTAATGGTAACACAATGACGATGACCAATGTTGTTGGCATTGCACATGTGGTCTATCGAGTATCTAGAATCCGATGTGCAAATCATGACCTTTGTTAGACCAACATATTATTTATTGGAGAGCCACCATATGGCCTATTAACTTTCCAAGGTAGGATAATGAGATATAAATCGTGAAATTTTTGGGGTGGACAATTTTTTTATTTCCCATTGATAAACTATAATTTCTAAAAAAAATGTTAGATACAATTCTGTATTGACTCATTTAAAGAAAAAAAATCCCAATGCACATTGAATTCTAAAGAGTTCTGTATATTTAGTCCAATATGGATAATCGAGAAAACTAATCCAAGTAATGTATTATAACAAAACCGACATAATTAATCTCAGAATTTATATGATTATAAAGAAACGGTAACTGACATTGGTTACTCTCTTCCTCTTCTGTAAGTCCTACAAAATTAATCATAATTAATCTCCTATGAACTAAGAATATGACGACATACAACCCTCTCTGATTCACCTTGCTCATTGTTGTCCCTCGAAAAAAATTACTCCTAACTAACATTGGGTTTGTTCGGCAGCCATATAGCTACAACTGCATTGCCGTTAAGTGTATGTGGCACTACTGTTGGACTTTTGTTGCTGGCTGCGGCTTAGCCAAATCATGCCCACTGGACACTGGCACTGGTAGTTCCATAAGGTAAAAAAAGACATGCGATTGACTAGTACTACCTCCATATTTTAATGTATAACGTTGTTGACATTTTATTCAACGTTTGACCATTCGTCTTATTCAAAAAATTTATGTAATTATCATTTATTTTATTATGACTTGATTCGTCATTAAATATTCTTTAAGCATGATATAAATATTTTCATATTTGCATAAAAATTTTGAATAAAACGAATAGTCAAACGTTAGTCGAAAAGTCAATGGCGTCATACATTAAAATACGGAGGGGATATTAGAAAAAAAAAGATCTTGAGTTTCTAGCATCAGTTTTCCCCTACCCAGGAAACAGGGAAGCACCTAGCGAAGTAAAATGACAGAGGCCAGCAGAGGAGGAAGAATCTGCCTCTCCTTTTCCCCGGAAAGGCAAAGAGGTCTCTCGATTCGGCAAATACGGGGGCGCACAAGCGCCGTCGCAACAAAAGCACACCAACACCACCAACAAGGAAACGGCCGGTGTTCGGTTTTACCTGCCCCCCGCGCGCCACCAATTTATCCATTCTCTCCGTCCGGCCCACGCGCGCACCAGCTTTCCGCGCCACAGCAGCGCACGCATTGCAGGGGCGAGGAAACCCCCTCGCGGCCTTGGGGGCCGTCCGATCCCCATCGGCCCGAGCTGGCGCTGTGCCAGACTCGCACGTGGGCGCGACGACGCGGGTGGGCCCACTGCAACGCTGACACTTGGGCCTGTCAGCCCGGTGGGCCCTCCATGATTGCTACTGCAGAGGGAGGAGAGCGAGAGACGCTGCCGCTATGCGCCATCGATGGCGAATCCTTCCGGGGGCGAGGCATCATGGCGCGCGTTGCGTTGCATTTCTGCGTGGGCTGCGTGGTTTGGTTGCGGGAGGGAGTTCGGGCCTGTTTAGCGGGTGAAATAAAAGTTTTTAGATATCACATTGGATGTTTGATTGAAAATTGAAAGGAGTTTTCGGATATGAATAAAAAAACTAATTTTATAACTCGCCTGGAAACTATAAGATGAATCTTTTGAGTCTAATTAATCATCATTAGCACATGTAGGTTACTATAGCACTTATGGCTAATTATAGTCTAATCATACTCAAAAGATTCGTCTCGCGATTTACATACAAACCGTGTAATTAGTTTTTCGTTTATCTATATTTAGTATTTTATATATGAGTCGATGTAATGTTTTTTTTAGAACTAAACAGGCCCGTGGGCCACGTTTTTGCACTGTCACGTCGTCGTCCTCCTCACCGTGACCACCACCAGGCCTGGCCTGCTTTTTTCCGCTTTCTTTTTTTCCCCTTTGGATTTGGAGGAGGGAAAAAAAGCGCGCGGGCGTGTACCTGTGGACTGTGGTGGATTCGGCCGTGGCTAGTAGGAGGAGTAGCTTTTTGGTTTGGGTGCGCTGCTTTGGCCGTCAGCTCTCTGGCTGACCGGCCGGCGGCTGCCTACCTACCTAGCTGCGCTACTGTGAAACGAGGACATCACATTGGGTGTGTTGTGTTTAGTTTTTTTTTTTTAAGTCTCTGATGTATACGGACATATATTTAAAGTATTAAACGTAGACTAATAATAAAAATAAATTACAGATTTCACTTGTAAACTGCAAGACGAATTTATTAAGCCTAATTAATCTGTCATTAGCAAATGTTTATTGTAGCATCACATTGTCAAATCATGGCGTAATTAGGCTCAAAAGATTCATCTCGCAATTTATATGCAAACTGTGCATTTGGTTTTTTCATCCACATTTAATACTCCATACATGTAACTAAATATTTGATATGACGTTTTTGACCAAAATTTTTTGGAATCTAAACAAAGGGCCGTTTTGGATTGAAGCCAAAACGTGTCCCTACTAAAATTTTGGTAACTTAAATAGTAAATGTGCTAGTTTGGATTGAAACCAAATAATTGGTAGTGCCAATGCTCAATTTGGCTATATTCTAGAATCTTCTTCACTATTATACTAAAGTTTGGCATTATATTGGTATTAAACCAAACATAGGCTAGCTAAATTTGCCCTACCAAAAAATTGGTAGTGCCAGATTTTGGCACTACCATTTAATTAGTAAGGTAGAGAACCAAATAGGCCCAAAGCCATTATCGTTACCAATGAATGTGTTGGCTACTCCCTCCGTACTAAAATATAATAATCTAGGAGGAGATGTAACCTCTCCTAAGTTGATGTATGTGGACACATGGATGTGACCCCTTCTAGATTGATGTATGTGGACACTCATAGAAGAGGTCACATCTCTTTTTAGGTTGCTATATTTTAGGACGGAGGGAGTACGTGTTTTGCTTCCGTGGAACAAGTACCCGTTATTGGAACCAGGATACCGTTATGCTCAATCGTCTCGCAACTCGACTGATCTGATTTGACAGATATCCAAAGCAATGGATATATGCTGTGCAAGCCTACCATCAAAAAAACAAACTTCTCAAAATGAATATGCATAATTATTTGTCTAGTAGATTCTTTCTCAGAAGTTGTTTTTTTTTTCCAGAGAGAGTAGACTACTGTATTACAACATTGTAAAACAAGAGTACTTGGTAGTACAAATCTACGTGGTGCTTTTCACCGTACAGTTTTTGTTTTCAATAACAACAACAATACTATAATAAATATATAAAAGGAAAATCACACTGCTATGCATTTTTTCCCTCCTCGTGGTCTAAAAAAGACTAGGGTGAAAAAAAAGGCTCTTGGCTTGAATCGATCCGTATCAAGCTCGGTTTTAACTCATGGTCACAAAGAACCAAGTTGAGTTAGATTTTTTGGGTTAATTGGATCCATGTCACTACAAATATGTCATTTTAGATAAATTCCATTTATATTCACGATATTGGCTACATGTTATTGGAATTTGGAAAAATTGAAACTATGCTACTCTGTTGTGTTTTCTGTTAGACCCCTATACGTGGGACCAACATATCAGTTCCTTCTTCCTCCCTCTTCTTTCTTCCCCACGTGTAGTTCAGGCTAACAAAGATTTTTAACAGAAAAAGCAACAAAGTGATACAGTTCCAATTCCCCCAAACTCCAGTGGCACGCAACCGATATCGTGAATAGTAGTGTCATTTATGTAAAATGGCATGTTTGTAGTGGCATGGTTTCAATTAAACCCTAGATTTTTAGCTTGTTAACTTAACCAAATAACTACTCACAACTTAGAGCATCACCAAGAATGGATGCCCAATAATTTTGGATTTTTTTAATAAACATTTTGCTCCAACAGTTACTCTAATGAGCTTTCAAAAACTAGTCCCCATCACCATCTTTCTCGCTTTCCAGAAGCGCGCCGACTCCGAATAGTAAGCGCAGTATATGGAGAAAGTGGGGCATGGAGAGGGATCACATCCAGGTAGAGGAGCGATCGGTAGGAGGGGGTGGTGTGACATTATGGCCTAATTAAGATGTATCCTTTGTGGTCTATGAATGTTGTGTGTATTGATTCATACCACCTTGCTAGTTGAACAAAAGCAGAACCAACTTATAAGGTCATGTCCCTTCAACCATACAACTTGCGAGTTAACCCTTTTATACAAAGTGAGGATAAAAGTGTAAGTGGCGTGCTATGTATAAGTTAGCCTACCCATCGAATAGGTTGCGTTGCACGGTTCTAGAGGATAGGTCATTACAAATGGTATCAGAGCCAACCCCATGATGCATGTGGGCTTCGCCTACAGAGGGATGGTGAGCTATTTTATAAATGGAATCAGAGCCAACCTGTGTCTCATGGAGGATGGGCTATTACGAACGGTATAAGAGCCTACAGAGGGAGCATGTTCTTTGACATTTACTTGGCCTATATATGTGGCTTACAAGTGTTGTGTGCGCTTGGTTAGTACCACCTTATTAGTTGAGCAACAATAGAACCAATTTACAAAGCCCTGTCCCTCCAACTATACCACTTTCAAGTTAACTATTTTACACAAATTAAAAACGAAAATATAAGTGGGGTGCTTATATATAAGTGGGCCTATCTGTTAATGGGCTGGGCTGCACAGTTCTAAAGGGTGGGGAGGAGCGGTATATGTTCCTTTTTCTGTTGGATGGACCTGTTTTTATTGTTGGGAATTAGTTTTTAGATCTTTCTTGGAGAGAGGAATCTACACACCTCAAAGTCTAATTAGGAGTCTTAAAAACATAATTTTAGGGATAGATTTTTAGGTATCTTTTGGTGATGCTCTTACTTACTCGCTAGTCTTAAAAACATAATTTTAGGGATAGATTTTTAGGCATCTTTTGATGATGCTCTTACTTACTCGCTAGTATAGAATGTCAACATTTTTCTTTATTCAATGCTTATTACCTCGTAGTAAGTCCTTTAATTACTTTAATTTTTTTATATTTGAGTCCTTTAATTACTTTTAATATTTTTGGTCGGTTCTTTACATGCGGACGAAGAGGATCTTTGCATGCGGTTGCCCCAACCGCATGGAGGAGAAGGTCTGCAAAAATCGCTCTTTTTACATGCGGCCAGCGCAGCGGCATGCGAAGATCCTATTTTCGCATGCGGTCGCTTATACCGGCCGCATGCAAAAATAAATTCGGCAAACAAAAAAAATAAAATCCAAAAAACCCCCCTAACCCTAGCCCGCTGCCGCACGCCGTCGCCGGATCCGTTGGCGGCGGCACCGAATCGGTGCCGGGCGGCGATGCCCGAGGCGGCCGAGCCACCCCCGCCGCTGCGGCGTTGAGGAGGGGGTATGCGCCGCGCCGTCGAGGAAGGGAGGCCGCCGCTATTGCCGAGCCAGCCACTGCCGTGCCGGATGGGAGGCCGCCGCCGCCGGTGCCGAGCCCGCAGCGCGCCCGCCGTCCAGACCCACCGCCCGCCGCTGCCGTCGTCGTCTCGCCGTGCCCGCTGCCGTCGAGGAAGGGAGTGCCGTGCATGGAGGTCGGGGAAGGCCGCCGCCGCCGTTGCAAAGCATGCCGCGCGCTGCCGCGCCGGATGGGAGATTGGGGAAGGGAGGCCGCCGCCGTTGCCGAGCCCGCCGCCGCCGGTGCCGCACCGCTCCTGCATGCTCGGTGCGTTGAGAGAGAGAGAGAGGAGAGGAGGAAAGAGATAGGAAAAGGAGAGGCTGAGAAAAGGATAAGGATGGGGAGTTTAAATATCCGGATAGGGGGAGAGAGAGAAGAGGAGATGAAAAAAATTTGAAAGGAGGTGGTGGGAAAAAAATAATTTTAAAATATCAAACTTCGAATAAAATTTTATCTAGATAAATGAACTCGTGTGAAAAAGTTGTAAAAAACAAAGTTGTAGAACTTATTGAGATCTTACCAATTTTATTTTGGTCATTTCTCCATCCGAGTTTTATTGAACTATATAAAACTTGAATTTTAAAATATAAGAAATTCAAATAATTTTTCGGGGTAGTAAATGATTTCAAATGGAAAAGTTGTCAACAATAAAGTTTTATGACTTATCAAGATCTACAACTTTTGTTTTGGTCATTTTTCTATATGACTTTGTTTGAACAGTTTGAATTTGAATTTCAAATTATGACAATTTCAAACAATATTTACTAGCACTAAATGAATTCAACTGAAAAACTCATCAATAACAAAGTGGTATAACTCATCAAAATCTATAACTTTTATTTGGGTCATTTCTTCATCTGACAAAATGATTTGTAACATTGTTCACAAAATGTATATATCTCTTATATAGTTTTATAAACTATTAGAGAGATATGTAAATTTTATAAAAATGTTACTATCGCTTTGTCGGATGAAGAAATGATCAAAATAGAAGTTATAAATCTTGATGAGTTATACAACTTTGTTGTTGATGTCTTTTTCAGTTGAAATCATTTACTGCTTTAAAATATTATTCAAAGATTTGAAATTCAAATTTTTAATTGATAAAACAAAGTCACAAGAAAAAATGACCAAAATAATATCAGTAAGAACACAATAACATGATAGAGCATGATTTTAGAAACATTTTGGAAAAAGAATCATCCAATTTGGAGTTTGTATGAGTGAGATACACTAGTTTCAAATTTTCAAATTTTTCAAATTTTATTTTCGCATGCGGGCGCTTAAGTGAGCTGCATATTTTTCCATGCGGGCACTTAAGTGAGCCGCATACAAAAATGAGCTCATTTTTTCATACGGCCGTCTTAAAAGACCCGTATGGGAAAATCGATTTTTCCATACGGACCACTTAAGGAGCCGTATGGAAAAATGGGTCTCGATTTTTGCAGACGCTACTAGTTATGGTCCGTTTGCAAAAATTATGGGCTCTCGTACAGAAAAATCACTACTTTTGTAGTAGTGACATACGATAATCTGATGAATTAAAGATTACAAAGGTGATATAAGTGAGCTAAAGCTTCTTAATGAGTCTAATGAGCTAGCTCACAAGCCAAGCCAGCCAAGCTAAACTTTTTAGCTTGTTTAAGTTAACGAGTTCAACCGTGACCATATAAGGAGCATAAACGAACCGATGCTTAGCATCACCTACGACGAGCTATATATCTCTATGTGCATTTTACAATGTACCAGTTTCGATAGCTAGTCTCCAACTGTTTTCTTTCGAGGGCAGAGTACACTCCCATTCTTACTTCGAGTGAAAAAAAAAATCACTTACTTCTAGGAAGGCAATCATTTTGTTCTTCTTTAAAAAGGTGCATGTATGTTTGGACCAATAATCAGTGAGGATTTCAGTAGTGATGGCACCCTTTGCATAGAGGATCTCTTCAGCCTTTATGCTCTGCTGGATATCAACTTGAGATTCAGCCCATATGAATTTATGATGTGGCTCGTACGATAAAGCGTTCTCTCATCTTGGATGAACCCATCTTATTATTGAGGTGCTGTCCATATATCCTCTAACCTGGGTGTAAATAGTTAGTTATAAGAAACTGAAAATGATACGTATTGTGGTATCCATCATCCTACTGAACTTTCAAAATTCAAGTCCAAATTCGCTCATGAGTTGCCAAGACAAAAATCGGCCGTAAATTAGTTTACTGCTCACATGTCACAACAGTACAGAGGGACCAATTTATAGTAAGTAGGAGTTGCCATCTGTAGTTACAGCCCAGCGGAGGAATTCCATAGAACCAAAGCTGTGGCCCATGAATGAAATGAAGGGAGGACAAAGAAATAAGTTCACTTTGTGACCCTCAAAAGTGATCGAAATCTAATCTGTCACCCTAAACCACAAAACCGGATATCTCGAACCCCTAACTCTCAAAACCGGTGTAATTTGACTCCCTCGGCGGTTTTGGAGGGTGGTTTCGCTGATGTGGCGCCTACGTGGCGGTCTTGACTCAGTCTTCTTTCCATGTGGAGTTGACGTGGCGCTTACGTGGCACTAGAAATAAAAAATATGTGTGGGACCCATTTGTTATTCATACACACACAAAAAAAAAAAGTAGGACCCACTGTTATGTGGAGCCCACATAATCCTCTCCTCCCCTTCCTCCCCTTCCTCCTCCCTTCTCTGCCCTCACGGAGGCACGGACGATGGAGTCTGCACCGACTCGTAGTCGGCCACCGCCTTGGCCGCTGCCACGGACGGCCCGCGGGTTGTTGTCGGCCTCCCCCACCCCTCCCCGCGGAGCCGTTGCCAGTGCACTCGGCGGCAGGCGGGAGTTGGAGCAGCGCGACGACGACCTCGGCCTTTTCTCTCGCTCTCCTTCCTTCTTCAAGCCGTGTGGCTACGAGGAGCGGTCGCGGAGCATGATTCTGGCGGCGGAGATGGCGATGGTGCGGTGGAGGCCGGTCGGCCTCGAGGTAGAGCGCTGTGGCGGCGCACGGGGTGAGGCGAGCGTGGAGGACACTATGGACTGGGTGGAGGAAGAGGTGGAACGCGTGCGGTTGCGCAGGAGGAAGCGACTGGCATCGATTATCACGGCGATCTTCTTTGGGTGTCCGTCCACGCCGACAGCGGCTACTGCATGCCATGACGGCCGGCACGGTCGTCGTTTCTGTTTCGCCGAAAGATCTCCAGCGAGCGCGTTGTCGGTGTCGGTATACGCTGCAAGGCGGCAGTTGGGTGAGATGTGATGGCAGGTCAGGGTTGGTGCATCGGCTGCCTCCACGCTTCAC
This sequence comes from Oryza glaberrima, assembly GCF_000147395.1. NCBI lineage: Eukaryota > Viridiplantae > Streptophyta > Magnoliopsida > Poales > Poaceae > Oryza > Oryza glaberrima. The sequence continues at coordinate 15,922,124 of NC_068327.1, read as the reverse complement.
AGGGTGGAAGTGGAACAACGACGATGACGACGGCTTTTCTGGCTCGTGCCGCCGCAGCCTGCCATAACTCCAATATGTCATTAGTTAGTAACTAAGCTTGATCATATTTGATGATCAGCGAGATGTACAACGGATCTTGGCCATCTCCGAGATATACAACGGTGACGCCTGCATGACAATCACTGGTGAGATGAATCAAGAACTGATATATAATTTCTCCGGTCTCTACGCCACGGCTCAGAGAAAGGCACCCGCCCGCCGCCGCCGCCGGAATCATGCTCCGCGGCCGCTCCTCGTTGCCACACCGCTTGAAGAGGAAAGGAGAGCGAGAAAGGTCAAGACCGAGCGGGAGCAGGGGAAGGGCTCCTTCGTCTTCCTCGAGCTCAAGGACGGCACCGTTTTTGTGCGGGGAGCTGGAGTGGTGGAGGCGAAGAAGGGCGGCGCGGCGGGCGGCGGCGATGACGGGCGCCATCACCACCGCCACAACCAGGCCGTGCAGAGCGCGGTGGCAAGGGAGCGGCCGAGGCGGATCAGCAACGGAAGGGCGGTGGCAATGGCAGGCAAGCGGAGACAGCGGCGAACGGTGAGCCACGCCACCCACCTCCTCCTCCTCTCGTCGCCCAACTCCCATGCTGACGTCGGCCTGCTCCTGCCCGCCGCCGTTCTTCGCCTCCTGCTCTGCCCTTGTCCGCTGGAATCCGCCGCCTCCACTCACGAGCTAGCCACAACAGAGCGAGCAAAAGCAACCGCCCTCCCCGCCCTCACGGCTTCGTCGTCTCCGGCCCTCGCCCGCCCACCGCCAGCCCCCGTCCCACGGCCGCCGCTCGCCGAACGGAAGAGAATGAGAGAGGGGGGAGGATGAGGAGAGGATGATTTATGTGGGTCCCACCCATACTTTTGGTGCATGACAAATGGGTCCCACACATATTTTTTTATTTCTAACACCACGTAAGCGCCATGTCAACGCCACGTGAAAAGAAAACCAAGTCAAAACCGCAACGTAGACACCACGTCAGCGAAACCACCTTTCAAAACCGTCGAGGGAGTCCAATTGCACCGGTTTTAAGGGTTAGGGGGTTAAGATATTCGGTTTTGTGGTTTAGGGTCACGGATTAGATTTAAAGTGAAATTATTCCAAGGAGACAAATGAACGCGAAGCCCAAACTCAAAACCGTCAACTTCAGCACAACTCAACACACAGTGCCGATGACCTTGAAAAGCCGAAAACAACAGCAGTTCGATGGAAGTGCTCACGGGCATGTACGTAGGGGGCCTGCTTGTGCGGCGCGCGCGCCAGCATCCCGCGTTTCCTTTTTTTTTTTTTTTTTTTTTCTAATCTTCTATTTTGCGCGTTTCTTTTTTTTTTTTCTAATTTCCTATTTTGGCTCCATCTATACATTTCCTTTTTTTTCTCTGTTTTCTTTTCGATTTTTTTAATTGTTAGCATGTGCATTTTTGAATGTTTTGAATTTTGAGATACAAGTTTTCAAATTTAAATCTAATATTTTAAATTTTTAGGTGAATGTTTTTAAATTTGAGTTAAAAGTTTTCAAACATTAGTTAAGTTTTCAAAATCTTGACTTAAATTATTTTGAGTTGAAAGTTTCAAATCTTCAGTTGAAAGTTTTAAGTCTGAATTGAAAGTTTTCAAATCCGAGTTGAACGTTTTCAAGTTTGAATTGAAAGTTTTCAAGTTTGAATTGAAAGTTTTCAAATCCGAGTTGAAAGTTTTTAAATCTTGACTTAAAAATTTTTAAATCGGAGTTGAAAATTTCAAAAAATCTTGAGTTGAAAGTTTTAAATCTTAACTCCTACTCCAACACGTATGCGGTAGTCACGGAAAAAAAAGAAAAAAAAGAAAAAATCGCGGTAGAGACGAAAAAAGGAAAAAAAGTTAAAAGATAAGAAAAAAAAGGAAAAAAAGATACTAATTCGAGATGTTAACTAGATAAACAAATGCATGCGTGTGTGACGCTGATGCATGCGTGATGCTGATGCATGTGCAGGTGTGGGACCAATGCATGCATGCATATTATATTGCAGGGTGGGACATGCATGCGAGTACGCGCTACTTGCTAATCTAGCGCGTATGCGCTAATTAGCATCCCTGTGTACGTAGGGGTGCTTAGATGAATGCTTAGAAAAACGATTCTGTGTAGGGTGATTATATCATGTGCATGTAAGTTTACGGTACATACTCCATACATGCTAACTAAAATATTTTATTTTTTTTCTAAAAATTAGACATTACTTTCAAAAGTATAGCACATATCTATAAAAACCGCACCCCCTCTGTTCTAAAATATAAAAAGTTTTAGTTATAAACATTACTAAAAATCATTACTCCATCCGTCTCATAATATAGTAATCTATAGATTGGACATTTCATATTACAATAAATCTGGACAATTTCTGGTCTAAATTCCTCGTATTGTGAAATTTCTCATCCGGTTATAGGTTTCTATATTACTAAATAATGCCCCACGCTTTGTTGCGGGATATATGTTAGATAATGGAGAAATGATAAAATGATTTGGATTGAAATATTATGAAAATGATTTGAGAATAACGATTTAGTATGTGTATGTTTAGTTTTAGAATAAAGTATATGCTCGCATATTGAGCTTTGTGTGTTTAATGGATTGATGTGATATGCTTGCATGTAGGTTTTAGGAATGCTAAAAATACTATGTTTGCATGTTAAGCATTAGGTATTTAGTGGACATTAACTTTATATAAAGAAGAGATAAGACAGGGGGTATATTCAGTGGCGAACCCGAACAAAATTTATCGGGGTCCCACACATACTAATTAACTAATTATTGATCGATTATACTAATTATCATGACATATATTAGTTAGAATTAGATAATCTACGGATCCCTGTAAACTACACATAGGTACCTCATTGGGTATATTGTACTATCTTTGTACCAATATATAAGAACCTAAAACTGGATGAGACAATTTCTATTATAACTTATCTAGAGAGGAAGTATATCTAGTATGAAACGTTCCATCCAGTCATCAGTCCTAGATTCTTATATTTGGGACAAAGGAAGTAACGGAGGTAGAACATGATAACATTGCTACCTTTTACCTTTCACATTGAATGTCAAATCCCATTAGTGACAACAAGCAATCGCTCACATCAATAAGCTTACCAGATAAAGGACTCATTTGTTTTAAAGGAATTATAAAGGAAAATACGGTAAATATAATCTTTGAAATGGAAATTAAATTGCCATTCGTCTCAAAAGGAATTTACCAAAGAAAAAAAAATCCTATTATTTCAATTTTAGGGGGAAAATACAGTGAAAAAAAACCAGTCCAATCTAACGTTTTCAATCCTTTTGGCGGGCTTGTTGAGCAACCATACGAAAGTTTCATGTGTTTTACAATTCTCCGATTTGCACATTTATTCCCATATTATTTTTACTTTTTTTTTCTATTTCTATGTTTTGAAAATCAACAAAACCGAATGAGCCCTAAATGGATTCCTAGAACCCAATGAAACTGGTGTTGAGGGTAAAAGACCAAAGTGCCCTTTATTCATAGGAAAACATGATGGGTGGGTAAATAAGAGATTAATAATTAACTTATTTTGGACAAGCTTTAGACTATAGAAATTAACTTATTTTAGAACGAAAGGAGTAAGATAATGATTCTAAACCACAAAACAATTGCTCATATTTTCATATTTTGCTTTTCTTAAACACATTACAAACATAAGTGCTCACAAATACATCTACACTCACCCTATAAACGTACATCTTACCCCTACAAGCATAACCCCTATAAGCATAGAGATCGGACCAACGCATTTTGAGATTGACAAAATCATCACAAACGCCTCATTATCAACATGTACATCGTCTAGCACTGAAAGAATAATTAGTTATAAATGCAAGCACCATGTCAAATCTAAACCTTAAACCCAAACAAACATATTTCAATGTTTCACCACAACTCCACAAGGACAAACAAAATCTATGCTCAATGCATCATGTTTTGTGACTGACTACGTTGGCAGCTTGAGACCACTTCACACGCAAGAAAGAAATGAAAACCTATGGGTGTATGATCTGGCAAGTACTTTTGTGCTGTATACAACTGCAGAATTTTTTTTTTTTTTGAAAAGAGGGCAAATGCTTCGCCTTTGTTTCGGCAGTAGTGTACGAAAGGAAAAACAAATGTGATGGGAGCCCAAATCTTCATTGTCAACCACAGTCATATTCACTCACCAATTAAGATCCCCTGCAGAATTACATGTATTCACTGACATGTGGATCTGAAGGGCTGTGGAACCCACATTTCAGTGAGTAGTACTTTTACGAACTGCATCCATTCACTCACAGGTACGAGCACACTCACCTACACCCTCCGCTTCGAGAAAGAACTTTTGGAGATTAACATGGACAAAAGGATTTTTTTTTTGTTGGTACGGAGGGTGTACGCTGCTACACACCGTGAACGTACGTGTGACGGTGTGAGTGACGATCTCTCCACATTATCAAACTCACCGTACACCCCTAAAGCATACAAAAGCCGACTCAGGATTAGGCAAAAAAAGGAAGAAAGCGGAATCCATGGCTTCAAACAATGCCGGTCAGGAATCACCGTAAATTTCGCGTTCGATAAGCGATCTTGTTAGGCTAAAAACATCTCTTTTACAATATTAGATGTTTACGAATGGTATTCAAGGGGTTCTGGGTTCTTGATTCCCTTAGGGCGACCAAACCTTATCACGTTTTTACCTGTCAAAAGCTTCAATGCACGCTCGAGCGTAATCTCCTTTGGGTCTGCGCTCTGTCACAAACAATTTTGAAGAAATATATGCATCTCAGCAGTTAAAAGTTTTGTTCAATTGTAGTATAGCAGAAAACAATAGCGCCAGCACAAAAGAACTAAACATTGCGCGTTTGTATTCGCGTAGTATCATAATGGTGTGTGGGTACCAACATTCAACAGATAGTACAATATTAGAACACGTACCTTCGGCAATGGAGCAAGAGTTCTCCTGTGTCTGATTCTAAATCCAGATTTAGAATGTGTTACAAGTACAGGAAGATCATCATCAGGGTGTTTTCCCTGTTAGACATCAATCAGACAACAATATCATCATGGGGCAGCTCATCAACGTGAACTTAATTAGCAGCTAAAATGTTGCGCATACCAGGATTTTGGGATACTGCAATAGCTCGATTGCATCTTCTAAAGTGATTGAGTCAATATCTTTCACCTGAAATTAGGGTGAATCATAGCTGAGGTTGAGTTCTTGAAAAAGGTAGATCAGAAATTGCCAAACACAAGCTTGCTCTGCATTTAAGAAACATATTAATATGGAAATTACTTCAGAAAGAGGAGCTCTTTTCCGAGACACTCCTTTTATATCCTCTCCAACCTGGATATAGTGACCGTAAGGACCTTGTTTCAGAAACACCTGTAAAACAAGCAACAAAATATCATAAACATTCTGTACAAGAAAAATAACAAAGCAGGATAACCATAAGACTAGAATATACCTTCTCATCAGAATCAGGTAGCACCCCAAGTAACCTAGGTGTAAAAGTGCTTTGAATTTCATCAGATGCCTCAGTTTCATCAACTTCAACCGACAATGTGCGAGCAATGTACCTTCAAGTTTGGTACGCATGGTGTTCTCAATTATAAACAATAAATGCTTAAATCATAGTTTATAAACAGAAGTAACATGGATAATAGCAAGGATTAAACTCAACGAATTGATAATTTCTAAGAGAGGATCATATGGTCATACTTGCATTTCGGATGTCGATCACAACCTATAAAATATCCTTCACCATGCTTACTTACTTTCAATCTCAGAGTTCCTTCAGAACAACTGCAGATATTGCAATCATAAGGATAGCATGACAGGTTAGCGATACCAAATTAATCTGTAGGAATATAGCACCATACATATTTTATGGCAAAATAAATGTGAACCTTCTACAAAGTAGAAAACAACTTCTTAGACGTAATGAGATGAATTACCTAGGGCATATCCTACTATCATTGTCAAGGTCAGGAAAGAGGATGGAACCAAATTTTTCTTCAAGCATTCTCTCTACCTGCAACAAAGTGGATAGTTAGTTAAAATACCGTTTTGAATGCTAAAGGGATTACAGATCTATAGTAAACAGTACAATTTGCTAATGAGTAATGACTGGTATAAAGATGCACAAATCTGAGCAGGTGGGTGGAAATCAGGCAGAAACCCAAAGCCCAGTAATATAAATCTCAATGAGTTAACCATGTTGTTTCGTTTTTCATCCATATCCCTCTACCCGTAATATATGGGGCACTGGAAAGAAAAGGGAAAATAAAGCAAATCGGGCACTTTTTGGACAAGAACATGGGCTCAGCCACAATTGTATTTACTAGCAGTTCTTTTCTTCCATTGCTAGTAGCCTGAGTTCATAAGTGGAAGCATCTGTAGGGGAGAACGAACAAGATCATAGCCCAACATTTCTCATATCTTATTCCTCAGAAGAAATGTGGGGTTTGCAAGTTACAAGCATCCTAGCAACCATCAAAATTTTTAGAACCTACTCACAGAAACCAGTCTTTTGAGCTGCGTTCAGAGGTGGAGGTTGGGAACTTCTCCCCGGATGCAAAACGGAGCGATCCATTAGCACATGATAAATTAAGCATTAGCTAAATTAAACTTGAAAAATAGATTAATATGATTTTTAAAGCAACTTTTCTATAATTTTTTTTTTTACAAAACACACACCGTTCAGTTTGGGAAGCATGCGCGTGGAAAACAAGGAAGTACTTGGAAAGAGGTGGTAAAGAACACACCCTTAACCCAGTTGCTATGTCTTGACAAAAGTTGATGTGATCATGTGAGAGAAATAAACTTGACTGTGCATCATCTGATAACTAGAGACAGTAGTCATACAGTTCTAGGAATTATTCTCCCTCCATTAGGTAAATTTCTAAAAGTTAAATTAGAAGAGTAGAAGACCAAGATCATATGAAAATAATTTGAATATAAATCCAATACAACTTTTGTGTCAACAAACATATATAGTCATGAGTTAAAAATTACAAAGTTTGAATCTTTAAAGGCAATTGCACCTTATGAAAAATCAGGAAAGGGAGTATTTTTCTTTTTAGCTGCAAGGGTGAATAAATCTTCCAGAAGAGACGTGAAAAAGGTAGTACCTTCCTGACTTGAAGGCGACTAGCATTGCCACAATATTTATTGAATCGTTCCCAAAAATCTTTCAGAAGGCCTTTCCATTCAGTTGATCCAGCAGAGACGTTATCAAGCTAATAAAGCAGTAGGAAAGGGATATTAGTATGTTTATACCAACTTCAGAATTATCATATTAGGACTAGTGAAGGGGGCTAGCTGTTCATAAGAATATAACAATTGCTGGTTAAGTTATCATGATGGGAAAAACTTGGAGAAAAATTTCAAAATTTAATCAGATTTTTTAGATCTATCTCCAAGTTTTTATGGTTTCACATATACCAGCCCATGTCAGTGGACGTAGAGTGATAAGAATATTTTCAAGAATACTTTCGTTGACATCATATATACTAGCATATCTCATTCAAGATGTTCATATATTCATCAACCTCTTTTCTTTCTTCGTGTATTTTTATCAATATGCCAACAATTCTATTTTTAACACAAGTCAGATACACTGCTTGATGTTGCTCAAACAGAAAGTGCAAGAGAAATGGGTATATCAGAAAATGACATCCTGGTAGTAACAACATTGTTTGTTAAAAAGAATTGACAAGGGGTGCACATTAGCATATGAACAACATCACAAAGTAGAGGGGTTTATAAATGTATTGTCCAGTTATTTGGTGTAAAGCGCTTTTCCAGGACAGCCCTGCTCCAGTCTCAAGTTCAGGCAAAAACTTACCAAACAAGCTCCAGTCTCAAGTAAAACTTCTGTATTTAGTCATTTTCACATTTCTATATAATACCACCAATGTGTCTCAAATGCAAGAACAATTACGGACAAGGAAACAAACATTTTTTAAAAACTATTCTATGCACATGGGGTTTAAGATTCTCTTCTGAAACAAGTGTGACTAAACTTTCATACTGATATCAAACTGCAAAATTACTGGGATTCACATTGACCAAATCTGTGGCAGTAACTAGCCAGCTTATGCTGGTTTCTGATCTCAAGAATAAGAAAGAAAGGGGATGTAGATATAACCTACAAACTGAGAATTGTTTACTACCTCAGTCTCCAAGTTAGCAGTAAAGCTGAGATCTGCAACTTCTGAGAAGTGATGTGTAAGAAATGCTGAGACCTAAGGAAGAGATGGCAGTTAACATATGTCAAAAATAGAAGAAATAAAACAACTTAATTAATTAAAGTTACCATAAGCAACATTGATGCGAGAACTGAAAGAATCGTATATACACATATAAAAAATAGTTTAGGTGCCTTGAAGACTTTAGGGACTATAGTTAACCTGTAATTTTCCTTACAAGGTTTATGCTTTGGCACAATTGGATTATATGATCAAGTAATACATATAGCTAGAGGTATCACCTTTTATTTAAATCAATATAACAGAAATTCAATGTGTGATCAGGATTGTAGATGTTATTGCCAAATAAGACCTTTCTAAAAGGAAATGACATAAGGAGCAAACAACCTACCATCCGACCACGGAATTCGGGGTGCACAACTTGACCTTTTACTGTCACATGGTTACGATCCTGAATAGCAAGAGGTAAACACTGTTATCCATGTGGCTTGAGTCATTGTTAATTTAATGATGATGCAAGTTCCAACTATTTTGCAACTGTTTGTTTTGTCCATGTAACATTGTGGTTGACCCCAACAAAAACAAACATCTCTGGATGTACATTTGAAAAAGAAATTGTATGTTGTACTACTTTGCCCAGGGATGATCCTAATCAATCTCAGCCTATCCAAGTTGGGGTCTTGCGGCTGATATGTTTTATGAGCCTTTCCTTATTTATGTCATATATTTGTAGATGGACTTGCATCCAATGGCAGGCAAACATCATAGATACAGTATCTCCTGGTTTCCAGATTTAGATTATGTTACAAAGAACTCTAAAGCCAGATCACAGCTTAATGCCAAGCTGACCACGTATGTGCTGACCCCAGTGCTCCACGTTGCAAACCACATACAACTCAACTTCCATTGGATTCGAAAGGTCCAAGGTGATGCAAGTAAATTGAAGTCCAACAGTTACCATATGACCTGTGTTGCACCACATGGCATATGCAGCACCACAGGAACATAAGCAAAGCAACCCAGCACAAACATGCTGTAAGCTACATAGTTTGTTCATAACATCCAACCCAAAAATCAGCATATATATGAAAATGAAAAAAGGCAATGGGTTATATTTTGGGCATATCATGATCTAAGAGAGTGGGTTATAGGAATATGGCACCTGCAATACTTTCATTATAGAAGAGTATGTGGATGGCCCTCCGATTCCAAGTTCTTCTAGTCTTTTAATCTGCAGGTACCAAGGAAGAAACCTTACATTCTTAAATTACAGAGAAAGCCCAATAAAAGGAACATTTTTCTATCGCAGGCATGGCTCAGAATGAACAAATAAAAGAGTAACATATAGGTATTAGTACTAACCAATGCACTCTCGGAATAACGTGATGGAGGTTTAGTAAAGTTCTGTGCAAGATGAACGTTAACTGGAGACATCAAGTCCTTCACCTGAGAAAAAGAAATGCAACAATAAGTCAATAACATGCTGATATAGTTCAATGACAGGCAGCAATAAGCATTAGCTTCAAAAAAGTCATAGGAAGTGGACCGTTGAGGTAATTTAACAGCTGCTGACCTTTAATTTGGACAAGGCCTCAAAGTTATCCTGATGAACAGCATCATCCTCAGAATTGTTACTGGAAGGACTTGCTTCCGTGTCCTAAAAGGGCAACATATTTTCCCATTACTGAGTTAAGCAAGCTAAAGTAAATGTTAGGCACAGATTAATATAGTCCTCAATTTTGATCATCCAATCTCCAAAGGTAACACATTTTCTTAACAGAAGCACAGAAGAAAGTGGACGGTCGCATTTAGAAGACATTAAAGTATTAAACAGATTTTCCTAAAAGGTTGATGCAGGATATAGAAAAACTTAGGCAAAGAAAAGTGAACTATACAGGATGTTCTGAATGTATAGAGGATGCAAGAAGCATAGATACATAAAATGTACAACTTACATCATATACAGCTTGGTATCCCTTGAAGTCAAGATTTGATGCAGACGAATGAAAAATCATGTCTCCTTTAGAATTACCAATATCAACTTGAATCTACAGTGCAATTACGAAAAGATAAACTCTAAGCATGAAATTTGATTGATTTTTTTAGCTATTAAAAAAAATAGTGCACAAAAAAAAGAAGAGATTTTTTTTTACCATGGAAATTCAGAGATTTTGGCATAATACATATTAGAGAAAATGGAGGCCAACATATTGTCTGTTACAACACCAGCATGCTACTATTAAATATATTTAGGCTGCATTCTCAAGTACATTTTGGATGAGCTACTTCCCAAACTGCTAAACGGTGTGGTTTTTTTATTAAAAAAATCAAATAAATCCATTTTTCAAGTTTATAATAGTTAATTCTCAATTAATCATGCGCTAATGACTCGCTTCATTTTGAATACCAAGGGACCACTATGTATGCCTATTCGAACTAAGCCTTAGCACAAGAGCAATAACAAGCATTGCCATGTGGCCTCTTCGGTGTTATTTGTGTCAGCAATTCATAAAACCAAATTAGCAACTGTTAAATAGAAGGATTATTATCCAGAAGAAATATGGGTACGTTCAGATACAATTATTCAAAGCTGTCATAATCCAGAAATGAAACGTTTGTCTACAGAACGAATTATTTTGCTTGGTTACAACTTAGAAGCACCTTCTTACAAATCCATATTCACTACCAACCTTTTTTTTATTAACTAACATGTCTTTGTGGAACATTTTGAACAGACATCCAAACGAATAATCCTTACACTCACAAATACTTACACTTTTTTGACAACTCTATGTAGTCATAGAAGCTTGTTTCTTCTCTGTTCAGCTGTTTTTTGACAACTCTATGGCCATGTGCACCTGATAATGCAGAGGCCGGGCGCTGCCCGTTATCTAAAAAAAGCTGTTTCTTAGGTGGAATTTCATAGAGCAGTCCTACTAACTATAGACAGTACCATCCAGTTTACTTCAGTGTGTTCTTGTTGTTGGGGTGTCATTAGAGGCTAGAACATATTTAGTCCAATTAATCTAAACCATGGTTTTCATATTAAGAAACACTCCACAATAAGAAAAGTGACAAGTGTATAGGAACAGCTGTGAAAAATAACAGTACAAAAAAAGAGGCAAAAGAATAGCTAACCATCTCAGCTCTAGAAGCTTCCATTTGGCAAGCCATAGTTCTTTTCCATATTAGGGCATATAGTTTCAAAGAATCATCATCAAGTGTACTGACCAAAGATGCTGCAAGGTATATTACGACAGAACTATATATCAAAAGACAGAAACTTATACCAAGACCTAAATAGGCTGCAGAAATTAAGCAAAACCAAAGTTTATTATTTAGCAACCCAAACTTCAAAATTTTAACAAAATTCATCCTTCAGGTACTTTAATCCTAAAGCAGATGCCGACCTCAGGTGAAAATATATTCACAGCAAATGGCAAACCATTTCTCCTAAAATGATGCAAAGATGGTCAAAAGCAATATTTAGAAAAAATGTTACTCGAGGCTGCTTGTGAAATAAGCAGGGATATGCTAGGTGTTGAACAGTGAGACAGAGAGTGGATACTTCAAAGAAAAGTTTTACTGTGAACTAAATTATACAGTATATATTTTACTCCATCCGTCCCAAAATAAGTCAAACTTTGTACACCAATATGGACATAGCATATGTCCAGATTCGTGTACAAACATTGATTTATTTTGGGGCGGAGGGAATAACAGATAACAATTAAAACACGTATAATATTTTCCTTGGTATTATACATGTTTTAATTGTTAGTTCTGGTGCTTTCAGTATGGTCACAAAATTTGGAGCTCCCCCGAATCTCTCGATTTGTTTCGAATTTTCAAATGAAAATCACAAAATTTCATGGAATTCATCATCTTGCTGGGGCTCACATTTCAACCACAAAACAAGTTACTCGAACACTGCTGCCAACTATACTATACAATATACCATTTTAACAGATAACCATTACATATACCAAGCAAAAAGTTGTTCGTCAATGTTTTAAGTGTGATGTTCACAAATTTATATAAGCTTTAATTATATTTCTAGGTTTGCAACAGGTTGCCACAGTAGTGTAGCAGGCATTTGATGCTTCGCTAGAAGTGCATAAAAAATATTGTGAGCAACTGAACATTGTTTTAGAAAAAAGAAAAAGCAAGAAGGACAAATGAGTAAGTACGGCATAATACAAACAATTTTTTGGATACTAACATAATTAAAATGTTGTATTCAAAGCTTTCTGTAGGTAGGAAGTGACAAAATATTGCCCATCTATGAAATCTGGAAAACTAGAAGTTGATCAATACATAACAGATCTCCACAACTCTGTTTTATAGTCATGTTTGGTACGCAACAAATTTGGTCATGTACATACGATAATTCTATATTTACATTGCTATCTCCACAAGGCAATTAGGTATATTTTCAATTAAGTCTGAAACCAAATAAAGTTGCTAGATGAAATGCATCATCTAAAATAGATAGAACACAATAAATTACATAGGGCAACAGGTAGATTTCATTACACGGTAACCTCCTTATGCTGGTTGGCCTTATGGCTTCATGCGATTCTTGAGCGTTTTTCACCTTCTTGAAGTATTTTCTAATGCCCTCTGAAGCATATTCCTCACCATACCTAAAAAAAATGCTTGTTAAAACATGCAGGTTGCAAATGACATGCAGCACATGCTGGAACACATAAAGTGAAAAAGGTAAACTGTCAATAACTGATGATACTGATTATTTGAGACTACCTCATTCAGGATTGACCAAGCCATGATAGTAATAAGGAAAAAAAATTTCTATACCATCCAATGATGTTAAGTTTGAAAAATACCAGTAAAGATCTTTTGTTTGGTTATGTACCACCAGAAGGACACAAAAAAGTTTTCATCTAAAAACAGGACACAAAAATGAGATAAATAGCACTGTCACACTTGTGTCAATTTTCCATTGCATAATACCTCCCATTGATTCCACTTTCCACATGGTGCATGCCAGCCATGCCTAAGTATTCCTGTGGTTCATTGATTCCTCCCTAGCCCATGCATGTCAGCTAATTCCATCCTTCATTCTTTAATTTATCTAGGCTTATCCATCTCTGGCCTTTCCACTCATCATATCCCCCTCGGAAGGAGGCGCTTCACACTTGGTTGAGCATGGCTGAAGCATCAACAGCATGAAAACTTCAAATAGAATGTGGATGTTTCTGCTGCTACTGACATCTTAATATGGTTGAAATTAATCTCTTACATATGTTTGGGTACATGATGTCTTCATGACAATAGCCATTGTAATACGTTATTATCTCTTGGATCTGATTTTACCGGTACGAAACTTGATACATCCGCATGAAATGAAATGAAATATCTAGTTCAAGAATTGTTCCTTTTGAGCAGGTATTTTTTAACATTTCACAGGACATCATTCCCTCCGCACATCCAAACAGCACAAGGAGCTAGTAGATGGTGACAGATTGTTCTTTTTTCTCTAAAGAGTGAAACATTTTGATGGTAAATAACTGGAACAAAAGAAGCAATGGTATTTTCTTCTGATGGTATGAATTATCAATTAGGAAACGACAAAAATCAACAACCAAAGAACAGGAACTGCTCCGACCATGTAATCAAATGTATCTTCACAACAAATAAATAGATTAAATTAATTGATTTGAATCGAATTTAAATAAAGTGATTCATAAATATACCCCATCATATACATCCTGAAAAACAATGTTCTCAGCAAAAAAAAAAAAGAAAACTTATTGCTATTAAAATAATCGTGAATAACCATGAGAAATGTGCACACTTCCAATCATGAATTGAGAAACTAGGAATTCAGATTATTGGGCACTACAATAACTTATAAATTACAAGTGAAACAGTAGATATCAACCAACGAAAAACCACTTGACTAGATGCTCCAGTAGAGCGTACCTTTGCTTTACTAATGAAAGAATATCTTCTGCAGCTACATCAGAAATCTTCAAGGGAAAACACCGACCATACAAGTAAGATGACAATTTGAGGCTATTAAAACAAGTACAGTATCATGCATATCATATATTGAGATGAAAGGAAATTCTGACGTAAAGGGATAGTGAGTACTGCATGTCATATATTGATGAATCACCAAATCGGATAATTTGAAATTTCTAGTTAAAATTACTACTATACCTACTTATACATACATGAATCGAAATGATGATGAGTACCGCCAATTTAAATGTTAGGACTGGGACTAGGATCAGTCAGTTTGTTCCAAAGATAGGTTAGAACTCATTAGAGCTCTCAATCCAGACTGGAAATTAGATGTTGCAGACAGGGTAGGTTTTTTCATTAGGTAAACTGATATCCCCCTGTTTGCATGCTTTGCTCATAGGAAGGATCAAACTAGGTCCTCTACTTGAGCCAAAAAAAAAAAGGTAAAATAAAAACAATTTATCTACTCATTGCAATAATGATGCAAAATATAATAAAAACCTAGACTTTTTTTCCTCAAACATGCAGAAATTCGACTTCTTGCCAATGAATGCATATAGCTTTTTTTATGCATGTATCACTGGAAAAAATATAAAATTCACCACAATCTTGTTATTGCAGGCAGCGATTATTCTAACCTGTGTAGCACTGATATACAGGCTGGGGTACGCATTCATGTCAGACATAGTGTCCAAATTGGGCATGCCAAAGGCTAAAGGGGGCTTGGGGTAGTATTGATTTAAGGGTACAAAATGAAGCACTTCTACTAAATAATCTGGATAAATTCTACAATCATAGCAACTTGTCATGGGTTAATTTGATTTGGATAAGTTACTATAAAAGTAAGGTGCCCCATGTTGTGAATAACAAAGGTTCCAACATATTCAGAGGCACTGCTTGTTCAGTTCAGTTGGGAAATACAATCCTTTTCTGGGATGATCTTTGGTGAGACGCAGTGCTTAGTAATCAATTTTCAAGACTGCATTCTTTTGCCAAATTTTCCGTAGATTTAGTTGAGGCCATGTTGGCCAGGCAACCACAAGATGAATATCATTTGCCATTATCTGAACAAGCATACGAGTTATTGGAACTTGGAGAGGTCACTCAACAGTTAATTTTGTCTTGAGGAAGCAGATAAGTAGACATATCTGGAGATCGGGTAGATAATCATCTTTTGAAAAAGATATTCTCCTTCATATTTGTAGGATGAATGAACCTCTTAGAAACATAGTTGTTAATAGTTACAAGATCTGTGAAGCTCTTTTAATTTATATTTATAAAATTTAAACTGCTGGACATTGCCTGGCACTCTGGCAGTGTTACTTTTAAAAAAAAACTTGGGCATGCCATTTATCCATTTGTTAGGAATTTGGAATTTCCCTCCCAACAGAAGTTAATTTACTTTTGAAGACAGCTGTCACAGGGAAGCTACACACGGAATGGCCCATAGACACAACCATCTCAAAACAACTCTATCTCCCCCACCCTAGAGCCTCTTCAATGCCACCTCTCCCTCTTGAGATCAGAAGTACACAACTTTGATCTCACCAACGATGAAGATAAAACAACATCCCTAGAGAATACATGCTGCCTCTTATCTCCTAAGCTACCTTGATCCTCCCATTCATGGTCATGTTGTTCGGACTCTTTCCATATGGCATTACCGTTATCATAACAAAAGTATTTTTTGACATGGCATACCAAAATGATCTGTGCATCAAATAAGAACCTTTTAAGCACTGACAAATTAGTTTCATGGCAGAAAGTGTCACTGTCACTATATGTTAAAAGGCCCTAGTCTATAAAACTTCTATAAAGATTGAATAATGCTTTATACCTTAAGAAAGGTAAAGACACTTTTATATAGTGGGAGCAAATTAATTTGTTTATTTTGGATGAACCATTTTAACCCGTAACTATGGATATGGACCAAAGCAATATTTTTACACTATCAATAGTTATAAAGATAATGATGATTTGGTCAGAAAGGAAAGGTAGGATGGTACCTACATGAAAGCCATCTGTTCGGATGTATGTAATTAACCCAGTTGCGTCTTCTGAGGAAAGGGTGATCCCCTCATAAAGCTTTTGGGCTATCTGCAATCACATTGAAAACCATGTGAGGCAAAAGATAGCTACATCTAAATTGCATTACTATAATAGGAAATATTATATGCGCATCTGAATTTGAACTGACAACCTTCATGGTATACCCAGCACTAAAATGTAGTTTGTTTGCTGCATCCTGCTGAAGGCTAGATGTTATATATGGCATAGGAGGATTCTTGTGAATTTTACTTCTCTTAATTCCTATTACTTCAAATTGAGACGAATAAATCCTCTTCTCTATATCTTGTGCTTCTTCTTGAGACCATATAGAAAGTTGATCCAACTTTTTTGAATTCAAATGCTTTATCTGGGCTTGAAGGTTCAGGCCATTTGAAGGGCCGGAATGTTGGGTTTTGAAGCCAGTATCAATAGTCCAATACTCTTCTGGGTTAAACTGTTCTATTTCAGCCTCTCGATCACACAGAAGAGCCAACGCCGCAAATTGGACTCGTCCAGCTGACTGGCAACCAGGCAACTTCCTCCATAACAGCGGTGATATGCCAAACCCAATCAAATAATCAAGGGAACGTCGTGCTAGATAGGCATTAATTAGGTTCATATCAATATATCTTGGAGACATTAAAGCATTTTTAACAGCATCCTCTGTTATTTCATGAAAGACAACTCTGGCAACAGTAACATTACAACCCAAAGCGTCTTGTTGTTCAAGCATTTCTTTGATATGCCAAGCAATTGTTTCCCCTTCACGGTCAGGATCAGACGCAAGAATCAAATTTTCTGCTCTGAGGAAGGAAAAAAGACAAAGCAATTATAACAGAAACAAACATTAGTACGCATTATACTGTTAGTTATTCCTGAACCAGTTCAAATTACCAGTCTAAAAAAAAAGAGCTCAAACTACCACATAATATAACCATAAGACAGATATAAAGCAAAAGGCAGTCTGAGGTATCCAACGAATAACAATTCAATATGCAATTTAAACTTGTAAATTATTTTTACCAGTATAGCCATAAATTATTTTTACCCTGGTGTTTGACCCCTTCATTTTCAAGGTCTTTGATGTGTGATTATGAACAGAATCTTATGTTAGACTAAGTTCATAAAATCTAGTAAGTTTAAATAATTATGAAAGTACTTTTCAAGATAAATCTATACATACCATTGTATGTTTCAAGCTAAGTATTTTAAAGTCATTGATAGTCATTTTTTCTAAAGTTTCACCAGATTTTGTCCGAAACATTAAGTATTTGTGACCACATGAAGTAGAAGATTGTAAATTCAAAGAAAAATAAGTAAATAAACAACTGTGGTTTAAAACTTCTAGATAAGGAGTATCCAAGACATAGAATGTGATGATCAAGTTTATGCTCAAGGGTAAACTAGTAGGATCTCCCAACTTACAGCAGATGCTTTCAAAAGGCTTAAACACCATTACATCCAAAAGAGGATGAGAAGTAACCAAACAATCATTTATTAGTTACTAACTTGCATAAAACGAGGATATTGGTGTATGATGTTTCACAATAACTTATGAAGCATATATGCAATTGATTTTATACGAAAATTATGGGATTGTGTGTTTCTTTATCTTTAGAATTGGTAAGGCAGAAAACCAACATCTAATGATTATGTCCCTTAATATGTGTGATGTTTGCAAGATGGAAAATGACTACATAGAAATCAGCAGACATTTTTAGCATGGTCATGACAACCTGATCAACCAACTGGGTCGACAAATATGAACATGGGATAAGGGTGGTGGAAATATGGTCACTAAAGATGTGGATTGGAGTGGGGAAGTTCTCTTCAGGATTCCCAGCAAATACTGGCTGTGTATCAAGATTGGCAGCAACTATAATTAAGGATGTCAATCCAGGGTCATGGAACATGACATTGACCTCAACCCTGGTGACAATGGTTTGGAAGCACCTTATTTTTCAAAAGAGGTAAGCAAAGATATATTTCATGTCGACAAAATTTGAAAATGTTAACCATACTACATCAACTAGAAAACCATACCCTCTCAACGCCGTTCTTATTCTCTTAAGATGTGTCCAGGCAGCAGCAGGCACCTCCCACACCATACTGAAGTCATCATCAGGGCGAACAGATTTCGATCTTCCAGCCAAATCTCTCACATGGCCATAACTAGGCAACACTTCATACATGTCGCCAAGGTATTTTTGAATAACTTTTGCTTTTGTAACTGATTCAACAACAAGAACTGATTTAGCTGTGGGAGGGTAAAGAGGAACAAGTGGTTTCTGCTCACTATCAGAACTATCAACAGAACTCTTCGTACAAATTTCAGCTTTAGCAGCAGCAGATTTCTTTGCTTTTGAAAATTTCTTCAACCTGTTTGATGTCTTCTTATCTCTAGAAATATTGGCATTCTTTTCTGATTTGGAAATTTCACGCTTGTTTTCTTCTTCGCTCACATCAGTTGTCCCAATCTTTGCTGCTGCAATAGTTTTAGCAGATTTGCTCTGTTTCTTGATAGATACCTTCTTATCTTCACTAACGTCCTTTATTCTGCTTGTTGAACTATTTTCAGTACCTATAGCACTCTTACTGTGGTTGCTAGTTGATGTTGAAGCCTCATCAGTGATGATGCTACAAGAAGGTAATGTGCTTTTCTTTTTCTCAGATCTATGAAACAAACTGTGCATATCACTCCCTTCTTCCCTTCTCATATTTGGATTACCAAATAAACTCTTATTTCTGATGTGAAAACTCAGATTTTTATTGCACACAGTCAGAAAGCACCGTGAATTACCAATATTATTAGTCACAAAATTGTGAATGCTCATGAGCCCAGTAGCAAAAAAGGAACCACTTTTGAGCCTTACGGGAAGACGGGAACGAATTGAAGACAACTGCCTTGATGAATTATTAGTTACTGAAACTCCACACATTTCACATGGACGGAAAGGTGAATAAGGCATGAAAGTGTAAGAACATCTCTGAGATACACCAAGCTGAAAAGGTAGCACATAGCTAATACTTAGAGAACAAGTAAAATTCTGAGTGACATACTATAATCAAAGTAGAACACAGCAGAATCATGCAGAATCCTTTGTCATGTTCCAAATTAGTTTTGAGACACGAAATATCAAACTTCAGTAGTTTACCATGGAAGATTGCAGTGTAATTAAATACTATTGAAAAACGGCAAAGTTTAGGAATTTCCATTCCATCAATTCCTGTACTCCTTACTGCCACCAAAATGGACAATTATTCCCCTGGCTCTCACAAGCCATTTCACTGGAAGCATCTACCCCTATTCCGTTGCCGCACGCACACTCATTCGGCACTACTGCCCGCACCCTGTCACTCAAGCAATCTCTGGGAACCGCTCTAGCACCCTTTCCTCTGGAGACTAGAGTTGCTCCCCCCCATCCTCTTGACAATTCAAACTTGACAAAGTTCTAAGTTCTCACGTTTGACAAGCATAATCACAGGAACCTGAGTGCTTAGCTGAGGGTTGAGAAGGGTGGAAACGTGGAGATGGGGGCAGCAAAGAGCATCGATGAAGATGCACCAAGTGGTGAGAGTCCTATCGGTGAAAGAATGCACAACCACCAACTTTTTTTTCCCTTCGTTTTCCAGGAAAAAGCTTCTTTTCTTTTCGACCCAAGAAGAAATAGATGGATAGCCTTATTAGACCAATATGTTTACCCACGAGCAGATATGCGGGTTTTGAAACAAAAGAAGAAGGAATGCAGAAAATGTGCAACAGGAGTTGATGGAATGGTAAATTCCTAAACTTTTAGGATCTTCAGGTTGCATTTAAATGCAATGGGCCTTCCAATGGTAAAATTGCTGAAGTTATGATCTTTCAGTGTCATATAATATTTTTTTTCTCGAATAAAATCGAGCAGGTATCAGGTGAAACCACAGCTGATTTTCAGCAGAAGCTACCACCACCAACGAACTCCATCACTATCTCAAAAAAGAAAAAGAAAACGAACTCCATCACATGCCGCAATGCCGCAAGGCACAGCCAAAAAAAAAAAAAAAGGCCCAGCAAGGAACACTGTCACTGCCTCTACCCATTTTCCAGAGCGCGCGCACATATTTCCTGATTAAACACGACGACCACCCGGGCAGGCAAAGCGACGAACAGGTGCCGCTCAACGCACCGCCGGCAGCCACGCGCGCGGGCGAGCGCGCGCAACCGCATACACCGAAACCCGCGGCGTTAAACCCTAAGCTCGTACGCGGCCACCGGAAAGAACGGGAGGGGAGGGATGATAGGAGCACTCACCATGGCCGGAGCCGCCCCCGCCGGCGGCGGCGGCGGGTCGAGGGCGAGGGCGGCGGAGGCGGTGCGGTTGGCGTAGTGGCGCGGGATGAGGCGGCGGAGCAGGAGCGCCATGGAGGAGGGGGGGGGGGGGGGTAGGGTAGACGGGCCAGGCCGTTGCCGCGGGCGCGGGTGTTCAGGCGAGGCGAGGCATGGGGATGATGAGAAGGGGGGCGATGCGATGGCTAGGTGAGGAGGCGCCAGAGGCGGACGAGGAAACGGATCCTCTGACTTTGGATGGAAAGTCAGTCTTGCAGTTTACTTCATCCCAGCCAACCACTACATCCAACGGCACACATCCATCTTCCCCTTATTTGACTGCATACTCCCAATAGCACAGCACGCGGTCGGCGCGGGAAAAACAGAGGTGCAGCTCTGGATAATGGAGGGAAAAAGGCAGCCCTCGCTCAGTTTTGGCGCCAGAGTATAGAATAGCAGTTGAGATCCCCTGCAGTACTGCATATGCCGAGCCCACATATCAGCCTACAGTACTGCACAGTGCAGACGACATGTGTCCATAGAACACCCTAGGTCTATTCCTTTTTTCTCAGTTCTAAAAGAAAACGAAGCAATGAAATGCCAGGGGAAGCAAGAAGCAATCAATTGAAGATCCATCTTCCACCATCGGTCAATTCCTGATTTGGTGAAGAAATGGAAGAAGAGGGTCAACGAGAGCACCATGGATCCTACTGGTAAATAGAAATAATATTTATTTGTCATTGGTGATATAAGGTGATGAATTTTGAGTGTTGTTATGGATGTCTAAGTACCAATTAGAAAGCAATGTAACGAAATTGGTAACGAGATTGATTTCAAGAGTCAAGACCCTTTTTATTATTGATGTGTCTTTTCCCTGAACTTGTGTGTTGCACATGTTTCTTTTTCCAGCGAGAGTGTGGTACCTAGTTGGGTAGTTGGTAAATTTTTGCAGGTTCAAATTTCTGATGACCTTTGCACTGAAGAATTATTTTACTTATGGAGCTTGTATTCAGTGCAATACTTTTGGGTTTTTTTTTTGCCAATCCTACTATTTTAGTCACAATAGCCTTTGCCTTATAGTGCTGTAAAAAAAAACTCAATTGTTCATTTGCAGTGCATGAATGATGCTACTTGAAATTTAGGTCTTATTCTGAATTATTCCAAATGGTTTATATCAGTTTTATGCTTCTGCACCTCAGGTTCTGTTGTTCTGGTTACAACCTTGACCTTTGCGTTCATGCATGTAGTAGCAGGCAACAGCATACATCAATTCAGCAAAGCCATTGCGGCCCGATGGCTACAGAAATAGAGCTGCAGCCTGCAGGCCAAACTGAGCCGCGCAGTATGCAGGCAAATGAGAGGAAGATGGATGTGTGCCGTTGGATGCAGTGGTTGGCTGGGATGAAGTGAACTGCAAGACCGTGACTTTGCATCCAAAGTCAGAGGATCCGTTTCCGGCGGACGACGGAGGCGGAGTGCGAGAAACTAAAAACTAAGAGCATCTCCAACGATAGACCTTATTTTAAAGCCCCTAAAAGTTAAATGAGGGCTGCCCCCATCTCCCAAGGACTTAAAAAATACCTCCAACTTTAGCAATAGCCCCTATTTCTTAGCCCCTACTCATGTTTCTCTCTTATTTTAGCATGCAATCCTTGTTTACACTATGTTTAACACCACAATAATTAAACATAAATATTTCTAACGCGTATAATTTAACCATAGTTAAATTTACAATTTCAAACGCCACAATTCAAATCCAAAATCAAAATTTTCAAACATGTAAATATGGTGTGGGCACAATGCCATATACAACAACACGCAACCAAGATTTATAATTCACCACTGAAAACGAAAATTGCTCACCAACATGTCATTGTCTGTCTCCATATCACGCAATACCTTCAACTATTGCTGGCCGGGGAGAAGGGCGCAGAACGTGGAGGTGGTCTGCGGGGGAGGAGGGCGTCGGGCAGGCTGGCAGCCGAGAGGAAGGGCGCCAGGGAGGAGGCTGCCGGGCAGCCAGGTGGCCAGTAGGGCAGGAGGCCGCCAGGGAGGAGGTTGCCGGCCAGGGAGATGATTCGCCGGGGAGGAGTGCGGCGAGGAAGGAGTTGGCCAGTCGGAGAGGACGGCGCTGATCCGGGCGGCGCGCATGCGGAGGAGAGGATTTAGCAGCGGCGCTAGCAGAAGTTTTCGCGCGAAAAAAAAAAGAGCGCGCGGCTCGGCGGTTGTGGGACTTCTCTCCCGCGCGTGGAATAGGGGCCAGGGAGAAGGCCCCTAGGCCTGGGGGCTTGAGGGGATAATTTGGAGGCCTTCCTATTTTAGGGGCTTTAGTAGGGGCTTTGTTGGACCTGAATTTTTTGTATCACCTCTCAAATTTTGTTTAGGGGCTGTGTGTTTAGTACCCCTGCTGGAGATGCTCTAAGGAGGATATATTCTTTTTGAGTAAATTCTTCCGTAACACAAAACCTCAGGTTTTACAATTTATTTTAGAAAATCTTAAGTTTTATAGCAAAATGTTCCATAAAACACTAGGTACAAGATTGCATCGCTCATTTGACTAATATATTTATCTATAATATATTTGTAAAAATTGTTTGAGTTATTTTTTAGAGTAAAGTACACGGCCGATCCCTAAACTTGTGGTGTGGTGTTAGTTTAGTCCATAAACTTGAAAACTGCACGTTTAGGTCCGTAATCTTGGTTTAATGTACCAAGGCGGGTCCAATCGGGGATTGACCACGTCTGACCGCCAACGTGGCGTGCCACGTGGGCATCGATTTTGCAATCGGCCCCCTCCGCATCGAAGCCGTCGGAAATTTTACATTTTCCCCCCCTTTGTGCCTTACCGCCAACGTGTCGTCCCGATGTACATCGCCGAATCCCCCAAAATCCCCAATTCGTCTAGGGTTTGGACGCTCGGCAGCGGTGAGCTCCGCGGCAGCGAGGCGACGGCGGGAGGCAAGCAACTGCGGTGGCGAGGCGACGACAGGAGGCAACCAAGTGCGGCGGGGAGGCCACGACGGGTGGTAGCCAAGGACTGGTCGCGGCCCCCATGGCTTCTTCAAGCCCGGCCTCCGCTTGTACTCGCCGGAAGAAGGTACCGTTGATCCTGTGCCCATCGTGCGAGAATAAAACCGTCGTGAAGCGCACATCGAAGACAGCTATTAATCCGGATCGCATTTTCTACACTTGCCCTGACCACGAGGTGAGCAATAGTTGATTGAATTTGGTGTGTGTGGTGTTGAGTTCAGTTTGAGGTGCCATTTGTTCTTAATGGTGTAGAAAGATGGATCTGGGTGTAACTTTTGGTTTTGGGAGGAAAGATACATGAAATATTTGAAGAAGAATGGGTTAATTGCTGGAGAAGAGGCTGCACATGTAAATGCACAAGTTGCTGCAAGCTTGAAGAATGCAGGACAATTGGATGAAATCAAAGTTCAGAGGGAAGATGGTGATGAATTAAAGCAGACATTGATTACTGCAGTGTCCATTGGAAGAGAATTAGTAGTGGTACTGAAGAACATGTTGGTCCTAGGTTGGTTATGTGTTGCTGTTTTAGTTTGTATTTTGGTTGTTCTTATGATGAAGTGATGAAGAAAATTGAAAGACTCATGTAATGTGTTGCTTATTGACTAATAGAACAGTGATGTGAATTAAATGTTATCCAAGTGGTTTTTGTGTTTGTGCTATCAATGGGAATAAATCTGTATATTTCTGTTGATTTCATTGGGTCTAAATCAGTATGTGTGTCAAATATATGTTGATGTTGGTAGTTTCACTGGTTTATATCTGAATTGCAAAAAAAATATGGTTAGTAATCAGCAGGATTCAGGGTATCAAATGTGGTTACAAAAATGAGGACTACTTGTCTAGCAAGCACTTGAGTTTCAGTTTATTATGGCAAGCACATTGTTGACAGAAACAAAGAGATAATTGATATGAAAAGAAGTGGCCACTTCATTGCATGATAATACCAGGGTTCAACCTCAACACATAATCAGTACCACAGCTGACATAATTAGTATCACAGCTTACATAAAAGAACCATAACTGTCTAGCAGAAGTATTGGCATGTTGGCCTATCTGTTCTATCCAAAAGGGCATAGTTTTTGGCATGACATGTGCATTGTTCAACTTCAGTACATGACAATACCAGGGATAAGTGCTATATAAACCTATCTAATATGAACAAAATGTGCATAGTTGCCACCAGGTGCATCCTTCTTCGCATCACTGGTTGCCTGGTGAAGTCCTCTTTTTCTTCCTTGAAGCAACATCTTCTTCCTGCTGAGTGAGATCTACCTTCTTCTTCTTTGTAGTACTTCCTACCTTCTTCTTTGCCTTGGTAATCTTTGCTCTTCCTTCTTTGGTTGCAGTGGTCAGAGCAACAGGTCTTGTGGAAGGTTGGTTTTGCTGAATGAAAACAGAATCTGGCAATGGACCTTGCTGTTGAGTTATCTGACTGGGCTGTGAAGACTGCAAACAAACCAAAATTAGATTTATAGGTAGAGTTAATTCAATACATGTGCAGTTGTAGGAAATACATAGATGAAAAGAAGTGCACCTCTGCCATCATCACACTGAGCATATTGTCATTAACCTCATTTAGCAATCCAGTACTTGTTCCAGGTTGTGTGCCCATCATTTCCTGCAAGATAATATGGTTAGTAATCAGCATATTTTGCTTCACATTTGTGAAAGAAAAAATCTTCACCTGAGTTATACTGGGCTCTTGACTTCCTGGAGCTACATGCTTCTTCTTTCTGATCTGTATGTTGGGCTTGATCCCTTTCTTCCTCATTGGACAACCCTTTTTGTTGTGATTTGGCTCATGGCAGTAACTGCAATGGATGATTACACCATGCTTGGTGAGTTTTGGGCCATTCTTGCCTTGCACTTCTGTAGGGTGCTTCCTTCTTGTTTTCTTGGGTCTGCCAACTTTCTTCTCATACGCTGGAGGCAGAACTTGTGGCCCATTCATCTTCTCCCAGTTGGCCCTGTCACTACATGGCATGATGTTGTTGGCATATACACTCTTGAAAGCCTCAATTGAGTAGCAGAATGACAGAAAAGTCTTGTTCAGACAGCCTCTCCTCTCTGATGCAAGCTATGGCATGACAACAAGGAATACCAGTAAGGTCCCATCTTCTGCAATCACAGTGCTTGCCGATGACATCTACAGTATATGAGGACTGCCTTTCTTGGACTTGGAATATCCCCTTCCCAGCAAGCAAAACATAACAAATGTTAGCATGCTCTGCATTCTTCAGTAATTTCTTGCCAATTTTAGTACAGAATGGCCCTTCCCATTTCTCTGCTTCCTTCTGCTTGTTATAAAACCTACTCATCAGCTGCCCTTTGATCTTCTCCAGCATGGATAGAATTGGAAGCTCTCTAGCCTCTAGGATATACTTGTTGAACACTTCACAGCTATTGTTTAGTAGTATGTCACACTTTGGGAATTCACTAAAAAATGCTCTAACCCAAGTATTTGGTGACATCTCTCCTAACCAGTTATAGGCATCCTCATTTAGGTCCTTCATCATTTCCATGTTAGCATTCCACTCTAACACTGAACTAGACCTAGCACATGCCCAAAGTTGGTTTTTCAAGTTCTCACCTTTGAATTGCATTTGAAAATTTTGATATAAATGCCTTACACAGAATCTATGCTCAGATTCAGAGAAAACTTGTTGGACTGCTGGTATGAGACCCTACAAACAGCAATAAGTAGGAATTTTAAGAAATAGCTATGAAGTAAAGAGTAAACAAAATTATTCACAAGCAAATAGAATGACCATACCTTCTGTTTGTCTGTCATGATGGTCCAAGGTTAAGTATTGACAATACCAAGGTCATCCTTCAATGTCTATAGGAACCAGCTCCATGTGTTATAAGATTCAACCTCCACAACAGCCATTGCAATTGGGAAAATGCAATCATTGGGATCAACACCTACAGCTGTCAGCAATTGACCCCCAAACTTAGTCTTAATGTGGCAAGCATCCAAGCAAATGACAGGTCTGCAGCCACTGAGAAATCCTCTTTTGCATGAATCCAGTGAGAAATACAGTCTGCTAAACTTGCTGTCATCTAGACTGAGATAAAATGAGCTCCTAGGGTTTGACTTCCTAAGTTCATTTCCATAGTCCAACAGCAAGTTATATTGCCCAACTTCATCACCATAAATTTCCTTCAGTGCTAGCCTTCTAGCTCTTGCAAGCTTGCTTCTTGATGGGGTCAAATTCCAATCCTTCTGCACTGTTCTTGAAAAGCTACTAAGAGTCATCTTTGAGTCTGCCCTGAAAGTGTCAACATATTTCTCTGCCAGCCAGTTAGCAGTACACCTTTGCAGAACCCACTCTTTTTTGCACTTGTGCTGTGCCACATATGTCTTCACAACAAAGGACTTCACTCTACTATCCATAGATGCATACAAATTCCAAGGGCACCCTTCTGCACAGTGTGCCCTTATCCTTTCCCTGTCATTCCTAGGCAATTTGGTATCAACTCTGTTCTTCAGACTATATTCTGTGATTGCCTTTCTAATCACCTCAACAGAAGGGAATACCATTCCAACCTTACACTGGATTGTTGATGTCCTCTGGATTGAAAGACTTAAACCTCAAGGTTATATCACCTTCATCATCTGAATTGTCTGGCAACTGCAATCCTTCATCATCTGATGAAACTTGCCCAGTGTAATCTTCTGTACTAACTTGCTTACCCTTCAACTTACTTTCTGTTGCCTTCTTATGACTGAATCTTTTCTTTCCTAAACCAATGTCTACAACACCACCATAAACATTATCCTCAAACAGGTCATCATCATCATCTTCCCACTCATAGTCACTGTCCACAAAGTCTGAATCAGCTGAGCTATCATCACTGCCCTCAAACAAATCATACTCTTCAACTTCCTCTTCTTCAATTCCTTTTGGTTTTTGATTCACCTCAGCAGTATGTTCATCAGTTGACAAATTTGGTTCCTGATGATCATCTCTAGTAGGGCTAAAAACTTCAGGGAGCTCAGCTGCTGGTGTCAAAAGGATGTCTTCATGGTTTCGGCCTGATACATGGTCAGTGTGATCGAAATATATGACAAAGTTCTTAATCTTGTTACACACTGAATTCATTACATTAATTTCCACCTCACTATCAACAATCCTCAAACCATCAGCTAGTGTCTTCCCTAGCAGCAACCAGTACACCTTCAAACTTGGTCCTGAATCATAACCTAGCATAACTATGAAATCTGGAAGGTGTAATACCCTACCCCACTCCCGGGAGTCCACATTGTCAAACCAATCCACTTTTCCATCAATATAAGTCCGATTCACTCCCAGACCACAGAAAAATCCACCATGGTGAAACTCAAGAGAAATACTTTGAACCAGGGCCTACGACCACAGAAAACACACAACCCAATCAAGAAACAACTAAACCCTAGATTTTTCACCTAGCGCACATATCAATATCATGTCACATGGCATAAAAAACCAATCTTCAATGCTTAAACTCAACGGAATCATCACAAAGATAAACAGAGAGAGATGAGTTGGGTGGGTTGGGTTGTACTCACGATACACGGGCGCTTGTTCTCCTTCTCCCCGGAAGGAGAGGTCCATCGCCGTGCTTGCCGAGGTTGGGGCCGTCACGAGCCGGCCCTCGCGAAGCCCCACGGTGCGCCCCCTCTCGCCCCGCTGCGCCGATGATCGCCGTGCTCGCCGAGGTCGCTGCGGTCGCCGTCGCCCTACTCTCCTCTCTCCCTGGAAAGCAAGCCGATTTGGGAGATTGCGAGGGAGCAAGCCGATTTGGGGATTTCAGTGGGATTTCGCCTACTACAGTGCATGGAGGGGGGAAAATGTAAAATTTCCGACGGCTTCGATGCGGAGGGGGCCGATTGCAAAATCGATGCCCACGTGGCACGCCACGTTGGCGGTCAGACGCGGTCAATCCCTGATTGGACCCGCCCTAGTACATTAAACCAAGATTACGGACCTAAACGTGCAGTTTTCAAGTTTATGGACTAAACTGACACCACCCCACAAGTTTAGGAACCAGCCGTGTACTTTACTCTTTTTTTTAAGTACGTATATACGTTAGCTACTTTTTAACAAGCGTTGATCAACATGTTTTAATCATTTAAGTGTATATTAAACCAAATGCTATGTCATTATCAATTAGTATTATGTTAAGTTTTCAGTGTAAAACTAATAAAAAGATAAAGTAGACGAGAGGAATATTTACTTTTAGTCCAGTAATGTGAATTTTATAGGATTGAATTCCTATGAAAATAATTCTGATTTAAAGTTTCTTAGGATTGCCTCAAATTATATGAATTTTGAATTCTATTGTTGGTAACTTTTTGTGAGAAGTTGACAAGCACGATCGTAGCACCTAAACGCCTTGCGGTGATCCTAGAGTCGCCAACCACCTCAATCTAGCCAAAGCTAAATCAAGATGGGTTTTGATAAACTAAACCGGCTAGCGGAGCCGATCTAGATAGAACGATGGATAACTACCCATCTCGTGGGCAAAACGGAAGGTTTTCAGGACAAACCTACAAAGAGATGTCGCACTCTCGCAGCGGCGGCGGATGATTTACGGCACAAATCGACAAAGATGGACAAACTAAACTAAAACTAGAAGCAAAAGTAAAAGAACGATTCGATTGATTTTTTTACAATGAACCGGCCTTGTCCCTTATATAGGGGTTGATCTTGCCCTCTACAGGCCATCCTCCACGTCCAACTCGAGCTAGAAACAGATGGAAACACGAAACATGCCTTTCTGAGCAAGGAAACCCGAGACTCGACGAAAACAGAGTCTGACTCGGATTTTGCCGGTCAGACTGGCCACATACCGCTGGTCAGACCGGCCCATTGGCGGCGGTCTGACCGGCCGACATACGGTGGTCAGACCAGCCCTCTCAGAGGAAAACCGGTAGACTTTCAAACTTTGGCAATTTTCCTTAATTTAATACTAAGTGCCGAATTTGGGTGTAACACCTATGTTTCTTTTTTATCCCCATGTTCCAAAAATCCTAAAATTCCAAAGGACTTCACACCCCCGCTCGCTTGACATGGACTTCATGGAATCAAAATCACCTTATCATAGGACGTGACTACACAGCTAGTGGTAGCTGGTTTGTCTAAACTAGCTACCACTCTATCTATAAGAGACCATATCAACATATACTTCAAATAAAATATTCACTTAAACTACTCATCCGATTACAATCTGATTACACCGTTGCATTCGTAAGAATTAAATCTTTATAACAAGATCTCACATGATTATAATTGGATGAAAAATTAGAAATTAGTTTTATAATATATCTAAATTACTTTTAGATTTCACTAAATTACTTCTTAGACATATAAAAGTAAACTTAATAAAACCTTAAACTAATTTACATATATTATAGAAGTAACTTATAACAAAAAGAAAGTAACTTTAATGTATATCTTTTTTTTCATTGGACGTGACTACACAGCTAGTGGTGGATTAATTAATTATTTGCCACTCTTACGGACGGTGATAAATGACTTGCGACCCACATGTCATAGACACATGAGGGTCCACATGTCATAGACAACGAGTGGCAAATAATTAATTGCCACATTTTAAAAGTGGCCCAAAGTTAATTGTCCCGCTAGTAGTAGCTGGTTTGTACTCCACCTAGTGTTGAAACGTGCAATTGTATATATTTTCTTAATCTCTTTAATACCTTATATCTTTTAAATCACATATTGTTTTTAAGATATATTTGCATGATTGTACTCTACATAAAATATGTGACAAAACAAGATCTATGTTGAATATATTCAAACATTTTGTTAATTTAAAAGTAATTTATTTAAATTATAAGTAACTTAGCTATACAGTAGAAGTAACTCTGTATAGCATTAGAAGTAATTACATTATGTCCGAGTTTAAATAATAAACTATGTAGAGTAAATTCACAAGCAAAGTGTAAGAGAAGATTTTTAAGTAAATGCATTTATGAAAGTAAATTCAGTAAAGTCTAAAAGTAATTTACATAAATCATAAAAGTAACTTAGCATAAAATGGAAGTAAATTGTTACAACATTAGAAGTAAATTCGTTGCATGGAAGAAAATATGGTCTATCGAAAAATTACCACAAATTATAGAATTGACTAAAAACAATAATATAAATAATCAATTTAGAGCATTATGAATGTATAAGAAGTAACTTAGTCAAATCTAAAAGTAATTTATATATATGATAAAAGTAACTTACATATATATAATAAAAGTAATTTACAAACATAAATATTTTTCCGTCGCAATATAATCATGTAAGATATTGTTGTAAATATTTAATTGTAACGAACACAATGGTGTAATTGGATTGTAGATCGGATAATTAATTTTGGAGAAAATTTTATAAGAAGAATAAAAAGAAATGCGTCTATATTGATGTGTAGGCTTTCTCTGTTGTCTCCCGTATAGATGTGTAGGCTTTCTCCGTTGTGTAGGCTTTCTGTGCCGTCTCCCGTTAAAGCTAAATAGAGAGGCCTCACAGTTTAGATTTTACCTTCCTAATAATAATATCAGGACCCATAATATAAGATATGAATCAAAATAAATGAATACCCAACAGCATGCGCGTTTCCTCTCCTTTCGATTCGATCACCTGCAGGTTGCAGCAACACGAGAGAAGTGGCCGATATAATGAAAAAAGAATCAGTCTCTACTCCATGATGCAGCTCTGAGCCTTGATCACCCAACTGACCACTTTCTGCCAGCAAATCTCATGAATTTCAATTGCAAATTTGCAATAACAGGGTAACTTTGAGCATGCTAATTGGCATATGATAAGGGAAATCGGTATACTGGCACTATGATGGCACTCGATTATATATCGTAGACAGGGTGCATAAAAAAAGCCATATATTTGCGGCGGCAACTAACCACGTCTGATCGGTTAATTTATGGCTGCAAAATAAAAAAATTAAAAGCTAGGAATTTCCATATTTATATGGTTAAGATGAAAGTACCACACAGATATTCACTAGCTAAGCATAAAACTTTTAACTTAATTAGTACATATCACATGGTTCAAAATACATATAAAATAGATAAACATGCAAATAGCTGCTTATTCTGCGGCAGCGCTGCAGACAGCTGAGAAGGCACAAAATCCTGTTTGTGCTGGCTTTGCTGCTGAAGGCTAAAGCCCCAACTGAACAGGGCGATGATCGGCTATTAATAAGGTGATCCGAACGAGACTTTCGATGAACGGCATGGCACTGAACAATTCCGACTTCCGTGCCCCCTCCCCCTGGTACCTCGTGCGATCCAATCTACATAGTATCTTGAGCTTAGAAGTCGCTGAAAGGAGGAAGAGCCATCACAGAGCAAAGACTCCAGGGGTACTCGATGCAGTAACGCCATTGCCACAGCGTGCACAGGCTCTCGTCCGCTACAGGCAGCGTCCATATGTTCAGCATCGTGCAGCTGGTGTTAGACGCCGACACACACAGATCCCGGCCGAGTAGATCGTCCAGCAAGAAGCTGTTATCAGTGTCCAGCTCATCTGGCAGGCCGGTGATGCCGAACTCCTCTTCCTCCAGGCTAAGATGGAGGATGCCGCGCTCGAGCTTCGTATGCCTCTCGGAAAAGCGCCAGAACATGTAGCCGCAGACAGACACGCCGATCTGGAATCTCTTGGCTGGGTATGGAGGATCACTCGTGATCTCCCTCCAACCGACACCACCACCTCCTCCTCCAATGGTGAACACCTCCATCCCCATTTTTGTTTCAGCTGGTTCCATTGACTGGAACCGGAAGAAAGCCTGGACTACCTTGTACATGCCGGTGCGTGGATCCAGGCCTAGACCCGAGCAGTGGTAGTTGAATCTTCCACCTCCCATTAGATTGGACCTGGAACTGGTAGGCAGCGTGATGGCATCCCTGGTGGCTGGGTTGAAGACGTGGAGGCTGGTGGTGGTGGTAGAAAACACCAGGCCGTCGCGGTGCGTGAACTCGGTTGTGTAGAACTGCTGATCGTCAGATAAGTCCTTGGCATGCAAGAACGTCGCCACATTATTGTTTCTGGGAGAGGTGGTGGTGTTGCCGCGTTGCAGCTGCCACTGATGGAAGCGGTAGCGATTGGAGGGGACTGGCCACCGATCCCAAGGGACTCTGACCATGCTGTGAGGGTTGATGATGAAGCTGTGGCTCTGCTCCCACCTGGAGGCCGAGCGGCGCAGGTGAGCTCGGATGAACACGGGGCCGTCGATGATGGCTTGCCAGGCTCTGCACGCGGGCTTGAACCGCAGGAGGGACTTGACAGGCAGCCGCACCAGGATCTCCGTAACCATGTCTTCCATCAGCTCGGGAGGAGTAGGACGTCGTGTTTGTGTGCTACTTCTGCTCTTCCTCTTCCTCTTCACACCCATCTTCTGCATCTTCGTGGCATGCATGCAGCCAAAGGGAGAGAGACTTATGATTATTCATAATGAATTGTGTGCACATATATATGTAGGTATAAATACTGCAATGTTCCAGTAATCCAGGTAAGACAGACACTGTTACGGTATCTGTCTAGTAGAGACCAAAAAGGTCTCGTCTAGCTAGTTATACCATAGTATTTCTTTGCAGGGACAGAACAGGTGACACGTACGGCCACCGAGTCCGTCTAGGAGACGGAAAAGTCTCGCCTACGATTTATTTGCGACCACCAAACGAATAAACCAACTGGATATATCTATCTAACCTACTTATCTCTATCTCTATCTCTACCTATTATAAAAGTTTAAGATGTTTCTACCAAATATTTTCGTATATCGTCCCACTGCTCAAGTCCGATTCCCGCGTTTTTTTGTGATTTTTGTGATGTTTTCGGTTTGTCTGTCCTTCTAGTCCGAGTCGAACATAGAAAAATAATCCCCGAGCGATCCCAAATCAATCAAACGAGACGACCAAAAACAGTATGAAAAAGCCAAATTCAATCTAGAGCTCATGAATTTGATCGCAAGAAACTTAATCCTCATCACGGTGGTTACTGAATCAACATCCCAAATCACAAAATCCTCAAAATATTCCCAAATCAAGCCGTCGCGATGGAGGAGAGAAGCGCCATCGGCTCCACATCGGGGAGATGAGGGGCAGCCGGGAAGGAGGGGGCAGCGGGCAGCTGCTACCACCACGCCGGGGGAGGGAAGCAGCCGCCACAGCCGCCGTCGCCATGCCGGGAAGGGAGAGTAGGAGCCACCGTCAGCACGATGTCGGGGAGGGGGGGGGGCAGCTGCTGCCACCACGCCGGGAGGGAAGCAACCGCCGCCGCTGCCGCCACGCTCCCACACCGGGGAGAGGTAGCAGGAGCCGCCTTCGGCTCCACGTCGGGGAGGGGAGGGGGCAGCCGGGGAGGGGGCGTAGCAGATGCCACCAGGATGGGGAGGGGAGCAACCGCCACCACGCCGGGGAGGAAGAGCAGCAGCCGCCGCTAGAGAGGGAGCAGCAGCTGCCGGGGCTTAGGATTCGAGGAGACAGGAGAGATGGCAAGAGAGGATGGAGATGACGAGAGATAGCGAGAGAAAGAAGAAAGAAAGAGGCGGATGGAGAAAAGGCGAACCTGCACGTCAGCACGTGGCATCTGACTCCTAGCATATTTTTATTTTCACCCCTAATAGTATATTTTATCATATACTTCAGTATATACAAAATATTTTAAAAGATACCTCTATATTAGTACTCACAAATTGATGTCTAGGGCCTTGAAAGTTTTAATTAATTGATGTCTAGGGCCTTGAAAGTTTTAATTTTTCAAGACTGGTATGATGTACAAATAGTAACCTTTTATAGCTCTGCATAGTTGACCATAGATGTCATTAACCTATACAAAATATATATGTTATATAAATTTCGTGATTATCTTGTGGTTTGACAAATCTATAACTAATATAAATATTCGTATTTTTCCGGTCGTCACATCGTCCGCCAGGGGATTTTTCGTCCCTCCCCCACCCCCCCAAAAATATCCCAGTCAGACAAAAAAAATCCCGATTGTTCCTAACCCTTTTGCCTCCAATTCCCAAACTATATGAATTACAAAATCACTTAATTGCAATCCCAAATCAAAACCATGAATCTCGACAAAATCAACATCCCAAATCAAAAATAAAATCCAAACCCTAACCCTAGCTGCCTACCGGAGCCGCCCTCCTCGTGGTCGACGTCGTCGCCGCCGTTGTCGCCGTCGTCCGTCGTCGTCGTTGTGGTCGTCGTCGATATCGCCGCCTTCCGCCGCAACCGGCTCCTGAGCCCACCGCCGCTCCCAGCCGCGTCGCCACACCGGGGAGGGGGAGCAGCAGCCGCCGAGCCCACATGCAGTCGACGTCGATGCCACCACCGCCGTCAGATCCACCGCGGGAGGGAGGCGAGAGGGGTTGAAGGGAGCCGCCGCCGCCGGATCCGTCCTCGGCCGCCACCACCATGGCCGGATCCACCCACGGTCGCCGCCGACGCCGGATCCGTCGCACGAGGGAGGCGAGAGAGAGGGGGTAGAGGCGCCGCCGTGGAGGGCGAGGGGGAGGGGGAGCGGCGCAGCCGATGAGGGGGAGAGGCGCCGCCGTGGAGGGCGAGGGGGAGGGGTAGCGGCGCCGCCGGTGAGGGGGAGAGGCACCGCCGTGGAGGGGGAGGGGAAGGGGGAGCGGCGCTGCCGGTGAGGGGGAGAGGCGCCGCCGTGGAGGGGGAGAGGGAGGGGGAGAGGCGCTGCCGGGGAGGGGGTGGAGGAGCGGCGGAGGGAGAGAGGCGGCGCCACTGAGAGAGAGAGGGAGGGGGGGTGGGGAATGTTTTTAGGGTTAGGGTTTTGATCTTTCAACTTTTATATATTGGGCGCGATCAATCAGGACCGTCCATCAGATCGAACCGCTCAGCTTCTCCCTCGTCGGGCCTTCCCAGGCCGCCCACACTATTGGGCCGCTTGTAATCTCACAGAATAAGTTTATTTAATATCCCTAAAATTGTCCCGAATTTGTTCTACTCTGCACGGAATAAGTTCACTTGAGGTCCCTTAAGTTGAACTTTTTTTATTTCATTAGGAATAGATTTTCTTTAAGAGCTCATATCATGTAAAAATAAATCCTAATCATCTAATATTTTTATATTTAATATAATTTTAGTTTACCCGTTGCAACGCACTAGCATTTTTTCTATAATCTATAACTAATATAAATATTCGTATTATTCCTTTCGTCACATCTATTTTCGTCCCGTTCGTCCACGTGCTCAATCCAATTTGGTTAGCAATAGCCATGGAAAAAAAATTGCAAAAAAAAAAGCCGGCGGCCGCCGACGCCACCACCGCCGCCGGAGGGAGCGCCGCTGTCAGATCCGCCCGCGGTGGCCGCCACCGCCGATGGATCCACCCTCGGACGAAGCCGACACCGCCGTCGACGCTGATGGGGAGAGGGAGAAGGAGAGGGGGAAGGACGGCCGTCGCCGCCGTCTCCGCCGTCGCTGCGCCGTGCCGGCGAGTTGGGAAGGAGAGCCACCGCCGCCACTACTGCTAGCGTGGGGAAGGGCGCCGCCGCCACCGCCGCTCGTCGTGGGGAAAGGCGCCGCCGGAGGGGAGGGGAAGAGAAGCGGCGTCGGGAGTGGGGGAGGCGGCCGACTCGGCTGTGGGGGGGGGAGGGGGAGGGGGAGGGTTAGGGTTAGGGTTTTCATAAGGCCGTGGGCTGACCGGCAAGGGACGGAAATAAGTCTATTTTAGGTCCCTCGGGCCAAAGAAAAAGAGAAGAAGTTTATTTTTAGTACTTTATTTTTTTCAGAAGCATTACAATTATAGTTATTATGTGTTTATTTTGAAGCAAACCTAAAAGGAAGTATTTTCTTTCTTTTTCTAATTACATAATTGTTAAATGATGTCTGTATTATTAAAATTAGCAATTAAGCTCTGAAAATTCCAATAAAATTTCAAAGAGCGTAACTAATCATGGAGAATATAATAAAATTAAATTTAACCATATAATTTTATTTCTCACACTTGCTTTACTTGTAAATTTATTTAATTATACACATACCTACTTAAAAATACCAAATATTTCAGCGAATCTGTATTTTAATTAATTGCATATTTTTCTGATCTGTACGCTTCCCGGTGCAACGGACGGACACTTTTGCTAAACCAAACAACACTTTTGGACAATATACACACTCTGTAATCACCCGGTGCAACGCACGGGTACTTTTGCTAGTTTTATATATCTATATCTATATCTACATCTATATCTATATCTATACCTACTTAAACAATACGTAAGGATTCCGGTAAAATTTTCGTCCGTCGTAAAAAAAAATTTCATCAGTCCCTATCGCGTCATCCCGTGTCCGCATCAAATTGGTTTCAGTCGAGATTTTACATAGATCGGATTAAATTTAAACCACATCGTGTTACACCATGAGAACTTCAATATACAACATACAAAAATTCCACACTTGGCATGATTTCAGAAACCCTAAATCGAAAAATCCCCAAAATTAGAACCTCGGCAAGCAAATCGGATTGATGACTTACCGATTTGGCAAAGTGCTGCCATCATGTGATGCGAGCACGGCATCAGCACCGCCGTGCACGCACCCTAGCCATCGCCCTGGACCGGCCTTGCGCCCGTCTTTTGGGGGTCGTGTGAGGTCGAGGCTCGTCGTCGCGGCCTTGGCTGCGTGCGGAGGAGAACCAGGACGGCGCCACGCATGACATCAGACCAGACTCGGGTGGCATCAGTTCGCTGCACGATATCCGAGTGGCTCAGACAACCGTGGCTTCACGCTACGCGTCATCGCCGCTCGCCGGAATTGTCGCCACCACCGCTTTTCACGAGAGAAAGGAAGGGACTTCGCGCTGTTGCCACTTGTTGGAATCATTGTGGCTCCGCCGGAATCGTCGCCGCCACCGTCTTTCCGCCCGAATCGCCGCCGCCGCCATTGCTTTTCACGAGAGAGAGGAAGGGAATCGGGGAAATGATTTTAGGGTTAGGGTTGGGCTGCCAAATTTTTGTCCACGTTCGAATCAAATCGGGATCGCCCATTAGATCGGACGGCCTCGGCGTCTCCCGTGTCGGGCCGGCGCCATTGCCACGTTGTCGTGCTGATGGGCCGCCTCATGAACCGTGCACGCGTACTCCACAAAGAAGCAGGCAGGCCGCAAGTTTTTGGGCCAGGCTAAAATCGGTTTTTTCTATGTGTGATTTTAAGTATTTTCTATTTTCAAAAATAGCATTAGTACCATTTTAATTGCTTAAAATTGCTGAAAAAATGCAAAAAAAAATATATGATTGCTTATTAATCTTATTCTAGGTAAATGGAATCAATGAGAAATTTGATTATGAATTCATATAAACTTTATTTATGTTCATGTTTCTTAATTATTTTTGCTCAATAAGATTAAAACCATCCTATCCCGTGTATCTATCAAATTAGACTCAACTCCTATTGATTTGGCAACCATTCAAATTAGACTCGATTTTACTGATTTGGGAGTCCGAAGGTGTTAACATGTTTTCTAGCCTAATTAAAAAATACGTAAGGCTTCCGGTAAAACGTTGCGTCCATCGTCCGTTTTATCCACACATGCGATTGGTTTCATTAATTTTTTTCCGTGCGTACAACGACTCCGATTTGTTGCCATTTATTAGTTCAAAGTGATTTTTGCAATCAAGTGAAGCAAGCGCTATGTGATAGCTTGCCATGTGGGTCAACATCATGATCCATAATGTCAAAATACTACACATGCAAAGCATCATGAACCTAAACGATTAGTCTTCCCGTTGCAACGCACGGGTATTTTTTCTAGTAAAATTTATTAATTTTCCAATCGTCACGTAAATTTTTGTACGTCGTCCGAAATTTACGCGCCGCCTGAATACGTCCGCTAGCTTTTATTGTAACGTATGAATTTGGTATTCTCTTATCCACGCGCTTCGTCCATCTCTAACTTTTTGGTCCGTCCACGTCATCCGCATGCTTCCTGCGCGGCGTGGAAGAACAGCATGACCGATTCTGCATCAAATACAAGCAAAAGAAACTCATGATCCAGTTGAACGAATAGGAATCAGGAGTTGAGGACAAACCACGAATCACAGATTACGAATCTAACTATTCAAATCAATCACACGGATCGAAAATCCGAGACGAAGGAATTAAGAGAAAAGAATAGCCGTGGAGCCATGCCAGAGGTATAGCCGCCTTGAGGGGCTGTCTGGCCCCGAAGGCTCGATCGGCGAGCATCACCATCACCGAGAGGCGAGAGGTAGGGAATTGAAGGACGTGATGCTTGGAGTTAAGAGGTCAGCGTGGACAATATGTCCAGAGATGAGGTCGGCCGTCGGCAGCCTTGAGCAGCATTGCCTCGGCGTCGACGCCGGCGGCATTAATTCATCTGGCCCAGGCAAGGCCCAGCGACATAGATGACAGATCGAGGTGAACCTGACACCGTGGCACGGCGTCGATCGAGCCGAAGAGTTCGACCACGGGCATCGTGGTATGCGTTTTGCCATCGATCTGTTGTTGTGCCAGAGGCACGAGGAGAGACCGAAATAGGGGCCGGATCGGAGTCGAGCAGATCGGGAGAGACGCTGATGACGAGGCGGGCCGGCGCAAGCGTGCAGCACGTTCCTGCGAGAATGAATATTGACATTGGTGGTGGTGCGCGTCCCAGACGTCGGACGCGGAGAAGACGATGATCAGTTGCCTGGTGTTCGCGGTGCTCGCCGCGGTGCTACAGAGATAGATCGGGCCCCTCACGATACTGTTTGCAAGAGCAAGTTAACACTCCTCTCTCGTTTTCCGTATGCATGCTTTTCAAACAGCTAAATGGTACGTTTTTTTAAAAAAAGTTTCTATACAAAAGTTGTTTTAAAA
Organism: Oryza glaberrima; assembly: GCF_000147395.1. Classification (NCBI taxonomy): domain Eukaryota; kingdom Viridiplantae; phylum Streptophyta; class Magnoliopsida; order Poales; family Poaceae; genus Oryza; species Oryza glaberrima. The sequence continues at coordinate 15,882,615 of NC_068327.1, read as the reverse complement.
AATCATATTAATCTATTTTTTTAAAAAAATTAGCTAATACTTAATTAATCATGCGCAATGGACCGTTCCGTTTTTCGTGCATAGGATATGGGTTCCCAACACCCACCTTCAAACACAGCCGTGTCTGTGGCTGTACACGCTGCTCCGGACGGTGGCCTTGGGCTCTATATACGTTCCAGTGCTCCTCCTTTGTGTCCTACTCCAACCGGCACGACGATGTCGGGGCCCTCGTTAGCACACAGCTAGCGAACGGACGACGAACAGCTAAGATCGACGACGCCGCGTGAGCTGTGGGTATGCATGCTCCGGCGGATTCATTTTCGATCCGTCGATGAGGATCATGCAATTATAACAGCTGGTATTTAGCTTTTGTTGGTTACAATCATAAGAGAATGTCTGTTTGCAGGTGAGGATCGGAAGATCACTCCTACAAAATAGGTTTTTTCAAACTGTTCAAACTGATTTTCGCATGTGATTGGGCCAGCCGCATGCACGAAAAGGTCAGCAAAAATCAAGATTTTTGCATGCGGCTACGACGATCGCATGCGAAAATCCGATTTTTACATGCGGTCCCTTAAGTTGTCCGACTGCAAAAAGAAAAAATTGAAAAAAAATAAAAATCCCGAAACCCTAGCTCACTGACGTCCTCGTTGTCGTCGTCGTCGTCGCTCGCAGCCACTGCCACCAGACCCTCCCCCTCCCATCGTTGTTGTTGGAGTCGCCAGAGCCCACACGGTGGATCCGGAGATCCCCAGCCACTACCGAGTACCCTGCCTCCGGATTCGTCATCGTCGCCCTCCCTACCGCCAAGCTCTGCCATCACAGCATTCCCCACCGCCGGATTTGCCGCCGCCGCCCTCCCCACCACCGGATCCGTCCACAGCCGTCGTTGCCCTCAACCCCCCGCCGCTGTCGCCCACCATGCCGCTCCCACCCATGATCGGCCTCTCCCAAGCCCGCTGCCACCGGAGCTGGGAGGGGGAGGGCGTCGGCTGACAAATCTGGGAGGGGTAGGGCGTTGGCCGTCGAGCCCTCAGCCCCCTGCCGCCGTCGTCGCCTGTAGCCACCGCCGCTGGATCTGGAAGGGGAGGGTGCCGGCGGACGGATCAAGGAGGAGGGGTAGGGCGCCGGCCGTCGAGCCCTTTGTAACAGCCCTACATTCATAACTAGATATTTAGAAGTGCATTTATTGTCCTTTAGATTTCATATTTACTATATTGTCATTTGATCATAGGCGATAACAAAATTAACTCTAATCGATAAAATTGAAACCACTTCTATTTAAACAATAATTTGCACAGAAGTGTACGTGTGTAATAATTTATTCAAATACTAGTTTATTTATCACCAACAAATAAATTTTGTAGAATTTTTACTCTCTGTTTAGGCCTCCTAAAAATTCAAACCAACTTTCAGCCTAACCAATTTCATCTTTTCACCAGAATTAAAATATTTCGAATTTTTGAGTGAAACTTTGAAAAATGGAAAGTAGGTGTCCAGATCTATCTCCACACCAAAGGATAAAATTCTATCACTATTATTTCTTGAACTAACTGTGTGTCATAGTGGAAGAGGTGTAAAATTGTTGAAAATTTCTGAAAATCTGCCCAAATTCTTGTTCCACCTCTATTTCAATCCTTACCTCTTAAACCACCACGACTTGGGCCCACTTGTCACTGACCTTGGGTGCCTCTTTAGCCCAAAACCTACCCTTAGGCGTTCTCCCCACCTCAGGACATAAGGTGGGAAGAGGAAAACCCCTTCTTCCTCCCCTTTCACTTCCGTTGCTTGTTCTTTCTTTTCCTCATCAAGCTCATCTCATTTCTCCTCCCCAAATCCCATCCAATAGCTCAAGATCAATCCCTGCATGTTAGACCACAACAATCCCCATCATCCAAGCTTTCCATCCATCCCAACATAATGTGCAAGGAGAGTTGAGAGAGATCGAGAAGGAATAAAAGAGTGGTGGTTTCAGCCTGCAGGGCAGCAGCAGCATTTTGTTTTCCTCCATTTGGTGAGCTCCAGATCCTTTACCCTGGCCAAAAGACTCTGCATGCAATGTTCTAGCTCATTCAAACGTTTATTTGGGGTTTTTATGGCCAGATCTAGTCGTTCTCGGGTCGTCATCGTGTTTGTTGTGTTGCCGGGCATCTCCAACGCCATCGCTGCTTCCTGGACCTCTCCGACCCCTTTCAGCTGCACGGTGAGACACTGCATACCCCTGAACACCCCATGCATGCACCCATATAGCCCATTCCGAACTGTAGCTCGACATGCATGCACATTCCAAGAACCACCGCCGCTGTAGCTTGTTTTTCACGAGCTATAGACCACCTCTTTCATCAGCACGGACACCTCCGTGTTCGCATGGACCTCCTCTACAGTTTCTCTGTTGAACTCGACCCCATCCGAGCCTCTGTTCGCTGCCGGCAAGCTCTAGACTGAGCCCAGCCATGGCTGCCTCCCCGTAAGCTCGAGCCAGGGACCTCATCGGTGAATTAGATAAACTTGAGGGTTCTTTCCCAAAAAAAAACAGACCAAGACATATAGCACTGTAGCCTTGACCGCTCTGTAATATCCAGGAAGTTCGAGGACTATTAATGGAAAACTGCTTTCAACATGCGCTGAAATTGTACTAAATTCAAAAATGTGTAGAAAATTCATCTGAATTCCGTTTGAGCTGAACAAAATTTCTGTGGATTAAGAAAAACGTGATATTCAATGTTGTAAAATAAAAATGACCAACTTTTGTACTGGTTTTCCCAGTAAAAACATAAATATCTATATGTATCCCTTGTGTGGTCTAGCTCTTAATAAATTCGTAAGAAATTATTGGTAAAAGCTAAAATTGTGAAACCAATTTTGTTGAGCTTATATTTTAGTACTCTTTGCTGTTGTGGTGTTGTTTTTGGCAAAACTACCTCTTAAATCTTGTTTAGGAGTTGTTTAGCATTCCCATGATTTTAACTTGTAAAACTCATATATAAATAATGACAACACATACAGCCGTGAAATATTTTTTCTTAGGACCGGACCCGTGAGTGATGTACTTTACTCTAAAAATAATCATTATTATGAAAACTTGGTTTGAGTTGCAAGTTGCTTGTAATGCTCTAAAGGAAACGCTAATATTTTCAGAACTGCCATTTTCAGCACCTGAGAGCTTGTCATTTTCATATCTCCCAAACCATAAGTGATAATCTGGTGATTCTTTCACCTAAATTCAAGTTAAAATATGATCTACCCACTGTATTTATTCATAATTTATTGATCATTTTACATGTGCATGTTTACTTGGCTGTTATTCGCATATTGCTTCTTTTCGATAGATTCGGAGATTCCGGAGAGTAACGAGCCATATCCCAAGGAGGATAGTGACTACCCTCAGCAGCAAGGCAAGCACCTTAGCATATAGAACCTATGCTTTCTCTAAAAAGGATTTGGTTGCAATCTATGCGTATATATATGCATGCATTGCCTAGATATTAATATTGTCGGTTTATGGTGTATGGGTAGAACCTATTTATGCATTTAGTTCTTGTGATATTGCTGTCCTTATACCCTATTACCACTGGTTGGGATTACTTGGGACGTCTTATTCATTAATGCTTAGCCATGCTTAGTGTTAATAGAACTATAGGGATGGACAGTGCTATTAATTGTGGTATATAGACAACTTGCATTATTGGGCATAAAACTTGAGCACTTACACTAAATAATGGTTGATGAAATATGTTGGACTTGGACGGGTGATAGGACGATGATGGGAGGTTGGTTTCCCCTGATGCAAGTAGCCTCATCTAGGTCGTTAAGGACCGAACATTTTGACATCTAATCAAGCATCTTACGTACTTACCACATGTCTTATTTGGGACCGGCTTGTTCTTACTAGTTTTACTGTGATCATTTATACCACGTTGGAGAGTCGTGAGGCAGGTAGCCTTTGGAGGGCCTCGGGTGCCTAGGTTTGGCCGGGGGTGCCTCCCGCGTGGCGCGCCCGCCTTGGTCACATCATGCACGCACGTGACTGAGTCGTCGGGAACCCCGACGTGGTATAGGTGGTTGGGGTGGGATTAGGAAAGGCATGTAATGAGTTTGTATCACTCGTGTACCGCACTCGTCGGGGTGTGTAGCTTTTGATCCTTGTTCATTTCGTGTGGGTCCAGTTGTACACCTTTGATCAGAGTATAATCTATTCGAATAGCCGCGTCCTCGGTTATGGACAATGCTTGATGTGTTAGTCAGTTATGTTAGCATCAAATGTGGATTATTATGGATGGGATTATGTTTGATGGTGGTGTTGGCATATTGTGCCATGTTGGTATGGACTTTGGTGGTCCATGGTTGATGATGAGAGTGCCGTTTGGGCTCATTTGCTTATACATTTCAGAATTATATACTTACTGTCCATAAATTAAAATGATGCTAGATTTACTTGTCCTTGCTTATTTTACTCATTAATTGCTCACAAAAATTAGCTTTATGCAAATGTTGAACCTAGAGACCCACTATAGGCTAGAAAGCTTGCATACTTCTCTCTCCCTTATGTATATACAATTTTGGGTAAGACTTGCGAGTACAATCTTGTACTTAACCCGGTGTCTGCAATTTCAGGAGAGGATTCCGGTTATGAGTTATACTTCTTGTGTGGTCATTGCTCTGCCGAGGGCGACGAGGGCAATGAGTGACCTCTTGCAGCTTGGCTCTTACCCGGTTGGTTTGCCCTAGTGGGATTGTGGCACCACCGGTTTTATCTTTTGCTTATGAACTCTATTTGAGACTTCCGCTGCTATATTTATGTGTTGTATGTTGGGACCTTGGACCCTATTATGTGTCATGTACCTCACTGCACTTTAACCCTATTATGGTACTTGCTATGTTTATTAATTGCTTGTGATAAAAGTGTGAGGCTAGTCGCATTCCTGGGGACTAGCTAAGCATGAGTAACGGGTTTTGATCGCTTGAGATAATCGGGGATAGCACTTTGGATCGAGTCACTGGGGTATGCTTTTGGTCGCCACCTTCGAGTGGTTGACGGGCATATGACGGAGTGGACTGGCAAGCTATCTTACAGTTATGTCTTGTGCTCACTACTCGACATTCCGGTTATTATAACAGAAGGTTGTCAACCGCGATCATGGACATATTGAGGACGAGTGGCTATTTATGCGTGTATGGATCCCACTTCTCCAATAATATGTGGTGGTCGCGTTGGACACTGGATGGTATAATACTCGGGGTGTCCACACCTTAGCCCCCCAGCGCCGCTCCCGCCCACGAACGGCCCCTCCCGAGCCTGCCACCGCCGAATCTGGGAGGGGAGAGCGCCGCTGCCTCCCCCCTCGTGCGCCACTGCATGCCTCCTTCCCTCCAGCTACCGCTGCCGCCTGCCGACGCCCGCTGCCACCAAGGAGGGGAGGAGTGCGTGGGAACCGGGCATGCGTGCGTGAGTGCAGGAGTGCGTGCAGGGAGGAAATAACTTGATTATGTTTCTGGACGAGCAATGACGGCGTTTCACGTCGCATCCTTCATGGGGGTGTTGTTCTAGAGAACCTTACCCATGCAGCGATGGCCATTGGTGGACTCATGTGCCTGTTGTGTTGGCGTTAACCGGGTGCAGAAAATGGTGCTTTTGTAACTTGGGCTCTGATGATGTCCGACATGGGAACTCGATGTTGTCCATTCTGTTGTTTTGGCAATGCCTTTGCTAATGGGCCAGCTCAATAGTCAGGCCTTTTCTCGGGGAACAAGACGTGGGTTTTTGCATTCCTTGTAACCAAACCGAGTAGTGGGACGGCCGCACGATTGGTGTAGTGGCACGAGGTGAGGCAGCTGCGGCGGCCGAGCTGGAGTCTGGGGGAGATGGACGACCCTGATTTTGTGCGCGGGCATGGGAGCAGACGCTCAGTCGAAGGGAGGCATGGGAGGGAGAGCAGTGGAGCGCGAGGTGGGAGGAGGAGATGGCCACACGGAGCGGTGCGGTTCGGGAGCGGAGGCGGCATGACGGTTCTAATTTCTTGCGCATCGTATTGGTGTCGACAATAAATATTTTAAATGATAAATATAGTCAATTATCAGTCAACCGATCATCGTTTCTGAATAGCCGCTATCGATTCCGACCATTTCACCCTAAGTGAGATAGTAGAACTAGAAGTCTAGAACCGAGAAAAATCACAAAGAAAAGCCCCAACTCAGCTTGCTTGTTCTACGAATCACCGGCCATTCAACTTGATCAGAAATGGCCGAAAGCTGGCTAGCGCATTTGTTGGACCATAAATCGGTTGATTAGAAAGACAAGGAATAAGTCCACTATTCATCCCTCAACTTTACGTCAAGTTTGTTTGATATCCCTTATCTCCAATACCAGAAATCTCCACCCCTAAACTATACAAGACCATGCAATTTAGGTCCCATAGCAATATGGATGTCTAGCTTCGCTGATGTGACATCCTAGTCAGTAAAATAAAAATAAAAATAATATGTACATGTAAAGTGAAGTGAGAAGAAAAATATGTGGCTCGCGTGTCAGCCCCATCATTTTTCTTCTCTTTTCTCCATACAAGCCTGAGAGAGGGGGGGACACAATTGGTGGGAAAGGGGGTCGATGGGCCTGGAGGGAGAGGGGGAGAGAGGCAGCCGACCACGCCGGTGGGAAAGGGGGAGAGAGGCGGCCAGCGAGCCTGGGAGGGAGGGGGAGGCGCCTGCGGGAGAGGGGGTCAGCAAGCCTGGGAGCCATGTTCGCTGCAGTCTCACTCGACGATGATGCACATGTGCCATTGCGGCGCCCACCCTTTCCACCACCAGCTCGCGTGCATGAAGGTGGTGTCACTCAGCTCCAACCCATGTGCTACCGCTGCCAAGGAGACGAGCATCGCAAAGGGCGGCTCTTTCCCGTTGAGCCACCGCATGATGCAATCGGCCTCCAAGCTTGCGCCGACGTCGCTGCATCCCCCTCCCTCCCAGGCTCACCGGCCGCCTCTCCCCTTCTCCCTCCGGTGCGATCAGCCGGCTCTACCCCCTCTCCCTCCTAGGCTCGCCAGTCGCCTCTCCCCTCTCTCCTGCCAGTTGCCTCCCCCCCTCTCCCAGGCTTGGGAAGAAAAGAGAAGAAAGATGATAAGGCTGACATGCGGGCTCCACATTTTTTTCTCACTTCACTTACATGTGGACCCCACATATTATTTTTATTTTTATGTTGTTGACTAGATGCCACACATCAGCGAAACTAGTCATCCATGCTGTTATGGGACTCAAACTATACGGTTTTGTATAGTTTAGGGGTGAAGATTTCTGGTATTGGAGATAAGAGATGTCAAGCAAACACGAATGAAAGTTGAGGGACACAAAGTGGACTTATTCCCGAAAGACAAACACCGGCCGAACGGATTCGACAGAACCAAAGCTCTGGCCCATGAAGGGAGTACAGATGAACGAGAAGCCCAGACGAAAAATCACCTCTGCGGCGCAACCCAACATTCAGTACCCACCACCCAACGCTCGGTCGGATACGGGCCAACGGCGGAGAACGGCAGCCGATCGACTAAACTCTTCGACGCTGACGATGTGATTTGAGGTCGCTCGAGATCGACAATTTGCAATCAGCTTCCCCAAGCCTTCGATGCTAGTAATGTTCTTCTTCCTTTCTTGGGGGATCCGTACCGTATCAGGATGCACCTGACACGTACGTCACTTGGTAACAAACGACGACTCGTATGGTCGTGAGCGCGTGGCTTGCTTTGTGCTTCAGTCAATCGGCAAGTTGTAAACAGTACATCTCGGCTTTGATGCCTGCCATTTGTTATTTTTTTCTTGGAAGCTGCCAGTCAACTTCTTAATTTCTGTAAATAATTCAATTCTCTGAAAGCTGGGGGGGGGGGGGGGGGGGGGGGGGAACATATGCTGGAGTACTACGAATTCGATCGCTACTCTTATGAGGGAGACACATTCCATCCAATGTCCAAGAAGACCCTTACGGACAGTTGTATTAGTAATGTTTTCTGTAATTACTCACTGGTTACTCTTTACAGAATATACACGGTTGACTTTGCACTTAAAAAAAATGTTTGGCTGATGATTTATACAGAAAGAAACAACTGCAGTCCTCTGATTCTCTGACTCTGTTTTTTCAAATTATAATTGTCTCACATCGGTTATATTCCAGATTCTGGTATACAAATTTTGTGTATGAACAATCATTAGCAAAATTAGAATGTAAATTGCACTCCCAGCGCTCCACGTCAACTAGAGTTTGTGCAGTTAAATAGCATGACACATAGGATAAAAATTGAGATGCATTACGATTAATACGGAGAGACAAGAAAAACTTAGGTCATTTTTTTAATAATGGGTTATATTAGCCCGCAAAAAAAACTTATGTCATGCAGGAGACCTTTCTTTAACATGAAATCCAACCACAAAGACTGCACCAAAATTTTACTGAAGCATACACCTTAGGTTGTTTTCGGGAGGAGGGGTTGGGAACTCGGAACACCTCCTCTCGGACATGTAAAATGAAGCACGTATTATTGCATGATTAATTAAATAATAACTATTTTTTTTGAAAAATGGATTAATATGTTTTTGTAAAACAACTTTCATATAGAATTTTTTTTGCAAAAAAAAAAACACACCGTTTAGCAGTTTGAATAGCGTGTGCGCGGAAAACAAGAGAGGTGAGTTGGGAAAACTAGGGGAAGAACACGGTCTTAGTATACAAGCGTCAATTAATTGAAATGATGATTGCATAGAAATAATGTGGAATTGTTTAGATGTCAAGTATAGATACTACTTATTTATGTATTAGGTGAACAATTTCTTTCATTCTATCTAGCATAACATTGATAAAATAAATTCTATGCACTGAGACTGCCCATATTGAACTAGTCAGGTTTGCCGGTGGGCAGACCGTCCAGAAGAATGTGTAACTGGCCTAACATGCATGCACATATAGTCAAATCGGTTTGGTATCACAGGATGGATAAGTCAACGGTAGAGATCTGTCGCAGGTTCGCAGCACACGAACAACGGTAGAAACTAGAAAGGGCTTGATTGAAACTTTTTTTTTTTTTTTTGAAAACAGCTTGATTGAAACTTGAAAGGTTCACTGCAAGAATTCATCCCTCAAAGTCAGAACCACTAGCTGCTTTTTTATCTTCTTTGACATTCCAAAATCGCAGTTAAGATGGAGCCTCCAAGATGACCGATTATATACACCTAGTAGTAGTATCTGTACTACAACCATTTAGTTTTTCCTTTGAAGTGAGCGATATACATATTTGACGGAAAATCAAATATATTTCTTCTAGTCAAAATGAGTGAATATTAGATGTTCGTGCATTCAAACTTTAATAATCAATTTATATTTAGATATCTCGAATCAACGTTTAGAAGTAATACAGTTATATTTATTAGAGTTAACTCTTAAACATGATCTTAGGCTATGCATGTATAATCTAATTTCTTATGTGGAATTTGGTGGTTTACTGACCGGATCTTGATGAAGCCATGAATTACGTTGGTGTAGTGGTAGTAGGCCGCCGCCCGCCGGTGATGGGAACACCGTGCGACAGCTGCGATAGGAACGCTGCGCACTACTACATGATCCATTTTTCTTGAGCGCTGCCCCCTTTTGTTTCCATGTGGTCCGTAAATGGAACCATACGGGAAAATAGGGGGACCGGCGCTAGGCTGTCACCCGCACGGGAAAACGTATTATCCAGTGCGGGTGGCTTAAGCCCGGCGGATCCGGCGGCATGCGGCGGTGTGAGGGAGGCGGCCCGCGCCCCTCGGCGGTGGGACGGAGGCAGCCCGCACCGGATCTGGAGATGCGATGCCGATTGGGATGTGCGGTCGGCGTGGAGGTGGGGCCACCTGCAGGAGGTGCGACGGTGACGGCGACCGGCGGATCCATCTCTCCCCCTCTTCTCTCTTTGTTATTTTGTGACTCTTTGTGATTTGTGAGATGCGTTCTTGGAGTTTATTTGTTGCTCATGTGAGATGTGTTCTTGGAATTGATGTGAGGTCTATTGTGTGTCGATGTGCGACTACGGATCCGGCGCCGGCGACGGGAGCGGGCGGCGGATTCGTAGCCGGCGACCGCGGAGGGCGACGGCGGCGGGCCTCGGCTAGGCAACAGCGGCGACGGATTAGGGTTAGGTTTTTTTCTTTTTTTTTTCAATTTTTTGTTTTTCCGTGCGGGTGGTGCACCAGCACGCGAAAATCGTGAAGAATCAGTATTGTAGGAGTGGTGGTGCGACAATGGTGATGGGAATTCGCCCTTCAACACGTTTTAATTAGGATCGGTAGTCTTAGAGTTTTGGGAATGGCTTAGCGTACGTGAGTCATCACTCGTGCACAAGATTAAGGTTCCCTTTATATGTGGGTTAAGGGGATCGGGGGTGATCCTTCTCAAGGAAAGCGACTTGTCCATTCAGCGCTAAGTAGAGAAATGTGCGAGAGAATGCGTAATCTTGATTGGTTGAACTCATTCATCCAAGGCATTCCACAGTACATATTTACTCTTTGCACAAACAAAACTTTATTAGATGGTGATAATTTTAAAATATCTTAAAAATATTAGATCAAGTTTAATAGTATAGTCAACTATTGGCTCGAAAGTATTTATAGTCAATTTAATAGCCAATTCATACAATAGTTATATATTGTGTGGTCCCACATGTCATGCACGTATGTATCTTGGAGTCCGTGCTGCAGCTGGCTACAAATCTATAGCCTACTGTCTTTTTCTCTTCTCTTTTAACTCCTTAAAATATATTTATAGCTGATATACTATTGTACCTGCTCATAGGTGACGATCAAATCAGGATAGGAGAACTATTTATTTGTGACCTACTACCTCCGTCCCAAAATAATTTAATTCTATATTGTTTAGCATATATTAGGGTGTGAGAAGAAAGACTATTGTGCCCCTCATTAAATGGTGTTTATGTGAGAGTGGGAAGATGGTTGAGGGTAAAATAAGGAGAAATTTAAATGAGAGGTGATTGATGGGGCAATTAATACTCTAGAATTACAATTATTTTGGGACGAATTTTGAATCCTAGAAATATAATTATTTTGGGACGGAGGTAGTATTAATTTATTGGCAGGAGCACACTCATTTTGCTAGTTTCCCTAAACACCGGCAAGATAATTAAGCTCCTAGTACCAATCCCGTGGATTAGCACAATCCAAAGTCCTCAGTGGTACTTCACAGCAAGTCAGCAATTATCTCAAGGTTGTACATTAGTGAGAAAAAAATGGTCTAAATACCAAAACGTCCAAAACCGACACGCAATGTTCTAGATTATCTGTTTATCCAGTCAACAGTTTCAGCTGCCGGAATCGTGTACAACTCCTCTTTTAATTATATGCCGGGTCGCTTTGAGGTTTTGTGGGTTTGGTGCCGATGGATCCGAAGGTTTATCAAGGCATTTGCTGTCTAGGGGAGCGGAAACCGAGGGAGGTGCGCCGTGCGCGCCGTTCTGCAAGTTGCATTGCCGTTTCGGGACGCGGCGGCCGCGGCAAAAGCTGACGCGTCTCCTCCCGCGCCGTGGCCGCGGCGCGCGTACTAGCGCACCCCACCGCTAGCTCGAGTGCTCGACACGGCCGAAAGGTGAGGGCGAGAAATCAGTTTCATGTCCCCTGTTGCGATTTAAACTAAAGGGCTGTTTAGTTCGCGAAATGAAAATTTTTGTATGTCATATCAGACGTTTAATCGGATGTCGGAAAGGGTGTTTGGACCCGAATAAAAAAACTAATTTTATAACGCGAGACAAATCTTTTGAGCCTAATTAATCCGCCATCAGCACATGTGGATTACTGTAGTACTTATGACTAATCGTAGACTAATTAGGCTCAAAAGATTCGTCTCGTGATTTCTTCCCTACTTGTGCAGTTAGTTTTTTTTTAATCTACATTTAATGCTCTATATGTCAAAGATTAAATGTAATGTTTTTGAAAAAAAAAGTTTTGGAAACTAAACGGGGTCTAACTGTCTTGAAACGAAATTTGCAAGGTGCTACTGTATTTGTTTTCGCTTTAGTACTACTCAAGAGTCAAGAATACCCATGTTGCCGTCTTTTTTCAGAATAAAAAGAGAGAGAATGCCCATGAATATACCAGTGGATCGGGCTGACGCTTCATCGAATAATTAATTGGATTAATTTAATTGCGACACTATTATTGATTTGCGCTTGCCGTCGTGTGCCAGCTGCCCGATCGATCCTGCGTACGTGCGCCGGTCAGAACCAACCAGCCGGCGGAAAAACCCGTGTACGGATGATCGATCGAGCTGGACGATCCTTGTGCGTGCATAGCGTAAGGTGTCACTTGCAAGCGCCGCCGCTTGCTGCAGCTCGATGCCGTTCACATCAAAAGCGACCCAAAAAAAAAAGAAAGAGAGAGAGATAGAGAGAAAAAACCGAACAAGTAAGCAACGCCACGCACCGTGTGATCGGATACGATACGGTCGATGTCTCGACGTCGACTACGAATAAACTATATTAATTTATTTAGCACCGAATGATAGTAAAAAATAATCCGGGATTAGGCTTCTCTCCTATACTGTGCCGCGTCGGTTGGCTTCTCTTGTCCGCGTCCGTGGCTGCGCTGGCTTCGCGAAGGGGAAACCAAACCGGTATCAGTCCACTCCACCTGCGAAACGTGACCGGCCGTTTGGCGAAAAGGGGATGGATATTCACGTTACGGTCCTTGTTCTTGTGAAATTTCCACGGAGGCCAGAAATGCCATCGCTCTTTTTTTTTTCTCGCCGCCCTGTTAGTTCAGTGGAGTAGTACTGGAATCCAATTTCTGTGGAGTAAGTTAGGAGTATTGTGGTTTGCGTTTTACAAATAAAATTGAGTCAATATATGCTACTTCCTCCGTTTCATATTATAAGATTTTCTAACATTGTCATATATATGAATGTGGGTAAAGCTAAATGTGGGTAAAGCTAGAAAGTCCTATAACCTGGAACGGAGGTAGTACCCACCTGATCAGTCGTTTTGGACGTAATAATATTATTGCTTGCAACTTGAAAAAACCATTCACCTATAATATCTATTGAAGTAAATGTACGAGTCAGAATATACTGACCAAACGAAAAAATAATTATTTCACATTAATGCAAAAATATTCTTTCTTCATTACGACTCATTGTACTGATATTATACCAAAGTCAAAATATTACGTACAAGTGGCGGCACCGCGACATACAGAGATATACAACCATAAATATTCATCGTCATGTGGGTCTATGGTGTAATACACCTATACATTGGAAGTTTGATTAGTCTTCTAAAATACAACTCTACATAGATTTTTTTGGGCTTAGATCATGAAATATGACTTTAATCAAGGAACTTGAGATTGTGATAAGCAAATGGTAAGTAGCCATATGGCGAAAACCTAGAAAATCGAGCTTTATAGTATCTTACTTCTAATTTGTTTTCTGATTTACAATTATATATATTTTTATAATCTGAAAAGAAAAAAAAATCTCTAGACCACCTAGGAAGCGGAAGATTAAAAGAGTTTTATTTAAAAGGTTTCCAAACACGCCTATATCTATAACTAATATAAATATTCGTATTTTTCCGGTCGTCACATCTAATTTTCGTCCGTTTTTCGTCCATACACAATCCTATTCAGTTAGCAATAGCGATAGAAAAAATTGCAAAAAAGAAAAATCCACCGTCGCCGGAGGAGAAGAGAGGCGCGGAGGGAGCGCCGCTGCCGGAACCGCCCGCGGTGGCCGCCACCACCGACGGATTCACCCTCGGACGAAGCCGACGCCATCGTCGCCGTCGACGCCGACGGGGAGAGGGAGAGGGAGAGGGAGAGGGGGAGGGACGGACGTTGCCGCCGTCTCCGCCGCACCCCGCCGTCGCTGCGCCGTGTCGGCGAGACGGGAAGGAGAGCCGCCGCCGCCACCACCGCTAGCGTGGGGAAGGGCGCCGCCGCCGCTAGCGTGGGGGAAGGGCGGCGCTGCCGCCGCCGCCGCCGCAGCCCGCCGTCGCCGTGCCGTGCCGACGAGAAGGGAGGGAGAAGGGAAGTGAAGCGGCGCTGGTGGTGGGAGAGGCGGCTGGCTGGGGGGAGGGGGAGAGGCGGGAGATGAGGAGAGAGAGCGGCACCGCCGGAGGGAGGGGAGGGGAAGTGGCGCCGGTGGGGAGAGGGGGAGGGGGAGAGGCGGCGTCGGGAGTGGGGAAGGCGGCCGAGCGGCTAGGGGGGGTGGGGGCGGGGGGGGAGGGGTGGGGAGGGTTAGGGTTAGGGTTTTGATAAGGCCGTGGGCCGATCGGCAAGGGACGGAAATAAGTCTATTTTAGGTCCCTCGGGTCGGAAATAAGTCTATATTAGGTCCCTCGGGCCCAAAAAAAGAGAAGTTCATTTTTAGTTCTTCATTTTTTTTAGAAGCATTTACAATTATAGTTATTGAATGTGTTTATTTCTAAGCAAACCTAAAAGGAAGGATTTTCTTTCTTTTTCCAATTAAATAATTATTAAATGATGTTTGTATTATTAAAATTAGCAATTAAGATCTGAAAATTCCAATAAAATTCCAAACAGCATTGTCGACGTTTGGTGTCGTAATTCTGGTATTTGCATAGTATGGGGACCATCGGTGCTAGGATATACGCGAGACTGAGGTAAAAGAGACGGAGACAGAGATTTTTATACAGGTTCAGGCCCCTGAATTGTCAAGTAATGACCCTACATCTTGTTGGCCGTAGCCGGAGTTACTTTTATTAATCATAATCACACCAGTACAATATGTGGGGTAGCCTATGTAACTGTTGTCGACATGTCGGTCTGAAGGTCTGACTTGTAGTCGATAACAGGGTAGCCTTCCTTCTCGAATCCGTGCCCGGCGAGATCAAAGATAGCGCTTTCGTCTCTCCTAACGGTATCCAAGGACACCATAGGGGAATAGCCATGCCTATCCCTGAAGTTGATATCCGGCGGCGTCTTGTCTTGGCGTATGTTGGCTTGTATGTTGTCCCGTTGATTGAGGTGGTCGTCTGTTGATCATGTTGATCCTGTTGATCGTCTCATGGTGAGTGTCCCCCTGTCCTCCTAGGGGGCTTGTATTTATACCCATAGGTGTCCCCTTGTCCAAGTAGAATTAGGGAAACAAATATGGATACAATCCGAGTAGTCCTTGTTGTTTTCATGTAGAACTCTGGTTGTCTTTACTTATCCAGAACTCCCTCCATATCTGAAGTCAGTTTCCGTATAGGGCATGGTATGTGGTGGGTCCTGCCGATATTTAGTCAACTACTATTAGGTATGTGGTATCCATAACCCTGACAAGCATAACTAATCATGGAGAATTTAATAAAATTAAATTTAACAATGTCATTTTATTTCTCACACTTGCTTTACTGGTAAACTTATTTAATTATACACATACCTACTTAAAAATACCAAATATTTCAGCGAATTTGTATTTTAATTAATTGCATATTTTTTCTGATCTGTGCGCTTCCCGGTGCAACGCACGGGTACTTTTGCTAAACCAAACAACAATTTTGGTCAATATACACACTCCGTAATCACCCGGTGCAACGCACGGACACTTTTGCTAGTATATATATACTGTCTCCGTTTCAAAATGTTTGACACCGTTGACTTTTTAGCACATGTTTAACCGTTCGTCTTATTAAAAAAATTTTGTGAAATATGTAAAACTATATGTGTACATGAAAGTATATTTAACAATAAATCAAATGATGTAAAAAGAATAAATAATTACTTATGGAGGGAGTACGGAGGGAGTATATCGGATGGAAGCCAGAAGGGGCCAATAGAAAAATTAGCCGCTGTCGATTTAAATACCGACCGTTGAGATCAACGCTCTTTTCCTCCTCTCTTCTTTTCTCGCTTCCTCCCTTTCCCACTCCCCCTCTCCCTCCTTTTCCGGAAGAAAGGCGCGGACTCCTCTCCTCCTCCTCCTCCTCCTCGCCGTCGCCGGCGAGGCGACGAGGGCGGGAGCTCCAGCCTAGCGAAGCAAAGCTGCAGCTGCCTCAGGCCGCGCGACCTATGGCGGCGCGTGGTGCTTGCGATCCTCCTGGTCCTGGCGCCTCCCTGCGCCGCCTCGTCCTGCTGCTCGCTCTGTCGGTGTCGGCGCTCGCCGCGGCGGACGCATCCGGGGTGTTCGAAGTGCAGCGCAAGTTCACGCGCCACGGGGACGGCGGGGAGGGACACCTCTCGGCGCTCCGGGAGCACGACGGACGCCGCCACGGCCGCCTCCTCGCCGCCATCGACCTCCCCCTCGGCGGCAGTGGCCTCGCCACCGAGACCGGGTAAGTTTTACCGAAGCTTTCCCTTAGTCGTGCTGGGCGCGCCCGCGCCCGCGTGCGTGCGTTCGTCTCTGATCTCGGTGGGGAGCACACGGGGGGGCGCAGGCTCTACTTCACGCGGATTGGGATCGGCACGCCGGCGAAGCGCTACTACGTGCAGGTGGACACCGGCAGCGACATCCTCTGGGTCAACTGCGTCTCCTGCGACGGCTGCCCGCGCAAGAGCAACCTCGGGGTGCGATACTACTGACCTCCGATTCCTCCTTCCTCCCCTGCAGATTCCCCCCCTCTCGTGCCCAGATTGGATGTTTGATTTGGGGGGAGTTTTGCAGATTGAGCTGACGATGTACGACCCGAGGGGGTCGCAGAGCGGGGAGCTGGTGACCTGCGACCAGCAGTTCTGCGTCGCCAACTACGGCGGCGTGCTGCCGTCGTGCACCTCCACGTCGCCGTGCGAGTACAGCATCTCGTACGGGGACGGGAGCTCCACGGCCGGGTTCTTCGTCACCGACTTCCTGCAGTACAACCAGGTCTCCGGCGATGGCCAGACCACGCCGGCCAATGCCAGCATCTCATTCGGGTGAGCCTTTTCTCTTCTCAGGCGAAAAAACGAAAAGAAAAACAAAAAAAAAAAAACTAGCATGTGTGGATGGAAATCGGTGTGAAAAACCTTCTGAAAGCGATGCCAAGATCTGGGGGTCTCCCCTCTGTCGTGATTTGCAGGTGTGGTGCTAAGCTGGGTGGGGATTTGGGGTCGTCAAACCTGGCACTCGATGGGATTCTTGGATTTGGTCAGTCGAACTCGTCGATGCTGTCACAGCTCGCCGCCGCGGGAAAAGTTCGGAAGATGTTTGCGCATTGCTTGGACACTGTAACTGGTGGGGGGATTTTCGCTATCGGGAACGTGGTGCAGCCGAAAGTGAAGACAACACCGTTGGTGCCCGACATGTACGCCATTATACTCTGCCAATTATAGTTATGTGCTTGTTTTTTTTTCTCTTTTTTTTGTCTGCTTCTGTATGTCCCTTGTTTACTTTGTTTGGATCGTTCTTCGTTGCTTGCTAAATAGAGCCTCTTTTTTTTTTTTACCAATGCGTTTAATTTGATTCGTTATATAGTCTTGCATATGAGTATATGACTGTCTCCCTGCTATGGGTCTATGAGGCTTAACTGGCATAAGAAGTCCGTAGTTTCTGGCTGATGCTTCACTTTACACCAGGAAGGTGATTTCATCAACTTTTGTGAATGATATGGGCCAAGAGTGTGATCGGTAGTTGCTTTCCTACTTACGATATTCTGTTCAAGATTTGGATTTTGCCAAATGAATTAGGATATAGTAATTTAACTAGTTGAGTAAAAAAAAGAAGAAAAAACTCAGCATCCAGAGCTTTTGACTAGTGTTTCCTATTCCCCTAGAGGCCTAGACAATTTGATAGTTCATCCTTAGATGGCAAACAAACATTTATTGAGTTGTTTGAATTTCAAACTTAGTTATGACTTTTAGCTTATATTGTTTCATTCAATTTGAATTTTGAATCATAGTATAGTATTTTTCTACCAAAATAAAAGATAATGATTTTGTATCAAATCATTACTTCCTCCGTTTCATAATGTAAGTCATTCTAGCATTTCCCACATTCATATTGATGTTAATGAATCTAGATAGATATATATGTCTATATTCATTAATATCAATATGAATGTGGGAAATGCTAGAATGACTTACATTGTGAAACGGAGGGAGTACATGTATTGAATTTTTGAAATGTTGTATACTGTTTTATAAATTGTGTCTGCTTTATGAAAGTATTCAACAACTGCAAGTGTGCAAAGTTCTCTTCTCTCTAGCATGATTGTCAAAATTTCGGTTTGCTTCTCCATGTCCCACATTCATGTTTGTGTACTGCTGTTCTCATGTGATTAATAATCGTATCATTCTCTGTTAATATGGCTTAACTTGCTTTTTTTAATTTTCCGAGATGTACAGTACATTAATAACCAGGCTTTACTAACTAAAATAATGTGCTTCTGTAGCTGTTTAGTTCTTTTAGTTGTTTTACTGGTCTCTTTTGCTGATGTTTTAGTGGGATATCTGGCTGCAACTTTAACTGAAATATCACATTTCTTTGTAAAAAGGACTAACCCAGCAGTGCTAAATATTGATCACATTTATACCTATGGATTCCACACACAGCTAATCAACTTCAAAGTGCTAAAAGGTAAAAACTCCTCGAATTAGGGTAGGGATATTAATAGATGGTTTTCTTAGCACTCCTTCATTATCTAAAATTTTGTACATATCAAAATATTGGTTTGGGGACAAGTTTGTATCTGCCAATGATTAAGCATAGTGATTCAAATCTTGCCTGATCCAATCAAGCTTGTCTGCCTATTAATCTCTGGATTACACATCTTCATGGCAGCCAAATGAGAAGCTTGGTCCTTCTCATGCATAGTGGCAATATGTTGTGTCTTTACTGATCAGTCACCAGCTACCAGTTCCACTAACCACTGCCTATGCCCGCAATGATTCCCTACTCTCTTTCATCTTGCATGGATAATTGTGTTGTAACACTCTCAACTATTCCACGATCTTGCCACTTTCCGCACTCTCAACTATTTCCTAATCTTTCACCTCCATCATGGATTTTGCTGAAATGGTGAAAGCGCTCCATACACGAGAGGGTGGTTCAGCTACCTGCTGCTGTAGATAGAATTGTGAGATCCAGCCATCCAGGATGCCTGCACCAATACATATGGCCCATATGCATATTCATTTGACAAGAGGATGACCACAACACTTCAGTAGTTCGTTCTTTCGGCTCAATCCTGCTATATATGACTGAGCAATGTCTAAACAATATATTATACCCTTTAAAATGAAAGTTTTAACTTTTAACCTCCAATATCATTGTGCTTGCATATAACTGAGTTTTTTATGATTAAAATACTGAAATAGAACTTATTGAGTGAATGGTTATTTTCTAGTGCTAGACTGTGCAAAAGAATAAAAGACCGTGGAATGATTTAGCCATCGACATGTCATTACAAATCACTTGTAATAAGGCATAGTTTAACAATAGTGTAGGAGAAACCACAGTTCATTAGCCGCTGTATAGTAAGAGGCTAGATGCTATATTTTCATGCAACAGATTAACTGATATGCCCATGAGAGGTGTACATTTCTTATTCCTGACATTCACTTCTAACTTTTTTTTGAGGATTCGTGACATTTACATTAGTTTGTATTGCTGAGATCTTATAAACATGTTACTGTCTAGGCCACACTATAATGTCATCTTGAAAGGAATTGATGTTGGTGGTACCGCACTAGGACTTCCAACAAATATTTTCGATTCAGGTAACAGTAAAGGTACCATCATTGATAGTGGGACAACATTGGCGTATGTCCCAGAGGGGGTTTATAAGGCTCTATTTGCCATGGTACGAAATCCTTTCTGAATCAATCCTCTTAGTTGAGAGTGATTTGTGCACATCATTATACATTTTCATGATTATTGTTTTGTAGGTATTTGATAAGCATCAGGATATATCCGTACAGACTTTACAAGACTTCAGTTGCTTCCAATATTCTGGAAGGTACGCATGATAATGGTCCCTTTTACATTGCTTATCAAGGTTTACATTAGGTGGTTCAAATTATAATGCATTGGTAATATGATATGTTTCTAATTTTTGTGTTCCTATTGCAGCGTCGATGATGGATTTCCTGAAGTTACTTTTCATTTTGAGGGAGACGTTTCACTGATTGTTTCTCCACATGATTATCTTTTCCAAAATGGGGTATTTAATAATCTCTCTTGCCTATTCTTTTTTTTTTTTTTGACCATACAACTTACAAACATTATGTTAGGCCGTGGGCATGCATGTTGAATTTAGTGCACAGATGACAGTTCCATCACAGCCACACTACTTTATGCTGTCCATTATTCATTTGGAGAAAGATACACCCTTTTATATTTTTTTTACTATGCAAATACCAACCATTATTTCTATTTTATAGATCTAAAATTTGAAACATTGGATAACTTTAGGTTGTTTTCTCATCAAAAGAATATAGTTTTTTCTTATGATCTTTCTACCATTATTGTACGTGGCAGAACTTCCTATGATACATTAATGCAAGTTGTGATAGTAAGTATTTCATGTAAATATCTAGAACCCTTTGTTGTGCAGAAGAATTTATACTGCATGGGGTTCCAAAATGGTGGAGTACAAACCAAGGATGGGAAAGATATGGTGCTTTTGGGAGGTGCATATTGCTTTGTGCTGTTCACCTATTTATGCCCCTACAAGTTTTATTTCTGTTCTAATGGTTGCCACTTACTTTAAGTTGTTCTCCTTTTTTTTTTTTTTTTTTTTTTTGCAAACTTACTTTCAGATCTAGTGCTTTCAAATAAGCTGGTTCTTTATGATTTAGAAAATCAAGCTATCGGGTGGGCAGATTACAACTGTAAGTCTTTGCTCATTGAAAATTAATCTTTTGCGCTGGGCACTTAATGTGCCATATTGCAATTTGAATTTGTTAGTAGATAAATATACTCTCTTTAACATATGATTGCACATTTGATCATATTGACCTTCACTGTTGTCTCAGGCTCCTCCAGCATTAAGATCAGTGATGACAAGGGATCAACATACACTGTTAATGCGGACGATATCTCCTCCGGCTGTGAAGTTCAGTGGCGCAAGTCCTTGATTTTGTTGCTAGCAACAACAGTGATCAGCTATTTAATGTTGTAACCTGGCTTTGGAATCTTGGGTGCACAATACGTCTGTTCTGAAAATGATAGAAACTGATTTTTATTCTTACGATAAAAGGGGGGAGAAAAAGTAGAAGCTTAGACTTGACACTGTGAGCACTTGTTTTGATAGGGGCACAGAGAGAGGAAATACTACACACCTAGCACATTGTACAAACAGGGTTGGACTAACACGAGCTTTGAAAAGCATACATTTAGAAGTAAATTCAATGTTGTTTGTTTCTAGAAATTGTCTAAACTGTTCTGCTTAATAAGCGGCATCATAGTTTTAGTCTGATTGCAATAACTTTTTCCATCATTTAATCGGTACGTCTCCATCATGTGTTTTTTTCCATCATTGCTCGACTTGTGTTTTCATCACCTTTTTTAGTGTCATGTGTTAGTTTACACTTGCATTTTTTTCCCGAATCAATCAGGTATAATTGATAGTTTCCTTTTTTAGTTAGCAAAGCTACAATATTAATTAACATGGTGAGATTTAGAACCTACAGTGCAGATATAAATTTACACTCAAATATACTGAATTTACAATGTAAAACACTCATGTTTAATCTAGTGTTGTTACGAACCCACTCCATGTGATTTAGTGAATTCCTGCACAAGCAAACAATTCTTCCTCCAACACTTGATACATGAGTATTTGGGGATACAAATGGGGGAAATGGAATCAAGACTGAGAATCAACAGTAGGTTGGAGAAGAAGAGATAGCTAGAGATTGGAGAAGAGAAGAGAAGAGAGATACAGAGGTTGAAGAGGAGAGAACATCGGAAGGAAGAAGTCAAGTTTCATCTGTTCTGTTCTCCATTTGTTGGCTATGCTCCTTTTGTAGTGGCTGGAGTGGTCGGCTTGTCGCAGCGGATTGGGCCTAGCCAGCCCTGAGCTCAATATGCATACCGATCTGGCCTAGTTACATGGCATTCTCTCCGCCTTGAAAATCAGCTTGTCCCCAAGCTGATGCAATTGAAGCTCAAGATCAGTGCCTCCAGGATCCCAGGGTAGCTGCAAGTAATCATCAAGAGCTAATACATAAGCACCAGCTGATCCACAAAATGCAACCACAAGAGATGACTCCATGCCAATAGAAGTGACAAAACTTGCACTCTGGTGGATGCATTGCACCTCCATTTGTCCAGAATTATAGTTAGGGATCTTGATACTAGTCACAAGCTTTTTGGATGGAAGGACGGCAAACATGGTCAGTGATAGAGAAATGCTAGATACTGTGCCCACTTGGATACTATCATGAGCATTCTTGTACTTGCAAACTGAGCTGAGATCAAGAGTATCACTCCCTCCCTTCTTCACTGTTGTGGCATATTTTCTGAACAGTTCAATACTTTGATATTTCAGTCCTCTTGTCACATTATTAACCACAAGTCTAAATTTAACTTGAGCAGGCAGTAGTTTAGGTTCAGCCAAAAGAATTGACAGTGGCAATAGTTTAGGTTCCCACAACACACTATTCCCAGTAGTCATACCATCAAAATAATGCACATCAGGTGAAAATCTCTAGAACTTTGCATAATACGTGGTCACCAATCCACGGAACCGCACCAAAGTGAGAGCAAACAACAACCATACCTTCACACCAGATAATCCAACAGACATACCTTCTGTAGAAATTTGGCAAGCTATTATAGTAATCAAATTGACAATAACTGGATCCCAAGATCTTATTCTTGTCATCTCAGCAATCTTGACATACACAAGCTTCACTGCCAATTGCACAGTCCCAGCTTCTAGGAAATTTATCAGGGCAAAAGCAGATAATAGCCATGTCCTCCCAATTGCTACAACATGGATCCATTTGCTTGGCATGACAGGAGTCCATGTCACATCATACACTACATCTTCAGAAACACTGCAATATACAATGCTGATTTGATGATAGTAAAGCAACATCATATCAACACCATCAATTTGTTGCTTTATCATTCCTTGAAAATGAAACCCTTGGTAAGCTGGAGCATCCACAATATATTTTCTCCATTGATAAGGCTTGCTCAGCAAATAATTAGCTGATAATTTGAACCGACACCAGCTCATAGCTTGCTGAATCAGTAAATTTTCATTCTCAAATTGAGCTAGACTGTAGCTTGGAACTAGCTGTCCCAATGACTGCATAGGCAGAGCAATATCCATCATATCTCCAACTAAAAGATTTGAAAAACTGTACCAATTGGACTTGACAACCTCACACTTCAGTTGCTCTTCCTGTAACATTCGTTCACCCAACAATTGCAGACCTTCTATGGTAGCCTTGGGAATTGAACAGACTGTTACAATAATCTGAATCTCTAGTTTCTGACCATGTAAATTCAGTTTTTCTACTTTAGCTTTAACTTCTGCTTGAACAGGTGGTGGCCAGGGCTGTACGTGCTTCACCACCACGCCTCCGCTGCCTTGATTAAATATATCTGGCCATGGCAAGAATCGAAAATCCAGTGGAACTGCTAGTCTCCAGGGAGGTACTACTTGCTGTCTAGCTGTGAAATCTGCTCCTGAGACAAAATCATCGTAGCGAACCTCACATTCAGAAGAGACAACAGGAAGGTTGGTGACACCAATGTAATTGCTCCGGCACAAAGCCAAACTCACATATGTAAATGGTCTGAACACATAAATGAGCTTGGTATCCACCTTGGTAAACTCGACACAATCATCAGTGACCATACCATCGGCATCACCATCAACCTTTTCCTTTTTTTCTTTTTGTCAAACCCTTGGTTGGTTTCACTTACACCATACTAAGCTTGTTAGTGTTGACAAGATGAGTTGAGTTAGCCTCATTACTGACCTCTGATAAGATGGGTACTGGATCAATGTTGACGCTCAGTGCCGTGGCATCTCCATTGGAATCCACACTCACGGTATAATCCTCCTTGGTGTTACGGCATGTCTCCAACATTTTGTCGATCATGGCCATCATCTTAGTGTACAAGTCCTGAGTGGTTTCCTCTGATTTCAACACCTCCTTGTCCATGCTAGCCCCAACAACCTTGGTCTCGGTGGAAGGTGCCGGAGTCGCCATGGTTGTTGATGAAGTTGAGGGTGCCAATGAAGCTTTAGTGGCTGGGAACACGCATTCTGTTGCAGCTGGTATGCTCTTGGCCCCTGATGTGGTGGTGGCATAACTTGGTCCCAACGTCGAACACTTGGTGGGCATCACGTTAGCACCATTTCCAGGGAAAGACTGCGTGTGCTGGACATTAAGCAGGCAACACCCATCGTAAATGTTGCGTTCATTGGTGTCAGATCGAGCCCTCTCCGCGTCACAGCTTGACTGGAACCAGACTAGCGCCTCAACGCCCCAACAACTCGTGGCGAGCACTTGCACTGCCACGGCTCCATAGCCGTTGTAGACTTGATGTAGTACCTTGCCAGTCACCGGGTAAAGGACCCGGCTCACTTGGACATGAAGAGCAACGCCTGCACCAGCTCCCAGCCAGCTCAGCATTTCTTCGAACACTTGGCAGGCGCCTCCAGTGCAACCCCCTCCAATGCTTGGATCTAGCCTCTGGACGTCACTGCTGCCACCGTGTGTCATCCACCTTGTCTCCTGCCCTGGAATCCCACGGATTGTTGGCTCTGATACTATATTGTTACAAATCCACTCCATGTGATTTAGTGAATTCCTGCACAAGCAAATAATTCTTCCTCCAACACTTGATAGATGAGTATTTGGGGATACAAATGGGGGAAATGGAATCAAGACTGAGAATCAGCAGTAGGTTGGAGAAGAAGAGATAGCTAGAGATTGGTGAGAGAAGAGAAGAGAGATACAGAGGTTGAAGAGGAGAGAGCATTGGAAGGAAGAAGTCAAGTTTCATCTGTTTTGTTCTCCATTTGTTGGCTCTGCTCCTTTTGTAGTGGCTGGAGTGGTCGGCTTGTCGCAGTGGATTGGGCCTAGCCAGCCCTGAGCTCAATATGCATACCGATCCGGCCCAGTTACATGACAAATGTCCACTGCCTAAGTGCTCTCGTTGAGTTGGAAGGAAAAATAACAGAGCTCTTGTTTGAGTTCGAGACAATCAACTCGTCACAACAAGTTGTTCCATATAAATTAGCTAAACACCCTCTCTTGTCTAATACTCCCTCCGCCCCAAAATATAAAGGATTTTGGTTAGACATGACACATACTAATACTATGAATTGGTCAGCCCGAAATATAAAGGATTTTGGTCAGACGTGACACGTCCCAATATTACGAATTTGAACAGAACACATGTCCAAATTCGTATTTAGTAGGATGTGTCACATCCGGTCAAAATCTTTTATATTTTGGAACGAGGAGAGTATTTACCCCCTATAAAAAAATACCCTTTGAGAGGGATTAGAGTTTACATATTCAAAACTTGAAAATAAAAAACATACTTTTATAAATATAAAAAACAAATATATATATTTTTTAAAAAATTCCTTTACACCTCATCCAAATCCCAATCGTGGTCTACCTACCCCAAACTCGGGGGAGCCTTCGCCGCGCCGGCGAGACACCACATGCCTCCGGCGCATCCGCCTCCGTGCGGGGTCGCGCCCGCCGCGGCGGCGACCTGCCCCCTCTTCCTCCTCCCCCGCCGGAGCCTGAGCCGGAGCCTCCACCTCCGCCTCCGCCGCCTCGCCCTCCCCGCCCCGCGCGCCGCCTCCCACGCCCACGACGCCGTCCTCCTTCGCCGCGCCGCCGACGCGGCCGACCGCTCCGCGGGGCTCACCTCCCCGCACCCCAACTTCGGGTGCGTCATCGCCAGGCCCCAGCTCGAGACTGACAACGCCGAGGCATGGGTGGTGGGCGAGGGGTTCCTCTACGCGCAGGGCACGCCCTGCGCAGAGCTCCTCGCCGCCCAGGAGGCCGGCGAGCACGCCCGCGGCGCCACGGCCTACCTCAACCTCGAGCCCGGGGACTGCTACGGGGACAGCACTGCCGTTTCCACCCTAGTCCAGGTGCTAATCCTTGGCCCTTCGCTGTCGCTCCCTTCTTTTGCACGCACATCTCACAATTCACAAAATATAATGAAAATATTGTTCAAATTCCTACATCGTGATGCAAATTTCCTGCGCCGTGCTGACCGATCGCTGTTCGTGCGAACTCATGCCTACTGTACCCTCCTGTCTCAGCTCCTACACATTAGTCCACCTTGCATAGGAGCTAATTTCGTCCAATCATCACTATGGCCACACCGAATCGTGCATTACTCTTAAAAGAAAAATAAACCAGTCATACCTATTGTTTATGTTGTCTCTTATGAGATATCTTTGAAAATTGAAGCGCAATCGGTACGCTAACATTCTATTAGGCAGGAATTACAAGGGTTGTGGTTGGTCTTAGGCACCCCTTAAAGCACCTGAGAGGAAAGGCAATTCAATCACTACGAAATGAAGGCATTCAAGTTGACGTTGTGGGCGAGGATCTGCACAGTAAATTATTTAAGGTTTTCTCCTGGATTATACTTTTCTTTGTTTTGATTAGTTGCAATATTCTAATTAGTAGTAGTAGTTGTTAAAGATTAAAGCTGTCACTATTCAGTAATTTTTCATCTACTCAACATCTTAAGCTACTAGGGGTATGTCATAACATGTTTAGAAAATTTTCTACAATAAAAAAAATCATTATCCATTGGGATATATTGCCAAAAAAAGGTAAGAATGATAATAATGCACAACAATAAATAATATTTCGCCAGGTAACTATAATTTGTATTCAGTTTGAAGGTTCTATTTATTATGTACACTGTGCCATCATGTGAATGTTGTTTTAGTTTAGTAAATTTATTGCTACAAGTCAATATGGAGCACTTGAGCTCTCACTTGATGTTATGTCATTTTTGGTTAATTTGTATTAGTATCTAATTTAGTATCATAGAATATATCATTATTTGATATTTTCATTTATTGAGGTTCAGTTGAGCTTCTGCTGTTACTATTTTGATGGTTAAACCCCTCCACCATGTGCAATAATCTTTTTATGACTGACATTTGATGTACCTACTTTTTAAGTGGATGCTATTCGGCTAGTGTTCACC
The DNA here is from genome assembly GCF_000147395.1 of Oryza glaberrima. NCBI lineage: Eukaryota > Viridiplantae > Streptophyta > Magnoliopsida > Poales > Poaceae > Oryza > Oryza glaberrima. The sequence continues at coordinate 15,855,515 of NC_068327.1, read as the reverse complement.
TTGGTATTTACCTTAATTAGTTTCAGTTTGTGTTTAATGTAGGAAGCTGTGTTTTCATCTAGAATATGAACATGTCGTTGCCTTAGGCTATACTGTATCGGTATATTTATATGCTCTCGTGGTAGTTATACTGTATTGGTATATTTGATTATGTCGTTGTGATTGTGGTAGTTATACTATGAATATTATCGATCTGTTCTTTCATTTTATGACCTTGATAATGTCTTTAGTTTTCACTGTAGGAAGCTCTTTCATAGCCTTGCTAATGCTTTTAGTTTTCACTGTAGGAAGCTCTTAAGTCATGCCTCATTGTAAATGCCCCATTACTTTACCGAGCTGCCTTCCGTGTTCCGTTCTCTGTCCTGAAGTATGCTATGACTGCAGATGGTAGGCTATATAATTCATTTGATTTGTTTATATTAATTCTGTCAATGTGTTATAATGCTATAGCTGAGCAAAAGTATCCAACCATGCTCTACTGGAAACTGGCAGGAAAAATTGCAGCAAGCAGTGGGCATGCATCTTGGGTAAGTGGCAAATCATCTAGAGGCAGAGTATTTGAATTGCGTGGAAGAAGCGATGCTATAATTGTAGGTGGAAATACAGTACGCCTTGATGGTATTGACTGGATAGTGCAATCTTCTATTTACTATATGTTTTATATATTGCTCCTCCATAAAATTGAATAGCTTTTGGTTGTGCCTTAGATCCTCGCTTAACTGCCAGGCATGTCAAGGGGCATGTTCCAGTGCGAATTGTAATGTCACAGTCTCTTAATCTTCCCGAGGAAGCAAATTTATGGAATGTACATGATGCATACACAATAGTTGCAACACAGAGAGGTGCTCGGAGAGATCTCCAAAAGAAACTTGCTTTGAAGGGTGTTGAAGTAGTGGAGTTTGACATGCTGAATCCTAGAGATGTTATGTCATATTGTTATGATCGTGGTTACCTCTCCGTATTATGGGAGTGTGGTGGGACCCTAGCAGCTTCTGCTATATCTGCAAGTGTTATTCATAAGGTAAATGTTTCTAAAATTAGATTCACACTATATGCATTCTATGTGCATTCACTAATGCTATAGATATCCAAGGTGAAAAGAACATGAACTAAATGGATACGAATTTATTTAGCCTTTATCAGCTTCTTATTTGCTACAATATGAATGCTGCAACGACTGGTAAGGAACCTTCTCATTGGGAATAATGTTGAAGCCTTTTACGTCTCTTAGAGGCCAACTCAACAGAATAATAAGGAAATATCTATGATTCATTCACTTGTTTTGCAACACCACATGTGACATATATCCGATCGTTGCATTATGCACCTCAGCCTGTTAACACTTGTTGTATTACTTACTTGATTGTTGATTGATTATATTTATTAGACTTAATCTAGTTTTGTGCCTTAATTAGCATTTTGTTTGCCTTGTCCTTAGTGAACTCTATTTATAGTGTTGATTTTTACATTTTTGAACAGGTGTATGCATTCTTGGCTCCAAAAATAATTGGGGGAGTGAATGCTCCAACACCAGTCGGTGAACTAGGGATGAATCAAATGACTCAAGCGATTGATTTAATTGATGTTTCTTACGAGCAGGTTAACTATCTATGTTTTAGTTCAAATAAGTATGCATAGTAGCTGCTAAATTAAAATTTTTACTCCATAATTTCTTTGTAGATCTCTCCCTTGTTTATGTAGAACTTATGATACCACCATTTTCATTCAGTTTGGACTAATGGCCTTTTCTTATTATATAATTTTGCATTGAACATCTGATTAACTAAACTGTTAGTGTACTCCCTCTGTCCCAAAAAGAATCAACCTAGGAGGGGATGTGACCCCTCCTAGGTTGATGTATGTGGACACAGTGTCCACATACATTGTCCTAGGAGGGGTCACATCCCCTCCTAGGTTGATTCTTTTTGGGATGGAGGGAGTAGGCCTGTAGGCATATGTATAATTTGGCATTTGTTGACAACGTCTGGATACTATATCTTTTTCTTTGCGATGGTGCAGATTGATAGGGACATGCTCATGAGTGGATTCATCCAACCTATTCCTGATCTCTCACCTGTAATACCATCTGTGGATGAAATGCCTTCAGTTGATCCAGAAGTATCTCCATATGAAACTAATATTATATCCTTCTACAAGACTTGGGATACCTTTGGTGCCTTCTCTAACTTTTCTCCCCATCCAATTCACATGCCCGATGAAAATGGAGACTATTTCACATGGCCAACAGTGGAGCACTATTACCAGGTTTATTTTTCTCTAACATTTTATTATTTTTGTGTGCTGTGAAAAAAAAAACACTTCATCAGGATTCGCTGAAATGTTATCTTAGCCTTCAATATCATGAACTGTATGTAGAATCTTTGTTTGCACTGTGATCATTAAGCTCAAAGTTTATTCAGGCACACAAGTTTATTGGTGTTGATGATCCTCAAGCAAGAGAGATTGTCCAAGAAATAAAGCTGGCTAAGAGTCCTGAAGAAGCTGCTAGAATAGGACGGACTCGGCAAAGAGAATTTCAAGAATTGGTATGTTTGAATGTTCTGGTTACTTCCATATTTGCTTGTTATAGTAGGAAATGATCTAACATACTGAGGGGCTATTTGGTTCAAGGCCCAAAGTAGATAACTAAAATTGTCAGTGTGAAAACCTGAAAAATGCCAAAGCGTGGAAAAATAGTTCTGTTTGTATTGTGGTTGTACCAATTTGCTTGCAATACCAAATTTGGCAAGAGATTTTCCACTCTTGGGTTTGCCTGCACATGGTGTTAGGTTTCATTTGAATTACCCAAAAAATTCTTGGTGTAACCAAATTTTGCCTCCGAAGTGCCCCTGTTTGATTGACTGATTTGTCCCACTTCAGGAGCATAGCAGCATCTGTTGCAAAGTAGTAGGTCATTCTTGTACATAACCATAGCTCGCCTCTCCCTTTCTGTCCTGAGTTTTATATTTGCATGAAAATCATGCTACATCTTAGAAACTGGCCCTACCACAAAAGATCTCCTGTCTTTCATGTTGTGCTACTGCAGGAACCAATCCTTCTGTGACTTAATCCAAATTGGTTTTACTATCAGCATAATTAGTCCCATCATTTGGATGGGAAAGAACACTTACCCAAAATCCAATCAGACAATTACTACCCATCGAGGAGCAAAGTTTGTTTCCTTGATCCTTTATGTTTAATAGTTCGTAACCCTTGCCACTCAAGTGATAGAGGGAGACCAGGATGGTTGGAACAGTATAGGCCTGATACATGTGTATCAGGTCCGATATACGTGGGTATCAGGTATGATACCTAGGTATCATGCCTATACCGTTCCAGAAGTACACCGTCCCCTAGTATTTCTGCAAGTGATATTGTGGAATTCTTGTCTGCACACGCAATAAGTGGATAAGTGCATACAATTAGTAGTACATCTTAGGCAGTTCCTCCTTTCTTAAGTTGCAAAACATTTATAAAAGATACTACCTCCGTTTCATAATGTAAGACTTTCTAGCATTGTCCATATTTATATAGATGTTAATGAATCTAGTCACACATATATGTCTAGATTCATTAACATCTATATGAATGTGAGCAATGCTAGAAAGACTTACATTATGAAACGGAGGAAGTACACAATAATTCAACTATTAATATGGTATATTTAGATGAAAGTTGTCTTACCATAACTTGCTACAAGAAACCTGTGATTGTCTGTGACTATTAGCCACCTGGCACAATTTTGTTCTTCCCTGTGGGTAACAATTTTCTGTTAGTTGAAATAAATGACCTATTAGCCACCTCGCACTCTGACAGTTCCAGCGTTGAACCAATATTCTGTAGGATCTCCATGACAATTGGCAGCAGTTTCTCTCTGAAAATATGTGCCGCCTCAGTTTCCTAGTTACAATGACTACTTCACTAGTATATATTAATTTGTATTTTGCAATTTTAGTGTGATAATCTTGCTTGGTTATGTAAATCAATATAATAATTATTCTTTTCAATTATTTATTCTCTTAGGTACGACCAGATTGGGATTCCATCAAAATTGAAGTGATGTACAGAGCTACAAAGCGCAAGTTCTCAACTTATTCCCATCTGACTGACATGCTGTTGTCAACGGCTGGCTCTGTTCTTGTTGAGGCGTCGCCCCACGATTTATTTTGGGGCGGTGGGCGCGAGGGCGAAGGTATGAATTACTTGGGTAGATTGCTGATGCAATTGCGATCAGAGATTCTAGGAACAATTCAAACAGCTGTTGAGGTAGGGGAGCCAGCTTGATTTGCTGGAGAGGTGATCATAACAGCAGACGTTTTGATCTGGGGTATTTATATGTATCATTATGGTGATTGCCTTCAAAATTTTGTGAAACATTTGTTTCTTTATCTCTCTAAATTCCTGTAGAAATTTGAGATGCTTTCGTTGCCGAATTTTATTTGTTATCATCTTGTTGTACTGGTCTGGTCTGCAAATATAAAATCAGAGCAGAGATAGAGGATGCATATATCACCCAAAACAAATTGTTCACATCAAGATTACTCTATACATATAATAAATAGTAAAGGAGGAAACCATGTAGTGCTACTATGAGATTTCTGCATACTTTTTTTATTAAAACCTGATAACTAATTTAATCGCGTTTTTGCTGACGAAGAAGGGCTTCCTGTAATTCCTGAGAGCGCAGGGTGCAGCAGTAGCACGGGGCTTTGGGGATCCCCAGGAAGGCGTCGGCGTCGACGTCCTTGTAGTTGGTCTCGTCGACGACGACGCTGTAGGGTGTCTGGCGCCGGTCGAGGATTTTCCGGGAATCAAAATCCAGCCGCCGCAACGCCATCTTCACCCGCCTCGCGATCATCCTGTCGTACCCCCGCCGCAACGCCATCTTCTCCTCACGCTCCCACGCTCCGCCGCCGCCGCCACCTCCTCCGGCGTCCTCACGACCTCCTCCTCGTTCTCGTCCAGCTCACGTATTACCACCATCGTCACGTACGAGTACGTTCACGTACCTTGTCGATTTGGAATTGGTCCGGCCGTCTGACTATTGGGGATTATTTTGAAACCCGTCCGTCCGTAAGTAACTCGTCTCTCCGACTGCAAAAGCGAAGCTGTTTTTTTTTAATAATTAGAAAATTAGAAAATAGCGAAGCTGAATAGGGCATGTTTATTGGTAGTGACGAGTATGGTCTCTTAAACAATACAAGATTATGTAGAGACCGTGTCTTTACAATATTTGAGACGACAAAGGCTCTAATCATTAACTTCAAAAATATTCCTTTTGTTAATATTCTTTTCATTTTTTTATCCTCATGCAACCATATTTTCATATTACAATGATTAAGAGTCGTTGTTAGGGTATGTACAAAGGTAGAGTCTAATATGAGCTATCTATATTAATTAATATCACTAGAGACTATCCTTTTACAATAGTAGAGACAATACGATTTCTAAACCATTAATGCACTAAATATTTTTTTATTATAATTCTTTTCTTTTCTCCAACCTCATGCAACAAACTTTCCGTTAATAAATGCTAAGAGTCGACTCTGAAAAGAGCCCGTTATTAGACACCATTGTACATGCCCTTAAGCGTTGTTATGCATAACAACGATGCTTTGTCTCTCCTCTTTCTCTTTCTTTCATGTCAAAAGGTATTCCTAATTAGCAACGCTAAGAGACCATTATTGGCAACCATTGTACATGCCCTTAGTCCGGTCTTTCTGACAATAATTATTGGCAACCATTGTATATGCCCTTAGTCCGGTTTTTCTGACAATATGTGTGACTGAGAGGGCCTAACTTCAACATAGCCAAAATTTCGAGGTTGCGAGAATCGGTAAACTGATCATTTTTTTTAAAACAAAAAATTGAATTTCAAAAAAAAATCATAACATTTGTTAAAATTTTATTGGGTTTTAATGGTTTATAATAGAGAAAGCCGCCAAGGAGTGAAACTGAAATAGTCAATAAATTTGTGAATAATTAACTTTTTTTTGTTGTCCCACATTAAAGGATGTTGTTTCCAGTCGCAAAGTTTCATATTAATAAAACATGTTAAAATACGTAAAACTTCAACATTTGAAGGCTATAATAAGAAAAAATGAAAAAAAAAATCACACACCACCTGTGCTGAACACTTGTACACACTACGAAGCATGACCTACAATACAACCAACTACTCGTCTAGCTCACCCAACACCATCTCTAGACAGCTCAGAAAAAACTCGAAGGCTCCTGGACATCATTATTGGGCAGACTAGGTGATTCTCCGTGCTTTGCTGCGAAAATTGCTAAGTAACTTATAATGTTTTTTTAATAATCGAGCTAAAAGTAAAAAAATATATTAGTTATTAACAACAAATAAAATTGGTTTGTCAAATTATATTAAGAGAAAAATAAATTTAGTAGACTACGTATAAGATTGTAGATAAAATATGATATCCCGCACTTTGATTATATGATGTTAAGTATTATAAAAATGATGGGCCTATTCGGCTGCTAGGGCTGCGGCTGCGTCGCAGCCGGCACGGATAGTGCTGCACTCACTGTTTTTTCTATTATAATATGTTTGTTTTGTGTTGAAAATATTGCTATATTTTTAACTTAAAAATGTTTAAGTAGAAAAAATTCAAAACGATTTATGATATGAAACAGAGGGAAACGACTTATAATAGGACAAATTGACCAAGTTTATTTATAATAGGAAAAACTTGACCATGTTCATTTTTTTTAAGCAAACAAGAAATTTTGTTACTCATGATCCGAGATATCCTTGGCGACCAAACGAGTGATACAAACTGGAATTGCCACCAGTACTAGTTCAGACTGAGCGAGGCAAACAGAGCCAAGCAGAGCTAACACATGATCTACTCTATTACATTCTCTAGACATATATGACTAACCTGAAAACTGACAAAATTTGTCACCAACAGTTGTTTCAGTTCAAGCACCAAGCCACCGCAAATGGAGAGATCATAGTCCGTAGATATTACTGCTTGTTTAACCATTGCCGCATCAGTTTCCAGGGAAATTCTCCCAATTTGCAGCTGTAGAACCATTGCCTCAACTCCATACACACGCTGTGAGTTCAGCCTGAAAAGCAGTAGAATTCTGGAGGCATCCTCTACCTGCTAGTACAACGTCTCCATCCGAATCCCTAATGATATAGCCCCACCCATCTGCTTGCTTCTCATGTGAAAAGGCCCCATCGCAGTTCAGTTTCGAAGTGCCAATTGCTGGTTTCTCCTAGCGGGCAGCAGCGGAGGGGGTATCTTACTACTACTAGAGTCCGATCGTTTGGTCCAATAAGCCGAAGCAAAAGCTAAAATTTAAAATTTAATTTGAAAGTTAATTTTAAGATATATTCAACTTAATTTCTTTTTAGCGTTGGCTTTAAGTCACTACAAATAAATATTACCTATAAATGAATTTTTATTCCCTAATAAACCGTTTTGACTTATTATGAAATATGGAGAACCGACAAGACGCTCAGTACAGCTTGTCCAAATTCGTTATATATATATATATGTCACATCCAACCAAAATCCCTTATATTTAGGAATAGAGGGAGTATCTTTTTATACTTTGGTTTTATTATTGTCATCAGTGTTCGCCATCAATTAAATATACTTTTTAATTGCTGCATTGACCTTATTGCTCCACATTGTAGGTTCTCTCTTTTCTGTCAAATTTGTTCAGGCACACAAGTTTGTTGGTGTTGACCATCCTCAAGCAAATAAGGGCAAATAGTCCTGAAGAGGCTACTAGAATATAGCACGGACTCAACAAAGAGAAGATTGGTAAGTTCGAATATTCTGCTTATTTTGATTTTTGCTGATTATAGTTGGGAATGATCAAGACCAATTGTTCTAAAAAGTTCTTAAGCTGTATAGGTGCCTGTTAGGCTGTATGGGCTAATGGGCGGTACAAGGTGGGTGACTGCACAAAATACCAAAACCTGCAAAACCTGCAACATTTTGATGACAATAGCCAATAGGTCATCCTATCGTGCTATCTTAATGGTTCGTACATTTACTTCATATTAAGAATGATCGAACATTTGCTTTATATTCATTATTTGAAATATACTTTTTAATTGCTGTATTGAGCTATAAAATGCAACTTCACATATCCCGATTTGACTGATGCTGCTGTCAATGGCTGGCTCTGTTCTCGTTGAGGCATCACCGCATGGATCATGATTTATTTTGGGGTGTTGGAAGCGAGGACAAAGGTATGAATTACTTGGGCAGATTGCTGATGCAATCGAGATTAGAGATTCTGGGAACAATTAGGCGGACTGATTGTCTGGAGATGTGATCATAGCACCTCTTGGAAGCTTATTGCCTAATTATAATGTACTCTGGTGCCATCAAATTTGTGCGTAACATTGTGTTTTTTTTTGGTGTGCTTTTAATTCCTATATAAAATCAAGATGCTTGAAACCATCTTTCTTTTACTTAATCCTCTTCTAAAAGAGTTTCAGGTTTTGCGTACTATTATTACTTAACCTCATACGTTATCATCCCCAAGTTATGAAGATATCCAATTTACAAGTGTTCATAAGATGCACAGTCAGCCCAAAAAAAAAAAAGCATTTCGATGGTGTTCCTAATTTCCCCTTAATCCATAGCTATGTACTGGGTGGTTGCAACTTGCAACTATCTTGGTTCAAGTTCTGTGATCGTCACCTTATTGAGTGAAGGATTCAGATTGTTAATACCATGATGGATATGGTTCTCATCATTCAGCCTAAAGAGAAAGGCAGGCCTGGAAGGAGCTGGCAAGGTTGTAGATTTCCCAACGATCATCAGAATCACATTGGACATCCGGGGCCTATCACCTGGATTCTCTTGAACACACAATAGTCCAATGTGTATGCACTTGAGAATCTCGCTTTCGGCACTTCTACAGCGCAATGATGGATCCACTATCTCTGTTATTGTGCCCCTAGTCCAATTCTCCCATACCTGTGCACAAATTATGACACGTATCAGAAAGCTACTGCCTCCGTTTCAAATTAGTAGTCTTGACTTTTTTCTTATAAAGTTTGACCATTCGTCTTATTTGAAAAAACAGTGCAAATATAAAAATAGAGAAATCATACTTAAAGTACTTTTGATAATAAAGAAAATCACAAAAAAAATAATTTCATAATATTTTGAATAAGACGAAAGATCAGAAGTTACAAAAAAAACTCAAAGCGACAAGTATTATGGGACGGAGGTAGTAACATATAGCCAATCTTTTTAGAATAGGGACCAAGTAAATAAAATACTGACATAGCTTAAAAGATGCTCAGTCCATATTGTTTCAGATGAGATAGTGTTTCTCCTCCCAGTCAATATTTCTAGAATAATTACTCCAAAGCTAAAGATATCTGACTTAGTGGAAACATGACCAAGAACTGCATACTCAGGTGCCATATATCCACTGCATATATTGAAAAACAAAAAGCAGAACATTAGTTCTCTGGGAGGAGGTAAAAATTTCCAATGATAAACTAGAACTAGCATAATTGTCTTCACATATACTTACTAGGTTCCGGCAACTCGTCTTGTGATATGATCTGTGTGGTCTCCCTCAAAAACACTTGCCAAGCCGAAGTCAGATATCTTAGGATTCAAATCCATGTCAAGTAATATATTGCTTGGTTTTAAATCCCTATGTATAACTTTCACACGAGACTCATCATGTAGGTATACCAAGCCTCGAGCAATACCACAAATGATCTTGTAACGTGCATCCCAAGCCAATTGTTCACGCTTTTTGTCATCTATATTTAAATCTTGTAAATAAATCATTGCATATAAAAAGTACATCTTATATATGCTAGCAAAATATAAAAGTTGTTACTAACTTTCAAGGTCCAATATGGTGCATGTGAGTGATAAAGGTAAACATTGCAAAAAATGGTTATTTTCATCAATTGTTGTAGCATGTCTGAACTAGCTAACGCCTAGGAAGAGTTTTATTCAATGCGATTTTCCTTTTTGTAGCTGTGCAGGATATTTTTATGATTGTATTAAGCATATGGTGTTCTTTGTATATTTATTCGACATGCATTATGTAGCTCATTTGAGCCCATTGCGATCTAAGGTCCAACTTCACAAACCACCCAGATAGGGCAGAAGCACCATACATATATTCCTTTTTCTTTTGTTTCAATTATTACTTGTTTGGTAAATAGAAAGGTGGAAATAGAAATCAATAAAACTAGTGAAATACAAGAGTACTTGAAACAAGAAATGAAGTAGAAATTTCGTTACCGAAAATAAAGGTGTCAAGACTTTTGTTTGGAATGTACTCGTACACAAGCAACTTGTCTTCTTCATTTAGGCAAGCTCCTAGTAACTTAACTAGATTCCTGTGTTGGAGTTTAGCAACTAACAAGAGCTCGTTTTTTAGCTCACGCAGACCTTGCTTTGATCCTTTTGCTAGTCTTTTTACTGCTATTTCTTGACCATCTGGCATTAAGCCCTGAAAAATAACAACATAAATTAATGAACAATTATACGATTGGCTACATGTATCTGCAACTACTCATGGCAGTATTAAGTGTACCAGGTAGAAACTAGCCTTATAGCAGGATACCAAAAGCTCGAAACTCAAGTGGATTTTTTTTTAATAATGGAATTTATTCCGGCCTTAGATTCGAAGATACATCTAATTATTACAGGGATTACAGGTCGAAACTCAGTGAATAGGTCAATTACAAAGTGAGATTATTAATGCGAATTTTTCGAATATATCACGGTGGCTTTTCTATTTAATGTGAGCCATGTAGATTCAATCCAATAAGGTTTATCCTGTTTCAAGGATTTTATTTCTTGATTAGGAGAACAATGAGCTCTCTTAAAATTGAGAAACAATGATTAGGAAGCTGAAAGAAGCAATACTGGATTTATTTTTGGATCACCTTATAGACTTTGCCAAATCCTCCTTCCCCTAGTTTGTTTTCTTCAGCAAAATTACCTGTAGCTGATCTTATCACTGATGGGTCCAACAACACTGATTTAATATCTTCAACTTCCTCTGAACAAGCTGTATGAAATTAACAAAAAGAGAATTGAATTGTTTTTTATTAGATCTGATAAAATAGAGGTTAGAGAGAACATCTATTTTGATTGGTATGTATGTTACATATATAAATATTTTTTTTTGAAAAGAACATAGATAAATATTGATTAGGTCATAAGATTTTTCCAATGAACAACATAATTCTCTGAAACTTTCAGGGCAGAGTGTAGAGGCCAGAGAGAGAAAGCTATAACATATTGTAATTGTATTGATAGTACTGTAATGATGCTTACATGATTGCCTTCTCTTCAAACTTGATCTGTTTCTCCACAGGCATATTGAAATAGCTGAGATTATACCAAGTCCTATCGACACAGGAAGGACAATTAGCAGGATTGCAGGGTTACTCTTGCTACCTTTGCTGCTTTGGCTGCTGCTGCTGTTTCCAGTTGAGCTATTGCCGTTTGCCTGCTGATTAGTACCATTTCCTTTATCTGTGTACTGATACAAATTAGACTGAAAAACGAACATCTGTGGATCAATCACATGTATGATCCACGATTTCATTTTTTTCAACTATATAAGTTAGAGCTTCATGAAAGGGGGAAAAATAAAACCCAATCGTTCAAATTTCAAAAGAATATTACACATATTAAGTGTTCTGCGATGCGAGTGATAATGCACTAGGAACACACGTGCGTCAAAATAGCAATGCTGATAATTTAATCATTTTTAATGCAATTTTGGGTCAGTGGATAAGCAATGAAAATGCTGGAGATGACAATCAGGGAGAGTCATACCAGGAACCAGCCCTGGCAAGGAGATGCCGGCTTGGCTGCAGCTGTAGGGACGCTGGCCAGCGACGTTGCCCGGAGGGTCGTAGTTGCAGGCGATGAACGTTCCGCCACCCGCACTGTCGTCACAGGTGACGCTCGCGCACCCAACCCTTGTGGAGTTGGTCCACATGAGCTGGGTGTATTCACCGCACTCTTGCCCGTCTTTGCACGTGTTGCCGTTGCAGTTGTAGTTCTTCGCCTCCCCTAGCCAGGAGAAGAGCGCGTCCGAGGCGGTCCAGCTTATGTGGGCGACTCCCTGGAACAGGTTCTCGCCGTACGGGCCATTGGAGTGAACGTTCCTGCAGTCGCTCTTCCGCTTCTCGGCGTAGTCTGCGGCGTAGGCGGCCACGGTGCTGTCCCAAGAGAGCATGCCCGCGCCAACGCCTGCCCGGGCTGCGTTGTGGAGGTTGAGGAAATCTTGCGGTGAACTCTGCGCTGCAATGCCCAATAAAATTGGAACAAGAGAAGTTAAAGACAACTGATTTAGTTAGAATCTTTTTACTAACAAATCAAATAAGATGATAAGAGCATTATCAACAGGTTACTTATAATACCCCCTTAAAAAATTGATTGTTTTTGGGTTTTTTTAAACTGAAAATAATAAGAAGTAAAAAAACTCCTCCCTCCAACGGGTAGCCTAAATTCAATCCCTAAAACTTAAAAGTGAACCCTTCTGTTAAACTACCAACAAAACATTCCGTTTTTTTTCTTTCACGCGCAAAAAGATCGATATCTACCACGCGTAGGAACGGGAGGAGAGAGACAGGAGTACGAGATTGGGAGCGACTTTCGCTCCCGCATATAGACGGAGCGAGGAATCGAGAAAAGGGAACTCCAAAACTCGGGTAGGAGAGTAGGGGATCTGTTGGAGCTGTTTTTTGAACTAAAATCCTTCAAAAATTAGTTTTAGGAATCAGATAAGTAAACTGTTGGTGATGCTCTAAGGTTTGCTTTTTAGCCTAAATTCTTCCCGCGAGCCTCGGGTTAGACGTGCGGTTGGGAGATACACATCCCGTTTTCACCCCTACTGAAGTGTTGAACATGTTCAACCTTTACTGAAGTGTTAAACTCCACCTAGCTAACTTCTGGCGGCAGTCATATCAACCCACATTACATAGGTATTTTGTCCTGTTTCTTTTCATGGGAAAGATGATATGTCTACCAAATATGGAGAATCAAATGAATCTTACATACTCCCTCCGTTCTAAAATTTAGCTACTTCTAAAGTTTTCTCATGGAGATAGACATGTACAATGATCACCAATTATGAATATTGGTTGACATGAAAGAGAGAGACAAACATATCTTTGCTACGGTTAACAACATACAACAACGACTCTCGTATTCAATAAAATAGAAACTTTGTTGCGCGAAAAAAAGAAAAAGAATAGTAATAAAAAAATATTTTGTAGATTAATGGTTAAAAAAGAACGCGCGCCCTTCATTAATTGTCGCGGTTGGTGAGAGATGAGTAGGGTTGTTGAGATGAAGTATACTCCCACTGTCCTAAAAAGACCGAATTCTTTGGTTTTCGTGTCTAACGTTTGACCGTCCGTTTTATATGAAATTTTTTTTATGATTAGTATTTTCATTTTTGTTAGATGATAAAACATGAATAATACTTTATGCATAACTTATCTTTTTAATTTTTTTTTTCAAATAAGACGAACGGTCGAACGCTAGACACGGAAACCTAGGAATTGAGTTTTTTTTTTAGGACGGAGGGAGTATTTTTGACATTTTATCATCACAAACATTCATCAATACTTCAGATTTTGGGGTAAATTTTGAGCGTTAGAGGTAGGTTCGGGACATATATAGGGATCACCTGTTTGATTGAAGCGGCCGCATCCGCCGTACGCCTGGACACCCAGCACATTGCCGGGGGGATCGTATTCGCAGATTATGAACGTGCCGCGGTCCGCATCGCAGTTCACGGCCGCGCACCCGACCTTGGTCGTCTTTGCCCACACCATCTGCGTGTAGTGACCGCATTTGTAGAACTGCTTCTCCGAGTGCCAACCTTGGTCACCGGCGCACGAGCCGTCGCTGCAGTTGTAGAACTGCTTCTCCGAGGCCCACGAGGCTACCGCGTTGGCGGCCGTCCAGTTGGCGCCCGCGCTGCCCCAGAATATGCTCTCCCCGTATGGTCCGCCGGAGTGCTGGAGGTTGCAGTCGCCTTTCCTCGTGGCGGCGTACCTCCGTGCGTAGGCCGCCACCGTGTCGTCCCACGTGAGCGGTGCGACGCCGACGTCGGCGCGGGCTCGGTTCTGGAGGTCCAGGAAGGGCTGCGCTGAGCCTAGGGAATCGGCTGCGGCGGCGGCGGCGGGGGCGACGAGCACGGTGACCACGCACAGACACGGCAGCAGGAGCACGGCCATCCGTGCCGCTCCCGCGCGCCTGCTTCTTGCTTAGAGGTGCGTCGGTGCCTCGCTAGAAAGTAGGAGTAGAAAGCGCAAGGGACCGTGCTCAAAGGGGCGTTTACTGGTGCCAGCACTCCTCAGCACGGTCTCGATTGGCTGCTCTGCCTTATTGACCACGACTTGGTGAAGGACAAGTCCACGCGATCTGGTACAAACGATGGGAAAGGCTATCTAAAAATAACAATGCCCCGGGGCCCACCCACACATGAACAGTTCAGGTGTCTATCTTCTAGTTCTAGGGCTGTGCGTAGTTCCACGCTAAAATTAAAAATTTGAAGTAACGGATTTGCTATCCTACTGTCGACAGTTTTTCGGTGAAAACTGTCGAATTTTTAACCGTACGATATGCTTTGAGATTTGTGCTGTGGAGGGAAAAAAGTTTTGAGATTTGTGCTGTGGAGGAAAAAAAGTTTTTAGGGGTGAAAACTGTCGAATTTTTAACCGTACGATATGCTTTGAGATTTGTGCTATGGAGGAAAAATGATATGCTTTGATATTTGTGCTGTGGAGGAAAAAATGGAAAAAAAAGATATTTGTGCTGTGGAGGAAAAAATGGAAAAAAAACCTGATGCTCACGGCAAGGACAGAACCCGAGACCTGCAGCTTGCATGCTCATTCAACTAACCAATTGCTCCATCCAATTTTTTAGAGTTACATATGAGTTACATATTACTTATATTGCAGTTACATAGTAGTTACAATGTAATTACATAGTAGTTACAATTGAAAGTTTTTCATTAAAAAAACTGTCGAATGTTGTATAGCTACTCCCTTGAAGAAAATTGGAACGATGTGATAGAAAAGTTAAAAATTTGTGTATGTAGGAAAGTTTGATGTGACGAAAAAGTTAAAAATTTGAAGAAAATAGTTGGGAACTAAACTAGGCCTAGGTGGAAAAGGCGATTGAAATATTCCAAATACATTTTGTCAATTGACGTATCTGCTCAAATTCTGTTGGGCATTTGGGCTTTTGTTTTGTTTCCTGGATTTGTGGGCTTTCCTTTTTTCTTTTCGGCTTTAAAGACCTTGTAAATTACCATTTTTTATGGACTTTCTTGGGTGTGTTAGGTGCTCTGGGTAAACCGTGCGTTTTTTTTGCAAAATGTTGTTATACAAAAGTTGCTTAAAAATTAAATTAATTTTTTTTTGAAAAAAATAGCTAACACTCAATTAATCACACGCTAATGGACTGCTCCGTTTTCCGTGCGGAGGAGATGGGCTCCCAACCCCAAGTTACAAACGCAGCCTTAGTTTGGGTTGTTTTGTTTGAGTGGGCTTCATCTTAAAATGAAATTGTGCTTCTACTTTGGGACAATCTAACCCAAAACAACCACATACAAAAATAAGATATTGAGCCTCCCATATTTAGGAATGAAATCGGTTCAGATGGTTTCCGATATCCAGATACATTACCAGAAACATTCTTGGATGCATAAATTTAGATAGGGAAATGAATACGGAGATAAAAAATGGCTGGAAACTATCAAGAGTATTTTTTCGAATATCTACATATAGAATTTTTTTAAAAAAAAATGTATATATACATGCTCTCTATCAAAAGTTATAAAGCTCGACAAGATCTACTACTTTGTTTTTTATGGCCTTTTTAGATGAAATTATTTAAAGTGCAAAACAGATATTACAAAACTGTTTTGGAGAGGCGAAATAAAATGAATAATATCTTTAATCTAGACAACGAGAGGTTAACAGGTGAGATGATAAGCTATGCATGGAGGAAGAGGTCTTGAGGTCTTGAGTTCAAGTAAGGGATAAAGAAGTGAAAAATGGGTCTATTAAGAGACTGACTACAAAAATTAAGTTTCGCAAATGGTTGTGGAACTGCCTATGAAAATCAACTATATAAAATTTGAAAATGTTGACCTATTATTTCAGAAAAATAACAAGCATGCTCAATTTGAGGGGTCTTTATATTTCGATAAATATTTATTGCCGCATTCATCCATTTTATATTCGCTCCATATTTATACTTGATAATGTTCGTTTTCATTTTTATAACCAGGGTTTCCGATTCCGATTCCGAGTAAAGAAAATATGAAAATGTTATGGTGAAGCTAGTTTTCATCCGTTTCCAATCCATTTTCATCCCTAACCGTATTGGGCCAAAAATAAAGCAAAATAATATAGGAAAAAACATGATTCTATATTCTACAAAGTGAAATAGTACATGCTTGATACTATACTTTGATTAGTTGTAGTTACTTTACTCAGAAATATTGGTTGATTTTATTGGTCCACTACCCGGTAAGATTAGAGAAGAGATAAAAACCACCATTTCCTTCCCTATCAAGAAAGGATACTAAGCGATAAATTCGTTTTTGTGTGATTGGTAAAAAATAGATTTGTATTATTCAAATAGGATACTAACCCCAAAACCCCACCAGCATCCCTATTAAATAAAGAAGAAAGGCAAAGGGGACCGGTGAAGTCTTGACTCAAACCCTAACCTAAGTAGCTCAATCGGTAAAGGTTGGAAGGGTTCGTGAGGTGATATCTAGAATTTTTTCACGTTTCATCACCAGAGAAACCGACGCTTTCTACTTCCCCTACGGCATGAAGAACCAGAAGAAGCTGAAAAATCAAGAAGAAAAGAGGAAGAAAGAATATCAAGCAAAACCAAAGGATCGGCTTCAATGGCTTCACAACAGGTCAGTTAGATCAATAATTTTCGCATTAAGCAAAGGTAATCATTTTTAGACTAAAATTTATAGTGATTAAGTAAATTAAACCCCAACATTGTGGCATCAGAACATAATATTAGCCGCTTGATCCCATCAACCCTAAATGAAGCCATTGTGCCAATTGAAACCCTAAATTGAGAAGAAATCCCCAAATCAAATTAAGCTCCATTGAATTCGGACTAAATCCTTACTGGATTGGAGCCTAAGCCACCGGAGTCGCCACGCGACATCAGTTCTGTTGCACGGGCTTCGCCTGGAAGCAGGCGTCACCGCTGTCGCCGCGCAGGCATCATGGTTGTGCCGACTCCACCGTGCGATCACCGTCGAGAACACCCACTGACCCCACATGACAGATCCACCGTGTCGCGTGGGGACAGGAAGCATTGACTCAACACGGTTTGGCAGTTTGGGTGTGTGTAGTTAACGCTAAAATTGAAAGTTTGATTGAAATTGAAACGATGTGACGAAAAAATTAGAAGTTGATGTGTGTAGAAAAGTTTTGATATGATAGAAAAGTTGAAAGTTTAAAGAAAAAATTAGGAACTAAAAGCAGGCCTTTGGCTGCGGTTCTCATTGCGCCCCCTAGCTGAAAAATCGATGGAGCCACATGGCGGAACAACCACATGCACGCACCACTTCACCCCACCGCCGTCGTCGCGCGAAAAAGCTATTCGGCGATTAGTCGCGCGCACCCCTCTCCGCGCGACTGGACACGTGTCACGCGCGGAAAGGGGGCGGCGGACGCGCCGCGCGAGAGGAGGAGGGAGTAGCGAGTTTTCCTTTTTTTTTTCCTTTTTTGTCGCTTCTGTTCGGTTGTATTTCTTTTCTTTTTTTTCTCCGTTTTTCTCGTTTCTTTTCGGTTTGTTTTTTCTTTTTTTCCCGGTTTCTGTTCTGTCTGGTTCTTTTCCCGTTTATTTTTAGAGATGCATGAATATAGAGTTTGTATTCGTATGTATGCAAAGTTTGTATTCGTACATATGTAAAGTTTGTATATGCGTATGCAAAGTTTGTATACGCATATACAAACTTTGTATATGTGATGTATTTTCTAGTTTTTATTTTATTTTTTTAATACGTACGTATATAAAGTTTGTATATATCCTATACAAAGTTTGTTCATATCGTATATAAAGTTTGTATACGTGTATATTTTTTATACATAAGTATATATATATATATATATATATATATATATATATATATATATATATATATATATTTTTGGGATGATCTGCGAGAATCCTAATTCACGCGCGCGCGCCGGCAGCGCGCACTTCCGGCCCATACGGCACATGCAGCGCGCGCACGATTTTTTCTTCTCTAACCACTGTTGTTTTCTTTTTTTTTCCCGCTTTTTTTCTTCCGTGATTTTTTTTTCGCTTTCCTTTTTTTTTTTGCTTTTTTTCCTGATTACTTTTTAATCTTCCAGCAGCAAGTGTTTTCAATTTTTTTTTGAAAGTTTTTAAATCTTGACTTGAAAATTTTTAAATCTTAATTTAAAAAAATTTAAATCTCGAGTTGAAAGTTTTCAAATTCGAGTCGAAAGTTTTCAAATCCGAGTTGAATGTTTTCAAATCTCGACCTGAAAGTTTTCAAATCCGAATTGAAAGTTTTCAAATCTCGAGCTGAAAGTTTTCAAATCCGAGTTGAAAGTTTTCAAATCTCAAACTGAAAGTTTTCAAATCTCGAACTGAAAGTTTTCAAATTTGAGTTGAAAGTTTTCAAATCTCGAGTTGAAAGTTTTCAAAAATTTTCTTGCAAATTGAAAATTTGCAAAGTTTGAGTTGAAAGTTTTCAAAATTTGAGTTCAAAGTTTAAATCTTAAGTCAAAAGTTTTCAAATATAACTTAAATTTTTTTCAATCTATTAGTAAAAAAATCTCCTAATAAAATAAAAAATCTATTGTTAATTTCCGTCATTATCCTTAACTACCGTATTCTTCCGAGAACGTGCGCCGCGTGCACGCTAGTTCTGGCTCGCGGCGCGTACGCGCGTACTAGGAAGGCCCGATGATCTGACCCTTCCAACAGATCAGACAGCTCACATCCTCCCCGTCCCCACTTCTTACCGCTACGTTAATGGGCCACGCATCCTTGCCCTTTTGCCACCGCATTGGGCCGCCTCCGCCAGGCGCATGCCTTCGGGACACGAAAACTAAGGGCAATAGCAGTGCAAGCTATAGGGCCCATACCCCTAGCCCAAAGTCATAGTTCAAAAACACTCACCCCATAGTGGAAGCACCTATATATGTGGCTTAATTAGATAGAGACGCAAGTGAAGGAAACGAAGCCCACAATGGGCGAGACTCTATGCGAGGACACGGGTAGCGCACCCAAATTTATTTTCCTCACCTACCCCTCACCCTCAGCGCATCTCCTCCTTCGCCTCGCCTTCTCCTCCCTCGTCGTGCTCTCCTCCCTCACGGCGGACGTCGGGGACACCGCCGCCGTGCGCCTCGCCTCGCCGTCGACCGCGCTGCCCGCTCCTCCTCCCGCTCGGACTCGGGAGCGGTGGGGGCGGCTGTAGTGGACGGCGCGACGCCGACGGTAGGAGCGGCGGGAGTGGACGAGACGGCTCCGACGGGCGGCTGGCGGCGGGAGCGGACGGCTTTTACACCTCCGCGGCGCAGGAGGTCGTCGTGGCGGTAGCGGCGGCGGTGGATCTGTCCGCCGTCCCTCCCCTCTCCCTCCCCCACTCCATTGCTTCGACTGCTTCTGCCTCCGGTGACGCGTCGATCCATCTATCTCGCTGCCGCCGCCATTTTTGTTTCTTGGGAGCTCGCCGGTGACGTGGTATGTGTGTTGGTGGTGTGTGTTCAGATTTGTTGATTTGTGTTCGATTTTTGTTTACTTGCCCTCGATTTGTGTTCTTTGATTTGTTGCATTGTTCTGATTTGGTTTTGATTTTGATTTGTGTTGATGCAGCTGGAAGTGTGCTAGGCGCCTCCCAGCTCGTCGGGCACCCCGGTGGCAGCTGCGGCGCCGTCCGACGAGATGGCGAGGCCGCCCTGGATTTTGCTGTAGCAGGAGTGGATTTGGAGGGCGTATCGGGGATTTCGCCCTTGGATTTCACCGCGAGGGCACGCGTGGGCGAAGCCACGACGCCCACAGCGCGCGCACCTCCAGTCTTCTCCTCTGCTCGCGGCATCGTTTTGATGAAGTCCTGCGTCGCTCAACATGGAGACGAGGTTCCAACTTGAGACGCGGGTCCAAGCGACACGGCATCAAAAATCCAACGTGGCGCCCCATAGCACCGGTCCATGGTGGAGCACTGTAAAAGGCCTAATGGGCCGCACATGTTTGCAGCTAACTTGGCCATCTGTGCCTTGCTCAGTTGCAAGTGCACGTGTACCCAACGGGCATGCATCCTCTTCTATAGGTCGGCTCGGAAGACTTGGACGAAGTAATTTGTTAATTAGTAACCGCCGAATTTATTCCTGATTAATTTACATAAATTCATTTATATTTCTTCTTAGCTATTTAAAATTGCTAAGGGGATCCGACCAGGGGATGGCCAGATCCGGTGAAGGTGACGCCGGATCCGCCGTCTCCTCGCCGGGATCGGCCGCCGCCGTCGCTCCCCAACCGCCGCCGTTCGCCGCCTCTCCCACGCTGAGAGGGGTCGACGCTATGAAGGAGGCCCCGCCGCCGCCATCATGGCTCGCTCGCCGGCTTACCGGCGGCAGCGAGGTGGGGGAGGCGGGAGAGGAAAGTCGGCGGCGCTTCTAGGGTTTCGCCCCCCGAGTCGCCAGCGCGTGGGCGACGTGGTGGTGGGGGGGTGCGCGTGGAGATTATTGCAGAATTTTATGTGCTCACAAATATGTGCATGGTCCCAGAACTTGAAAACAAAATTGTCTTTAGCTATATATATATACTCCGTGTGTATTCTTGTTTGTGTCCCAGAACTTGAAAGGTTCAAGCAAGTCTAACTGGCCCTGGAGATGCTGGCGCGGCGGCCAGACCTGGCGATCGATGGCGCATGATCGGCATGTTGGCGATGACGCTGCACTTGTTTTTAACGTCGTCGATGCGGTAGTTGTGGACGTCTACGACGTTCTTGACAACATGTCGGGGATATCCTCCGTGACGCCGTAATCGTGGATGCACGAGTCCTGCTCCGTGTCCGTGATGCCGAACACGCCGGCGAGCTGCACCCTCACACCGTTGATCACGGCTGTCCTGGTGACCGTGAGGCGCACGGCGACGGACTTCTGGCGATCACCGATCTGATGAGCGGCAGAGCGGGGACGTCGATGGGCGTGCCGCGCCGTCAAAGGTAAGTTGGTTGTGGTCCCACATGGCAGCCTCGCTGTGTAATTAACAACTGTTTTAATTTAAATCATATATTTTCTTTTTTTTTTGGGTTATTTGTGTGTGTAACTATGTATTATGATGTAGTGCCAAAGATTTTAAATCAAATCAATCATATCCTTGTAATCCTAAAACTCGCCCAAAAATATTCTGCCAAATAAAATCCCCTTATTCCACCTTGAAGTTTGAAATATCCTTCATAAAATCTTCTATCCGGTATTCACCATGTACAGATTCATCCAAACCCACCAAAATTCAAGCTTTATTTCACCCATCAGAGCTTCTATCAAATGTCTCTCCTTTGGATGCCTAGGAATTCTTAGAAAAAATACCCGTGCATTGCAACGGGTGAAGGTTATTTTAATTTTATTATTGTTATATGGTTTAGTTAATATTAAATTTACTGTAGGAATTTATATATTAGAAAACCATGAGCTGCAATTAGGGGTCCTTTCTATATTTCCAAAAAAAAAGAACTTAAAAACTGACTCATACACGGATGACGTACCAAAGTACCGGCAAAAGCATTTTAGGAATGTGGCGCTATAAACAGAAGTATCTAATATTTTCGCTAAACTAGAAAAAATACCCGTGCGTTACAACGGGTGAAGGCTATTTTAATATTATTATTGTTATATGTTTTATTTAAGATAAAATTCACTGTTAAATTCGCTTAGATATATATTTTGTTAGAAAATCATGAGCTGCAATTAGGAATCCGATCGTCATAAGTTAGCATGCGAGTTTTTAAAGAGATTTCCTATACAATTCCTTTTGTATTTCCAAAAGCGAACAAACTTAAAAACCGACTCAAATATGGATTTATATTTCCAAAAGCGAACGAACTTAAAAACGACTCATACACGGATGATGTACCAAAGTATCGACAAAAACATCTTCAATTTTTAAAACAGTAGAGATAAATATTTTTTAGAAAATCATGAGCTGTAATTAGGGGTCCTTTCTGTATTTCCAAAAAAACCGAACTTAGAAACCGACTCATACACGGATGACGTATCAAAGTATCGGCAAAAACATCTTCAATTTTTATAATAGTAGAGATTTGGACCCAAATATCCCATATAAATCTTTTCTTTTACACTAGCTTGTGTCCAAAAAACATTTAAAACTATTCAGGGCCCCAATCTCGAATCAAAATATCAACATCTAAGTGGAACACCATGCTTTGAACTCCTATAAGTTTTCCGGGTTTACATATTAAATTTTAACCCAAAGTTCAATTTCAAATCTATGTAATTATCGTACGAGAAGATATTAAAAGGCACTATGCATATGCATATGGGACGCACTCTACCCTCTCCTTCCCTCCTTCCTAACACATATGGGCCGCATCTGCTACAGCCCACCCGGCCTGTTTCCTCTTCTTGGACCAGCTCCTGCCTGGGGCAGTGGGGCTCGACCTCCTTAGGCTTAGGCCTGCCTAGTACTCTCACCCTTTTCTCTCGGAATGAGTGGATTAACCTCCCTCATCTCTTACACTAAATCGAATCGTATCTGCTTCACGTTTCTCATTTGATGACTCCGGCAGCGGCTAGCGGCCTAAGGCCAAGATTCAAGGCCCGGCACCAACGACGGTGGGGAGGGCTCACCGGAGCCAGCAAGACGAGGGGAGTGGATGGAGGGGGTGAGGCGGTTGTCGAAGCGAAAGTGGGCATCGAGGACAGCGTTGCGGGGTGAGAGGAGGAAGAAGAGCGTGGAGGCCAAGATGGAGGAGCGGGGTAGGTAGTAGCCCATCTCATTGGCATTGGCCTTTTGGTAAGTTGGCACCTATAGCTTGAGGCGCGAGAGGATTGCCATCGTCGCCGCCCTGGTCGGTAATTGGGCGGCATGAGGGAGGTGGCAACGGGGGTGGGTGGGCGAGGGAAGGGAAGAATAAGGCACGGAGCCGCATAAGGGGGGAGGCTACTATAGCGAAGGCGATCACGACGATGGCGGCTATGGTGGGGGCGAGCGCTGTGAGGGGAGGCAGGCGTGGGTGTCGTTGTGCTCGTCTCCCGCTGTCGCATGTGAAACGTGAAGCAGATATGCGCACAGCGCGTGTATCTGCCCGTGAGCTTATTCAGGCGTCGGGGCTTGTGCTGCTGCCGCCGAACCTCGTCCCTCGGCACCTGATTAGCCGCCTCCAGCGACTGTGATACCAGATCCACCCCATCTCCATGCGCATGGGCCTCCATCAGAGCTCAAGCCCCTAGAGCCTCGACTGATGGTTCACTGACGCCACCTGCCACACCGGTGCCTCCCTCCATTTCCTGTGGGTTGTTCTGCCGCCGGAGAGGGAGGAGGCGGGAAGGTTGGCAACCACACGGGATGTTGTCTTGCTGCCACTGCTTTTGAGGAGAGAGGGAGAGATAGGGATGGACAAAGGGGATTTGACTCATATGTGGAGCCCACCAAATATGCTTGCTACAATTCAGTGACATGTGGGGCCTACCTACTAACTCAGCAAGTCAACCCGCCATGTCGGTAGAAACCGCTTTCAAAATCACTGAAGGAGTTGATTTGCACCAGTTTTTGAAGTTGAGGGAGGCGTTACACGCAGTTTTTTATGGTCAAGGGATGCGATCCAATTAAGGGTAAGAGTTGAGGGACGCAAATAGACTTATTCATTTTCTCTCCCCGTATTGAACCACAGTCTCAATGGCTCCGTCATCTCTGCCTCAGCCTCTCAGACTGATTACCAGCCTGGCCCGCTTCCTTTCCCACCTAGGCCCATGGCGCCGCTAGCCCGACCGCCTCCCTCCTCCTTTTCCCTCTTCTGGGTCACGCCCCCATCAGCCCGTGTCGCCTTCCGGCCTAGCAGCGCCGCTAGCAGCCCATGGCCTGGCCTCGGGGAAATTATTTATTTTAAATTTTATTTACTATAATATTTACAAAACTACTATTTTGTTTTAAAGATTTACATATGTACATTTCCAACTCCCTTAAAGAACACCGTCCCAAAGAGAGATTCTTGGACGTGACGGATCTAAACAAAAAATTGCCATACAGTTTACCGTATAATAGTTTTGAATTTTTAAATATGTCATATGAAGTCGGATAAAGCCATACTTTATATGAATACCATAGATCTTGACGAGATTTACGAGATTTACAGCTTTATAGTTGACAACCTTTTCATTTAATTTTTTTCTAATGTCCAAATATTTGTTACAAAGTTTCGTAGCTATATTCACATAATCTTAGGTCTATGTTTCGAACGACCTCCGATGGAAATAAATGATATATCAAAGTTGTATAACACGATGACATCTACACCCCTGTAGTTGATCAATTCTTCGCATAAAATTATTTACTGTGTTAAATATACATATCTATTTTTGTAGGGCCTATTTGTAAATACAAATATTTTTGAAAGAGCAATTTTTCAATGCTATGATACTAGTCTTGCCTATTTGACACTAAATAGTTTTAGATGAAAAAGTGATCTACTACAAAGTTGTAGATCTCATCATAATCTACAACTTTTATATAGCATTTATCTACATCGGAGATCATTTGAAACATAGATCTAAGATTTTGTGCACATAACTATGAAAAGGTTGTCAACTGATCTCATTTAGGTATATAATTTACATATAAAGTTTGACTTTATCCGACTTCATATGGCTTATTTACAAATTGTATAAAACTGTTATAGGCAAACTATACGGTATTTTTGCATTTAGACCCACCGTGTCACAAAAATCGCTCTCTGGAAGAGCCTTTTTAAACAGAGGGCGTTAGAATGTAGATCTGTAATTCTTTTAAACAAAAAAATATTTTTTAAATATTTTAATAAATAAAATTAAAATGAAAAAAATTGGCGTCGGGCTCCCTTCTGCCCCACATTACCAACCGCCCTCACATGCGACATGCTCGATGTAATGTCGCACCAAGGTCTGGCAACCGCCATGCTTGCCATATCGTCCCGCAGTGCCACCCCAGCCATCCTACGCTACCATGCCCCCTGCACGTAATGCCTTGCCTCATGCCGCCATGTGGGCTTGCCGCTCGCACTACGCCCTAGGCGTAGGTGACCCTAGCCGCTGTTCTCGCCTTCCTCGTTGCGTCGCATCGAGTCCACATGCGCCACTGTGGTCACCGTCACTGCCACGCCTTGTCGTGACCCTTGAATCGCGCCGACCAACACCCGCCAACTCACGTCTATGCGAATCTCGCCAGGTTGCCACTCCACCAGCTATCGTGCCACCAACTTGTTAACGACCAAAATTGGTAAACCGTAGATTGGATTTGGAGTCAAAGCTGAAGCGGATTTGGAAGGAATTCGTTATTCTCGGAAACAGAGTGCGCGTCGGCTACAGGCTTCATCGGCTGTTGACTGCATCGGCTGACACCGAATTGGATAGAGAGAAGCCGATGTTGCCGATTTCGCCAAGATAGTTATAGAATCATTGTCGGAATGGGTTGAAGTGCTATACAAGTATTGCCAAATATGGATCGAGTCCGAAGAAGGCAATTGTATCTATTAATTAGGATATTTTAGTAGTTTCCATATATATATTTTCGGTAAGAGTCCGCCTAAGGGACTTAGTCGTATATTCGAGTTGTAATAGAAGTGGAGCCGTGTCTGGCAAGGACATATTATATATTCAGCGTATAAATATGACCCGAGACCTGATAATAAACCACATCAGTTCAATACACTCTTGGCGCATCGCCACCTTTTTTACTTTTCTTTGTTTTCATGAGTTCTTGCTTCCTAAGTTGGGCTGCATCGGTTTCGATTTCCGACAAGAGGTAAAGCTTGTTATGGCGGCTTGCATTCTCGGGATTAGTGCTTACATCTTTACGACACTCTAATCTCGTCTATCTAAATCGTCGAGTTATCATATATGCCATATAATCTTGATCGACTTTACTACGTGATCTCATCAGCTAGCCTCTATCATCGAAAACAGCCGATAGGGTCCAACACTATCGTCGAATTAGATTATATAGTGTATCCATCATCCCCAAAAGGCTCTCATTGGCTCGTTTAGATCTTATATTCTCTTTATACTTAATGTTGCATCAATTTGGTTTGATCTATTAAGTAATATCTAGAACCATAATATCTAGCTTACACCAAAATGCCCCTACCTGGCGCGCCACTGTCGACGGGGGATACCCGTAGACCGGATATAGAGGGTATTTGGGTACGCTGGTACGAGGATCTACGTAGTATGACATCAAGCAAACAAGAAACAGGGATTATACTGGTTCAGGCCTCTTGGTAGGTAATAGCCCTAATCCAGTCGATATGGGATTATATGATGGAAACCACATATTACAAAGGGAATAGTGAAACTTGATGATACCGACGAGATCGTAGTCGAGTTGGGTCGACTAGATCACCCGACGACTTGGCTCCTGTCGTCTCCGGCTTCGTAGGCTGTGGTGGTTGTCTCGACTGTAAGATTCGATGCCTTAGGTCCTCCCGGGGGGTCCCTTTTATACCGCAGGTCAGGTGGTTTCTAAGTAGGACTCGAAAACATCGGACCCTACACGATACAGTGACGACCCAATCCTATTCGGGTAGGAATCTTTCCATCTGTGGACTCCGTGATGAATTTCCTTAGCGTATACAGAGAACATCCGTATACGCGCAGATATACCATATTGATGTATAGCGTATATCCAAGGGTAGAGAGTATACCCTATCCGTAACCCTGACAGTTAGTATCAGGGTTGCAGCCGATCTTACCTGGTTTAGTTATCCTGTTTCTGATCTGTTTACTTCATTTACTAAACCTGCCCTTTATATCAAGATCCCACTTAGATAAAATATATTAAGCCTAATATCAGTCTGTTAGGATACCCTGACATTGTACAGATTCTCGTTTAGTATATTTAATCTATACTGGTATCTTAGTATAAAGTAGTATCGGAGCACTAGCCGGTACACGTTGGATTTTACTATCGGCCATGCTATGAATATATATAATCTTCGCTACAAAGTACCTTTAGACATAAGTGATTTATACTGTCTCGGCATGATATCCGATCTATCCCAGTCACTTGGTTTAAGCTTGTTTCGAAGCCTAGATTATATATTATTGATATCTACGGCAGATAGCATAGATTTAACCTTTTCTTTGCTATATACTTCATTGCCGATCTGATCCATATCGCATCGACTTGATATGAACGATACGTCATCGGCAATCCAGCCGATCGGCTATCGTTTATGGATTTAACATTGGCTTCTTTGTTTCTTGTTGGTTGCAGGATCAAACCAACTGGCATGCCCTGAACCCAAAGTCAAGATTTAGGACCTGTACTAGAGTAAAGCAAATCTCTCAGACCAGTGCGTTTTTTTCGTATCAACACAACTCCATGCCCTACCTCATCCCTAAGGACTCCCTGTCACCATCACCGCATGTCGCTCCCATCCTTGCCGCCCTTGTCATATTGTCAGAATCATCCGACACCACTGTGCCGCCCATGCCCCTACCCCTCGCCGCATCGCCTTAGGCCACACCCTACTTCATAATCTGTCAGCCGTCACGTTGCTCGGCGCGAGCAAGAAACAAACGAGAAGAGAAAAAAAAAGAAGAGGAAAGAGAGGAGTAGAAGCTATTGTTGCCCCTCAAATCCCCCTCTAGTTACTCAGTTACACGTGGGTCCCAATTATTTAGATTTGAGTAAATTTCACTTTGCCCATTTTTATTATCGACGTTTTGCTTTGGACTACCCTTTAACCAATATATTCACGTTGGACCAGGGTGATCTTATATTTGTTGCACTTTGGATCACCCTTACTCTCTTCCTAAGCAGAAAGGCAGATTGCCAAGCCAGAAAATACCCTTACTTTTGATTTTCTTTGTTGTGAAATTTATTAGTTGGCATACACAAAGCTTATGTGCATAGAATGCGTTTCCATTATCAAATACTAAATACTAAAGACATGGAATTGATCTGTCAATCAGAGATTGATTTACTTAAACAAGAGACAAATAATGGACCTTGTTTTGGTTTGATGCTACATGGGAGGCCTTCAAGTGTACAGCACCTCCTGCTGCACTGCAGCTGCCTGCGACTGTGAAGCTATTCCTTAGCCTTGTTATTTATGTGCTACTGCTACTCCTTAGCCTTGTTATTTTTGTGCTCCAGCAGTAGCAACACCAGTTCCTCTTACTTCTTATCTTCTTGGCCTTGCGAAGTATGTGCTCCTTGCCTTTCATAGCTTCTTCCGCCATTGTGGATGTCTATCATATGCCGATTTGACTCAATCCTTATCTCCCAGTCGGATGGAAATATAATGGCTTGCAAAACCCTACTGCCTCAGGCTAAGCCCAAGCAATCGATAACAAAGAAGAGACACCACTAGCGGCATCACACATCTGCAATGCCAGCAATGGCTGTCCTGCAACATACTCAGATTGCAACAAGGTTACTACCTTGTGGCGTTGTCTCTGCCTCTGCCTCAGAATGCACCTAGGCTACCCCATCTCAGCAGTAGCAACGTCTCTGTCTCCAAATGGACATGTAGTCCTAGACCTTGGGCCACCCCCATCTCAGCAGCCAGCATCACCTTGACCACATTTAATATCTGTAAAATACAACCGGAATGGACAGGTGCATGGTCCAGACTTCATGTTTGTCATATATATTTCCTTTGGTAGTGTTGTGAGGAAATGCTGCAAAGTGTTGGCCAGTTAAAGGATACCGACTTGTTGATGAAAAATCCGCGATAGGCCGAAGGTGCTGGAACTGTGTTGGCGCGAACTAAGTCGACGAACACAACGGCCTGGGAGATCTGCTTAGCTCTAGTGCATGTCTAATAGGTTGATGAGATGCGGGCGTACCAATCAGTTTGATCTTGCAACCGACAAGATATATAAATAGCAGATCAATGAGTCGATCGGCTGACAAGCCGATGGAGTAATTCAGCCGATACCGATGCCAGCCGATAGCAATAGGATTTTGAGCTATCAGCTATATGGTTGATGTAGAGTCTGACATTTGATGTAAATAACGATATAAAGGCAATCGGCTGATGGTAATATAATAATACAACAATGTAATTCAGTAGAAATCAATCGGCTAATAATAACATAATAGAATAAATGTTGATCCGAAGGTTAAATCATACATCGGCCGGAGATCCGATGTCATTAAATCCACAAGATTAGATAAACTATGAAACCTTTGTTGCGATCGGCTAAATCCAACTTGTATGTAATCCTTATAAGCCGATGCAACGTCCAGATAACTTATCAGCTGAAACCCCGATGAAACCCTTATTGGCAATCAAGAAGTAGGCGGGATATTATGGTTCTAAACACGACTTAGTAGGTTGAATGTACTGATGCAGCACTAAGTATAAAAACAAACACAATATCTAGACAATCAAGCCTTTGAATGATTTTTAGGATGGTAGATGTCTAAGCTAATCTAATCTAGTAAGACGATTTAGTCGATACCGGTAGAAACCCTAAAGCGAGAAGCAGCCGATAGAGCTAAATCGATATGCTAAGACTAGATTAACAAAGACATATGATAAATTGGTAGGAAAATATATCAATCGAACCGGAACAATCCAAGAGGTCGAAGCGATGCAGCCTTGAACGATGCCAATGTAGCCAATACAATTGTTAGGGCCCGTGAAACGTAGGACTTACCCCTTCGCCGGAGATCGAAAGCTGATGCAGCCCCGTGTCAGGTGCCAAGTTCCGCCATATTATAAGTAAAAACCTTGGTAAAGAGGGTGGCGATGCGCCGAGAGTAATTGTATTGATCTGTGAGATAGATTACAATGAAACCCTGGGTATACATATTTCTACCCATGGGTAGATACTAGTCCTCTAGGACAAGAAAGAAACTTTTCTAAAGATAAAATAGAAAATATAAAATCCTTATTGGACACAAAGCAAACTTTCCTAAAGATAAAAGGAAACTAACAAACCCTTCCTAATAAATAGATAAACTGACATATCGTATCCTCCTTGAACTCGGTCACTTATGTATAACCTTCCTTTAGTAGATTAATGTCCTTAACCGAATATAGTAAGAATCCGACTATTAGCGACTTGATAATTCCCATCATCTGATTCCAAGACTCTGAAGCCAATACTGACTCTAGGCCGATGATGACTTCGGGACTTACCAAATTTCACTGCAACCTTAACACACTTGTGCCCTGTTAGGGTAGTACTTAGTAGGCAGCAGCGGCTTGCTAGCCTAGGAATTTAACTCAAGTTCTGTGTTGTATACCAACTGCTACTACGCTACTAGCTAGCTTTCATGACTTACTACTAGTTTCAAGTTTTGTTATCAATCATGAGTAAAACATGATTTTATCTATTATCTAGTCATTTCAGAATTTTAGTTAGCAATCTCCATCTAAATGTATTCCTCACTGTGGATGAGTTTATTGTGTGTGCAAGCAAGTGGTCTTTTATATAAGTATGTTTAGAAAATCTGAGCGCCCTAATAATATAATCAGGTAGTAAAAGTAATTGTAAATGCCTGAATATTCGTAATGTTCGAATTCCCAGAATGTGCTCTAACACTGAAACCTCGGAGTAGATTGTCATACTCATAGATTTTCATCAACAAAGCATTCAGAATGGTAAGAAAGAATTCCAATCAAACAAATCATTTTGCCATATTTCCATATTACAAACAATATGCAGTCATGATATTATGATTCATTCAAATAATTTTTAAATCTTTCTAGTTTATGTTGGAGCTCACTCAAAGTACTCAATTATTATATGGAGATTAATTGGGCTTTATATAGTCTATGACAGTACATTATCATGGACTAGGAGTGCTCAATCCGAATTAAAATTACAGAGTTCATGATAATATACGGTTATGATATTACCATCCATCTAATTAACTATTTATATCCTTATGGTTAACACGAGAGCTTTTAGAAGTATCCAATTATATAAGTATATCTATATATAGACAGAGATTATTTTCCACTACCCTTTCAGTTATATATTGAGGTTCTAACCCCGCAAAAGATATCCATATATCTCAAGCTGGTCGGTTTCTGACAAGCTGATTGGCTGATTTCACGGCTCACTAGTTAAGGAAAAAAGAACTGCAGTTTTCCCTCCACCTAAAAGTCTCCATGTCGATCTTTCTCAAAAAAAGGACAAAAATTTGTCATATCGATTCTAACAATCTACCCACCACCCAGCAAAGCCCACGATAGAGGAGATAAAAGGCGAGATTAAAAAGAAAACAACTCTTCCCTGATCGGCAATGGTTGTCGTTGGGTCGTCCACCGCGGGATCTGACTGGGCGATGACGATCACCGCGCCCTTCGTCATGGCCTCCCGTGTCAATTATAGGCACATCCTTCGATGCACTAGTGTCGCCCTTTGCTAGACTTCCGCACCTCTCACGATCGAGCTCATGATCATGTGCTTGTCCTCCGGCGGCGGATCAGGCTGATTGGAGTATGGAGGATCTGGCGTTGCTTGGAGTTGCCAGGGTCAAAATCGTAGGACGAGAGAGCTCATGGCCCTAGGAGTTGGCGGGGTCGAAGCCAAATGCTGTAGACACTCAAAGCCTGCAAAAGAAATCATGCTCAAAATAAATTGAAACAATTTAAGTTTTCATTTACTTAAAGTTGAATTTGGGTGTTTTCTGTTGCGTTAAAAAATCATATAATTTCTATTTTATGGGTATATGCATATATTTATAAAATAAAAAGGCAATCTTAACACTTAGAATTCTAAATGTTCATATGTATTTTTTTTTTACAATAGTCATGTGCACATTTAAAAAACAAGTTCATGAAAGCCAGACACTCCGCATGGATCACATAAAACACGGTAGCGCTAATTCAAACCCTGTGCGTTAAAGATGGAATCGTGCGTCTCAGAGCCCACGCTGCCTCTGCTTTTTCCTTTTTCTCTCCTGCATGTCCGTCCTCATTCGTTTTTTCCGATTTTTTCACATATCTCTCATCTGATTTTATAAACTATAACATAGATATGTAAATTTTGTGAACAGTGTTCCTAACACTTTGTCGGATGAAGAAATGACAAA
The DNA here is from genome assembly GCF_000147395.1 of Oryza glaberrima. Taxonomy (NCBI): domain Eukaryota; kingdom Viridiplantae; phylum Streptophyta; class Magnoliopsida; order Poales; family Poaceae; genus Oryza; species Oryza glaberrima. The sequence continues at coordinate 15,823,215 of NC_068327.1, read as the reverse complement.
AATAAAAGTTATAGATCTTGGTGAGTTATACAACTTTGTTGTTATCTCGGTGAGTTATACAACTTTGTTGTTGATGACTTTTTCAGTTGAAATCATTTAGTATTTGAAAATGTTGTTTGAAGTCGTCATATTTTCAAATTCAAATTCAAACTGTTCAAAAAAAATATTATATAGAAAAATGACCAAAATAAAAGTTATAGATTTTAATGAGTTATACAACTTTGTTGTTGATGACTTTTTTAGTTGAAATAATTTAGTATTTGAAAATATTGTTTTGAAGTTGTCATATTTTCAAATTCAAATTCAAACTGTTAAAAAAAAGTTATATAGAAAATGACCAAAATAAAAGTTGTAAATCTTGATAAGTTATTAACTTTGTTGTTGACAATTTTTCCATTTGAAAATATTGTTTGAAATTGTCATATTTTTAAATTCAAATTCAAACTGTTTAAAATAAGTTATATAGAAAAATAACCAAAATAAAAGTTGTAAATCTTGATAAGTTATAAAAGTTGTCATTTGTGATGGGCCTAATTGTTATCTCAATCGGGCCCCAAATTGGTGCCCGTCAACTTGAGGCCCGATTGAGATATGGAATGTTATCTCAATCAGGCCTAAATTACGGCCCATCACGGATAGGTGTCATCCGTGACGGGCCTAAGTTTTATGCCCGTCTAATATGTCTGTGCGACCATATCTTAAACGGACGCTTTTTTGGCCAGATTGAGATGACTTTCCTGTGACGGCCCATTAATTCCAAGCATATTAGAAGCCGTTACAGATTGAAATTTCTGTACTAGTGATCGATCGGAGGCTGTGAGGCGCACGCTTCGGCTAATCAAAGCGCTGCGCAGTTAGTAGTAGTACTACACAACCGAAAGTCCATTATGAGGGCAGAAATATCAATGACAATTTGATCAAACTTCCAAAACGTTGGTCATCAGTAGTATTTCAAAATTTATAAGCTTTTCCTGATTTAAAACTGAAGGTCAAAATCTCATAAGGTTGATTAAATATGTTGAACCAAAGGAGTGCTACATTATAGACGAACGACGGGATATAAACTACCGGTGCACCAAATGGCGTGCCTTTTTTCTAGTGTATATATATATCGAGGTTCTGAAAAACTGATGGAAGTAACGTAAGATATATAGACAGCGCTAGCCTTGGGTAAAGATTTAGTTAGATTACATCATGTAGAAATCGATCGAACGGTTCAGATGAAAGTATTGGCGAGTCAAGTACTCAACAAGTAGCACATTTCTTTATCCCATTCAGGGGTGTGGACCTCAACCAATTAAACCGATCGATCAAATCGTTTATTTTAGTCCATACACGCGCAGGTCACTATTCTGAATGTGCTTCTTATTGTTCCTTTCTTGTACCAGAAATTTATTAATATACGTACAGGCACCAGCCACCAAAGAAGACGAATAATAGGTGATGGAGATCGATCATACTACTATCTCATTTCTAGCGTTTGCATGCATCATCCGCATATACATCCGTGAAAATGGTTTGGAAGCAGATGGTAGCCAGTCCTTTATTTTGTTCTTCTTTTTTCTTCTTCACAGGAACACTGGGAGTTTACTACTACTGTCGATCTTGAGATGATATGATGATTCTTGAAAAGGTGCTTGTGAGCTTGTCCGATTGTACAAGGAAAGGTAGCCGCAACAGAGGCCACTCGATCGTTTTGCAAATCTGGTGGGTTTTTATGGATGCAGAGACAAAAGGGCGTGTGAATGCTACGTGCTCCTCCGTCTCTTAAAAAATTAATCTACTACCTATATCCTAAAATATATTCTTTTTGTTTCTAAATGTTTGACACCGTTAATTTTTTAGCATGTGTTTAACCGTTCATTTTATTCAAAAAAAATTTATGAAATATGTAAAACTATATGTATATATACATGAAAGTATATTTAACAATAAATCAAATGATAGGAAAAGAATTAATGATTACTTAATTTTTTTAAATAAGATGAATAGTTAAACGTGTTTAAAAAAATCAACCGCGTCAAATACTTAAAAACGGAGGGAGTAGTTATTTCTAACATAGTACTTTGTCCCTAAAATGAAACTATTTCTCCACCTACTTTGTTCTCTCAACCAACAACAACTATTCTTCTTCACCAGCTTTCTTTTTTCAACTAATCACACACTTTCTCCAATCATTTTCACATAATTTCTTAATATCCGTGCCAATCTTAAAAATGTCTATATTTTGAGACGAAGGAAGTAGTACTGAACGTGACACATACTAGTATGATTACATCGTTGTCCAAATTCGACATAGCCAAATCACTATGAATCTGGACGAACATACATCTATCTAAATTCGTTGTATTAGAATGTGTCACATTCAGTTTTAGGTTTGTTTTTTAAGGGCGAATGGAGTATATATGATCTGATCTCTTTTCATGGCTTATAAGTACTTCATCCGTCTTAAAATATAAGAATATAGAATCGGATAAGACATCATAAGAACATATGATCGAATGAGACATTTTTTATTACTATGAATCTAAACAAACTACCTATCTAGATTCTAGTTTTTACGAGTAGAAAATATCTTATTTCATTTTAGGTTCGTATATTTTGCTAAGGATGGAGTTTGTGCTAGTGCTAGTACTAGTACACTAGTTATGTGCGGACGTTACGGGGACCAGCAGTACTTGAATCCAGATCTCATTCACCAAACATGTAAAATGAACGGCAATGTATGAGGTGAGCATACTAGTATGTACTATCCGATCCGTGATCCAAAACACAAGAGTCGGTCGATGTCTATCTTATCTTGTCGTCGGTGTTTGTTGTTGTTGAGCCGGGCAATCATCAATGTTGCTATCACAGCCTGATCATGCACGTGGCAATACACACGGTGTATATTGGTTGCGCTATGGCGCCGAATTCACAACGAGGTTGACTGGCTGCAGGCAATCAGTACTGTAGTACTGCAGCAGATAGGGCCTCTGCCCTCTGGTTGGCCAAATGAAGGGTATGTTTGGAGTGTTTTTCTATGGCAGCAATTTCTCCGAGAAGTATAGCATTTTATCTAGAAAAAATATAGTTTATAAAATATAAAAAATAAACAAGAGGTCAAAAAATCTAGAATACAAACTAAAACCTAGATTCTCATAAGTTGGTTAACCAGCTGCTTAATTTTCGGAAGGAAAAAATACGAATTACCCCCCTGAACAATTGCGGTCAGCCGAATTACCCCCTAAACCCGAAAACCAGTCATTGCTCACCCTGAACTTTCAATACCAGACAAATTAACCCCCTCGATCTAATTCCGAGAGGTTTTGTCCTACGTGGCGTACGCGTGGCAATCCGGTCAGCATTTTCTTTCTTAAAAAAATTTGTGGGACCCACCTGTCATACCTCTCCTTCCTCTCTTCCTCTCTCTCTCTATCTTCACTCTCTCTCTCTCTCTGCACGGTGACGGGGAGCGTGAGCGGCGCATGGGGGCGGACTGGCGGTGGGCGGCGGCGCAAGCGGCGGAGGACGGCGGTGGGCTGGCGGCGAGCGGCGCGCAGGGGCGGACTGGCGGCGAGCGGCGGCGCGAGCGGCGGTGGACGGCGGTGGGCTAGCGGCGAGCGGCGCGCAGGGGCGGACTGGCGGTAGGCGACGGCGCGAGCTGCGGCGGTGGGCGCGAGCGGCTGGACGGGTTGGTGATGTCCCACACCAGCAGCGACTTGTCGCGGGAGGAGACGATGAGGGGTGAGTTCCCTACAAGAGATCTTATGATAGATGACGCTTCATTTACGTCACAAATATTGAATTTTTCGTCACGTTTCGTATTCTGTGACGCTCGTATGACGAAAATTCATTCGTCACCTATCATGCGTCTCTAATGACGTTCTATAACGAAACCTAATTTTTTCGTCATTAATCTAGTGACGATCCTTCTGTCGTCATAACTTTATGACGCTCATATTCGTCATTATCTAGCCCTAAAAACGTCATAAAATATATTATGGCCCATTAAAATCCATGTATTAAACACCCTATGTATGTGCTTAGCCCAATGGCAAGCCCAACTAGATTTTAGCCTAGCCCATTTATGATATAGCATATGTTCAGCCCAATTCTATTATATCCATTTACTTTAATATCAAATAATAAATGGGCCAAGTCCATTGAAAAGCCCATATAGACCCAAACATTATACACACCATTTTCAGCCCAATCATATTATATCCATTTACATTAGTATCAAATAACAAGTGAGCTAAACCCATATAGGCACAACAATCAAACACAATAACAACTCATATAGCACAAAGGTTACAGCCCTATTAGCAGCCAACACCACCCAACAAACATTCAATACAACACAACACTTACAACCCAGTTAACACCCAAATCCAGCCACATGATTGGTCTGCTGTCTGCCTTGCTAACTTCTCTGGTATATTCAGATGATGAGATAGCTGCAAGTACAATGGAAACTGAAACTCAGTATGACCATGAACAATTTTCATGTGAATAAACAATCAGGAAGATCATAACTGTTAATGGATTAATAAAGAAAAGTTTGCTGCATGTGAAGAAGGAAAAAGAACAAATGAACAAATTATAATATAGAATGCAAAATATCATTACGCATCATTCCATTTGTTTTTTGGCATAGTCTTCCCAAAGGCAAAAAAATCTTGTCAAAGCAAACACTAATTTAAAAAACAAACAAATGCTCAAATCAACCATGCTTTGGATAGCTGTGAGCCTGTGACATCAAGCAAACAGCAAACAACTCTCTGTATGCAAGAATAGTCATGTGAAAAAATAATGACATAATTATATCACCTATCATATTTTGTAAAATAGATAAAATCACAATAGCTTGTAAGTTTCAGGTGCACAAGGAATAATGTTCAGCATAAATCCAATCTTGTCCAATTTCATACAGGGTCAAAAAATGATATATTTCTGGCAAATGGTAAATAGTTGTCTGTAATGCATAAGGATGAGTTTCTAATACTAGCTTTGTGAAGGAACAATGCAAGAGATATCTATAATTGCTTGATCATGATATGTTAGTACCTCATATATAAAGAAATTGATTTTACATTCCTCTAGCGACAACTCTCTGCATACTGTATCCAAGAGAGTGTCAAGAAGATAAAAGTGAACTACATAGAAAAGGGGAAACCACACAGGAATATAGTTTAATAGAAAAGGGAAAACTTAGGCTCATGCATTCAGTACATGGACAGATTTCATACTGACACTTGACAAACAAAAGAAAGAGCAAAACTACTTTTATGGTAGATAAAGGATAATTAGTTCAATTCAGTAAATAAAAGAACATTTTTAATCTATATTAATGGAGATTCAAGCTTATAACAGAGCTCCCTAACATAGGAAAGCATTATGTTGAACTAAGCAGTGTGCAGTCAATACTTCTATTGGGAATTCACTCTAGAGATAATACAAGAAATGCAGTATGTATACCCAAAGGCACCTTCAGATTGGACAATCTTCTGAAACCCATCCGTCAGGCACCGAGCAAATCCTGGCTGAGTTTGGACTCGAACCTTCACAGCCTCCATGGGACAGAGAGCTACTTCTGCAATCACCTTAGCTGATGCAGACGCGGCAAGGTAGATCAAGGTCTTCCACTTCTCAGCATGCTCGCCGAGTGGGTCAGGAGCAAGAAGGTTCTGCCATTCCCATGGGTGAGAAGTTCTAGAAAAGAGGAAAGATTTGACTTTGATATCACCAAGACTGACAAAATTTTCGACTTGTCACTTCGGGAGAAATAGATTCAACTTCCTGCTGGTCATATAATCCCATCGGCTAAAGAGCTAGGCAAAAGGAGGTATTGCAAATGGCATAATTCTGGCTCGCATTCTACTATTGATTGCAAAGTTTTCAGACAGCAAATTCAGGTGTCCATTTGATGCGGACATCACTAACTCGGATACACACAACAATCCTCCAACGGTCATTCAAGGACCGATAACAAGAGCTCGTGCGCGACAATTAAATTTAGAGGTGAGCTCGTTCCTATGTTCTTCTTTGTATGAATTCGAGAATAGATTGATACCTAATGATTATATTGTGATTAGGAACAATGTAGGGGACAAGGAGACACTTGGAGAAGGACTTAGAGCCGTGGAGGATCATCGAGGACATCCAAGTCAAGGTGTAGGCCCAAACCAAGTCGACGTCGGGTGCAATTCGGAGTCCAGGACCAGTCTGCACTAAAACGGGCACCCAGGTCACATACGCGCTCGGATTGGCGCGTTCTTTATATGGATGGAAAGCTAAGAAGATATCCTTTCCAATGGTTTTGGTCCCACGTCCAAATTCTTTCCGAGTCAATGGGAATTGACCGAACAAGTTGACGTCCAGAATCTGTTCCGGTGCTTCGTCACCGTATTTGGGCCTTTGGCCCGTGTATCATGTTGGAACCCATTAGGGTTGCATCCAGAGGGGTTGCACGACCCTAAACTCTATATATCAGTACCCGCCGCCATCTTTAGGTTTTTGGGTTTTGCTTAGATTAATCTGTTGAGAACAGTTTCGCCGCTAGATCGGTTTGTAAGACCCCAACTCGTGAGCTTAATCATTCATTTGCAATTTTGGTTGTTTTCTATCTCGTTCTTGTTTGTATTCTTCGATTGGCAAACAGGGATTAGCCTTCTCGGCGAAGTCATCCGCGTTTCGACACGGGTGATAACCAGAGGAGACGTGGTGCTGCGATTGCGGGGCTCAAGAGCGGGCACGTTCAAGAAGCCGGATTGATTTGTGTCGCGACTCCGCCCAAATCGTTGTTTATCAGAACCTTTCGGAAGATTGGGAACCCTAGTGCACATCACCATTGAAGGGGGAAAGATCAAGTTTGATGATTCAAAGAAGCCGATGAAGGTCGATGGTAATCCTTTCCCAGTTAATATGGTACATACAACTGGAAGGGCAGCCGATGGGGGGAAGAATCGAAACTTTCAGATAAATTCCGCTAGAATTATCAATAAGTACCAGAGAAAGTATGAAAAGCAGCCGGAGAGGTATTATGAAGAAGATGGTGGTGGTTTTGATCATCATTGGGATTGTGAGTTTTTCAGATTCTGCTGGAATGAAGGTATGAGGCTGCCACAATTGACTCTGGTAGCTGATGCGGTTGCTCTAATTGTGATTGTTTCTAACCCTGGGCTTCTCGCACCAATTGAATAACTGGATTTAATTCGTGTGTGCAATGTATTCTTGCAGGTTGACCCTGGTAAGTACAGGGGCATTTCATCTGGATTTGGTGTCCTGCTCCAAGAGCAAGGTCTTGGTGGATTCTTCAAGGGCTGGTTGGGTACAGCAGCTAGGGGGCTTGCAAGTTTGGGATCTACAGAGTTCTTTAAGAAGTGCTACTCGGACATTGCTGGCGGAAGAGATAGGGTTTGTGTTATACCGTACCAGATCCGATATCCTCAAACCTTTCTTCGGGATCAAGATGATCCACGGTACAAAAGGGACCCGTTGGGAGGGGTTCGGGACATCCAATTCAATCGCCAACACACCCACCAAAGTTTACGAAGCTGGAGTACGCGGAGACAACTCGCTGGGAGATCTCGTTGAATCCCTCGACTACGATCTCGTTGGTACCATCTGTTTCGACTACTCTCTTTGTAATCTGTTCTCATCATCATCAATCTCATATAAACTGGATTAGGGCTATTACCAAATAAGGGGCCTGAACCAGTATAGTCCTTGTCTTTTGTCTGCTTGATGTCGTACTACGTAGACCCTCGTTCTAGCGTACCCCAATACTCTACTCATCCGGTCCGCGAGTATCACTCGTCGACAGTGGCGCGCCAGGTACGGAAGATAGAACTCATAGCCGAACTGGAGCAATGCAATGCACAACTTACTCTTGAATAGGAGAAGCTTGCCGATTTACCAAAAGCTATCGAAGATCAGAAATCCAAGCTGAAAGTATCTGTAAAGCATCTAACTGAGCTGACCAAGTCGTTGAAGCCGATTTCCAGTACTGATGCAGCCGATGCCAGGATGATAGATGAAGTAGATCAAATTAGGCATAGGGCCATATCGGCTATCCAGAAATATATATCTAGCTGAACCAAACCTTGTAATCTCCAACTTTAAACTTGCAATTTCCTGGGCTATAATCAATAACTTTTGTTCTCATATTTCTGTCTTCAAATTTTTCTTTCTTTTGAAATCCACAGTTTCATATATGTCTGCCCCCCTAATTTTGTATCTGCAACAGCCGATGAGGTTGAGGCCGATAAAGCAAAAAGACTGCTCAAGGGCAAGGCTACTGCATCTGCATCGGTAAACATGGTTTTTATGCTATCAGTAGAATTTGAAGCAAGGCAAGCCGATGTTGATGATGTTGAAGAGGCCTATACTAGATTGGTTTTGTCGCCAGAGCAAGTGATTTTTGAAAAACCGGAGGGGACAGAGAATCGGCATCTCAAGCCATTGTACATTAATGGTTATGTTAACGGGAAGCCGATGTCCAAGATGATGATCGATGGTGGGGCTGCTGTGAATTTGATGCCATATGCTACATTCAGAAAGTTGGGTAGAAATTCAGAGGATCTCATCAAGACAAACATGGTTCTCAAAGACTTTGATGGTAATCCATCGGAAATAAAGGGAGTTTTGAATGTGGAATTGACAGTCGGCAGCAAGACCGTTCCTACAACATTTTTTGTCATCGATGGGAAGGGTTCCTATAGCCTGTTGCTAGGAAGGGATTGGATTCATGCTAATTGTTGTATTCCTTCGACCATGCACCAGTGCTTGATTCAATGGCAAGGCGACAAGATTGAAATCGTGCCAGCCGACAGGTCAGTTAACGTTGCCAGTGCCGATTTAGCTCTTTGGGAGATGGATGGTATTGATTGCCTGTCTGGAAAAGTTTGGGATGGAGATTTTCTAAAAGTGTCCGATTGTGATATACAACCAATTGAAGATGGAGAGCGCAAATTTCTATTTTGAGGGCGTCATGGAGGGTTCAAACGTCTACACCAAGGATACAGTAGATGATCTCGATGACAAGCAATGATAGGGTTTCATGTCGGCTGATGATTTGGAAGAGATTGATATAGGTTCAGGCGATAGACCAAGGCCGACATTCATTAGTAAGAATTTATCTCCAAAATTCAGAACCAAGTTGATAGAGCTTTTAAAGGAATATAAAGATTGCTTCGCTTGGGAGTATTATGAGATGCCAGGACTCAGCCAATCGATTGTCGAACATCGGCTTCCTATTAAACCAGGGGTTAGACCATATCAGCAGCTGCCGAGGAGATGCAAAGCCGATATGCTCGAGGCTGTCAAGGCTGAGGTTACACGCTTGTATGATGTTGGTTTCATCCGACCATGCCGGTATGCTGAGTGGGTTTCTAATATAGTTCCAGTTATTAAGAAAAATAGCAAAGTTAGGGTGTGCATTGATTTTCGGGATCTAAACAAAGCAACCCCAAAGGATGAGTACCCAATGCCGGTTGCCGATCAATTGGTTGATGCTGCTTTAGGGCATAAGATATTAAGTTTTATGGATGGCAATGCATGATACAATCAAATTTTTATGGCTGGAGAAGACATTCATAAGACAGCTTTCAGGTGTCCTGGTGCAATCGGCTTGTTTGAGTGGGTTGTGATGACTTTTGGTTTAAAGAGCGCTGGGGCTACATATCAAAGGGCCATGAATTACATATTCCACGATCTGATCGGGTGGTTGGTTGAAGTTTATATTGATGATCTGGTTGTTAAATCAAAAGAAATAGAGAATCATATAGCCGATTTGAGGAAGGTTTTTGAGAGAACTAGAAAATATGGCTTGAAGATGAATCCGAGAAAGTGTGCTTTCGGCGTATCGGCTGGTCAGTTTTTGGGATTTCTTGTTAATGAGAGGGAGATTGAGGTCACTCAAAGGAGTATTAATGCCATTAAGAAGATTCAACCTCCGGAGGACAAGAAGAAGTTGCAGGAGTTGATCGGCAAGATAAATTATGTTAGAAGGTTTATCTCTAATTTATCCGGAAGATTAGAGCCTTTTACACCATTGTTGAAGTTGAAGCCGATGCTATCGAGATTATGGGTGATTCCTTGTTGGTGATCAGTCAATTGGCAGGAGATTATGAATGTAAGAATGATACATTGATGGTGTACAATGAGAAGTGCCGAGAATTGATGAATGGATTTTGGCTGGTAACTTTAAAGCATGTGTCTCGAGAATAAAATGTTGAAGCTAATGATTTGGCTCAAGGGGTATCGGGATACAAGCCGATGATGAAAGATGTCAAAGTAGAGGTCGCCACAATATCAGCCGATGATTGGAGATATGATGTCTATCAATATTTGCAGAATTCCGTCTCAATCAGCTTGTTGGATGGTGAGTTATATTATCGGACGATTGATGGGGTGTTGCTTAAATGTTTGAGTGCCGATCAAGCTAAGGTTGCAATAGGCGAGGTGCATGAAGGAATTTGTGGTACTCATCAATCGGCTCATGAGATGAAGTGGTTGCTTCGGTGTGTAGGATATTTTTGGCTGACAATGTTGGAAGATTGTTTCAGATATTACAAGGGATGTCAAGATTGTCAGAAGTTTGGAGCAATTCAGAGAGCACCAGCATCGGCTATGAACCCTATCATCAAGCCATGGCCATTGAGAGGTTGGGGAATTGATATGATCGGTATGATTAATCCACCCTCAAGCAGGGGACACAAGTTTATACTAGTGGCAACCGATTATTTTACCAAGTGGGTAGAGGCAATTCCTTTGAGGAAGGTTGACTCAGGGGATGCTATACAATTTGTTCAAGAGCATATTATTTACTGATTTGGGATTCCTCAAACAATTACAACCGATCAAGGGTTCATCTTTGTGTCTAATGAGTTTGTTCAGTTTGCCGATAGCATGGGTATTAAGTTATTAAATTCTTCACCGTATTATGCAAAGGCCAATGGACAAGCCGAGGCGTCTAACAAGAGTTTGATCAAGTTAATTAAGAGAAGATCTCTGATTATCCTCGGGAATGGCATACAAGGTTAGCTGAAGCATTGTGGGCTTATCGGATGGCTTGCCATGGATCGATCCAAGTTCCTCCTTATAAGCTTGTTTATGGACATGAGGCGGTTTTACCATGGGAAGTTAGAATCGGCTCGAGAAGGATGGATTTACAAGATAAATTAACAGCCGATGAATATTATAACCTTATGTCCGACGAAAAAGAGGACTTGGTTCAGTCAAGATTGAGAGCTCTTGCAAAGGTTACCAAGGATATGGAAAGGGTTGCTCAGCATTATAACAAGAAGGTGGTGCCTAAGTCTTTTTCTGAGGGAGAGCTTGTTTGGAAGTTAATTTTGCCGATAGGAACTCGGGATAACAAATTTGGCAAGTGGTCGCCAAATTAGGAAGGACCGTTTCAAATCCATAAGGTTGTGTCCAAAGGAGCTTATATGTTGCAAGGGCTTGATGGAGAAGCTTATGGACGAGCACTTAATGGCAAGTACTTGAAGAAATATTACCCAAGTGTTTGGGTCAATGCATGATTGGCTGGATATTGCCGATGAATGTTAGCCGATGTGATTACATCGTCTTCAGATGGCCAATATAGTTATATCGCCCTTAGCAGTTTTCTTATCATAATCGGCTGTGTTTTGCCGATATATGATGGCCGATATTGTTATATCGCCCTTAGTTATTTTATTATCATAATCGGTTGTGTTCTACCGATGTATGATGGCCGATGTTTCATATATCGCCCTTAGACCAAATCTCCTATCATCTCTGCAAGCTTCTCTTGAAACTTTAGAGGAGAAGTGGCTGAAAAAGGGGAAGCGCCACTGGTCGCTATCGCTAGCTGCGCCCTGCTGCCGCAGCCGATGCGCCATGCACGCCGCTGCCACGGCCGAGCTACCGCCGCTGCCGAGACGCGCCGATACGCCGTGCGCGCCGCCGCCGTTGATGTGGCGAGGGTGAGAGTGATGCCGATGTGGGATGCTACGCTCCTGCGGCGTGCTGCGTGAGAGACAGAGGAGAGGGGTGGCTGCCCTAGGCCTAGTTCCGCCCCTGTGGTGTCCACGAGCAGCACGTCCACGGCGGCGTCCCAAGGACGCCCAACGCCACGAGCCGCCAGCCGCCCGCGTCGTCCTTCCGGACGGCGTAGGTCGCCGGCTCCGGCGGGAAGAAGGCGAACCTAGCGGCCCTGAGGCCGGCCCGCCGCTGCCGTTCTTCTCGTAGCAACCAGATCTGGTGGCCCTAAGGCCGGACACCGTTCCACCACGACCGCTCGACCGAGCCAGCCACCACTAGCTACGCCGCTACCATGCCCATGCGAAGAGGGAGAGGGAGAGGGATGGTGGCGGTGGGGGAGTGGATGGTGGCGGCGGCGACTGGATAGTTTGGACTAGGGTTTGGGGAACAGGTTATATGGATAAGAAGCAATCCGACACGAATTTACCAAACTGTCCCTAGTGTGTTATAGTAGTTACGAAATTGTATGGACAAAATGGACATTTCACCTTAAATTTATGAGAACTTTAAATTTAGTTTTAGGCTGACTTTTGGGTTTCAAATGCAAAAATGATAAACAACAAAATTGTAGAACTCACCGAGATCTACAACTATTGTAGTGGTCCTTTTTACAAATAAGTTCATTTGAACAATTCAAATTTTGAGTTTTTAAAATTTGACAACTTCAAACAAAAATTGGGGTTAATAAATGATTTCAAATGAAAAATTCACCAAAACCAAAGTTGTAGAACTCATCTATACGCAATTTTTTTATTTTTGTCATTTCTCCATTTGACTCTATTTGAATAATTTGAAATTTGAAATTCAAAGTTTGAGAACTTCAAATAGAATTTTTTATTAGCAAACGACTTCAACTGAAAAAGTAATCAATAACAATATGGTATAACTCCCTTATATGCCACTCTAAATTAACGGGCTCCCTTATATGCCACTTTAAATTGGCTTCTCCCTTTTATGCCACCGGTTCAAGTTTCTCCTCCCTTTTATGCCATTGCCGTCAGTCCACCGTCAGTTGACCGTTAACTTCATTGTAAAAAGACATATTTGCCCTTTAGAATTAGTATACAACCAATAATAGATATTTTAGTACTAATATAGCTAGGATACAACATATGAAAATTGATTTTTTCCATCACATGCAATTTTAGCCATTACCATCACAAATAAATTTTCAATGTAAGCATAAAACATGCAGTTTTCCAACAATATTTTTAATATAAAGAGCATTTTTCACTGGTTCTGACAAAATTTTGTTCACTCAAAAAGGATTTAAAATAAATTAGTTATGATTTTTTGAAGTTTACACATTTTTTAGTTGAGAGGGCATATTGGTTATTTACGAAAAAACTAACCTTTGACTAACAGTCAACTAACACTATAGTGGTGGGAGTGGCATAAAATGGTGGAAAAACTTGAACTAGTGGCATATAAGGGAGAAGCCAATTTTGAGTGGCATATAAGGGAACTAGCCAAATTCTAGTGGCATATAAGGGATTTGGGTCATTTCTACATCCGACAAAGTGATTTGTAATATTATTCACAAAATGTACATATCTCTTATATAGTTTATAAACTATAGGAGAGATATGTAAATTTTATGAACAATCTTACTATCACTTTGTCGGATTAAAAAATGACCAAAATAAAAGTTATAGATATTGATGAGTTATACAACTTTGTTATTGATGATATTTTCGGTTGAAATCATTTAGTATCTGAAAATGTTGATTGAAGTTGTCATAATTTGAAATTCAAATTCAAATTATTGAAACAAAGTCATACAGCAAAATGTCCAAAACAAAAGTTTTAGATATTGATGAGTTATACAACTTTATTGTTGATGACTTTTTCATTTGAAATCATTTAGTATTTAAAAATGTTGTTTGAAGTTGTCATAATTTGAAATTCAAATTTTATATAGGTCAATCAAACTCAGATGGAGAAATAACCAAAATAAAATATGTAGATCTCAATAAGATATACAACTTTGTTTTTGAAAACTTTTTCACATAAGTTCATTTAGTATGATAAAATTCGATTCGAAGTTTTAATATTTTGAAATTAAGTGAAAGGAGGGAGGTAGAATGGACTTCTCAGTGAGGGAAGAGCAAAAGGGCTGGTCCATAATAGGCCTCCTTTTATCCCATCTCTTTTTTAACACTTCTTTTCTTTTTATTTTATTGTACCATTGTGAAGTAACACATAAAAAATCATACTAAATGAACTTATGTGAAAACGTTGTCAAAAACAAAGTTGTATAAAATATTGAGATCTACTAATTTTATTTTGGTTATTTTTCCATTTGAGTTTGATTGATCTATAATTTGAATTTGAATTTCAAATTATGACAACTTCAAACAACATCTTTAAATACTAAATGATTTCAAATGAAAAAGTCATCAAGAATAAAGTTGTATAACTCATCAATATCTAAAACTTTTGTTTTGGTCATTTTGCTATATGACTTTGTTTCAATAATTTGAATTTGAATTTCAAATTATGACAACTTTAAACAACATTTTCAAATACTAAATGGTTTCAACTGAAAAAGTCACCAATAACAAAGTTATATAACTCATCAATATCTGTAATTTTTATTTTGGTCATTTCTTCATATGACAAAGTGATACTAATATTGTTCACAAAAAGTACATTTTGTGAACAATATTAGTATCACTTTGTCGGATAAAGAAATGACCAAAATAAAAGTTACAGATATTGATGAGTTATACAACTTTGTTATTGGTGACTTTTTCAGTTGAAACCATTTAATATTTAAAAATATTGTTTGAAGTTGTCATAATTTGAAATTCAAATTCAAATTATTCAAATAAAGTCATATAGCAAAATTACCAAAATAAAAGTTGTAGATATTGATGAGTTATACAACTTTGTCGTTGATGACGTTTTCAGTTAAAATTATTTAGTATTTGATAACATTGTTTGAAGTTGTCAAAATTTGAAATTCAAATTCAAATTATTGAATCAAAGTCATATAGCAAAATGACTAAAACAAAAGTTGTAGATTTTGATAAGTTATGCAACTTTGTTTTTGGTAATTTTTTCATTTGAAATAATTTACTACCCAAAAAATTATTTTAATTGAGAAGGAGGGCGGCAAAGTAGACTTATTGGCGAGGGAGGAACAAAAGAGCTGGGCTGGCAGCGCGAAGAGGGAGTAGGAGGGAGAGAGAGGCTGCGGGCTGAGGGAGGGAGAGAGTAATACTGGGACCGAAAAAGGCCCAAGGACAGAGAGAGGAATTTTAATTTATTTTCCATTTATTTTAATAGGTTAAATAAACTTTGTGGTATTAAATTTAGTTATTAAGCACCAAAAATTCATGGAAAATTTCAGAGAATTATTTAGACCACGTAGAATATTACAAAAATATTTTTGTCCATGATTTTTAAAGGAAAATTTTAGTTTCCTCATTAATTCACTTGATTAAATTGCTTTAACTTTTAATATATTTTTCTAGAAATGCATTATATAAATTTATGACGTTTGCTTTGTGCCCCTTATGACAAATTAATATTCGTCACGATGTCCCACTGAAATACTTTATGACGATTTCTAGTTGGTATTAATGACGAACACTTTTTTTTCGTCACTAAGCCACCCCATCTCATACTAATCGTCATAAAATGGAATGTGCTAGTGACGAATAGCTCCGACGTCATGAGGAATTCGTCACAGAAGGTCATATTTCTTGTAGTGGTTGTCGATCGGCGCCGTGATCGCCGTCACCATGTCGTTGTGGCCGCGCAGGACGCCCGCCAGGGTGAGCGACTCCTGGCCCGCCATCGTCGCCGCGGGGGTGGAGAACCGGGGCTCTCAACGGCAGATGGCGGCACGGAGGCGGCGGCGGCGGCGGAAGGGAGGCTAGGAGAGGAGGCGGCGGAGGGGAGAAGCCAGTCCGCCCCCGCGCGCCGCTCGCGCCGCCTCCCACCGCTAGTCCGACCCCGCCCACCGCCCATCCGCCCCCGCGCGCCGCTCGCCGCCAGTACACCGCCATCCTCCACCGCTCGTGCCGCCGCACACCGCCAGTCTGCCCCGCATGCCGCTCGTGCTCCCCGTCACCGTGAGAGAGAGAGAGAGTGAAGATAGAAAGAGAGGAAGAGAGGAAGGAGAGTATGACAAGTGGGTCCCATAATTTTTTTAAGAAAGAAAATGCTGACCGGATTGCCACGCGTACACCACGTAGGACAAAACCGCTGTGAATTGGATCAAGGAGCGTAATTCGTCCAGTTCAGGGTGAGCAATGACTAGTTTTCGGGTTTAGGGGGTAATTCGGCCGACCACAATTGTTCAGGGATAATTCGTATTTTTTTCCTTTTCGGAATAAACTCCTTCAAATAGAATAAAAACCGAGAGTGTGCGCGTGCTTGTGCTTGTGCCTGCTGCTGTTGTACAATTATGCTCCCAGTCTAAGCACTCATTTTCTTTCCGTCACATGCATCAGTGCATCACGAGACTACGACCGGCATTCGCAGCAAGGCAACTACCACGCGACTCGCGAGAAAGCAACCTGTGAAAGCAGATCGGAACAAATTGGGGATAGTGATTAACTTTTTGGCCGAGCTAAGGCAAGAGTAATTGAGGTATAGGGTAAGTAAAGAGAAGCAGTGGAAACTTTTTCTCTTTTTTTTTTGTTTTTTTGGAAACGGCAAGGGCCCAGACTAGGGCCTTGAAAGATCTGGATAGATGCTGCAACAATGGTACAATGGGAGTTTTACAACAGGATCCTCAAGGAAACTTTTGTTCTTGATTATGCTTTCTGTTTTAGTTTTCAGATGAATGTTTTTGCTTTCTTTGCTCCACATGGTAAACAAAGAACTAAACTTAGGCTGCGTTCGTTTGTGTGAGATAGGGTGAGAAAGCACCTCGTTTTCCGCGCGCACGCTTCCCAAACTACTTAATGGTGTGTTTTTTGCAAAAAAATCTATATAGGAAAGTTGCTTTAAAAAATTATATTAGTCTATTTTTTAAATTTAAAATAGTTAATACTCAATTAATCATACGCTAATGGCTCACCTCATTTTGCGTATCTTTCCAATCTCTTCAATCTCCTTCTCCTCAAACACACCCTTAGTTTTAATGTAAATTTTTGTCAACTTTGAATGGAGCTTTCGTAATAGATTTCAGTTCTGTATAAATTTTTTTTTCCTTTGGTTGACGTTGGTGTGTCGTCTTTTCATTTGCATTTCTTTAATTCTGTTATACTTGGACTTCGAAGAACTGTGTAACAAGTGATTATAGCTTCAGTTGAAGTAAAAGCCGAATTCTTTTCCATATTTTTAAATGTACTATTTATCCTAGCAAACTTTTCGCAGATCAACACGTAAAAAAAATATCCTAAAAAAATGTCCTAGAAAGTAAGCACACACATTAGATTTGCAACTCCATAGAGTGGTGGTGGGCTGTCCACTCTGATTTTGAGATTTTTCAAGTCATTGTTTACCAAGGCTAGATTAGACCTGCCAGATTATTACGGAATATGGACATGCAAGACAAGGTTTCAATCGATAGCACGGTGACTAGTTATTTAGCACACACATTGGATTAATTTGTAACTCTATATAGAATGGTGGTGAGTTGTCCACTCTGATTTGAGATTTTTTAAGTCATTATTTACCGAGGCTAGATTAGACTGATCAAATTGTTATGGAATAAGGATATTCTGCAAGACAAGGTTTCAATCGCTATAGCACGATAAAAAGTACGTAGTTATTCAGCCATTGGCTGCAGTTGGGCTGGGACATGCGTGACTCGATAGCTACCCCAGGCAAAGGAATCTTCATTGGGAATTGGAATGACACCCTTTTTTTTTTTTTTTTGTTATTGCTGTCGTCCAAATGGTTCGGGTGGTGTTTGGATACGTAACTTAACTCTAGTCAGACACTAATTTAAAGTATTAAATATAGGCTACTTAAAAAACTAATTATATAAATGAAAACTAATTTGTGAGATAAATTTTTTAAGCCTAATTAATCTATAATTAGAGAATGTTTACTGTAACATCACATAGGCTAACCATGGATTAATTAGGCTCAATAAATTTGTCTCGCGAATTAGCCAAAGATTATGAATGAGTTTTATTAATAGTCTACGTTTAATATTTATAATTAGTATCCAAACATCTGATGTGATATGGACTAAAAAGTTAGTCCCATCTAATCATGGTCTCTATGCCACGAACGGCGGGGAATGCGGCACCAATGGATGGATTTTGCGGGTGGCACGGTGATTTGGCCGAATACACACCGTCAGTCGATAGCCCCCACGAGATCTCTCTATTGTCATCAGACAAAAGATTGATGGATTCGGAAGCACCATTAACTCAGTAGTAATAGCAAAATTAATGCGTTAACGTCGTGTATATAGTGGTGGTTTTATTTCGTTGTTTGCATCACTCTCCTCATCACCTGATGGATCGATCATGGTACAGGGTAAACATTTAATTTGCGAAGAAAGGTCGGTACACGTAGGTCAGTATTCATATTCACGTCGACTTCATTTCCATGTCTTACTTCCCAACTTGGAGATATATAGTCACACTCTCTGCGACTTGGAGCGTTTCCGACCATAAGCTAATTAGTAATTTATTTCGCTAAAAGTCACTAAACGAAATTAGAGATAACGAAAAACTAAGAAAACGATAGACCGACCATAAGCTAATTTATTTCGCTAAAAGTCATTAAATAGAATTAGAGATAACGAACAAAAGAGCTAGCAGACGGTAAGGTAGAAGTACATAACACAGCAAGTTAATTTTGGTATTACGTCATGATATCGTCGTTGGACGATCCGATCCAAAAAAAAAAAAAACATATACGTGTGTCTCGTGTGGTTTAGATCAAGAGAGACCAATCCACGATGTACATATGCCGACACGCTCCACGTACATACATAGGCCAGGGTCCCCGACCGACCGAGCCACTTGTATCGTCAGAAAATATTGGACCAATCCACACTACTGCACGTATGCCGCGGCGTCCTCCTCGACATGCCCGACCAATCCACGATGTACGGGATCATATGCACTAGCACGCATGCATGAGATTGGGCCGCGCCAGACTCCTCCTGGCCACATGGTTGTGTGTTCGGCCAGCCAAGCTGCATATATGCCTCGATTGTCAGATGCGATCGGTGGTGGGTGGGCACACCGTTATGAATCAGGATCCTCTGCATCGAAGGAGGTTCTAACGTAGACGATGAACATGTATCCTGCATTAGACAGGGACGAAACTCGTATTATTACATGATTAATTAAGTATTAATTAATTTTTTTAAAAAAGATTAATATGTTTTTTTAAAACAACTTTCATATAGAAAGTAGTTTTTATGTAAATCACACTGTTTAACAGTTTGAAAAGCCTGCGCGAGAAAAACGAGTAAGGTGGGTTAGGAAAACGGGAAAAACGCAGTTGAGTTGGCAGCCACCCGATTAAGATCGTAAGGTCCAGATATTGTGCTACAGTGGTTTATGGTCATGTTGCTACATTACATGGACTGTTTATTGCGTTGATCTTCACATGAACAGTGAATCTCTACATCAGTTGTAGCAGGCAGGGTATCGTCGGGCAGTTGATAGCTCAGCAGCAGCAAAACGTGAGACACGAGCGCCAAATTAATAAGCTAGCTTAGCGTCATTTACGCGACAAGGACCGCATGTACCCGCGTCGCCGTCGCCGTCGCCGTCACGCGAGCCGGCCCGGTCGGCCCAGTTGGCAGTTGGCCCCCTGCTTCTGTATACGCACACGTTCACGGGCCTCATCCGTGTGTACTTTGGTCGTCCATGCGCCGCATGTAAGTTAGGTTAAGCGCTGCGTAATTAATTAATTAATTAATTAATTAATGGGAAGCAGCGAGCATGTGCTCGTGCACGCTTAGAACAGGTAAAATAACCAGCTATATATAAGCCTACTATATTGATTTTAATAATGAGCTAAAGGAGAGAAAGATACCAGCGGGCGACTGTTTAAACACCGACTACACTCGCGCTCCAAGGCAAGTTTGAGCAATACTAGTAATTCAACGCCATTCACTGCCACTTATGTTAGGAGAGAGAGTGCATGGCATTAGGAGAAAAATAATTGTTTTAAGAATAATGCTTTTATTATTATTATACGAATGCAGATGTAACAATATTTGGAGTAAGCATTGGGTTGTACTACTAGATTTGCTCTTAGAGCAAGATCAATAGTGTAGCCAGCAGCTGGCTCCACTTACATTTATATTATTTTGTAGCTAATACAAAAACAACTAGTATAATAGTTTAGCTCTTATATAAACGGCAACATATCCTATGTACACAATCTCTCACGTGTACACACGTACACACCAATTAAAAAATGTCACCAAAAAATTAGAAAAATTCATACATGTACTTTCAATAGTATTACACCTAGGGTTAAAATCTTAACCTCAAATTTATTATATTTTAGCCGTAACAAAAAAACAAAAAATCTGACAGTTTTTAGGTTGCAATTTTGTTAGAATTTTATCTTTTTTGTTACTCTCTATGTGATGGTGAACTGTTGCGGAAACACTCTCGATCGATCGTTACTTGCTCGTCACCAAAACCCTGTTAATTTCTTCTGGCTCTATATATAATTGCCACACTACACCAATGCAAACTCTCCTTGGTGTAAATTAAGACCTATTTGTTGAGACACCAGAGTTGATGATCTTTTCTGTTTAGTTTGTTGAGGGCAAATCTAGCCCAACAATATCATCATCAGCAATGTAGCCACGGATAATAAATGCGTTGGAGGAGGTCAAATGGCATTTTATACCTATGCATAGAGATAGAAGAGAAGAAAGTGTTCACAAAAAATGTAAGCACAAAATGCATATTGGTGATAGGAATACTATATATATCATGCATGATTTCTTTGAGTCTCTCTCGAATTTCTATTCTTACAATTTCTTGAAAATTGATGACATCTATCCATTTTCTCCAACTCAAATGTGTCTCTAGATACTCGAATATGTGGAAAAATAAGATTTAGGATCAGATATAACTAACATCAACGAAAACATATGGTTTAAATGAAGGTCGAGACAAGAATGGTCCAATACTAGGTGGTAATTTTCCTGTTGGAGCCGAGGACTCCACAGAGACCCGCCCCTACGGGAAGGGGGCCGGTGAGCAGGGATGGGCCCCCGCGAATTTCTGGGTACGAAGGAGGGGATGAAAAGCTACCCACGGGTCTCGAGGATGTGTGTTACTCATCTAAAAATAACCTACTCCAAGGCATAAAGCCCAGTTAGCCCAATTGGCCAATAGACGGAGTCATATATAAGGTAAACCAAACCCTAAATCATCTCCTTCTCTCCCTCACAGCCACCAGCTAGGAACCACACACGCCTCCCCCCAAAAAAGTCCCCAACCCTATCCCAATTTCTGTAGAGGACAAGAAGGTCCTCAATAGGAATGTCGGCCACTCATCCCTTCGGGGCCAGGGACAGGGCAGGGATGTTGTCTAACCCGCATCAGCCCCGTCCCGTTGCCACCCCTTGATAGGCGGCATTACTGCTAGTGGCACCAAAGAATCAAAGATACTTGATCAAGAAAGCATGAGTATACACAAGAAGCATTGCGATCACTAGTGGTGGTGTTGGACATGGATAATAGATGTCATGGTAAAGGGTCAGGGTGACTGCAACAAAGACATGAAGTGTGCTCGAGGAACAGATGCTG
Organism: Oryza glaberrima; assembly: GCF_000147395.1. NCBI lineage: Eukaryota > Viridiplantae > Streptophyta > Magnoliopsida > Poales > Poaceae > Oryza > Oryza glaberrima. The sequence goes on along the minus strand of NC_068327.1, from coordinate 15,801,496 downwards.
AGAAACAATAGCAAAATGATCAACTCGTAAATTCGGTGCATTAATAAACTCATTAGGTAGGATATTGCCTCTCTTTCCCGAAGAAAATAATAATACCATACTACTTTTATTTTTTTTAAAAAAATATGTAAATAGACAATACTTAGAAAAAGAACAACAAGCATGGCATGGTCACATGAGCATAGTCACATAGGTGGTTTCGTGGATAGGGGTGGAATTAAAGATAAATAAATATAATACAACATTTATTGAAGACAAGGGAGATAGCCATGAGAATGATGCGGGGCTCCGTTGAGAATGAGTTGGTAATGAAACAATGGTGGGACTTATAATCTTAGCGGATAGGACAAAATGTATGAAGTACGCAACTCCATATATAGAATTTGCTAGTTCTGCCGCAACAGACAATATCATATCATTACAGTGAGCTGGCAAAATAGAAAAAAAAAACATCGAGCATGATATGATCATAAGGAAAACATGATGCTTCAATAGTTGATCTGTTCTTGCCCCTCACAAACCCTATATGGGATTTTGCACGTTTTCACCGCAAATAGAGAATAATATAGCAAATGATATGGCAATTTTGAAATTATAATAGTGAACACTACATGGTCAATTGGAAACGTAATGTTTTGGTAGTGGTTGTGTTCCTTCAAACTCTATACATAGGATCCTATCGTTTTTGGCCGCAACAAACAATGCACATTAGTATAGTGATCTGGCAAATTTGAAACCACATTAGCGAACACAATAAGATAATAGGAGAAACATAACCCTTTTGTGTTTGGATAATGGAAAATGAGGGGTGGGATTGTGTTTGAGAAATGAGAAATGAATGAAGGGTTATGATTAAATAGGAGAGGGAGAATGAATGGTTAGGATTTATAGATGTTTTTTGATGGGTGGGAAATAAATTTCTTTTTCCATTAGCCAAACACTGTCTTGGTGGTTGTTATTGTTGTACCCCAAACTCTATGCAATATACTATTACAGTGACCCGGCAAAATAGAAAACGTGATGTATGAGTGGCTGCCCTCCTGCCGCCTTCCGTCGTGTCCCCGACCATCGTCACCATCCTTTTTGACGCCGTGGGCAGCAAATCCCGCACCTTTCCGAGACGCGAGAGCCACACAAACACAAGCTTCTCCGCTTCAACGGGGGAAAGAACAATTATTACCTCTCCAACGACTCCTCCCTTCCTTCCTCCTCGCGTCCCTCTCTCCCTCCATCCCTTTTCCGCCCTTTTTACTTGCCCTTTTTCCTCCTCCCCAGATTCGCCCCGCACCGCACCGCCCTTCGCTCGCCCCGCCGCTCGTCCACCACCACCACGCAGGGAGAGAAATTTTGACGGCAGAGGCGTCGTCGTTGATTAGGCCGATTTGATTAGTCGCGCGCGTCGCCGTTGAGACCACGCGGGCCTCTTGTTCCGTAACCAACCACCTCCTTCCCCATTGGCTGCCTTGGTTTGGGATTGGGAGGCCATTCGTTGCGTTGCGTTGCGGGATACAATAATAGCAGCAGCAGCAGCGCCACCCCTCGGCAAAGCCATCGGGGGCGCGCGCTTGTAGCCATCGGAGGAGGAGGAGGGAGGGGAGGCGCGCGGCGCCGGGGGGCGGATCGGCTGCGGGTGCATGGTGGAGGCCGCCGCGGGGCGCCGGTCGGGGGCCAACCGTCGGCGGCCTAGCGGCGGGGGCGAGCGGCGGCGGCAGCAGCAGCAGCACCAGCGCCTCGTCGCGGTCGCGGTGGCCGCGCGCGTCGTCATGGTGGCGCCCGCGGCCACGCCCGCGCCCGCGGCGGGGGGTGGCGGGGGCTGCGTCGAGGACATCCTCGGGTGCCTCCTCGGCGTGCTGCGCGCGCTCGGCGTCACGTGGGCGGCGGCGGCGGCGGCGGCGAGGCCGCAGAGGCAGCAGCCGCGCCTGGCGGCGCAGACGCCGCGAGGGCCCGCGCCTGGGGCGGATGGGCGCCGCGCCGCCGCCGAGCTGAGGGGGATCCCCGGCCGGATCGCGGGGAACGGGGCCTGCGCCGTCGCGTCGCTCTACACGCTGCAGGGGAAGAAAGGCGTCAACCAAGACGCCATGATCGTCTGGGAGGTAAAAAAATCACCATCGCTTCTTGCTTTCCTGTCTCTACCTTTTTTCTTTGCAAATCTCTTTCACGATTCGTTTTCTTGCAATTCTCCTGACATGCAATTCGTACTATGCTCCCGTTACTATTGCTTGATTTAATCTCTGTAGGCTGGAACGAAATTGATCCGACATGTATTAACTGTCTCGTCCTTTGATCTAGATTTACACATCGGAATCAAGGAATTTATTTTTTTTGTTTTAAGACTTATCGTAATTGAGTTGTTCTTGATGTTAACATCAACCGGCTGCTAATTGGAGCACATCCAGTTTATGTTCTCATCAATTACGCAACAAGTGTAAGGAGCTTACCCACATATCGAAGCTTGCAAGAATTAAACTTTGACTGAAATTTAATACTAATTCTGAGGCATGGATTGTCATTGGATGTTGCTGGTAGAGAGTTTCTATTGTGGTTGTTTAATTCAAGTCTAATGATTGCTATTGATTTGGAATACTTGCTGGGGGATGTAGGGGCTCCACATGATTTTCATGCTTATCCATCCATAGTTCCTTTTTATTTCCCTCTCCTTGCTGGATGATCTTATCTGCTTGACCACCCCCACTCCCCTTTCCATATGTTTGATTACAATTTGGCTCACATCGTGTCAGTGCCACATATACCGTTCATGTCAGCATTTGTTTCCTGGAATTTGTACCTTGCAAGAATTTCCTAGGCAGTTTTCTCAATTTAGACTCACATGATTTGACAACTGTACTAGCCTTCTACAAAAAGAAAAAAAAATGCACACTGTTCTGGCTTTCTTATGGTATATAGGAAATAGGTAATAGTGAGAAGTGTGCGTAACGCAATCGGCAGCTTGGTACCCTGTGTTCATAGAGCCTGCATATGAGCCCTACTTGGCGCAGTTGCTCTCACCCTTTGTGCAGATTATGTTCTGGGCAGGAATTACACCCGTTACTTCTGCTTAGTACCATCAATTCTAAATTCTTCCTTGGCATGCCACATACTTTTAGGATATGATAATATCAGTTTCTAATTTCACACTAATTACCAATCTCCTGTATCCTTTTTAATCAACAGTTTACGATGTAAATTTTTGTGGTTCTTATGTACCTATGGAGGATATGATTTATACTAAACAGATATTTCTATTGGGTACAGAATTTCTGTTCAAGAGAGGATACCATTTTTTGTGGTGTTTTTGATGGCCATGGACCAAACGGCCATTTGGTTGCTAAGAGGGTGAGAGATCTTCTGCCCATTAAGCTTGGTGCGGATTTGGGGACGGATGAAGGACGACAGACATCCACTAGCAACATCAAAAGCAATGGAGATGAAACAGGATCCCCTGGAAACATGGGCAGAGATGCTGAGCAGAACGGAGAGTACCCAGAGATCTTCACAGCATTGAGAACTTCATTTTTGAGGGCGTTCAATGTCATGGATAGAGATCTCAAGTTACATAAAAGTATAGATTGTTTTTTCAGTGGAACAACAGCAGTGGCAGTGCTCAAGCAGGTAATTGAACGGAACCCATATCTGATTTTGTTTTACAGAAATCCCTACTGTTGGTTCCATTCAGTTGAAAAGCTGCTCAAAGTGCATGCTGGAATATTGATTGTGTTCTCTTATTCTTGTTAAATGCAGGGACGGAATCTTATAATTGGTAACCTCGGGGACTCGCGGGCCATCTTAGGCACAAGAGATAAAGATAATCAGCTTATGGCTGTCCAATTGACAGTTGATCTCAAACCTAACATTCCAAGTATGTTATACATTTTCCTTCCTACTTTTTCCTCTCTGCTGTTTCTCTTTAACCTAATTATCTTTTACATATATATTTTTTTGTCACCCTTGTTGTGTCATCATATTTTCTTCGTTTGTGGTTTGTTGATTTTGTTGTGAACTGTAGTCCTCTTGTGGGCCCTTATGTATCTTTGGACTATGCAATATTCCTAGATATTAAGCTGTGGAGTAGCTTTCATCATTTCATATTTGTTCTCCAATGTGATTGCCTATTGTTTTTCATAAGTCTGAAGAACCATGTTATTAGTATCTAATTGTTCTATAATGGGTACATATATTGTTTGTTCATGAAATGTTTGTTCCAGCATTCACATGGAGCCATACTAAAATTAAATTATGAAAGCTTTTGGATTTTTTTTATGTCATGTTAAAATAAATAAGGTTCAGATTTGCACCCTGAAGACAACATAGAAGTTAATAACAAGTCCAAGCATTTTGGTCTAGATGTATTTCTATGACAAAAAAGAAGTGCTTAGCAACACTAAATATATGCAATTTGGAAGGTATTATCCTTTGTGAGGTTGACAAGTGGGTCCTAGGGCCACCTGTTAGTGACACAAATGTTACTTTCCGACTTGCTACTGAGGACTGTGGAATTTGACCCTTCTAGTGTTTATAAATTGTAAAAATACATTTAACTTTGGATGAGTGTCTACAGATGTTATTGATATCATCCTGTAGCTGGTTGGAAGTTTCCTCTGGTATCCCTTTTACAATATATAAATGTTATTTCAGCTTACAGATATGAATATTTGATGACAAATATTTAATGTTACTATGGTAGTAGCAAATACTGCTGAATATTTTTTGCTCCTAGTTAACTGAGCAAAGTTGCAGAGCTTCGGGCCAGCAACTTAATACAGTAAACAATTTAATTCCGTAATGGATAGCTGCAAAATTTGTGAGATGCATGCCATGTCTTCTCCAATTCCTCATTTTATTATATGAAGATTGCTGAGTTGAAATGCATGCTGTACTATGGTTCTTTTTCAGGTGAAGCACAGCGAATCAGGCAACGCAGGGGCAGGATATTTGCACTTCCTGAGGAGCCAGAGGTTGCTCGTGTTTGGCTTCCGAAGTACAACTCCCCTGGACTGGCCATGGCTAGGGCATTTGGAGACTTCTGTCTCAAGGATTATGGTCTAATCTCTATGCCTGAAGTCTCGTACCACCGTATCACAGAAAAGGATGAGTTTGTTGTATTGGCTACTGATGGGGTAAGCAGATCTTGAGTTGCACGCACCATGTCATTTCCTGAATATGATACAAATTCCTAAATTTATGTGCTTATTTGTAGGTTTGGGATGTGCTGTCAAACACTGAAGTTGTTAGTATTGTCAACAGAGCTACTTCTCGGGCCTCTGCAGCACGATTGCTAGTCGAATCAGCTCACCGTGCCTGGCGTGCACGTTTCCCCACTTCTAAAATTGATGATTGTGCTGTGGTCTGCCTATTCCTGGATACAGACGAATTAAGTGAAACATCCAGTTCTATGGCCCGCGATATGACAAATGCTGTAGAAGTTAGCAGTGGGCAGCACTCCAATACTATCCAATTGAGCACTGGAGTATCTTCAGATGTTGTTACTGCAGTTCTAACAGATGGTGATGATCTGTCTGCTGTTGATGCAGTTGCAAAGCTGGTTACTCTCACGGATTTGCCGAACAATGCTTCAGGCGCAACGCAAAGCATCACCACCAAGTGAGCCTTGTTTGTTCCCCGGGGATTGAGCATTTGTGGGACGATCCTGCACAGTTGTGATGATGCGGGTCGCGCATTCAGAATTCTCTTGCCGAGACTGATGCCTGTTTTTGTAAGAGCACATCGGAAGTTGCAGCTTGCTATTTTTCTCCATGCAAGTGTGGATAGGATCTGCAGTTTTTTCGCCTTTTGTAAAGTACCAAAGTCAGTTTAGCGTCATTTGTTGTATTTCTTTTGCTATAATTTTGTTCTCGCTATCGTTGGTAAATCATAGTAAATCCCCTATAGGCAGAAGAAGCCTTTTGAGTTTTCACCATTTTATTCTGTAATATTCATTCGATTTCTACCTCGCCTGGGGGACTCCCAGCCTATGGCTGCCATGTGAATATGTGATCCAATGCCTGCCTGATGAGATATGCAACGCTTGGCTGCATGCTGTGAAGTGTGGAATGCGCAATTCAAGGCGCGGAAATGGTCACTTTGATGATAGCGAGTCAGGCCTCGTTCTTTGTAGGTAACGGAGCTATCAAAAACACGAGTTAATCAAAAACTTTCTACATCATCATTATTCCCTAGATGTTTTTTTTCCAAGCTAGTAAGAGTACTTGTTAACTCTATAATAATCTATTTTTTAGATAATGAAATTTATATCCTGGCCTTGATTCAACAGAGCTATAGCCAATTATTACAAAGTATCACTCATACAAAGAGTGTAGTTCAAATGTAATCAAACACACTCAATCAAAATAAAAGCAAACCAAGATAAAGAGTACACATTTATTCTAGTCTATTTGTGAATCTCCATCCATAGTTTACAAAGAGTTGCATCACCGTCGTCTCGAGTTTGCGGCATGCAACCTTCATAAGTTCACCATTCTCTTCACACTTTTGCAGCTTTGTCCAAAACCGGAGCCAATATGTTACCTTGAATATTACCTGCATATATGAAGTATATGGTGATTGGTTAAAAACTAAATCATTCCTACTCAACCATAGGGCCCAACATATGGTAAATGCTCCTACAAGTATGAGATTACACTTCTTCTTATTAACCCCCATAAGCCATCCATCAAACATATTAGATATGGTACTTGAAAGGTTTAAACCAAAAGAGAATGTACGGCTCTCTAAACAAATCTTGCATAATGACAGTCAAGAAAAAGATGTTGTATGGTCTTATTTTTCATGCAGAAACAACATCTTAAACTGCCATTCCAATTTCATCTTGCCAAATTGTCCTTAGTCAGCACAACTCCTTTAAGAAAGTACCACATAAAGATCTTAATCTTGAGTGGCATCTTAAGCTTCCAAATAATCTTATTTCTTTCAATATATTCATTATTAATTAAAGCTAGATACATTGACCTAACAGAAAAACTACCACTCTGATGATAATTCCATCTAAAGCAATTAGAAGAATGGTTCAATTGAATATGTATAATAGAAGTACACAATTCATGCCAATATGTAATATTCTAGCCAACTAAGGCTCTCCTAAAGGAAACATTAAGTGGAACAGAACTCATAACACTAGCAATAGTAGAAATTTTCCTTCTAACAATATAATAATATATAATAATCAATTTGATTTTATTGGTTAGTCAGCTTTATCAGTTGTTTAGAAAGCGGCCTGAAACCCCGTCGCAATCGCGTTGCATAGTCCTGTAGAAACATCAGTTGGTGGGTGAAAGGAACTTGGGAAGTTTGTCCGCCACGATGTTGATGAGGGGCCAAGGGGGACCAGAAAAACGCATGGCATGGGTGACCCGTGCCGATTCTCTCACTGTCGATCATACGTCCTTGTATTTGTATGCAACCGTCGAACGGATATAATCTCATGTTTGTCAAAGCGTCCAGCGCGCGCGCACACACGGAAGCACAAGGGGGATGTTCTCGGTTCCTTTTGGCGTCTGTCTCACTGTCAAGCCCTCCAAACGCACTTCAACTTCGCCATATTTCTGCGCCCGGGGCACGTGGAGACCTGGTTAATTAATTTTCACTTAGTACAATCAACACACACATTACATGATACATTGCGCTCTATGGACATCGTTAAAAAAAAAGAGGTAAGAAACATTAAATACACTTTTACCGCTATCTGAAGTACTACCTTTTAAGAAGTACTGTGAGAAGTATTGTGAGAGGGGTGTTTAGCTAATATGCTCCTCCGATATTTACTCCGGAAGATCTACATACATCCTTAAAGTTTACCATGATCTCCCTAGAAGGCCTCTTTGATTCATAGGATTGGTAAAGGATTTTCTTAGAAATTAAATTCCTACGGATTTTTTCCTACATGTCCGTTTGATTCGTAGGAAAGAAATGAAACTTTTCATAGGGCTATATTCCTATGCTTTATATTTCATAGGAAAAATAAGGGAGAATAGCTATTTTAGTCCCTAAAGTTTCTCTGTATGATCAGTTTAGTCCCTAACCTTTTAAATGGTCCAAAGAAATCCTTAACCTTTGTCATAAGGCCTAGAATAGTCCTTGGATCCACCAAAATCATCATATGGATATGCCATGTCATCATTCATGCAAAATCTATGACGAATTATCCAATTTACCCTTACGTATCATAGAAAAATAAATATAAGGGTGAATTAGACATAACTATAGGAAAAAAATACTTCTTTTTTACCCTTTTGAGGTATATTTTTGCTCTTACATATACCATATTTTTTTTAACTTTTTCCTTTTGTTTTTTATTTTCCTATGTGTAAGGGTAAATTGGACAAATCATATATATTTTGCATAGTAAGGTGACATGGCATGTCCATGTGGCAATTTTGGTGGGACCAAGGACTATATTAGCCCACATGACAAATTTCATAACTTGTTTGGACAATATGAAAGATTAAGGACTAAAATGACCCAGTAGCGAAACTTTAGGGACCATATTAGCTATTCTCCCGAAAAATAACAAGAGGTTTGACCTTTTTTTGAACTTTTCTTTGTTTTTCCCATAGCACTATCAAAGTACTCTTTTTTTTCTTTCCTATGTTTGTTGATTCCTGTAAGATTTAAGAAACATACTACTTCAATTTCTACGTTTTTTTTCTATTCCTGTGTTTTTCCTATCCTGTGAATCAAATGGGCCCTTAAAGGGCTTGTTTAAGGAAGCTTCTGGCAGCTGAAAATTCTTCTCGAAGCTGCAGCTATCAGAAGCTCCCTAGACAGTACATATTTTCACTCAGATTCTGAGAAACAGTGATTATAGAATCTAGAAAATAAATTAGAAGTCAGAAGCTGAGTTTCCTAGCTTCTCTAGATTCTCACCAGCTGCTTCTTAGAATTTTAAGCTTCTCCAGATTCTCACTATCGACGGGAGAGCCAGCTCTCACTCGGAGGCACCCATGGTGGCGAGGAGATGGCCCTCACAGGGAGGCACCCATGGCGACAGGGAAGCCAGAGCTCTTAGGGGGGCACCCATGGAGGCGGGGGAATCGATGCTCGTGAGAAGACGCCAGTGGCGGAGGGAGAGTCGGCGCTCTCAAGGAAGCACCCTCGGCGGCGGGAGATCCGGGCACACTCGGAGGCGTCCACGACATCTCCTCGTTACAGCCCCTCCTTGACCTCGACATTGGCACCATTTCTAGCATCGGCGTTGGCGCGTCACCATCCTCGGCTCCCCCTCTGCCGCCCCTAGCTGCCTCTGCCCCTGCTTGCCGCTTCTGGTTGCCTCCGTCGTCGTCTGCCTTCCCTACCCGCCTCCGTCCCCGCCCGTCGCCCCTAGCCGCCTTCGCTGAAAGGAGGGAGATATAGAGAGGGAAAGCTCCTCTGTTCGGTCGCTATGCACCATTGACTTCACACGATTAGACGCGATGAGATAGAGTAGAGAGAGATGTAGAGGGTGAGAAACTAACATATGGGGCTTAATTTTTTTTTTAAAAAAAAGGAATTGCTAACTGGACTATCACATAGTACCAAAACCACTCCAAAATTGAGCCGAGGGTTATTTTTTCGGTTTACATAGTTGGAGGTGTAAAATATTTAGTATTCGAGTTCAGGGGTAATTCGATCGACTGGTGATATTTTAAAAGGGTAATTCGGGTTTTCTTCCTTTTCTAAAGTAGAGTGGCAAAACTTAAAAGGTGGGTTATACACAATGGAATATTATGGTGTTTTCCTCTCAACTCTGTAAGAAAACTTAGGATCCCTTATAAAGGGAGATGGAGGGAGTATATGTTTCCTTGTAGCAAGTGCAATTTCACACAAAATGGTTTTCATTTGAGAGAATTACTATACTTAAGTTGCGAGTTGTTTGTTTCTCTGGATCGTTGGATGCATCTAAGGGTAATGGGTCTTTAGCCACTCAATAATCTGAAAAAAATGCTCCTCCAAAGAAATTCATTAGATTAGCACTAATCTAGCTTATGGATTATAATAATTTATTATAATAATCTGCTTGCTTACTCCTAATAATTTAGATTATAATAATTCTAAGCTGAATCAATTAGGGCCAGTCGATTAAGTTGTTTAATCCTATCTTACTATAAAGTTATCCCCCACTAACTCCTTAAGCTTAACATGCAAAGATGCTACATCATCATCCACTAACAAGATGCCACTTCATCATCCACTAATTAATAAGATGTCACATCATCATCCACTAACAATCATCACATTTAAACATCATGCAAACATGCTATATCTTTATAATTTTTATAATTTAAGAGCTTTTCAAATACAAACATATTAAATTATCATCCAACATAATTCACATAATGTTTCAATGTATATCTTCATGCAAAGATGCCACATCATCATCCACTAATTAACAAGATGCCACATCATCATACATTAACAATCATCACATTTAAACATCATATAAACATGTTATATCTTTATAGTTTTTATAATTTAAGAGTTTTTCAAACACAAACATGTTAAATTATCATCCAACATAATTCGCATAATGTTTCAATGTATATCTTCATACTAAATTTCCGCAGTAATGCGCGGGGTTTCACCTAGGGCCTGTTCATTTTGATGTCATTTTTAACCTTACCAAGTTTTAGTAAAGTTGCCAAAAAAGTGGCTACATTTAATTTGCTGCCAAATTTTGGTAACTATATAAGAAATCCTGCCAAAATTTTGGCAACTATGCCAAAATTTTGGCATTGCCAAAATTTGATAAAGTTTTTTTTTGGCATCAAAGTGAACAGACCTATAGTTATAGCAGATCGAATAATTCAAGGAAGTAAAAACAAACTTCTTATCACTTCTTACAGAGAGCCGCAGTCATAGTCTGCATGCCTGCGTGACCTGGTGCCTAGGAGAGCCATGACGACCGCGCACACAAGCCTTACCACGGCCGACTTCGTTCTTAGCAAAGTCCCAACGGTGAAGGACTCCAGCGACAGCCTTATCACCCTCGCCCTCCTCTCCCTCACGTACCTCCCTATCGCCGCGCCCATCTCGCCGTCGACCTGCGGCTGATCGTGCCGGCGACCACGGTCACCGGCCAAGTCGTCGGCGCCGCCTTCTACGGTGGCACGCGACGACGATAGCGAGCGGGCGAGCACGACGGCGTCCTCCAGCGCGGAGGAGCCGCCCTGGCCGATGAACGGGCCCATGACGTGCATCGCGTCGCCGGCGACCGTCACGGCGGCGCGCCGCCTCAGCTGGAAGAAGGCGGCGAGCGCCACCTGCCAGGGGGGCCTGTACCACACCTTCGTCGTGGTCCACAGCGATGACGCATGGTCGCACCGCCGCACCATGTCGACGACGTCGGCGGGGCACTCCTGCAGCTTCTCCAGCACGTACTCCCTCGCGGCGCTCGCGTCTCGTGCCATGTCTGGAGATCATCACATGTTTGTGAGTTCGTCCCAAACATTAGTGCTACAGTTTTAAAACTTGACTTTTAAAGTTAATTTCAATTCTTTTTATCAACGTTTATTTTTGGGATAAGTCCTCAATGCTAGCTTTTAAATCACTAGTAACGCATATATAAATGTTTTACTTATAAAATATTTTTTAATAAGTTGTACGGTTTATAATCAACACTTTGCCAAACATTCTAATTCCTCGAGAAGACATCTCCTCTGTTGTGTTTTTATTTTCAAACGCAATGCAAATGATTATGGAATTTTTTTTAACAAAGTAGCACAATGACAACTATCACCGAGGAAATATTCTGAAATGCATAACAGACCACTGTTCAAACGTTTTTTTAAAAAGAAGAACAATGCTTCATTTGATTGATAAAGAAGAGATGCGCATCAACCCAACAAAATGGTTTACACCGAAAGCGCCATCCTACAAACACCTCAAGATCATTTCCCAAAAGATACAATAAACACCTGAAAACACCTATAACACCCAACCCCCAAACGCTGGGTTTGTCTTTTGACCTTTTCTTTTCTCTCTATGTGCGAGTTAAGTTTCAATTTAAAACTTTATGGGATTAAATATGTAATAATTTGAGAATTTTTCATAACGAAACAAGGATAAAAAGAGTTTTCCTTGTCTCTCCTCTTATATTTCTGAACTTTTTCAGATTTTTTTTTCAGATAACGGTGAAACTTTTTTCAGATAGCTAACGTATACTGTAGCCAGTGATCGTTTGTCTGTGTACCTGTGGAAGGCCTGCGCCTGCTGAGGAAGAAATGGACGAGATGGTCGTTGATGGGCAGCCGTCCGACGGCGAGATCATCGCCGGCAATGGTCAGGAACTCTGTTCCAAATGGATGGCCGTCCGGGTAGCTGGCGAGGCCAAGAATGGCCAAACGAGGAAGCTCCGACGGATTCCCTAATCCCAAGTATTTAGCCACCACCGAATTGGCGCCGTCGCAGCCAATCAGCACCTGCTAGGACTAGGAATAGGATCAATCATGCATTTGGATTGAGACACGGCTTCATCTTTTCGCTCATACTTATCGGCTAAAATTTGATTTTTTTTCAACCTTAAATTTAGAAAATTTAAGTCGATTTTGGGGTTTTTTATCGTAGTTTATTTTTCCAGCCTTTACTTTTAGATTAAGAACATGTATATAAAATTTTTATTCATAAATTACTGTGCAATTGATTTCAGGGATGTGTTGAGACTTGAGAGACGTTGCAATTAGTCAATTAATCACCTTGGCCTTGATGGTGTGTCCATCCTCCGTGGTAAGAACAGGGCAGCGGCTGCCGGAGTCTTCGTCGACGGCCGCGACGCGACAGCCGAAGCGGATCGTCCCTGCAGGCAGGTTCTTGGCCAGCGTCTCCACCAAATCCTTTCTTGTCAAGCACCGAAGCTCCTTCCTAGCATTTGATCGAACAGAATGGAGGCAAAACCTCAATGATCTTAGCCAGCATTTGGTACTAGCTCGGTAGTAGTTGACAAACCGCGCGCAAAACTTCACCTGGCAGGCAGCAGGGTGGTCTTGTTCTGCAGCTGCCACACGCTGCGATACCTGAAACGCAGTATACATTTCACATTTGTAAATGATTATTCAGTGATCCTATTGCAACCTGATGAAGGCTGAGGTTGATTAATTCTAGTTACGCGGTGATGGCGTTGGTGGCCTCCCTGAGCACCGCCGCGACGCCAAGATGCTCCAGAGCTCGCCATCCGTTGGCGTGGATGCCGATGGCCACGCCGTCTGCTCGCAGCGCCTCGGACCTCTCCAGCACGAGGCTGCTTATCCCCTTCCTGCACTCAAACCCACAACCAGAGATTAATCCATTTCCTCCTCCTCGTCTTCTTCTTAGCATTAGTTCAGATTCTTTTTTCCCCGAGGACGAGGAAAAGCAGGATATTCGATGCTATCTAGTCACGAATTGGTCGACAATCTAGGACGAACAGCGACGACGATAGCGACGAGAGGCATGGACAAAACCACAAAAACTACTCCTACTTGTCTGCACGGTAAGGTCGATCGATGGAGGAGATATGGTCGAGTGAGAGAACAGGTGCGTGTACCGGTGAAGGGCGAGAGCGGTGGCGAGGCCGCAGATGCCGCCGCCGACGATGACGATGCCATGGGCGGCGTCCTCCACCACCTCCTCCATCTCCATCTCCGCTTGCTACTTGCTAGCTTCCCGTGTCTCCTACTAACTCAAGCTACCTGCTACCGAGGATTTATAATTTGACCTCTCCTTTAGGTCTTAGATTAATGGATCGATGACGGTGAAGATTATATTATTTTGGCCACTGGCTGGCCAGATACGATTATTTCTATACTATAAAATATTTCCAGAGGATGGTGTACGTCTGATGGATCTGTCTTCTCTACCTAGGATTTGTTATACTATGATAACGTACAGTTCAGTGTAACATGGGTATCTCCACAATAAACAAATTGAATTGGTCGTCACAAATAATTGAAAGTTTAAGTTTGGTTTTGGTGATTAATTATAAATCCAATTATATGAGACTAATAATTTTGTGAGTTTTTTTTTAAGTTTCATGCATGTGAATATGAAAGTGAAAATTATGAAAGGTATGTAATAAGCTCCGCATGTTCTAAATCAATCTATCATGGGTCCAAAATATGAGAACTTCTATGCTTGGAATTAATTAGGATCCTTGATCAATAATGATCTAACGCACAAAGAGAGAAGCTACTAGGAAGAAGATATCAAAAGGGTGGGCCAGGTATGGAAGGTGGAAGGTTAAAATGTTAATTGATTTTCATTAAAAAAATTCGGTAAAGGGCAAAAGCGTCTTCTCTACTCCCGATCCGTTCTATGTCTGTTCTAGGGGAGTGTTTGGATAATGGGTTATAAGAGGTGGGACTGGAAAATGAAAATGAATGAAGGGCTAAGATGAAATGAGGTGGGAAGAATGAATGGTTGGGATTTAAAGATGTCCTTTAGTGGATGGGAAATCATCTCCCTAACCCATTAGCCAAACATACCCTAGGTGTTTGTGGAGGTCTCCGAGAAAGTTGGCAGAGGGGGAGAACCGGAGGCACACGGGATCGTCCACCATCGGAGCTCGGCGCCTAGCACCGCAAGCTCGCGGCGGCCGTCTCGCCGTCGCACCTCCGTCAATCCATTTCAGGCGGAGAGGCGGTGGCGCACGGGATCTTCGTCCTTCAGAGCGTGTGTCGACGACCGCGACCTCGGTGCCCATGATTGCGAGCTCGCGGCGGCCGACCCCGCTGCCTCCGCTTTGGGGCGCTCCTCTCCAACCGTTGGTGGGATTGTAGGTGGAGGTGGAGGTGACTGATGCAGAGGGGAAGAGGCGTGAAGGCACGCGAGCCCTGTCCATAGACCACACTTTCATCCCCACCTTGTCTCCCACACAAATGTCGCTATCGCGGCGCCTCGCCGTGCTCCGCTCCCATCTCCACCTCGGCGCCCCTGCCAGCGAAGGTGACCAGGACATCATGTGCGCGGAGCAAAGCGCGGGGTCTTGACCTCCCCTTGCACCGCCGCCGCCATCGCCGGGACGGGAAGGGAAGAGCTGTATGTTCTGTCGTATCATCCGCGGCGAAGCGCCGGCCTTCAAGGTTCGTCGTTCTCGTCCCCTCGCCTTAGTTCCCTCGGCGAGTAGTGGTGCTCTTCTTCCATTGAGAATTTGGGGGTGAATAGAAATCGCAACGGCACATAATTTTTCTAATTATTATTTTCTGGTTCGTAGTTGCAATGCGTCTCCTCCCCGATCGTTTCTAGCCAGGGGTAGAATTGGAGCTGGTGGTGACTGATGCGAAGCGCATGGGCTCCCCTTCCTTCACAGTGTACCATCGACGACCGCGAGCTCGCGTTGGCCATGGCCGCAGCTGCTGGCGATTTGGAGTAAGCCTCTGGCTCTGCGTAGACGTGAGTTAACTTGATCTGATATTTCGAGGTGCATTCATCTAGTAGTTGATTTCGATCTTGCCGTGTTGTGACTGTGTTATATTTACATTCAGCTTGTTTTGGATCCTTTTGTTAGATGCCCTTTAACTTGAGCTATTAAGGGCTGGACAGAATTTTGGTAGAGTGAATTGCACTTTGTGCCTCTTTTAGAATGAATTGCACTAGAGAATAATGTTACAGGTGTGATAGAATTGTTGTTTTTCTTCCATTCACTAGAGTTGAAGGTTGCTGGTATGCTAGAGTAGTAGAATTGTACAATGGTTTTTTTTTTTTTGATAAGATTGGTTGTTTTGTGTGACTTGCAAAACTGGGCTGCAATTGTTGCTGATTTCAGCGTAGAATTTGATTTTAGAATGTTGTGGAGATTATGGGTATCCCATACCCACATGGTATGGTTATCCGACTAGTTATAGGGGATAACTTATATCTATAGAATATGTACAGATCATGACTTGGGTATTACGTTTCCTTGTATATTACGGAACGGCCTAAAGTTCTGTTTTGATTATATTGTAAAGTAAATTTAGGAAACCAATACCGTAATGGTTAAAGTTTTTATCTTGTAACCTTGCCCCCCATCCTATATAAGGTGGGTAGGAGGCCCTCTAGGGCAGGAGGATTCACAACTAGATCGTCAGATCAATACAACACCTGGCAAATTCAAATCCCCAAACAGGAGTAGGGTATTACCTCTCATCGAGAGGGCTTGCCCCTGTCTAAATCCTTGTTCCCGCATCCATCCACTTTTAGGTCTTGTACGCTATCCCCTTTATATTGCCGAAATCTTGTTTCGACAATGACCACGATAACAAGCTAGCTGCCGAAACATTTCCATGGTCCAAACTGCAACCTTTTGGCAAGTTTAGATGGTGTGAACCGCAAAGTTTAGGAAACCCTGGTCCAATATGCATACATGGTAACAAAAATGGGTGCAAAGTGGAATTCTCTCTCTCTCTCTTTCTCTCTCTTAATAAGTAACCATGCCTAAACTTGATATGATTCCCACTTCTGAAAACAAAGTAAGGTTGGCTGACTTAGCTCATTGGAATGACATTGAATAAATGGAATGTCAGATACGCAAAAAAATGATCCATAAGAAATATTACAAATCTGATCCAAAATAATAAACAGAGAATTTGATAACTCTAATGTTGTTGGTAGGGGCTCAATTGATATTGACTAGGAGTGTGCATCCTTCGATTCGCAGAACACACTCTTTGTGCAATTGTTTTACTTTCCGGGCTTACTTCCTTGGTGTTAGACTTTGCAGTACTTGACTCTTTAGTTTGCGTTCGCGCACGCTTCTTTGTACCTTGACTTACTATATGCAGGCTTTTTCTGTTAGCATCTTGTAGCACACTGTCATGTGTAGTTTTTTTTTTTTGAAACCTTCATTGCCCTCTTTCTTTTTGCAGTGCATATTATTTTGACATCAGCATCCATAGCTTGCTCTTCTCCCTCAATGTCTCTTGCAATCTAGGAGAGAAATTCAGCTTCCTGAATAACATAAAATATTAAATAGTATTACTGAACAGTGACACAAAGGATAAATAATTGCCATATCAATTTCGCAAACCGTGATAGGATGTTTGTAGGATGGTCTCCGAACTTTGTTACATTCTGAGAGCAAATATTAAGAATTTTTCTATAAGTTAAAGGCAATATATTAATCTGTTATTAGGTATGAATGCTAGCAAATATTAAGAATTTTTCTTACTAGTCCATTTGTTATGGTATATCGGGCATAGTACTGGTTTTTCTACAGAGTAATGTTTATAGGCTCGATAAGTGTGACCAAACCACCTTCAACTGCACGCTCTATACATAATTGCAAGTTTGTTACCTGCCATACAAGAAATTTCGAATGCTCATCATTAGCAAATACATTTGCTATATTATTTGCCAAGTTTTTATGGTAAAAGATTATATTACTATTCGTTTTTCCTTTTCCTCATCGTGCAACCTCATCATTGAGACAGCAAAGTTAAGAATTTTGATCTCCTTCTTGAGTGAATTCACCACTAATAAACTCCAATGGCTTCCCATCACATTGAATGGGACAAATACCTAATATTGACATGCTAGTTTTAAATATGAACCAGAGTCTGACACATCTTTTCAATTATAGATATACTAGTTAATTCATAAGGTGTGTGTAATGTACCATGTGTCGCACAACACAAATCTTGCCAACTTGTGAAACCCAATGATGATCAAATCTTGAATCGAAGTCTTCAAAATCATCAAATAATAAGTTACTTTGGAAGGTTGTGATGACTCCTGCATTATGATTTGCTATGTTGGCGGTGTAACCATACGCATCGATCACCTGCAATAAAAAAATGTATATGTTTGGTTAGACACAAATATTAGTATTTTTTTGTACGAATGTAAAATTGCCTAACTCACCGTGTCATATAACCATCCTCCATTCACATTGGGGAGTAGGAAGTTAATTGCGAGTGGAATATCAGCTATTAAAGCAATTGTGGCCCAAATGTAGCTATTCCTCACAAAATGTAGGACCTCTTCGTCCTCTTTTGTTAGAATATAACCATCTGTATAGTCTGAGAAAAAAATTTCAAATTGTGTTGAGGTATTATGGTATTTGTCATCCTCATACAAATATATTCCACAGGGTGAGTAGCATATATGTCACGACCACCGGTCCTTTTTAGTAACTGTTTTGTAGCTAAAATTGAACGCTCAAAACCCATAGTGCAGTGAGTTGGTGAAATGTTTGTATGCACTATTCATGCAAGGGATTTTCTAATGGAGCAGTAATATTTGGCGATGATTATTGTATCTTTTCTAATGGAGCAGCAATATTAGGCGATGATTCTTATATCTTTTCAACATGCTTGCCTGGTATTTTATTGGAACAATTGATTTGAAAACATTTTGGATCGACGTTGGTACACCCTTGTAATGTTTCTTCCTTTTCTCCAAAAGTTTTGTTCCAACCATCGTTGGCATGGCAAGTGTTCATTCGAGAGGTTTGTTCCTACAAAAGGGAGAGTTACCATAAAAAAACAATTTTTTAGTTGGACAAAGAATATTTATGTAGCTGAAGGCTTATATATTAAAATTAGTATTTAACAAAAATGTTTTGTACGCGTTATACCTTACAGTTTGGTTCACCAAATGGAGAAGAATTGTACATGCGAACTACATTGCTGATTTCCTAGAAAAGAGAATAGTTGTAATACAGGTAAACAAGATCTAGGAAGGAGACATGGTAATGATAGACAGACCATATATTTAAATCGTTTGTACATTGAAACAAACCTACTTCTAGATTGTAGACCCTTGTTGGTAGGGTGTCATGCATTTTAATCTCAGTTAATTCCTGTTGTATAGTGAGAATCTTTGAAAGAAGTTTATGTTCCATATCATGGATTACTCTTTCAAGTGAGAAGCGCTCCTTCGCCATAGCTTGAAGTATTAGGTTAACCTTCAAACATCAAAGAAAATTTTTTTATTCCTCTTTTTGAAAAAATATGTAAAAAATATAGCTAGACAGTATAATTATCATGAGATAAATCTATATGAACCTGGTTATTTGTGATAGAATGATGGACTGAGTGAGAACGGTGTTCTGCCGAGTGATATGCAGGTTCCCTTGTAACTTTCTGCACATGGTCTCCATGTACCTGCTGAGAAGGTTGGCGTGCTTGTGTTTGCATAGGGTCTCCATGTGATTAAAGAGGTGGCTTTTTATTGGCAATATTGGGTATGCACTGATCAGGTAAATTCATGATAACCTGTATAATATGATTTAGCTGTTAGTTACAATAGGGATTCATGTACAAAATAAGATGAAGTTCTTCGTCTGAAGTTACCACGCCTCCATGTATGCCTTCTTTCTCATAGGCATTGGTTCTTAGTTTTGCATTTCTCTCGTCCCAACGTGCCATCAACGTATGAATTGGAGGAGAATAGGAAACACCATATTTACTCTATGCTTGAATCCTTTCCCAGTTCCAAAACTACAAAAGGTAGACTTTATGTGATTTGATGCCAATAAACAAAATTAATTGGTCAGTGAGGGTAAAACAATATGTACACTAATTATATTTTTTTTTACAGGAACTGATTATATTATATGGCAATTACCTAGAGCAGGCCTAAATTTCCTTGCAGATTGACTAGGTCTTCTTCAACAAAAGTATGGATGCAACCCTTAGATGAGACAGAGTGAAAGTTCCCCAGTTGAGCTTTGGAATATCCGAAATATTTTCAACAATGGACAAATGCTTTGAGTCAACATGGTAATCTGTTGTGGGAGCTAAAACAACACCAATAGTACACAAAACAATCTGACGGATAAAATCTTCATCAACCTTCTTAGATCTTAAAATATTGTCCCTCAACCCCTAGAAAGAAATGTGTCCTTTTCCTGGTGTTTTGTATCGGTTGAACAACTCACCATTGATTTTTGATTTGTTGTCTACAGATATTTCTTCCCCTTTGATTGGCAGATCCATTACTTCATAAACATGAGTTTCTAGCAATGGAATTTCTTTACCGCCTACCACAAAACACTTTGATTCTAGGTTGAATGACTTGGCAATCTTAACTAGCATGATACGGCGGAGAGTTACCACCTTCATATTAACAAGCCACCTAGCCCTAGGAACTTCATTGTTTCCTGTTTTTTTTTTTGGACAATTGTTCTACTGTCTCTGCATATTGCTCTGGAGAGCAAATAATGGTCATATCTCCATGCCTCATAGCAATTTGCTGGAAATTGTGGTAATCAAACATGATTATGTAACGAATATCATTGTGCACAGATGATGTACTTATGGTATAGCAAATGTATAAATGTATATACTGATTTACTAATTAACTAACCTCGTCCTCAGTGACTTCGTGATCTGTGGATTGACTTTGCGGAATTGGTGCCCCTTGTGCTACTTGGATGCATTGCGTTCTTGATCTGTGGATTGATTTTGCAGAAGTGGCGTCCCTTGTGCAAACTGGTGATGGTTGGATGCATGTAACGTCCCGCCTCTCCCAGGCCAGGCCCGCTTACATCTGGCAACTTTCATAGGTCATAGACTGCCCTCACAGACCAACACAAGTCTTTTCTGCACACTTTGTCCTCACTCGTGTGCACTCGGGAAGAATTTCCCGATCGGTCACCCATCCCAAAATTACTCCAGGCCAAGCACGCTTAATCTCAGAGTTCTTTCAAGAACAGCTTCTGGAAAAGAAGTTGCAACTTGTTAACCTCAGAGTTCTTTCGAGATCGGCTTCCGGAAAAGAAGTTGCAACTTGTTGATATGAGTATTCTATCAGGCCAGGCCTGCTTACATCTGGCAACTTTCATAGGTCTAGGTCATAGAATGTCCTCACAGACCAACGCAAGTCTTTTCTGCACACTTTGTCCTTACTCGTGTGCACTCGGGAAGAATTACGCTTAACCTCAGAGTTCTTTCGAGATCGGCTTCCGGAAAAGAAGTTGCAACTTGTTGATATGAGTATTCTATTAATCCTATTAAGCCCTGGGCCGGGATGTCACAATGCACTGCCGCCGTTGAAGCTGGTAGGTCTCTGTCCCATCTTTGACACCATCTATGCACAGATTTAAGAGAATGATTTGATCTAACTAATTGGCATTACCGATGTAGATTGTGATAGAGTAGCTATTAATCTTGAATGCCAGACCTGGTTTATAGGTTGAATTAGTCATTCGCATGATGTAACAGTTTTTTTTGTGCATTGCATGACCGGACTGAAACTTTCAGAGTTCGGTCAAGTCAATTAGCGTTTTTTCAGTTCTTTCAGTTGTAGTGGCTGAGCTGGGTTTGGAGCGTGGGATGGCACGTTCGGTCGTTAGATCTAGCAAAGTCGGAGTCTGTTATGCATGTAACAACCCCATGGGTTGAGGAGAATAAATAGGAGAGAAAACGAAAAGCTGCAGTTGGTTTTTGCGCAGCACCAAAACACTTCTCTGTTATCTCTGTTCTTGAGTTTCAGTTAACTGTTCATCGTTTGACATTCTTCAGAGAGTTCGAGCGTGTGAGCTGAGAGCACATTGAAAGAGTTTTTCTGACAATTGGTATCAAAGCGGTACCACGACGGTCCTGCGACGATGTCTGATGATGACGGGCGATACACACCGCCCAGACGCCGTGGAGGTGGTGGCGGCGGCGGAAGCGGCAGTGGACACGGTGGTGCGGGTGGCAGTGGCGCGGGGAGTGGCGCTGACAGTGCGAACCTTCCTCTCGTGCCACAGGGGAGAGACGCTGGGCACATGGCCCGCCTCCCGGTGCTGTCGAGGACCAATTACCCGGATTGGGCTCTGTTGATGCGTGTTAACCTACAAGCGCAAGGGCTATGGATGGCGATCGACCCCGGCTATGCGGAGTACCGCGATGATCGCGCAGCCCTCTCCGCAATTCTCTAGGCGGTGCCGCGCGAGATGCTGCGCGGTCTGGCGAAGCACGACACGGCGAAGGCGGCGTGGGACGCCATCAAGACCATGCAGGTCGGTGTCGACCGTGTGCGTGAGGCGAAGAAGCAGGGCTTCCGTCGTCAATTTGAGTCGATGCAATTCAAGGAGGGAGAGACGCCGGAGGAGTTTGCGATGCGGCTCACTGCCGTCATCGCGGACATTCGCGACATGGGTGGAGTCATGGAGGATGAACACATCAACAAGAAGCTGTTGCGTGTTGTCCCGAAGAAGTACAAGCCGGTGGCGATTTCCCTCGAGCAGCTTCTCGACGTGAAAACGATGGCTCTTGAGGAGCTCGTCGGGCGGCTGTCGACGGTTGACAGCTACAGCGATGACGAAGAAGAAGAAGGAGGAAGCAAGTTGTATCTCACGGAGGAACAATGGCAGGCACGGAGTAAGCAGAAGGAGCAGGAAGCATCCAGTGGCAATGGAAAGGGTCGCAGCGGCTCTGGCACACCAAATCGCCATGGAAAATCTGCTGGTTCGCCAAAGGGCAAGGAGGCGGCTTCCGGGGGGAGCGGCGGCCGTGACATCTCAAAGGTGAAGTGCTTTAATTGTGAACAATATGGCCATTTTGCTAGGCAATGTCGAAAACCGCGACGTCAGCGCCGCGTCGAGGCGAACATGGTGCAGACAGAGGAGGAGCCGACTCTGCTCATGGCACATGTGACCGGGCTGTCGCTCACTGGCGAAGCGGCATTTGGTCGAACACCTAGGGTGCAAGAAGTGCACCTCACTGAAAGGAAGGTGGTCCTGGATGACGATGACGTGCATGAAGTGGAGAACACAGGAGAATGGTTCCTGGATACCGGGGCCACGAATCACATGACGGGGGGCGCGCTCAGCCTTCGCCGAGCTCGACACTGGAGTCGTCGGCACTGTCAAATTCGGCGATGGCTCGGTGATAGACATCCAGGGGCGCGGAACCGTGGTGTTTAAGTGCAAGAACGGAGATCACCGATCGCTTGACGCGGGTACTTCATTCCGAAGCTGCGCAAGAACATCGTGAGCGTCGGGCGACTCGACGCGCGCGGCTACGATGCACACATCTGGGGCGGTGTATTCACGCTCCGTGATCCCGAAGGCTTGTTGCTCGCCAAGGTATACCGTGATAATAGCTATCTGTATGTGCTAAAATTGAACATTGCAAGCCCTGTTTGTCTAGCGGCGAGTGGCAGCGAGACGACATGGTGGTGGCATGCGCATTTCGGGCACTTGAATTTTCAGGCGCTTCGGAGGCTGGTGCAGGGGAACATGGTTCGCGAGCTTCCGGCCATTGATCACGTTGATCAATTGTGCGACGGCTGTCTCGCGGGCAAACAACGGCGACTCCCGTTCCCGGAGGAGGCCAAGTTCAGAGCACAGGAGGCGCTCGAACTGGTGCATGGCGACTTGTGCGGGCCGATCACGCCTACGACACCGGGTGGTAGGAAGTACTTCCTGCTTCTCGTGGATGACATGAGCCAGTACATGTGGATTTGGCTCCTATCCGGCAAGCATGAAGCAGCGGCGGCAATCAAACAGTTCCAAGCCGGCGTCGAGTTGGAGTCTGGGCGAAAGCTGCGGGCTCTGAGGACGAGTTGCAGGGGTGGAATTCTGCACACCGCCGAGTGTGGTAACTCCAAATTCTGATGATGGGCCTGTTAGGTATCGCCGTGTTCAAGACATCCTCTCCACCACTGAGCCTGTTCTGGATTTTGATTATAGTGATCAATGCTTGTTGGCGAGTGAAGAACCCATGAGTCTTGCTGAAGCTGAGCAACATGTGTGTTGGAGGGAAGCAATGCAAGAAGAGTTAAAATCGATCGAAGAAAACCAAACCTGGTGTATTGCAGATCTCCCGTCTGGGCACAAGGCAATTGGTTTGAAGTGGGTGTTCAAGGTGAGAAGGATCCAGCAGGTGCAGTGGTGAAACACAAGGCCAGATTAGTGGCAAAGGGATATGTTCAGCAGCAAGGGATTGACTTTGAGGAAGTTTTTGCCCCTGTGGCAAGGATGGAGACTGTGAGATTGTTGATTACTTTGGCTGCGAATAAAGGTTGGCAGATTCATCATATGGATGTAAAGTCTGCTTTCTTGAATGGTGACCTAGAGGAAGAAGTCTATGTTGTGCAACCTCCTGGGTTCAGTAAAAAAGGAAGTGAAGGCAGAGTGTTAAGACTGAAGAAAGCGTTGTATGGCCTGAAGCAGGCTCCTTGGGCCTGGAATGCTAAGTTGCATAACACACTGCTCTCTCTGAAATTTACAAAGTCCGAGACTGAAAGTGTTGTGTATGTGAGAGGAACTAGAAGTTTGAGGTTGATAGTTGGGGTGTATGTTGATGACTTGATCATTAGTGGGGCTTAAGAAGGTGAAATTGAACATTTCAAGATGGAAATGAAGGATAAATTTCGCATGAGTGACCTGGGGTTGCTGAGCTACTATCTAGGAATGGAGGTTGTCCAGAGAAGTGATGGGGTTTTCTTGTCACAAAGTGCCTATGCAGCAAAAATCTTGGAGAAGACAGGAATGGAAGGCTGCAATTCAACTCAGGTTCCAATGGAGGCAAAGTTGAAACTAAGAAAGGACAGTAATGGTGAAGCTGTAGATTCAACTTTGTATAGAAGCATTGTGGGAAGTCTCCGATATTTGGTGAATACTAGGCCTGATCTTGCGTATTCAGTTGGATATGTAATTAGATTTATGGAAAAGCCAACTTCTGAACATTGGGCCGCAGTAAAACATATTTTGAGGTATATTTCTGGGACTCTCAAAATTGGCTGCTGGTTTGGAAGGAATAAGTCTGAAAATCTGGAATTGGTTGGGTTCAGTGATAGTGATATGGCAGGAGACATGGATGATAGGAAGAGCACCACTGGAGTTCTGTACAGGTTGGGAGAGAGTTTGATCAGCTGGCAATCTCAAAAACAGATGGTGGTAGCCTTGTCATCGTGTGAAGCTGAATATATTGCAGCTACTACGGCTGCATGTCAGGGCATTTGGCTAAGCAGGATGATGGCTGAAATACTAGCTGAAAAACCCAACCAAACAGTGATGAAAATTGACAACAAGTCTGCAATCAGTTTGTGTAAGAATCCAGTACTTCATGACAGAAGCAAACACATTGATACTCGATTCCATTTCATCAGGGAGTGTGTGGAGAAGAAGCAAATTGTCGTGGAGTATGTGCGTTCTGAAGACCAGCTTGCAGACATTCTGACAAAACCTGTTGGACGAGTTCGATTTCAGGAACTTCGAAAGAAGATAGGTTTGGAGCAGGTGATTCAAGATTAGGGGGGAAAATGATAGAGTAGCTATTAATCTTGAATGCCAGACCTGGTTTATAGGTTGAATTAGTCATTCGCATGATGTAATAGTTTTTTTTGTGCATTGCATGACCGGACTGAAACTTTCAGAGTTCGGTCAAGTCAGTTAGCGTTTTTTCAGTTCTTTCAGTTGTAGTGGCTGAGCTGGGTTTGGAGCATGGGATGGCACGTTCGGTCGTTAGATCTAGCAAAGTCGGAGTCTGTTATGCATGTAACAACCCCATGGGTTGAGGAGAATAAATAGAAGAGAAAACGAAAAGCTGCAGTTGGTTTTTGCGCAGCACCAAAACACTTCTCTATTATCTCTGTTCTTGAGTTTCAGTTAACTGTTCATCGTTTGACATTCTTCAGAGATTTCGAGCGTGTGAGCTGAGAGCACATTGAAAGAGTTTTTCTGACAGATTGAAGACAACATCTATGGCAGCATACTCAGATTGAAGAAGAAAAATGGTGCATACTCACCGTCCCAGTTGCCCAGCCACATTCGGCCGCCTCTCGCGGCTTGTTTATGCTTTCTCGAAAAAGTAGGGTAGTGATCTGGAGCACTAACTGACTTGAGTATTTGAGGCTGCAACTGATTAAATGGATGAGACTACTGATTAATCGGATAAAATTAGTTAACAACACTTGGGCCATATCTGGGCCATAACTGGTCCACGCACTACAATTGGGCAATGTTTAGGTAATACGCCTTCTTCTTTGGAAAACATACTCATAGCAGTACGCATTAGTTACTTCATAAAAAGAGGTATATCGACCAAAGTTTCGCGTATGACCATCAGTTGGCCAATTGCTGATAATACGAAAAAGGCATACATGCGATAAAAAAAATATAATTAAAACTTTAACATATATATGTTTTCATAACTCATATGCCAATGTTAAAGAAGAAACTATGAAATCATGAGCTATGGGTCTTTCAAGCGGCTATGGTCTCATGTATTTGCATATATATTGTGTTTTAAGATTCAAAATTTGTTATCGGCACATACATTATATGGCAACTGATGAGGCCTGGATCTTTAGTGCATGCAATCGCATATACATCATCATCATGAGCATGGATCTTTGAGGCGGCTATAGTTTTTATCGAACACATATGAGAAAAAAATAACAAGCCTGTTCTAGGCAGATTGTGAAGCAGAAATATAGCTTTTTTTAAAAAAAAAGTGATAGGATGTTATTAAACATATTTGAATTAGGCATGTACAAAATTAAAAACTACAATCATGAATTCATAAATCAAATTTGGCAAATAGTTGACTATTAAATCGAGATATTTCTGACATATTAAATTTCAACCAAATTTAAAATCATTGGAAATTTTATATAAATAATGTGATATTTTCAATACTTGTTCAGAATTTTTTTAAAAAAAATATTGAATTTTCGTGTGCTTTTGTAGTCGGTACATCAGAGAAATTTTGAGAAACGAAAAGGTGAAAATTCTAGTAAAACGGTCTCACAAGCACAAACCAAACCGGCCAACTCATTCGTACAACTTGGGCCACTGGATTGTTTTGAAGCCCATTCTTAGGGATAATAATAAATGGCCAAAAAGAGATGGAAGTGGGAAACAATCCCTGGTGGCTGTCTTCAAATATTCACTAATCAACCACCAGCACAATTAGCTCCCGATGACATGGTATGAATATAACTTTTATTTGATGCGTTAGAACCGTTGTATAATTGGCAAAACATAGAATATTACAAGACGAAATTACACAGGAGGAATATCATTGTGCAGATCGATTCACAAATAATAACATGTAACATTCACTTGGTAAATATAGGAGTTCCAAGTAGTACTGACAAAAGCAAAAAATAACATGTTTGTACTAGCAATATGAAAATAATATAAATGATGCTCCAATAAGGTCTGACGGCCCTATGATGGGCCCAAGATATTCATACGCCAAGTGAGAATACTGTCTTTTGGATCTTGTAGTGCTCCATGCATTATAAATCAGTGCAAGGATCCTGAAAGCGAATAATTACCACGCTGTAAGTTTTTTTTTTTCAGTGAAAAATCACAGAAACTGAACCTATGTTAGCAAAGCAAAAAATCCAGATCTAACATAAAGTCACCATATAATACACATATAAAATTAAGATTCTGAAACTATGCTATGACTTCAGTGCAAGAGGTATCTGAACCTAAAACAACATCTATTACTCCATGCACAAGTTCATTTTTTTCTAAAAAAGCAAGGTCACTCGTACTGAAACCTGTGTTACCAAAGTACAGATTCAGAGCTAACACAAAATCACCAACTCACCATACACTAGACTTATGAAATCAAGCGCATGAAAATGTCCTAAAACCGAAACATAGTTTACTCCCTGAACTATAATTAGTAAATCTACCTAATTAAGTTGTTCGCTCTGGACATGTTCGTCTTGTGTGGTTAGGCTTTTTGCAGGAAAGGCCTTAATCCTTGATCCTCTTGTATGGTTTCTAGGAGCACATCTAGGAGCAATTTTAACCGGATCTTGAACCTTTGCCTCCATGAATGGTTCAGCTTGCAAGCTTTGTGGTATTATATGCCCATGCCTATTAGACTTCCTTTTAACATTAGATGCACTGCTTTCCGTAATTACTTTCCGCAATGCATGCTTCATCTTGTCATACAAATCTTTTGATTCAGAAGCTTTGAAACATGCTGAATTGCTCAAATTGCGTAAATCACGGTACCTCTCTAGGCTTTTTTTACCAATCATACATGCTACTCTTTCTTATGGATGGGATAGCAGACTTCGCACTCATAGTCCACCGTTTAGCAATGCAACGGCAACCCCTGGGACACATAAAATATGTGACTACATGGTGTGGCTTAGCATTGCAGTTTACAACAGGAGCAAGAAATTCTTTCCAACGAGGTCTCTGAAAATGAACAATCAACATGAAACTTCCGCTCTCTTCTTTCCCTCAGACATATCACATATATCGTCAAATCTCCTCTATCTAGTATTTCATTGATCGTAAACTTCCTTGCACCACATCTCTTCTTTCACCAATGCAAAAATAGTAGGTGTATACACATGTGCTGCATCTTTCTCAATGTTAGAAGCATCCAACTCCGTGAATGGCACAGATTGGGATGCCTCACTATCTAGCTTCGCCTCATTTCGCCGTAAATTGGATAAGCATTCCTTATAATGATGCATCATGCGGAATTATGTCATCTGCCCATCAAGATGAGTATGTAATGTTGAGCTCAAACTCTCGCTTCGTTGGTTACTCTTCAAGCCTAAATAACATAGTCCTTCTTGATATGTTGTAGCACGTAACATCCTCATCTCATACATTTGATGCAACAAGTATCACCGCTGGTAATTTCATGCTTTTCCCTAAAATGGATCCATTTGCTCTCAAACTCATGTGCTGAACAGTAATCATATAATAATTTTCTAAATGCTCTTTGCATTGCAAGATCTCCATCAGTGATAACAGATATGGGATATTTCTGAGCCATACAAGTGAAAAAGGTGGTCAACAACCAGTCATATGCTTCTCCTGATTCATCAGAAACAATGCCACATCCAAATATGGCAGTGCTTCTATGGTGGTTCAATCCAACAAACGGTACAAAATGGTAAGTTATATTTGTTTGTCCTGTATGTGCTGTCGAATACCACAACTTCACCAAACGCATCATAGTCCAGACGAGACTATGAATCTGACCAGAACAAATGTTTCAAATGGCCTTGCTTATCTATCTCATACATGAAAAAGAAATCATGATCCCTCTCCTGTCGTGCCCTTAGGTGACTCAACACCGTTTGAGCATCACCATCAACTATGGTGTCTTGCTTATATATATCCCTTGATACAAATCCAACATTGCCATAACCACCAAATTGTTTTTCCATTATATTCATATTTTGGTGTTTTCGCACTCCTGCTATTTCCATTTCAAGGATATCTGCCTTATGTGCATCACTGATTTTACGGTGTGAACTAGAAAACAAACTTGATCAACATGTGCTAAACAATGGTTGTGTTCATCCATAAAATCTTTCACGAACCACCGCCCTATTTCCTGGTTAAGCATAATGACTAGTTTTGCTTCACACCCACAAACAAGTCAGGTTTCGAGCTTTTCCTTTTCTACCCGTTCTCTTCATATACTTACCTTCACGGAAACCTTGTCGACTGCACACCAACTTTCTTAGGCACACCTGCTTCGTGCCTTTAATTCTTTCCAAGTAGCATTTTCTGGTGCTAAAACCTTTTCCACGAGCATAATTGTTGTAAAAATCAACGCTTTCTTCCTTGCTACCAAATGTCTGGGTGATGACATGTTCGTAAGCTGATAGAGCCTCCGCACTATACCTTACAACAACCATATTGTTCTGCAAAACATGTAATTAATTCATAAAATATATCATATGGCCATACACTTATTTACAAGGTAATTTAAAAGCTACCTCAACTAATTTGCATCTACATCTCAGTTAGTACCTAACTAATGTATTTCACATTTATTTTTATACATTCCAAACTAACAGACCCAAGTAAAATTGTATTACTGTCTAAGGGAGGGGGCTAAGTTAGTCATCTGAATCTAAAACAAAGTTCACAATTAAGCAAGTATTTAATAGAAATATGTTATTATATCAAAATACAACTAAGCTAACGGAATTATCACTCACAGCTAAGTAATAGATATATAACAGAGAGTGAAGTGCACCAGCGGTCCCTAAACTTGTACGGATGTGTCATCTAGGTCCCTGAACTCTCAAAATGTATTTTTGGGTTCCTGAACTTGTCTTGGGTGTTATATAGGTCCAAACGGGCTCCGACCCGCTCCATCCACTGACGTGGCATGCCATGGTGGTGCCTACGTGTCGGTGGGGCCATGTGGGTCCCACATGTCGGTATCTCTCTCTCCTCCTTATTCTTTCCTCTCCGTTCTCAATTCCTCCTCTCCTTTTTGCTGTGCTATCTTGTTCCCCTCTCACATGTGCGCGCACCCGAGTGGGAGACAGCTGGCGCGCGACGGCGCGGGAAAGGCAGTGGTGGCAATGGAATGGGAGGCGCGGCGATCGGGCGACGTCGGCGCGGCCGAGGTTATAGTGGCGTGGCAGCGCGGCCGAGGCAATGGTTGAGCGGCGGCGAACACACAGGGCCAGTGTGGCCGCGCGAGGCGGCGACGGTGGGGGAGATGGAGCAGATGGGAAGCGGTGGCGCGGGAAGGGTGCTGCCGTGGGGCGATGCTGACGATGGGAAGGAACAGAGGAGGAGCGGTGGCGGCCTGGATGGAGGTAGAGACGGCGGCGGCCTGGATCGCGGTTGCTCCTCGGCTGGACGAAGACCAAGGCGGACGAGGGAGGAGCGCGCGTGGGCATCAACGACCTCCCCAAAGAGCTCTACGATGTCGCCTGGGACATCATGCTCATCGACGGGTCATCCGGATGGAACCCGACCTCGTCGGGGCAGATGCTATCCATCGCATCGCCGGCAGCGGCACGCCGTCGCTCGGCCACTTCGTGGTCCGCCCGGACGGCCGACGCGACACAGGTACGACGGCCAACTCACCAGTGGCCATGGGATCTCATTGGCAGCGAGAAGGAAGGGAGGAGAAGAAAAAGAAAATGATTCTTTTAGTAGGCCCCACCTGTCAGTTGGTCCCTACCCTCTCGTGTGGAACCACTGATAATCCACCATGGCATGCCACGTTGGCACGTGGGGGCGGATTAAACCCGTTTGGACTAGTGATGACACCCGAAACAAGTTGAAGGTCCTAAAAATGCGTTTTGAGAGTTTGGGGATCTATATGACACACCTAGACAAGTTTAAGGACCGTCCATGCACTTCACTCTATAATAGATTATGTCACAACCAAATAAACCAAATGCCTTCAATCGGTTCCAACCAGGGTGT
This sequence comes from Oryza glaberrima, assembly GCF_000147395.1. Lineage (NCBI taxonomy): Eukaryota > Viridiplantae > Streptophyta > Magnoliopsida > Poales > Poaceae > Oryza > Oryza glaberrima. The sequence continues at coordinate 15,770,451 of NC_068327.1, read as the reverse complement.
AGACTTCATAGGGCACCTATGCTAAATATCACAAAAATACTTCATTGCACTAGTACATATACGTTTTTATAGAGATTTGTAACTCTAGAACCATTATTTGAGAATAAACTTGCAAACATGAAATTTGAACTGGTGGGTATCACAACAAACTACATGAAGTACCTGCTCAGTGCTTACAATGATCAGGAATTGTGTTGTGTACTCTTAAAAAATTCAAAACTTTTCAGAGAAGCTACAAACGTTTTGTGAGAAACTAAATTTAAGCATCAGAGGAGGAAGATTAAAACGAGAGGAACTCATCCGCAACAAATTGGCACACCTGCTGGTCGTCGCAGCCATACAAGTCCGCTGCTCGCCGAGGCTGCACGCGCCCGCCGCTCACCGAGGTTGCTGCCATCATACGCGCCCTCCGGTCGCAGCGTATGAAACCGCCGCCGCCGCCGCCGCACGCGCCCGTAGTGCCCGCTGGTCGCAGTTTACGTACGCGGCAGCCGGTCGGCATCACCGCTGCCGCGCGCACCCGCCGTGCCCACTGATCACAGCCACACCATGTGCCAGCCGGTTGCCGCTGTCGCACGCACTGCCTCATTGGATTGGGATTGATTAGGGTTAATATTGAAAAGGAAATCTTGAATGTCAGGCACTGGATGGGTAATTGGGGATTGAACAATTACTAAGCTACCCTTGTTAATAAAAACTTTTGTTCCTAAATTACCCTTTATAAATTAACGGTGGATATCAATTGGTTAAGGAGGTACCTCAGGTACCTTCCAAGCACCGTAAAAGACCTCACAAAATATAGCATAAACTCCTTTCATTATCTTTTATCATATATGTGCATATGTCTCTCTTTATAATTATACTAGAAAAAATACCCGTGTGTTGCAATGGGTGAAGGCTATTTTAATTTTATTATTGTTATATGGTTTAGTTAAGATAAAATTCACTATAGGAATTCGCTTGGGTAAATATTTTTTTAAGAAAATCATGAGATGCAATTAGGAGTCTTTTCTATATTTCCAAAAACAAAAGAACTTAAAAACGACTCAAATACTGATATGTATTTCTAAAAACGAACGAAATTAAAAACCAACTCATACACGGATGATGTACCAAAGTACCGGAAAAAACATTTTCAATTTTTATCATAGTAGAGATATGAACATCTTTGAAGGGAGCTCATTCTACATTTCCCACTCAATTCTGTATGTTTCAGGAATAGATTAAAAGATCTATGATCAACAATTCTTTTTTCAATTGTTGTTTTGTTGATTTGTGACAAACCGGCCTTGTGGGACTAACCTCATTTCATGAGTTGGCAAATAGGTTATTCCTGGACTTTATATGAGTTAAGACATAAACATATCTATTGATGGTGACCTTGTGCCGTAAAAGACGAAATGCATAGAGATAGAGCTATGTGTATCACTCTCCTTCACCATCTAAATATTGATATGTTCTAATATATTAATATATTATTTTCATGTGATTGACATATGCACGTGAGAGTAATGTTTTATTCTTCCACTCCATAGCATGTTAATTTAAACTTGCAGCAAATGTATGTTGTACACAGCCTCATAGAATATTGTAAAATGTACACTAGTGTCTAAAACATTTCCATCATTCTTCCATACACGTAGCACCCCACGCACACTTGTGTCCTTGCTTCATATAAAAAAGGGTTATCTTCTACGCTACATATTGCGGTTTGAACATGCGGGTTTATAAGTTGATTTAAACGTGTCTAATGTCTCTATATGGGACTAATCCTACCACACAATAATACCTAGGCCACACATGAACCAGAACATGCACACATGGGCCTGAGTAGAATACACTAACAAAACTAATTTGTTGGGTATTACACTTGTATTAGAAATCGACAACTCCGATCTTACCATCCCCCACTATATATAAGGTAGGCCTAACCCTATAACCTCATTATTGTTTCCTCCACCTCCGCAATCCCTCATTGGTATCACCTCTTCTTCCACCTCTATTTTCTTGTCTCCTCCATCGGAACTTGAGAAGGAAAGTAAAACTTCCCTATATGGTTTTTGCCAATTAGGGGATCAAATGCCTACTTTTATATTTATTATTGCTTAGAAAAATCGTGTTTTTAATCCCCTTTCGTACATATTATATACCCTTGCCCTAGCATCAATTAATTTCTATATTTAATTGGTGAAGGGATGGAAAGGGATAATGAGACATACCGATCCCCAACACATGTAGTGTACGCGACAGTGATCTCATATGTGATTCATGACAATAACCTCCTTGGTGAGGTCCTAATCTGCCTTGGCTTACGCACCTACATTGTTCACACTACACTCGTCTCCAAGATAACTTTGCATAGCCTCCAAGGCTTCTCTCCTTGCCACTTCCATGAGCTTCATTCATCGCGAATCCTGCAAGTGAGCGAGGAACCGGACTATTACGACTACGGTGAGCGGTGATCTCCATCAATGAGGATTGAGGAGTGCAAGGGTGGTTTTATTTTTTTTCCCTCCTGTCTCAAGCCTGTAATTAATTTATCATACATTAACTCAAGTGATAAATTGTTTTAAAAATGCTGATATGGTGAGTTTAATGATGAGAATATTGCCGTAGAAAAGGGTTTAGCCTACCTAGATGGTAGGAATTTAACTGATTAAACAAATCTCCGCCAAACCATATCTTTCATACAATCAACCATGCAAAATCTATTGCTGACCAAGCTAAACATATGCAAACAAGCAAACAACTGTATGGTGTATCCTTTTTGCTAGGCGAAACTCGATCTAAATTAGAGATGTGGATAAAGCTTTCTTGCTCCACTTGGCTCAATAAATTGTCAATTCAAACAACATGACATCCATGCATGTTTTTTCTTAAAAGTTCAAATTTGTATTTTAGTTATTAGCACGCAAAGCTGCTCTAAGGCCTGGTTCTTTTTCTTAACTCTAAACTTCCACTTTCTTATTTTTCATTAGCACGTTTTTCAAACCGTTAAATACTGTGTTTTTAACAAAAAGTTTCTATGTAGAAATTGTTTTAAAAATTCAAACAAATCTATTTTTAATTTTATAATAGTTAATATTTAATTAATCATATGATAATTAGTTTTCTTGTTTTGTGTGAGTTGAAAATATCTCTCCAAATCGAGAGGGCCTAAGTCAATTTGTGAATGTACTCGTTATTACTCCTACACAAAGCTGCTCCAAGTCAATTTCTAATACAGTTGTACCCTTAACCAAAAAGCTAGACTAGATACTCCAAAAAGAAGGAACGAAAAAAGAGCAACAGGAAAAAAATCGCCCGTTGGCACCAGTCGTGCGTTCCAAAGAAAGCGGCATATCCCCCCCTGGCCCCCCTCCTCGTCTCCGCTCCTCTCTCCACGTGTTGACCAGGCCGAATCGTGGCGCCCGTTACGCTGTTGCGGAAGCTGCCCCCCCCCCCCCCCCCCCCCCCCCGCGCGGACCGACTCGACTCCGACCCACACGCCCCCACCACACCACCCCTCTCCTCTCACCTCACCGCCCCGCCGGCCCCCACATCCTCCTCTCTCCCGTCCCGTCGACCCGTCCCCTCCGCCTCCTCCCTCCCATTCCCCCTCTCTCGCCTCGCCTCCTCGTCGTCTTCCTCGCCAACCAGGGCACGGGGGCCTCTCGCTTCTCCCCTCGCCACCTCGGACTCGACCCCGTCCATGACGGCGCCCCTGAGGGATCGCGCAGGCAGCGGATTCGCGCGCGCGGCGGCGTCGTCGTCGCCCTAGAGCGCGCCGCTCCTCCACCACCACCGCCCCCCCCCCCGCCGGGCCCGTCCCGTCGCCCCCCCTCCGCCTTCGCCATGTTCGAGGGCCACGTACGATCTCTCCCTCTCTCGCTCGCTCTCATTTCTGTGGTGGCTTCGAGTAGGGCGCTAGGGTGGGTGGTCGCGTTTGATCGAGCGGCGGGCGGGGGTGTAGGTGCCACTTGTCAGGGTTTCGGTGTCGATGTGTGCGTGTGTGTGAGGGGGGGGGGGGGGTGATTGCCGAGGCGTACTGGTAGGTTTAGTGGCGATCACGCGACCGGTTCGGGAGAGTTGGAACGCGCTGTGTGCGATTGGTGTGGAACCACGGGGCATTTCGAGGGGGGTCTTGATCAGTTCATGGGTTGAATGTTTATTTATTGTTGAAAGAAACTGAAGATAGAGTTGGCGACTACACTTCTCTTTTCTTTCCTTTAAATACACATTTCCTAGTTTCCCTTGCTTCTAATTGCTAGGAATTTTCGCACATAGTTGTTACATTTAGCCTTTGCTAGTTGCTGCTGAAGCTATAGAAGGAAATGAGAGAGATCATGTCTGCACTGCATCTTATTTACTTTAAGTTTCCAGTTCATGTTGATTCCTAAGCTGGTATGACCTATCATTACATTTATCCTGTACTCATCATGTTGATTCCTAAGCTGGTGTGACCTGTCATTACATTTTATCGTGTACTCATATGAATGCCATTTCCATACTAGAAAGTTGCGATCTACATATTAGTGAGTATTGATAAACATCAGCTAGCAGCGTCTCATGTAATTGTTTAGTCAAACAGCAGGGTAACTGCTGCATTAATCTTGATCATTTTAGTTGTTTGAGAAGCTTCTCCAGTTGCTTGATGTAATAGTGTGCATGGCTGATAATAGGTCATGTGGTAACATCGCATTTCTAATTTTTCGATCTTTAGTTCTTTACTTTCACATAAGTATACTATTATCTATGGAACGCCGCCACAGGTACAAGTTGCTCATAAGAAAGAGTGAAATGTACAACCACCTCTTATCATGATCCTCATTTGTTCAAAGCAGACCATTGCGACATGCACCGGTAATTAGAGATAGAATGTGATCTGCAGACTGTAGGTGGTGGTTGTTGTTGTGTATGTGTAATGTGTTTTTTTTTTAATTTGGGGGATGGGGGGGTGGGGGTGGGGTGATGACACTGTATAGAATTTATCACGGATGAATTTCAGGTCACCCATCTGTTTCATCTGAGATTTCCCACAACTATGTGGAGTCTAAAAGAGTGCAACTGTACATAGATAGTATTTTGATTCTGCATAGTTATAAAATTCAACATTTTTAACTGTAGGTGCTGTATTTGCTTCGCAAGTATTTGGGTGAATATGTTGAAGGGCTCTCTGTTGAAACACTCCGGATAAGTGTTTGGCAAGGTTTGTTTCTTTCTTTTTTCTCCCATCTCCACCATTACCACCTTATAATATACAATTCTTTTGTTAGTCTACAGTGTTAAAAAGTACTTCTGTCGTGCCAAGAATTGGATGTGACTCTTCATACTTTTCTTCTTGCAACCAGAAGATTTATTCTCAATGGGCACTAACCATTATGCTTATTCGTAGTTAATCTATGGAATAAGGACTATTGCATTATTTGACATCGGGTTGATGTAGGATGGTGTAAGACCAGTAACATACCTGACCGGGATAGGCTATCAATACTTTTGTGTTGTGTTTTGGATTGAATCCAACTCTTTATTCTTGTCCTCTTAAGACAAAAATATAAATTCTCAATCTTATTCAAGGTGCATCTGTTGTGCTTATTGAAGATTAATTTACAGGGAAATGTAGATTGTAGATAATTGACATTGGGTTGTAGGATGTCATAGGAGAAGCAAAATACTTGATCTGAATGGTGCAGTGCCAGTGTACCTTTCTTAAGAATCAATAGTTACCACCCAAATCCAAATGATATCTGTTAACTAAGATTGTAGAATGTGATATTTATATATATATGTGCAGTAGACTGTAGTTCTGGTTATGCCACAATGACATGGAGGTTGGTAATTGTTGGATAATTTGATTTCTAATAGTGATATCTTTTATTATTTTTAGCACTATTTTTCCTTTTGGTTCGTGTGGTAGGTTTCATCTCTCGACTAACCCAAAACCTTCTTGGGACCAAAAGTCGATGTTGTTGTTTTGTTATTGATTCTAAATAGGAATTGCCAGTCAGTTCACATGAAAAACAATTTTGTGGAGGTGCTTCCAGGAAGCCTTGCTGATGAAGAGATCATTTTGCTGTTGAAACACTGCCAACAACAATGTTTTACCATGAAATGACCTGGCAGAACTCTTGGCATCTTGGTGTGGTTCACTAATGTATGCCTTAGTGTGATGTTGCTCATTGCATTCTGAAACAGTGTAGCAGACCATTAACAGCGACATCTGTGCCCAATTCTCTGTGTTGCAGCCTAGTGTAGCTTGCCTTGGGATAAGGTGCACAGTCCTTCGTGACGCGGTGAGGCCACTGTTCAATGGTTTGGCATGTCAAAATTTGTTTTGGTGGCAACAGAAATCATTACATGCCTCGTGGCAGTAGCACATCGTCTGTGATCCCATGCATCATGTACCCTGCATCACCATGCATAACCCATAGCTCTCTTACAATGTCACATTTGGTGATATTCTTTTTATATTCTCTAGTTTTCAAGTATATGTGTTTTAACTAAACAACTATACACTGGATTACTGGATTTTTCCTTTATGTAGGAAAACTCATGAGTTCACTGTGCTTTTACTCTAAAGCTTTGTTGCTGTATGTGTCCGATGCATTATTTACCCCTCTTAATTCTGTTGAAAGGTGACGTTGTTCTTAAAGACCTAAAATTGAAGGCTGATGCACTGAATTCTCTTCGGCTCCCAGTAACAGTGAAAGCTGGGTTTGTTGGCACCATAACTTTAAAGGTACTTGTTATTTTCTGTTTTCTGAGCCTGACTTATGTTGCCCTAAGTTTTCTGACATGGAAAAACTAGCAGAATACTAGAATCATGCAATTTAACTAAACATAGCTGCAAATAATTTCCTATGTTGCTTTAACTAAACATCAGGAAGCATCAAAATGAGGTATATGTGAATATGCGCACAGACAACCCCTAGCTTCTTGGTTCCAATGAAGCAGTGCTCATTTTTCTCTCTGGCAGCAGCTCCACAGCAAAGAACCTCATTGATAGAAAGTACCAAACAGTGAGAACAAAGGACACGGCAGTAAATTTTGAGGCTTCCTAGGGAGGAAGCACAGATAGAGGATTCCATGAACATTCAAGTTTCAGATTGGCCAGCAAACCAAATCATTCACAGCAGCAACCTTACATAGTCAATCACTTCTTGTGTTATACAGTTGAAATGGGCCTCAAACCTTAGTAAAACTTTATTTAAGGATTCATAAAAGGAACCATCAGCAACTAGCTTTATTGATGAATGTACAGTTACATTCTTTTCATCTAATGGGTACATTGGGAAGCATTTTAAAACGGAAACAAATAGTTGTGTTGTATGTTTTTGGTTTGGCAGGATAGCAAATGATAACATCCTGTGGTTGAATTGCTGAACATGATTTTGCTGCCTGCAGCTTATAATATCAAGTTTGCTACTGTATTTGTTTATCTTGTACCTGTTAATTGTTCACACACAAAAAATATTGATTTTTAATAGGTTCCATGGAAAAGCTTGGGTAAAGAGCCAGTTATTGTTCTTATTGATCGTCTGTTTGTTCTTGCTCATCCTGCCCCTGATGGACAGACTCTGAAGGTATGTAACTATATTTTGGTATTGTGTTATTGGTGATGCCATTTCTATTCTATGCATGTCATTCTTTGTCCCTTATTCTTAATATCTTTTCACATTTTTGTGTTAGGAAGAAGATAGAGAGAAACTTTTTGAAGCAAAACTTCAGCAGATTGAGGTTTGTTTGCAACTTCTCTCATGAGTTTTTTACCCCCTTGTTTGAACAGTCAATAGAACTATCTATTATTAGTTAAATTTGAGACTATATGTTGTTAACAAGAAGTCAATACCTCTGAAAGTTCTCCATATCCGAGGAAAATGTTTGTTGGTTTTAATTGCTCCATTTCATAAGGTCTCTGTAGACTAGTAGGTCCAGAAGTATAGTTTTGGAAGTATTTATTTTTGACAGTACCACTGTAGGAATATTTGATCACCATAATAATGAAGTACAATTATATGTGGGGCATTTTTTAATTACTTTAGGCTCTACTTCAATAGGTTGGTATGATGGAACTAAAACTCTGATTTTTTGTTATTTTTCCATTCGAGACAATTTGGTTAATTTGAAATAATTTAAATAACCTTAAATTGAATGTGTTCTTGTAAGGAATGGGTAGTCATCATAATGTATGTTTTGTAGGCACTTGTACTTGGTAGTGTACCTCCTTTTTTTATGTATTTGACCACCTGATGAAATCAACATGCCTAATTGATGTAGCAGAGCAGTATTTTCACCATGATATTGTTTATTTGTTAGGTGCTTAATGTATAATATTTGTTTTCTGTTCATTCTTTTGTTGTGACTTGTGAGATCATGTTAGATGTTAGTTGGGTGGTCAGATCACCTATTTTAAACTTGGTTCCGCTTGACCACAAACCAGGTTATGCAGCTTCCTCCAAACTCCTTTCAAGTACATTTATAAACCTTTTCTTTACAAAATATAGCTATCTCCGAATTTATTTGAACAGAAGGAAACAAGAAGTGCGTGCAAGACTATGTGTTGACTACTCACTGTATATGAAACATAGCACTTGTATCGAGTAAAATGCAGTTATAATACTACTTGTGGGTGGTGAGTGCATGCAGGCTGCAACGCTTGAGAATTGCTCATTTGAATCACTGAGCTTGCTTAGGTGGTGCACACTAGGGTAATAAAAACCTAACACATGGCCGAAACATGCATTGTGCTGCCTTGTAATCATTCATGGTCATGGTAACTTAAGGTCATAAGCATCAACTGTGCATATGTATTTGCAGAACAGAAAGGTAAAAACATAATATCACATTTATTTTCAATATCGGGATAGAGAGAAAACAAAGAGAAAGGAGGGTGAATCTGAGAGCGGGACACATAAAGAGATGGGTGAGTCAATGCTACTTGTGCGTTTCGTTGTCACAGGGTAATATTTTGTGCTGAATGCTCCGCTTAAAACAAGAAAGGTGACTAAGGGGAGCAAACATCAAATTATATGGCCTATGTGCACCCACAGCACGATCTGTTGTACCTATGGCTCAATTTATTCTTTAATTAACATACATTATACGGCATTTGCAAAGCAGAAATGTTGGCCAAGGTTGTCTGGTGCTTGTTAGTCTCGGGTACGGATGCAACTTCAACAGTCTCAGCGTGGTGTGTGGCGGGTTTTATAAGGCTTTATATCCTGGTTTCTTCTTTTGATACAATGATACACAGCTCTCCTGCATGTTCGAGGAAAAAAAATTAAACATGGAGCACTGAACTTTTTATGCACAATTTGCAAGTGAAAAATTGCAATTTTATTGGCTTCCAGGAGCTGGTACAATACAATAGTGTTTGTAAAAGTAGTCATGCAATGTGTGGTACATTCAAGTGACGAGTGTGTATCATTTAGGTTAATTTAGGTCAGATGGGACTGAGGTGAGAGCTGACCTCCAAGAGTCAAATGTTTCATAGTGATCTGTAATGCAATCATACAAGAGTTGAAACTGTTCCACATATTTGCATTATATGCTTTAGCAATCATTATATGGAATTATAGCTTTATGAACCAGATTTTTACTTTTATTGTTTTCTTGCTTTTATCTTCTGCTTCACCTATTTTATTTCTCTGCTTCCCCTCAAAGATAATGCTCACGATCATCTTTATGCAAAGCTCAAGCTCTAATGGTCTTATCCGCAGGCTGCAGAGGCAGCAACTCTTGAAGCAACAAGTAGGAGCTCGAAAGGAGGACCTGTATGATTTTTTTCTCCTGTTTCTCTCACAAAGCTTAATTCTAGTATTCTATTTCGATATTCTGGCAAGCAATACTCTGATAGTTGTGAACAGTTATGACATTTGGAAATTACATCATACTTCCCCATTGTAATGGATGCCAAAAAAAAGTGCCCTATAGTCTGAAGATCAAAATGCAAAACATATGCTGAATCAATCAGTGAATATATATGCACTTGCAAAGAATACAAATATTACAAAAGAGCATGCAAACATGAAAGTCATGCTACATATATCAGTGACATGTTGAATACACCATCACCTCACCTCATTTTATAAGAGTAAAAGATGATGTCAACAAGTGCAATCATAATCATATAAAAACAAACTTCTTGAGGCACAATATTAGAGCAATTTTAGGTGCCCATAGATGGATATCATGTTTCTTCTTGAAGTTGTAATATTACATTCGAGTGTATGGTCAGGTTGATGGCCTTTGATATTAATTTCTTTTTTCATAAACAATATTGCTGGAGCTCTCCTGTTAATTGACCGTGTGCCAATTCTTTCCAATTTCCCTATTCATTCATTCATTCATTAATGGCTAAATATTCTAGCTCAGACGTGTTTTTTATTTAGGTTGTATTTTTAAATTTGATAAATATTGAAGTACCTATACCTTTGATGTAAGAATATTTCCTGTTCATTGCTTGCCTTCCTAATGATTTGATGGAAGAATTTATTGTTTATCTCAATTTCTTTTTGTCATAACTTAAAACAAATAAATAGTGTTACCCGGGAGGATAATTTTGTGAAGACAATTCGAATTTGATCTTGCTCCTTTGTTGTCACTCTATCTGGCTGCTCTTGCATGCCAAGGCAGCAATTCTCCTGTCCAGCTGAAGCTAGCCTGTTACTTTTAGTCCATTGTCCTGACTTACTTGAAGTTGTGGTTATGGTGCTATTTGTCTGCCAGCGGGTGACTACACATTAATGACTAATTGATGACTTGATTATAGTCGATTCCATGAAAGCATGCTGTTTTAGTGGAAAACAAAATTGTGGTCCTGGGGATATTTGTCCATTTGAAGTTATTGTTCTGTCTGTAGCTCTAACTGTGATGATGGGAAAAAAACAACTTTTTTTTTTGGATTATCCTTTGACTCCATGACACTAAGTTTTATCATATAGTACAGGTTTAAAGTATTATAGCATCTGAACATGCACTTTGTCTTAAACTTTGTAGGTCAATAGTTCTAAAAGGTTAGCTGTGAAAGTTCAAGTTGGGTTTTGGTGTTTTTGGATGTCCATTACTGTTTTTAATACCTATTATGGTTTCTGTCATTTCTCTTATTTGTCTGTTCGATTGTTTAATATGGATTACACACATTTTTGTTGCTTGTTTTTTGATAGTGCTTGTTGGATGCTGCAGGTACCAGGGAGTAATTCATGGCTATACAATTTAATATCAACAATTATTGGAAACCTTAAAGTCACCATCAGCAACGTGCATATCAGATATGAAGATTCTGTCAGGTATGCTAAGTCATTTGCACACTTTTTTAGTCTTTCTTTTATCCCAATGTCTTCCGTAAATTTATTCTTTGTTTTTCTACCAGCAATTCTGGGCATCCATTTGCATCTGGCTTCACGTTGTCAAGACTTGCAGCCGTTACAGTCGACGAAGACGGTAACGAGACATTTGATGCTGGTGTAGCATTAGATAAGCTGCGGAAGGTGAGAATAAATTTATGTAACATTTAACTGTATGTTCTGTTATTTTTTAACCTGCCTCGATAGGCATCTCATCTCCTATGCAAAGGTATGTAGATTGCCTCTTGGTTACCTGGCCATAGCATATGATCAGCATACAATTGTTATTTAGACTTTGAGATAAATGCTCCTCTGTCCCTAAATTGGTACTCCCTCCGTACTCATAAAGGAAGTCGTTTAGGACAATGTTTAAGTCAAACCTTGGGAATATAAATCATAAATAACTCTCAAGTTGTTGAGTTTGAAAATGTAAAAATTATATGAATAGATTTGTCTTGAAAAATACTTTCATAAAAGTATATATATATATATATATCACTTTTCAATAAATATTTTTATAGAAACAAGAAGTCAAAGTTGTGTTTTGGAGACCGTGTCGCTGTTCTAAACGACTTCCTTTATGAGTATGGAGGGAGTATGGTTTAGAACCCGTGCACCTTTTGACTTTCAACCACCAGTACAGAACTGCACACAAATATTTAGTTAAAACTAACCCTATAATATTGTATTTACTAGAATATATTGCAATTAATTCTAATGATCAAAGCTGCAAGTGAATGTATTGAATTGATTTTCTAGATCTAAGTGAAAGAACTTGAGTGGAAAAAATAATGGTGGAATTGGCAAATCGTAGCTACAACTATGAGAAATCAGGGAAGAAAGCCTTGTCAAAAAAATAGCGAAGAAATGTAACATCTCAATGCATAATCTGCTCCCTTTGAGCCACCGAGGGTTTTAATATGATCCCAGTATTAAGGTTGTGCTGCTGTAGTCCATCATCATGTGATAAATTAGTAACAAAACTGAGGTGGATCAGTGGATCATCATGCGTAAATGCTACTAGTAGAACTATTAAGAGCCATATATCATTATAAGTTCCAACATATTGCCATTCTCTTTTTCTTGGTTCCAACTTCAACTTAAACTCCAGCTCTGTTATGCCTAGCTTGTTACTGATCCTGAGACATTCGACCATTTTCTGCCCTTCTGCATGGTTTTATATAGGGCATCTTTTTTGCCGGGATGACCGAAGGAGGTCCCAAATGTTATTAAGATTGAGGGAATATATAGGGAATCTAACATGAACATGGTGGTGTCAAAATTCAAGCGCTGATTGATCAAATTAAAATAAGGGTTAGATAATGTTCATCAAGACTTGAGTAAAATTCTGTAATACCTCCTTATATACCATGGTTCTACAGCGATATGGTGTACATTGGAACTAAATTTGGTTGGCCTTTCACCAGGTTTATGTTTTGTTTATCATTGTTATTATGCTCTTGGACCTTTTTCTTTTCTTCTGAATGCTTGCTTATGTGATACTTGTGAAGCTATTGTTGGCCTTTTGCCATTTTTTGAGCTTGTTTGGACAGATTATATCACAAGTTCACAAACACAATATTAATAATCAATTGGTTCATAAACTCCGATATTCTTTTAGTTTATTCCCCATCTGATCATCTGCTTTTGCTTTATTATTATTATTATTATCTTTATTTATAACCAATGCATTTATGTTCTTTTTTGGCCCTTATTTAGTCGGTCGAACTGCATAGGCTAGCCATCTACCATGATTCTGACAGCAGCGCGTGGAAGCTTGCTAAGAAATGGGAAGATCTAAATCCTACTGAATGGGGCGAGGTTATATATTTGTCTTTCATAACAACTTCATTCTTCAGTACCTGTTCGCTGCTTCTTATCCTAGAATGATCTCCCACAGATATTTCAAGATGGCATTGATGATCATTCTGGCAATTCTGTTTGGGCAATGAATAGGAACTATTTAGTTTCCCCTATAAATGGAACTCTTAACTATAAACGACTTGGAAAGCAGGAGAGAGGGGGTCCAGATATCCCTTTAGAGAAAGCATCACTTGTTCTTAGTGATGTTTCACTTACTGTTACTGAGGTACCTTGGAATTGTGCCTTCTCCATCAGTTAAATTGTGAAATTGACCAAGTGCTTACTCTCTTTACACTATTGCACCAGGCCCAGTATTATGATGGCATTAAACTGTTGGAAACATTTTCAAGGTTCAGGACACGTGTTGACGTGTCCCATTTACGGCCTATTGTGCCAGTTAAAGTGGATTGCCGTGCTTGGTGGCGTTATGCTGTGCTGGCTGGTCTGCGACAGAAAAAATTATGGTATTGATCTTATTCGAAATTCAGCTTCCTGTTAAACTCTGGAAAGATTAGAACAAAAAACGAGCGGCAATAGAATGTGCTCGACTTGCCATAAGCCATGTGCAGGAATGAGGAGGGAGATAATGATGTTCTGGTTCTTGCTGGCATTCTTGACGCAGGATTAATTCTCCATAATTGTCCAAACACATCATCCACAATAACTTGGCCCAAAAGTTGAATGATTAGGCAACATGCTGACTTGGACTCTTAGGCTAACACTGTCTGAACTAACTAATCAGCTAACCTAGCTGAACTAGCCAAACACCTTCTACCTAATTACTCGAGGAACAAACATAATTCATCTAACTGAATAACTAGCCTATCTCTGCTCAGGAGCTTAGAACTCATCTAATTAAGTAATTATTGACAGTGAACTTAACATCTTCCCCAGATTTACTGGAGTCATGTCCCTGCTTGAACTAGTATAGCATCCTGAAGAACACTACTGCACTACCCACTTTGACCCTCCTTTTCAATCATCCATGGCCTTTGCCCCTCAATCCCATTGATCAGGTTCCAAGTAAGCTTGGTTGTGGCTGATTTTCGCCCCCCCCCCCCCCCCCCTACTTCAGCTGGATGGTGCTTAATGCCTATTTAAGCTTGATGGCTACTTAGTGATAGTAACTGGACATTGGCTTCAAAGATGACTGATGCCTAGCGCCTAAGTATTGTTGCCTGGGAGAGCTAGGTGGCTATCTTTATAGCAGTATGCTAATTGCCAGTGCCACTCGTACTTGGTGGCAGGCTGGCAGCAGGTGAAGCTTGCTGTTGGTGGGCCCCAGGTATGCGTAGGTGGGTGAAGGAACATTTGTGCATCATGTCATTCTAATGGATGTAAAACATTTACATTCCGTGAAGAATCTGTGCTAATCCACAGATCATCAGTTCCCTGACAAACCCATTGCCATGGTCAGCTCATTGGCACATGGAATTTGCATTGATGGTAGTTGATACAGCATGTGAAGCAACCCATGTCTGTGGGGTAGTGCATTTAAAGGACAGCATGGAGTTACAACAACGTACAGCACAAGTGGTACAAGGAACTCGGGGGGAGCGTAGCTGCGTAGGAGGTTTGCATTCCATGTTATTACCCTTGGTGGCTTTGGGTTTTTAGTGGTATAAAAAGTGGAGGTGTGGTTTTTTGACTTTTTTCTTTCTAAATGCCAGTCGAACCCAATTACTATGTTCTGTCTAACAGAATTGGTTCCGTCAACCAGGCGAATTGGCCCTTGTAAGGATGGATTGGGATTATGTTGCAAGCTACACTTTAGGCTCTTAGCATCACCTGAGAACATTTGCTACAATCAGTCTGTCAACTGTTATTTTTTTCTTTTCATGGCGCTACATTGATCAATTTTTGACAAAATCATGTGTGATTATATCATCATGGACCGTGTGTTGCATTTTTCTTGCATCTTGGAGGCAATTACTTGAATTGTGCAGATATTTTGATGCAAAAAATTATATATGCTGTCATGTTTCTTTACAAATTAGGATTTCTTCCTTATGAAATTTGTTTATTCTTTCTTCAGCTATTGGTTCTCATGGGAGAGAACTAGGCATCTCTGCCAGCTTCGTCGACGCTATGTTCAATTGTATGCCACATTATTGCAACAAGCATCTAATGTTGATATGTCCGAAATTCGGCAGATAGAGAAAATTCTGGACACAAAAGTCATAATACTTTGGAGGTGCGGTACAGAACATGTACATGTATCTTTTGTAACCTTTTTCTTTCATTTGGGTCACCATTCATCTGGTTATGGTATTGCTATAATTAAATACTTTCAGGTTGTTGGGACATGCTAAAGTTGAGACCGTGAAATCAAAGGAAATATTACATAAGAAGGGGGCATCAAAGAGAAGATGGTGGACTTTTGGATGGTTTGTCCAATAAGTTGATAATAATCTCTGTACCTTTATTGTTCATTGCTTCTGTCTATTTTTAAGATACTAATTTTTTTATGGTACCATTCTATATTATGTTCATTGTGGCAGCTATTCTCATTTTTCTGTACTATTGCTCCTTTGAGGTGTACTCATAGAAATAGGCAGAAAGATATTCTTTTTAACTTAGGTTCCCAATCTTGTTGGTAACTTCTGTGCAACTTAAATGGTTTAGTTTGTAGATGGTAGGACTAATGAAACTTGTATTCCAATGCTTGCCAACTTTTTCATTAAGCATTGCACATGGGAGCATCACTTAGTTAAATTTGGAGGAGGATAAAAGTAACAATACGTGATCAAATGAAGTTTTTACTCATTCTAGCAACCATTAGTTCTTTTTCCCTGTTAGTTTCAAGTTGCAGGTTCCAAAGTTCCTTTGCAACAAAACAGTAATAAGCAACTATATGTAGGCAATCCTTATACCTGCTTTTAGGTGTGTGTATAGCAGTACATTTATCTCCTATTATATGGTTATCTGTGCATTTTTACCTACAAGCCAATCGTATATCTTTGGCTTATTGGCCTGCTGGAATCTAGGGCCCATTGCAACACCTGCTACTTGTTGGTTAGTGATACTGCATAGTGTGCCTAATGTTTGCAAAAAAGACGCGAATATTAGGGAAGGACCTAATATCAAATAATTAGAAGGGGTGAGGCTTCGAACCCAGGTCGTCTAGCCCACCACCTTGTCGAGCTAGCCGGAAGACCCCTGGGCGTTTCTCATGCCTAATTTTTGCTGTTACTGCTTTTTTTTGGGCCATTAGTTTACTGCAGGTTGCAGAATAACAATGGTGTGAAACAGCCTTGCTACTAAAAATACCTTTTTTCTTAACCTCGAAACAGTAGGGGAGGCCCCAACGGTATACTAATTTTATAAGGTACTAGCAAAATACCCATGTGTTGCAATGGGCAAAGACAATTTTAAAATAACTGAACAAAATTACTCAATCCAGTCGTAAATATTTGATGTTTTATGATATGATTTGGTCAAATTTTTAAAATTCTAATCATCAATAATTTCTCATATACTTAGTGTAACAAATGCTCAAAATTTTGAAAGTTACATGTAAAAGGAAAATTAGTGTGTATGGTTGATGAATTGTGAAGGGAAATTAGCGTTGTTTGTACATGTTTAGTTACGAAACACAATTCTTTTGTGTAGTAGTGTGTGATGGCTTGTGTTGGTTAATTTATTAGTGTGTACATGGTTGGGTCACGGAAAATCTATTAGTTAGATGGTTATTTCGTCTACTGATATTAGAGGTTTGAAGTCAATCTTGATTAATGGTTTGGGTAAGGATTATGCTGAATGAGAAGCCAAGACATGGCACACAAGCACTGGATGGAAGGATTAATGTGATGGGTACGCAAGTCGATATGTACAGGTGCCAAAAATCACAAAGAGAAAACTATCGAAAATGAAAAGAGAAGAGAAGAGATCCAACTGAAATTATAAGAGGATAGCGTTTCACCTAGGGGTACCGGTCGGGTTACTGTTTCCGTGGAAACCTTTTGTCGCTTCACACACATAAGTGGTCAAAGCTGCATGGTTTTGGGCAGCAGGCCCATCAGGCCAGTGGGGCACGACTGGCCAGGGCAGTGGCCTAGCTAGAGGTGCAAGCTCAGTTGGTGATGATGGGCTGAAGGTCACCTGGCCATGCCGGTTGAGGGAGGAGCAAGAGGCTCCGTCTTACGTATGGGAGGATGTGTAGAGAGTGCCCATCTTTATGCGAGCGTGCGGGGTATGAGACCGACTCGATCACAGAGGTGACAGACGAAAAAACATGCAAAAGCGTTATCAATTTTTATAATAGTCGCGATATTTACACAAAACTTAAAAATAGTAATTTAATTAAAGTGCCTGCTTATTGCTCCCCTGAATTTAGGCAATCGATGGGTACATACATGAAAGGAAAGTACTTTATTGACATGTTGCCAAAGACAATTTTGTTTTTAGGACAGTTATAAGTTGCTCAGAAAGCAGCTTTTCATTTCATATATAACTTCAACCAAATCATTTCTTTCATTGAGTGTGATTTCACATATATCTTTCGGTTTAGTGACATTATAACGAGCAGATTGTATAGATGATCAATGTGGCCATTGTTAACTTGTTGGGAGTAATTTATTACTAGTATTTATTTTGTGAACAATGCATAGTTTCATGAGTGCATATGAATCATTTTTTGTCACATCATAATTATGCTTGTTTTCTTGTTTAAGGAACTCGGCTGAATTACCTTCTGAAGAGAATGCCCTTCTAGAACCGCAGTTAGATGAGGAGGAGAGATTAACAAAAGAAGAATGGCAGGCCATTAATAAGCTGTTGAGTTACCAACCAGAAGATGATCTGTCTTCCCCCCTTGAAAAAGTCTCCCCGAATACAACCCGATTCTTGGTGGATGTGTCTATTGGCCAAGCTGCTGCAAGGATCATCAATATTGACCGGACAGAAATTTTGTGTGGTAGATTTGAGAAACTTCAAGTGGTCACGAAATTGTATCCCAAGAGTACGCGGTGTGATGTTACTTTGAGATATTGTGGTTTGTCTTCTCCTGAAGGTTCTCTTGCTCAGGTCAGTGAATATGAAGCGATTGTTTGAATTTCTTGCTGCAAACCTCCTATGGACTCTAGGATGTGACTCAGAAAAATGCCACTTCATCTGTAGCACGAAATATATTGTTTATCTGTTGAATGCAAGTTTTCGTCAACCATATTGTTTAATTAGCAAACCGCAATTGGTACATTATTATATACAAGGTTCTAGGTGGCTAGCCATCAAACATTTAAATTAGGTTGCACCTGACCTTATAGATGATGGCTATCCACTTAATTACTAAGTATTACTCCTTGCTTTTATTTTTGGGTGTCTGATGGCCATTGCAGTTGCATGAGCTATGATGTTGCAAATAAGAAGTGTTATTTCCAGTGTTACATTGCTCAACATTTTTTTTCATTTCATGAATGCCTTCTATCCCTACATTTATGTTTTGGAATAATATCTATTTTTGCAGAGTGTTGTCAGTGAGGGAAAGAGTAATGCTCTAGATGTCAGTTTTGTGCGTGCGCCTGTCGGCTTGGACCTGGATTGGCAGCTCGTGGCAAAGATATCACCATGCCATGTTACGGTTTGTATCTTGTGTTCATTATGCTTTTAGGACTAAATTCACTTCCTCATGTCACATTTTAGTAGGATTTTGAGAAAGCTCTGGAGGTGAATTACTTTCATCGCTATTCCTTAATGCACATGCTTTATCAGGCTATTGCATTTTTTTTATGTACATGGCATAATAATGTGTTTTTTCGGTAGGTTTTGAAGGGAAGCTATGAACGGTTTCTAGAGTTCATTAAACGGAGCAAAGCTGTTAGCCCAACAGTAACCATGGAAACAGCAACTGCTCTACAGGCAAGTTTACTTTCGAATTTGGATACTCATGACCATGTTGTGGAACAGTTTGTTTGATATTTCGTCGTTACTATTTGGATATAAAGGACGCTATAGTCATAATGATTGATCATATCTTTTGAACTGCAGATGAAGATAGAGCAGGTCACACGTAGAGCTCAAGAGCAGCTTCAGATGGTATTGGAAGAGCAGAGCAGGTACATGTATTCTCATTATCTATGCTCAATCTTAATGGCCTTGAGTTCTATACTCTTGTTTAGCGTGCATGATCTGTTTAAATGTGAGATACATATGAAAGGAAGACTTTTTACATCAGTTTTCTTTACTTATTCATGAACTGCCATGAATAATTAAGCATTCTTGTTCGTGTCCTAATTGTTTGACAAAATGTTACTTTCATCCTGCTTTCTTATGTTATCCAAGTTGTTATTTTTTCTTGCAATCTTATTTTGTTATGGTTAAGAAATTTCCAATATCCATAACTTGCTTGTAACAGTGTTATGATGTCTTTATGTTGGCTGACTGTTTATTGTTCTGTTTCTAGTTTTGGACTTGATATTGATTTGGATGCACCAAAAGTTAGGATTCCTTTAATCACTCGTCAACCTTTGCTGGGGAATGAACATTTTGTTCTGGATTTAGGCCATTTTACGTTGCATACAAGGGTAAGTTACCTCATGAATTCTTGATGCAAGTGCTGTTTCTTTTCCTAACCCCATGCCATTGAATTATAGGACGGCACACGTGAAGAGGAAAGACGCAGTTTATATTCACGGTTTTATATTGCTGGGAGGGATATGGCTGCTTTTGTTGTTTGTGATACAGCTGAAGACATATATTCTGTACCAGAAAATCAGCGTG
The DNA here is from genome assembly GCF_000147395.1 of Oryza glaberrima. Taxonomy (NCBI): domain Eukaryota; kingdom Viridiplantae; phylum Streptophyta; class Magnoliopsida; order Poales; family Poaceae; genus Oryza; species Oryza glaberrima. The sequence continues at coordinate 15,750,547 of NC_068327.1, read as the reverse complement.
TGCTGTCAGGTCCTACTGTTGATGCTAATCAGTTTTGTTCTCTTCTTGATCGTTGTGGAATGTCAGTGATAATTGATCAGGTAACATAAATGGAAGTATTTTAATATTGTCAAGTCTTTAAGTACTGATTATTTGTGGTTTGAAATACTCAGTTATTCCTTGGCTTACTGAAGAATGGGAGTTGTCATATCATTTCCCCCTTGCATGGGCATTGATCCTTTTTTTTTTTCTTTTGGAACCTTTGCTTGTAGGATGCTCTGTTACATACCATATGCTGTAACATTTGCTTGTAGGATGCTTTATTGTATACCATAAGCTATAGTTGCTCTGGTGGTTGCAGTGGACTAGCGGGCCTCAGATTGGTTCTATAATTCTATTCACAATCTATAGCTATCTAAAACCACTAGATGGAGGCATACATTGAACTTCAACATCTGGACACCACATACTAAACTGCATGTCAATGTAGACTTGGGGTATCTGGTTAGGCTTTGGGCTAAGACATATGGAATTACAACACTTATCAAACAATCTGTACCTTACTACAGTCATCATTGGCTGAAAATAAGAGATACTCCCTCCATTCCATAAAAAACCAACCTAGTACCGGATGTGACACATCCTAGTACTACGAATCTGGACTTATCTCCAGATTCGTAGTACTAAGATATACATCCGGTACTAAGTTGGTTTTTTATCGGACGGAGGGCATATATGGCTTTAGCAAAGAAGAGAGAGCTAGCATTTATTGTAGTTGAGGGGATCAATTGTATATTTTTGTAGGCTGAGTAAATCTAATGGCTTGCACACATACTTTAAGTTGCTCTTGTTATCGGAACATTTTATATGTTTCAGCAAAGAATCTAATAGCTTCAACAAAGAATAGAAAGCTAGAATTGAGAACTATTTGTTGGAGCAGTGCATCATGCTGTTGTCATAGAAACAATTTATATGTTTTTAATGTTTTGTTCCTTTTTTCCCTAAGGGAGGAAATAGTGGGAACAAACTCCATGAAATAAATTGTCCTTGCACTTCATACTGTTACTGTTTTATACTTCTACGTAGACACTTAGGGATGCATCGCTGTTAACTTTTTAGTGATTGTAATGCAAATTATTCTGTACGGGTGTTATACTGTATTGATTGTCCTATTCTGTGATTGCTTGAAGATCAAAGTTCCACACCCGAGTTATCCATCAACTCGTGTTTCTTTTCAAGTGCCGAATCTGGATATTCACTTCTCACCAAAAAGATACGGCAAGATTGTTGAACTACTTGGTGTACTTTGCAAGTTGAAGGGAAGTGATAGTGAAGATTCTGATAGCTGTGAAAATTGTAACCTGGCACCTTGGTATCCTGCTGATCTAGCTGGTGATGCTAGAACATTGGTTTGGAAGGTATTGCCTTGTCTTTCTTTTCTTGAGTGCTCTTCTCATATGATGCATTTATGCAGTACAGTAACAGAGTTTTGTATATTTTATTTTGGATGCAAGGGTCTTGGTTATTCGCTAGCTGAATGGCATACAAGTTATGTTGTATTATCTGGGATGTATCTGTACATCTTGGAGTCTGAAGTGTCCCAGGATTACCAAAGGTGTTGTAGGTATGTACTGTAATCTTTTCATCATTATCTTCATGTTGAATGAAGCAATGATGAAATTCTCTGTTGTTCTCAGTCTAAACTATGTGCAACTTCATGTCTATGCACATGAGTGGTAGGGACTATGATTGACATAGTACTATGCAGCATTGTTTCTGGATGTGATCATTTGTTGGTATTGATTTTTTTTAATTAATGAACGAATATTTTGGGTTAGTGTACTAAGAAAGTGTAAGAAGTCATTTTGAGAAGTTTTGGAACATTAGAGATAGTAGGATTTTATTTCCGTAGATGTGGGTAGAATTCTCCCTTCCTGTTTTAGAGAAAAGGCTGAAGGTACTGGAATAATTTTAAGCACATACCCTTCTAGTGGTACACAATCAAGTTTATTCCCTTTTCTGCATTTGCGAATGCTTGCTCTGTTTTTTATTTATGTATTTTTTGATGTTTGATGTTGCAGCATGGCTAGCCGTCAAGTTATTGAGGTTCCATCAACTAGTGTTGGTGGGTCTCTTTACAGTATTGCTGTGTGTTCTAGAGGTGTGGACATGCAGAAGGTATACCATTTAACCTTCCGGGTATTATTTTTACTTTGGGTTGCCTATGCAGAAGGTATACTATTCAACTGTGCTGTTTGGCTTCTTCTAATTCCACTCACTGGAGAGTTTACTTCCCTGAATGATACCAAAACAGCAGATCCAAATTATAAGAAATCCTATGGAATCTACAAGTGCTGAATTCCTGATTTGCCTCCTGTTTTCTTCATCCCCCTCCCTTCTCAATTCTGTTGATGCCAAATTGCTTAGTAATTGTTCAATAGATTTCACGAGGAATAGAAGAAAAGGCTGCATCTTGTTTCAACACACCATTAGTAGGATGCTAGTGGTTGGGAGGCAGGATTTCCCTGAGATGGTAAATGAAAACGATTTGCTCCATACGAGGTTTGGGAATAAGTGATGAGTAAGGAATATACATCTTTATGCTAAAGAGGATCTATTAAACTCATAATTCATTAAATCGTTGTTATCAATGTCAACTAGGTAGAGATTTGGTTCACTGCTTTAGGTATTAGGACTATGGCTTTCAATCTAAATGGGTTCAATTTCAACCATCTGTAGTTGATAGCCAAGGTCGCGTTATTTATACTTGGGCTGATATCATCAACCGTGCAAATCTTGCTATGGAAGTAATGCACGAACGTAATGCTCACCACGAAATTCTGAGGAAAAGGTGCATCATCCATGGATGTATAGCATGCAGCAACAGGGGGCAAAAGGGGGGGGGGGGGGATCCTGTAGGAGTCTAGGTGAAGAAGAATGAGAGGGGATTTTCCCCAAAACGTAAAGGCTTTTCTCTCTTACAGCTTTCTAACAGTGTGGTGATGGCAATGACAAAAAAAAAAATTCTGTAGCATATAAAGGAAGAGTCTGGACAACTTTTGCTGGTAAAGTGTTCAATATGGTTTATTATAGATGATAAACAGATCATTACATAATCCTAGGAAAGAGCTAGCAGATGGAGATGCCTTTGGTAGGAAAGTAGGCGCAGAGAACAGTACTCTCTCCATCCCCAAATATAGCTACCATTAACATTTGAATTTCGTCCCAAAATTTAACTACTCCCTCCATCCCAGAATATAAGAAGTTTTAGGGTTGGACACAGTTATTAAGAAAGTAGGTAGAAGTGAGTGGTGGAGGGTTGTGATTGGATGAGTAGTGGAGGTAGGTGGGAAAAGTGTGTGGTGGAGGGTTGTGATTGGTTGGGAAGAGAATGTTGGTGGAGAAGTTGTTATATTTTGGGACAAATCCTGAGGGCTAAAAGTTGTTATATTTTGGGACAGAGGGAGTACTTCTCCACCTACTTCCTCGTCTCAACTAATCACAACCATTTCTCATTTAATTTCTCCACTTACTTTCTCATCTCACCTCATTTTATTTTATCTTTCTCCTTCATTACTTTCTCATCTCACCTCATTTTGTTTTATCTTTCTCCTTAACTTGCGTCTAATTCCAAAAGTCCTTATATTTTCGGTCGGATGGAGTATGTAGTAATGTTAGTGATTAAGTCTAGCGACCTGTCCGTTCTCTCCTCTTGTCTGGGTGGTGGGTACAATGAGATCCAATGAACTAGTAAACGAGAGAAGATGGTAAAACCAATAGCTACTGCCTACTAGTTCTTGATCAAGTTCTAAAACTGCCAGATTTAACAACGATGTCATACAGTGATGAGTCACGCCCATCTGGAGATCCCTGTAGTGCCGAGCAGTGGAATGTAGAACTGAAGTGCCAGGAAGAAGTTGATAAACCATCGTGCAGAGAAGTGCACATCTGATCCTGGCAATTATGATTCAAGTAGGCCATGTGCCAACAATGGAGACGAGGAAGCAGAAACAACAAAATCAGTCAAAGAAGACATTCTCACCATGGTATATCAGTTTTAGTAGCAAGAAGAAGATGATGAGTTGGATCAGGTGGGCCATGTTACAGCTAGCGCTACACCTAAGGAAGTTTAACAGTCAAAAGCTCGGGTTGGGGTACCATTGTCTTGACAAAATCTACTGAAGGAATACTTAGTTCTTTTGAAGTGTTGCCGTATAACTTGTTTTTTATTCCCTTTTTGATCTGAGCATTGTTCCATTTGCAGGCGCTGGAATCAACTAGCACACTGATAATTGAATTCCATAATGAAATCGAGAAGGCCAATTGGATGAAAGCGCTTGTCCAAGCAACATATCAAGCTTCTGTAAGCGTTCCTTTACTTTATAATGTTTAACATAGGACCTGAAGTTTGTATATAGTTTGTCTGATGGTATTTCTCCACATTCTTGTAGGCCCCTCCTGAAGTGAACATACTAGGAGACCCTGTCAGTACAACAGAGCCAAGCACTCCAAGGCTGAGCAGCTTGGGATCAGTGGATCTTCTTGTGAATGGTTCTGTGGTTGAAACGAAGCTTTCGCTGTATGCAAAGGTATACTTCTAATTTGTTTTGAATTGCCATCTTGACATCTTATTTGTTCATGAGATAGTTTGTTCTTACTGGACTTGTCATGTTCTAGTCATTCTAATGCTTATTGTTTCATTGACTTCTTGTTATCTATGCATTTCTTTCAGTTGGACAGGAAGAAGAAAGATCCAGAAGAGGTTGTAATGTTAGAGCTCCTTGGAAGTGGAGGCAAGGTGATTTGCTTCAATTCTATTTTTGTTTGCATTCAACAAAAAAACAGAAAAGGAATTGAACATTACACCTCCATTTTGCACTATAAGTTCAAAGCTAACATGTGCATAGACAAACGAGGGGAACACTTGGTAACTAAACCTGATTCCTGAATAAACTTACTTGGTGAAACTGTAGTTCCCTAGGAAATGGTTCTATATCGTGAGATGTTGGGATATTCGTCAGTTGCAATCCACCCTAGGCTTGGAAGAGTAGGTCAGGTTCCCAAAACAGGTTGACCCAGCACAAGTTTTGATGTGGTATTGGTTAAGATACCAGACTGGGTTGAAACAATGTTTGCCACACCTTTGTTGAAATGAAACTCTGCCCTCCCCCCAACTTCCCCTCCAAAAGTAGAGTTTCTATTCACTTTCTTTTGTTTCTTTTTTATACCAAAAAGTAACGGAAGGCTTTATGCATCTCACTGTCCTAAACTTATCCGTACATCTTTTCCATTTAGGTGATTCCCTGTGCTTTGCTACAGGAATTACTAAGCAATTTTCTATATACTTTTTTTCGACAATCGAGCTAGGAGTAAATAGAAAAATAATAATGAAACATTAGAGTTCATTAGTACTTATCATGAAATAAACAAATGATACCCGTGCTGTAATGTGGAACATATTGATAAGTATATGTTAAATATTATAAAAATGATAGATAGATTTGTTAAAATATTATGGAAATGATGTGAGGGGTGATGATTGGATGTGCTTGCATGTTGATTTGTAGAATTAAATAGATTGTAGATGATGTTGCATGCTTGCATGAAGTTAAATATGTAATTACTGCTAGTGGGTGATGATGTGGCATGTTTGCATGTAGCTTTAGAGTTAGTGGTGTTAGTAGCAAAATCTTTACTCTCATTGAGAGGATGGCACTAGGAGAGTTGGGGCAATTTTCTGTCTATTTTCTTGGATACATATTTATAGTAGTAGCTAGCTGGCTGCAGCTAGTCTAGGGCATCCAGTCAAGATGTTGTCCTCTAAAACAGAAAGTGAAGATGCTGTCCTCTAAAACAGAAAGTGAGGATGCTGTCCTCTAACACCGACTAAAAGCTGAAAAGCTATGACATCCTAAAAGCTGGAAAAGCAAAAAAGGAATGCAAAGACTAGACTAAGACTTATTCCATCAAGTGGGTTGTAACTTTATTGAAAGTATAGATAGATAGATATCTAGTATGTGTACTTCGTAGATATTTTTGCGCTTGTATCTAGTTATGAATTACTCACTCTTGCTAAGTTCTGAATAACATTTTGATCTTGTTTGATAGGTGTTTTTTTTCCTCTTTATTTTTCCATGTTAATGGCAAATTGGTTAGCGATGTGGTGGATAAGACAGTTTATGAGCTGAGTATGTGTGATTTGGTCCAATAATTTGCCAAGCTAGTTGGTGCAATTTAGTACAAGAAGTTGCAAAGCAAGTCAGTGGGTTGTGCTAGGTTTGCTGCAATAGCTGAGTATTTGCGATGTGGACAATGCAAGCTTCACGTGTGCCTCTTGCCCAGGTGGTCAGTTAATGTAGCCCATAATTTCTGATGACACATCATGTGGCTAAAAACACACTTGTCAAGTTTCTCCACCAGCCCAGTTTGCAATTTGCATTGTATATATCATACCCAGTCACCAAGAATAAGTACCTGCAGCCCAGTTTACTCTCTTTTGTCAATGGATAGTGGCCTAGTGTGCCAAAGCATTCTCGAAAACTATGGAGTTGTTAATATTTGTTTTTTTTCTCGAAAACGCAAGAGAATTGCATTTCATTTCATTTCATTAAGGGGAAGAAAAATAAAGGAAAAAAAAAGTAGGAGATACCAAAACCTTCCTACACACCCATGCCCCGGCCAACCCCGGCCAATTAGGTGCCTAGGTTTGCTGAACCACTAAGAAACTTTGGAGGGCAGACGCCCACGCTAAACACCAAAGATTACCCTCGTTCTCGACCACCTGCAAGACCGTCGCAACATTAGGACTTAGTGCCATTGAAAACACAGTCATTGCGATGCTTCCAAATCTCCCAAGCCACTAAGATAACCAAGGAGTTGAGCCCTTTTCGCACGTCCTTTGGCCGGTATTTTGTAGATTGGCTCCACCACCTCAAAAAACAATCGGATGAAGGTTGAGGCACTATACCAGAGATCCCTAGCTTCAAGAACAGAGGTGTCCACACTTGGCGGGAAAAGACACAAGAGATCAAAATGTGTTGGATGGATTCTTCACTTTGATCACAAAGGGGACCGGCCGCGGGGTGCTGCAGTCTGCACTTCGCAAGCCTGTCGGCTGTCCAACATCTATTATTGATGGCCAACCAGAGGAACTTACAGCGAAGAGGAGCCCAACTCTTCCAAATGTGTTTCCAAGGAGCAAACTTGATCGATCCCAGGAAATATAAGCTTCATAGGTAGATTTACAAGTATACATCCCATCGGCGGTTAGCTTCCAAACATGCTGGTCTTGTACATCTTGTAGCAGAATCACCTCGTCTACCAAAGACCAAATGGTCAAGTACTCATAAAGGACCTGAACAGATAGTCCCCCATGTATGTCAGCCACCCATCTTCTGTTTTCCAAAGCCTGCGCCACAGTACATTGCTTCCTTGCCCTCTTGGAGATCGAGGCAAAGAGATTAGGGGCCAGCTCTGCTACTGTTTTACCTTGCAGCCACCTATCACTCCAAAACATGGTATTTTCTCCATTTCCAACCACAGTTTTGACAGCCACATTGAAAAGAGAATGGACATTCTGAGGCACATGAATAGACAAACTGGCCCAAGGCCTAGCAAAATCAGTTTTTTGAAGCCATAACCATCTCATGCGTAGTGCCCATCCCATCTTTTCAAGGTTAAGGATACCAAGGCCTCCATAGGACAAAGGCCGACACACACGGTCCCAAGATATCAAGCAATTTCCTCCATTGGTATTTTCTCTTCCCTTCCATAAGAAGCCGCGGCGCCTTTTATCTATAGCCTTGACCACCCACTTAGGAAGATCCAACGAAATCATTGCATAAATAGGAATAGCCGAGAGGACCACCCTAACTGTTATAAGCCGACCTGCCTTGTTCATTAAAGAGGCTTTCCAACCCGGTAAGTTATCTGCCACTTTGTCCACAAGGGGCAACAAATCTGTCTTGGTTGGTTTTCGGATTGTAAGAGGAAGTCCGAGATAAGAGCAAGGGAAATTCTTCACTTCACAAGACAACTCATTAGAAATCACTTCTAGATCATCTTCCAAGCAGTGAGTAGGAGTGCATGAGCTCTTTGTCATATTGGTTCTTAGTCCAGAAATTTGACCAAAAACCTCCAAAATCTGCTTGATAAGAGATAGGTCCCCGCTTGTAGGACGCAAGAACATGACCACATCATCCGCATACAGAGAAACCCGGTGTGCTGTCTGCGGGACAGCAAGAGGTTCTAGTAGATTTCCATGATCCGCATGCACTACAACTGAGTTCAGCACGTCCATAACCAAGATAAAAAGCAAAGGAGACAAGGGGTCACCTTGCCGGAGGCCTCTACAAAGAGCAATATCCTTGCCGGGCTCTCCATTCACCAAAACTCTTGTGGAGGAGGTTGACAGCAAAAGGCAAAGCAAATTACACCATCGTCTCCCAAAACCCAAATGACACAAAACTTCAAGAAGAAAGGACCAGTCGACAGAATCAAAAGCCTTCGAAATATCAAGTTTAAGCATAACATGGGCTTCTTTCTTACTGTACAGCCTTCTAGCCATTTGTTGGACAAGCAAAAAATTGTCATGTATGCTTCTACGCTTAACAAAAGCGCTTTGGTTCACAGAAACCATACCAGGGAGCAAAGGCGCCAGACGGTTTGCCATAATTCGGTGTTTTTCATCTCTTGCAGTTAGTGTTTAGTTGTGACATTGCCTTTCAGACAGACTTCTTTATTGCTGCTAGATTGGCATGCTGCATTTCTTGTGAGTCTTCTTTCGCCTTCTGTATAGGTGGACTGATGTTTCGCCTTCTTTCGCCTTCTCGCCTTCTTGTTGTGGCAGACTCACAACATAGTCCTGCCTGCTTGCTCTTCTCGTTAACTTCAGTCTGGTGTGCCTTCATATGCTTATATTGAGGTATAGGTGATTGCCTGTGTGCTTCATCACTCATCAACTTAAGCTTGTGGGTTGAACTGGCTTGCAACTCAATATGGTATCAGAGCTAGAGGTCTCGAGTTCGAATGTTGGATGACACAATTAAATAAAAAAAATGTAGTCCACTTCTATTGCACGTCTGAGGCCTGAGGGAGCTTCCACGTGGGGAGTGTTGAAGTATAAGTGAATCGCACCTTTGCTCATCAGCTTAAGCTTTTGGGTTGAACTGGCTGGGACCACTGGGCTGGCACATGCAATTCAACAGATACAAGAGCAGAGTTATTTTCCTTCTATCAAATGAATGTGATGCTTGTTTTCTAGATCTGTGCATTGATGATAGATTTTATTTCACAGTTTTTTGTTTCAGTGCTTGTTATAGATCCAGATTACTGGGTCTTGTCTTCATTTCTTTTTATCCATCACTTATATTTCATATAATGTTGCAGGTTAATGTTGTTCAATCTTCTCGTGGTTTGAGTGTAAAAACAAAACTGCATTCTTTGAAGATAAAGGATGAGCTTCAGGGTCGTCTCTCTATGTCTTCAAATTATCTAGCATGCTCTGTTATCAATGACAATTTGGAAACTGTAGATTCTAGTTCACCTGATGAGGAGGATCATCGAAAATCCTTCTCTGTTGAGGAAGATTCTTTCATGGATGCGCTGACAGATTTCACTCCTGACCAAAGTCCAAATCTTCAAGATTTGGAAATTCCTTCCAACTCAATATTTGATCCAGATGGGCATACTCAATTAAGTTCGAAAGATGGTTTAAGCTTTGATGGGGATCAGCAGAAAGTGAAGCCTACGGAAGTATTTTACGAGGCACAAGACAATAATATTAACGATTTTGTTGTCCTTACATTTTTGACCAGGACTCCTGATTCTTGTCTTTATGATGGTATAGATTCGCAGGTAATTTAATATATTCATCTTTTACTGTTACATAGATTTATTCCAAGCGAGAACTATAGAAGCAATATATCTAGTCCTAAAATCACAAAATGTACATCTTGTTGATATGTTTAACTTCCTAGATTGTAAATCTCTCTGTGAAGTTTGATTATTTTTGTATCTTGCTTTTTACAGATGTGTATCCGTATGTCTGCACTGGAATTCTACTGTAACAGACCAACTCTTGTTGCTCTGATTGAGTTTGGATTTGATCTTAGCATGGTTAATTCTGCCCCAAAGGGTGACTCTGATACAACACCTGCAGTACGCAACGTCAAACCTACAGGGACAGAAGATAATGCTCGCAATTTTGTTAAAGGTTTGCTAGGCTATGGAAAACGCCGAACTATCTTCAACATGAAGATGGATGTGGATCGGGTATCTATGTTTCTTAACAAGGAAGATGGTTCTCAGCTTGCGATGTTTGTGCAGGAGAAATTTCTGTTTGATCTGAAGGTGAGGTTAATGTATTTGGACTAAATAATGAAATTATCAAAGTAATATACTAGAACATCTATCTGGTGATGGAATATGTAATTAGTTAATGAAAGGTGTAATGTATACAATATTATTAAAGTAATTCAAGAACTATGAAATTCCCTAGAAAACCTTCCATGAACGTGGCAATCTAGGACATTATCTAGGATATGGTCATAGCATATGTAATTAGTTGATGAAAGGTTCAATTTATAAATTATTACTAAAGTAATTAAAACTATGATGTTCCCCCCAAAATCATCCATGAAGGCAGCAATCTAGGACAAGATCGCTATGTTGTTGCATTTAAAATTTTAGGTTGATTACTTGCCTGTTAGAATTTTATTGTGCGTCTTTTCTTTTTATTCATTGTTAAGCTGCATGCGTATGTGTTTTTATATTGTTTCTTCTGATTTTTTATATACCAGGTTCATCCAGGTTCATTTTCAATTGATGGTATGCTGGGTAATATGAGATTTTGTGACATGTCTCTTGGGCCAGAACATCGTTGGGGTTGGCTATGTGATATACGGAAACCAGGTGTTGAATCTCTTATAAAGGTATTATTGACATTGGTTTGCAATCCTTTATACAGGTGTCAGTTGTTCATTCCCAGACAGCTGCACCAATAGAGTAGTCATAGTTCATCTCTTCAATACTTTAGTACATTGTAGGCTGTCAGGTATGCCATTTTACTATCAAATATGTATATTGATGCTTACTTTTTGTTTTGTAAAGGTTAGCAAGATGAAGAGTATGATGCGGACAACATGTATAATCATATTTGCTGCCTTGAGATTCAAATAGTAGATTTGACTAGATTATCAAAGAGCTTTTGTCCATTGATATTGAAAAAGAAAGGCTTTCAACCAATTAACTAACTTCGTATTAAAATAGTTTTCCAACATGACCATATATATTTAATTGTTTAATAGCACATTGATTTCGTCACCTATCCCTACTCGTGTTCCATCATCTGTTCAAGTACCTGGGTTTTTACCTCATCAGTGAATCTGCCTAGAATGGTTGATTATCCTCTGTTTTAACCTTGATTCTCTCTTTATCGACAGTGCATCAGATTTCCATCTCAAACTTTGTACTCTATGCAAACTAATTTACCATTTTAATCTTCTTAAGAGCTAACTATAATTTATGTGGTTGTGGCAGTCAAACTAAACAAGACTATCTTGTGTTGTGGCCGACAAAATACTGAAATCTTAATGTTTCCTCTCTGTTGCAGTTTGCGTTCCAGTCTTACAGCGTTGACGATGATGACTATGAAGGTTACAACTATAGTCTGATTGGGCAACTTTCTGCTGTGCGAATTGTATTCCTTTATCGTTTTGTTCAGGAGGTATGTGTTACACTTGCAAGCTGTTTGTTCTTGTTATCCATGACCATGTACATCTTTCTGAAAGTGCCTTCTATTTTGCAGTTCACCTCTTACTTCATGGAGCTTGCCACCCCTCACACTGAAGAAGCAATCAAGTTCATCGACAAAGTTGGAGGTTTCGAGTGGTTGATTCAGAAATATGAAATAGATGGTGCTTCTGCTATAAAGCTGGATCTTTCACTTGACACACCCATAATTATTGTTCCAAAGAACTCCCAGAGCAAAGAGTATGCCCTTGTTTCAATTTTCCAGTACATGTGTTTGGTTTTGGTTTTATTAGTTGATTTAGTTCTTTAGGATCAGGTAGATAAGAAATTTCCTGTTTGTAGTCTAAATCTACACCATATATTGTAGGTGTGCAATTCTGAATCATAGTGGAGAAAGGCACATGGTTTTGCATTTTGTGTGCACATTTCTTATACCTGTGTCTACATATACTAATTTGTTCATTTTAGTCCGCACTTTTTTATTTTGATTGTGGGCAAGTTTAGTGAAGCATAATGGTGATTTAATAATACTTAGAAAGCTTGACATCACCTTCATATCATGCTGCAGCTATATACAACTGGATCTGGGACAACTGAAAGTTAGGAATGATTTTTGCTGGCGTGGAGGTGAAGAGAGTGATCCTTCTGCTGTACGCCTTGATATTCTTCAAGCAGAGGTATGTATTGGAATGGAAAATTGGTCACTTTACTAATCTCAGTATGCTTATCTAGTTTTCTTATTCTTCTGCTTCAATGATACTGAAATAGATTAATGGAATCAACATGGCGGTTGGAGTCAATGGTATTCTAGGAAAGAGTATGATTAGAGAAGGTCATGGCATCAATATAGAAGTGCGACGTAGCTTGCGGGATGTTTTCAAAAGGGTCCCGATGCTCTGCATGAAATTTCAGGTGATTAATTTGTTTTTATACTTAAAAGTGTTTTCTTGTGATGTGACAGTACTTTTATATTGCTGATTATCTCACTTTTTTGTCACCATTGTTTCATACTTTAGATTGGACTTAGTTATCTGTGGAATGATTCACTTCAAAGGCCATGATTTAAAAGCTCTATTAAAAGTGGAGAATAGCTTTACTGTGTAGCATCAATCTCCAGAAAGGTTTTGTTACTGGTTCAGTGTAAAAAATGAGTATATTATGTGCCACAAGTTCTAATATATGTGCTTTTCTGCAAGTGCAACTTTGAACATAAAACACAGATTTTTTTTCTGGAATTTACTCTAAATAATTTGATTTACTCAGTTTATCAGTTTCAGTTTTGCATTAGATCTGAAATGTAAGCTCTTCTATTGAGTACACCTGAATGAATTAACTGTTAAAAATTGAAAATGGATTTAAAACAGTCTTCTAAGAAATTCAGAGAGTTTTTGCAAAAATTCGCACTGTTTAGGAGCTCGGGAAGCATGCCCATTAATCCATTCGTCAGAAAAGAACTGGGCTGATAAACTTCATATATAGTGGAAAAATGCAAAAAAAAACAAGTGTTTTATATGATTATCATTTTTTTTCTTATGCAGATAGGGTTGCTCCATGGTATCATGTCAGATAAGGAATACAATGTCATCACAAGTTGCATTTCGACAAACCTATCAGAAGCGCCCAACCTCCCCCCAAGTTTCCGTGATAATGTAAATCGGACAAAAGATTCAATTCGTCTACTTGCAGATAAAGTTAATCTCAACAACCATTTGTTACTATCGCGTACTGTTGTAGTAATGACTGTGGATGTCCAGTATGCATTGTTTGAGCTTCGCAATGGTCCAGATGCTGAGTCACCTCTAGCAGAGCTTGTGGTGAGTTATCTTGTGCTGTTGCAGAGGGAAATGTTTCTGCAAATTTTTATTTTTGGTACTATAAATATATCATTCCTTTGTCATCTGCATTTTTGTACTACTTTTTGTGTGCCTTTTTTTTTGTGTGTTAATATCATGTTGGTTATTACTGACACTTTTTTATTCATTTTTTAATAGCTGGAAGGTTTATGGGTTTCTTATAGGACAACTTCACTATTTGAGATGGACCTTTATTTGTCTATACTAAAATTCTTGATCCATGATATCCGTCCAGATACAAAGTCCGAGATGCGCCTTATGCTTGGATCTTATTCTGAGACTTCTAAGCTGAGTACTCAGGACCCTTCATCTGATGTGGGGGTTTCCAACCTCACCATGGTGATATTGGATTATCGATGGCGTTCTTCCTTTCAGTCATTTGTTATAAGAATTCAGGAACCTCGTGTACTTGTTGTCCTGGATTTTCTGCTGCCTGTTGTTGAGTTTTTTGTTCCAAATCTAGGCACAATAACCGGCCGGGAGGAAAGTCTAGATCCAAAGAATGATCCTCTTATTAAGTCAGATGACATCATACTTTGTGAGCCTGTTTTCTTCCAGAGAGAGAATTTTATTCAACTATCTCCTGGGAGGCAGCTAATAGTTGATGGTTGCGATATTGATGATTTCACTTACGATGGCTGTGGAGGCACCATATCTTTATGTGATGAATATGACAAGAAGGGCCAGTTATACTCAGGGACTATAATTATTTTGGGGCGGGGCAAAAAACTTAGATTCAAAAATGTTAAGATTGAGGTATCTGCTCAGTGATATTTTTTTTATGGTTTTATGTCCTGTTGCCAGTCTCACTATTATTCTTTGGCCAAACTTACACATCTCTTGGCTATTTGTTTCATAAAAGAACGGTGCATTACTGCGGAGGTGTGTATATTTGAATGCTGGAAGCAGCTACTCAATTTCTGCTGAAGATGGCGTTGAAGTTTCAGTATTAGAAAGTTCTCTAAATGATAATGAAGATGATAATACGCAAAATGAAGAATATAAGAGAATTAATGCTCTTCAGCCTGGTGCAGATATCCCCTCGGCCCAAATGCTGAATTTTACATTTGAGGCTCAGGTACATAATTAGATTTTACGCAAGCTCCTCTAATGTATTTTTGAGAGTTGCTAAATAGTATATACTGCTTAAATTTCTGTAATTTTAGGACCATTTTTCTGTTCTTTTTCTTAAGACGGTAAAACTTACAAGCCTGCAAAAAGTTTAGCAATTGAAACCTTGGATATAAGCCTGAGTGACCGAGTGTGGAGAACTAGCATGGTGCATGAACTATCTGGAAGAGTGCCCAGAGTTGTAGGATTTGTGGTATGTCACCACAGTAGGTTTTGGGAAAGCGTGTAATGTTTGTTGCGTTAACTCCTAATTCATTATTTGTTAGCACTGTTTGCTTCTGGAAATTTTATGAAAAAGGAAGAGTATAAGAAAAGGTAGTTAAATAATTATAAATTGGACAATTACCCGTAGTGTACCAAGTTGCTTCCTTAGTCTACAAACAAGCATTAACAAGTTTCTTTCTCCTCACCAACTGTTTTGTTCATGGAATAAATTCCCTACTCACATTATGTGCATTTCTTCTTTACTTAAAAACAAACATCCGGTTGCTCTTATTAAGTTGAATTGTAAGGGTATTGATTCTGGACTTATGCACATTTATGGTGTTGAATGTCTCACATTTCTCATTTCTGGAATATTCAGGTTGTATCCCCAGAATTTACCTTTTACGACAGTTCAAAGTTATCAATTGATGATTCCTTGCACATCGAGAAGCTTCTTCGCGCCAAGATGGATTTCAGTTTCATGTTTGTCTTCATTACATTACCTCTGCTAAGCCATCAATATGTCGATTTATTGTTGTATACATGTCAGTTTTCTCTGTTGATTGATAAAATCGTTGTGCATTTTAACAGGTATGCCTCAAAGGAAAAAGACATATGGGCTCGATCAGTTGTTAAAGACCTTACGATCGAAGCTGGCTCTGGTCTTCTTGTTCTTGAACCTGTTGATGTTTCATGGAAATATACTTCTGTCAGTGAAAAGACAAACATAGTACTTGCATCTACTGATGTATACATTCATCTTTCTCTGAGTGTGGCTTCTCTCTTGCTCAAACTGCAAAATCAAACTCTTGCTGCATTGCAGTTTGGCAATAATAACCCATTGGTTTCTTGTATTAACTTTAAGCGAGTTTGGACATCACCTAATGGTACTTGTGTGCTACTTCCTCTAACTCTTACTATTTTTCATGGTTTCTGCAACTTAGCTTAGCTGCTTTTGTATTATAGTAGTTTTCTGTTTGCTCTTCTGGGTACACCAATTTTTACCTTCTTTGATGAAATTCCACAGGTGAGTTGCCTGGGTACAATCTCACCTTTTGGAGGCCACAAGCTCCTTCAAATTATGTTATTTTGGGTGATTGTGTGTCCTCAAGGTAATTTTTGCCACTTGAGAACCTATATCGTCAACTGTTATTTGAGTATTATTAAAGCTACTGCAACAGTTATATGTAGTCATGTGTATAATGTTCGGAATCCCAGGTGAATACTAGGGCTTGCGTCTAATTGAATGCGAATAGTTTTTAATACCGCCTTCCATACGCTGAACTATGTTTCTCTTTTACGGAGATCCTTTTGTCCTGCCAAAGCTGATACTTTACCTTGTCAGGTGTGTGCCACCTTCTCAGGTTGTGGTTGCTGTAAGTAATACCTATGGCCGTGTACGGAAACCTCTTGGATTTAGGCTTGTTCATGTATTACCTGTATCTCTAGAGCAAATGAATTCATCTCAGGCAGCTGAGGACAATGAGTGTTCTATCTGGATTCCTGTTCCACCACCTGGATACATAGCTCTAGGGTGTGTGGTCAATATTGGAAGACAACCACCTTCAAATCACGTAGTGTACTGCCTTCGCTCAGATCTTGTGACTTCTACAGCTTTTTCTGATTGTATCCACACTCTCTCACCTACTCCTGGGTATGGCAACATCCTTTTATTGTTTTGTTGTGCAATATTTTTTTTTCTTATTTTCTTTCCCTGGAAAGTGTCGAGTGCCTAGTTATTATTTAATTATGAACACTGAGAACATGTAGTTGGTCATCGTGTTTATATTCTTTGTGCAGAGTAACTCCTGGATTTAGCATCTGGCGTGTCGACAATGTGATTGCTTCCTTCCATGCACACAATTCTATTGAACAACCCACTAGAGTTGAAGCTCTTGATTTGCACCATGTTCTTCTCCGGAATCCCAACTGCTATATTGTTAAAGATTTGAATGCAGATTCTTCTGTTCGGAGTAACCAGCCTGCTGATCAGTTAACTCATCACAAGAGTACTTCTGGTTGGGATGCTGTTAGAAATTTGTCAAGGCCAAGCAGCTATTGCATGTCCACTCCACACTTTGAAAGAATATGGTGGGACAAAGGTGGAGATACAAAAAGACCATTTTCTATATGGCGGCCAATACCTCGTTTTGGGTTTTCCTCAGTTGGTGATTGTATAACTGAAGGGTAATGATTTCTTTATATACACAAATAGGTACTTCTTTGTGGTACGTTGTTAATATGCTTGATGCTTCTTTCAGGTTTGAACCACCTACTCTTGGTATTCTTTTTAAGTGCGACAGCGCAATTGTTTCTGAAAGGCCTACTCAGTTTAAAAAAGTAGCCCAGATTGATAGAAAGGGTTCTGATGAAATATTATTCTTCTGGTATCCAGTGCCTCCTCCTGGATATGCTTCTCTTGGATGTGTTGCAACAAAAACAGATGAAATGCCAAGCAATGATTCCGTTTGCTGTCCGAAGATGGGTCTGGTGAATCATGCAAATATCTTAGAGGATCCTATATCCAGGTCCTCTAGCTCGAAGGGACCTAACTGCTGGAGCATTTGGAAAGTTTCAAACCAGGTAATCCATTATACCTGCATCATTCTAACTTATGTAATTATAGGAACCCAATCAATTTGCTGTGTTTTTAGGGCTGCACTTTCCTGGCAACATCTGATACGAAAAAACCACCAGCTCAAATGGCATACAGAATAGCAGACCATGCTAAACCAAAGGTGCGGGAAAATATTACTGCTGAGCTGAAGTTCGGATGCTTGTCAGTCAGCATTCTTGACAGTTCCTGTGGAATGGTGTGTACGCATGCTAAATTTTATTCTTTTTTGGACTGAGAATATATATCATTCAAATATTTCTATCTACATGCCAACTATATTTCCAAAATTTTAGGTCACGCCAATTTTTGACACTACAATCGCAAATATAAATCTTGCAACGCATGGAAAATTTGAGACAATGAATGCTGTATTGATCTGTTCGATTTCTGCATCAACATTCAATAGACACCTGGAAGCATGGGAACCTTTTGTTGAGCCATTTGATGGGATATTCAAGTAAGTTGTGCTTATTTTAACTTAAAGTTGCATTATCTTCTAGATTCTTATGCCACTAACTTAACATTGTTTAATCATAATTGAAGGTTTGAGACATATGATACCAGTAAACACCCTCCTTCAAAATTCGGTAAGAGGATTCGTGTTGCTGCCACAAGTCCTCTAAATGTCAACCTGAGTTCTGCAAATCTTGATTTGCTTATAGAAACTTTAATTTCATGGAAAAGACAAATCGATCTGGAAAAAAAATCATCAATAAAGAATGAGGTTTCAACTTATCCCTCCAGTTTATTCATGATTCTGTTTCTGTGCTTTTTGACAGCATGATTCATGGTTGATAGCATGTGTACCCTTTTGACAGGATACAGTTGACAGTGTGAGAAATGCTGATGATTTGTCCTGCTCTGCTTTGGATGAAGATGATTTTCAGAGAATAGTTTTTGAGAACAAATTAGGATGTGATATTTATGTTAAGAAACTTGAAGACAATGAAGACATTATTGAGCTGCTACAGCATGAGAATCAAGTCTCATTGTTTATGCCACCTCCCAGGTTTTCTGATAAACTAAGTGTACTGTCCAATTCTACGGAATCAAGATATTATGTTATCATACAGATCTTTGAATCCAAGGTCATACTCAGATACGCGTTTTGCTTTTCAAATACAATGCTTTTGATATGAACTAACTGCTTTCTTCTCATGTAGGGTTTGCCTATTATGGATGATGGCAATGATCACAGCTACTTCTGTGCTTTGCGCTTGCTTGTTGGAAGTGATGTTTCTGACCAGTACAAAGTATTCCCTCAGAGTGCCAGGACAAGATGTGTAAAACCTTTGAAAACTTGTGAATCACAGACACATCATGCTAAGTGGAATGAACATTTTATATTTGAAGTGCCAGAGCAGGTAATTTGACCTGCCATTTTTATTCACGTCTCATAGTACCATTCCAGTTTACTCTATGTTTTTTTTTTTTGCAAAATTGTTAGCAGCATTGCATTATTCATTTTCTTTACTTTGCAGGCATCCGCTCATTTAGAGATTGAGGTAACAAATCTTGCATCAAAGGCTGGGAAAGGTAACTTCTTGAGTTATTAGAACCTGAATTATTTGAAGGATACACCTACTGTAATAGAGTAGTATTTAAGTTATCTCCTGTAATTGTTGATCCAATAGTATTAGGGTTTCTTAACATCTTCCATCAATGCATAAGGTGAAGTACTTGGTTCATTGTCAATTCCTATTGGACGGGGTGCAACAATATTGAAACGAGCTGCTTCTATGAGGATCATTCAGCAAGCTGCTGATGTCAAGCGTGTGCTAACATGTCCTCTTACAAGGAAGGTATTAATTTTGTTCTTTAAACTGCTAATTTATATAGGCAATGTTGTGAGCAAATAGCATTGCTGAACTTTGGGTTAATTCTGCTTGTCACTTCATATGCTGAGCTCCTTGCTTCAACTTCTAGGGCCAAGCACTCAATCATGAAAATGTGAAACACTGTGGTATGTTAGTACTTTCAAGTTGTTACGTAGAAAGATCTACGCAGACGAACTTCCAGAGCTGGAAAGACAGCTTAAGCAATGCAAAGAGTGGTTTCTGGATAGGGCTTGGCCCAGATGGTCCATGGGAATGTTTTACTGCAGCTTTGCCATTGTCAACCATCCCCAAATCACTTAACAACAGCCATTTTGCACTTGAGGTCACCATGAGGAATGGAAAGAAACATGCAAGCTTAAGGGCTCTTGCTATTATTGCAAATGGTTTTGACATAAAGCTTGAAGTATCTGTCTGTCCTGTAACCATGCATAGTAGCTCTGTGTCAAATGCTGGTTCCACCAGTTCCACAAGCATTATTGATGAAGTATTTGAAAATCAGTGGTACCGACCAACTTCAGGGTGGGGAAGTAACCCTGCTAGTGATCAGGGTTGTGATGTAGGGCCATGGAGCACAAAGGACGGCTCTTACTCATCTAAGGTAACTTCTTTCAGACTAATTGGCCACTGAAATTCTTTTTGCTTGATTAATAAAAGGTTCTGCTGATATCTTTGGCTTTTTGTGATGCAAAATATCCTTAAATATATCATAAATGGTTGCCTCCTAAAGAGAAATGTGTGATTTATTTTGAAGGCATTCTTTGAACCTCGTCTTCCACCTGGCTGGAAATGGACGTCACCATGGAAAATTGAAATATCTAGTTCCGTGGATAGTGATGGATGGGCGTATGCTGCCAATTTTCAAAATTTGAACTGGCCATCTTCCTGGAAATCTTCCAAATCACCACATGACTTTGTTAGGCGAAGGCGGTGGGTGCGTTCACGGCAGTCAATGCAAGAACAAAGTGCAGAAATTCCTAGGAAAATAATTGCTGTTATGGAGCCTCATGCATCTACTGCATTGCCTTGGACAGCGATGATCAAGGATATGGATTTGTGCTTGCAAGTTCGCCCTTTTTCTGAAAAATCACAGGAATCATATAGTTGGAGTCAGGTTCTTTCACTAGGTTCTGAAAGCATTCCCAAGCAACAACAATCTTCACTTTCAAGGCAAAGCACCTTAAAGCAGTCATCTGTGCCCTCAAAGAATTCAGTTCTTAGACTGGCTGATCTTGAGAAAAAGGATATGCTTTCATATTGCTGTCCTCCTGTTGGCATTAAACAAAATTTCTGGCTTAGTGTTGGAATTGATGCTTCCATTCTTCACACAGACTTAAATATGCCTATTTATGACTGGAAAATTTGTTTCAACTCAATTCTTAGACTCGAAAATAAGCTTCCATATGAAGCCGAGTATGCTATCTGGGAGAAGTCCACGGAAGGTAGTATGGTTGAAAGGCAGCATGGTATTGTCTCGTCTGGTGGAAGTGCATTTATCTATTCGGCAGATATCCGGAAACCAATTTACCTAACTATGTTTGTCCAAAATGGCTGGATTATAGAGAAGGTAATATAACTTAAACATTGGAAGCCTAACCATGGTGCCTGTTATCATAATGTGCCTAGAGTTCTAGACTACACGTATGTGATGAATCTGCTGGAATGCACATTGTGCTTCCCTGCTTTGATAGTCATCACTAGTTGTTTTATCTTCTGAGGAAAAGTGTTGTTCCCATAAATTACTTATGGAATTAAAGAGTGCTTTATCTATATGGCAAGACTGAACATGTTTGCCTTGGCTCACATAAAGTTGCTCAATGCACAAAATGATGTTTTAATTCTCTAACCTTTTGTTTCTCATTTTCATTTAGGACACTGTATTAATACTGGACTTAATGTCCCTGGAACATGTTACTTCATTCTGGATGGCTCAAAATAGGAGCCAGAGGTTTGTAAGCTTTAACAGTACCCCTAGTGTTTCATTTGCTTAGTGTGGTTATCTAAACAATTGATATGAATTTCAATTCAACACAGAAGTTTCTAAACACAGCCAGAACAGTGCAAACAAACAACATAGTCATGTCCAACATATTTGCCCATCTCATTTTACCAGCATATTTGGAATAGACCCTACTGCATTTTCTAATCTGTAACATATACAATACTACTATGCAAATTTAATTTGAACCATTGGTGGTATCTAGTATTTAGCCACCATTTTTTCTGAACTACTTTTTTCTTTCACTGCACTCTATCTGTAGTTCTGTTGACTTGTCACCTTCAGGATCTTCACTATTAGGACTTTGCTCTCCTAGTCATGGTCTTGTCTATGCATGATCGGGTCAAAATTAGTTGCTCTAATACCTTTTTTTTTTTGGTGAATGTTAGTTAAGAGCAAGTGTATACATTTATTACAGGGGTCATACAAAATGATTGTAGTAGGAAAAGCGTCAGGTGAAGGAGGGCCCTAGGGACTACTGTTATAATTAATTATTATTCCAATTTAAAAATGGGTCCTTTTCCAAAATTCTCTTGTTCATTAGCTACTTATGCCTTTGTGAAAGATACGGTTTTAATAGGCTTATTGATGGTAATCTCATATATTTCTTAAGACACAATTTGAAAAAAGAGTGTTAGTGCAGTTGATCTACTGTTTCATGTTTTCTTGTTAGTTGATATGTCATAATTTCTAGTCATTTTACTTGTGTCAAATATTAGGAGACTTCGTGTTAGTGTTGAACATGATCTGGGAGCAAGTGATGCTGCACCGAAGACACTGAGATTATTTGTTCCATATTGGATAAAAAATATTTCTTCAATTCCACTATCATATCGCATCGTTGAGATGGAACCAACAGAAAACTCAGATGCAGAGTCACTTAGCAGACCAGACTCACTAAGCAGAGCAGCTAAATCTTCAAAATTTTCCCTCAGATATTCTTCAAAATCTCTTATCAGAAGAGGCCCAGTGGCACAGAGAAATATGCACATATTGGAGGTTATAGAAGATTGTAGTACAGACTATGTAATGTTGTCGCCACAGGATTACATGAACCGCTCTGCAGGTGTGCGCTTTGAATCTCGGGATAACAATTCCAGCCCAGCACGAGTTGCGATTTGTGTGGCTGTTGGCAGTTGCAAACAATACAGTATAGGAGTGTCCCTTTTTGATCTTGAGAACAAGGTATAGTTTGTGGTTTTACACACGTTTGAACTATTGCTTATCTTCTCTTCAAGTGTCATTCATCTGGTGCAGGAGCATGTTGATGTCAAAGCATTTACTTCTGATGGGTCATATTACTGGTTCTCGGCTCAGCTGAAGATGACTTCAGACAGAACTAAGGTTTGATTCTGTGTCTTCACATCTTCATTGCTTCATACTTTGGTTCAGCATGATTATTTTTCGCAATTAAAGTTGTTCAGCAATTGAATGTTGTCTCAAAAGAATTTACTAGATGGAAACTAGGTTATTTACCATACTACTGTGCTACGGAGTATTTGAAAGATTAAGACACCATATTACTTAGCATGTTGACAAAGTTCCAGCAAGTTGCAATGGAAGCAAGTAAAGCAATTAATCCTAATATTGTGTTAGGACATGTTCAGAGATAGGAAACAACAATTAAATTTTTTACATATATGATTTACAACAATTAAATTTTTACATATATGATTTTTCAAGTTTTTCATTTACTGCTCAAGGGAATGCAATATGCAACACCTCGAATTGTTTGTTAAAGAGTATTCTGTCCTTGTTCACTATGTTTAGTTAAATTATGTAATAACATAAAAGGTTTTCAGAAAAATGTTGACTGATAATGCAGGTTATAAATTTTCTCCCACGAGCACTTTTTATCAATAGAATTGGAAGAAGTATTATCCTATCTGAGTATCATAGTGAGACTGAAGAGCATTTATATCCAAGTAGTCCTCCTCAAGCGTTTCAATGGCGATCAGAATTTGGGAACGAACTTTTAAAGGTTAACTTTTATACTCTGAACTGCTACTTCCTGCATACATATAAATGGTTTTGGTTATTAACTTTTCTACTTCTCAACCTCACAATTCTTTACGCTTGCAGTTGCGGTTGGAGGGATACAAATGGAGTACACCTTTTAGCATTGATGCTAATGGGGTTATGTGTGTGCTCATGAACAACACTACAGGAAATGATCAAGCTTTGGTGAGAGTAAACGTTAGAAGTGGAACAAAATGTTCACGTTATGAAGTTGTATTTCAGCTCGCTTGCTGGTCCAGCCCTTACAGGTAAGCATACTTACACGAAATTTATTTTATCATAAATCGTACATATCTAAAATAAAATATAAACAATACATGCAGGGTAGAGAACCGCTCCATGTTCTTGCCTGTACGGTTTCGGCAGGTTGGTGGTGATGATTATTCATGGCGTAGTCTGCCTCCAAATTCATCGGCTTCCTTCTTTTGGGAGGATATTGGCAGAAGGCGTCTTTTGGAAGTATTAGTAGATGGAAGTGACCCCACAACCTCCATGACATATGACATTGATGTTGTCATGGATCACCAACCGCTAGCTGCATCAAGCAGGGTGAAGGCTTTGCGTGTCACTGTTCTTAAGGAGGGAAAGTTTCATGTTACCCAAATTAATGATTGGCTGCCTGATAATAGAACTCGGGAACAGACAACAGAAAGGCTATTATCACCAATATTTCAGCCATCAGAGGTCGACAGTGGGCAGTCATCTCCAGATCTGGATAGTGAATTTCATGTTACTTTGGAGCTAACAGAGTTTGGACTTTCCATAATTGACCATATGCCTGAGGAAATTCTTTTCCTCTCAGTGCAGCAACTATTACTAGCCTACTCATCTGGAATGGGCTCTGGAATCAATAGGTGACAATCATGTGTTTTTGGTTATTTGCTAGGTTGCTGTTTTCCGCTCAAAATTTTCTACTTTTTTCCGTACTTCAATTTGTTGCTTCTTTTAATGGCAGGCTCAAAATGCAGATGCATTGGATTCAAGTGGACAATCAGTTACCTTTCGTTCTTATGCCTGTCCTTTTTTGTCCTCAAAGGATGGAGAATCAATCAGACTACATCATCAAGTTCTCTATGACATTGCAGACCAATAATTCTCTCGAATTTTGTGTTTATCCATATCTTGGTGTGCAGGTGATCTGTCTACATGGGTTATCAATAAATCTTATTTTAACATAGATATTTTCACATAGATGCTTTTTCCTTATGAGATTGTCCTTTGAGTAGCATAGCTTTATCAAACAGCCGTGTGAGTAAGTTTTTTTTTACTTGGTCTTGCTTGGGTTTTATTCATGACAGTTTCCTAGTTGTACATGAAGTTATCATATATTCCCTCCATTTCAAAATGTTTGACACCGTTGACTTTTTAGTACGTGTTTGACCATTCGTCTTATTCAAAAAATTTAAGTAATTATTTATTCTTTTCATATCATTTGATTCATTGTTAAATATACTTTCATGTACACATATAATTTTACATATTTCATAAATTTTTTTTAAATAAGACGAACGGTTAAACATGTGCTAAAAAGTCAATGATGTCAAACATTTTGAAACGGAGGGAGTATGTCTTTAAATATTTGTTGCGATAATAATTATGTAATGCTTGTAGGTTCCTGAGAACTGTGTGTTTTTTGTTAATATCCATGAGCCAATTATTTGGCGCCTCCATGAGATGATTCAGAACCTAAAATTTGATAGGATATCCAGTTCGGAGTCTTCTGCTGTCTCAGTTGACCCTATACTGAAGATTGGGTACGCACACTATTGCATGTTGTGTTTTTTTCTTATATTTTTTCCCTGTTGTTGGTACTAAATCTTTTGTTGCAGGCTTCTTAATATTTCTGAAATACGATTTAGAGTCTCAATGGCAATGTCCCCTACCCAGAGGCCGAGAGGGGTTCTTGGGTTCTGGTCTTCCTTAATGACGGCACTGGGAAACATGGAGCACATGCCGGTAGGGAATCAGTTAAATGTTGTTAACTAGTCTTTCTTTTTTATAATATCTCCCTCCCTCTCTTTGGTTTCCATTACAATTATCTTCTGCAAACTTTCATACCGTTATGCATGTTTGAGAAAAACTTTCATGCCATGGTACATTATTGTCCCTATACG
This sequence comes from Oryza glaberrima, assembly GCF_000147395.1. NCBI lineage: Eukaryota > Viridiplantae > Streptophyta > Magnoliopsida > Poales > Poaceae > Oryza > Oryza glaberrima. Next base: position 15,725,045 of record NC_068327.1, on the reverse strand, counting down.
CTGATGTACGCTACTCTAATTATTTTAAGCACTGATTCCTTTATCTTAACAATGAAGGTCCGCATAGCTCAAAGGTATCGGGAAGAATTGTGCATGAGACAAAGTGCACTAATGAGTTCTGCTATGTCTAACATTCAGAAAGATATTCTCAGCCAACCTCTTCAATTACTTTCGGGTGTTGACATTCTTGGCAATGCAAGTAGCGCTTTGAGTAATATGAGTAAGGGTATAGCAGCATTATCCATGGACAAGAAATTCATTCAGGGCCGAATGAGACAGGTTCATTTCTTTCTACGTATGCATGTATTGAACTGTATAAAAGTAGTATGTATGATAACATATACTGTGGTTCGTAATGTTTCTCCAGGATAGCAAAGGAGTGGAAGACTTTGGTGATGTCATACGAGATGGAGGTGGGGCTCTCGCAAAGGGCATCTTCAGAGGTGTTACAGGCATATTGACAAAGCCCATTGAGGGTGCAAAATCTTCTGGTGTTGAGGGCTTTGTGCAAGGTGTCGGAAAAGGTTTAATTGGTGCAGCCGCTCAGCCAGTGAGTGGAGTTCTTGATCTTTTGTCGAAAACTACAGAAGGTGCAAATGCTGTGAAAATGAAAATATCATCAGCTATAATGGCTGAGGAGCAGTTGGCTCGTAGGCGTCTCCCTCGAGCCATTGGTGGTGATAGCTTGCTCTATCCTTATGACGACCATAAAGCAGCTGGCCAGGTAACTAGCATTCTCTCCCTCAAGCCGGTGGCGATCTCATTTGTTTCAAATGGTATTCTTATTCCTTTTTGGCGGTGCTTTTTAGGCTATCTTACAATTAGCTGAATATGCTACATTTCTTGGCCAAGTTGACCTTTTCAAAGTCCGGGGAAAGTTTGCATCTACTGATGCTTATGAGGATCATTTTATGCTACCTAAGGGTAAAATTCTTTTAATTACTCACAGAAGAGTACTACTGCTTCAGGTAAGACAAACGTAGATTCTAGTTACATTACGGTTTGTACTGTTCATTCTATTTATCATATGATTGTATTTCAGGTCCCAATGATGACCCAGAGAAAGTTCAGTCCTGCAAAGGATCCGTGCTCTGTAATCTGGGATGTATTGTGGGATGATTTGGTGACTGTAGAAATGACCCATGGGAAAAAGGATGCTCCAGGATCCTTACCTTCAAAGCTTATTTTGTACCTGAAAGCTAAGCCCACAAATTCTAGGGAGGTTGTTCGGTTGGTCAAGTGTAATCGTGGGTCTGATCAAGCTACACTGATTTACTCATCAATTGACGGAGCGTATAAGGCCTATGGTCCAAAATCAACAAAGGTAAATGGACTTCTTGTGAGTAGGAGCGTGTGAATGGCAACTTGTACTGTTCTACATATAATAACATGTCATGCGTACTGTTCTTTTATCACGTGCAACATGGCTTAGCTTTGTGTTATCAAGGTCTCCGTGTTGTACAGAGGAATGGCATTTTGTTCTTTTAGTCATCCGGATATGTATACATGTTCAGCTAACTACTTGTTACAGTATTGAGCAAGTTTTCTAGTCTCGTTTGGTTAATATGAAGGGTTCTGTCAACATTCTTCAGGAATTGCTGAGATGGAAGGTACCAAGACCATATGCCCCTCGCAACACTAGTGGTCGTACCGTTCAGGACTTATCATATGGTTAGATGACAAATGCTCTCATCAAAGGATCGACACTAGATACACTTGCATGATGATGTCTCAGAAAATTATTTTTGAATTAATATTTGCGCTTGAGCATGATACAAGCAATGCCGTGCTACTCTTCGACTGCAGAGGTATGGGCACACCTATCATTATTCTCTTAAAGCTAAGGAAAATGTTATAAGAGGGACATATACCAAACGTTAAGAGCAGCTGAGCTGAGCCTCTGGTGCGATATTTGTTTTTGGCCTTATTCTGGTGGGATTTGTTCTTGGTTTAACAAATTTTCCCCCAAAAGAGTAAGGATTTGAGAGGTCTTTAAATGATTTGCAACTCATTTTTTGCTGCTACTCCCTCCGTCCCATAATATAAGGGATTTTGACTTTTTGCTTGTATTGTTTGACCACTCATCTTATTTAAAAAAATTATGCAAATATAAAAAACGAGAAGTTGTGCTTAAAGTACTTTGGATAATAAAGTAAGTCAGAAATAAAATAAATAATAATTTTAAATTTTTTTAATAAGACGAATGGTCAAACAGTTTAAGCAAACAAGTCAAAATCCCTTATATTATGGGACGGAGAGATTATGGGACGGAGAGAGTAATAGATATTGATTGATTGGACAATTGTTCATTTGGCTTACGTTTTGCAGGTGTTGTCAGGTTCATGCTCACCTTGACTAGTTGGCAGTCAAGAGAGCCGATTTGTTTGTATGGATATTTCAGAACGTGAAGGCACATACCAGTGCATTGCATATATAACTTTTTAGGCGGACCCAATTCGGTGTTGTAAATTTTTGTGTTATATGTGAAATTTTGGGATATAGCAGTCTTAGTCATAATGCAACAAGAGCTTTATTTGTAGATATATTTTATATATGTATAATGCAAGTGGGCGGTCCAATTTACATGGCCAGCAAAGGCCATTTCTTTACCCCAAGCAAGGATTTGAGAGGTCTTTAAATGTTTGCAAGAAAATCGTTTGGCGCGGTTTCTATATATCCCAAAAAATGTTTGCTGACTCTTTGAAAGCAAAATCTTTTGAAATTTGTCCCAGTGTGCAATTTGCACTCCTTTTCAATTGTAATTATTTTTTACACAAAATCTTGACATATCATCTATAGTTTGCCAACTGTTAGGCCATAATATTTTAAAAGATGGAAATGCATATATTTTTTTTTAATATTCAGTAGACTATAAACATATATCCAACCTCTACATCAACTAAGCATGCACATAGTTAATAGAAATTGTACAATTAGAAAGAAGTACGTTTGGTCATGTTTACACCTAGTTTTTGGTTTATGCTTCCTACATATTTTTATAGGAAATTCCCTATGTGTCCAAAAAAATTTCTCTTATCCCTTGCTTCTAAGTTTTCATTTTAATCTCCTCTATATATCCATCTCGTTAGTTGCCATGAGTTGACCCTTAAATATTTTTCATATTGACTATATTGCCCTTCTCTCAAACTTATGTTCTAGTTTAATCACAAAACACAATTCTCATGTTAAAGAATTTATTTGTAAGAACACAAACGGAATAATTAATTATTTCACCACAAAATTTAGAAATAAATTAAAAAAATTAATAAATTTCAAATTGACTTTTATGGAATTCGTAGAGCATTTCACTAAAATTTAAAACCCCAAAATTAATAATTTCGGTTTTCAATTTCTAGATGAAACTCTTATACGGATTCGAAATGAATGAGCAAACCAGCAGAACCAAGAAATGGGAATTAAAAAAATAATTCTTTTCAAAAGTTTGAATTTTTTTCAACTTTTACATCAAATAATTTTGTCTCAATTTGATGTTATTGTAAATTGCAAATTTTCACATGAGATTTATGATGAAGTAGTAGCAAATAAGTATGGCAAAGGGGCAATATCGTCATTTTGAAAAACTAATGGCCAACTAACATAATGGGAATAGAGGGGATCAAAATGAAAACTTCATAGCATGTAGGAGATGAGGCAAAATTTAGAGGTATAGAAGAGATTGTGGAAAATTTTAAGGATACGTAGGGAATTTTCCCTTGTTTTAATTATGACTAGCTACCCGTACTTTGGTATGGATAAATTGTATTTTTCACGAAGTGTGTTGCCCATTGTTTGTTGTGGGACATATTTGCCTTATTTCGATTTTACATGTAACTATCCACTTATATTTAGTTGTTTTTAATACTAAGAAAAGTTTACGATGAAAGCAGTTGTGGGTGACAATAACTAAGCTTTTAAAGTGGTATATAGATAATAAGATGCCTATTTGGAATTTTAACCTATCATAAATCGTACACATTGGAGCATTTCTCACTGCAGCCCACTATCCGCACATGAGGTGTTTGGTTTAAATCCATAAGAAAGTTCATTTTAGGTCTCTCGTAAGGTTTAAGTTCAGATCACGTCCCTTAATCGCAAAAGGGATACAACACATCTCTTATCTTTCAAAATTAGTGCAAATATAGCCCAAAGGCGGTTTGGATGGCAATTTCAACTAACGTGGCACCCACTTGACATGTTGACTTGGTCTTCATGATTGCACAACGGGTGCTACGTCAGCCGAAACTACTTGTGGGACTATATCGACACTGGTTTTGGAAGACGAGGAATGTGTTCTACCCAATTTCTCTGTTTAGAGATGTGGTCTAAACTTGACCCTTAGACAAGGGACCTAAATAAACTTCTTCCTAAATTCGTACAACTGCAAATGGAAGCTTTTTAGTTGACCCAGGTTTGAGCTGAGCAGCCCAACATGCCCCAGCTAGATAGTACGTATGCTATTGCTTCGAATTCTGTCTCAAATTAAATTAATCTCGTATGAAATGTGACATATTCTAGTACTAAATTCGTAGTACTAGATATGTCACATGTCATATTGGATTAACTTAATTTGGGACATATGAAGTAGATCATGTCGGTCATGTTCACCTTATAATGATTTTCAACCATTTTAAATTTTGTTAATACCAAAATTATAAGGTAACAACTAAACATATCATTACCAACGCAACTCTAACAAAACTTATACTAGAATTTAGAATTTAGAAAGACCTCAAACAAAACACTACTAAACTTTAGCATTAAAAAAATGGTAGTAATGTTTTTTTGGTAATGAAGCCAACAAGCCCTTTGTTGTTTTATTTGTAATCAAATTCTGAATCCTACTATAATATTCTGTCTTGCGGCTCTCGCCTTGCTAGTGATGAGCAGGGTTTCCCTTACCATTTGGAGGGGGGTTATCGCACAAGGTAACCGCCGAAAACCGTGTGAATTTCCTCAGCAAACACTGGAATTCCAAATTTTACAGTTTCATGGTTTGGTCGCGGTTACCGCACGGTTTGATGCGGTAACCGCGATATTTGTGCGGTGACCGTGAGTTGTGTAGCTAAACAGAACAACATTAAGAAATAAAATAAAACATTTAGTGTAGATATTAGGGATAATTAGAAGAATATATAGGATACTTGTAAACATAACTTTTGGATATAAAACACAGAATTTCGGGCCCATGAGATATTTTCTCCTCTATTAGGGCTTAATGGGCTGGTTGCACAATGCAACTTAAGGTGATGCGCACGAGGGTGTCCCGATCTTTCGATGAGAGGACAATTTGATTGAATGGAGCGACGTTGGAGATCCGACTATAACTATCTAGAGACGTTACACCTTTGCAATCGTTAGAGACGTTACACCAACTCTAGAGGCAGTCATGAATCTCGACGGATGCATGGTTAGTCCAACCACGAGGGCATTTGTTCCTGCAAGCAATCGAGAACTAGTAAGAAAAAGATGAACAGGCAACTCGATTTGCAAATAAAGATGTAGGATTGAATCAGCAAAAATATCACAGGTGGGGTTCCGTAACAAGCAAACCCGAGTTGTTCTAATCGATGACAGGATTACACGGAAAAGTACCAAAGCTAAATTTTGATCTAAACAAAACCCGAGTTGTTCTATGGTGGCCAAGGGAAATATAAAGGCGGGAGGATGAGTTGGAATCGTCCTCTAACTCCTAAACTCATCCAAGCGATTTCTAGTTGATTTTACACAATTAATAGCATTGACAATGTCTTGATCCTTTCTTTGTAAAGTTACAGACAAGGTGTTTGCGATTGCCAAGATATTCAACATAAGCTGCAAATAAAACACAATTTTTTGTCATCCCTGTCATTCTCTTCCATATACTCTAGAACTTTAACTATTGTAGGGAACAATTGAACCAAACTCTTTAGTGTCTCATAGTGAGAGCTCCAATGAGTATCTCTAGACCTCTGAACTAGTTATAAGTAACCCACATTCTAAAGCATCATGCACATGTTCTGCATATATATCTCGAATCATATCCCTTCTTTTGAAAGATCCACCAACCACATTTAATAAAAGAGAAATCATATCAAAAAAAGTTCCCGATTCCTTTATGCTTCTTTACAATGGTCACAACTACTAGCTGAAGCTGGTGTGCAAACCAGTGAACGTAATATGCCGAGCTATTTTCTCTCATAATTAGTGATTGCAAACCATTGAACTCACCTCTCATGTTGCTAGCACCATCGTATCCTTGCCCTCTCACTTGTTTCAAACTTAGCTTATGCTCCGCAAATAAATCATCAATAGCAGACTTAAGGTACATAGATGTCGTCTCTTTAACATGAACAAGGCCAACTAGTCTGTCTTTAACACTGCCACATTTACCAACATAAGGCAGGACCACTGCCATTTGTTCCTTCTAAGACACATCCCTTGACTCATCAACCAGCAAACAGAAAACATCATTCCCAACTTCTTCAAGAATAGAACGCAGTACCTCTTTTGCAAAGCAACATATGATGTCATTTTGAATCTATGAAGATGTATACTGACTATTACTATTACCAGGAGCATTTTTACCTGCAACCTTGTGTAAAGCTTCCCCAAAAAAAAATTGTGTAAAGCTGGATTTTGCTCTGCGGTATAAGCATGAAATTCCTTGAAATTTCCTTTATTGAGAGACCTCCTCACTCTCATCATGGCCCCGAAAAGGCATACCTTGCTTCAGTAAGAGTCTAGTAACATCAATTGAGCCATTTAATCGAGTATAATAAGCAATTTTCTCAGCATTACTTTGGCTGTTCAAAGAAACATCAATGTGCTGCTCTTTTTTCAATAAAGCATCACAATCCCTCATTGCTTGGTTATGAACACTATCAATATCACCAACGTTAGCTAACCACTTCTCACTGGTCACTGCCAACCAGTTATTCTAGTGCAAGCAGTAAGCAGCGATGCAGCATGTGGACAACCAAAAAAAAATTATTGAATAAATCAAAATGATTTGATGCTCCTACTCTGACAGCACTAAAGAATATTGAATGAACTAATGGCCTAATCCAATAATCTGAATTCTGGACTAATGGCAGGAAACAAACCTTGCAAGTTGCAACTTGTGGAAGACTGGAAGTCGAGCGTACGCGAATGCCCGCTCGCCGTGGCCTACACGCAGCGTGTAGTCGGCCGCGCGGGTGCGCAGCACTTGATCTTGATCTGAGTAGAGGAGTGATTGAGCGAAGGAGAAGGATCGAGCAAGAGCAGCGATTCAGTGTCTCAAGTCAAGAGTACCGACGACTGACGAGGAAAAGGAGCGGAGACCCGGAGACGCAGTTAATTCAGTCTTGAGATACACGGTTTGGACTTCAGAGCATCGTTTCACCTTGGAAAAAGTACATGGAAGGTCCCTGGTCATCGAGTTACAAAATTGTCCCCCAACCGCAAACCCAGATATCCAGCGTTCCTTAACTAATCAAAACCGGTCATAATAGGTCCTTCAGTGGTTTTGACCCCGGTTATCCTACGTGGCAGCTAAGTCGGCGTGGGACCCATGTGGGCCCCACATATCAGGATGCCACGTCATCTCTCTCCCTTCCTCCTCTCTCTCCCTCTATCACTTCTATCCTCTTAGGCAGGCCATACCGTGACACGCGTCGAGCGCCGCGGCCACCACCACAGTGACCTGGGGCAGCGAGGGGCTGGTGCAGCGGCGCGGGACGGTGAGGTTGTCGCCGGCGACGAGGTCGATGGCTAGTGCTGCTGCTCGTCACTGTCTCCTTCGTCGGCAACTTCGCGTGCCGCCTCGCCAAGAACGACGGCGCCATCAGGCTGACCGTCATTTGCCTCGTGCTAGGCGTTGTTACGCAGGAGCTCCTCGGCTCCTCCCCACCCGCCGGCCGGCCTGCCCAAGAGGAGAGAAGTGAGAGAGGGAGAGAGAAGAGGCAGGGAGAGGAGGGGACGGCCGGGGAGGGAACTGCCCGCCAGTTCGTGCCCGCAGCCGCTGCCAGTCAACGACCGCCGCGCACAGTCTGTACGCTTCGGGACCAGGATCCTCTCCGAGACTGTCACCGCCGTCGACCCCTCCTCGTGCCCCTTCAGCATCGCCAATCTTCATCGTCGGCGTTGAACTCCGAATCCTTGCACGCCGACACGGTCGTCGTGGCCACGGGAGCCGTCGCGCGCCGCCTCCATTTCGCCGGCTCCGACGCATTCTGGAACTGCGGCATCTCCGCCTGGCGCCACGCCTCCACCTCTGTGCCCACCGCCGCGGCGTCCGACCCTGCCTCCGCCTCCGTGCCCACCACCGCGGCGACGCAGCGGCGTCGATGCCATTCGCGACCGGCCGCAGCCCTCGCCTTCTCCCGCGTCGCAGCCGCCGCCGCCGCCTCCTCCTCTCCCACCTCGCCCGGGCGGCCTCCGCCCCAACCGCCGGCCGGCTTGCCTAGAGAAGAGAAGAGAAGAGTGAGAGAGAGACAGAGGAGGAAGAAGAGAATAGGGGAAAGATATAGGAGGCCAAACGTGGCCACGATGACATGTGGTGACCACATGGATCTCACGCTGACTCAGCCGCCACGTAGGACAAAACCGGGGTCAAAACCAACGAAGGACCTAAAGTGAATGGTTTTTGTAAATTGAGGGATGTCATATATCTGGTTTTTGGGTGTACTTTTTTCCTTTCACCTTCCCACGGATAGCTCAGCTCTAGTTGGGCTAACCTAAGCTTTGATGTATTGTTTCTTTAGTTGGGCTTTAATAAGTTATTTGGTTGGAGACAGGCTGGGGTCCAATCCAATTTTGTTGGGGTCTCCCTCTACCTATATGCTGTATATACCTATATACTATATCCGCCGCTCCATGCCGCGCAACTTCAATTGAATCTAGGTTGGGTTGGGTTGCAGCCGGAGGGGAGCAAGTGCTGGGATGCAAGGTGGGTGTTAGCCACAATGAGGGAGATATTTAACTATTTGCCAGTATTACAAGTGACAATTAAGGATTTACCACTGGACCCACATGTCATATGCACATGAGGGCCCACATGTCATAGACTGTGAGTGGCAAATTCTTAATTGCCATATCTAAAAGTGGCAAAAAGTTTAAATGCCCCATGGAGCTCGACGGCACTGGGAGGTGGGGCTCTGCGTCCACCGCGCACTCAGGCAGCTGTGTCTAGTCGGTGCGAGCAAGTCTGTCGCTCTTGCATATCCTCAGTGGCAATGAGAGGGGGGAGGGCATGGGGACTGAGAGGACGGTGGCGGCAATGACCCCGCTACCGCTGTCGTCGCTAATGACTATGCCGACGGTGATGAGAGGCGTGCCCTTCTTGCTGGCTGCACATTTGAAACGAGATGGAGAGAGATGGGGAAGAAAGAAGAGAGGGAGGATGGAGGAAGAGGATGGAACTGACATGTGGGCCCCACGTTTAGGGGTATTTTGATCTATATGGTGATGGAAAACACGATGGCGATGGCATGGTTTTAATTTTGTTCGAATTCGAATGGCATGTATATGAATAGACGAATTATAAAGTTATTTATCTGAATCGGCATATTTGTAATGGCATGGATCCAATCAACCCAAAATTGAACCAGGATTGAGAAAGCCATTAGCACAACTTCTGGTAGCAAAATGAGCATTGTGTCCGTGCCAGTGGGGCACCCATCAAAGTAGGTCCGATGGCTAAAGCGCGATGTGCGGCATGGCAGAGGCACTGGGCATGGAGCAGGAGAGGCTACACCAGCTACGAGAGGCAGAGGAGGAGAGGAAGTTGCTGTGAATAGTGCCTTCCTCGCCATCGTCGACGTCACCGTTGCGGCGGCGACTGCCATGGGGTTCGATAGTGTTATTGGTTTGGTTGGAACCTGGTTGGATGAGTGTTTTGGTCTCTTCAGTTGTACACATGGCCAAAAATATTAAAATAATATAAGCGGGTTCCATGAGCAAATTACCATATTTACATAGTGATTTTATCCAACATTTTACTACGCCTGTGTCCAACAATTGAAACCGCATTCCCACGAAATCCTGTAGCAAAATTTGCTTAAATTCTATTGTGCATCTGCCGGACAATCTCTAAAGGAATTTTGATCTTCCATATCTTATGGATGAACAGTAATAACTCAATAATTTAAGGTTACTTATCTATATGTGAGGTTTTTCCTCGTGTGACATTAAAAAAGATGGTGTCTGCCTCTTTGCCACTAAAAAGTTCGAGCCTCCCTCTCTGCCATTGTCGAACTTTATCATGCCCTCCACGTCATTCCATCGCTATTCTATTTGGGGATAACCGTTTGGCAGCTCTGACATGTCACATATGGGCCCGGACAGGGAAAATGTCGCTCTTGCCCTTTCAGTCGCTAGCATATTGGACCGCCTGTTGACCGATGCTTACCGTCATCCCCCTAAGTTCACTCTCTTCTCTCTCGATTCCCTGCTCTCCATGGCGACAAAACCCTAGCAGCGGCGGTGGCGACGGTGGCGAAACCTAGTGGCGACGGGGAGGAGCATGGGAGCGTGGATCTAACCGTGCATCGAGAGGAACGGGGAGGAGCAGCCATGGTGTGGAATGGCGCCGGCGAGCGCCCGGATTGGTTTCTAGACGGGTGAATTTTATGCTGCCCCCTTTGATTTCGCTGTCTTAGGCCACATTTATTGCCTCCCTTGATGTATTGATGTTTAGTGCCCATTGCTACTAATCCGTGTTAGGGTTTAATGATTACGTGCTCCTTGTTCATATGTAGGATGGACCTGGATAGTAGCTTCAACTTAGAAATCCGGATTATTTCTTGTTATTGATCATCACACCATAAACAAGAAGATCTGATTTCATAGCCTATTCTTCATACTGAAAGTATGATGTATTTCATAGAGGATGTAGACCATATCTTGCAGTAGATAGTACTTTTTTGACAGGGAGTTTTAGGGGACAGTTGTGCATAGCTTGTGTAGTAGATGGGCGCAACTGGATGTATCCAGTAGCTGTTGGTGTGATTGACTCAGAGACCAATGAGAACTGGGTCTGGTTTATGGAGAGATTGAAGGAAGCAATAGGTACCCCAGATGGCCTGACATTCAACACAGATTGTGGACAGGTAGTCATGAAAGGGGTTAGTAATGTTTTTCCAACTGCTGAACATAGAGAATGTATGTACCATCTAGTACATAATTTCAAGAAGAGGTACAGTGGGAAGGTATTTGATGAGCATTTATGGGCTTCTTCATATTCATGGAGCCCATACATATTTGAGAAGCACTACCAAGCAATGGCTGCAGCCAAACCAGAAGCAATAAAGTATTTGCAAAAAAACTCACAAGAAGCTGTGGACTAGGAGCAAGTACAGGACTGCATCAAAGGTGGATTATGTGACTAACAATCTGGCTGAGTCATTCAATAACTGGACAAAGGCAGAGAAGGGAAAGCACTTGGATGACTTGCTGGACACTATAAGGCAGAAAATATTGATCAAATGGAACCAAAGGAAGAAGGTAGCCAAGAAGTTTAATGGAAAAATTCTACCTCACATCCTGCAGAGGCTTAAGGATCGGAAGAGAGCTACAACCTGGATATTGAGGTGATAACAGCCCCTCCAGAAGGTGTGGCAGAACTGTGCGCTAAAGCTACTAATGGCTCTGGGTTCAGGTTTGTGGTCAGCCTATAGGATAGAACCTGTTCTTGTAGGGGTTGGCAAGGCTCAGACATCCTATGCAAGCATGCAATAGCATACATTACATCCATTCCTGGAGAAAAGCTTGAGAACCATGTGGATGAGTACTTCTCTGTCAACAAATTCAGCGCTGCATATGAGGGTTATATTCCTTCCATACTAGACAAGACCATGTGGCCCAAGGCTACCCATGACTTCTTCATGCGCCCTCCCTTGCTTAAGTCCATAGCTGGAGGTAGGCACAAGAATAGGATGAAGTCATCACTTGAGGGAGGTAGCAGCCAGAAAACGTCAAAGAAACATGAGTGCCCGATCTGCCATCTGTTAGACCATCACTGGTATACATGTAAGAATGGCAACCTAGAAGATATAGCTACAAAGGAGGCGGAAAGGTATACTTTGTACATAATTTAGTTTGCATATACATGTACATCACCAATAACTTAGTTAACTAAAACACATTTGATATGTAGGGGTCTACCAAAGAAGAGGTTGAAGAAAGCTGTACCATGTAACACAGAGACCAGTTTAGTGGCTAATCCCTCCCAGATGGTCTTCCCAGCCAATGAAGCAGTGGCCAATGCATCCCACAAAAAAACAAAAAAGGAAGAAATCTTCCTCTTCTGGTGCCAACAAGAACAAAAAGGGGGCATATGCCATTACTACTACTACTACTACAATCTCAGAACCAGTCAGTGTGAGTAACAGGTATGTTTTTCTTTACCACAAGCCTTCAAATCATCAAAAACTTCATGCCACCTAATGCACCATGTTTTTGTTTTAGCACAAGGTCTGCAACTGGTTCCAATGATCCAGTACCACTACAATCTGTGTTCCTGGAACCTTGCCCTGATGAGACCACTCAACAGGAGACCTAGGAGACCTGGCCACTGCAGATTGTACTGCCGCAGGCTTCACTAAGAATGAAGATATGCATTAGCAGGAAACTTACCCCAAGGAAGCTTACCCAAAGAAAGCCCCAAGCTGCAGCCACTACATCAAGCCCAGACAGCCCTGCTAGAAATACCAGGAGCAAGAAGCTCCAGGTGCAGTAAAATGTGCTTCTTTTGGTCTGTGGTTCTTTTAGTCCATGGCAAAACTTTTATTTTGTTCTATGATAGTGAAAAACATCTGCCATGTGATGAAAACACTCTTTTTTTGGTCTCTTACGTTGCCATGTTGGTATGTGGATGCAAACAAGTAATGTGTTTTGCTAAGTCATGTCTGTTGCTAACATCTGGTACTATCATGTAGTGCTGTTATGTGATGAAACAGCTAATTAAAGGATGAAATAGCTAGTTATGTTATGTTGTTTCATTTGATGTTGTTATGTGCTAACATTTGGTGTTGTTTCAACCTGCCCATTTACACTTTCACCATTCTTGATTGAAAATTCATTCATCCTTCCATACATCCATTTATCCATGACTACTCACACACACACCCAACTACTTCTTGAAAATAGCATACAAAGTAAGAAAAATGCAAACATAGACCATCTTTTCAAGCCACTTAAGCTGCTGCATCACCCTAATGTCCACTCCAGTAGCTTGATCTTGCCTGATAGCCAGTGGAGCAGTAGGGAAACCACCAGGTGGTGCCACTGCTTGTAGGGGAACTGTATGAATTGGAGCAGGGGCATGAGGTGTTTGCACTCCAGTGTCCACCATTTCATCCTCCCACTGATAATACTGACATCCTCCAATCTGAATGCCAAACCATCAACACATTGTGAGCAAACAACAAAAGAAAAACCCAAACATAATATGTGAGCAGAGAATGAAACACAAACTGCAAAATAAGGGCACTTGTGAAAGGCACGGTTGCTGTTCTTTTCTGTTGTCGAGATGAGCCGGTTTGCAAGCACATGGTATTTGAGCTAAAATAAACAATTTCTTCGGTCGATTTATTTAATGAAAGGGAACTCCAGGGCGTGACACGCCAACAGCCCTGCCTTTGCCACCAACATCACAGCCTTTGGTGCCAAAAGATACACGCATGTGCCTGCCTCCGAATGGCACATAAGGAAACAAACTTCATCAAATGGCATCTCAAGCCTAAGGGCAACTAGGTCATTTCGCACTGCCGTTACCCACCGTTACAACCCAAAACGGACGAAATGGCATGGAGGGCGCGATAAAGTTCGACGATGGCAGAGAGAGAGGCTCAAACTTTTTAGTGGCATAGAGGCAGACACCATCTTTTTTTAATACCACACAGGGAAAAACCTCTCTATATGTACTTCTCAAAGCGTAGTCTAGATTCGTCTATAGAAAATGAACCTTTTTTGGTTGGAGACTTGGAGGCAGTAGAATGAGTTAACAGTGAATTTCATCACCATACTGAAGAGAGGACTTAGGAAAAAAAAAAAAGAGGAAGTCCGGTTGGAATGAAGTAGAATTGGCGGGCATTTGGTCGTCACTCTCACTCCCGCGGCCCCGCCGCACCACCTCATCCATCCCACGAATCCTATCGCCTCCGCCTTCTCCATCCTTCACCACCCCGACGACCATGGCCATCACCTCCTCCTCCTCCTCCTCGCCGCCCGCCGCCCACCACCCCTTCTCTTTCCCTCGCCGCGCCAAGCAACACGGGCGCCCCCGCCTCGCCGCCGCCTCCTCCAGGTGGGCGAACCGCAGGGCCAGCTCCTCCATATGGGTCAACCCGGCCGCGCCGCCCCGCCCCGGCCAGACGCTGCGCCGCCTCGTCCAGCTCGGGGACCTCGACGCCGCGCTCCGCCTCCTCCTCCTCCCCGGCGCGCTGCCCGCCCCCGCCGCCGCCCTCATCTCCTGCAACATACTCATCAAGAAGCTCTGCGCCACCCGCCGCCTCGCCGACGCGGAGCGCGTGCTCGACGCGCTCAAGGCGGCCGCCGCCGCGGACGCCGTCTCGCACAACACCCTCGTCGCGGGCTACTGCCGCGACGGCCGCCTCGCCGACGCGGAGCGCGTGCTCGGCGCGGCCAGGGCGACCGGTGCGGCCAACGTCGTCACCTACACCGCGCTCATCGACGGGTACTGCCGCTCCGGCCGCCTCGACGACGCGCTCCGCCTCATCGCCTCCATGCCCGTGGCGCCCGACACCTACACCTACAACACCGTGCTCAAGGGCTTGTGCATCGCCAAGAAGTGGGAGGAGGCCGAGGAGCTCATGGCAGAGATGATCAGGAACCGTTGCCCTCCCAACGAGGTGACATTCGCCACGCAGATCCGTTCTTTCTGCCAGAACGGGTTGCTCGACCGCGCCGTCCAACTGCTCGACCAAATGCCTAGGTACGGATGCACTCCTGACGTTGTCATTTACAGCACCCTTATCAATGGATTCTCAGAGCAAGGGCATGTCGACCAAGCCCTCGACCTTCTCAACACTATGCTATGCAAGCCCAACACCGTTTGCTACAATGCTGCGTTGAAGGGTTTATGCATCGCCGAGCGATGGGAGGATATCGGTGAGCTGATGGCTGAGATGGTTAGGAAGGGTTGCTCGCCAAACGAAGCTACATTCAGCATGCTGATCAGTTCCTTGTGCCAAAATAATTTAGTGGACAGCGCAGTCGAAGTTCTTGAGCAAATGGAGAAGTACGGGTGTGAACCTGACACCGTCAATTACAATATAATCATCAATTCCTTGTCTGAACGAGGGCGCGTGGATGATGCCCTCAGGTTGCTGAACAGCATGGTGTGTAAGCCTGATGCCCTTGGTTTTAATGCTGTGTTGAAGGGCTTTTGTAGAGCTGAACGATGGCATGATGCTAGTGAGCTTATTGCTCAGATGTTTAGGGATGATTGCCCTCTAATTGAAATGACCTTTAATATACTGATTGACACGCTTTGCCAAAATGGTCTGGTCAACTATGCAACCCAAGTGTTTGAGCAAATGCCAAGGTACAGATGTACGCCTGACATTGTCACATACAGCAGTCTTCTTAATGGCTTTTCTGAACAAGGTCTTGTAGAGGTCGCCATTCAGTTATTTAGAAGCATGCCGTGCAAGCCTGATATCTTTAGCTACAATGCTGTGTTGAAGGGTTTGTGCAGAGCTGCACGATGGGAAGATGCTGGGGAGCTTATAGCTGAGATGGTTGGAAAGGATTGTCCCCCAAATGAAGTAACGTTCAATATATTAATCAATTCCTTGTGCCAAAAAGGGCTGGTTGATCGTGCAATTGAGGTTCTTGAGCAAATGCCAAACTATGGAAGTACACCTGATATTTTTACATATAACGCCCTTATCAATGGCTTTTCTGAACAAGGCCGTTTGGACGATGCCCTCAAGTTATTGAGCACCATGTCATGTAAGCCTGATGCTATTTCTTATAACTCTACATTGAAGGGTTTGTGTAGAGCTGAGCGGTGGCAGGATGCAGAGGAGCTTGTAGCTGAGATGCTTAGGAATAAGTGCACTCCAAATGAAGTAACATTCAAGTATGCTAATCATTTACTTATGCCTAACAGGGCTGGTTGACTGTAAAATGTATGTAACACTTCTTCCACGTGGAGTGGTACACTGGTCTCACCAATGACATTTTCCTATGGTTGTGGACTACTCCCTGAAGTCTGAAGCAGCACAGCTGTACAGTACTGACAGATTCTGCTATTACGCTGCATTGAAGGCTTTGTTTAAAAATAAGCAAGAGGAATTTGAGAGCTTATAATTTTGATAAGGGATGAAAGGGGTGATTGAAAACGGTTTCCTGAAGGATGATAATGACTGCAAATGATTTTCGGAGGAATCATGTTGAGGAATTGTTTTGGTCAAAACAAGTTAAATTTTTGTTCTTCTCAGGATTCCTAGAGAGCAGTATGAAAGCAAAGATCTTGTCCAGCATTTTGTATATCATTCAAGGAATATTCTAATTTCGGGAAAAACAGTTCCATTTCAGTACTTTGTTGTTAAACTATTTGGCTAATATTTCTAGTACCACGCCATATATTGTCTTGGTACAGTGCATAGTTCAGCCGTAGGACAAAGACCAAGCATATTTTAGCCCATTTTGGGCTGAGACACATGCCATGTAAGTTTTGACTTCTGCTTTTCATTACACATTTGAATTGATCGAATGTTGTTTTCATATATATAGCATTTGTGCTCTATCTTACTAAATGCCATGTGCTAAATTTGGGAACCGTGGTGTTGCTGTTGCAGACTTGCAGTTCCTTGGTTTGTTGCTTGACAAGAATACCTTAATATGAGTGCAACATGCCAGATCTTAGGTTTTGTCAATCTGTCAGAACTTCAAATGTTCAAGTCTTCAATGAATGTTATCAACTTCTCATTACAAGTTTGGAGAAAAATCCAGAGGTATATGTTGTCCGATACTGTTGCAGAACAATCACCGCTTTTTCTTGCTTATCTTAGTTTTTTAGCATTGATTCAACTCAGAATATAACGTGTAGCATTTTGGCTCACTCTTTTGCTCTAAGTATTTGAGTACGGGACAGTTTATTCCAATAAATAATGACTCGGTTTTGCTGTTATAATTAACGCCTTTGTTAGATAAAGATAAATGGTGTAACTGTGTCTATTGAGTATTGACTATTGCATGCAGGAACGGAAAATATGTAGTATTGTTATTTCCCTTGGTAAGAAACATGGGACCTTTTGAGCCAACACACCTAAATATCTGAAAAAAGAGGTGTTTCTCCAATACTTGCTCACTCCCAGTTCATTTACATTTTTAATGCTATCTAGAATTATGTTGCCAGTGCCACCTGTACGCTGTGCTCTGGTGTGTGCGCGCGCTTTGCTCTAACTCTTTGCTGAAGTATCAATAAATCAAATGCACATTCCTTTTTATCTTCTCATAATATCCAGAGGTCAATGTTTATTAAGCTACGACGCATAATTCTGGATTTGTTTTTACTTGTTTCTACTTTATTGTGCAGATTTTTTGTGTATGAACTTGTCATGGTCATGAGTATGACAATGGAGCACTCAGTATCAATCTCAACTTTCACTTGGTAGCAGTTCATTAACCAGCCGGTAGTAAGATCAAGGTGTGCCAACGACCTCATCAGTTAATGAGAAACAATAAGAGCCTGTTCGGTTAATCCTGATGTGGCCTTCAAATTCCCCCGATCCACATCAAGAAACTCGAACCCTGGTAAATAAACTTAATTTTGTAACAGCTGGCTTCTAGAAATCATATATACACAGAATAATGTCTACTTAATTTTTAGCCATATGCAACCTAATGTAAGTTTATACAGCCAAGAAATATGATCAAGTCTAAAGGAATTCGACAGGCAGGAGTGGGTTTTGCTTGCTTATGTCTCGGGCTGTACCGCTTTAATTTTGTTTGCTCTTTAGCTTATCAACCGTAACTAAATTTTAAATTTTAAAACTTAATTTTAGAGTTAATATTAATGGTTTTTTCATCATGATTTATTTTTCAACATTGGAATTTAAGTACCTTAAGAACATATATAAAAATTTATTTACAAATTAGTTTTTACACGCTAATAAGCATTACGATTTATAATCAACTATCAACTAACCGATACCAATGAGGCTACATCATAAATTAGTATTAGGTTGGACAGCAGTAATAGGTTTCTCAACTTGGTTAAATAGCTCACATGTTCAATTACATATAACTAACTTTGGGATTTGATGATTTACCACTCTTTAGACCAGACATTGCCATCCTAGGCGCATATCATCGACTTAATAGGTCACATGTGTCATTATCATGGGATGACAGTGGCTGTCATCAAAACCGCCATCAAAGAATTGTCATTCACATGTATAACCAATTTTCGATGCCATATAACCAATTCTACCCAACTATTAAAAATATTACTCCAGTCTTTACAGTTGTAATGGGTTCTAATGTGAGCAACAAACTGGTGTGCTCAGTACTCCTATGACGACAGTGAATAATAAAATAATATCATTTCTCTAATTTATCGGACATCAAGGATGCCCGGAAGTGACCCGTGATCACTTCACCTAAGAAAGAGCAATTCAAATTGCTAACAGTATAAAAAAAGAAGATATTCAATGCGCTAGAGACGATGCAAAGGTAAAGTGAAACAAAACAGCAATCTGATCCTACAACAAAAATCCTTCAGAAATTTTCCCTTCAACTCGGCACAAGCGTTAATTAGGTGGCATGTCACGTTTCTCATCAATCTTAGGGTTCTCCCTGCGGCGCAGTTCAAAGCGCTCCCCATCAGCAGAAGGATCAGGCTGTCCATGAGAATCTGTTGTTTCCATGCTCGGCTCAGGAGAAGTCTCTGTGTTAAACTCTTCATCATCTTCCACATTTTTTTCTCCCGAATCAGCGGTTTCATCACTGCTACTGGTACTGCTGCTGTATCCTTGGTTGGACAGCAGGATATCACCTTCACTGACTTTAGAGTCCACCTCATCAATCGTCACTTCTTTCTGAGGAAGTCTCTGCTGGATAGGCACCGCGTTGCTGATTGGCTGGCCTGTTCTCTGTTCTCTGTAAAGAGCTAACTGTCTCTGGTACCTTGCCTTGTCCTCTACACCTTTTTCTTGATATACCTACAATATGTATAAGTGTTACAAAGCACATATATTGCATGATTACTTTATCAATTTGAAGTAATGAAATTCAAAAGACCGTGTCTACTCTTACTGCTTTATCTTCAGGGCCTAAATTGTTCCATCGTTCACCAATCATCTTGCTGATAAGCCTGTCTTGTCCAGGATATTCTGGCTTGAGCTTCCTGTGCTGATCTTGGAAGAAGAAATTGTAGCCGCTCCTGTTTGGTTTAGGATGGTTGGGGTCTGTTGTACTTAACTTCTTCCTACGGCGGCGGCGGCGAGGACGTATGCCCTCAGCGCTGTCAATTGCAACATGAGGCACCGCAGTTGGCACTGCAGGTTCTTCGGTGCAATTATAGAGTACCGCTTTCGTTGATTTTGAGCCCATGATAACGGTAACTATGTAGCCATGTTCAAACTTACCATCAATTATCACTTGTACATCATTATCCAAAGAAGCAGCTAGGTCTGACAAAGTCAAAGGAACCAACTGTTAGTCATTTAAATTTAAACAACTTTACCTAAATGTATAAAAAGAACACCAATTATAATTTCCATAAAAATGTTTTCCATTTAGTTTAACACCGTATAGAATATGCTTGAGAACAGCAATAATGCTTCCTATAAATGTTCTCCATTTATCTTAGCACCATTATAGAACATGCTCGCTTTTTACTGAATTTATAAGTGGGCTTATATATTGATATACATGCAAATAGACCCTCCAATAAACTTATTTCGAGAATGGACCCTTTGCTCAACACCATCATGAAGGTGCCAAGGTACAATATCTAAGCGCCATACACATTGACGCTGAGAACTTTGGCGAGCTGCACGAAGAACACGTGAGCAGGTGGTCATCACCAAAGCTCTTGGCGCTGATCACATATGAAGCTTAAAAGGCTTGTGGGATATAATAGGCAACAAGCTGATAAGTGGTGTAGTGGTTTGGCGGCCTCATGCTTTCCTCAACGTCCTGGGTTCGAGTGTTCAACCTTAACCCCCCCCTCCCCCCTCTCTTTTTCTCTTTTTAATGGTCAGCTCTACATATACAGACATGAATCGAGGAGTGCTTGTTGGTCACTAAAAAAAAGAAAATAATAAAAAACTGTTGCCGCTGAGAACTTTGCTACGCTGGCATGAAGTACACGTGAGCAGTTGGCCAGTAGCAAACCTCTTGGCGCTGACCATATAGGAAGCTTAAAAGGCTTGTGGGGTACAATAGGTAATAAGCTGATAAGTGGTCTAGTGGTTTGATGGCCTCATGATTTCCTCGACATCCTGGGTTCGAGTGTTCAAGCTGTGAGTTTTTCCCTTTTATTTCTCTTATTTTAATGGTCAGCTGTATGCGTGCATACATGACTCGAGGAGTGTTTGCTTTTAAAAAATATATATGGTACCTTTTGGCCACTAAAAAAGAAAATAAAACAAGTTAGACCAGCCAAGGATCAAACTCGGCTCGCCGACATGGCACGGGGGACATCTTATCACACAATTTTTCTACGATTGTTTAATTAAAACTGTTAGCTTGTCATCCTGGATATTAGATTAGCGCCAACACCTTCTGCACGGACCATGTGGTCTTCATGCCAGCTTGGCCTTTCTCAGAACCGAAGTGTATGGTTGGCGCCAAGATGTTGTACCTCAGCACCTTCATCAATGGTGTTGAACAAAGGGTCCACTCTAAGTTAATTGGAGGGTCTATTTGTAGAATAAGAATACAAGGGCCAAAATGTACAAAATGCTGCAAACTCACAAGCTTCGACTGAAGAAATGTTACGACATCTTGTAAGTTGACAGTTACAACACTTAACACAATCATACTATTACTTAAACTTTTGAGTAACATTTACAATCTTTCCTTCTCTTGTAATGAGCTGCTAGCCTGCCACAGAAGAAGTCCTAAACAAAACAAACTGCTACAGAAGATAAGTGAACTGAAACTGACCTGAAGAACAAGAATTGCTTCCTCTTTTCCTTTTCCGGGAAGCTTGACCTTCAGCTTTCATTTCTATACAGGAAATGCTTCTGGAATCTGCTGAAACAAAATGGTATGAGCTAGTAATACAGCAACAGACAAACTAGAAGACTGAATTTCTATAGATCCCACTGACCAGTTTCTTGATACCAGCCTTGTGCCTCAAACAAGTATAGCCTCTCAAAATGGTATAATAGTGACATGTAGTATTTCTTCAACATAAAAGAAGCATTTGTCGCAGTAGCAGGGAAAATAAATGATGCTGTTACTTCCCTCCATCTATTATCGGATTTCACCTGTGAAATAAATTTCAGTTATTTGCCTGCTATTCTGACAGGTAACAACTAATAATAAGATCATGAAAACAACAAAAATTTCAAGTGCCATGCCTTTAGTTTGCTTTTCTTTGGCAAACTTCTAAGCATAATAAAAATTTGCTTTACTATATATGGCCAGTCTTACATGACTGTCGCTGGCTAAAAGACTTTCTTAAGGAACATTTGACAATTGAAATATGAATGATTTTATTGAATTCCCACCTTATCAATGCCACCTCGTGAAGTGACCTCCTTAAACAGCTGATGAAGATCAAGGTCTTTTCCACCAATAATTGGCACCCTGAAAGCAAAAATGATGTTAGAAATGCACCAAAATGAAGCATGCTCAATGATAACTTGGTAGAGTAGATCAACTAATTACCACAGTACACAAACATGTTGCAATGCAAATCATTCATCAACTTAAACTTATATATAATATTAACAGTAGTGATTCAAGCAACATTGACAAACATACCTGTCATTCTCTCCATATAATACAGCTATAGCAAGTACATTGATTTGCAAGGGACAGGCTCACACACTCAATTAAACTAGGGTCTAAGGCAACTACAAACTACAAATGAGCAATAACATAAGTGTTGAACATAACATCATCAACTAGGGCTGCTCCTCAGCATTAACAACATATAAGTAATTGACCATTGAACGAGGCATAAAACAAGGATAACTACGCAAAGCAACAGCAACAAAGGCCCAAGCCAACTATCACAATCTGTGGACAAAATTTGCACAAACGAAGGGGAAAACAAAAAGATAAGAAACCAGAAATGTGGTCGATCCATAAATTCGGTGACCCAATGGCAGATATAGGCCACATAATTTCGAGGGTAACATTTATATGGGGTTGATTAGTCAAAACCGGACGTATCCGGATTCCAAATAAATAAATATAAATATATAAATGCCTGTATTTGCATCGTCCATTATTATTAGGTTCGCTATCTCTCCCCAAAACTTCTCTTTCTCCCCAAACTTTATCTCCCAAGTTGCAATTCTTGCGCATTGAAAGAAACAAAACAAACAGCAACTGTTCTAAGCGCGCAACGGCATCAAATGCTATATCGTAATGCAGCTGCATGGTGCAAGGATCGGCGATGCCAGATACAGATTGGTGCGTGTGTGTGTGTGTGTGAGAGAGAGAGAGAGAGAGAGGGGATCCCTTACTTGAGCTTTGTCCCCATCTGGGCGTGCAACCCCTCGAGCGCCCTCCTGAAGACCGCCGCGTCCGCCACCACGTCCTTGTACCCCGCAACCCGCGCCGGGTACGCCACCAACGTCCTCCTCCCGCCTCCGCTTCCCCCGGAGCCCGCCGCCGCCGCAGAATCCTCCTCCGCCACCACCACCTTCTCCTTCCCCTTCCCCTTCGCATCCGCCACGCCCTTCTTCCCCGCCTCCACCCCCTCCACCTCCTCCGCCGCCGCCGCCGCAGCCGCCTCCTCCGCCGCCGCGCTCATCCCCCCTGCGCACACCCCACGACGAGAAGAAACCCATCATCACCACCACCACCACCCTGAATCCTCCTCCACCGCCGCCGCCGCCGCCGCCGCGCCGCCGCGCACGCGCGCCTTAATTAATATTATTTTTTCCCCCAAAAGAAAAGGTAGGAGAAAACCAGAGGAGAGAGAGATGGGAAGAGAAGGGAAGGGAAGGGAAGCCACCATGTACAAGAGAGACTAGTTTACCTTCTCTCTCTTCTCTTCTCGTCTCTTCTCTTCTCGCCTTCGCTTACCTTACCTGCCCTGAGAATATTTTTGCTTCTCCCACTTTGGCTTCCCACCTCTCACCCGGATTACTGTGAGAGGTTAACCATAATTAAATCAACCTAAGCTATACTGGGAGCCCCAGATTTGTAGAGAGAGAGAAGGGAGAGAGAAAAAAAATAGAAGATGGAGACGAAGGGGGCCAAGGAAGCGTTATAATTATAAACCCCCAAGGTTAGCTTGCTGTATTTATTCTTTCCAATGGTGGAGCCACGCACAGCCATATGTGTTACCGTCAAATATAAAGAAGATATAGATAGTAATAGATAGATATAGATGGATATAGAAGGGTGGGATTATCTATCTCCAGGGAGAAATTGGGGGGGGTGTCAAGCTCTCTCGGAAAAATAAATGGATCTCTATATAAAAATTGGTACCAACTCTCTCCGAAATAATAAATAGACGAGAGAGACTAGCATATGGCATACGTATATATATTTGGGGTGACCGGTAGCCGCAGTGGTAAATGATAGCCAGTAAAATATGGTGTACGATGGTGTGTTTATTAATATAATAATAAGTCATTGATATAGTCTGGTGTTGACGTTGGATATAATATTGTCATCGTTATTATTCATACGCGAAACGTTAGTCGGAAGATTTTATTATTGCATTAAAATTGATTAATTGGTTATCTAACAATAGGGATATCAAAGGAGTTGAGATGTAGCATCAGTGTTAATGAATACATGGATAGAGATGAGATGATCTTAATTTGCTAAACGTACTTACACAAATGCCGTTGATGTTGGATGGGATTTAGTGACGTGGCATTATAGTGGTCTCTTCCCCCAAACACCTCCAATAATTTTTTGGATTGTTTTAAACTGAGTTGCACAACACAACAAAACAAGGTTGTGTTCGCTTAGCTGGGGTGACAGATGGGCGGCTCAGATGTGAACCTCAAGAAAAAGGAAAATTTAACTTTTTGCCACTTTTAATATGTGGCAATTAATTATTTACCACTCATTATCTATGACATGTGGAACCTCATCTATCTGTAACATATAGGTTTAGTGGCAAATCCTTTATCACTACTCGTAAAAGTGGCAAATAATTAATTATTCCCCAGAAATGAGGGATGGCGGTTCCTTTTCTAATGGGTCTTTTTTATGTACAAAATGTCACCGTTTTGCATTTGGCATGGATATAGCTGTTACATATTACTCAGTTAATTGCTACAGCTAAAAGAAAAAAAACCATGATATTAACTGAAATGAATAAATAGTTACTTTAGTTTAATTTTATTTGTAACTATATATCCATTTAAATTTAAGTGTTATGTAATATTAAGAATCTCAATAGATAATATGTAAAACTACAATATAAGTAGATGGGGTGGCAGACTGTCACCTTCATTGGAGTTTTTTTTTTAAAAAAAAATAAAAGTATAGAGTACTATCTCCGTCTTAAAATAGTTGTCTTTCTAGAATTTGAAATTTGTCCTAAAATACTTGTCACTCTAATGTACTACTTGTACTCCCTTCTTACTTGTAAAGAAAGTCGTTTAGGACAATGTTTAAGTTAAGCCTTGGGAATATAAATTATGAATAACTCTCAAGTTGTTGAGTTTGAAAATGTAAAAATTATATAAATAGATTTGTCTTGAAAAATGCTTTCATAAAAGTATACATATATCAGTTTTCAATAAATATTTTTATAGAAACAAGAAGTTAAAGTTGTGTTTTGGAGACTGTGTCGCTGTCCAAAACGACTTCCTTTACGAGTCACCTTTCATTCAATTTTTTCCTATTATACTCTCAACTACTGCTCCTCCCAACAATGTAACAATTAATTACTCCTTAAAATGTGTGAATGCACCACATTTAGTATTCACCTTGAATTAGAACATGCAGGGAATCATGTATAACGACATCACCCTGATTTAAATGTAGTGGAATTAATCATAGGACCATGGAGCATATTTTGTAGCATTGACACAAAATCATCTATCAATGCATTTTTGTTTGTTTGTGTGAGGGTTTCACTGATTTTTAAATGAAGGAAGCACCAAACACAAGCACATGGTAAATGTACACAACTAGGGATGAAAACGGATTGGAAACTAGCTTTAATATAATCATTTTCATATTTTTTTTCCGGAATCGTAATCAGAATCGAAAACCCGGATATGAAAATGAAATTGAATATTATCAAATACAAATACGGAGCGAATACGAAACGAAACAAATACGGTAACGAATATTTGCCGGGATATAAAAACTCCTCAAATAGCTTCCTTAATCAAGGAAGAGATATCGCTTGTTATTTTAGGTCAACATATTTAAATATCTATCGTTAATTTTGTAGGCAGTCCCATAACCGTATGTGAAAATCGGTTTTCATAACCGTTCCCTGAAAAGACCAACATGTAAATATGGTTATTCACTTTCCAGTCCAAATACCTTTTACTTCATGTATAGCTTACTTACCATATCATTTATCAAGGTCTTGTTTTATAAATTGAAGATGCTATTTATTTTATTTCACATCTTCGAAACTTGTAATGTTTGTTTTATAGTTTAAATATTTTCAAATACAGATGTTATAAACTACAAAGTGGTAGATTCCATTGAGCTCTACAACTTTGATATGGAACACGACTCTATAGGATGTCGTTTGAATTACAGATATGAGATTTTGTAAAAATAGATATGATATTTTATAATGAATATTTAGACCCTTAAATGATCTCAGATAATAAAATAGTTAACAATAAAGTTGTATATCTCGTTGAGCTCTACAATTTTGATATAAAGTTTGTCTTCATCTGACTTCGTATGGAAAAGTTATGTATATGTACGTGTTTGTTCTGAAATTTGATCCTTGTTTGTGGATATTCGAAAAATATTCACGGATAACCGTTTTGCAATTCCGACGGATATTTCCCTTACTGTATTCGTTTATGTTACGGAGAAAAAAAATCCGAATTTGTTTCCGAATCCAAAAATATCCGAAACTATCCGAACAAACCTATCCGATTTCGAAAAAACGTTCGGACGTACCAAAAGTATCCGTACCAGTTTCATCCCTGTACACAACCATAGGCAACAATAATTTTATAGAAAACTAGCTCAATCTCCATTCTTTACTAGTTACTACGAATAAAAAATAATATTATTTAAAATAAATAAAAATATATTTTCTATTAAATGTGTTACCATCTTTTTATATAGGAAATATTCACCTTAATTGGTTTTATATGTGGCTATCCATTTAGATTTGAATTTTTTTTTACCATGAAGTTCAAAGGGGTGATTTGCAAGATTTATAGTGTGGTTTATTGATGTCGTGTGATAGGATATAAATTCTCTGTAATACTGAGAGACATTTAAGATCACTAATATATGGGCTAGAAGAACTGTTAGTATTACAGCTGATTTGGCCCCCATATCGCACCAGCACGCATGGAACGGACATGGATCTGCATTTTATGTAGATTAGTTTAAGAGGCATCGTCGTTAGTATATAGTGTAAAAATATAATTAATCATGTTAAATATGTGATCCGAATTTTAGGCATGTAATATATTTCAGATAAGTTTTCAAATAGAACTTGACTATTAGGATTAGTTTCCTAGCGTGAGTCTTAAGTCTTGCCCACTAGAACTCCTAGATCCGCACGGCGAGGGTGCGACAACCCAATGTATTCCTTGCGTTTATATCCAACTCCTCAATAGTGATCATTAATGGTCGGCGCTTGTGGTTTTTCCCCGCAAAGTGTTTTCCGCTTAAAATCCGTGTCTCCGTTGTACATTTATTTGTATAACAAATCATAGTATAAAGGAATTTTCATAACAAAAATACTCTAATGTTTTTTTAATGTAACCAAGTAGAAGTGAAATTTGAAAAGCTCACGTACCAATTCGACATGTATTTGATAACCAGATGAGTAGAAATGAAGGTGATTTGCGTGGCGTTGAATTGAAATCAGGAAAGGCAAGGCAAAGTTATTGATGAATATGGTGGGAAGGTCGCCATACACGCACATATGATCCTCGCATGCACATTTATACAAAGAAAACGGAACCATGTGATACCGTATATATGGTTGATAAAGTTATGTATGGTTGATAAAGTTATGTGATATTATATATATATGGTTGGCAAAGTGCCACTTATGTGCAAGAAAATTTAAGATGTGAAAACGAAAGGCCAAGTTTTTTGGCTGCTCTATATCTATGTATTGCAATTTTCAACGATTGCTTGGTTCACCATCATTTCAGGTAAATTGACACTTGTGGCTCTTGGTGATTCGAGGTAGGCCAACTATTGGTACCTTTCTTTTTTGTTTTCTTTAGACAAAACGAATGAGGAGTTGATTCAGAAAACTGCATGAATGACGAATTGACGACCGTATGGTTGCTACTTGCTAATATTCGCAGAAAATAATAGCCTTTGTCAAGGTGCTTGGAGGACTGGGCCTCGCATGGGTTGGGCATAATCGCTTAAGGCCCAGAACACCTACCATATATGGAGTAAGTTTATTTGCAACCCTCAATTCTTGCTCCTTACTGAATTTTCTCCCTCAACCACAAAACCGGGTATAATGCTTTTCCAATCTTCGAAAACCAGTGCAAATCTTCGGTGGTTTGGAAAATGGTTTCTACTAATATGGTAGTTGACCGTTGTTGACTCGCTAAGTCAACATGTGGGACCCACATGGTGACTGGCGAGGTATCATCAGTCCAGCCTGCCGGCTTGGCTTGCCTGCGTCGTGCCTAGCGGGGGGACATACGCCGCTGCAGGATGGTCCTCCCCCATCGGCCCTACACGCCGACGACGCACTGCTGTTGGCCCTACCACCCAGCAACGGGGAGAAGAAACCTCATCCCTCCTCGCCGCTGCCAACAACGGCGGTGGCCTTCTCAAGGACTGGCTGGCACTTAACCCCGCCGCACTCAGCCCGCCATTGCCAACGACCTGCGACCCACATGTCGGGTTGCAGGGGCGGATCCACAGTATGTGGAGTGGGGTCCTAGGACCCCACTCAAATTTAATATTTAGTGTATTACTAATGTGTAATTAAGTAAAAAATTTTGAGCACACTATCAATTCTAAAAATTTAATTACATAACTACTAACTTCTTAGATGCTTACATGCGACTCAACAATCATTACCCTTTAACATTTTTTCCCACACTGTCTGTGCGCATGTGAGGCTTCACGATCTTCTGAGTAGATGTCTCGACATTCTTAATCTTCTGTACAAACTGACTATAAAGTGGTATACTATCGTATTGATTGTAATCTTCAACATCTTCAACCCTATCCACTCCCAATATCTTTTGTTTCCCGGGTAGCACTATATCTTTCTTCAAATTTGATGGGTCTTTCACGTACAACACTTGTGCCACGCGATTGGCGAGTACCCAAGGGTCATCCTTGTGACCCACACTCGCTAGGACAACAACAGTAAGACCGAATTTATCAACATTGATCCCGTTCGGGTATTTTACCCACTGGCACTTAAATATGGGGAATTGTATTGTGTGCCCATAGTCGATTTCCCATATTTCTTTAATAAACCCGAAGTATGATTGTTTTTCCCCGGCTTCATCAATTGCCTCCACACGGACACCGCTGTTTTGCGTATAGGTCTAATTATCTCGGGCTCTTGTACTAAACGAGTATCCATTAATGTCATATCCCTGCCAAGAATTTACTGTAGTTGATGGACCACAAGCCAACCGCTTCATAATTATTTCATCGGTAGTTTGTCCCTCAG
Organism: Oryza glaberrima; assembly: GCF_000147395.1. Classification (NCBI taxonomy): domain Eukaryota; kingdom Viridiplantae; phylum Streptophyta; class Magnoliopsida; order Poales; family Poaceae; genus Oryza; species Oryza glaberrima. The sequence continues at coordinate 15,696,082 of NC_068327.1, read as the reverse complement.
ATAAGTCTAGGTCTCGCAACCAATCTACAAAGAGACGCTTGTGTTCTTTCATTATCCACTCGGTGGTGCGACCCTTATTTTTAGCTCATATTAGTTCGATATGTTGATCGATGTACGGTTCAACGATAGCAAACTGATGAAGCACGCTGAAGTGAGCTTCTTGGAATGATTTGTGATCATGGGTGACGAATCTCTTCTTTCCTATCGTTCCCCTGCCACTCAATTTGCCCTCGTGTCGGGGCACAGGTACTCCAATTGCATATCCATCTTTGAGGTAATCGATACAGCACTCGACAACCTCTTCAGTACTATAACCTCAACCATTGATCCCTCTGGATGTGCACGATTTCGAACGTAACCCTTCAAAACCGCCATGTAACGCTCGTATGACCACATTTGATGGAGGTACAATGGGCCAAGCGCAACCATCTGCAGCACTATGTGTACAATGAGGTGCTCTATCATATCAAAAAATGACGGAGGGAAACACATCTCAAGTTGGCACTGTGTCTCCTGTGCGAATGTACGGAGATTTCCTAACTCTTCGAGACTAATGACCTTCTGTGACACTGCGTTGAAAAAGTAGCACAACCTTGTGATAGCAACCTTTAAATGCTCCGGTTTTATGGCCCTTATTGCAATTGCAAGAAACACGGTGAGCAAGACATGACAATCGTGTGAATTATAACCAGATACCGACAAATCTTTCATTGAAACTAGTCGACTGATGTTTGATGAGAAACCTATGGGCACTCTGACATCACAGAGTGAGTTGCAAAATGACTTCTTCTCCTCAGGTGTCAGTGTGAAATAGGCTGGTGGAAGATATACTTTGCCATTTTTTTTTCTCCTTCTTGAGGGTGTAACTCTTCCCTGATTCCCATCTCGACTAGGTCCATCCTTAATTGCAGACCATCTTTAGTCTTGTTCGGCATGTCCAACAATGTTCCAACTATGTTGTCAAACACATTCTTCTCTAGATGCATGACGTCTATGGCATGCCGAACCTCCAGATCTTTCCAGTACGGGAGGTACTTAAAAAATATGGAATGCTTCTTGAATGGGGGAGGGAGTTTATCATCTGGCTTCGAACTATCATATTGCTTTTTACTATCCCCTTGTTTCGTATTCTTCTCGAGTTTCTTGAGCTTTGTCCCCTTTGATGGTTTCTTAGTCACTTTTCCAAACTCGCAAACAATTTTCTCTGTCATTGCACACACCTTTTCTCCCGAGGTTGGTTTGGGTGCAGGATCTGTCTCTTCAGTGCCATCGAACTCCGCCTTCATCTTGCAGTACTTGTGATTTGTGCATAGGAACCGCCGGTGCCGCATGTACACAAGCTTGTTGGAACCCGGGAGATACCTATAGTACGTTCCATTCAAGCAGATCACACATCCTGTTTTACCTTTAATTTGACCTGAAACTAAAAACATTGCTGGATAATCGTTAATAGTCACGAAGATGATGGCCTTCACTGTGAAGTATTCCCTTAAGTACTCGTCCCACACTTTCAATCACTCTTTCCATAAATCAGCCATATCTTCCAACAATGGTTCAAGAAATACGTCAATATCAATACCAGACTGACGGGGTCCCTGTATGAGGATATAGAGTAGTACGTATTTTCGCTTTTGACAAAGCCAGGTAGGAAGATTATACATGGTGAGAAGCACTGGCCAAGTACTATGTGAGCTGCTCATGTCTCCAAAAGGATTAACTCCATCAGTACTCAGGGCAAATCTAATGTTCCATGGGTCTTTAGCAAACTCTCTGTACTGAGCATCAAAGTTTATCCACTGATGAGCATCTGCCGGGTGTCGAATCATCCCATCCTTCTTGCGCCCTTCTTCATGCTTGCGCATTAGTTCCGCATCTCACGGGTTTGAGTATATCCGTTTAATGCGGTCTTTGACAGGAAGGTACCACATCACAAGCTGTGGGATTTTTCTCTGTCGTCCCTCAGTTGTGTCAGACGGTTCTAGGCTAGTATTGCTATTCGATTTGTACCGGCTAGCACCGCATGTTGGACATTCATCTAAAGAAGCGTACTCTTTCCTGTACAGTATGCAGTGATTTACACACGCATGAATCTTTTCCACACCAAGTGAAAGAGGGCATATGAGTTTCTTTGCTTGATATGTGCTGGATGGTAGTGAGTTAGGCCTCGGGAGCATTTTCTGCAGAAGTTCTAACAAACTGTCGAAACTGGTATCAGACCATCCATGTCTCGCCTTTAACCTCATAAGTTCAAGAACTGACCGGAGTGTTGTGAACTCACTGTCACAGCCCTTCGACTCATCGTACAAAACTTTCTTTGCTGCCTTCTGTAAAGCTTCAAAGTTATTTAACCCTCTAGCCGACCCCATCAGCACCTCGGGTTCTGCATGACATAACATTTCCTCTAGGTCGATTTTGTCCTCAACAGAACCATCGTCATGCACCATGTCTTCAACTTGTGTCGGAACTACATTAATTTCAGGCCCGTCCACTTGTTCTTCGCCATGACGTGTCCATATTTCGTACTTGTCCATAAATCCACGAGTTACTAAGTGCTCCTTCACTTTAAAAGCATCGTCGAAGTCCCAGGCTATTTCATTCTTACAGTCAGCACATGGACAAATTATCTTCCTCATATTGTTCTTCTCAGCGTGTGCCTTGGCAATACCAATAAATTTAGACACTTCGTTTCTATATGGAGACAAAAATCTCGGCCAATGATACATCCATTCCCGACTTTCCATATCTCTAAAAAAATACACATAAAATATTTGCGCAATTAATACCAAATTTGTAGGGTTTATTGAAAAAACTTATCGCTATTCAAAACTAATTAACTAAAAGTTAAGTGTAAATTAATAAAAAATCAAAGTTTATTTCAATTTTTTTTACACAGACATGCCAAATTAGTATATTAGGAAAATCTAACAAAATCACATCATCGGCATATTACAAAATACTATAACTTTTTTTGATTGCACCGAATAAATAGACATTAAAAATTTTATTCTCTCTCTATATATGACAAGATCTAGAAGTAGGAGGTGGATGTGATAGCAAAAATTAAAAAAAAATTGAGAATTTATGTTACCACATTAAACCACTACAACAAGAGGCATCAAGTATTACACATACATCTAACATCAACATATCAAAAGAAATAAAATTAAAAAACATGGAGCTCTTCCTTCACAATTTTGCATGCATAAATCCATCACAAATTAAGGTCCAAAAGCTTAAAAAATTGCATACCTAGTGTGGAAATGAGTAGATCTAAGCACCGTAGAAAAATCCCCCAAAGATTTGAAGTTCAAAACCTCCCCCCCCCCCTATATTTAAGTCACTTTAGGAGAGAGAAACTTCGGGGAGAATGAACAGGGCTCAGGGAGGAAGAAGACTATATAGGGGCATCTTTTCAGGCGGGCCATATAAGCGGCGCCTGCGAGGATTGATCTTTGCAGGCGGACTGCCCCCTCCACCCCGGGTACTTTTTTTTCCGGCGGGGTTTTGGCTCCGAATTACATGCCCGCCTGCGAAAATCGATCCCCTACGACGCCAAAAATGAGTTTTCTAGTAGTGGAATTGACGACCGTATGGTTGCTACTTGCTAATATTCGCAGAAAATAATAGCCTGTGTCAAGGTGCCTGGAGGACTGGGCCTCGCATGGGTTGGGCATAATCGCTTAAGGCCCAGAACACCTACCATATATGGAATAAGTTTATTTGCAACCCTCAACTCTTGCTCCTTACTGAATTTTCTCCCTCGACCACAAAACCGAGTATAAGGGCATATACAAAGGTAGAGTCTAATATGAGCTCTCTATATTAATTAATGACACTAGAGACTATCCTTCTACAATAGTAGAGACAATAAGATTTCTAAACCATTAATACACTAAATATTTTTTTATTATACTTCTTTCCATTTCTCCACCCTCATGCAACAAACTTTCCGTTAATAAACGCTAAGAGTTGACTCTGAGCCGTTATCATGCATAACAATGATGTTTCTCCTTCCTTCCCTCTCTTTCTTCCACGTCACCAAATTTACCTGCATGACAACGAAGAGAGCCCGTTATTAGACACCATTGTACATGCCCTAATGCTTTCCCAATCTTCGAAAACCAGTGCAAATCTTTGGTGGTTTGGAAAGTGGTTTACTAATATGGTAGTTGACCGTTGTTAACTCGCTAAGTCAACATGTGGGACCCACATGGCGACTTAGCGAGGTATCATCAGTCCAGCCTGCCGGCTTGGCTTGCCTTCGTCGTGCCTGGCGGGGGGACATACGCCGCTGCAGGATGGTCGTCCCCCATCGCCCCTACACGCCAACGACGCACTACTGTTGGCCCTGCCACCCAACAATAGGGAGAAGAAACCTCATCCCTCCTCGCCGCTGCCAACGACGGCGGTGGCCTTCTCAAGGACTGGCTGGCACGTAACCCCGTCGCACTCGGCTTGCCATCACCAACGACCTGAGACCCACATGCCGGGTTGTCGTGACGGTGGCGGTGGCCGGCGACCGCTTGCCGTTCAACCCTGTCATTGTCTTGCACTGCTCCCCCACTGCCATTGCCGCCGGCAACGACGACTCCCTCGCTGCAGCCACCAGCGTTGAGCTCTTCTACAATGATGGCGCATGCTCCGGCCTTTGCCCCTCCCTATGGAAGGAAGAAGATGGAAAACGGAAGGAGTTGGATGGAAAACATGACAGCAGTGTCACGGTTCAAATTTTCTAAAATTTCAATGGCACAACTATGAATAGACGAATTATAATGGTATTTTTCTGAATAGGCAAATTTGCAATGGCATAGATCCCATTAACCCAAAAAAATTAGTAGGACCCACGTGTCATCCTCTCTCTACTTCCCTCCTCCTCCTCCTCCTCCTCCTCCTCCTCTCTCTCTCTCTCTCTCTTTCCCTTTTTTCTCCGTATCTCCTACCAAAGGGCAACGGAGCGAGGGCAAGATGTCAGCGAGCGGTAATGCAAAGGAGGCGGGTGGCGGTGGATGACGCCGCGGCAGAATCCGAGACATTGTTGTGAGCCTCCATGCATCCACGCCTACGGTTCTCCACGAACCCGTTCTCCTCTCTACCAATGAAGCCGCCATTAGCAAGTCAGTACTCAGTAGTGTGATGGTGCAGATGTCGATCTCCTCTCCTCCAGTGAACACACCGACGCCAACGGGGAAGGAAGGGAAAGTCGGGAGCGGCAAGGCGGGGCAAAGAGGAAGGAGCCGGGAGGCTGAGGCGACGAGGGGGGAGAACTCAAGCATCGAGGGGAAGAAGCTCAAACCGCGGTGAGATGAGGAAGAGAGGAAGGGCACCCACCGAGGCACCGAGCTCAACAGTGTCCCCATCCACGGCGTACTCGACACGGATATGGGAAAAATCAAAGGTGGCTCAACTCCCTTATCTTCCGCCTCCTCGGTGCTCATTAAGGTCTTGCTCACGCGGGCAAATTCGGTGGCCTGCTCTAGTAGGGGTGAGTGGAAGGAAGGGGAAGCAGTGGATCTAAGACGCAGTAAGACTAGCCAACAAGGGCGGGGCAGTGGCGCCGCCACAACAGCAGTATCACTGCCACCTCGATGTCTGCCGCCACGCATTAGCGGCGGATGCTCCAACCCCTTTGAAAGGACCTTGATGTCGCCTAGAGGGGGGGTGAATAGGCGGTTTTAAAAATAAAGGAGGAAGCTAAAACAAAACAGGGTCGGATTGTCCGATATCAGGTCGGATAGTCCTATGTGATCAGATAGTCTGAACTGAGATCAGACTATCTGACCTGCACAACAACAATACAAACAAGAGAACAACCTAAGAGATCTAGATTCAATCCACAAGCAAAGAGGTGAGCTCGACCAACAATAATATTAGCATAGCACAAAGCAATGGAACAAGAAGGTAAAGAGAGTGAGGATATCACCGAGGTTTATGCGCCAATGTATTTCCCGGAGTTCAAATCCTTGAGGGGATTCTAGTCTCCGTTGAGGGGCTCGCAAAGAGCCGGGTCTTTTTCAACCCTATCCTCGTGAGGTTGCACAAATGCACTCCTCCTTCCACTAAGGGTATCTCTTTCCTTGCGGAGGCGAGATCCGACCTTCACAAACTTCTCTTGGCCAACCCCACGTAGATCGGTGGCCCAAGAACGACACCTAGCCGTCTAGGAGTCCTCAACCTCCAAGAGTAATAAACACCACACAACTCTTGGACAAATCCTAGTGCTCAAGATCAAAAGAAACACACACTAGGCTCCCAGAGTCCAAATCCACACACAAAGATCCAAGTCACAAAGAACAAGGGGGATTTGAGATAGAGAGGGAGAGAGCTCAAAGATCCAAAGCACTTAGCACAAAGCTCAACCCAAAGCAAGATTGGAATGAAATCAGTTTGGGCAACCCTAGAAAAGGGTTGGTGGGGGATTTATATAGATCCCCCCAAAATGTGACCGTTGGAGGGGAATCTTTTAGCCCACGTCGGATAGTCCGATACAAGATCGGATAGTCCGATATTTTAAACCTCCAAGGCAACAAGAAACAGAGAACGAAGTTCCATGAAATTTCAGACTTTCCGAGACATCGGACAATCTAATGTTAAATCGGAGTATCCGATATTTTAGAAGCAAAAACTTCATCCTCCAACAAAGACTCAAGTTCCATGAAATTTCGGAGTCTCTGTATCATCGGACTATCTGATCCAACATCGGATACTCCGACACTTAGAAAAACTCACTCGAAAGGATTTTTCAAACAAAGGCAGAGAGTGAAGTTCTGTGAAAAATCGGATAGTCCGATACATCGGATAGTTTGATTTCAAATCGGATAGTCTGATGTTGCTCAAGTAAAAATGCAATAACTTTTTACTCTGAACTCCGATTTCGAAGATCTTGGACTTTATGGAAAGCTAGTTTCGTGGGCTATCAAACCCAACATAAAACATGGTCCAAAACCTTCAAGAGATTATGAAAAACTTGCAAAGAAACCCGATGTAAGTGTTGTGACAAGTGAAACAACTCGGGATTGAAATTTTGGCTTAGGTTTTTCAACTCACACAAAGATGAAGCATTTTGAGCACTAGTATCCAACCAATTATATGCATGTGGTATCCCTCTTAATAGTACGGCATCCTAAACTCAAATTTAAAAAGCAAAGTTATACCAATAGGAGTACCTTCACACCATATTGTTTCTTCACTTGGAGGGTTACCAACGTCAAGGTCATTTGATCATCGGGAATATCTCATCTTCTTGATCTTTGGCATTTCATCTTCTATTTCTCAAATGATTGATGTGGATAATCCATGGCTTCAAATGGCCTCGCACGGTTCATCACGACACAGTCTTCACTCGCCCTTCACCACCGGTTTTGGTTCGTCGGCGCCAAGCCCCTTGCTTGCCCTTCACCACTGCATGGTCCATCGCAGCTGAGCGTCACTTGCGCTTCACCGTCTTGCCATAGGTAGTCACTTCATACCCGCATCTTCAATATCTTCTCTTTAATTCTCATCCATCGATAAGTCCATTTCCTAGCTTCTTCATCGGACTAATCACTTGCTTATACACTCAATAAGTGCATTAGTCCCTTAATCGTTTTTCATCAATAAACCAAAATCCACTAGGGGCATAAATGCTCTTTCACCCTTTCTACAGCTAGTACATTGCACCCAACAACACATTCCATCTTCCTCGGTCACCTCAATTACCTGCAAAGTTTAGTCATTTTGAATGGTCTAGCTCACGCCAAGATTCGTTATGCTTAAATAGAAGCCTTATCTTCCCCTTGTATCGTTCTCCACGAACATGCACTCCCTCATCCTTCGTGTGTCGACAAGATTACCCTTAACCCCCCCCCCTTGGGTATGACCTATACTGGATTTTCACAAGGTTGGCCCAATGTGGTGAAAATTTATCTTGGCCCATTGCCTCTTAATCCTAGGCCCTGGATCATGGCCCAGGGAGCTCGGAGCCTAGGGTTGTCCCTGATCCTACTGGATGCCTTCAACCTCCCTTCTCGCTTTTTCCCTAACCGATTCCACATGGGTCGCCCCCCCCCCCCCTCCCCTCGTGCTTTGTTGTTGCTGATGAGACCTGTCCTACCAAATCACACAAACTCTACCTTCATCGCCACCTTGTCACGCACCCTTGTCCACTATCCACAGCCTATTGTTGGCTGGCCACCTCCCCTTAACCCCTCCTACCACTCTCAACCCAACCCTAAACCCTAATCCGTCAAGTTGTCACCAATAATGCTCATCATCACTAGTTGGTCCCTAGCGAGTGACCTTTTTTACCTAGCCTAAAATTCGCTCCCACGGGGCTCAGCGGCGGATTCATCGTTGGGGCTGGTTAGGGCTCCAGCCCCAGCTCCGGCCGGCCATAGCCCATACGTAACAAGTATCTATCCACATACATCCAGTACGTGCTCTAGTGAAGTCATCACAGCAAGAAACAAACTAGTAGCTGGCTAGCTAGGGAAGCAGTACTACCTGCCTTTGGTCATATATATTTATCTAACTGGTTCCTTTATTATAATTGCAACCAAATAAAAAAAATGAAAAAAGAACATCGAACCGATTTTCATATATATATTTACAGCCAACTATAGCTATCATACCTAGTATATTTTTATTCTTTATTTTGAGTTCTTTCTCGTACAAATCAGAAATTTGATTGACAATAGATTGGCGTGTATCCCTCCATCCCATAAAAAAACCAATTTTAAGTACGAACCTGGATACATGCGTGTCGTGTCCAGATTCGTTGTTAGGATAGTCTTTTTTGGATGGAGTAGTATAGTTTACTAGCTTTAGGCCCTGTTGTTTGGGCTTTAGAGTTTTTTTAAGGTACTTTTTGTGGGCGTGCTTGTCAAACCACTAGACTTTCTTAATTTTGAAAAAAGATCTTATAAAGAAATTTCATCAAAATTCAAATAAATCAAATTTTAAAGTTTATAATAGTCGGCGCTTAAGTAATCATACGTCAATAGCTTGTCTGATAAGCTAGACGACTACTCGCCCGAAACTCTCATTCGAACAAAGCACCCCCTCTATTTTCTTCTTGGATTCGCCACTGACGTGATAAGCTAAACGACTACTCGCCTGAAACTCTCATTCGAATAAAACACCCCCTCTATTTTCTTCTTAGATACACCACTAATAGAGCTTTGAACTCAGGACCTGGGATGCTACTAAGGCTACTACAACCACTAAGTTACATGCCCCTTCTTGCTAAGGAAGAGAAACAACTTTGTACCATCGCTACCATAGCCACAGAGTCCTTGTCATCTCTCTTCCTCCCCTCTTCCCGCCTCCCCTACCCAATGGATGAATGGCAAATCTTGCAATTTCCATAATATGGATAAAATGTGTTGATATGATCATATAAGTAGAGATTGTAGTCTTACTAACATGAGAATGCCACGGACAATGAGAAAGTATTTTAAACTCTTGAGGAGATATCCCCTCATTTATTCAAACGCTATCTAAATAGTTGCTAAAAGTTCTAAAAAAAATTAACAACATTCATTTTGAATGACTTTTGGTACAGTGGTAGATGTTACTATACGCTATATTGCTAAATATTTTTTACAACCATTTACATTAAATTTAAAGAGAGAAAGTTCCACTCGAGGGATTATACCAAGATTTTGCTATCGTCCATAATTTGTTAAGCATAAGTAGTTATAACTCGTATGGTAATAACCCAACTATCTTGCAGCTTGTACAGATTCAAATACTGAAATATCAATACCAGTCCCCCTTAAAATGGAGAATGTGCAAGACGCAAATCCGTAGCAATAGACAGAGTTATTTCATGTAAACAGACCACATGCATATAATACAGACCATTCAAAAGATTGGTAATAGTAAAAATACAAGTTCGTGAATGGCGATAATACTTAAAGCTACCTCCAAATAGCGTGTAGCATTGCGTAGCAAACCAAGCATATAACTTAGGACAAACATTCAGTTGCAGCTTCACATCATCGCTGCTTATCATAACTGCAATAACAGCGCAGATGGAGCATAAACTAAGTATATTTCGTAGTTCTAGCTTATATATAATATCAGAATCACCAACTGTGCACCATCCACAGGATGGTCGGGGGACTACTGATCAGAATCTACTCCTTTGAGGTGTGGATGGCAGACACGGTGGAGACCATAGAATCCACGCCACATTTGTTGCGGACGTTGGAGCCCCTGCAGATCTTGTAGTACCCATGCTCTCCCCAGTTCTCGCCCCAGGAGTTCTTGATGATCCAGTAGGCCTTATCCTTTAGGCGGATTGGAGCAAAACCAGATGCGCCGTAGCCAACGAGAAGAACACCGTGATCAAGGTGCCTGCCACAGATGTACGGGCACGAAACACCACCAATGTATGTTTGCATGTACGCAGCATTGATGCCAACTGCAGGAAAATGTGTAGTCATTCATCAGCAATTGCACAATATATTCATGTATTTACATATAACAGTCAGACCTGCAAATGCATCATTCCGAGAGATGGTTATAGTACTTACTTGCAAGTGGCCCATGTTTGACAAGGTTGGCAGCAATCTGATCCTCATCGACAGAGACAACACTGAAGTTCTGAACTGAAGTAACAATCTTCGACTTGTCAAATTTGCAGGTGCCATCCCTCCCAGTGTAGGGGTAATCCTTCTCACTCTCAAGGCCACCGGATTTCAAAAGATAGCTGAAGGCATTAGTCATCAATCCACCATTGCATCCAGCATCACATGAATCAGGTTCTGATGAATCACACTGCAAAATTAGATAACAATGAAGCCCAGTAAGTTGAGATACCCCATTCAGTTGAAACAGGTAACAGTAGAAAACAAATAACAACAGTACATATCCCACTGTCAAGTCAAAAAAAGTATTATAATACCAGGAAGGCTAAAAATTATTTGAGCACGACTCGGGTAAGCTTTACATGTGTACTTTGCGATGAAAGCAATGTGAAAATCACTTAAGCTGGTTACGACAAATTGTAGAGGTTGTGCAAGACATTAGCCTGGTGCTACTTTGTAAAATTACCATAGGAATCACTGTTGATTATCTTTTAAATATATGAGAAAATTGTTTTTTCTGAACAAATATTTCTCGCATTTCCTAATGTAGAAGCTTAGTAATGAAAAGCCTTCTAGAATGAGAGCCACTTACATCTTACTACCAAAAAATCCTACATAGAATTTTCAACTAGGAAGAGAATCACCCATGCTATAGGCGGAAATTAAAATGGTGGTGCAGACTTTGTAAGGATGGTTTAGTGAATTGTGTTATTATGGAAATAAGATTTGTTTTATTTTTGAACAGAACAGAGAAGCACTAACTTTTTCATTAATTAGGATTTAGGAGTGAAGCTTCAAGAAGTAAATATGGAAAGAAATAGGTCAAGAGCAAGCCCCTAAAATATGATGGACACAACCAAATAAAGAGGAAACCGGAAATTTGCCCCTAAAATATGATGACACATCCAAAAGAAAAGAGGAAATTTGATTATTTTTTTCTTAATCGATATAATGATATAAAAGGTACAGTAGTTATTCAGTTGTACAACAATATCACCAAGATGGGGTCTCACCTGGGGCCCAGTTACCAAAACGAAAGAGTACATCAAGCCAGTGCACACAAACGTTTGGCTGTCTATCCATCAGGTGAGACAGTAAAATAAGAAATGAAGCAATGACAGAAACAACCTGCGGCCGATATCGACTCCATTTATATTTTTCACTCAAGTGAACTTAATGGTTGAGATTTGAGTAATTTACAACTTCCTCATGGTAGCTTCACTAGTACCTAAAAACTAAAATTGCTGGAATACATGACAACCCCAGAACATCGGGTACTTTCTTAACTCCCTTTCTCTAAAATTTAACTAATCATAGGGTTCCCAAGTTCAGCACTTTTCAGTTCATTAAGTGCCCACTCAAACAACCCTTTGTGCCCAATTGTATACGCTTGTTCGTTACCATACCATAGGCACGTACCAACACACAAGGGTGCATGAACTCTCTTATTTCATAGACCTATCAATGCACAAGGTCACCATGAACTCCCAGAGAGACGCTTACCTAGATCTCATCTTAGTTTTATCCACCTGCGGTAGACCCAGAGAGACGCCTACCTAGACCGATCTTCCAGAGCGACATGTGCCAGTATCAATTGGAGATTTTATCCACTCAGCCTTGCATTCATCATCTTTTGTTTTATTCACCTACTTCACCACTATAAAATCGACCACGACAAATTTGCTTGCTAAGTTCACCACTTTGGTTTGACTTCTTAAGCACTGATAATACCACAAGCCACTCTTTTTTCCTCATAATTTCCCTTTCAAAGTTAGCCAAGGAATCATGCAACTCCTTTCCCAAATTTCCCTTTCCCATTCATTTGCCCCAATTTCCCTTTCCCCTTCTCATTTGGGTGCGCTGCCCAATCACAAACCAAGAAAATAGATAGGAAAAGGACAGCGCAGCAGCTGACAAAACATTGGCGGAAAGCCAGAAAAATCCAACCTCTCTTATAGCACCCATCCAACCTCTCTTATAGCACCCATAGAAGCACAGACCAATCACAAAATTACAAATAAAACTTGCTCCTAATAAAAGGATAATAATATACCAGTACGCAAGAACAAGAAAGGGGAAGCAAACGCCTCTCACCTCATGGTCGCAATCGACCATCTGCTGCTCGGAGAGCACGTCCATCTTGCCCGTCGCCAGGTAGTTCGCTCCCTCTAGCGCCCCCGACGCGCTGAACGACCAGCACGACCCGCACGATCCCTGCAAAAGCAAAAAAATTAAAAAAAAATCAAGAAACGATAAGACGGCTGATTCAATCGAGAAATCAAAGGAGGAGTCCTTGGTTTGGGGGAAAAATCGACGGGAGACGAGAGGGGAACCTGGTTCTTGACGGGGCCGACGGCGCCGTGGTCTCTCCAGTCGAAGTCGTCGGGGAGGCCGTCGGTGGGGAGGACGGGCGCCTCGTGGGCGGACCCGCCGAGCCCCCGCAGGAAGGCGCGGCGCGACGTGCGGAGGCCGAGGTAGGCCCGGCGGAACTCGGCCGGGGTGAGGTCGGAGAACTTGGTGACGCCGTGCTCCGCGGAGGGGTCGAGCAGCTGGTGGCGGCGCGCGCGGCGGAGGTTGGCCTTGAACACGGAGAGCCGGTACGCGTGCTCGTCGGCGTCACGGTAGGACTTCCCGAACCTCTGGACGAAGCTGGCGAAGTGGCGCTCCGCGTTCAGCTCCAGCTCGTTGTCGTCGCCGCCGCCGACCACCTGCCGGATCAGCGGCTCCTCCTCGCCGGGGACTGAGGCGGCGGCCACCGCCGGGGAGAGGAGGAGGAGGCCGAGGAGGAGGAGGCGGTGATCCATGGTGGGGGGATTTGGTGCCTGCTTGTTTGGAATTGGATTGGTTGCTTCTCCGCGGTAGGGGGGCGTAGTGGTAGCTTTATAGGGAGTTGTTAAGAGCAGATTTTTTTTTTTTTTTTTTGGGGTGGGGATTTGCAGTAGTACTACTCCTCCAGTACTCTATCTGTTTAGACTTCTGGGTGTTGTGGTAATTACAAAATGGTCCTCTATAGATTTGTTATATTGAAGTAGAAGGATGTGGATATTTTGTTAAAACACAGCACTACAAATATATGCGCTCACAAACCTCACACACTCATCTCTATTCTCTATGAACACGAACGTACACCTGCCAATTACCAGGGGTAGTTAGTTTGCTAAATACACTACTCCTTCCCTCCTAAAGTACTACTCTATCGTTCCAAAATATATCCTTTTTTAGTTTTGAATTTATCCCAAGATATAACTATTTCTCTATATTTTTCTCATCCCAAACAAGCACAACCATATCTCATTTAGTTTCTCCTCCTAATTCTTCTTACCTACACCCCTAGCCTCTCATTTTCAATAGGTAGCAACGGTCCTATCCGAGGTTGCTACATATTGGCACTGAGGGAGTAATTACAACATTCTACCGTTCAATTTCACCTATTTCTTTAATTTCCGTGCAAAATTATAAAAATACTTACATCTTATAATATAGAGTATAGTAGTTGCTTTCTAGGTTATTTAACACAGATTATAGTTTAAGGAAAAAATAGTGCTCCTTTTAGATGATGTAATGTCGAGAATGGGAGGATAGTTACGATAGAATGGAGAGAAGGCCTAGCCATCCTAAGAGAGAAAAATAAAATGCAAGCACAGTCAAATCAGAGATAAAACCCGACTTCTGCTTTCTCTCTCTCTTTTGCATGCATGCTTCCCGAATCTTTTTGAAAAAAAATCTATATAAAAAGTTGGTTAAAAATTATATTGATTTATTTTTTAAGTTTTTTACAACTACTCCCTCCGTCCCAAAATAAGTAATGTTTTACACTGTTCACGTCCAACGTTTAACCGTTTGTCTTATTTGAAATTTTTTTATGATTAGTATTTTTATTATTATTAGATGATAAAACATGAATAGTACTTTATGTATGACTATTTTTTTAATTTTTTCATAAATTTTTCAAATAAGACGAACGGTCAAACGTTGGACACGGATACCCACGGCTGTACTTATTTTGGGACGAAGGTAGTAATACTTAAATTAATCGTGCTCTAATAAGCTACTCCATTTTTATGTGCACGAACTAGAAGATCCCCAACCTTCCTTATAGTTCGAACACAGCCTTAGGCATTCTATTATTGTTGTTACTATGCTTTTGAACAAACAATTATTTGAGTTTATGTATTGCAAAAGTACCAACAAGGCATTATTGAAACCCTACTAATAAACGTGTTGAAAGTGCATTTAGATCCCCCGTGGGTTTTGGCGAATTGATGATAAAACAAAAAGTATCTATTGTGTATAATGTTTGTACGAAAGATTGAAAGTGTATTAGTTCCATGAAGAAATTAATGACGATTGGTGATCTTGAAAATTAAAAAAGACAAAATAATCCAAATTTAAATCAGTCTTTGGTTAGAGTCTAGGAATACCATATTATCAAGACGAGTGATGTGTAAGATCGAATACAAGAACCAAGCCTACCAGAGAAGGGCGAATGGTTGAAATACCAAAAACCAAATTTTTTATAATTAGGATATCGGAGAACACTGTTCATTCGGGCCGAGGCCCTTGAAGTGTTTTCAACCCATAATTTCAGGTGTGGTCTGTCACATTCTCTTAGAGACTTAGGTGTTTTTTTCTTAGACAAAAATACGCATGATCAAGTACCTAATTCCTTAAAATCCTTTTATATATACCGCAGATATACAATGTTTTAGGAGTTGATACAATGCATTTTAAAAGGTGCCTAGCAATGAAGTTTTTCATAACTGTCCTGCTGACCTTTTTATATGATTATAAGTCAACACACTGCTTAGGTTATATTAGCAATTGATTGGATACAATATCATTGTTTATTGTCACGTAAGTGCATATTTTTATTAATCAACCTTATGGCTTAGGTTGAATATATGTTTGGAGTATTTTTTAATAAAAAGCAGTCGATATATCACTTGAGTTATATTATTCAAGGATTTACACAATATGTGTTGTATAATATTAAGTCATTTTGATGACTATAATTGTTATAAACCACTCGGTTGGTTATTTTATTTTATCCTTGACTATATGTTTAGTTTATTCAACTAATCTCATAGTCGGGGGCTACACC
The DNA here is from genome assembly GCF_000147395.1 of Oryza glaberrima. NCBI lineage: Eukaryota > Viridiplantae > Streptophyta > Magnoliopsida > Poales > Poaceae > Oryza > Oryza glaberrima. The sequence continues at coordinate 15,680,413 of NC_068327.1, read as the reverse complement.
TAATTAGGTGTATCTAGTCGATGCACCTAATTTTTATTTTTCAGCCCTTCACAACCTACTAGGGATAAAAGCACTCGGGAGATTGCAAGAGGAAGAATTGAAGCATTCGGCTGTTATATAATGTAGTTTGAGAGAAGGGTTTTGTTTCAGACTATGAAGGTCTCAGGGGCTACTGTGGAGATTATGGGTATCATATACCCACAAGGCTAGACTATCCAACTGATTACAGGGGATATATCATATGATTAGAATATGTATAGGCTAAGACTCGAATATTGTATTAACCTGTATATCAAGGAAATATCATGTAGTCTTAGTCAGTTACGATTGTAAAGTAGTTATAGGGATTTAGACTGTAAGGGATAAAGTCTCTATCTTGTAATCTTATCTCCTCCGACTATCTAAGGAAGGCAGGGGCCCCTTGTGAACATAACCACACTTAAGATCTTTAGATCAATACCAAAATAAGTGAATCAAATCCTCAAACAAAAGTAGGTTATTACTTCTTATTCTTATTGAGAAGGCCTAAACTTATATAAATCATTTGTCTCATAACCCATCCACTTTCCTGCTTGTTCGCTATCCATTTTAGTATTGCTAAATTGTTGTTTCAACATCAACCTCTACTTTTACAATTTTTCAAAAATAATATTATTTCAAAAATTAATTCTGCTACTTTATTCCCAAGCTACACACGCTACAATTAGCCCGCTTGGCCGAAGGTATCTTTCAGCGCACAGGAAGTCAGTAACAGCAACCAACGAAACAACTGTACGATTTATGGAGGACGTTTCTGAAAAAAACAACAACAACAAGGGTTAGTAAATAAAAGCACAAAAAGTCGTCGTCGTCTCTTTCGGCGTTAATAAAAGCAGGAACGCCAGTGAGCTCACGTACTCGTCGCAGAAGATCATCTACCCGTCCTTGTCGATCGGCAGCTGACAGGTGGGCCCCACGTGCCCTATGACCGGGCTGGCTGTGTGTGTGTGTGAGAGAGAGAGAGGAGGCGTGCGGAACCCTCCCCGTTGGGAAGGAGGGAAGGCGACACGTTTCGTTTGCTTTGGAAATATCTGTGTCTACCTAGAATTCTACTCCCCCAAGCGAAACTTGGCCAACCCTCGCTAGGCAGGGCGTTACGGAATTAAATATGAAAATATACCGTTTTTTATTTTTTTCTCATTAATATTCGAGATGTAATTTTGTTTATACAAATATACTATCGTCGTTGATTGAAAGTACAAAAGCGAAACAATATCGCTGATTTATTCAGCGAAAGTAACGATAGCGTGACGATAGGCCAGGATGGTTGAGCGATACCGCACGGTCTCGCAAGACCAGGACGCGAGACCGGCGTGACAGCAAGACAAGAAGCGATCTCGCTTGAGCAGCGTGCGAGATGGCCTGACATGGCTCATGATTAGCGTATAATTAATGATTAATTAATTACTAATGATGTTAATTAAATAAATATTAATTAATTAATTAACTGCTAATGACACTAATTAATTTATTACTCACGCGAATACGGTGGTTAGGGAAGCGAAGGAGCGGTCTCGCGCGAGACGGTCTCGCACACCTGCCGCACGAGATTAAGTAATTAGCTCGATCTCGCACTTTCATTTCACGACAGTGGTATATTTCACGCCGAGCCGCCTGACGAGCCTACGCTAGACTCGCCGTCTTCAGGATCATGCACAGCAACACCAGCATGCCCATCTTCCATGACTCCACCTGCAACAACACTTCCTTATAACTTGTACAAACATGAGCTTGTCCTCTCACCAGTCATAACAGTCTTGCCGTCCTTCATGATATTCATGGTCTTCCTATTAGAATCCACCTGATACAACCAACCTGTCTCATGTAGGCTCCCAAGCGAAATCAAACTCTTCCTTAGTCCCGGCACGTGTCTCACATCTGAAAGTAGCACCTCGTTTCCATCATACATCTTGAACTTGACATTGCCCACTCCAACAACACAATAACTCGTGTCATCGCCCAAGTAAACAACACCAAAATCACCAGATTTGTATGAAGAGAACCACTCCCGCTTCGATGTCACGTGATAGGAACTAGCTGAGTCCAACATCCACGCTTCTCCAGACTTCTCGTTAGACACTGTGAGAATCTCATGACTGCTGCTATCTGAATCATCACCATGAGCTGCTAAACTTGCAATGCCACCTTTCCTCTTCTTCTGTAACGGGCAATTCCTCCTTATATGTCCAAACTCATGACACTTATAGCACCGTGCCCCCTTCTCCTTGCTCTTCGACACCCCCGCTTCATGATCATGCTTTGCCTTGACCAGCAAACTCTCAGCCTGAGAAGCCTCCATTGCCTCGTTTTTCTTTGATCTTCTCAAGTCTCATGCAAGCAACGACGAAATTATCTCCTCAGTTTTGACAGTATCCTTGCCGTGCGTTAGGGTAGTCACCACATGTTCATAAGACGGTGGAAGCGAGCACAGAAGAATTATGGCCTTGTCTTCATCATCCAGTTTCACATCTAACTTACTTAGATCCACAACCAATTGATTGAAGACGTCCACGTGCTTCCTAAGATCTGACTCCTTTTGCATCTGCAAACCATACAACTGTTGTTTGAGATACAACTTACTCGTCAGCGACTTGGACATATACAGGCTTGCCAACTTGTCCCAAATTTCCTTCGGCGTTTTTTCATCCATGACCTGGTACATGACAGAATCCGAGAGACTCAAGCGTATTGTTACAGCTGCCTGCGCCTTCATCTCCTCCCACTTGCCAACATCCATCTTTTCCGGCATCGTCTCCTCAAGAGCCTTGGATATCCCCTGTTGAGCCAACAGATCCTTCAGCCTCATCTGCCAGAGAACGAAATTCCCGGTGCCATCGAACTTCACCACCTCAAATTTGGAAACCACCGTTGCCGCCATCGATGATAATCAACTCAACAGCTGTTGCCCTGTTAAATTGATCTGCCCTGGTTCAATCGACCCCACCGACTAACTCGAACAGTACCAGCCGGACCGAATCGTTTTTTTTTCTCTTTCTCCAAAAAACTAGACTCGGTTTCCTTTACTCGGTCAACCACCAGTCAAGAGCGGTCAAAGACCGGCTCAGATCGAGCCGATCCCCTTTTCTCTTCGGCTTCCTCACTCCTCCCTCCTGCGCACGCTGCCGCCCTACCCGATGCGCCGCTGCCTCGTTGCTGAAGCTGCCGCACACCGCTGCCTTGCGCCGCCGCACACCACCATCGCCTCCCGCCGCCGTCCAGTGCCTGCGCCGACCCGCGAGGAGCCGCCGCGCCGCCAGACCTTGGGGAGCCGCCGGCCACGCAAGAGGCTGTCGCGCCGCCTTGGACCGCCGCCGCCGAAGACCTACGCCGGTTCCTCGCCGGGAACCGCCACAGCCGCCGCCGCAAGCTCCTGCTCGAGCTCCGACGGACGCCGCCGAGTACCACGCCGCCACGCACCGCCTGCAAGGATGCGTCTCCAGCCGCCCGTGACCTCGCCGCCCAAACCACCTCCGCCTCTGCGAAAATCGGGTATGAATCTCGCCCTCTGCTAGGTGATTTGTTTCGATTGCGTTGTTGCAATCCCGTAGTCCTCTGCTGCTTTTATTTAGGAAAAAATCGAGTCCGATTCATGAACTAATCGTAGTCCTCGTCCGAGTCCCCTTCGTGTTGAAACTTGGTATCCACTGTTTGTCTTCAATTGTGTCCGCGCCGTGACCGAACCGGAGACGACTCCATGTCCGTGTCTTCCACACCACAAACCCTCAAGACCGAACCCTGCACGACCTAGCTAAAACCCTAGCCAGCTCCTTCTCGGCATCGCCCTGATCTCCGTCGCCGGCTCGGCTTCGACGTAGGATGCGCACACCGCCGCGACCCTGACCTCCTGGGCTTCTTCGTATCTCTGACAACATCTAGCACCAATGCCAAGCACCACCGACGACTCCACCAACAACTGTTGTCATTGATCTATAGCCCATGTGGTTTACTTCTTGTCTGCTAGAGGGAAAAACAGGTTGAACCAAAACCTCTCCAGGGTTGAACCGCTACTAGATGCTGCTCTATTCGCCCTAGGCTTTGTTCAGCCATATGCCACAAAATACGCCGCCTTTGAAGCAATTCCATCGTGCAAATACCTCATCAACACCTCCAAAACAGCCTATAGGATCCACCCGCTCCGACTTCCGATTGAAACGCCATCAATCTAGTCGCGAGCTGAAGCCGACAAGTCGCATGCCGTCTTCCCAGCCGCCGAACGACCCGAGCGCTACATCTAGCCGTCTCCCTGTCGAACGTAGCTCATCGAAAGGCCCGGGCCACCCCGCCCAGAGTGTTCAAATCCACCGATCGAGAACGCCGATCGCCTCCAGCTTCAATCAACCCGAGCGTGCGGCCGCACGTCTCCCTGTCGAGAGTAGCTCACCGGAAAGTCCGAGCCACCCGCCCGAAGTGTCCGACCCACCGATTGGATCGCCAATCGCTTCCGCCGCCATCAACCCGAGCACCACGTCTAGTCATCTCCCTGTTGAAAGCAGCCATCGACGGTTCCGGCCGCCGCCAGAAGTGTTCGATCCACCGATCAAGACTCCGTTGATCTCCGCCGTGCTCCACCTTGCGCCAATGCCCCTCCCTGGGCATTACAGTAGGCTATGCGGTGTGGAGCACCTCCATCGCGCCTCTACCATGGACCTCCTGTAGGCTCTAATACCACTTGTTATAAAACCAGCCTCGAAATCAACATCGGTAGCTAAACGCGGAAGAAAACGTCATAGGAGATCCAAAACGATGACGACACCGAGACACGATATTTGGTAACGGAGTTCAGCCGTAGCCTACATCTCTGGGGCACTGATTACGGGCGCTCCTCCCCGATCCAGCATATACAGCGTATCAGAGTTACAACAACTCACGGCCGGTCGACGCCGGCAGCCGCTCCCTCTCGCTATGCTAAGTCGCCATGCGGTTACAACAGGCACGCCTCTCTATTTATGAGAGAACCTAGGATAGAGTCCGATTCATATTCTAGTCCTAATACCTATTACAACTCCTAGTCCTAAACTGTAACCGACTACGTACACATATTCGACACAAACTCTAACAGGGAGGAGGAGCGAGTTTTTCGTTTTTTTTTTGTTTTTTTCCCTTTTTTTCGTTTCTGTTCGGTTGGTTTTTTTCACTGGTTTTTTCGTTTCTGTTTGGTTTTTTCCTCTGGTTTTTTTTCCGTTCGGTTTGTTATTTTTCCGGTTTCTCTTCTGTTCGGCTTTTTTTCCTTTTTTTTCAAGATGTATAAATACCAAGTTTGTATTCGTATGTATACCAAGTTTGTATTCGTACATATAGAATGTTTGTATACGCGTATATAAACTTTCTATACACGTATACAAACTTTTCTATACGCGTATACAAACTTTCTATATGTGTATATAAACTTGTATATAAGCGTATACAAACTTTCTATACGCATACATATACAAAGTTTATTTACGCGTATACAAACTTTCTATTCGTGATGTATTTTTTATTTATTTTTATATTTTATGCGTATATAAACTTTGTGTATATGTGTATATATTTTTTATGCATTGATATATATATATATATATATATATATATATATATATATATAGTATATACATATAATGTATATAGTAGTATATATGAGATACTAGAGGGAGGAGGGAGGCGACTGACCGCGCGCGCGCGGCTGATCGCTAATCAGCCGCCCCCGGCGGGGCGGCCATTTTGGACATCTATAGCTTTACCCCAGCGTACTCTCTGGCAACATCCTCAGTATTCCTCACCCCAACGTTCACCTACTGCGTCAACACCTACATCTACAATTCTGTTTCTTTAACCGGTCGGTTCATCACCTCATATTCCACATAAGCTTTTGGTGATCATGTATATACCAAGTTCATGATTAATGTTTTGTAAAATAAATTTACTACCAAAAAATGGACTTCATAGGAAAAGCATGTGTGCGTATCAACACGGAAGACAATTATAATACCGAGAAACATAATACACACCAAGATGAACTCGTAAAAATATAAGATTAACCAGACTAACATTATGATAGGAGTTTTAGAACTACAGTTTTACATACTGCTCAAGTTTAGACAAAGTATTGCATCGAATGATACTGAAGGTCTGAAACCGATATGGTCGATCTCCCACACTTTCGAGTTTAGAGTGGTGGTCGACTCACCCTTCTTTGTTAGCACTGGAAAATGCAGCACTGCATACCTTGCACATAAAACATACCAACAGCTAGCTGTTCTAGCACCAATTAACCATCTGGGACATATATAGCTTATTCTAACATGTACAAGGGAAACTTATTTTACGGCGATAGCCACAATGGACCAACGAGGTAATTGATCTTCTTCGTTCCATTTCTAGTTCTTGCGGCAGCTCCTGGCAGCATTCAGCTGATCCAGCAGGTTCTGTATGGTGGACGACGCCTCCTGGAACAGCAGAGACGACATAAAAAATGGCTATGCCGACTGAGGAGCTTAGTTATGCCGTGATGCCATCCTCAACGACAAGGCGGATCGGATCGGCACATTCGCGCAATAAATCCAATACAGTTTTAAGATCTAACTAACCTTTAGTTTCGTCCGCTGGTTCTCCACCTCTTGGTCTCGACGCGCTCTTTCTTCTGTAAAGATATCTACCAATGCTTCTTGCTCCTTGTTTGCAGTTTCAAGTTGCTTCTGAACATTCTCCAACTGGAAAACAAAATATGGAAGGACTTGGTTACAAAGACTAAAATAATGCAGTCTGACCTTTCAAACCCTTCAAGCCATTATTGGCTCCAGTAAATCGCATCGCATGTGTCATGTCAGTATATTTTGTGACGCCTAAAATGTTTCTATAAATCACTACACCAAACTGTAGTGAAAAAGAATAAATTGCCCTCAGTAGGTGCAAAGTTGAATAAAATTCTGGTAACCTGTAATTGGGGTAACGCATGGCAAGCTGAAGTTTTGACTATTTTGCTCCTTTTAAAAACTTATTGCAAAAATGAACCCCACCAAAAACTTTAACCACAAATTGACTCCGACCTCGCGCTGAGGTACTCAGCACTATCGATGCTGGCACCGACCCTGCCACGGTGGTGGCAGGGGAGCTCGCTGACTGATGTGGCAAAGGGGTCAGCCCCGAGGCCTTTGGCACTAACCTCCTATAACTTAAAAATGTAGTAGGCACACCTTCAACACAAAGAAGGCCTTATAGTAGTTTGTTGCTTTACCAAAGAAGGCCTTCTTAGGATGAGTCCCTCTTCTTTGAATGACCATTATTAAGCATACACACACATGTTCAAATTCTTTGTTTTTTTTTTAAAAAAAGGTACTAATTACTTTTGCAAAAATATACAGTTCACATTAGCTAAACATAAAACATACTTTCGATTAGCTGGTCAGAATTAGGCATATATAGGCATGATTTGGATAAAGAAGAAAATAAATGTGTTGGTAGCATGAGACATCACACCACTGCACCACATTTTGCATCGTTGTATAGAATAGCCTATTACCCTTTTACCAATAGGAGGTTAGCGCCAATACCTCTGGTGCTGACCCCCTTTGCCACGCCAGTCTCCCCACCCACCACCGTGGCAAGGGTCAATGCCAACATCGCGATCTCAGTGTCAGTCCGATGGTGCAGAGATCAGGGGCCATTTTTTGTTGAACTTTTTTGGCGGGGTTCATTTTTGCAGCAAGTTTTGAATAAGGGCTAAATAGTAAAAATTTCAGGACAAGCACACAGTATACTACCAACAGCCCCACAGGTAAAAGTTAGTATTGCTTACCCTTTCAATGAGAGACTTATTCTTGTCCCGTTCGATATGTAATTCTCTTGACAAAGATTCCTCCATCTTCATGATACTATCACACAGGGAAAAAAACAAGAATGAAGAGGAAAAATCACTCTAAGTTCCAAATCTTATTTCATGCGAACAACTAAGTGTCATTTGGGGAAAACCTTTAACAAGCAATCCATTGGATTAGGACCTTTGATATATTGAACACTGAAAAACCAAATATCTAAGCCAAGCTTTCATGATATTGGGTTTGATATTAAATGGTGTCATATACTTCTGTTTGGAAATAAAGTGATTTTAAAATAAAAATTTTACATGAATTTTGAATTAAACAAACAAGTTTCTGCTGATCATACATCAGGAAACAATTTTAATAATTCAAAAAAGGGTACTGATGTTAACAAAGGAATAAAAAGGAACATGTGGCAAATGTTAAAGTTCCTGGAATAAACACCCATATGTTGGCTAAATTCAACTACAGTAACATTTAACCTCTCAACATTACTTAAGATTTCAGATTTCAACTGATTACCGCCTATTATTGTCCATACAACTGCCAGTAAAACGTAAAAAAGAAATGAATGAAGCACTGGTAATAGCTACCTTTCTTTTAATGACGAATTTTCATCGGTCAACAATTTGATAACTGTCTCAGGGTTATCAACAGTTTGTCCATCTCCATTATTTGTTACATTTCTTTCCTGTAAAGCATATATATCAGTTGTCTCAAAAGGAAAAAAAAATGCTCTTGATATGTAAAGAACAAACCAAGGAAAATTTGCAAAATGTAAAGAAGGATAGATTAGGACATTCAGTACATCTTTAATGACCATCTCTCATTGCTCTTCAGTTTTTTCTTACTATAATTTACACTGTACTTAAACTTCACTCATCTGCATTCCTTTTTCTGGTACTACATACTTTGTTAACTTTTAATGGGAGGAATGTTACTGTCTTCCTAAGGTGAGAGGTCATCTCTACTGAAACAGTCATCTAGAAGAAAGTAAAACTATGAGAGATCATCCCATGTCAACTATTTTCCATCACATAATTACTGGAATAGAACAAGGTATGTTTTTTTTTTTTTTTTTGTCAGGATGACCAAAGGAGGTCATCCAATGTAATTAAGATGGAGGAAAAGAACAAGGTAGGGTATTATCATTTGCTTCTTTTTCTTTTTTTTGGTCCCATAGTGAGATAAGTTGTGCAGAGTACATTCATCTTATTGTTCCTGAGGCCAAAAGGAAATCAAACACTTCAACAGTAAAGGATCTACCAAAAACCAATCCAAGCTTTGTGCTATCTGCTATGTTGCAGCCATTATGAATGCAACTTACTGTGTAAGATCATGATAAAGCTTATTTAACTACCACTATACCCACAAATATTGGAAACAGAAACAAAGTTTATTACATGTAGAGGAACACAAATACCTCTGACTGATATCTTGTTGTCCCTTCACTTCTTATTGCTTCACTAGATGGAATTAAAGGCAAAGTATTCTCATTGTGGCATGATTTTTCAGGTGTCTTTAGAATATGAGAAGTTGATCTTGATGGGGTGCCTGAAGTCTGAGCATCACTATCATTACTTGTATGTGATAGACCGTGCAGTAGTGGTCTCGTATATCTTAAGGTCCTTTTGGTCTTCTCAACTGTCTGCTGAGCTGTTGTTCTTAAAGAGAATCTGCTCTCAGGAAGACTTATTTTACTTGTGTTCAAGGATGTTATTCCAGTTTTGCTATTGTTATTACTTGATCCAGAATATGGACTTCCAAAACTTCTTTTTCTTTGCAAATAATTTGAACTTCTACAGCCTTCAGGAGATTGATCTGATGTTGGTCCTGTGTGTGGAGTATTTTCAGGTGAAGTCTCTATTCCAACAAAATAATAGGGTACTTAATAAAGCAATTGTCTCATGCATCAACTATATAATTAGCATATTTAGCCTATGTCTTGACATATGTTTGGCAATGGATGTACAAACATGAACACACGAGGGAAGTTGCCAACTGACATGCATGCCAGTGTATTTGTTTGAATCAACATATAATAGTATGTCCTTAGAATGAAACAAAAAAAAATTCTCAGTTGTTAGCACAGGTTATGCAGAAAAACTGTGTAAAAGAAAACCTCTGCCAAAAAGAAAACGCAAAGAAAAGAAAGAACTAAGGTTGCTAGGTTCAAAGGTATGCATGCATGCGTTCAGGGCTATCTAAAGTTCCAAACCAATTTGGTTTATCTTGTTTTGTACTATGTAGTTGAAAAAAAATACAAATATTAAGCTATTAACCAAACCAAGTAATCCAAATAAAGCAAGCAGGGAGCCCTGCGTCACTACCTACCTTTATATTCTCTCCCAGATTTTCTGTTAGCAGAATTGCCACCATAACCTATTCGATGGCAATTATCAGACCTGAAACAGAAGTAAGTGTTTTCCATGGTAATTAGACTCTAATTAGAATTCTTCAAAGAACTGGTATGCCTACAGACAACAAATGGACAATGCAAAACGACATGACAAACCAGTATTTCTTCTGCATTAAATTTAATCGTGCTTCGAGTCTTGCAAGGCTATTTGTGCGTTCAAAGTCCTGCTTATCATGAGCTGGTTCTACAAAGTTGACTTCAAGTACACCTGCAAGTTATAATGATTACACATGGTCTGAAGAAGGGACCTACAGACCCCTTAGGCACAATTTCTACATCAGCTTCTCCACTAAGAAGTTGAAGTGTCGCTGTTTGACAGAATCTGATTCTGCAGCAACTTACGGCTATGAAGGAGAAGCTGTCTGTCACCAGCTTCTTCCAGTATCAGCTTTCCACACATGAAGAAGTTGTGCCAAAGGGGCTTATAGAAGGATTTCTTACCTATAACACCACGCCCTTGAATTCCAGGTAGAGCCCACACTCTCCAGAAAGGCTAAAAATACATATATACTTCTGATGAGACTCGTATCCTGACTGTTATAATCACCTAAGACAGGCTGATGGCCATGCTTAGAACAAGAAATATTCAGTTGATTACCAAGCGTAATAAGAGAAATAAGGTGTGCGATAAGTCCATAAACTTGTGTGGGCACGTTATCATTTATCCTCAACGTGATGATTGCACATCTAGATCCTTAGATGTGTAGGTGTACCAATAGAAGCTGACACTGAGCTTAATTGGAAATGTGGCACCTCAATCCTATTTAAGCTAAAATATGACAATGCTATTGCCAACTACCATCAATTAGAAGCATCGAAAATCAACGGCACGCAGAAACAAACTTTATTATTCAAACAAAAAAATATTAGTTTCCCAATGACTTCAAATGGTGAAACATTGGCTGGGTGCATTCTGCATAGGCCAGACCACCAGAGATGTATCCCTCATCTTCCATTATCTAAAAAAAGGTGATAGCATGGTCACATTGTGGTTTAGATTGAGCTAAGTTATCATATCATCTTTAACTACCGAAGGTTTTTGACCTTTTTTGACACTGCTTTACAAAATTACAGACCTATATGTGCAGCTTGCAAGTAGGAACCAAAGTGACATGCCCGCAACTTGAAGAACCCAAGTGAGATGCCCAATTGACAACAGGACCATATGGACCTATGGTGCATTTTACTCCAAAAATAGATCAGCTTAAAACATAAGAGTTACAGAGAAATTTAACATAGAACATAAATGTGCAAATCCCAAATCTATTTACTTTCCATTAATTGTAAAATTGGTATATGGATGTGCAGTCATTTTAGAAGCTAGAAATAAAAATGTATTTATTTTCATCATCATAAGAATATATATGTGGCATAACTAAATGAATACCTTTATCAAGCGGTTCTTGTGGTAAACATTAAATCCTTGAATGGGAATATGATGTTTTGCATCTTTAACAAAACCAATTGTAACATCAGTCATCATCTAGCATGCAAAGATGAGGAACCATGCACAAAATATGTTAAGGGATCAATGCTGACACATCACTATACAAGAAACGATGGGTACAGAACTTGTAATCTTTACATCGATATCCCTCGGAAATCCATCAGTCATCACTGGTTTGTAAATAACATGATTCTTCATCATCATGTCACCAATAATATTATGATGTTCAATCTCTTTGCCTCGTAAAATCATTTGGAATACAGATGGAACTCGAAGATACAAAATCGATGCATAGCTCTGCAGAAAGGAAGTAACATCAGGTTGACATATATCCTCTGCACAATTTATGTAAGTGTGCTAAATTTTCCAATGAACTATTTATGGCTCATATGTTTACTACTGTCTTTTCTACTGCAGAAAATTCACCATAGAATTAGTGGATTAGCAAATAGCACTACAATCAACCAAGCCTTGTTATCATTTCTAAGTCTGCCTTAATAAAATGATATGCAGTGCCTTTGCATGTTCTCTAAGAAAATAAGTAGCCATCCAACACTAAATGGTATTCCTAATATCAATTATGATTCAGAGTAGAGGGCTCTTTTTTTGTTGTCTTCACTGCAATTTCTTCTCTCTCTTTTTACCATGATTTTTTTGTTTTTCTCTTTGAAACTAAAATTTCCTTTTTCTTTTGATACATTAACTGCAGAGGCCTCCTCAGGAAAAAAGAAAAAAAAAAGCATTCAGAGCATTGCTTTGGCACAAACAGACAAAGTAAATCTGGAACCTACCTGCAGTGAATGTCTATATGTAAAAAAATGTCTGGAGTTTGGAAACTGCTTTGCCAGCTGGATATTTTTCTGATCTCGGTTACCACCTCTAATTTGAATATCCTGCCATCTCAAACATCACTAAATTTCATATTTAACCACATTTTCTGTTGCTGGCTATATGACTTCATTAATTATTAGTTGGCACTCACATTTACATCAGTATCAAAATCAAGCTCCAACTCTCCCTGTTCATTCTCCCATAGATTGTATATAATAATCCGAGTCCCTTGTTCCTTGATTGAGCTAAACTGTACTATTATAAAGCCATTAGACACACAGAAGAGAAGATGAGGACAACGGTAACAAAGTACAGAGAAAAAAAATCATTTAAGGAACTAAGCCAAGAAAAGAAGAGACATCAGCAACAACGATCAGTACTTTATTTTTATGATATGCCAGGTTCAACAATGTGTCGCGTAATCTAACAGTAACTTGGTTTTACTACATTGGTAATGTATGTTTTTGTTTGCAAAGCTGTGCCCTTTCCTTTATTCTGCAAACAATGAACAAGTTATTCTGAACACATTCAAAACACAGCTATATCCGCATTTAGAACCAATAAAATAATATAATATAAATACAACATAACATAACATAAACCTCTTGAAGAAGTTCTGCTTCACTGGAATAAGGGGACCATTCTATTATCGTTGCTAAGCTTGTCTGCCAGTCAATCGATGTTGTCCTCATCATCCTTTTCCAATATTGTTGTCCCTTTTCATAATCAATCTGCAAGTATACAAACATCATGCATGCTGTGGTTAAAACGAATAAAGGAAGACATTAACTAAAATTGCAGAGTTTTGATTCAATCAGCTAACTTAACTGATGTCAAAGGAACCAGTCTGTAAAATGGTAAAATTGATACAACAACACAAGATGAAATTGAGCTTACCATTGGAACAATAATATCATCTTTCCTGGTCTCTCTCAGGAATGTGTAAGATAGCATGCCAATACTTTGTGTGCGCCTTTTATGCCAACCAGGTCATGAGGGAAAAGGATCAGCATCTTGTCCATGTGGAACAAAATATACGAGACATAATTTGGTCAAGATTAAAATGTGTTCACACAATGGGACAGGAACCTACTGTTTACACATTATCAGGAAATATTTACTGGAATTGTACTCAGTGAATAGAAAGAACTTGCCATGTTCTAACCTCGACAGTCAGATAATTATATATCACTTGGCCAAGATGATGATGAAATATTGAGACACATTACTTTAAAGAAAAATTGGTTTGGTGACATTGAAAAGTGAAAACCTGCGACCATCATCCTGAAGACGCGACAGTTAGAAACGTTGCTGACTTTACATTCAGGATTTTGCCAAACAAAGTTTTGCACTCTCTGGTAGATCCTGAGCTTAGAACTATACCATCCATATTAATATTTGCCACAAGAAAAAAAGTATATTATTATGCTGCCTAAAACCATAAAAAACTTTATGTTGTCAAAGTACTTTTGCCTCTATTAGTTGTCAAGCTAGGAAAGCTTGAGTTGACATATTCAGAAACATGCTTTGGTTTTGAATGGAGGAGTGATAATATGGAAAATGGTAGAAAAAAAATCAGAATAACACATATCTTGCAGTATTCAAGGTAACAGAAGATAACCTTCTTCCGCCATTACCACAACTACGTGATAAGACTAATACATCAGCACCGAGTCGCATTGTACTTGTCTTGAACCCATTTCCATCTGATGAGTGAGTTGAGCAAATTAAAATACAACATTTGATAGAGATACAAAAGCATGTGGATTCAGATCAATTATTTATATGGCTAAATGGCTAAATGGCTAAATAATTATCCTACCAAAACTTACATTGTCCAATGGTATCTTTCACCTTGCTCTTTGCTGAATAACCCAAAGACATACAATGCCACATTTTATCTGGGTCCATCCCACCACCATCATCTATGAATCAATTTAGAATGAAACCTCAGGTATGATATACACATTTACAAGCATCTAAAATAACACGATTTCATTAGAACTGTGGACAGCAAAACCAATTCTAGCATGTAACATGCAATAGGGTTTAGTATGAACTGAAATTTGGCATTCAATTCTCAATATTGTCACATGTGGCATGTTAAACCAGGGTTTTGGAAAATGGAACATGAACAACCCTAGTCGTTCTAGCCTTCTCAACTCTTTACTAAATACTACTCAACTTTTCAACTATGCCTCCTTGTTTGCCCTTGGTAAATACTCCTAGATGATATCTCTCGCAAATAAAGCGATTCAACTTTCCCAATGCAATATAAATGAAGAGCAACAAAGTCATTTGATTGTTTTCTTAATTATTGTGTCCAGGTTCAAAAAAGACCTACATTTGGGATGAGAGGAAGTATCAATTTCAACCTTGGGGGTATGAAATAGATACAGTTTTAAGCAATGTAGAAGATGGATTTGATTCACAACAGAGGTTTGGCGAAAACTGATGACTTGTGTCAAATAAATCTAAACACCCATGCATGCAAAGCAAGATAGTTTCTCACCTTCCACAGACACCATTCGAGTTCCATCTTTCTTATTCTCCAACATGTCAATGTTCACATAAGTAGCTCCATTCGCAACCTTTTAAAGAAATGCTCTGCCTGAGTAAGCAAGAGGAACCGACACAGTAAACAAAAACAATGTTCTATTTTCAGTCAAGTCGTACTTCGTCCAGAGAGTTGTCAAGAAGCTCCGCGAATGCTGCACATGTTAGTAAAGAGCATACATTAACAAAGTTGTTGCTGCCAACGTTAGCGAACTTATGGTCGGCTGCATGCATGGGCATATATTCGGTAGTAGATAATTGAAATGGGAAAAATAGACCGTACCCCCCAGTGCCCACTTGTGGCTCGTTGCATTTGAGTGTAGAAATCTTGGATGGACGCGAATGTGGTCCATTCCCGAATCTGACAACCAGAAAATCTCAGTGAGCAACAACAAATGTATCTCAACTATAAGCAGAAAAAGCAATGTATCCGGTGTTGTAACCAGTGTTATGGATAACGGTTGATACGGCCGTATATACGGACGTTAGTACGGTGACGCTAACATCTCCGTCACGTTTTGATGAAACGGTGGTTGTTGATCGTTCCAGTATGCATAATTGCCGTCATTAGCGACTAAAAAAACGACCGTTTCCGACTAATCAGCCGACTAACCAGGCGTAATTACGATTCTTCCGAGTAATCGATATGTTACTTGGGATTAATTTAGTGTTGTTGATACCGTATGGCATGCTTTCAATATTTCCTTTATGCATTGCAAACCAAACCTATCAGTATTTGGTGTACCACTATGAATGTTCAGACCTACACTTTATGCTATGCTTGTTTTATTTGAAAATAGTATGTATATAGTCAATATATGTACTTATACGCAATTATCTGTCAAAAAACAAGCTATTTATCAGCTATGTACACATATTTGCACAAAACGTTAAATTTCCGCCAAATTCCGATTAATCGTCCATATTCCGATTAATCGTTGACGGTACCCTCTCCGTCCGACATCCGTATTCCGTCATCCACAACACTGGTTGTAACAGCATACTGTCTTGAAACAAAGTTGACTCCCACACAGAAGAACATGCAACAGAAACAGAGCATCAAGGTACGTTGTGAAAAGAACTAGAGAGTATAGACAAAGATTAGAACTTTGTGCAGAAAGCAGAATATATCCCTGAAAAGCTAGTCCATCCATGCATGTTTTTTTCCAGCTTTACCACCACCATAATCTAATTCTCTACTCTCTAGCAGTAGCACAGCGCTATATTGGGGCTGGGATTGACAATGGGTTAAATGTAACTTGATGCAGTACTTTTGCATGAACATTGAAGAAGCAAGTAGTCGATTTATGCAAGCTGCAACAATACTCTCCGTTTCTATCCATTGGAAGCATAGCAACATCGGCGAAGGTAGTATTAGGGTAATAGTAGAAGCTTCGAGAATCTGTTCGGTACCGGATCGCAGCGTAGGGTCGCCGCCGAGCAGGTCCGGCTTGCCGTCGTAGTCCCCGGCATTCCAGAACTGCCTCGTCACCCTCCTCCTCCCGCGCGGAGGAGGAGGAGGAGGAGGAGGGGCAGAAGGCCGCGGTAGCGGATCGAGGAATCCCGGTGGAACGGCGGCGGCCAGAATCCTAGCCCTCTTCTCCGCCTCCCGGCCACTGCCAGCCATTGCCACCACACGCCGCGGCCTCTTCCCGGCGCCGCCGAAGCCGGGGTCGGGGTCGGAGTCGGTTTCGCTGCTGCTGACGTCGATCACCGCATGCGCCTCGGTGTCTCCCTCCCCGCCGCCCGCGGCTGCACTGGGCTCACCGGCGGCCGGTGCCATGCGGCGAACGGGGAAAGGGAAGCGGCAGTTACTACTGGAGTAGTACTAGCTAAGCTTGAGCCGCGACGGCGTGCTCAGTGCTCTGCTTTGTAGTAGGACTAGGAGTTGTAGTATAGCTAGGCGGCCTAGGCGCGCCGCTCGTGGTGTGGGGCCCACGTGGCAGACGCAGAGGAGGGTATAGAACTAGAGACACGCCATAGAGACGTGGAGTACTACAGGGTTGGTCAGATGGACGAGACGTGGCGTGGGAATCGGGCAGGCGTAAGCATTGATGGGTCACATCGGTGGCGATGCACTGGCGTGTGCTACTCCTCTATTGTTAGAGCAAGTACAATATCAGGTTATAAACAAGCTGTAAACATATTTTAAAAAGATAAATAAGGAGAGAGAAGAGCAGCGGGCTATAGATTTGTAGCCAGCTCTAGCACGGACTTTAAGACGTAGTGTATATATGACAGGTGGGATCAGGTATTAATAGTATAGTAAACAACTATTTTATAAATTGCTATTACATTGGCTATAGACGATTTAGAGCTAGTAGTGGGCTACACTATTGACCTTGCTCTTCCTGCTACTCTGTCCGTCCTAAAATATACTACTCCCTTCGTCTTGTAATATAAAGGATTTTAAGTTTTTGTTTGTAGTGTTTGACCACTTATCTTATTAAAAAAAATTTTAGAATTATTATTTATTTTTTTTACTTACTCTATTATCCAAAGTACCTTAAACACAACTTACCGGTTTTTATATTTGCATAAATTTTTTGAATAAAACAAGTGGTCAAACAGTGCAAGCAAAAACTCAAAATCCCTTCTATTATGGGATAGAGAGAGTATAAGTTTAGATAATATAACACATCTAATACGACATATTTATTATCCTAGAATATGTCACATCCACTCAAAATTTTTTATATCATAGGGCGGAGGGAGTAAGAGATTTTAGATGGATTTGGCTTATACACTGGGACGAAGGGAAGGGAGTACTTCCTCAGTCTATGACCAGAATACAATAATCTAAAAGTAGATGGGTATTACTCTCTTTATTTATATTTATAGCTAAAATTTATTATATTTTAGGATGAAGATAATCCAATATCTAGATTCATACTCTCTCTCCATAAAAAAACTCAACTTAGGAGGAGATCTCTCCTAGAACAATGAAAGAATAAAAGGATAGTCCAAATTCATTGTCCCATCTTCTTTTTACAGATAGAGTTTTTTTTTTTTTTGACAGAGATAGTATGCACATAGGATTAGGTGATGTTGGATTAGGTGATTTCCATCTAGCTCTACTAGGTTACTAACTCCCTCGATCCCATAATATAATACGTGCTTGTATTTTAAGATTTAATCTTTAAAACATTTGGCCAACACTTAGTATAATATAAAATAAATTTTATTTGTTAAAAAAATATATCATTAGATTGAAAATTAAATTTACTTTCAAATGGTTATAATTTTGTTGCTATAAAGTATATGAGAAATTAGAAGCTATGAGATTATTTTCTCATTAAATCCGAGAAAGTTATTAAGATGATAGATGGTTAGATTGAAATATGCCTATTAAATAATTTTCTTAATTTAAAAATATAGCTATCATAATGATGATAGATAGAGAGAGTAATATTTTGGGGACGCAGGGAGTAGTAGTACTACGCTACCCCACGATGGAACAGTGGATAGGAAGGTGGTGGTGGGGCCACACTGTACATCCACGAAAATGATCACACGACCCAGTACTTTCTTCAGAGGTGGGTCCACGTATTTCAGAGCCGAATACGGGTACAACGATGATGGATTGGACACAGATGGACACAGACTTCTATAGGGCACTCGGATGAAAGTACTATCTCCATTAAAAAAACAATTTAGAAAAGGTTTTTCGACAACGAATCTAGATAACCCTAACCCTATGTCTAAATTTATTGTACTAATAAAAGTCACATATTACTTTCTTTTTTTTTCCGGAGAGGATAGAGGATTAGCAATCCCCGTTGTACAGCCTTCAAGCATAACCGAAATTTTAGTTTTAGACTTAAATTTAAGTAAATTTTAGGACTTTCTCATCATAGTTTGCTTTTTTAACATTTACTTCCAAATCATTGAGAATATATATAAAAAACTTTTATTCATAAATTGCATTTTAATCGTTAATAAGGCCGCATCCATTCAGTCATCTTAGAAAGAAATTTCCAGTGCACACTAAATAAAAACTCATTAATTAAGTCCTAGTTACTACTCTAGGAGTATCATATAAATTCATATGATGAGGTGGATGAGAGAAATAAAGAGAGAAGGAACCACATCTCATACAATTGGCAGCCTCTATGAGAGATAAGAGCAAGAGGTCAATAAATTGATAGGAAATAAATATAGTAAAATTAATATGGTGTATTGGGGTAAGTATGTTAGAGGTAATTTATTGTATATACTATCTCTTAATTAATTAGTTGATGACGTGGATAAAATTAGAGGTGTCTTCACATCCAATATAAAACTGCTCTTAGTACATCTATCTAACCTACTTTAAAAAAAAGATTATTTAAATCGTCACATTTAGTTTTTCATCCATCCGTTGGACCGTTGGTGGTGCTTCATGCGCCGCCGTGGAGCCGACTCTACGTTCAGGTCAAACATATGTTCGCTCGCGAATACAACAGCCCTGGCCGCACCACTGGCGCCCACAATCCCACATATAACTTTAACATGTACCTATTGATTTTTTTTTTCGCTTTTGTTTGGCAGAAGGCAATTCCAAGAAGGCAGCAAGTGATACTTTGATCGTATTATTTTTTTTTTTGGCATTTACAAATTTACCACCGGTTTTTTTAATTTTGCAAGGATGCCACTTGAATGACAGTTCTAGTGTTATTTTTGTAATTTTCTAGTGGTAGTCTTGCAATAATTATTCAAAATAGTGGTTAATTTGCAGTTGCCCTATTTTTTTTTTCTATTTTCAAAACTGGAAAGAGTTTCTCTCTTTTTTTAAGAACTTAAGAAGAATTAAGCATTATTGATTAGAGTTTTTCTCTAATTTCTTTTCCTTTTTTAATCTAATCTAAACTACTTAAAAAATTGATAATTTTCCGTTCATCACATCGTGATCATCCATCGTCCGAGAGCGACGCGTGCGACTCAGTGCTCATCTGCTTCCAACCCCACGTCGTTGGTCTGTCCGTGTGCACGCTCCCCTCTTCGTGTCCGGTTCCAGTTCATCTTGCTTCCGCCATGCGATGCGACACAGTCTATTTCTGCACTTGATCTTTATTCCTTAAACTTATATTCTCATGCGCGAGGCCTTTTAACTTACATTCTCATTCTCATGTGCGAGGCCTTTTAGCAACCAACATATATTGACTTTGATATGCATGAAACAAATCGGCAGATCAATATTATCGGTGATATGGGCCTGAGGTACTACATACAAAGGGAAAAGTCCGCCTCAAGCCCACATGGCGCTTTCCGACCTAGGGGTTTGGGGGGGGGGTCGCACCGGGGCTGGTGTGCTAGCTATCCCTCACGAAAGGGGTCGGGCCGCCTCAACCCCCTCCACGCACCGCCACACGTGTGTGGTTTGCGCGGACACTCCCAGCGCCCACCCACTGCGTTTATTGAGAACTGTAAGTGTTGGTATTTCTTAATGACATTACTAGAAATATAATTCCCAGCAATGGCGCAGAAATACTCCTGGTATATTATGGTTACAGAGTTCATCCGCAAGCGCACGGTTATACCATTGTAGTATTTCACCCGAGAGTATTCCAAGGATATCGTATTTATTTTATCCCGTGGGAAGATCATGTAGAGAGAGCTTGACTAATAATTTATATATTACTTGTGATAATCATATTCTAAGTAGGGGTTAAGATAATCCAAGGGTAGAATGACACACAAGCATTACTACTCATTCTCATAATATATTATCTTAGCTAGGTGGAAAGAAAAGAGAAAGAAAATCTATTCCTATACTTCTAATATACATAGTATACATACATTCTAGTTAACTGCTATACTAGCTAATACCCTCTATCCGATGCCCTCCTGGTACTTCGAGAAGCCACCCCTGACTGTCAAGTTCCTACGACAGCCCGTCATGACCATACAACCGGGGCTAAATACGGAGGAATACCCTCCCCGGGAAATTAACTTAGGATTATATACCGGCGCGGAGGAATACCCGTACTGAGCTGTCACCATCAGCGGCCCACCTCTCATCCGCAATATATAACAACAAATAATGATATCCCGTAATCTAGACACCACGCCTAAACTACCAGATACTACTCTAATATCATCATCATGACATAGAGTAATTGCATAAGCAAACATTATACCCGCACCAAAGTATCTCCCAGATAAGCTAGCCGTATATTTAGTATAACATGAACATAATGTAAAATAGGTCAGAAAGTATTTCAATACCATAAATATATTTAGAAGAACATAAAAGTACAAAGCTTACAAAAGAGGAAAGGAAAGCTACTAGAGCCATACCCGAACTCTTCCGAAGACTTCCGGACTCCTGATTTCTACTCTATTCCTATTCCACCAGCTAGATACTACTAAACTAAACTTGAGAGAAATGAGAGAGCTATTGCTTGAGGTGTGTGTTGAAGTGAAGAGTATGAACTCCTTAAATAGGCAGGTAATGACGGTTATGGCGGTTGGAAAGGTCGGTAATACCCTCCAATCGCCATAGGGAGTGAATCTCCACCATTCCCTCAAAACCCTGCATCCATCGGCGCTGGCATAGGTTCGGCCGAACCCCCTGGTTCGGCCGAACCAGGAGTCGGCCCAACCAGCCCACATTTTGGTTGGTGGCCTCCTCCGCTGCTTCACTTCGTAGACTTGTGAATTTTGGCCTAATTCATCGTGTCAATTCTGCGTTCTTGGCCCATTCATTTATAAGTCTGATTCTCGACATCGTCCGATTGATTTATCTTCTATGTTGATGTCGATTCTCCTCCACTTTAGTGTCATTCTCTGCAAAAGATTAGTATACCTACTACTAGTGGAATATTATTATTCTAACATATTTATACATTGCAAACATCACTAGTTCTCCTCTATTTTGGTAATATTGACGGTCAAAACTGATCGATAACGACCGTCAATAGTAAGCGCGGCACGTCGCATTAAATGTGACGTGCAGGTGCACTACCAATTGAAGCCGGAATGATTGATGTGACGGCGGGTAAGGCGCCCTGCGCGTGCGCCTGCTGCTGTTAGGGAGCGTGGTTTGCGCCACGCTCCGTCTAATCGCCATTAATGAGGGGCTTTTTGCCTCTCATTTGAACCCAGACCAAATCCCCTTATACTGATCCCTTCGAAGAGATCACCGCCGACCGGTGGGAACTGACGGGCGGAAGTCGCCGTTAATTAAGAAGGAATGACACGGGTGTGCGCCCGTGTCACTCGGCGTGATGGGAAGGGTCCATGCTATGGTAAGGCGCGCGTGGCTCCGCACGTCGGAAGACAGGATAGGTATTAATTGCCTGTAAAGAATGTTTTCCTTGCCGTTGAAGCTAGGGCTTGGACCTTTGTAGTAACCCCTTGAGATATCCATGCCCCAGTGGAGAGAGGACAAATCCCAAAATAAGCATAAAGCACTTGTATTCTCCCAACGAAATCAACCATACACAGAAGTAGGGTGTTACGCTCCCATAGCGGCCCGAACCTGTCTAAACCCTCTGCATCTCCCATCGCTCCCGAGGGGCCTGACCCCCTCTCATTCCCTCATTGGATCTCGATCCTTCACCCGTGTCCCCGGTCCGAACCGGAAAGGGGGTCCCACGGTCCCCCGCTCGAGGAGTCCGCCCTCCGACAAATATGAAGGGACGAACGTTCTAACCTCCTCAAGAGACTCAGCCGCGCGTGGCGCCACCCGTTCGTTTCGCTGATTTATCCACATTTGGTCGCCGAGATGGCAATGCTATGACACTGGGCTATTTATCAATGCATGGCTCCGTTTTGATTTGATCACCTAACCTGGTGCCAAGCATCACGGAGGTGGCCATGGGGTTCGGGATCACGCAGGGGAGGTGCCCTGTAACAACCCTCCCTCCAAAACCGCGTAGCTAGGCCATCCAACTAGCGGGCCCATTTACACATACCATCCCACTTACACTTATGTTCTCGTTTCGTGTAAAAGGGTTAACCCAGGAGTGGTTTGGTTGGAGGGATGTGAGGCCTTTTAAGTTGGTTCCACCCTTGCTAAACCAGCAAGGCGGTACTAAACATGTGCACATAGCTCTCATGAGTCACACATGCCAAATTCTAATTGAGGCCACAATAAGAATGGCAGGCATTCGATCAATGCACCATCCGACAAGCAGCTCCGCAAGTTGTAACCTCACCAACCTGCAAGCTGTAAAAGGGTCATGGGGATCATGTAGCTCTCCACGGCCAGGTTTGCCTGCCTGCTACAGCAGCGAGACAGCCCACTTTCTTAGGAGACCCGCGCCCATGGGTGGGCTACAGTATTCGTTGTTCACCGAACTGCATTTGCCCAGAGAGAATATATTCACAACATAGGTTATGGCATCGATCAATTGATCAGGGTCAGAGCGTGCCAATCAATTGGACAATTGTTTGGTCATCACGGGACATGAAAACTTTGGGCATTGCCACAACGCCACTATCTTCCTCGGGTTTAGAGGAGTGTTCAAGTCACAATTCTTATATTACTCAATTAATATGTAATTTACTTTTTTTTTATTCCTAGAATACACAGTACATGTCTAATTACCCTATTTTATTTCATATCATGCACCTAACCTACAAGGTGGCACATATCAAGGCAGCACAGTCAACGAGCTTTGAGGCTATCACCCCTTAAGAAATGGGTGAAGCCCTTCCTATTTGATGCCAATGCCCAGTGGTGGATCCGCTTATGGTGATGGCGACATGACGGATCTGCTTGGTGCGAGGACCTGATAGCGGCAACCCCGGCGGCAGAGTGGTGGGTCGGGGACGGTTCTGTTGACGCGAATTTGGTCGTCATTAACGGGTTTGTGTTGATCAGCTTCACGCACTGTTGCGGTAAGTTCGCTTCTACCCCCACGTTGTGCTCGTTTTCCCCTCCTTTTCCAACTACATCAGCTATTTGTTGGGTGCTCTGTGCTAGGGGTGGGGTGGTGGGGGAGGGATGAAGCACCGTGCCGTGAGGCGCGGCCTCACTCAACATGGCTTGTTTCGTGCCTCCATGTGCTAGCAGCCTCTGCCTGATAAGGTGCTCGTGCCCCCACAGAAGACACGCGTGGCTCTGCAGGTGCACAACCCTGACTAATGTGGAGACGTGGATCCAACATGGTGAGGCGATACCACTCCCCACATCCCCACACTATGTAAGCTCTTAGAACAGGTACAATAGCAGGCTATAAGCCAACTATAAACACATTTTGAGATGATAAAAGAGGAGAGAGAAGCTGGAGCACGGACTCCAAGATGCATGTGTGTATGCTAGGTGGGACCAGGTATTAATTGTGTAGTATATATTTATAGGTAGCTATTGTATGATTTGGAGCCAGTAGTTGACTATACTATTAAACTTGCTCTTATGTCCCTTAGGGCTCGACAATTTCTAGGGCTTCGGGATGGGATGGAAAAGAGACCTGTGGGTCACCTGAACTTGCCCCCAAGAACCAAATTGTTTTTTTTATTTATATGCAGATTCTATCTTTGGTTTATTGATGAAAGGTGTTTTGTGCGAAAACTTTCTTTACATAAATTGCTTTAAAAAATAAAATAAATCCATTTTTCAAGTTTAAAATAATTAAAACTCAATTAATCATGCACTAACGACTTGTCTTATTTTGCGTACCCGCACTTAATCTTGATTTGTCTTAGCTTTAAACAAGGCCGAAGTTGTGCTCATTACTTCACTTGTGAAATTTAACACTTTAGCCCTTTTATAAAACTTGTTTCACAAATAGACCATAAAAACACTAAAGAGAAATGGACCTTAACTTCAGCCACGAATCTTGGCGTTGAGGTCCAACGTCTTAGCGCCAAGGGTCGTGGCGCCTCATCGAGCTGACATCTGATGGCGCAATGATGACAACCATTGCCACCACATCTAGCCCGATGCCTAGTGGTATTAGGGCTCAAAGAGAGGGAGGAGAAGAGAAAAGAGTGTAGAGTGGCAGTACTGCTCAATTAATCAACAAGGGGGAAGATAACATGCGCTGATAGGGTGGGCTCCAACAACAAGGGGGCAAATTAATCAATTTTAAGAGTTGAGACATGTTCAATACCCAATTTTAGAGTTGAGGGTTGTTTCTAAACACAGTAGTTAGGGGTCAAGTAGATTTATCCCTTTTGTATATTAAGCTATATGTGGACTTTTAAAAGCCTTAAACTATATCTGTTATGATTTCTTATATTTTTTAAACATGATTACAAATGAAATTCAATAAGGTACTCCATTTGGTCATTAATATATTACCTTTTAACACTAATTTTAGTGTAAAAATGTATATATTAATAACTGGAGGGAATTCTATATAACAAGAGCAGGTGCAATAGATGCTTCAAGCCGGCGATAGCTGTCCTCCATGGCTTAAAAAACTAAGTTGAAAGCAAAAGTTGAAGAGAGAGAGAGAGAGAAATTCAGCTAGCGACTAGGTGGTGTTTGGATACAGGGACTAAATCCCTGTCACATCGGATGTTTGGACACTAATTAGAAGTATTAAACGTAAACTAATAATAAAACTAATTGTATAAATGAGAGCTAACCACGAGACAAATTTTTTAAGCCTAATTAATACATAATTAGCACATGTTTACTGTAGTATCACATAAACTAATTATGGATTAATTAGACTTAATATATTCATCTCGCGAATTAGTCCAGGTTTGTGAAATTGGTTTTGTCATTAGTCTATATTTAATACTTCTAATTAGTGTCAAATATCCGATGTGACAAGGACTAAAATTTTAGTCCCTGATCCAAACAGCCCTAGCTAGCAAATAGATGAGCAGTTGGCCTTGCTATATGCAAATGAAGAACATGCAATGCAATAAATAAAATGAAAAGTAATATTCAGAAATCACTGCAGCTTTTTATTGTATCATGTGTCTAGCTATGGCTCTAGGTGACATGAAATTTTTTGGAGCCATTAACTGGCTATACAGCTATACTATTGACCTACTATTGACCTTGCTCTAATAGATTCATATTATTCTATTAACCTATGGATTGTTTGTTAATGCTCGACAGGTATGCAGTACTGCTGGTTTAGTGGCTGACGCTGATATGCGAGTCCAGGTTAATGTGTCAGCGATTGGACCCACATCCGAAATGTTCCGTCTCAAGAACCAAACCAAAATAGAATTGAGTCAATTGACAAGATTGGTAGGGATGTTCTCCCGCTGTTCTCTGGAAAACAAAAACAGTATTGAGTTCTCTACACAGTAAGCGGCTCAGTCTACACCTCTACAGTGCTTACTCAACTAGATTCATATCAACGTCCATCCAGAACAAGTCCAACAATGCACTACACAAGTCTGCTCAAGATGTGGCAACTTCAAACCTTGCACCAGTTTCGGAAACAAAATTTCAGTTCTATTTTCTCTAAACAGTGACACTGTTTGGCACAAGTCGTTTACGGCCTTGTCATTTCCCCTTTGAATCTAGGACTTACTGCGCTCCAGCAGCAGCTGTCCCCCATGACATGTGTGCATATTCACAATATTCACGTCCTCGGTATTAGCATACAACAGCCACACTGAAAATTAGCTGGTTTAGTTGATCTTGGGCTTTGGCCGCCTTGGTCGTAGAAGAAACCAGAGCAGCAGAAAAACAGCCAAGAAAGCAGGAATCGTTGTCAAGTCTAGCTGCACGTCGACTTTTCTTTCACGAGTACATTGCACAGGGTGTAGACTTGAAATGGTTGAGTTAACAGCATTAGCAAATCTGGAAAGAGAAAGCAACATGAGAATCCAGAATACCAGACAACTAATGAGGCTGGTATTGTAGTTGAGGATATTGGCCCATTCATCAAATGAATAATAAATAAACAGAAGTAGAACATTAAGCTATAATCCCTTCATATTTTTATTCGGCGCTTTAAAAAAAATCTCAAGGTCAAGAAATAAAATGGATTGCAAGAAAAAAAAAAAGGTTCCTGTACGCAGCATAAGAACCACTGACCCATGAGAAGCCTCCTCGAGCATTGAAGTAAGCTTTACAGCATCACCATATCGTAATCCTTTGGACATAGCAGAAACCTAAATACAAACCAAACATAAGTGCCATAATATTTTTATGTAAAACAAAGGAAAAAAAAAAGGCACATCAAGAAGCGACTTACCCTTCTCCACAAGCTAACAACAGAATTATACTTTTCAACCAGCACTCTCTCCTGAGCCTTGAAAAGTTTAAAGCCTCGTTCACCTAAATATTGTTAAGGCCCTTCAAGAAAAGTTTTGAGAGCAAGCAATACAAATGAACTAATAGGCTTGTGGCTTTCATCTACTTAATGGTAAAACCCAACTTTTTACAGAAGACATTAACCTGTTCTTGGTTGAGGTTCAACCCACAACCTACACTATAAATACCAGTCGGAGGACTATCGACATAGGGGTCATTTTAATTATCTCACTGCAGAGAAACTAGCTGATGTCTTTACATAGTAAAAATTTTGGAATGTAAAAATCAACTAGTGTAAAAGTCATGCTCTTCAAAGATTCAGCTAGTTCACATGGAAACATGACACATACATAAAGTTGATCCATCTCTGTTATCTTTTTCAAAAAAAAACAACATGATTCCCAACAAACATTAAATTGTCCGGAATTTGAATAATGAAACAGCAAAATTTTGTTCTTAGTTTTGTCCAGCAAAATAGTCTGTGGCGCAATTGTTTGTTGCTATTTTTTTGTAAGGTTTCCAGACTCATACGGTTCTCTTCTTTAATGAAATGATATGCAGCTCTCGAGCGTATTAGATTAAAAAAAGCATAATTATTAGGATACTTGTCCTTTCTGTAATCAATTGTTGAATTGCTGAATTGATGATTTGTATAGATTCCTCCACTGCAGTAATGATGTAGTTACGAGCAATAACATCACGTTGAAACTCCGAAAGTTGCCAGCCTTTTGAAGTAATAGATAAGGGATTACAGCCCACAGACCAAGTCCAGTCCTAGAATTATTAGAAAACAGAAAATGTAATGAGTAGCAGACTAAACTATCACTCAATCTGTTTAAGACTGCAGTTTTCTGTACATCGGCAGAATCTCCAAAATATAACTTTGATCACTAAGTTTTATATGAACATGTTGAAGAAAATCTACAGTACAGCATATCTAAGTATACCACATGATAAGTGTTAAAGTCTTTCATATATACTGGTAAAAAAAATATAGAAATTTGACTGCATGCTTTCTGTTGCGAAGGGCAAATGAAAAAATGTAAAAATATTGATAATTTTATCTGGTTCCAGAAAAGAAACATATCCTGCCCATCAGTTAACAAATAGGAAGACTAATAGGTATAGTCGTATGACAAACCTCTGTTGCAGTTTCATGAGCTGGGCTATAAGCCAGATGTGAAGGAAGTAAACCAGATACATACTCGGCAGTTGCAGCAATGGCAGCTTTTACTGGTCTCCTGCAAGTCAGTTTATTAATAGCATTAATGCAGTTCAATCAAACTCAAAATCAGGAGGAAAAAAGGTAGTTTTTGAGGATGGATATTAAGACCTGCCAAAGCCCAAATATTGGCATGGCCACATTTTGCAGCAAGTTGGCTCTGTACAATCTTGTGATTAAACTGGTGTGGTGTTGATGTCAAAAGGTTGACCGATGCTAATGAAACAAAGTACCAAACAAGTGGTCTAAGCGTTCTCTTCTTCAGGTTTGGAATGCCCAAGTTAAACTGGTCTAGCCACCATTTTTTTCTTAACTTGTGTTCATTAAATTATGTAGCCTTATTCTCACTGCTCGACAATGCTCAAGGCTCAGTTTGAATCAGATTATTGAGCAGATTGTTGCTGCAGATTATCTACTTGATTATAGAGATAAATAAAATATTTTGATAAATAAACTTAAAAAGGAACTTAAAATAAGTGGTCTAAGCAATATAGTAGAAGAAAGTTTTCTGAGAAAATGTATTTTTCGAAGAGTAGAGCCAATAATCTGTTTCAACAATCCAGTAAATTTTAAAAGGACTGGGCCAAAGTCAGGTTATCGCAACTAACTATGAGGGGTCCACATGTGTGCATAAACTGAATGAACCCTAAATATGGTCACCGCTTCAGTTGAACATGTCAGATTCTGGTCCATTTTCAAACGGATGAACATAAATTTTCAAAACATTAAATTTCAATTTAAAGTTGGCCTGTGATCGAGCCCAGTGTTTCTTTTTTTCTAAAATCAAGAATGGTTACAATTTGGTACATGAAAGACAAGACTGTATAATAGATTGCGAAGGTAACCAACTGGAAACCAAATAAATCATGTGTATGATATGGCAATCCTACCTCAAATCCCATAAGATTGACCTCCCATTGCACTGCAAGTGGCTTTCCCAAGAATCAACTTCTGATTGAACTACTACAACCATGTTTGAAAGAGATTTGGCTTGATAATGTTTATCCAATAATAGGGGTTCACTATGTATGAACCAGAATATTGGAATCTCCAATGTTGACCTGTGATTTGAGTGTCCTCCTGCATATAGAAGAGAAATCTAGCTTACAAACTTGCTCACGATATTAACCACTAACGTACCTAAGTAAATGTAATGTTATACTGTCACACAGAAATGGCATTAGTAACATGCCATCAAATCTCAACTGATTATATTGTTAACACTTTTGCACTAGAAAGTAGCTGTCAAAGGTTTGTGTTTGCAGGCCTACTGATATCAACAAATAACAAATACACAATATAGGTAATATTTAGCAATAATAGATTAAACAGCTCAGCCATGACCCATGAACTTCCCCACTGCCATTTTAGCCTCGATCAATATCATTCAACCCACTACTGTAAAATCTTGGCCTCCTTGCACATATTTTTTGTTCATAATCTCTCTACTGTAAAAAAAGAGTTGTCCTCTCTGGCTCCCCCCATGTAAAAAGACCACCCTGCCTCAAAAAAACACTCCACCCAAAAACCACCTCTTCCTCCACGTAAGAAAACCACCCTACCTCAAAAAACCACCCCACCAAAATCCTGTGTTTTTACAACCAACTAAAAGAACTGGATAGGAAAAACTTAACCCCGTAAAACCATCATCCCGTTGCTAAGCACAGGCATTCGTCCTTGTTCCTTAACATCCCGTTGAAGGCACGGGCATGTCACTAGTTGCTCATAAAGAATGCAGTTTTTTTGTCCTAGGGTACCTGTGTCTTCAGTCAAATTCACCACGTTTTAAGTGATTCGAATGTTCAAAAACAAATCATGATCATAGTACATATAAAGGTACAAACCATCAAATTTCCATTCTCAATAAAAAAAAAACAATCAAAACTATTCATCATGGAATAGATGCACAATTTGTGTTGTATAGATCCTGACAAATAGGATAAATCTGATATCAGATTTTTGCCAGTCTGTATAATGTTGAGTGTACAAAAATCATGATTCTTATTGGAATTTTTATAGCATTAAAATTATGTTCAATACAAAATATTTAGCATTTTATGTTCATTGGTCCATAAATTGTAATGTCATATGATTTAGCATCTTCTACTATGCAGAACTTGATGTCTTCTGTTCCTATATCATGAAAAGCAAAGAAAATGTGTACACCTTTTTTTACGAATACGAATGAGATTTGCGTATCGTTTAATTAAGCAGGAAAAAAAAAGAGGCGAGAGGTGAAGGAATTAGCCAACCCCAGCACCCACCCACCAAGGTCTTACAAAACACAAAAAACACACACACACACACACATGTACGCACGCACACACAACACCAAACACGAACTTCGACTTCCTAGGATGTGTTTGGTTGCAAGGATGGGATGGTGCCATTTTTAGGAGTGTTTGGTTTAGGGATGAGTGAGTTGGGTTGGTTTAGGGACTCCCTGGAGAGGAATATTCCTCTCAGATCCAGGACCAAGCCATCAAGCAAAATCGGCCGGACAAGCTCGTCCAACCTGGACGAAGCACACGACATCAGCTCGCCTCTTCATCCGCTGGCGCTCGTCTGCGCCAGTCGCCAACTCCGTGAGCACCAGCGCTTCTCCAAGACACCGCGGCCTCTCCTCCGCTGTGACAGGCCGCCAGCTCCACGAACGCCGTCGACTCCCTTGCCTCTAGCCACCACTCTTTTGCCTGTGTGCCACTCGCGGCGATGAGCTCCTCCGCCCCCACACTCGCCGCTCACTGCACCCCAGCCGCTGGGAGCCAGACGGCACTAACGGTCAATGCAAAGTTGTCCATCCCATCCCACCTCAATCCCTTCTACCAAACAAAATACTAGAACCATCCCATACCATAAACAAAACAAACAACTGGAACCATCCCATCCCAAAAAAACTAGGATAGGTCTAACCCATCCCACTTGGTCCCCAAACCAAACACATGCTTAAGGTACAGGAGCTATTGCTTTAGCAAACAGCTCTTGGAGCTTTGAATCTCCTGCCCAGCACCAAAGTGCACCCTCGTTAACTACAGCTTGGATTTACCACAGACACACTAGGGGTAGCTCCATGGAAAACACAATCATTTCTATGTTTCCAAATCTCCCAGGCAACTAAGATGACTCGCTAATTGAGCCTCTCCCAGGCGACTAAAATGTGCATACCTTTGAGCGAGTTGTGCTCGCTTAACCTCTGTAGCTGATGTTGGAGAATGGCAGAATCAAGATATGTATGGACAGTTGACTTATAGGTACCATTAACCAACAGAAGTGGCACTGCAGCTGCACGACGTGCCATTGAAAATGCCATCATCAAGGCAGGATCCTCTGATAATGACAACCTATATATCAACAACCATAACAAATTAGACTGGAAAAAATAATTACATATTTAGTTTATAGAGGATATAATATATCTTGTAAGTACATTTAACTCCCTTCTAGGTATTGCACTCTATAATAAGCTTACAAGGTTCTACTAAATTAAATGGCGCAACTAAATTCTATGCACAGAAGATCCATGTCAGAGACAGGGGGGACGGCCAGTGGCCTGGCCCCCTACAACGATTTCTTTTCACACATAATCACCTAACTAATTAGGTAATTAACTTAAGTAATAGTGTATTAGGCCCCGTCCAAGACTCATAGGCCCATCCCAAGTCTAAATCCTGGCTCCGCCACTGCAGATGGTTGATTTGTAACTAACTGAACTAAGTACATATGATTAATAAATTAGTTAGCAACCTGTAAGGGTATCCATAACAACTTGCAACTTTGCAATGTAAGAATTACTAGTAATGTTGGTAAAAGACTGATAGAACAAATCCATCAGACAACTTATACAAAATAACTTGTAGTGTGTATATGAGTAACTTGTATATGTCGAACAGAAATAAAGTATCATTCATTCAATAGATAGAATTGTCCTTAGCTTACATCTATAAGCCTTTATGAAATTATTCAAGATAGACTAGGGCTTATTGAATACAAACTACTCACGCACACATGTTTATTGAATATGCAAGTAATTTTGCTTAGGTCACTCCTAAAATTCTACAAGAATTATAATCATGGAAGATAGAGCACTTTACATGATTAGACCAGTCACTAATAGAAAGCATACTAAGTAACTGTTTTCATCTTCCAAACGAAACCAAAGAATTACAATCCCAATCCACCGCCCATTGGCTTGTTTGGGTAGAGAACTGAGTTGTCTGTGGTCGCTCATGTGGCCAGGGTGTCGAAGGCAACACCTCAGCAACAGTGAGTTTCGAGTTTCGTGTTAGCTCCTTGCTTTGGACTTGAGCCACTTAGACATAAGACTTGCCAGTTGATTTCCATGTATTAGATATTGTTTATTAGGGCCTATAAAGGGTACAGCTTTCAAGTGATATCTGAACTCCCTCAGTTCTAATCTCTCCTGATTTCAGATGCACCCATCCCCTGCACTGTGATTATCTGTTCCTTCTGCCTTCGTGAATCATAGCCATATTGACCACCACCATACAGACTTTAGGTCATTTACCCACAGGGTCAGTGGCTCAGTGCACAGCATAAGTATCAAAAAATCAAACACTAAATGGATACAAATCATTGGCGTGGTCCAATCTTTCTAATACTTTTATGATCAATATTGTGCTCTAAACAAGTTTGATCCAGTATTATATTGGACATGCAGACATACGATAGGAATTAGGAAGTCAGACTGCTACAATAAAAAACTAGCCAGGTGCAGATGACTTTCACATATAACTTCCAATATGAATATTAAACCCCTGGTAAGTTAAGCAGGACTACAAACCAAAATTTACAGGATGAAGGTTACATACATGCGTTGACTGAACATTGGCTTCTGGAATTGTAGTAACACAGAACTAAGGCCCTCTGTTACTGATTTTACATTAACAGGAAACTGCTTCATGTTCCTGACTTTCTGCATTACGTTAAAAAACATGTAGAGATAACTGTATTGCATTCGAATATAAGCAACAGAAAAGTTGCCCCTTGAACTTACCTCTTGTGTCACAAAGTACAGTTGAAACAACAACTTATCATAGTAATGGTGAGCCCTATGAGAAACAGAAGGAGCAATTACATGACTCATAGAGCCCCATAACACGGAACCAAGGTGTGCGAGGAATGAATCGCGAGCCACAGTGTAACTATGATGTTCCTGGCACAAGTGATTGGACTTCGTCATTAGAAGTATGATTAAAATTCTATTAACTTAACAAATAAATATTAGACTTCAGCAATTGCATGCACAGTGAATATGTGTTTTTAGTTATCCTGCTTATTAGGGAAAATGTTTTGCTATAGAAACTGATTTTACAATGTTCCTTTTATGTTGTGTAGTAGAAGCTGCTGGACAAAGCTAACCTCTGGAACATCTTTAAATAAGTTCCACTTTTCCATCCTATTCAATGCATCAAGAGCTTTCTTCTTATTAATATCATCCGAATCTCCAGTATTGTAACCCTCCAGTTCACTTTTCAGATCATGCATTCTCTCATCAAGTTCTACATTTGAAGAAAAAATAAGGTTCTAGTTAAAGGGAAGGTCTTTCTGATAAAGCAAAGCAAATTCGTGAACAGTACAAGGCTGTCCAGCAGCTACCATAAACTGAAGATCTCAGCAAAGAAAAGAACACTTATTAGCTTATTGGCATCCACAACTTGTGAGAAAACATGGGCAAAGGACAAAACAATAAAAAAAGAGCGAAGAATGCTGTAATGATTGGAGAGAAACATAAGGAATGTCTTTCATGTATGGTACAAACAGTAGCTCAAGTGCATATAACTTAGAAATATCAACTACAAGTAAAGTCTACCACTATGTAGTAATGTGAATAATTAAAAGGAACACCCAAATTTATGGCCATCAAAAGTACCTTTGCAAAGGGCAAGCTGTACCCTTCTTCCAACACAATGCTTGAAGGCAAAAAGTTCGTATACATCAATCTCTGCCAAAAGGATATCTACTGCATGGTAATTCTGAACCCCAAAAATGGCATCAGATAAACAAGTCAAGAGCTAGTACAAGATGTCATAACAATGTACAGAAACAAAAGGGAAAGTTACACAGCAAACAAGATTGCAAGAGGAAACTTGTTGTCTGTAGTGATTAACATCAGTGGGGTCTTGGGATGCCACTATGTTGTGGAATATCGTTGCCAGTGACGTGCTAGTTATAATGACTTATGGACCACTTGTATATTGAATCGTCAACAGGTCTAGCAAAAAAATGTATTGAGTACAATGCAGAGCAAAATATTTCCAAGCTGCCAAAATATTTCTACACCCTCTCTTCTCTACAGTTCTGATCTCAAAGCTCTCACTCTACTGATCTCAATTGAACTTTACAACAACCCTCGAAAATAAGAGCTAGGGGCAAGAGAAAGAAAAGGAATTTGCATAAGCAACATGTGCACCTTGAAAATCTATGGTGCCTAACATGGAGATTACAAGAATAAGTACCATCATTTAGCCTATGAGATTGAGTAGTAAAAAATAATTTATAAATGAATAAAATAATAATATCCAGTGCATTCTAAGAGAAATCCAGCATACCTCGCCAAAAGATGAGAATCTCTCTCTGATTGTATCTTGTAATTTAGCTTCAGCCTCTTCTTCTATAACTTCTGCATAAGAATGACTATCATAAATTAGTGCCGCAAAGAGAATCTCAGTACAGAGCAAACACATTGTATATATGTTAAGTGTTACAGAAATAAATTGTCAAATTGCAACACTTGCCAGCCCTGATATAGCCTAGCCCCACCAGCAATGAGCCTACACACATATCCCATAAAAAGCTACTAGCAACATGCTTGGACAACCACTTTCGCCAAAAGGGCTAACGTGCAGTTGCAATATTTGGACTGTCAACCATTATGAATTATTCCATATTCCAGAAATGAGCCTACACACATAGCCCATAAAAAGCTAGCAACATGCTTGGACAGCCACCTCTGCCAAAAGGGCTAACATGCAGTTGCAACATTTGGACTGTCCAGCATTATGAACTGTTCCATATTCCAGACTATAAATGGATTATGGAACTAACTTGGTGTCATATAAGCCACCACTGGCCGCCCAGCAATTTGACTATGGAGTCACACTCACCCTGTTCCACCCCAAAAGTCAAAGCTGCATACCAAGATAAGTGATGGCGAAAATCCACACTACATGCTCCACATAGGCCCACATCCACATGTCCCCACACAGACAGTCTAGTACCACCCAAATTCACTTGTGTCTAATCCTCATGTAGGATATGCTCATGCACATGAAGCATCCCCAGAGCTTTTGTCCATGCTTCTCCAAAAGGGGTCAACACAGCCCACACAACGTTATGTTTGGACCCTAAAGTATCAGATGCTACTCTATACATTCATGAATACTACTTGTCACCGTTTACTTTGACATATTAACATTTAACCAGCACTGTTTCGGTGTTATATATGTATCAGGTATGCATGTAGAAAATTATTGAAAGGAAAAAACAATGATTTGCCAGCCCAGCATCCAGATACTGGTCCAGATAATTAGGTCATTTGGTTTCTAGCCCTACTGGTTTGCTGGAAGCCTGGGAACCAGTAAGGAAAATAGCAAGTCCCAAAATATTGTAGTAAAAACATGAATCAAGTATTCGTTGATATGTTAGTACACATAGAAATACAGAAGGCCCAGTTTGTGGTTGTTGTGCTGTGCTCCGTTGCGATTATTCCTCCAGATACAATGGAAAATAAAAAATTAGAATCATTATAGTTTGTTCTGGCGATCTAGATAAGGCTAGAACATATGTTATTCAACAATCATGTTCACTTCATTTGTTCCACATTTTCGGAAAGTAATACTACTATTATCTTTTGCAACTTAAATCAAAAGAAAAGCAAGCTTGCCAAACAACAAAACTTCTAAAGTAGTTGCACCAAACAAGAATATGATAATTCACTGAATGCCAAACTGAGCCTATAACCAGTCCAGGGCATTGTTTAGCTTAAACAGCAGTTTGGCCTCATTACCGATGCTCGAGAAACCCTCTGCCCTCCCACCATCCCATGCTGTAAATGTGCATTGTTCAAACCATAAATCAACAGTCGTATTTACAGCCATGGCTGAGGAACCTAACAGGGTGTATTCAATATTTCTTTTCTTTTTTGATCCTGTAACTTTTGACTTATACAAATCCAATTTGTGAGTGGAATCCATCTGTAGGTTACTGATGTTTTTATGAATAAAACAAGATCTGCGATGGATAAGTTACAGTGATTTTTATCATTTACTACCATCTTTGTATAAGTATTTCAAATTGTAATAAAAAAGCTTTGTAATGATAAAGATACAAGACTTGCTCCGGTCAATTAAGGACCGGATCCTTGTGATTATAATCAGAGCAACAACAGGGCAAACAACATGACCAGATGGCCTGGTCCTAGCTGAATAATTACAGAGTCTGAATATGTATTCTTCCCCTAGTTATTAAACCAGACTGGACCGGGGTTCGACAGTAAAAAAGGGGAACCAGAGCCTAGTCCAGTCTGGTCTGATTGAAAGACCAGCATGTGACCTGGAAAAAGGGGTTAAACCAGGCGGTTTTGCCCTTTGACCAGGTAGAACAAATTTTCTAAACAATTTGCCCACAGGTGCGCGGAGGGGATCAAACTAGGGACCTCTCGTTGCATACACGAGGACCAAAACAGCCAGGCAAGGCAGTTGGTTGGTATGGAAGGTAAAATAGATTAAACTTAACCCTTTTGAGCAAATCTCTGAGGAAAATATATTTATTATCTCCTTTTGAACCAGTGGCCGAACCGGTGAACCAGTGGTCTGACCAGGTGAACTGATGGACTCAACAGTTAGATCACCAGTCCAGGTTTAACAACTATGATTCTGCCACACAATTGATAGGTTGTCTTCTTTGAGGTATTGTCCTTCACTTATATTAATAATCAGGATGACAATACTTCTATAAGACTATCAGAATTTGAAACATGATGTAATGAATACAACTTATGAGGTTTTCGTTTACAATAAACATAAGAAGATTGGCATGGGCTCATTTAATGTGATTGCCATATCCCATTAATTCATGGCAACGTTAACAATTAAGAACTATGAAGCAACTGAGTATAACATTTTAAGAAAAATAACTGCAAGTTTGTTGAATCAACAAATTATGACGTTTGAAACAAGTAGAGCAAGAATGCCTTAATATAATATAATTGAATGACATAATGAGTATACAATTTCTTTTTGTGTGCGATCAGCATAGAATTTAGATTAATGTAAACGGGCTTGAGTATAATGAGTCAATATAATAACATGACTACCCATGTTTGGTTACCATGAATAATCTATTGACACAACACAGGACCCATTAAAAATGCTAGCTTTGTATCAATGCTAAATTGTCCTCTCTTTTTTGTTCTAGGAATTTACATTCCAAGTGCATATGGAATGAGTATTAAATTTGAAGAAGTAAAAAAAATGCAAATTACGCCAATAAATAAAATTATACAGGTGAAAGATTGAAGTGCCTGGTGCTACTACAAAAAACTAATTCCAAAACCAATATGCATACACTGAGTTGTCTAAGGTAGCGTCCCATCATGAATAATGAGGGAGAAGACATAAACCATCACAAGAAACAACCATTTTAGTCAAAAAAGGATTTACAAAAACTTCACTTTTGACCTGGGCTACTAAAAAACTTCTTATGATTCTAGAGATGAATTAGTTTCGTTCAAGCCACTAAGGAAAACTAATGAGACTTTTTAAACAAAAGATATACTGACACAGCAAACTATACACCCTAGTTCATCACCATCCAAATTGTATAACATTAGGCAGTAACTGAATTTGAATAGGTAGAGAAGGCCTGATAAGAAAAATGAAGTGACCTGCAACAGCCCCAACAGTCTTTGCAACATTGGGTAGACTAAGTTCAGTACGAACACCGTCCCCACCAACAGCAGGGCCCCAGGCAAATGGCCCTGCACTCAGATCAATGAAAGCAAACCTGAAAATAAAGTTTGGTTAGAAGAACAGGAACTAGCCTAACTCTAAGATTTTAACTATTAATGAAATGAAACAACAGCAAACCTGTCTCTGCCAATCCACATATCTGTAAGGCATTCAGCATGCAGACCCTTCAAATCACTGGACTTGAGTGCACTCTCAAATATATCATGCAACTCATCCTTTTTGCCATGTAATACCTACAAGAGCGTGTGATACTATGATGTTAGACACGCAAATATAGAGATATTTCATTTAGTGTATTTAGTGTACCAAGGAAAATGTGACACCTGGACAGCTTTGTCATAAATAATATCATCTTTGCTCTTTCCTTCCTTCAACAGCTCAAAATTGCTTAAGGCTTCCTTGCACTTCTTTGACCAATCCCCCTGTTAAAGAATTTGAATATATGCATTCTGTTTGGTTTATACATTAGAATTTTTTTTACGAATGTTTGCCTTCATAACTTCGTATCATGCATTCTAACCAATTCCAATGGGAATACAGTATCCTTTTTGATTCATTAATTCCAAGTGTCAACAAAAGTCAGTATTTGAAGTCAAGAAAGATGTGTGCAGTACTGCAGTTCCTAATTCCAAGCAGTTCAATGTCAAAATTGGTGCTATTCCATACTATACTGGCAACAAAGTATTTGTTTTTAGACCTTC
Organism: Oryza glaberrima; assembly: GCF_000147395.1. Lineage (NCBI taxonomy): Eukaryota > Viridiplantae > Streptophyta > Magnoliopsida > Poales > Poaceae > Oryza > Oryza glaberrima. The sequence goes on along the minus strand of NC_068327.1, from coordinate 15,641,256 downwards.
AAACCAAAAAATTGAACTCTAAAATTCAAGTGCAATTTATAATACATGGCAAGTTGTATAAACCAGTTGCAGTATATATCACTTTCTTGAATTCACTAGATCAAAAGTCTAAGAACTCTGAATACATGCATGTACGGAAAAACAATGTAACCGTCTAATGAACTAATTAGCTACTCCCTCCGCCTCACAATAAATCAACTTCTGGCTACAAATCTGGACATAACCTATATCCAGGTTCGTAGCTAGAAGTTGATTTATTTTGGGACGGAGGGAGTAAGTAGCAAGCAAGTCAATATTTGATTAGCTTTGTGGTTGACTGTTATGCAGCCTCAAGCTTCATCCACTAAGTCAGTTACGGCCAAGGTTGAACACAGATGAAATGTTTGGATTGGCCAACACAATAACCAAAAAATAACACGTTGATGCAGGCCCAAATGATTTTGTAAAGAATACAGAAATGTAACATTAAAAATACCATATCCATATTGTCAGATGTTGTCCACGAAAATGATGATAAAGGATGACTCTCATACAAGGGTCTTCTGTTGACTCCCTTTTCAATATCTGATTCATAGAGATGGAGATAAGTACCGAAAGGAAAATAACTAAAGGAGCTTGCAGTTAAATATATCAAAACTGTGCATACAGCTACAGTGAGAGAAAAAACTGAATTGAAACAGTGTCCTTGTTGGAGGTTGTGACTGCAAAAGGATCTACCTTGTGTTCACGCGACACACATTTGAATAACAGCATATTATTTCTCAACTGGAAGCACAGTTCACAAAAATCAGACTGCACATCGATTAAGCCCCCTAAATAGTTCATCCTAGGGCTTCCAAAGAATGTTTTGTAATGTGGAATAACGACATATATTCACTAAACATGCACTAATGCGCACTGTAAATGATTGGACAAATGACAGATGGCTGCAATCTTTTTCCCCTTTTGCTATATCTATATCTATATCTATATGTATAGCTGTGCATTTATATTCTAGTACAGCATGTTTTGTGCATATGTGCTTGCAACCCTGTTGTATTATACTTTGGCCCATGACCCGTTGGAATACAAGGTTCAATTCATCAACACAATATCATGACCATGGATTGGGGTTAGTGTTTCCCCTCATCAGCTGCCACCTCTTCACCAATTCCGGTTGTTATCCAGGCCACGGCTCTGCGCCTCGCTGCAATCTGATGTAAGGTGCAGAGACTGGCCAGTCGGTGAGGTCTCCAATGGTAGAGGCCACTGATGGCTGGAGAAAGTGATGGAAATACTAACCCCCACCATGTGCTCATGACAACACGTTGAGGAATTAGATCTTGAATCCTAATGGGTGAATACACAAAGCATATACACACTACATGAAAATATGCAGAAAACACCCTGCTCGAAGTGGACACATACGGCAACATATAGATCTAACACAATTCAGATGTTTGGATCACAAGCAACACCTCTTCCCGTATCCAACTCTATGCCAATCCCAGTGGCTGTTCAGGTGTGCTTCACTGAGAATTGATAATGGAAACTTAGAAAGCTTCAAGAGATCCCATGTTTCACCAAAACCTATCCGCTCCCATGGGTGCTCTCACTTCCTTTGCATAAAGCATATAATAATTAAAGGGGGCAGGAATGTATCACTAATAACCAATGTCAGTTACTCGGTTGATCTAATTGCTTTAGCGGCTCTGGCATACACCCACAAAAATACATCATCCACTGCCCCCTGCTATTGAAACTGCAGCCAATTGCCATAATATTAAACTATGTAAATCTAAAAATTCCTCTTGTAAATATCACCATAGTTATATCACATGGTTATTTTATTTCAACAGAAAATTTATCTTCATCATGCAGTCCCTGGTATTACATCCAAACAGGTGAATTGCTCACTTCTAATTGCAATTCTGGAAATTTAGGCCAAGTCCTGGAACTAAGCGGGAGATAAATATAGTAGTGACATATATTAGTAACGAGTTTAAACTTTCCGAAATAAGCAATAAACTAGGGAAATTGCAAAGGAACGTCTTAACCAATACCATAACAACCTTTAAGTAAACATCATTAGTTCTGTTAATTATGTGGGCCTACTTTACCCAGTGTCAAAATTTCCAAAATATTCATAATGTATACAATATTATGGAGGGGCACCTCTTGATTCTTAAGTAATAACTTTTCAGTTTAACAAACACATAAACAAACTTCAGACGGCAATATCTGGATGAACTAAGTAGACTATCTCCATGTGTATTTTCATCTTCACTGCAATAGAAATTAGAAAACAAAATAATATACATAGGAAAGATTATAATTACCCAGATAGAGTCTCTTGTCACTTTTAGATTGAAGAATCCGAGCTTGCAGGGTCTTATTCTGAAAAAAAAAAACTAACATGTCATTGTCCACAAAAGTACAGTGTTTCTCAACAAACAAATCCAATGTTACTAAGGAAATATACAGAAAGGTAAACATAAATCTGCACAGCATATCCATTCAGAAGAACATAATCTGCACAGCATATATTTAAGGCCTGATAAACTGGAGTCAAGCATCATGTATTCATGTCAACTTCGAAATGGAAAGAGCAGAAAGGAAGACAGTAAATATAAAGTGAATTACAGTTATAACTGAAAATAACTCCTTAAAATGCATAAGTATAAAGAAAAATATGAGGGCGCCCTCTTGTTATCAGCAGGTCCACCAGCTTCCAACCAAAGATATATTACCAGAAATTGCAACAACAATAAATAGATCTATCATCTATGCTACCAAGAAGATATAAGCAGTGGTATTCTTAAATATATAGCAGAATGGATAAAGCATGCCACATCTTACCTCCCTGAGTAAGTTGATCTCAGACTCAGAGAAGCCTTTCCTATGAAAACATAGACAAAATAAGATGAAAAAATTAACACAAAACAGTTAGGTGATTTCTTTGAAATTACACTTAAATAATCAAACATCACAGGAGAAAATGCATGAAACAATCCAGAACCCAGTGTACAAACTAGTGGTTATTTCTACAGCAAAGATTTTTCTCATCTTACCAACAGACTCTGTATTGAACAAATCAAAAAAAATGGAAGAAAAATAATTAATTCAGTTAGCTGATGAACAACAAAGTGATTGCTTACTACGTAAACACAGATGGTTATTAAAATCACCTAAGAGTAACAATATGCCACCATTTTAAGCAATGTTTGAGTTACTATCTATACAGGATAATTCTGCATGTGCCTAGCATGTTACCACATAACTTTATTTTGATGCACATGCACCCATTTTCAGCTGAAAGCTACCATAGGTGCTTAGGAACTTCATCCTCCAATAAGCAATGTTCGGTAATTTTAACAATATCAAAGGTCAAATTTGACTGTTCTCGTTTTATAGTAATGTAGATATTGTAAAATATATATGGAATATACAAATATAACACCACGGAGGTCCTTCTGATATTCATGCAGCCATTGTTGACAATTTCACATGTAATAGAGGCCAAGGATATTTGACCTGATGCATTCCATAACATCACTTATCAAGTAACAGTGTTACAGTACAATTATTTGAATTATTTCCTCTCAGAAGAAATAAAACTGTAAAATTATTCATAAGACTAGTTGTAGAACTCCATTTGCGGGCTATTTAAACTTATGGAAATTGCTCCAAGCTCACACTCAGAAAATAGGATCGAATAGAAAGAGGTAACGTTTGCATGATACAACAACACGACAAAATATATTTATAAGAACTGACACCATTTTTGTTCTAATATTAAACTAAATTTCTAGGCAGTTCAGCCAAGAAAAACGAGTCTCCTTTTATTTGTTTGTGTGACGTGCCTCAGAGGTGTTCCCATCAAAACGCATGTCTAATTTGAGAACATATTATATCTCCATGTGATAAAACAATCAACAGAGAACAGACCATGAATGTAAATGACACCGTTTGGAATTGGTGCACTGCACTATGATGTGTTTGTTTCTTGAGCTGATCAGAAAATCGTTGTGGTATTTTTGAGAAATCAGATTAGATTAGACAAAATATGTTATTTAGCTGTTGTTTCTCACAATATTTCTGTGGAATGCAACAGTATCTTCATTTGGGTTATAGGATTATCATAATCCACCTCAGCACCTAGTGGAGCCTTAGTCAATATCTATATTGAGCAAAGGATTTAACATTGATAATGGATAAATTTAAGACTAGCTACATTGGTGCCATTCAATTTATTGCCCCGCTTGGCACTGCTTTTTTTAAAAGCAAAAAAAAAACACATAAATTGTTCTCAAATCAAATTCTAAATTCAAAACGAGATGGGCTTTTTTTAGAAAAAGCAGTGCAAAATAGGCTCTAGATTAATATCTTGAAGAAATTCAGATGCAGGGTAGCACTGCAATGAAACATAGCCATGTTGGTACTATCAAAAGCTACCATAAATGACCTGTAGTGTTTTTGTTATATTACGAGTCCATGATCCTGCCATGCTAAATATAATAAATGTGCATTTTTCTAACTCCTGTTGCATTAATTATATGCATTGTATTAACAGTGCCGACAAACTCACCGATAACCATACTGGGTACTCTTGCCAATGGTTTTGGGATTAAGTATGAAGATGTTGTATGCCTCTTGTATTTGAAGGTGATCAACAAGTGTTGAAAATAAATGTTCCATTTGGTCACTGTCCACCTGCCAAAGTGCTTCTGCCCCTTCTCTGTACAACATAATCAAAAAATGAATCTGTTACCAACAGCAGACATTGATGAGAAACATAAGTTAACATTATAGAAGTAACAAGTGCCACCACAAAGGGTCCTCCTAGTAGCTGTTCATAGTTAATTAGCTGGTTTACAATAAAGCAAACAAATTTACAAACAATTACAAGCATGGTAACAAGTTCCTCTTGTATGGATTCCAACAGATAGTAATAAACAAGCAGAAATCTGTGAAAACTAAAAACAGAACCATCTATTTTTTTGTAAACATCATTGCCAAGTAATAGGAAAAGAATGCAAAGACCATATCTGTTTTGTGCTACACTTGCACTTAGTTTTTTTATGTGATGAAGCACTTGCCAAATTTTATCAAACTGCTGGATGAGAATAATTGTTAAGTTTGAAGCAATATGTGTGTCTCAAGAGCATCTGACCTTGAATCTGTGATATCTTCTCTACGGGATAGAACTTTTATAGCATGTTGAAAAACAGACATGACATCTTCACCCATGTGTACTGCATGTACGGAAAAACTGCACCACACAGAAAGTGAGGTAAATTAAAGGCAAAATTTAATTATGTGTGGCATATTTATACAAAATAGATGAAAACATTGGGCCAAGTAAGAACAATTGTCAGAGAAGTAAAGGAACGTACTTGTGATTTATGTGGCTGATTAAAGGAAGGTCATATTGCTTTAGTTTCTTAACACTGGTCTTGTAGAACGGAGTAAGAACTTCGCCAACTGGGGGTATTCTTGTTTGCTCAAATATGTGATCTATTTTTGTAAACCAGCGTTCCAGTTCTTCAGGTCCCAGTTTAAACTCTAAATAAAGTAAAGATACTGTTAGTACTTCGTATGAACAAATAAGAAATAGAGAATGACATAAGTATTGCATAAGGATAGTTTGTCGGCTTACCGTGACCTCCTTTTCCATCAAATCCTATAAAGATGAAGTTTACAGGTACTGAAAGATATATAGAATCAACCTCTGCAAGGCTCATATAGTTGGCAATATTACCTAAGAACAACAGATGGCAAAAAAAAATGACAGATTTAGTAGTGAACAGTCGTCTTATGTAATTCATGAGTACACCATAAAATTTTCAACACTATGCACATTTCGCATGCAACTAATTGTCTCAAATGTACTCCTAGGTTCAGTTATTTTGGGACGGAGGGAGTACATAAATAAGTAGTCGTTTCTTGACTAAACTAATCATGCAAAAATACAGTCCTTACCACAAAGTAATGCTTCAATAACGGGCATATTGCCTCTCTAACATAGCCATTTCTGAACGATATCGGTATGATTTGTTTGCAGATATTGAAGTTGCATTGGTTATACATTCCTGCTCAATGATTATCGGATATATCACAATAAAAAAATCATTTTCTAAGGTAGTTCTTAGTTCTGTTGCATTATGACTATTTAGGAACAACCACTTCTCTCTCCACTCTTAACCTTCCATCAATAATTCCATTTATACTTACTAAAGAACTCGAGGTTCTTGAAATATAGCATCAGCACCCTCATGGCTAAAACAAAAGAGTTACAGTAATCTCAAGTATCATATGACATACAAGGTCAGGTCAGAAAGTACAACAAAGCAATGATATAGTAGTCTAACATAATTTAATTATGCCAGACTCTTCAGGAATCAATAATGAGAAGCCTATAAACAAAATCATATCAGCCTCAATCAGCAGTTTTACATTGTCCTGCAACTTGAACACGTCCAAAAGAAAAATTATCACTGCAGCAGCTAGTAAAGGGCCACGCAACACCACAACTTTAGGGGAGAATTGTAAGCTAATCTGGTTTGTTTGCAATATGGTCAAAAGCCTAATAAAATTTACGAGCAACGCAAAAATCTACCAGCTCTAGTGAAGTTGAGCAGCGCCTTCTTGCTGGAGTCCCGCGATGTTGAGCCCTCCAAGTCATCGAATTCTACCAAAAATTACATAACCCGTCAGCATACCACCAACCAAAAAAAGGGATGCAACATGCAAACAACGAAACCACTGCGAAGCGCGGAACCGAACCCGTGCGGATGACGGACTCCGACCAGAACTTGTTCTGGGGCTTGAGGTTGAAGAGCGAGAACACCGAGGCGGCGCCGCCGATCTTGCGCGTCCGCGTCCCCGGCGTGGACTCGGACGCCTCCGGTGACGGCACCTGCAGCGAAGGGGGAGTCAATCGAAGGGCGAAAACCGTCGAGAAGCCGAAATGACCAGATCTAACCGGAGATCGAGGTTCGGAGGGGGATCAGCTTACCAGAGCGAGCAGCAGCAGGACGAGGGGGAAGACGAAGGGGGCGGGGAGCCGCCCGGAGGGGCTCATCCCGCCGGCCGGAGTGCCGCGGCGGCGGACGGCGGCCGGAGGGGGAGATCGGGGTTTGAGGCGACCGTACACCGGGGTTTTGGAGATTTGCAGGTCGGCGCTCTTGGTTCGCTCCAGCGAGTAGCGACTGATTGTCCCGTGGTGAAGTTCATCGTCGCCGCTTGGACTAGGGTAGGTTCCTTGGGATCATGCGTGGGCAAGTCTGGGCCTTCCGATGGAAAGTGGACGGTCCGATATGTGTGGTGGCGATCATACCAGCAATTTTTGGCTACGGCAAAATCAGAAACAATGGTGTTTATTCTTTTCGAGTTGCCAACTTGCTATTTTGTTGGCCCAAATTCCTTATTATTACTCGGTCTATCCCAATTTAGAGCACGAAAAAAACTTCGTATAGACCAAAGACGCTTGTTTACGACGATACTTTCTCTATGAGCTCCCTCTAATTAAAAGTGAAATTTCATATTGTTTGATCCATTGTATAAAAAGCTTTCGCCATTTAACTTAAGCATTTTTTATTTTAGCTAGAATGCAACTCCAATTTATTAGGGTTAATTAGATCCATGCCATCATAAATTTGCTAGATTTGAAAAATACCATTAATATTCATCTATTTATAAGTATGCCACTATAATTCTTTCAAAATTGGATACATACCATCCTTTACACTTAACACGTGTTTTTGAATCATATTTTGTGCTCTGTATTTCTGTATGGACAAAAATACACATGCCAATCATCTTTCAACCTTAGCCCCGAATTCCAGCAACCCTAGCTTCAAACCCCCACAATCCCCCAATCACAGCTACCCCACGACGAGTATGGCAGAGCGCCGATGACAAGGTGCAACGTCAGGGACGGCGGGTCTGACGGTGACACATGGTCCAGCGGCGGCGCTAACGGCGAAGAAAGCGGCGACGGTGGCAGGGTTGTGTCGCGGTGGTCTACGGCGGGTCCACACGTGGCCCCAGCGGCGATGACAAGCTCAACGGCGAGTAGACGGAAATGATGAGCGACGGTAAAACAGGCAGGTGTCAGCGGCATCAAGTGAGGTGATGGCAAAGCGCTCAAGGACCCAATCCCGCCACGCTGTGCTATTAGCCAACTGCTAATTCCTCAACTAGCTCAAGCTCTCTGGCAACTCCTGCTTCGGCCAGAACTTGGAGTTCCTCGACCGGCTGGGCCATCTCCAGTCGCTCCACCTCTCTGGCAATCGGCTTGATAGCAAGACCCCGTCCTAGCTCGCCTTTGAAAGCAAGGGCATGTGCTTGTGTAGCCGAAGTTAAGTCAGACCGGAGTTGTGCTAGCAGGTCTAGCGTGAGCTGATCCAGGATGGGGAACTACAATGCTTGCGATGTAGTAAGCGGAGGTATTTTGGTCCATACTAAAATACAACACATGTAAAATGATTCAAAACGTATATTAAGTGTAGATGATGGCATGTATCCAATTTTGAGACAGATGTAGTGGTATGCTTAAAAAAGATAAATAGTAATAGTATTTATCAAAACTAGCAATTTTATAATGGCATGATCCAATTAACCCAAATTATTAACCATATGATTTTGTAAAATTTTTGGACCATAATACTTGGGGGTAATGTATCACGTGCCAAAAGCCACGTAGTTTATGAAGTTGGACCATAATACACGGGGTTTTATGATATTTACTTATGTTATATATCAAATTTAGGTTCAAACTATATTATCATTAGATATATTCAAGCATGATCAAAGTTTAGCTTAGTATATAAATAAATGATAATTTACATACCCATGGGGAGTGACATGCAGGGTTTTAAATCTCTCGCTATAGCTGCCTCTATCTCCCGCTATAGCTGTTTGAGAAGAGTTCTAGCTATTTGCTTTCATGTACAATTTAGCCGCTATAGCTCCATTTAGCCCGCTATAGCTGTTTGAGAAGCTAACCGCTAAATGCCTTAGCCCGCTATTTAAAACATTGGTGACATGTCATCAATAGCACGCAAGTGCATTTGTCGTTCTTTTCTTGCGTCACTAAAACCTTTAGTCGACAGCTGTCGATGTGTCTAGCTAGCTTTGCATGGAGTCAGTTTTGTAGAATTGTAAGATCATACCTTAATGTGTGAGATAGTTGGTCTTGTAAGATTTTATTTAGAGATGGTGTCTTAATATATGCGAGAGTTGCCCGGTATAATTCAACTCAATGATCATATCGAGCATCTCAATGTGTGAGAGAGTCGGCCTTATAGGATTCTTATCGAAGATCTTGATTATGTCTAAATATGTGATCTTGTAGGTAAGACCTAAATATAGAATTGATAGGCTGATTTGGTTTAATGCCAAATCTTAGTACAAATGATAGCCAATTTTTACCAAAATCAATATAGTCTTTGACAGTGCCAAAACTTATCTAAGAGAAACTCACCTAGGACCTATTTAGGGAAGTTTCTGGCCGCTACAACTTCTTCCAGAATTAGAATCTCACCTAAACAACTCAGTTTTTCGTTTAGATTATGAGAAGTTGTAGTTGTAAAATTTAGAAAATAAACTAAAAGTTAGAAGTTGAAAAACCTAACTTTTTCAATACTCAAAAGCTACCATCTGCTTTAGAATCTTAGGCCCTGTTTGAGAAGTTTAATTCTGAGAACCTAGTTGGTGAGAATCTAGAGAAGCAGGGAAATCCAACTTCTGGCTTCTAGTTTATTTTTTTGATTATACAACTACATTTTTTTAATATTTAAGTAGAAATGTAGACTGTTTGAATATGCTTTTGGCAACTGCCATAAGCTCCTCTAAACTGACAGCCCGCCCGGGAGCGGCAGATTGAGGACGAGAGCGCAAAACACGGAGGACGATTAAACGCCGTTCCGCAGCACAAGTCAACTTACAAGTGGCATGTCTATAGCCAGAAGGACCCAAATTATGTGGATGCGTAATCAGTACAGGGACGTGCACAAACCAAGCGTTCAAGTTTGAGGACCTATAGTTTAATACACGCAGATAAAAAAGAACAACTTTTTTACTACAACTACCTATTAAGTGTCCAATTGGGTCTTAAGAAAGGTAGAGATTCAAAAGAACAGCGAAACAGTCAATCTAATTCTTACAAACGCACAGCCTCCGACTTAAGCCATTTGCACTGTTAGCTAGAGAACGAAGAATAGTTCATCGGGGATGGTAAAAAATTTTGCCACAGAAATATCTTGGGAGAATGTTGCTACTCGTCTGTTTGCTGCAATGACAAGTCGCTCAAGTCTGCCACTAGATCATCGACGGCTATCTGGCTCAATGTCTTGGCTGTTCCACTGGGAGGTCGAAATTCAGACTCCTGAGGATTGTCCTTGAGGAGTTTCTTCAGATCCTTGATGAGTTCAAGCTCATCCTCATCAGAAAACGGAACGTCCAGATCCCACACCTTAAAGATAGTCTCTCTTGACTCTGTCTGCTCAAGAACTTCAGACGAAGACAACTCATCGCCATCTTCAGGTCTGGCTGTGTATCCATCCATTTGCTTACCATGTTCATTTGTGCCCCTAATTACATTAGCAACTTCCGAAGCTTCAGTAGTACCAGTGTCATAATCATTATTTTCTTTTTGCTCCATTTGCATGTCATCATGCTGAGAAACAATTTCAGCAGGGAGAGAGTGAGGTTTGACCTCTAAAATTGCATGGGAACCTTCGTGCACAATTTCAGAAGTATTGTTGGGTATTTCTGTTGGCTTTTCAAGAGCATTAAGCAGGGCATGCTTCATTGCTCCCCAGTCACTATCCGAAAGCTCAGATGTCTGCACAAAACAAGAATCAGCCCAAGCAGCCTCCTCCGGTGAAGGTTTGAATGCCTTCTCACTTGATTTAATTGATTCCAAAATTGCAGGGACGACGTCATCGAATTCAGATGCCTCAGGCTGCTCTTCAGGAATACTTGGTTCAGAGAGCAGAGCTGAAACGTCTCCGTCTTCAGAAGTCATGGTTATGCATGTGACTGATTAGCACCTTGGTAAAGATGCTGCCTTTAATACCTGTAGATATGAATGGATGGGAAAAACTGTATCACCCAAATAGAGGTAACATCCAGGTAATCAGTTACGAATATAAAGACTATCTTTAAGAACTATAAGCTACAAGAGATGCTATCATTTTCCCTCAAGAGAAAACAAGAGATGCTATCACATTTACTATCTAGTACAGATACAAAAGAGGAAAGTAATGAGGTAAGTAGTAATACAACAAATAGCTTTTCAGCAAAGGGCATCCAACATAGGGATGGAAGTCTTGCCCTGGATAAAAACCCTAATTGATGGAGGTGGTTATAATAATTGGCTTTGTGCCCCTAGGCAGTACTCGCTCCGGTTTCAAATTTATTGACGTTTTGGACAGGAGCTCACACACCAAGGAATGATTAATAAGCTCACATTAGAATAGCACATCCAACAAGCAAATCCTCTTAACCTGGTGGTTATGACTGCTAGTCCCAAAGCTTCATGTGCTAAGTTTGAATCTTGGCACCCTACTTTTCCACACGATTTTTACTATGCTGTAGGAGATGATGCGGCAAATTGATTTTATCCTCATGATTTTTATGGTGCTGTGAAGGACTCAGATGCACCAAGTTAAATGTGATTTGCATGCATGCAGCCAAGCAGGGGCAAATCAGTCTAAATTGATCACATGGCTAAAACGTCAAGATTTTCCATCCAAAATAGTCCAAGCCTCAAACATCAACTAAACGGGAACCGGAGGGAGTAGGCACATTTGTGAACACATTGACAGAAAGCCCTCGCTCATGTCCACTTTGCCTGCAAATTAAGCTTGACATGTTGTGTACCTGTGTTCATACTGCTGTTGGAGGTCCAAGGGGGACCCAACAACCCAACAGCAGGGACGGCACAAATGTAATTAGGATGAGGGAGAGGGAATAATCCTGCTGGCAAATGTCACACACACAAAAACAGTGCTTCCAGCCCAACATTTAGTGAAGCATTCCCAATCGAAGTTAATAATAATAAAAAAATGGTGGAGCCAGGATTTAGAAACTGTATATTGTAACACTACAAGGCTGTGTGAGAAGAACACCAACATATCATCTAAGCATAAAGTATTTAGAGTAGTGAGGTGATTCTCAGTGTTTTAGTAATTAGAATGCTCTCAGTAAATAAAATCAGGGATCCATGCTAACAATAAAAAGTTTTCTAGGATCTCTAGGGCTAAAAAGCATGTACATGTATTTCAGATCAAATAAAGTTTGCTATTACTTAAGAAACAGGTTCAGCCCTGAAAAACGAAAAATTTCAGTCAATCAGAACAGACAACTGCAAGACAAACAGTTTGCTTATTTTCAGTAAGCACCACGGTGAAGTGCGAGATCAGGAAACTAATACAGCCAAGGAGTATGGAAACTAAACTGGGAGGCCAATGAATTGGACAGGCATTGATTTAACATATGGACCCTTAGAGGAGACCCTCTAAGTATGCCCTTGACCACCTATGTGAATAAATTAATTGATGCACCATAACCATATCTAGATATTCCAAATGAATGAAAAGCATTCAAAGAGTTCCATCCATGGTGCTCCTTCAATGCAACAAATAACACATAATATTTATGTTAATGAGCACACCAGACAACTACGGCTTCAACCACAACAGGTCATACTGAAAACTATAGAAGCAAACAATGGTACATTCCTAGAAACAAGCCTTTTAACTGTGGCAGCTGCTACTGGCAAAGACAAGAGATAAATACAGGGAGTACTCATCAGTTCATACAAACAATGCATTTATCGGTATAATGGTGTCCAAATTCACACATAAAAATATAAAAAAGGGAGAAAAATTACGAAATATAATAGCTGTACTACTTGTACTTTACTGATGGAAAGTGAAAATGACTATAAATATGCAAATACCAATCTGTAGAGTGATAGCATTAGCGTTATCAGTGAAATACCACGTGCGATGTTTTCGTCTCTATTTTTTGCAAATTGCAAATCTACGAACAAGCCAGGGGCAAGCCCAGGATTTCAAACCGTATTCGAAATGGGAAGGGGTAATTTTTTTTTTGTTCATACACCTAAAAGCCTAATATTAGCTTGTATAGTATCACACACTAATAATTATATAATATATAGCATGTATAACATAAAATTGAGCATAAGTTCACACATTGATAGAATTGATAATCACTTAAAATTGTTTAACATACAGAAATACTAATTGGTAAACATATGAAAGTGCCAGCATATGAAATACATAAAGGATAGAAATACTAATTACTAAGATCTCTGAATTCCTATGAACAAATCCTAGTAGCCAAGGTTGAAGGCTCCTAGTCCTCGCTAACTGCCTTACTAGCTAATCAAGTTTGCAAGATAGTAACTACTTCCTCCGTTTCACAATGTAAGTCATTCTAGCATTTCCCATATTCATATTGATGCTAATGAATCTAGACATATATATCTATCTAAATTCATTAGCATTAATATGAATGTGGAAAATGCTAAAATGACTTACATTGTGAAACGGAGGGAGTAGGAACTATGAAGTATCAAGTATGAACTACTCACAAGTACAGTTGTAAAAACTAAGCAAGTAGTAGTCTAGTAGATACTTCACTAGATAAGTACTTAAGTAGAAGTGTAGAACAAATCATGAAATCAGTGAACTTTAGTTCCCTAACCTCAATGAGTCAATGGTTCAATACTTCGAAATTCGAATCTTCAATCCCTCCTCTCCCCGGCTGGTCGGCTGCCGGCTGCCCGCCTGCCCGGCTCCCTCCCAGAGTCCCTGTGCCGGCGCCGCCGCTGGCCGCTGCCCCGCCCCGCGCCGTCGCCGACTCGCCGTGACGCCGTCGCGCCGCTGTCCGCCTGCCCCCCGCCGGCAGTCCGAGCCCTCCCTCGATCCTGCGCCGCACGCCGCGCCGCCTCGCGCCCTCGCCGCTCGCCGGCCGCCGGCCGCCGCCGCCGCCGCCGCTCAGCTAGGGGTTAGGGGAGGGGGAGAGAAAGGGAGTGCGGGCTGGGAGAGAGAGAGGAAAGGAGGAGGGGGAGCGGGGAATTGGGCCCTTGGGCCAATGGGCCCATAGAGGTTAGAGGAGGAAGCAGGTAAAAAAAAAAAAAAAAAAAGTACTCCCTCCATTCGAAAATATAAATAGTGTAATCGGTTGGGTGGATGAGCCTAGATGGGAGATGGCCGCCCGATTTTTTGTGGTGTTTGGTTGGAGGGCAGGGCGGATGGAGCGGCCCATAATAGAGAATATTCCCTCAATATGTTGGATGAGTGCATCCGGCTGATTTGGCTGGATGAAGCCATCCAGTTTTAGTCTCGGTGATGTGTCATATTCTGATGGCAAAATTTGCTACAGGACACTCAAAGATTGTGGTCTTTGCTGTGAGACACCCGAAGATCGTGTATTTGCTCGTGAATACTGTAAAAAAGTGGTAATTAGCTGCTGGACACTTCTCCCATTATTTTATTATTTCCGATCGAGATGGAGAGAAAGAGTTGTGTAAGTATCAAAATGCCCCTAACACTGTTCTTCATCTCTCTATCTTTTTTTCCCCTTCTTCTTCCTTGCAGCAGAGCAGAGGCGCGATGGCGGTTGGCCCGACCCGAGACGGCTCGGCCACGGCGGGGCGGCGGCGGGAAGATGACGAAGCTGGCCGAGATGTGGTATCTCAACCTGAGCAGCAACAACCTCTCCCGCAAGGGTGACGCCCTTGCTCGGCAAGATGAGGTCGCTGACGACGCTGGATCTCAGTGGCAACCCTGGCCTGTGCAGCAACAACATTGCAACTCGAACACCACCACCGGCGACGGCCACTCCGGTAAGACGAGGCTGGTGCTCGCCGTCACGCTCTCCCTCGCCACCGCGCTGCTGGTGTCCATGGTCGTGGTGGTTTGCGCGGTGTCACGCAAGGCGAGGCGAGCCGCCGACGTCGTCATAAAGAACGCGGAGACGGCGGCGAGCGGCGGGAGCTCGGCGGCGGCGACAACGACGGCGGTGCAGGCCTCGTTATGGAGCAAGGACACGATGTTCTCCTTCGGCGACATCTTGGCGGCGACGGAGCACTTTAACGACGCGTACTGCATCGGCAGGGGGAGCTTCGGGACCGTGTACCGTGCCGACCTCGGTGGCGGGCGCGCCGTCGCCATGAAACGACTCGACGTGTCGGAGACCGGCGATGCGTGCTGCAGCAGCTGATGCTGGTGAGCGTCACGACGTAGAACGTCGGCACCAAGGGGATGCGGCGCATCGGTGTGAACGAGAAGCCGGCAGCCGTGTTGCTGCTGTTGGGCGCACCGAGGGCGATGAAAAGCGTCGCGTTGCTGTTAAAGAAGAAGAACAGAGAAAGAGAGATTGACAAGTAGGCCCATGGGCAAACTTGTCTTTAACTAAAGTTTCTCTCTCCATTTTCATCGAAAATAATAAAATAATAGGAGGAGTGTCCAACAGCTAATTACTATTTTTTTATAGTGTCCACGAGCAAATACACGATCTTCGGATGTCTCATAGCTTGTAGGAAATTTTGCCTATTCTGATTGGCTATGATTGGTTTGATTTTATGTTAAGCAAGCTCCAAATGATTTTTTTCACCTAAACCATTTATCTAATTTATAATTTGATTACACCATTACATTATATTTGTTACAATTGAATCTTTAAAACAAGATCTCGAATGATTATATTTTGATAAAAAAATATATATGACAAATGGGTCCCACTAACTTTTGGCATTTCTCATCCATGCTATATCCCTCCAACCAAAACAAGAAATTGGATCGCCATATCTAACAAAATATGGATGGCCATATCCCATCCATGCATGACCGTGAACCAAACACACCGTGGATGTGACACTTCCTAGTCTGTCCAAATTCATTGTCTCAGTAAGAGTCACATCCACCTAAATCCCTTATATTTTGGGACCGAGGGAGTAGTTTGATTGTTTAGTGAGGCTTGTTTTGTTATTTTTTTAATCTCTTTTTTCTATAAACATAATGTCAACTAAACACCTAATAAAGCTCAACATGCAAGCATAATATTTATTAGCACTTTTAAAACCTACATACAAGTATGCCACATCAACCCATTGAGCACACAAAGCTTAATATGCAAGCATATAGTAATAATATCTACAATTTATTTCATTCTAAAACTAAACATAAACATGCTAAATTATTACTCTCAAATAATTTTCATAATATTTCAGTCCAAATAATTTCATCATTTCTCTATTATCTAACATATATATTGCAGCAAAACGCGGGGCATCATCTAGTATAAAAAGATGACCTACGCCGAACATTGCAACAGGAAAACTAGTGACGGAACTAAAATAAATTAGCCATATTTTTGACAACTTGACACTTTTAAAAAACTTATTCCGAGATTGAACCGTGCCAAAAACTAATTTTAAAAATAGGTCGTTTTCTCAGCGCCAACCTTGATGGCGCTGAGCTATAACATCTTAGTGCCAAGCGGTCTGAGGTGTCACGGCTTTTACTCATCATATAACTTGGTTTGTATAAATACCGATCGACCCAGTGGGTCCAACCGATGACCCGGGTGGACCATGAGTTCAAGCGGTTCGGTGTCCGGTCTGATTTTTTTCTACTATGCTGCATAGTAGTTTAAAAAATATGTTAACGAAAAACATAGAATCTGCATATTAATCACCAAAGGAGAACTAAGGGAGCGAGTTTGGTGGCCGGCTACGGCGAGGGGAACCGAGGGAGTGAGCTCGGCGACTGGTGGTGGGAGCGTGTGGGCGGCAGCGGTCGTTGCACGCGGTGGCGGGAACATGTGGGCGGTGGCAGGAGTGCAGGTGCAGTGGCGGGAGCGCGTGGGCGGAGGTCGTCGCCCTAGGACGGCTCCCGGCGGTGGTCATCGTGTGCGGCCGACGAGAGCACGTCTGCCGCCACTGTCCTTGCCAACCCCACCGCGCTCCGCCCTACTCTACCCCTAGCCCTCTACGCGGCTGCCGTCGACCGCTAGCTGCACCTCCTTGCCCCAAGGATGCCTCTGCCCCCACTACTCCCATCGACCGTAGGCAAACGACCACCGCTGGCCGCCGGCTCTCCTTGCTGCCACCGTAGCCACCGGTGACGAGGAAGATGAGGAGTTGGAGTGAGGAAGATGAAGCCCAAGAGTAGATTGGTATATAATGGCATTTCAACGTGGTATTCTAGTGAAGCCCGTTTAAGTGATGGCATTCTAGTGTGTCCAAACTTTGCTATCGTAGGTATGCAATTTTGTCGAAATTTACATAGTAACAACCGAAAGGCCCCCGAAAACCTCGAAACGCATGAGCCAACCCACGCCGCCGACGACGACGGCCACCACCACCGCCCTGCGCGAGTGGAACCGCCTGATCCAGCACGCCGCCGCGTCGGGCTCCTACTCCCGCTGCCTCCGCCACTACGCCTCCCTCCTCGCCGCGGGCCTCGGCGGCGGCGGCGCATCCACCTTCCCGTCCCTCGCCAAATCATGCGCCGCGCTCCGCCTCCCCCGCCTCGGCGCCGCCGTCCACGCCCACGCCCTCCTCGCCGGCGCCGCCTCCGCCGTGTTCGTCCGGACCTCCCTGCTCGACATGTACGCCAAGTGCGGGCGCCTCCCCGACGCGCGCCGCCTGTTCGACGAAATGCCGCGCCCGACCCTGGTCTCCTGGAACTGCATGGTCGCTGCGTACGGCAGGAGCTCCCAGGTGGAGGAGTCTGTTGCGGTGTTCAACGCGATGCGGCGTGCGGGGGTCAGGCCCAGCGAGGGCACACTCGTCGGCGTGCTCTCCGGGTGTGTGGACTCCGTTTCCGCAAGCAATCCTGGCATGTGCGTCTACGGGTTTAGCGTGAAATCTGGGCTTGATGCCGGTTTGCCTGTGTTGAACTCGGTTCTCACCATGCTTGTCCGTGGTAGCCATCTGGATGCTGCGCGGTTGTTGTTTGATGGAATATGCAACAAGTCTGTAGTTACTTGGACTGCATTGGCATCTGGTTATTTACTTAGAGGGGATTATCTGGAGGTGTTTGATCTGTTCAACCGCATGCGGGGAGTTGGGCAAAATGTTGACTCGGTAGTGCTCGTGAATCTCATATCAGCTGCTGTTCTGTTTGGGAACTTGTCGGTGGCCAAGGGTGTGCATGCTCTCATTATTAAGCTTGGCTTTGAATGTGAGGAAGACCTTGCGGCATCATTGATAAACTTGTATGCAAAGTGTGGAGATCTTGAATCCGCTCGAGAAGTCTTTGATGCAGTTCACATGGCGAATGTGGTTGTGTGGACTTCAATGATAAGTGGGTATGTTGAAGGTGGTCATCTGAATGAAGCGTTGGTGATGTTCGATAGCATGGTGTGCGCAAACATTGAGCCGAATGAAGCAACTCTGTCATCAGTTCTTTCAGCTTGTGCCAAATTGGGGTCTGCTAATCTGGGGAAAAAGGTTGAGGAGCAGGCAATTGCCACTGGACTGCATTCAGAGCCGCGAGTAGCTACTGGATTAATCGACATGTATAGCAAGTTTGGTAGCATCAATCTGGCTAGGAAAATATTTGAGGGTGTTACCAATAGAGATATAGCTGTTTGGAGTGCCATGATTAATGGGTATGCTTGCAATGGAGAAGGAAGTGAGGCTCTTGTCCTTTTCAAGGAGATGAAAAACAAAGGTTTTCAACCAGATGGGATTGCGTTTACTCATGTTCTTACCGCATGCAACTATTCTGGTTTAGTAGATGAAGGTCTTGAGTGCTTTCACAGCATGACAATGGAATATGGTATCGAGCCATCTATTGAACATCATATGTGCATGGCTGATTTGCTTTGTAAAGCTGGTCATTTTGGGAGCGCCCTAAAGTTCTTCAAGCAGATGCCAAGTGAGGTGCAAAATAAGGTTTTAGCTCCTATAATTAGTTCATACAGTGCTCGTTGTGCTGATTCATCCATAGATTTCATACCAGAGGAACTTCTGAATTTGGAGACTCAAGATTCTGATCACTGTGTTCTGATGTCTAATATGCTCAGTTGTTTAGGGAAATGGAAGAAGGCCACAAGTTATAGGAGGCAACTAAGCAAGCAAGGATTAATGAAGGAACCTGGATGGAGTTGTATTGAGCTGAGTGGCTAATTATTCTTGATGTTTAGAGCACTTGATTCACATAATTTTCCAATCCTAAGAGTAGTCACGTCTCTGGGGGAAAAAAGAGGGGTCATGTCTCATGAGTTTATTGAACAGATATCATTCTCAAGTGAAGCCTTAAGGTTGAAGAATTAATTCATCTTGCAGTCTCAAGTTCAACGTGCATTACTAGAATTACACACTTGCAGCCAATATGGTTTGAGGATATGGTTTGGCACAATAAAATGTGACATCCGTTCCAGATACATTGATTTGGTGAGGACCATCCTCTGGTTAATGGAGAAGGGTACCATTCAGGAAAGTGGCTTTTTATTGGTATTCAAGCACGTCAGGTACTTAAGGTTCATAATGGTCCGTGTCTGGTGATCTAATAAATAGAACCCTTCAATGGAACGAGAAGAGAGAAAACATTTTAAGATGGCACCACTGAATCTACTCAGAGTTGGAATTATGGTCTTGTACTCTCCTCCATCCACTAACCTGTTCAAGCTGGCATGGTCACTTGCCTACTGGCTACTGCCGTTCCACAGCATGCTTCTCTCTAGCTGGGTGTGATTGCTAAAAGTTGGTGATAAGGAGGAGAAAAAGCATCCCTCGTGTGATCCCAAGCAAGAAGCTTAAGAAGGATCCCTAGGATGAGGGGGAGACAAGCAGGCAAATATAAAGATGACACTGCGTAATTGATAATTCACTGACCACCTCAGGTTGGTGTCATCTTTTCATCCATAACATGTTTGTTGAAATTGTCCTAATAGTGTTCCATTAGCCAATTGAATTACCATATGGAATATATATATTTAGTGTTTATGATACTTTTGCTGAATGAAACATAGTACTATATTATTACTTTAAGGGAAGATAATTGAGCGCAATTAGTATTACCTTGTCTTGCCATCTTATTCTCTCTCTCCCCCTCTTCTTTAATCTTTATAGGAATTTAGAGCAATGTTTTCGCTTGGTCCATGACTTTTGTAGCGGAAACACCAAACATGCATCTTTGCTATTTGCACATTGCATTTCTTTCTCTCTCTCTCTTTTTTTTGCTTCTCTTTCAACAACTGGCATATTACATGTAGATTCGTTGATCATTATTCTGAGAAAATAAACTTTTGTATTTTCCTGCTATATTTAGAAAATCCTGTCCCAAATTACCAAATACTGATGCCAAATCAGTTTTTAGTATGTTATTGCAAGCACCATTTTAGCTGTCAGGACAAATTATTTTGGAATTCTGTCGTTGTCATTATCTTTCCATCAGGGTGCTTTTCTTAGCTATGCACTTCTTTTTAATAAAAAAAAGGTGTTATTCATGAGTTGTAATACAAAGTTGTGTCTAATTTTCCATTTAACATGTGATGGGGTACTTGTTTGTGAGGTACTGAGATATGAATTAATATGGGATAATTTGCTTTATTATCTTTTTAGGATGGTTCTGATTATCTTGACAGTATATATGGCAGTTACTATTTGATGACTCTGTAAATTGTTCAACAAAAGATAAAAAGTTACTGGCTAGGTTTCTTTGCAGAATATAAATAGCACCCTACATGTATCCTTAAGGATTGTTCTGGATTTGTATCTTATGTTGTTTCTTATTTCAGATATGCTGAGAACGTGCTCATAGCATGCGGTGAAGTCCTCATTTGTGAGGCTACAGGCCAGGGCTCAACCCTGGCTCTCACAAAAAAAAAAGGTCCCTCGCTGTGTGTTCCCCAAAAGCGCGAGTTAAGATCCGGTCTTCGGGTCCTTATATAGGTAAGAGCCGACCTTGGGGCGCCTTTTCTTGACCTTTAGCGCAAATGCCTTTGGGACATCTCTTCCATTGGGTTAGTTTTTGTAGGGATGCTCACATATAGATATAACCTTACATTTAGCCTTAACACGATCTGCCTTACCTTCATTTGTATTAAATACATACTGATCTATTCTTTACACTATTTTCTTTCAACTCCATGGATTGGGATAAAAAATATATAGGAAGCAGAAGGGAACACACACATATACTGAATTTCAAGGTGACCGATATCACTGGAACGGGAGGCACACGGAATGCCAACAACGGTTGCAGCACTGAACATAGTTCCAGTAGCCTCAGCTACCAAAGTCTGGGAATGAGACCAGGGGGGCTGGAGCACTTGGTTGCCTTGCAAAGTTGCAATGGCATCAAGCAGTGCAGAGAAAGAAGGCACGGATTCAAAGCATGCCGGTCACATGCTCACAGCCCTCCGGCGATGGCCTCGTTCAGCCGTTCTTCTTGAGTGATCTCTACTCGTAGGGGCTTGGCTTGATGCAGCGCACGAGTAGGGATGCAAGCGGGGGCGGACAAGCAGGCTTTTTTGTTCCGCTTATCCAACTTCTAGCTTATTTTTTCTTCTAAATTTTGTACTACCATACGAGAAATAAACTAGCAAGCGGGTAACGAGACTACCCACTTGCATCCCTACGCACGAGCTGTGCTCACGTGATCTGAACACATGCATGTTAGCTTGTGCTTCGGAACGATTTTTTATTCAGTTTAGTGGGAGGATATTAGTCCAGTGGGTTGTTCCTTTTTTTTTTCAATGGTTGTTTTTTTAGAAAGTATTTTTTAGGATGGACCTTTTCTTTTAAGAAAGGTTTTTACGTGGAGGTGGAGGAGGACAACTTCCTTTTTATAGAAGTAGAGAGATGAGGAAGCTATGCACATTGTGAAACATATTTTTCCTCATCTTTTTTTGTTTTGTATAACTTTGAAATTATATACATTCCTATAAAAACACTACCAACTAAGAAACTACCACATCCATTTTAAATGTACGCTTCTGTTTATCCCTTTTTAACATGACCATTTGTCGTATTCATATATATTTAGATCCATTAACATCACTATGAATGTGGGAAATGCTAGAATGACTTACATTGTGAAAAGAGGAATTAAGTATTTATTTATTTTGTTGTTTTATTATTAAAGGTTCTTTAAGCATGAAAAGTACCAATGCATCCTTATAAACCGATGGCTCGAACCGTTGCTACTCCATCCGTTTCATATTGTAAAACATTTTTATCTTACCTAGATTCATTCATTGATCAATGTATATATTTTATATATACGTCTAGATTCATTAACGTTTATATAAATTTGGATAATGCTAGAAAGTTTTACATTGTTGAACGGAGGAAGTAGTGGTAAAATATTACCAATAAAGAGCAACTTAGAAGGTCTCACGAAAAATAAGGATTAGGAACAAAAGTGATCAAATTAAATGAATCAGAAAGAAGTTAGTGCTCTTCTTGGTCTTGATGAGAAAGTAATACGGTCAAGATGGAGGGAGTAGTACAGATGTACTGGATGCGGCTGAATTGTATTGATCTGCTGGAAGGATATTGCCACAGGTGTTCCATGTTACAACGATATTAAACTCTACTTATATATTCATCTGCTCGGGTTGATGGATGCATTTATTCCTCTATAAACAAGACCTTTCATAAGGAGGACACGAGCTTACATAAGTTCTACTTCCTCCGTTTCACATCGTAAGTTATTATAGCATTTTCCACATTCATATTGATGTTAATGAATCTACATAGATGTATATGTCTAGATTCATTAACGTCACTATTAATGTGGGAAATGCTAAAATGACTTATATTGTGAAACGGAGGGAGTATATATCTACTTTCTCTACAAAATAAAGGAAAAGGGCATTACCTTCACCTTTGACGTCCAAAAGAGTACCAGAGGAACAAAGGCACGCCGCTGCAATGTACACGACTACACTAGCATTAGCACAGATCAGCTAACAATAAGAGATTTCCCCAGCAACTATATGCGTGCTGCTGCTCAATAATCAGACGTCCATAGCTGCTCATCTGGTTAAGCTTTCCATTTGCTCCCGAGTCCCAACTAGGAAGGCAGGCATGGGAATGGGAGGCGTTGGGAACGATCTTGGCACAGCCATCGACTCGTCGTGAACGGCTTTTCTATGTGACGGAGGCCAGCGGCCCGTCACAGTTGTTAGCGTGCTGTTAAATCGCTGAAGAAAAACCCTCGTTGATGATCAGTTGTTTAGCGTGTAGTTAAATCACTGAGGGGTAACATACAGAGTGACCCACATTTTTATTGGACTTAATCTACAGATTTTATTCTTAGGTAAAGGCTGACAAGTTCATTTTTCAAGCAGCAACTTACGAAGAAAATTGTGCTCAGATAATTTGCAAAAGGTCGACAATACCATTTAAAATGACTTTTCTAGGCACTTTAATATAAGTAGGACGAGAGCCCCGCGCATATACGTGGACATCTTATTTAAAGTTTTGTTGGTAATTTTATTTTTCTAAACATGTGCTTGTTATTTATTCAGAAGATTTTTTCAAAAGATTTGCTGGCAGGAAACAACAGTGGCATTGACTATTCAGGAAACAAAGCTGTTCACACAAAAGGAAAGGGAAGAACTTATTCCCAACGAAAAAAGTGCTCTCTGAATCAAACATGAAAGTTGTTTTCCATTATATGGCTGTTCACTTAACACTGCTCTCAGCTTGGATTATACTTATATCCATTTGGTCTGCTCCCGTCCATTATACACATAGTCTACTTGGTGATGTATATCCGTGGTCATTTTCTTGATCTGCATTGAACCAAGTAGATGTATATCCTCGATAACTTTCTTGAGCTTCAAAAAGAGCCAAACTAGCAGAGGTTTTTTATGGCTGTCCATGCCATTTTTTATTGTGCTTTCATGATGATGAGGTCTTGTCTCTGCAGATCTCTAACCACTTCAGTTGTTTGTGAAGATATCTATTTTTTAGTGGACGTGAATTATCTGCTTGGCTATGAATTCACTATCAAGTTGCTATGAACAACTCTAACTCTAAACAAAGTTGACCAATAAAGTAGAATTCTGAACTCTGAACTGTGCACTGTCTTGGTTTTTAGTTTCCTGTACAGGACTTTTGGTCAGTGCATGTGACCTGTAGAGTTTTTACTGAACTAAGATGATTAGAGATAATAATCGTACATAACAGAAATCTGGGATATATAATCTTTCCTGTTCTGTTTCTCCTTCAATCTGTAGCATGACCTTATCCTTTTCAGGATGAGAGGGACACCGTGTTTGCAATCAGCATGACTATGCATTATACTGACAAGTGGACAAAGAGGGTTTTTATTTGCTGTTGCTTTCTAATCATGTCATTGCATACTGGTTTCAGTTGGTTTTCTTACTGATTATGCCTTTGCATACTGATTTCAGTTGGTGTTTCTTACTGATCATGTGGTTGCGTGCTAATTTCAGTTGGTGTTGTTTACTGATCGCCATTGCATACTGATTTTAGTTGGTGTTTCTTACTGATTATGTCGATTGCTATGGTCAGTGTGTGTGTGATATTTTGATTTTTCTGAACAGATCATGTCAACAGGAATGCCACCTCGTGGAGATATTCCTACTTGTGAAGAAGCAAACTAAGGCTGAGTTCGGCAAGGAGGGTTGGAATTGGGAACCTTCCCCTCCGACACGTAAAACGGATACGCGGATTAGCGCATGATTATGTAAAATCAAAGGTGTTTTTGATTATTATTCTGTGATGAACAATTGGCATTGGAGATTATTGGTTTTGTTATTTGGAATTTATTTACGAAGTGGTTTTGGAGATGATTGGATTTATAGGTGAATCACAGGTGTTATTATTTTATGTGACCGGTCAGACCAGGCAAGGGTTGCCGGTCAGACCAGGCAAGGGTTGCCGGTCAGACCGGCGGTATGCGCGCGGTCAGACCGGCCAGCCCGCGGTCTGGCCGGCCGACTCTGTGTTGGTTTCGGTTTCGGGTTGTTTGTTTGGATATCTGTGATTATTTCATGATTATGGTTTCTAGATGGATACTATGCGTATGTAATACTGTTGTTTGCTAACAATGAGTTAAGTTGGAGATAGCTTGGTCTCGGAATATGGTTTCTTTGTTTATTTCATGTGTAGGTGACTCGATGCCTCGGGAGAGTATTTGCGGTGATGGACCGGGAGTCGGCTTGGGGATAAGACGACGTCCGTGGTGGGCAGAGATCATGCGGGATACTTAGGCTAGAGTTGATGCACATGGTTGGTGAAGATTCCATATGGCATACGATAGAGGTATTGTGTGCGTATGGGATGCGGAATCGAATTTGGAAGGAGTCCAAATTTGATATGATTGGTTATGTAAAGTTTGTTTCTTGTACTAGAGGGTTTCCTAAGGTGTTTAGGACTTCTAGTATGAGTTTGGTTCGTGGCTTTAGGCTGCCTACCTCGGGTATAAATAGAGGGGGAGCGTGAGGCTTCCTGGTATCGCTTTTGAGAGCAATTGAGTTGAGTTTTGAGTTAGAGTTTTGAGTTTTGTCGAAATTTTTGTAAGGAGTGCTGTTGGTGCACTTTGTAAACATGGAGAGAATCAATAAAGTTGTCATCTACTTTAAGAGTTCTTCGATTTGTGTTTCACCGGGTTTCGGTGGTCTAACCGGCGGTGCACCGGCGGTCAGACCGGAGGCATCGCGGCGGTCAGACCGGCGGGGACACAGCGGTCAGTCCGGCTTCGGCGACAGGTGACAGGAGCTGATCTCGGCGGTCAGACCGGAGATTCAACCTCGGTCAGACCGATGGCAACCAGGCGGTCAGACCGACAGGACAATTTCGGTCAGACCGCGATCCGTTGAATTTGAGGGTAACTTTTATTTCCGCTAAAAGTTTTCGGTTTTTGGGTATACCAACCATTCACCCCCCTCTGGTTGGCTTAGTTATTGTGATTCGATCCTACAGATTAATTAAGTATTAGCTAGACATTCTTAGAAAATGTATTAATATGATTTTTTTCAAGCAACTTTTCTATATATATATATATATATATATATATATATATATATATATATATATATATATATATTTAAAAAAGCACACTGTTTAGAAGTTTGGGAACCATGCGTGTGAAAAAGAACACAGCATAAAGCTGAGTTGGGCACTCACCTTTCCCAACTTATACTCCATCGTTTGCCATGTGTACTCTTTTCAAACTGTTAAATGATATTTGTTTTTTTTTGCAAAAAAAATAAATTTGCTTGAAAATCATAATAATCTATTTTTAAGTTTTAAACTAATATTTAGTTAGTCATATGCTAATGAGCAACATCGTTTTCCATGCGGATGGAATAAGTTATGAACCTTTATTATCAAACTCGACGTAAAGCAAGTTACGACCAAATCAGAGAATGGGAGGGAAGGAGATCGCAATGTATGGTGGAAATCGTAGTTGAAATTCAGATTTGTGGAGATCTCATAGGAATTTATCTAGGTCTACTAAGTATGTGCAATGCAAATTAGATATATACAGAATTGAGTGGATTTGTTGTCTGAATTATGGGGTAGTATTTGCGTACTTGCCTCATCCTACACTTAGTAATGCTTTTCAATTTTCATCGTTGACATTTGAGCTGTTATCGCCCTGCTGCTATTGACCTATGGTGATCTTAACTTTTGGATGGATGGATGGATAGCCTATGTGTTGAGCAGGTGGCTGAAGCCATAAAGATTGTGTTCAAATCAAGTCAACCTAACATGGTTGTTAAACTCGATATGCAACGTATAGAAGCCCTGCACATAGGCATCTCTGCCGACTCTGCAGCTGTCTGTATTGAATAATCCAAAAATTAAAGTTAAAATCTGAGGTTCTTGCGTAATATACCATTTGTGAACTTCGTGATTTTGTATCGATTGGTCATATGGAGTTAATAAATTGCTTCTAGTTTACTCAGATATGTTAGTTGATTTAGTTATCCAAACTTAGTTAATCTTGAAAATGTTTCACTTTACTTTATTAGGAAAGGGTAATCCAAATTAAGACATGGGCATCTCTGCCGACTCTGCAGCTGTAAGTATTGAATCATCCAAAAATAAAGTTAAATTATGAGGTTCTTGCTTTACATACCATTTGTAGAACTTTGTGATTTTGTATCGTGTCGTGACCAAGTTTGGGGATAGGCGGAAAAAGGAACTCTCCTGCCTATCCTTAGAAATGAGCTCAAACAGTACACACAACCTTTTGGTGATTACTTTTGTGTTATAAAATGTCTCTTGTCCCGCTACAGGATTTTGACCGGCTTAAATAGCCCATGGTCGTACATGCAAGATTACATCTTTGCCCCCGCGGGTCAATCCTAGGTGCATTTTGGTACATCTTGTAGGTCATTATAGTCTTTTGGCGCCAGCTGGCAAGAGTGGTTGAGAATGGTCCCCACAGAATCTTCTTTTAGCATTTTCCCTTACTCAAGTAGTGTTCTTCCTCGAGCCCTTGTGTTGACTGCCTTTTCCATCTTGAAAGTTCAAACACTTCTTACCACTTGCTTTGCTCTTGGAACTTACCTGACATAGATTATAGTTCGCTCAAGTTAACTGAGCAACATAAAACCATTTGAAAAGTATTTTACCATTGGAAAAGTAATTCACCACTCGAGTAGGTGTTTTCCTACTTGAAAAGGTATTCTTCCACTCGAAAAGGTGTTTTACCATTCGAAAGGGTAATTTCCCTTTCGGACACTTAGAATTCTCAACACCTCCTTTACTCCAGTGTTTTGACCGAATGGGAGGAAGAGGTGTTAGCCCCCTACTACAACATATAGATTGGTCATATGGAGTTAATAAATTGTTTCTGGTTTACTCAGGTATGTTAGTTGATTTAGTTTATTCAAGCCTAGTGAATCTTGAAAATGTTTCACTTTACTTTATTAGGAAAGGGTAATCCAAATTAAGAGAGACCATTCTGCTGCTTTGTTCCGCTGTTCTTATTTCTTTACCATGATTTTAGTCTAGCATGCATGATATTAGCTCCGATGCTCCCAACAATTTAGTGTTATTGTTATCTTTCCCTTATTATTCACAAATGATTATATTCTACGTGCAGACTTTTCGAATTTTTGAAATGATTTCGGATGCATGAGATTGGTGAAGGAGCTTTTACATCATTTGGAGTGTGCACAGAGCTGATTCACTATTGCTTGAGTTGCCGAGGTACCTGGTGTTCACTGGATATTTTAGGGCGTCCAAAACAATTACAGCATAAAGGCTTAAACACAAGTTCAAATAAATATGTTTGGGTACATTTAGGCAATGATGTTAAAACCTTGCTTTTTATCTTGCTACGTACCATTGCTTCTATTATCAGTTGTCTGATGGGGGTTTGGTATTCTCTTTTCCTCAAGTTTCTAGGAAATTTATTTCCTTTTTGCAGGCGTTCATCCTCCTTTACAGCTAGCAAAATGTGTGTGGTTAGATAACATGGGAGGTTGATATATATTATGTACACTTTGCTATGTTCAGATTTATTGTAGAGGGGTCACATCCCCTCCTAGGTTGGCTTTTTTTTTTTTTTTTTGATGGAGGGAGTACTACGTTTTGATATTATGTTAAATGGAGAACACTTATCAATGATAGCTAATTTGTGTTTAATAAAATTTTTGCTTAAGTGATGTTTGTGTGCATGGCTGCGCGCGGCGTGATGCCGTGCATTCCTTATTGTTGTCACTTTACTTTATATTGACCATTAAAATAATTCCAAGTTTCCAACCGTACCGGCCTCACAGCGCACCTTCAACCAAAGTGCTACTCTTGCTCCAAACTTATCATCTTTTCCACATTAGTGTTGTCATGTACCAGATTTGTACACAAGCCAATATAGTACACCAGATTCCTTCAGCATTAAGAGGCAAACCAAGACTATTTCAAACCTATTATTTACGTAATACATATTTCTAAAAGAGGGCAGCTAGCGCACGGGATGCTGTTCAAGACTAAAGTCACGAGATAATTAAACAATTTGATAAATTAATAGATATTTCCAACCGCGTCACCTGGTGTCCACGCGATTCCTCGTTGCTTTCCCCAGCCAGATTGTCACGCCCAGAAATTTAGCCCAAATTTTCAGACTATTTTGTGTATTAAATCCCTGTCCAGGACTAGTCAGGGTACACAAAACGACAAGTAATAAACAGTTCCAAACGTAAATAAAGCGTAAAATACTTACAGAAGAGGCACTTATTCCTCACACCGAAACAAAAGCAGCAGCAGCGAAAAAGGCGATCCTAGCGGGGCTTCAGCTCCACTCCACAGGCAAAACTCAACTGGGGTCTGAGCCTTGGTCTTCTAACTTCGCCTCCAGCTCAGAAGCACTACACTTCTGAAAAAGGGGAATAATAGCAAGGCTGAGTACAACCACCGTACTCAGCAAGCCACACCAATGATGCAGGCATGTAAGGGTAACACAAGGACGATTTGTGGCTATTTGCATAAAGGCAGTTGTAAAACATTTTATTGAGTAAAATAGTAAAACTGTTGAGTAATTAAAGTAACATTAAATCTCCACTGATCAACGCTGCACCACGTTGAACAGGCCCAACCAACCCACCTGAACTACAGTGCATTGAGTCGATTTATTAAGGTGGGACTAATCACGGTGAATCTGGTCGACTGCCCATAACCGCGGGCACGGGGGCACGGCTATTCGAATAGTTTTACTCTGGCCAGAGGTGTACAACTGTACCCACAAGACACATCCCCACGACATGTTTCCGTGCGCCGACATGCCACCACGACATACCGGAAAGAGGTCGTGACAGGACCCTTCGCATAACCCCCTCTAACCGATCGCACCACACCTCAGGGTTCGCCCCCGTTCCCAGCAGGCAACGGGCAGCCCCCCTCTCGTACCGCGGTGAATCCGGAAGCCGATCAATCGGACACCCCGGCCGACCCAACTCTATCACGCCCACCCTCTCCTGGGTACGTCGGCTAGAGGAAAGCTACACTACAAGCCCAGCCATTGCCCATGCTGGCTGTGGTAAGCACGATAAATTCTTCCAGGGTTTCCCGCGAACCGGTCCTTAATTGCCATGGGTGCGACTAGCAAAACCATACACCCACAGCCCACCATTCAGTCGCATTTTAGTTGGATAATTACGACCATGAAGCATGGCCAGATGTCTCGAGCACGCAGCTCATTCTGTTATTGAAAAGGTCTAATACTGTAATTATCCCATCAATTGAGCTAGTGGTAATTAAGCATGGCTAAGCATATAGTTCCAGCTAGGTCACATAAGTAACATGAGCTAGTTGATTTATTACCCAAGGTTGACAAAGGACAGATATCAAGTAAACATAGCACAAGCAAGCAGATAGGTAATACCTAGATCCCATGTAATTAGCAAAACATGCATGTTTATTTGCAAATAGTAAAACAATTGTAAAGTAGGCTCAATATGCTCAAGGGGAATGTGTGACTTGCCTTGCTTCTTCACTTCAACCTTCTGAACTCTGATCCTTGCGACCGCGAACTTCCAAAACAACGGATTCTACACGCTAGCACGCACAACGAGGAAAAACTCTAATAAAAACCAGGGAAACAGTACATAAAAAGTAAACAAACATGTAGATCTCAATTTTAGATGAATTTTGCAAGTTGAATGGCCCAATTTGGAGTTCGAATGAATTAGATATGAATTTTAGAAGTTTTGAGCCATTTAAATGAATTTCTAGAATTATTAACGAATTATTTTCTATTTTCTCAAAGGAAAAGGGACGCGCTGACGTCATCAAGGGGGAGGGGCGGCGCCAGCAAGCGGGCCCCACCGGTCAGCGACACAAGGGCGCCGGTCCACCGTGGACCGGGACCACCGAGGCGGTCCACCGCCGGTCCACGGGAACCGACGGCCCGGATCGACCCAAGCCGATCGGGCGGCCACGGGGCGGCGCGCTGGGGCACGGGCGCGGCTCAGGCCAGCCGGCCGAGCGACGGCGAGCGGCGGCGCGGCCACCGGCGCGGGAAGCTGTGGCGCACGCGGGCTGCGGCGGCGAGCGGTGCCTAGGCATGGCGGCGACGCGCAAGCGGCGGCCAGTGCGGCAAAGAGAGGAAAAGAAAGCAAGGGGAGGAGGAGGGAGATGCTCACCGAGATGACGATGATCGGCGCGGGGAAGGACGACGACGACCACGATGATGGCGGCGCTGGCCCGGCAAGCGATGGGGCGGCCGGGGAGCGTCTTGGCCCGAGGAAGGAGAGAGAGAGGGATTAGGCCGCGCGCGGCGACCGGAGATAGCGAGGAGAGGCTGCCGGAGGTGGTAGAGGTGGTGGTGGCTCGGGTTGGCGGCTGAACCGGGGCTCTGGTGATGGTTTGGGGATTTGGAGTGGCGGCCGGTGTGCGGGGAAGCGCGGCGAAGCCGAGGGTGGCGGCGGATTTGCGTGGCGATGGCTGAGGCGGCGAGGAGTGGTGGCTTGAGGCGACACAGGCGGTGGTGGAGCTCGGGTCGATGGTGGAAGCAGTCCTCGGGCGATGGAATGGACGGGTGGAGTGGCGGCCGGGGCGTGGCACGACGCGGCGAACCCGAAGGCGGCATCGGCGTGGTGCGGCAGCGGCTAGAGTGGCGGTGGCGGGCGGCTGGAGGCGGTGGAAGGGGCGGCGGCTCGGTTTCATGGTGGAGATGGAATTCCGACGATGGAATGGGGAAACAGAGTGGATGCCGAGGTAGGGCTTGGCTCGGTGATGCCGAAGGTGGCAGCGGCCCTAGCGACGGGAAACGGCGGCCGGAGCTCGCCTAAGGTGGGTGGCGATGGGGAGCAGCGTGGGGAGAGCGGGGAAAAGCGCAGGGAGCTCGGGGTGGAGGGGGGAAACAGAAGAGGGGAGCACGAGGGTGCTTTATATAGGGCTTAGGGAGACGGGATCGGGCCCGAGAGGGGTGGAAACCGGCCGGCGACGTGGGGGAGAGAGAGAGAGATGCGGGAGGCGGCGACGTGGCCGGATTTTGCGGGGAGAGTGGGGGAAAACGACGCGGACGTGGGCGACGACCGCGTCCACGCACGCGCGGGAGAGGCGGCGACGTGGGACGCCGACGTGGGCGAAGTGGAGCTCAATTTGGCGCCAAAAATTGGGGAAAAGTGGGGGAAAATGTGGAGGAGTTGGAGGGGAACCGGTTTCACTCGGTTTGGGTGCGAGGGCGCGAGCAGGAGGGCACCGGATTTGGCAGGATGTGGGCGGCAACCGCCGACCATGGCGGCTTCGGCCTGGAAAGCCGTAGGTAGGAGGAGGGCCTGACAGGTGGGGTCGCCGGGCCCACCTGTCGGGGAGGGAGAGAGGGAGGAGAACCCAGGGGGTTATTTAGACTTTGCGCGAGGGGAAGGAAGATGGGTCGACGGCCCAAGGAGGAAGGAAGGAAGAGGGGAGGGGACGGGCCGCAGGGAGGGAAGGAGGGCTTTGGGCCGGAAGTGGCCCAAAGTGAAGGAGGGAGATTTGATTGTTTTCCTTTTTATTAAACTAGCAAAAATGCCCGTGTGTTGCAATGGGTGAAAAAATTCTAATGATAATATACGTTTTTCATGCATAATCATGTGAAGACAATGTTTGTATTTTAATGAGCGGCTTGTTTTTTTTATAAACGGTGTTTTTTTTTCTTCCACGATTTTCTCAAACCATTTTTCAGAAATAGTGCATTTCTTTCTAACAGTTTTTTCCTAGCATGTTTTTTTTTCCATTTTTTACTGATGACAAAAACCATATTTTTCTCCTCTTTTTTGTTTTGCTTTTCTCGCGTGTTTTTTGTCTATTTTTTCTGACAATTACTTTCTCGCGTGGTTTTTTTTGCTTGTTTTTTTCTAAATGTTATTTTTTGCTTTTTTCCAATACATGAGAATATATGACGAAATAAAAGCCGTGTAGTAGATGGTAAAAAATTGATGGATCCTACCCGACTCAAGCGTCCATCAATTTAGCTTTTTTCTGACAGATTTTTCAGAGCGATTTTTTTAATAGATAGTGTTTTTTTCTTGCGTGGTTTTTTCAAACCATTTTTTTTAGAAATGACGCATTTTTTCTGACAGTCTTTTCCTCGTATGTTTTTTTAAAAAGTTTTTGCTGGCAATGGAAATAATTTTTCTCACGTGTTTTTTTATTTTTTAAGAAGATGGAAAAAAAAACCTTTTCAGCGTGTTTTTTGCGCTTTTTTCTGACTTTTTTCTCACACGTCTTTTTGACCGTTTTTATTTTCTCATGCATTTTTTATTTTTAAATAGTTAGATTAGATTAGAGATAGAGAAGAGATTTATACTGATTAGAAATTGGACTTTGTTTCGCCCTTTCCATATTGCGTGCATTTTTTATTTTATACGAACCAGCTTTTTATTTTTTACGAACCATTTTTTTGCCACTTTAGAGAATCGGACGAACTTTTTTAGATGTTTTTTCGGATTTTTTTCGCCTTTACAGGAATCAGACTTTTTTCCGTTTTTAAAGGAATCGGATCTAGCATTTTTTTCACCACTTTTTTTTAGCCTTTTATAGGAATTGGATTTTTTTTCCCGTTTGCATCTACAGTTTTTTTTCGCCACTTAGGGGAAATAGACTTCTGTTGTTGTTTTTTTTTGTTTATTTTCTTTTTTGTGTGGCTTTTCTTTTTCTTTTTATGCACCTTTCTGCCTTTGTTCTATCCCTTTTATTTATTGTTTTTTTTTAAAAAAGACCAAAAGCACCTTATTGCAAGATTATAGGGACTCAAATGCAAATATAAAAATTACAGGGACTCAAATACAAATGTACAAACCCAAAAATTAAAATCATATAAAAATGGAATGCTCTCGACATGTAGGTTCCGTTTTTGCAAACAGATCTTCAATCCAGCACATCAATGTTTTTTCACCAAGATGTATGGAATAATGGTATAGATTGAAACCGAGAGAAGTGGTGCCTAGTATCTCGGACTCAATCCGAGAGGAGTGGGACTCGGATCTAGAGTCGGACTTTTTGAATCGCAACGAGAGGAGTCGAACTTTTTTTTATTTTTATCGCTATTTTTTTAGGGACCGACTCGGACTTTTTTTTGTCGCTATTTTGTTTTTTCTTTTCTTTTTTTCGCACGTTTTTGTTCGCCGGTTTTTTTATCGGACAAATTTTGGTTTCTTTTTCGCCCGGTTTTTTTTGCCTTTTTTCTAGATCGGACATATTTGGTTTTTCTTTTTTTTGCACTTTTTTTCGCCTGGTTTTTTGGATCGGACAAACTTGGTTTTTTTCGCCTGGTTTTTTTGACGGACGATGGAAGCACATCTTATTTTTTAAGTAGTAGAGATTGGTTAAATGAACTTTGTGCTATTCAAATTATTTCTCGAGCTCCGAAAATTCGCGGGAAATTTCAGAGAGTATTTTAGGGCACAAAGAATATTACAAAATATTCTCGGCCAATGATTTTTAAAGGAAATTTTAATTCTCCCATTATTTCACTTGATTAAATTGCTTTAACTTTTATTTAATTTCTAGAAAATGCATTATTTAATGATTTTTAATCCTGAACGAAAATCGGGGCGTTGCACGGATCCTCCTCGGTCTCGCGCGCCTCCACATGCGATACCTTGTCGGTGGAGCACACTCACAGCTAGCCGGAGCAGCAGACAGTGCCCTCTTCCTCCAAGCTCCTCCTTGGTATTGCTCCCTCCACGTCTTGAACCAACGCTTGGCGATGCAAGGAGTGACATCGGTTGCAGCAGTAGTAGGAAACAAGGATGGAGCCGAGGGGAAGGGATAAAAGGAGAGAAGGCATGTGGTGCTTGATTCCTCGCAGCTAGCCATACCTCGCAGCCAGCCATGATACTTGATACCTCACAGGTACCAGGTATCAGGTTTAATACCTGTGGGTATCAGCCATGATACCATAGATATTAAGCATGGTACGTACAGGTACTGGGTCTGATACCTGGGTATCAGCGGTAATACCACATGTATCAAACTTGGTACCTATGGGGTACCGACTGTGGATGATACATCGCACAACATACTTGCACACACTCCGGCAATGAGCATGGTGGCTCGCCATCACGTCGCCACGAATGAAAGCTCCATCACCATCAGCAAAGCGCCTTGAAGGATGAGGCCAAGAAACCCACGTTGGTCAGCATCCTTCTCGACAGCCTCCCTCCTTCTTGATTTCCCCATTCCGCCATGGGAGCTAGATCCAGTGGATGTCCATGCCTCAAAAGATTGAGACGGAGGAGGAGGCAATATGACCTTGTAACCAACATGCACTCAGGGTAGATCCAGCAATGAGGAGGAGGGGGAGGGGATCCGTTTTCGGGGGCCTGCTTCGCCATTGCCATGCCTTCATAGAGGAGCTCTCTGCAACAGAGAGGAGGGGAAGGGGAAAAGGAGGGCAAAATAGGAGAGGCGGAGGAGGAAGACGGAGACTCGGAGAGAGAAGGCAAATAGATAAGAACAAAGCGTTACCTACTTATTCCATTTCCACGGGATACGGTTGAGTAGTTTTTCTGTTTACATAGTACATCATGCGAAACTCCTCATCCATTACTATAGTTGAAGATGCATGCTTAATTATTTCTATGTATGTATATATATATCCTCTTCACATATGTACATATCGGTCATCAGTTCCTTGCTCCAGCCTTTAATTTGGTCGCTAATAGTAACCGAAACACACGCTATTTGCCAACTTGAGCAACACTAGAAATGGGAGGCATGTGGAATCCCATCAGCTGTGGCACCAATCGACGAAGTTTTAGTATAGCATCAGCTACTGAAGCTCTGGGAGCCGACACCGTGGGATTGTAACTCTTTTCCGCCTCGTACTCGCAGCAGGAATCGATCAAACAGGAAAAAACTGGAATTCCTATTAGTACTTGAACCATGGATAGCTGCAGTAGCAGTAGTACTATATACTAATGTGCTAACATGTGTCTTGGCCGGTATCTCAGTATATATGGGGTTGAATTTCACTCGAGGCGTTGCTGCTAGTTGAATGTGAACTGCATTCTTCTAGAGTGACAGCTGCTGGTAATTGAGCTAATGGATCGACACTAGGGTTTTCAATTTTGATTTCATCCAAAATTTCGCTCATTTCGGTTCTACCGAAATTTTGGTACTTTTTGGACCTTTTTTTTCTCAAAATTTTAGCATAATTTAACTGACTTTAACTAAATTTTGGCCAAATTTGCAAAAATTTGAGAAAACCGAAAATTTCGACTAAAATAATCGCTTGCCAGGAAGGGGGCCTGAAATTTTGAACTGAAATTGCAATCCCTGATCGACATGCCAAATACTTTCTGGAGGTAGGAGATGAACCGTATTGTTTAGAAAGTTCACATCAGTTTCAGAGAACATTGATGTGTGTGTGTGTTTGTATGTGTGGGTTGGGGGTAGGGGTGGGCGTTCGGTTTACTCGGTTAATTCGGCTCGGTTTCAACGGTTTAATAAATTTTGGTTTTCTATTGCAACCGAAGAATCTATATAAAAAAGAAAACCGAGCCGATTAAACGGAGTAACTTCGGTTCACCGAACAAACCGTTGGAACACGTTGCCATGAGGCCACAGCCGTGGCTTCGCACGATAACGTGATGATAATAAACAGGGCTTGAGACATGGGTAGCTTAGGAGATGTTGGGCCCCATTAAAGAGATGTTGGGCCTTAAAGCTTGCACGTTGCCTAGTTTGTTGTGATACTGTGTACGTGTGGTTCGGTTTCTCCGGTTTTCTCGGGTTGTTCGGTTCGTGACAATTAAAAAACATAGAAATTAAAATACCGTAGACCGATCAAACGCAAAACAGATGCCGAAGGGTAAACCGATGCCTAAAAAAACCGACACTTCGATTCGGTTCGGCTCGATTTTGTTCGGCTTGCGGTCTTCGGGTATTTTTTGCCCACCCCTAGTTGGGAGTGGGGGAGGAGGTGTTGTTGTTTTGTAAATATAAAACTACGTACACTCCCGTGAAAACTTACCAACTAAAAGAAAAAGCTATTTTCTGGTGAGTTATGTAGGTTCTATACCTCAGATCCTGATTTTCAAGATGGGGAAAAATGAACTTATATATGTTACCATATACTCCATGTAGTTATATTGTCTAAAAAAAGTGACCTTAGTGGCCTATAACAGAAAGAGTAAATTTCTCCACGCAAAAAAAGAGTAAATTTCATAAAATTATAGATATTTTGATCAAATTATTATAAAACTACAGATTTAACAATAAATTTATCCTAAAACTACAGGTTTAACTCTAAGTATCGCAAAATTATATATTTAATAATTAAATTATCACAAAACTATATATTTTGGGGTTTAAATCCTTAGCACTAATATTATGGTTGAGTTATAAATATTCAAGTTTTGTAATTAAATTGACACTAAACCTATAGCTAGTTTTGTGATACACTATTTTAAATATATAGTTTTGTGATAATTTGGTCAATATATTTATAGTTTTGTGAAATTTACTCTAACCGAAAAGATAAACTTTTGAGCGGCTTACAATGAATTTTTTTTTTTTGAGAGGGCTTACAATGAATTGCCTCTACAACATCCTTATACATCTGTAAATATACACCTGCTTCATAGTTTAGGCGTAATAACTTAATAGGCTTCTATGGTGTTACCCTTGCATAAATTCCTTGTAAAAAACTTATGTTTCACTGGCATACAATGAATTGCCTGTAGAACAAGATTGGCGAAGATACAATGTAGTACAAAAGCAAGAGCTAGCTCCAAAACAAATGGTGGTACAAAAGTAGTACTACTGCATGTGGTTTATGCCGAGTTTAGTTCTCAACTTTTTATTCAAACTTTCAACTTTTTCATCATATCAAAATTTTCCTACACACATAAACTTTCAACTTTTTTCTTCAAACTTCTAATTTTAGCGTGGAACTAAACACAGCCTTAGTTATACCAATCTGCAGCAAGGACATTATCCTAGGTGTTCGATGTTACTCTAATATCAACTCCTACTTACTACTCATATAGGAGTATATCTGAAAGAGTTCATGGATGCATTTATATGTTTCATATACAAGGCTCTTTCAAAAAGAGGAGGTAAGCTTTTCTGTCAACAAGGTAGGGGTGTATGTACACTCGATGAATGCTCGCACTACTATGCACGAAGCCACGAGCGTGCATACAAACATGGGAATGGAAGATCTAGGAATGTTGTTGTCGTGTCGGAATTGCAGGATTGCTGCTCGATGGACAGCTCAATGTTGGCTTGTTTTTGTTGAAGATTCTAGCAATGTTGTTCTAGATGGACTAGAGAATTGACATGTACATGATAACATAATATTTGCACCTAAACAAGTTTCTCCTTTGCAAAGTTGTATTGCCTTTTTGCCGAGAAAGCTGAAGGAACATTAATTTCTTTCTTTGCATTGGCACCGATAACAGCAGATGCAACATTTTCCTTTTGACGTAAAATAGATGCAAAGTTACGTGATAATATGTACAATTATTGAAAAATATGATAATATGCAAGAAATGTCAAATCATTATCTTCATAATATTTTTCAATTATTTAAACACATACATCTACAATTTCTATAATATATAACATGCATTCATCCATATATCTTGCAGCAAAGCTCGGGATATCAATTAGTTAGAGAAGCTTGGGATATCAACTAGTTAGAGAGACAACCGAGTACATGGATGGATGGCAAAGGTGGCTAATTTTAATGAAGTGTACAGCTTTGTTGGTGCCTCATTTTAATCTCTATCCATCTCTTATTACAAGATGCCTACCGAGTCTCATTTTAATCTCTATCCATCTCTCACTACAAGATGCTTACCGAGTTCTTATCGGATTGGGATCCTCTGCATTGAAGGAGAAAATGCAGAGGTGCTACAGTACTGCAGATGATCTGCATCCCTTATACATCCTGTCTATGCAAACTAAACTATATATATCCACATAGCAGTCAGAGTCAGTTTCTTGCTTGATCCTACAATCCATTTGCTAATGGAAATACCTAAAAAGGGAGCGGGCGATATCTAACTAATACTATTTATTAAGCTGACTCATGTTGGAAATAGGAGGCACGTGGAAACCTATCAACAGTCATACCATGGGACTAAGTTTTAGTAGCCTCGTCTACCACAGATTTTGGAGCGAGACCGTGGTGGGTAGACTGCTGGAGCCCTTGTTTGTGTTGCATTGGCAGTAATCTTCATAGAGGAAGAAGTTATGTAAATGTATTGCAATGACAGTAATCTTTATAGAGGAAGAAGTTATGTAAATGTACAAGAACCGCAAAATTTCTGGTAAACAATGGCCGCTGGTCACAACTGATCGTTGGCCACCTTCTTCTCGCAACCGCAACTATTGCTCACTGCGTCACATATGATTAAGTGTGCAGAAGATATTTGATCTGGCACACAGGATCAGCACACGTCTTCGCATCATCATATGCCTTTTGTTCTTCTGGACGAGGAGGCCATGCTAGTCGTTAAATATTTTCTTTTTATTTGGATAAATTTTCTTTTTATTTGGATAACTTAGTGTAACATAGTGGTAGAAATATAATATCTCTATTTATAAACAATCCATTATATAGATCACACCCATGACCCATCCAAACATGTGCGTAAAATACAATGTAGAATTCTAGTTATAAAACAGTCAAGTAGTTCTAAAGAAAATTTCTCCGAGTATCCAAGTTTTAGCCTAAGCACAACAAATTTCCACAACAATACAAAATAAATTTACAAGTACAAATCTTCAACAAATTCCTTGTGTACCACCGTTATTTTGCCGCATACTTTGTCACTCATTGTCTTACTACCAGTTGTGACATCATGAGGTCTTTCAGTACTAGTACTACACATGGAATTGTCTATAGAACAGATTGGTGAAGATACGAGCTATTCCTCTCGTTAAAATATATGATATTTGATTTTTGACCATAAATTTTTTATTAGGATACGCTTATAGATAAGTTAAGTTTATGACTTTATGGAAGTGCTTGACAAAGCAAAACTGAGGTTGTGCTCACATATCATGGACTCATGGGTCATCTTAGGCTGAGGCATCAAGAATGGAGTAAAGCTCAAAGCAAGCAGACACTGTAATACGAAAGCTTATGCATCCATGAAAATGCTCATCATAATTTTGACCCTTAAATGTTCCATTATAGTAATTAAGCGATAATAGACATGGAATATAAGAAATAGAATAATCTAAGGTGTGCTTCTGCAGTGAAAGATGAAGTTATAACAAGGACAATAACAAGTGAGAATGTATAAAAGAATAATCCTTACATGCAACTGATTGCGAAGAAGCTCTGACTTTGTTTCCTGTTATATAAAAGGAAAAAAACATAAATATTTATGAATGTAATAATATGCTTATATCATTATATGCCACACCATGGTAGAATATTTTTTAAGAAACATATAAAAGGTGCTCAAAGCCTGTTCATTGAGGGCTTCTCTTAGTTTATTGATTAGGTTTATTCCAGCCATGTTGACACTTTCAAGTTGCTCAGCCTCAATGCACTGCTTTAGGACTGCTTCCTGCCATTGAAGGTCAGAAAGCAACTATGATCTTTGCTGAATACCTATGAAATAGAAAAGGAGTAAGGTGTTATAAGTGCATAGATTATTTTGATCAAGAATTTAAGTAAAAGGCTGAAAGTATTATAGCATCAAAGTATCATATCTCTTCATATCCAGTCTCCAACTTTGTAAATAAAGAAAAAAAAGTAAATTCAGGTTTCAGATTATCACAGCTAAGGAGCATTGTTAATAGGAAACTTTGCAGTGCAATATTGTTTTACACTGTAACTCATCAAAATAACTTAGTCAGATTTGAAAATAGCAACAATCCATAATTATGGCATACATGCATGGTAGCACTATATTCAAGTAAATAATCCACAGCAATAATCCGGTAAATAATCTGTTCCAAACAGGAACTCATGCAAGGACAATGCATTAATTTGGTATTGAGTTGTTTTAGCCTGAGTAGCAACCGTAATATTACATTGCCAGCTGCCACTGAGTTCTTTATGTTGCCAGCAGGTCCTGAACTCCTGGACATTCTCTACATTTGCATAGAAATAATTCCATTGCAAAGTCTCCAATCAAGAAGGTTGAATGAATCTCTGCCTTCAACATGAACCCATACCATGTTTCTCAACTTTGCAGTTTGGCCTTGTGTAAAACTTTGGTTTTGGATCTCTATAATCAAACAATCAAGATGACAATGGTGACTCTCTGCACATTTCCTTCTTGCATACAGTCAAATACCATGAAACATCTCTATGGATTCCACAATGACAGTGTATTACACAGATATGTCCATTGTCAAGCAGTCAGTAACCCTTCATAAGAACACACCAGCAAATAAGGAAAATGAACACCTGTCCACAAAATGGTCGTTCAGACTTCAGCTTCCTTTGTCGGTTATTAATCATGTACAGAGTACTATTTTTGGCATAATCATGAAACATCAAAGTAACCATGTGTCATGGCACCTTCCGAAGATTCCCCAACCTCGGAATGATCGCAGATTCCATCATGAATTGGGTCAGGCTGGTCGTTGCTTGGTGCTTGCTAACCTTAGTGAAGATTGATTGCACACACAGTCCTGCTGCAAATCACTCGTCCCTTCAGTCATCTCCTGCACAGTCATCAGCCCATGTCTATCAAACCTATGTGGCTTCAGTAGGTCATCACTCCTTATTGGAACATCTCAATACCTGGTTTTTCACCTCCCTTCAGGTGATGAAATCAGTCAAAAACTCAAAACAATCCATGCTGGAGCAAGTTGACTTGGTCACCCTTCAGCAATCAGCACATCCAACAGCTCAATAGATCTCCTAAGCTTTCTCTCCCGGAACACAGACTCAATCAGCCTTGCCCAGCATCTAGCCTCTGGCATGAACCCAGTGTCCACCAGTCCATACAATGTGACTGTTGCATCTGATACCCTCCCAACATCACACAGACCAATCAACAGCATGTTTGATGCTGCATAGTGAGGTACAAATCCTCGTCCGAGCATCATGCCCAGCAAGCCAGCCGCTTTCTCCATCTCTCCACATGAGCACAGGCAATTCATCACAATCCGGTAGCTTGCGACATTCAGCTGTACTCCTTCGGATGGTAACTTCTCAAGCAAGGTCACTGCTTCCGCTATCCGTCTATCTTTGCACAACCCCTCAAGCAGCAGATTGTATGTGACAACATCAGCCTTACACCCTTTCTGCCACATCTCCTGCACAAGATTGATCCCCTCATCCACATTCCCATGCCGACAAAGGCATCCAACAAGTGAGGTATAGCTGACAGCATCCGGCTGAACCCCAGATCTAATCATCTCCTCAAATACCCCCCTCGCTGCCTCCACTTCCCCTTTCTTACAGTGCCCATTGATCAAAGTGGCATAGTTGAAGGCATTTGGCTCGCACTCATTCTTCCTCATAAATCCAAAGATCGATTGTGCTTTCTCCACCTGTCCTAGCCTGCAGAATCCACCGATGAGCAAATTGTATGTTAGCTGGTCTGGCACAATGCGGTCCTTCTCGATCATGTCCTCAAATAGTTCAAACGCTTCCTTCATCTGAGCCCCACGACAGAGCCCACCTATCAATGTTGAATAGGTGACTAAGCTTGGTCTAACATCAGCGCAGTTCATCTTACGCATTTCATCAAACACCTGGAAGGCTGTCCCCAAATCGCCTTTCTTGACGTAATGCTTGATGAGGATGTTGTAGATGCACGTGTTGGGCTGCGGAAGGTACTTGCTCCGGGGGTCGCGCAGGTCGGCCAGGAGCTCGGTGAGAACATCGGGGCAGCGGCGGGAGGAGACGAGGCGGTCGAGGCAGACGGCGAGGGCCTTGCGGGAGACGCGGCCCCGGCGGAGGAGCGCGGGGAGGAGGCGGAGGAGCGCGAGGGAGTGGTCGGGCGGGAGGAGGCGGAGGAGCGGGAGGAACTGCGGCTCGAGGAAGCGGCAGGGCGCGGAGGCGGCGCGGCGGAGGACGGCGGCGGCGGCGGAGGGGAGGCGGGCGCGGGCGAGGCGGACGAGGAGCGCGGCGAAGGTGGCCGGGGTGTGCGAGAAGCCGCGCTGCGCGGCGGCGGCGTTGAAGAGGTCGAGCGCGCGCTGCGCGGAGGGGGAGGAGGCGATGAGGCGGGCTAGGTCGGGGTGGTGGACGTACCGCAGCTGCGTGAGGGGCGCTTCGGGCAGCGGAGGCGGCGGCGGCGGCGGGGAGGGCGGCGCGGCGCGTGTGGGCCTTCGGTAGTGGAGCGGGGAGATCCACGGGAGCGGGGCTTTGGTGGAAGCGGGTGAGGGTTTCATGCTCCCCTGCGGCGGCGGATGCTGGGGAGGAAACAGGCTAGGGCGGCGGGCGGCAGGACGCCGTGGAATCGCGGCGCCGCCCTCGTGTGGTGTCTCGCGAGCGCAGCGCAGGCAGGGCGCCGGAGCGGAGCGGAGCAGGAGCCTCTGCCTTGGCTGGGCCGTTTGTCAAATCTTGGACGCTCTTTTTGTTTGTTTGGATGGCCAGGATTTCTCTAGGCTTCACGGGAGTGGCTGTGTTCTTCCCCCGTTTTCCGCGCGCACGCTTTTCAAACTACTAAACGGTGTGATTTATATAAAAACTTTCTATATAAAAGTTGTTTAAAAAAATCATGTTAATCTATTTTTCAAAAAAAATAGTTAATACTTAATTAATCATGCAATAAAATAAACTTCGTTTTACGTGCCGGGGAAGAGGGGTTTCTTGTTGTAAATTTGGTCATAATTCGGCATATTTTAATCCAAAATATTAAGACAATAAACATGACATTTGCAATACGAGTAGATCTAGTGACAGTGCAAGATGTATACAACTTGAGTATGCTTAATATGAAATAAGCATCAACATTTACATAGTAACGCAATACTGCCATTGCGAAGAGTATTAACAAAGAAACATCTAATAGAATCGGGAGAATGAAAGTATACCCTGAGAACGTCCCACCGCTGGATTTTGAGGCAGTACTACCTCCGTTGATGTCGTTCATCATCTTGTCTCCAATCTCCGTCGACATCTTGGTGAAGGCGTTGATGCAGCAGCAGTAGCCGTGAAGAACAAGAGCAGTTCGTCCGCCTACCCGTGCAGGTTCTCAAGCGGATGGAGTTTCGGAGGCACCTGCTCGTCCCGTACACCTGTGCGCGCAGGTGAACAGAATCAGGGAAGGATTTTGTAGCTCAGGAACAGAGGAGGAGGAACTCGAAGTGCAAGAGAGGCCGGGAAGAACTTCTCCCGTCCTTCTGGTCGTTGCGGAGTATATAATA
Source organism: Oryza glaberrima (assembly GCF_000147395.1). Taxonomy (NCBI): domain Eukaryota; kingdom Viridiplantae; phylum Streptophyta; class Magnoliopsida; order Poales; family Poaceae; genus Oryza; species Oryza glaberrima. Next base: position 15,597,014 of record NC_068327.1, on the reverse strand, counting down.
TGCGAGCGCGAGAGTAACGTTCGGAGTCATCAACCGCGGTGTTTAATTTCGTAACCGATGCGCTCGTTAATACGGAATCAATTCACGGCATTTAATTCCGTAACCGACGGAATCAATTCACGGTGTTTAATTCCGTAACCGACGGAATCAATTCACGACGTTTACTTCCGTAACCGACGCGTTCATTGATACGAAATCAATTCTCCGTGTTTATTACCGTCCGTTACAAAACGAGAGAGCGCAACAACTGTCTGCCTCGCCTCGCCTCGCCTGGTTGTCCGCGCACCATCTCAACCGGTCAACAGAGACTCTCCACTAACTCCGTATTTAAGTTGAGACCTCTTCACCCGATTTCCAAGGTGGTATTATTACCCATAGCACTTAATGTGGGCCAATGGAATTTATTAGGATTTAATTGGGCCTAGCCCATTAATCTAACAATCCCCACCAAATTTCATGGCTCACAGGAAATGCTCTCGATTCTGATCTTGTTTGTTATACCAGTGTTTCGGTGGAGACTGTTAAGTTGAACTTCCTCCTAGGAAAAAAGCTACACCAGATCACAACTGAAAAATGGACTATGCCTTGAATTGTCAGTCTTGTGCGATTCAGGTTTCACTCAAACCCTTAACTGGTACTAGGCTGCCGTTTGCATCCCCTCTGTTTGGAGCATATAAGTCATACTCCCGGCCTTTTCATGAGTATCTAGAGATCACCCAGATCTCATAGACTGTGACTAGCAGTCGGACTCATATAGGTGTGTTCCTTCTAAGATGTTCTGTAGGCCAACATATCTGCTTTATGAAAAGCTACTCGGATTACATTAAGGTGTATACCATCCTACCATACAGATTAGAAGAGAAGTGCATCATGAAGATAAGCCCATTTTAGGGTCTCTTCTCTCAGTTACACAATAGTTTGTTTCGCCATCCAAATTGACGGGATCTCTGATCACAATGGTTTCCATTATTGTGCAACTCTAAGTGGGTCTCAAGCCTATCTCCCTCGATGCACAGTCTATCACATTACGTGGTAGCCCCTTGGTAAACTGATCTGCCAGATTTTTAGCCGTCTGGACATAGTCCAATGCTATCACTCCGGAGTTTTTCTGCTTTCTAACAGACTTAAGTTTTCTTTTAACATGCCTGGATGACTTCATGTTGTCCTTCGAACTGTTCACTTTAATAATCATTGTTTGATTATCACAGTTCATCAGGATTGCTGGTACTGGTTTTTCAACCACCGGCAAGTCCATCAGGAGCTCACGAAGCCATTCGGCCTCAACTGTGGCAGTATCTAAAACTGTGAGTTATGCTTCCATTGTAGACCTTGTTAAGATGGTCTGCTTGCAAGACTTACAGGAAACAGCGTCCCCTCCAAGTGTGAACACATACCCACTTGTGGCCTTTATCTCATCAGCATCAGATATCCAGTTTGAATCACTATAGCCCTCCAGTACTTTTGGGTACCTAGAGTAGTAAATTCCATAGCTCATTGTCCCTTTTAGATAGCGCATTACTCTTTCAAGAGCATGCCAATGATCATCTCCCGGATTTGAAACAAACCGGCTCAACTTGCTCACAGCAAATGAGATGTCAGGCCTCGTTGCACTAGCTAAGTACATCAATGAACCAATAATCTAGGAGTATCTCCATTGATCCCTTGCTATTCTTTGGTTTTTCCTTAATAGCACACTAGGATCATAAGGAGTAGGAGCTGCCTTGCAGTCACTATAACCAAAGCGACTCAGGACCTTGTCCACATAGTGAGATTGCACAAGTATAATCCCACCCTCATCTCCTCTCGGTAGTTTAATGTTAAGAATAACATCAGCTACTCCCAAATCCTTCATTTCAAAGCTTTTGGACAGAAAGTCCTTGACCTCCTCAATCACATTGAGTCTGGTCCCAAAGATCAATATGTCATCGACATATAAACACAAGATCACTCCCTCTCCCCCACCATAGCGATAGTACACACATTTGTCAGCTTCATTCACAACAAAGCCAGCAGATGTAAGTGTATTGTCAAACTTCTCATGCCATTGCTTAGGCGCTTGTTTGAGACCATACAAGGACTTCAACAGCTTGCACACCATTCCCTCTTGACCTTCTAGTACATACCCATCTGGTTGATCCATATAGATCTCCTCCTCCAACCCTCCATTGAGGAAAGCTGTCTTAACATCCATCTAATAGACGAGTAGACCATGAGAGGCTGCCAGAGTGAGTAGTACTCGAATCATAGTCAAGCGAGCAACCGGTGAATAAGTGTCAAAAAAAGTCCTCGCCTTCTTTTTGGGTATAACCCTTGGCCACAAGCCTTGCTTTATACTTTTCGATTGTACCATCAGCCCTAAGCTTTTTCTTGAAAGCCCATTTGCATCTTACAGGCTTGCACCCATATGGACGCTCAATGACTTCCCAAGTACCATTAGACATAATTGAGTCCATCTCATTGCATACCGCTTCCTTCCAATAGTCAGCGTCAGGAGATGAATATGCCTCTTCAATGGTTCTTGGAGTATCATCCACAAGATATACAATGTAGTCATCTCCAAAAAACTTTGCAGTCCTTTGTCTCTTACTCTTTCGAGTTGCTACAATGTTATCCTCCTTAGGATTTCCTCAAGCGTTTGATCAATGTGTTCTATCGGTGCAAACTGCTCAGGGGATAAAATAGGTTCTTGACTAGAAGTGCTTGGTGCATTTTTCATAGGAAATTCATTCTCAAAAAATGTAGCATCTCTGACTCAGTAATTGTACCAACACGCATGTCAGGTACTCCAGAATTTACTATTAAGAACCTATATCCCACACCGTGGATAGCATAACCAAAGAACACACAATCTACGGTCTTTGGTCCAAGTTTACGCTTTTTGGCTATAGGTACATTTACCTTGGCCAAACAGCCCCATGTGCGCTGGTGAGAGAGATTTAATTTCTTCCTTTCCCTTCCTCGAATGGTGTTACTTCCTTAAGCTTAGTAGGAATTCTATTCAGGACATGACACACAATCAATATTGCCTCACCCACCATTCCTTGGACAGTCCTGCAGTGTCTAACATAGCATTCACCATCTCAGTTAGAGTACGGTTCTTTCTTTCGGCTACCCCGTTTGACTGGGGTGAATAGGGAGGCATCCTCTCATGAATAATTCCATACTCTTTGCAGAAAGAAATAAACTCATTGGAAAAATACTCTCCACCCCTATCAGACCTCAACCTTTTGATTTTCCTTTCCAGTTGGTTTTCTACTCAGCGTTATAGATCTTAAAGTAATGTAATGCTTCATCCTTTGTTTTCAATAGGTACACATAGCAGAATCTAGTGCAATCATCTATCAGTGTCATGAAATATTTCTTTCCCCCTTTAGTCAACACGCTATTAATTTCGCACAGATTGGAATGAACAAGTTCTAGTGGTGCCAAATTCCTCGCCTCAGATGCCTTGTGAGGCTTGCGAGGTTGTTTCGATTGAACACAAGTATGGCACTTAGAGCGTTTGACTAAACTAAATTTTGGAATTAAACTCATGTTGGCTAAGCGTGTCATACAACCAAAATTCACAAAATTCACTTGACAAAGTCGCGAATGCCACACATTGGACTCATCATCATCATCGCTTACATGGTTCACAACTTTATTACATATATCATCCAAGGAAAAGCGGAACAAGCCTCCGCTGTCATAACCTTTTCCAATAAACGTTCCATATTTAAATACGACACATTTATTGGATTCAAACACAAGTCTAAAACCATCTCTACACAGTACAGAGCCGCTAACTAGATTCTTCTTTATTGAAGGGACATGCTGCACGTTCTTCAGCTGCACGATCTTTCCCGAAGTAAACTTCAGATCGACCATACCAACACCATGAACAGCCGCAAGCGATCCATTTCCCATCAACAAGGAGGAACCTCTCCTGACCTGATAAGAAGAAACAGAGAAATGCCAGCACACACATGAATATTAGCACCAGTATCAACCCACCAATCAGGTGAGTGACAGACAGAGAGAACTGTAGGTAAAAATTTACCATACCTCGATGTTCCTCCGCCCTCACTAATAACCATGTTTGTAGACTTCTTGTCCTTGCGCTTAGGACAATCCTTGGACCAATGCCCAGGCTTGCCACACACAAAGCAATTTCCTTTTACCTTTCCCTTGCCTTTCTTCTTAAAATTGGTTGTAGCCTTGGGTTTGACGTCAGGTTTGACTTTCTTGTTGTTGTTGTGGGATGCGTGAGGGTTCTTCTTCTGCACCAAATTGGCGCTAGAACCTCCCTCGATCTTTTTGCCCCGGTTGCCCTTTGCCCTTGACTTCTCCTCAACACCCAAAGAGCGAATAAGATCAGTAACACTGAACTCTTGCCTCTTGTGTTTTAGAGAAGTAGCAAAGTCCGTCCAAGAAGGTGGCAATTTGGCAATAATGCCACCTGCCACAAACTTGTCCGGCAACTCACAGTTGTTATTCTCAAGTTCCTTTGCCAACATCTGAATCTCATGAGTCTGTTCCACTATAGAACGGTCATCAACCATCTTGTAGTCATAGAACTGCTCCATGACATACAGCTCGCTGCCGGCGTCAGAAACCCCGAACTTGGCCTCAAGAGCATCCCACATGTCCTTCCCTGAAGGCATGTGCATATACACGTCCACAATACTATCGGCGAGCACACTGATCAATGCTCCACGGAACAAGCAATCCGTAGCCTCGAACTTAGCCTCCTCCTCAGGGGAGAGAGACGGTTCACTCGGTTTGCCCCGTGAAACAAAGAAACATTGCATCGCCGTCAACCACAAAAGTGCATGTGCTTTCCATCTTTTATAATTGAACCATCGAAAGCATGTGGTTTTAGTGATGCAGCAAAGCCAACTACCGAAAAAGACCTATTAAGTTTTTGGATTGTTAGAAATTTGGTCATAATTCAGCATATTTTAATCCAAAATAGTAAGACAATAAACATGACATTTGCAATATGAGTAGATCTAGTGACAGTGCTAGATGTATACAACTTGAGTATGCTTAATATAAAATAAGCATCAACATTTACATATTAACACAATGTTGCCATTGCGAAGAGTATTAACAAAGAAACATCTAATAGAATCGGGAGAATGAAAGTATACCCCGAGAACGTCCCACCGCTGGATTTTGAGGCAGCACTGCCTCCGTTGATGTCGTTCATCATCTTGTCTCCAATCTCCGTCGACATCTTGGTGAAGGTGACGATGCAGCAGCAGTAGCCGTGAAGAGCAAGAGCAGTCGCGCTTGAAGCGCTACCCAAAATCATGATCGTCCGTCTACCCGTGCAGGTTCTCAAGCGGACGGAGTTTCAGAGGCACCTGCTCATCTCGTACACCTGTGCGCGCAGGTGAACAGAACCAGGGAAGGATTTTGCAGCTCAGGAACAGAGGAGGAGGAACTCGAAGTGCAAGAGAGATCAGGAAGAATTTCTCCCGTTCTTCTGGTCGCTGCGGAGTATATAATATGCGAGCGCGAGAGTAACGTTCGGAGTCATTAACCGCAGTGTTTAATTTCGTAACCGACGCGCTCGTTAATACGGAATCAATTCACGGCATTTAATTCCGTAACCGACGGAATCAATTCATGGTGTTTAATTCCGTAACCGACGGAATCAATTCACGACGTTTAATTCCGTAACGACGCGTTCATTGATACGAAATCAATTCTCTATGTTTATTACTGTCCATTACAAAACGAGAGAGCGCAGCAGCAGCAGCTATCTGCCTCGCCTCGCCTTGCCCCGCCTGGCTGTCCGCGCACCATCTCAACTGGTCAACAGAGACTCTCCACTAACTCCGTATTTAAGTTGAGACCTCTTCACCCGATTTCCAAGGTGGTATTATTACCCATAGCACTTAATGTGGGCTAATGGAATTTATTAGGATTTAATTGGGCCTAGCCCATTAATCTAACATTTCCAACCCCCTCCTCCGAACAAAAGGCTACTTTTCCAACTTCACCTCTTTTATTTTTGACGTGCACGTTTTTAACTTAATAAACGGTGTGGCTTTTTACAATAACTATTATATAGCATTCAAGCGTCCTAGCGATCGTGTCGACCACATGACTTGAAATGGGACAGGCTGGCTTATTAGTTCTTTTTTAATGGCTTTATCCTGCGGGCTTAAGGACTTTCGCGAATCCTGTGAGCGTGGGCTAACGATGAGGGTTGTCGTTGTTGCGAATCTGATTAAATGACGTGGATCGCTGTTGTTGTAGGATCCAATGATTTGCCAATTGTTGCGAGAATCACCGCAGCAGAGATAATTGGCAGATGTGATTGATGAAAAGCTTGTGACCTTAACCTTGCCGGCATACACCATGAAGTATGCTTCAAGTGTTAACGGGCGTGGGCATTAAAAGGTTTATGGCGTTTATGGGTACAGCAACACACCTCTGCAGAGTGTATGAATTGTGATATGTCACTCCTTGTTTCGGGTAGAAACTGTAAACGTGGCAGGAAAGAAATATATCGGAAGTTCTAATACCTGTGGTACCTTATATGCAGTAGATTTTTATAATTACTTTATATGAGCTTTTACAATACTGTTTTATAAACATGCACAGGCCCGGCCCTGGAGGGGGGCAAGCGGTGCGGCCGCTCTGGCCCCCGACTCGTAGGTGTCCCTCTCCACCCGCTTCACCCCCCTCTGGCCCAACAGAAACTGATGCATGCGGGAGGTAAGAGCATGCCCAGCAGCTCTTCTATCCGGTCATCCATCCTTTGTTTAGCATATGGAGGGGAAAAATCATGCTCCAGCAAACACTCCATCACACACGCCATTTTTAGACATCCTCCAAACCGAGCCCTCTCCATGCCAAATTTGGCGTTTCTCTCTCCTCACGTCATCCCCCCAACTGCCTAGCTCCGACGACTCGCGCCACCATCCGGACTGTACCATGGGGAAACAGAGAGGATGGACATACCGGGTCTGCCATTTGGAGATCGCCAGAGTGGAAGCCCCGCCATCCGCGCCGCCCCACCGCTCGCACCGCTGCTCCTCCGCCGTGTTGCCCCCGTCGGGACTCCTCTGCGCGCAGCCTCCACGGCCACCGCGTGCCTCCTCCCTGTCCAGATGCACCCTCGTCGGTCGTCCTCCACCGCCCCTCGCTCGCCCGACCGCCGCCGCCCCTGGGCTCGCCAGCTTGATGTAGAGAAGTAGTAGTAGTAGGAACAAAGAAGAACGATGCAGAGAACTAGTACTAGTAGGAAAAAGAAGAAATAGTTGAGCAGTAGTACTAGCATAGAATAAATATAGTAGTATATGTTACTTGCATTGCTTTTATACTCATTTTAAATATATGAGTTAAAAATTATCCATTAAAAATATATCTGTTAAAATTTACTCATTTCGAAATATTATCGTGATAAATAACACCGTTAAATTAAGTCATTCAAAATATATCCCTTCAAATACAAATGTAAAATGTAAAGTTAGTTCGAAGATATTATAAAATATAGAAGGATGTGATATGGAGGATGCAATTTGGATGATCTGCTGGAGTGAGAAGAGATATAGAAGATGAATCTTTTTGGATGACTATCCATATGGGAATATGCAGGATCAAATTTGGATGAGTTGCTGGAGATGCTCCGAGTTCCTGAGAATCCCGACGGCATCGACGCGCGCGATCACGCCGAACCGCCGCTCACGTCCTGACGCGAAGTCGCGAACGCAAGATCGCGGCCGCTGGCAGTAGCACCGTCGCAACACCTCAGCCATCTCGTCCAAGGCCGCCGTCCGCTGGCCGTTTCCGCGCACTTCCGCTTCCGCCGCGCGACGCCCAGGCGAGGCGCCAGAGACGCAGCCGCCGAGCCGCGCAGGTTTCTTGCCGTTGCCGTGTTCTACACTTCTTCTCATGCCTCATTGATGTCTTGCTGTTGCTAATTTGCTGAGGTTGTGTTTAGTTTGTGTGTCAAAATTTTTTTTTAAGTATACGGACACATATTTAAAGTATTAAATGTAAACTAATAATAAAGCAAATTACAGATTCCGCCTGAAAACTGTGAGACAAATCTATTAAGCCTAATTAATCAATTAATCTATCATTAGCAAATGTCTACTGTAGCACCACATTGTCAAATCATAGCGTAATTAGGCTCAAAAGATTCGCCTCGCGATTTACATACAAACTGTGCAATTGATTTTTTTCGTTCATATTTAGTGTTTCATGTATGTGTCCAAATATTTAATATGATGAAAAAGTTAAAAGTTTAAAGAAAAAGTTTAAATCTAAGCACGGCCTGAATCACTGCGACGATCACTGATTCACTTTACTGGTCTAGTGAGCAGCAACAACACCATTGCCATATGAAAAATTGTAACTATGATTCCATGTATAAATTGTAATCTGTTATTTGTTGCCTGTTGCTAATTCAATTGGACGAGTGTTGGATGAACCAACAATGGCAGTGTGTGTCCCGACGCACTTGCGGACTTGTCGTGCGCTGCGCACTCGGATACTTGCAATCAACTACTTGGTAAGATATACTAAATCTAGATTTGTAATTTTCTAGCATACTTTATACGAGTTAAAACACTGTAGTTATGTTAATTTTTTCAATCATTAGGCCATATTGTCGATAAAGTATGCATCGGATAGCGAGAAAAGGGGAAAAACGAAAAGAGTGGATGGTTTAATAAAAGCCTAGAAAGGAGCATTGGACAAATTTTTAAGAGGTAACACGTGAACATCAAGCAAATATAATTTTAAGGTAATATGTACAATGTTTTCTATAAAAATTCTATTTCTGAATGCAATTTAAACGTTTATGGCAATAACTCATATATATACGTTAAGGGCTTCTACATTTAGTTTCGCATCGGGGCCTTAAAAACTCAGGACCGGCCCTGCTTGCTAGCTCCAATTTCTTGCATGCTCATTGGGAAGAAATCACTTGTGCTCTCCAACTATACTGACAATGCCTAATTAAAAGATTGATCCTACTAACACTATGGGTTTGTTCGGCGGTTCAATAAAGTTGCAGACACAATACACTATTTGTGTTGGCCGCACAATAGTGAAATTAAGTACAATTGAGCCGGGCCTATATCTCTCATTGTTTTCTGGTTAGCTTATCAACCACATGAAAAATTAAATTTTAGAACTTGAATTTAATTTTAAGTTAAATTGTGGTTTTAAATTAAAGTTAATTTATAGGTTCTCTCATCGTATTGTATCTTTCGGCGTTTACTTTTAAAGCTCTAAACATAGATATAAAAACTTGCCCATAAATTATCTTTGGTTGATTCATTCGCCAGCTCAGAAATCTTGTAGAAACATAGGGATTGTTCATTTTATAGTCAAAATCAACTTTACCAAATTTTGATGATGCCAAATTTTGACACGTTTTGACGTTACCGGATTTTTATACTATCGGGTTGTGTTTATTTGAAACCTTATCAAATTTTGGTTGAGTCTTTGTGAGAGAACTTCCGAAATTGCCAATCTTTGGTAGGGTGACAATGATAACATTATATTTAGTTTGTTACCCTACCAAAACCTAGTCATATCAAAACTTGATAAAGTTGAAAGTAGCAATAAAGTGTATATATCCATGAATCAAAGGTATAAAACTTAATATATTTTAATTGATATATACGGATGGTTTATATTTTAGAAACACACATGGAAGCCATATTTACTTGATTTCAACATCTACTGACGAATTGAGATCCGGTGCTGTAGTAGTAACAACTGCAACCTTGACAGTCGGAGCACATTATAACCGTTAGATCGATGGACCCAACAGCTCGGATTCGCTCTACCATCCCGTTGCACCATCGATGCTACAGTAACCGCTACAGTGTAAGTTTGCCACAATATTTTATGAACAATACTTTCTTACCATCTGAGCCGTCAGTTTTTTATCCATCGGCTGCACTGCGACTGCTAAACATCGTAGATCTCGATCCTCACCAAGGCACATGCTAGCACAGCACAAAGAAACGTAGGAGTACTCTGCTGCCATAAAGGCAAAACCATGTGGCTTCACCTTCTCTGCTGCAAGAATTCCAATTCCTATGCATGCCAATGTTTCTCCATTGTAAATTACCTGGGTGATGAGGAGAGCAGCAACCTCTAGTTATAAGCCAAGAATAATGTGGAGCCGTGGAGGTGCTGGAGAGTCAAAAGAACTCAAGTTTTAGTAGAGTGAAGGAGAACAGCATTGTGACATTCTCTAATGTGAGGTACATGCCTTTCTCGGTTTGATAGATAATGATGCAGGGCTATCAAGTATTTACCCAATGCTTACATTTGTTTGTTGGTGTGTATTTCCACATAAGATAGGTGTGGCACTGGATGCCCGTAGGTCGTATGTGCAATGCATAGGAGTGGGATTGTGAGGCAGCTTTGGGAATGATCAGCATCTACCACGTTTACATGACAGTCTCTCTTTCAGATCACGAGGATACTTAAAAAAAAAAAGGAGATTTGGAGGCAGCGGCGAAGCCAGGATTTAGGTATTAGGGGGGCCAACCATAAGGTCAATGTATCCAAAAGAAAGCTTATTGGCTGCTTGGTGAACAACGTGTTGTATGCATGATCAGTTTTCACCCCCCTACAGAATGGTGTCCTCGCAATCGATCTTGTGTGGACGTCTAGGCGGTTTATCTCCATCCATCCACTTCTTTAGTAAGGCTGAGTTGTTTTGGACAACTTCTCGGTTTTTCATGAGGTACTACCTAAACGGTTAAATAAATTGTTTGTAGGAAAGTTTTTTATATAAGTTTCTTAATATATTTTATAAGTTTCTAATAATTAATACCTAATTAATCATATGCTGCCGTTAGAAATATACTTCCAATCGCTGAATCGAATGCAACCTAAGAATTACATAATTGAATCATGCAAGAGAGAGTTAAACACAATTTATGTACTCCCTCCGTTTCACAATGTAAGTCATTCTAGTATTCCCACATTCATATTGATGTTAATGAATCTAGACATATATATCTATCTAGATTCATTACCATAAATATAAATATGGGAAATGATAGAATGACTTACATTGTGAAACGGAGAAAGTAGTTCTATACTAGCAGTCTAGCACTGAGATTTGATGCACTACAAAACATCTCAATTACTTCTTTAATTTGAAGACTCCATCCTGTTAATTTGTCACATCACATCAAAAGCTTCACCTAGCTGCTTGCGGGAGTTTTAGTGAGTTGCTGATCTATGCTCCCAGCTAGAGCTATGCATACGCATTCAGCTACACATATCCATACTCCCAGTTAGTGAGTTGCTAGCTACCGATATATACTCTTGCATCTATTAATTATTTATCTAGGGAGGGGAGGGGGGAGGAGGGGGGAGGATCGGAGGATGAGGGGTGCCAGGCCCTCCCCGGCACACCCTATGGTGAACCCATGTGGCCTCGCCACTGTTTGGAGGGAGATACGTGTCTCCAAACATTCTTTTAAGAAAAAATTGAAAAAATTGTGAGCGTGTTAGGATTAAACACGGGACCTCAGGGTTAAAACTACACATAGCTTACTGCACTACATTAGAACACGAGATACTTCAACAAGCAAGAGGTGGCAGACTTGAGAGATAATTAATGCTAGACCACATAATCATGGATAGCTACCAATGGACACACAGTGGAACCGAGGATGAGTTTGAAGACCCACCGAAGCTCACATGAGTGTAATTGATCAATCACACAAGTTGTTGATTGTGTGTGTCCCGTAGTTCGTAGATAGTTGCCCCTTTATTGCAGATCATCCTTACTCAAATTGATAAACAATGCTACCAAAGTCGACACATACAAGTACAGAAGTGCAGCGAGCAGGCGGTTTTGCTTTCCTAATCAGATCGAAAAGTGGTTTCAAAATTAATACTATATTTGATTCAAACCTCTTGCATGACTAATTCATTTTTTCCTCGTAGATCCGGCAGATAAAATACATTAATATACTACCTTATGCTTGACATTGAAAAAAAATATATTTTTTTATAATTTCAGTTTTCAATTTTCAATTATTCCAATGGGCACCAGTACCCGCCACTCTGCCTGCAGCACGAGAGCGGCACCTGGTTTGTTCATGTTTCCGACGGCAGTCCAAAACCGTCAAATTTTAAGGTTTCAACGTAGGCGAAAGCAGGTTTCGATCAAATTTTCAAAAGGTTTTTTCATAAACTTAATAGGGACTGACTAGCTGACAGTCGGCTGAATTTTTTTTGTTAGCCGTCAGTTGTCTAGTATAAATCCCAACTTAATAAATTGGACCGAACTTGTTCGAAATACAAAAACCGCCTACCGCTGGGGTCGGTATCATGCGGTAAATCGGAAAGTAAATTGCATCCCAGCGGACCCAGCCTGAGGCTACGGTTTACCTTGAGATGAGGGGTACAGTTTTGGAAATGTCTATAACAATCCTTGCAGCATTCCATCCAAACATATCTTGCAGTCACCTTCTTCAATCAGAACTCTTTTGCTCCAAAATTAACTTTCATACATTAATATTCTCAGGTACCCGATTTCTACAGTGAGACGATGTAGTACTCCACAGAAGTACTCATTGGCAAACACAGACAACTACAAACCTATTATTTACATAATCCGTCATGCTGTGTACAGATATGCCTTATCAAGCAAACGATATTCCCACTTTTTCTCAAGAAAGAGGAAGAAAAGGTCAAAGTAAAACGTCTCCAAGGTTAACCAATACTATTACAAGTGCCTGGGTTCAGTCACATCAGCTCTACTTATGCTCCTCTGCGAGCTCGATCCTTTATCTTGTTTGAACGCCTTCTTCAAGAAGAATGCCATTGCAAGCTGGGCCCCAAGGTTAGATCGGCCTCGGGATAGACAAACAATGCTTCCGATAAGCAGAAGTCCACTTGCAATCGTTGCCCGAGATGACTTCTTCCCTGGCTGTTGGCGTGATGAAGTTCTTGCAAAATGTGAAGGAACAACATTTGCTCTTGTATTCCCTTGAGGATGATGATTTGCATCTACATCAGTCTCCAAGGCCTGAGGAAACTGATGTGCAAAAACAAGCGTCATCAGAGCATGAACCATAAAATGGCCATAATTCGAAATAATAGGACAGTAAACCGTTCACAGGTTTGTGGGGGGTACATACTACATAATTCAAACTTTAAAAAACAGATTCTATCTCCAGAAAGATTATCATTGCCTATTTCAGTAGCTGTAATTTGTGAACAAAAGTAAAGGACAGACAATCTACAAGACATGGTAGGCTTCAGTAGGCTAGCATACAACATAAGCACATAAATTATTGTATGAATTTATGATCTCGACTGGCTATAACATATATTCTAAATTCAAAAAATATAATCATTATCCTCAAACCTAAAAGATTGTATACATAAAACAAATAAAATAAACTGGACACACACTGTACATATGATTTTTAACAAAAACAGATTCATGCTTATAGGAACATAAATAGACCAATTCCTAAAGAAATATCAACCACAGATTGGTCAATAGGTCAAGACTATTTACCTTCTTGGTAAGTCTTTGCATGGTCAGAATTGATATTGATGAAATGTTACGTTGAGGATAGCGACGTAGTGCACTGTTCATTTTACAAATGTAATTCCAAATGCCCTTGGCAAATGCCAGTTTTGCCATCTCTATGTTCATGCCGTTGTCTTCATGATGCAGCACTGTAATTCGGCATGCATCCCTTCCAGGGACTGTAAAGTAACATAAAGCATATAAGCAACATCAAATTTAAAAGTAGTTGAACATATATGAGATACATCCCCAGAAAATAACAATTTATAGATGCCTTTTGATCATAATTATAACAAAGAAAATTGAGAGTCGAGATAAGCTAGCAAAAATGGCATGTCATAATGGCTCAACTTTCAGTTGCATATTCAAGGTCATAAAGAAAATTGATGGCAAGGAGAAGAAATGTGTGACAATGGTATTTATTCTTCAAAAATAAAAACACTTAAAAAGAATATTTGTTTTATTTTCAGTTGATACACAGCCTGCTTATAGCTTCAGTAGAACTCTTCCCATTCTGTTTGGTTAACAAGTACAACAGAACTATTAGTGTATTAACTCATGGATGCAGAAACAAAAATTACAAGCCTTTCATTCTTATCAGCTAACAAATTCATCCAACTGCATTTCAATCTAAATATTAAAGTATAAAATATATACTGTAGATACTAGAGGCTGGTAAAGCATTACCAAACAATTAGATCATTTGAAGTTATTCTATGCATATTTTTTAGAAATTATATCGACGCAATACATACCACTGAAACAAGATAGGTCATTCTAAACTCAATAAGGACCGCAAAAAGAAGGCCTTCTATGAATATTAGAGTTGACTTACTTTTCCTAATGCACCATCCTGATCTCAAAAGTTGCACTCGAACAAATTTCCGCTGTCTTGGTGCAACAGGATGCTCACATTCCTGTCCAGGTTAACAAATTGGCAACAACAGAACAAATTGTAAAAAATGACTGAGTGGTCAAAGAAAATAAGATAATGGGGATAAGGTTAATGTCATCAAAATTGCATATGAAATACTCGTGTGAAATTGGTGAGTTCATTCTAAGGTTGTATATTCAATTAGATTTCAACTGATTTTGTATTTTCTCAAATTGGGCGTGTACAGTGCATTATCCCTAGAATTTGTGTATTCTCGGCTATATCAGTGGTGTTTTAGGCTGTTTGTTTACAATGCAGAATGCAGGAATTCTACAGGGAGCAGTTTACTTCCCACAATAGGTGAAATTCCCACATCCTAAACAGGTCCTTAGTTCATTTAAAAATGTCAAGCATAGGATCAAAACCAATTCAACTTGAATTTCATATTAGAATTGAAGATGTAGTTAGGGCACAATCAACAATTGTGGCATCATTGGTTTCTTCTGCAACTGACTCCATGAGCATTACCGAAAGCTTAGACCTTATATAAGTACATTACTGAACGAATAATCTACAATGTTTACATTACTGCATAAGTACAAAAGCCAAAACAATGACACCAAAGTATATCACACTTTTACCTCGCAAAAAAAATATCGCTTTTAAACAGTTGAGAATTTAATGACGAGAAAGGATGGAGAGAGAGATGTGACTAACCTTCACCAAACAGTAGAAAGACTTGTCATTTCCTTCCCAAACTCGCCATGCCAATATGTACTCCCTTGGTGTTAAGAGCGGAAACTTCTTGATTGTACGCCCTATCTCTATTCCACTATTTTCATCAAACTGTAGCTGCTCATGCTTTATCACAGTGTTATCCCACTCCATTCTATACTCATTATCCATGTAAAAGTCCCTCAATAGCTCTGTTGAGCATCTCTCATATGTTGTCACACTAAGATATCTAGGAGGGCCTTCCTGCATAGGGGAATATAACTGTTACATAAAGAACCTGAATTGTTAAACTTGAGCAAGCAAATATAATCTTGGGAATTGTGATGTTCCCAAAAATGTAATGGGTCAAAGGACATCATGGAAATAGCATCACAAAATGAGACCAGGCATCAAAATCCAATCATGGCAGAACCCAGCGAAAATTCCTAAACCCTAGGTAACTTCACGTAGACTGCATCAGCTGATCAGTAATTAATCCCCCAACTATTTTGAATTCTAAAGTATTAAGGCTTTGTTTGCAAAAGCTGGTTCCCAACTCCATACTTTCGTTTTCCGCGCGCACGCTTTTCAAACTGATAAACAGTGTGTTTTTTACAAAAAGTTTCTATACAAAAGTTGCTTCAAAAATCATATTGATCCATTTTTGAACAAAAAAAAATTAACAAATACTTAATTAATCACGTGCTAATGGACCGCTCCATGTTCCGTTTTTACTGTTTGGGTTGGGAACATGTTCTTGCAAACAGAGCCTAAATAGCTTTAGTTTCTTTTGTCAGTTCTTAACCAAAAAAATCATGATCAAGTACCTAGAGCACACATAAACCAATATCAATAATTCTAGTGTGGTTCTAAGATCTCACCCACAGAGTTGGCATGCTCCCACCGTCCCATAAAAATTTAAGCCCATTAGGGGAATAGACCAAGGGATATTGAGAAGGTGATACCAAAATTAGCTCCAAACAGTGATATCAAATGACACCCTACAACTACGCATCCACTTTTAAAGCATTAAGGCAGGGTGGATGGGGTTGAATTATTCTAATACCTACAATCTTAATTTTCTCGATCGACTTGTACTCTTGCACTATGAAGTATGAACTACCCATACAGTAAGCATTAGTTGTGGCCTTTCGCAGCTAGTAAATCGCATGGACACAAGTAGGTAGAGTAAATTCACAATCCGCCTTACGATAAGAAGCAGATCATTAGAACATTTCCATTGACCAGCAACAATATAAAACAATAAAACATTTCCAGTGACCCGCAACAATATAAAACAAGATCAATGGATTCAACAAGAACAGGAGGAGATAGAGCTACCATGGGCTTGTCGCACCACACCCTGTAGGAGACGTCATCGTTCCCTTTGGCGACCACCTGCTGCCACCCCTCCCTCTCCGGCTCACGCGCGGCCACCCCGAGGTTGCCCACCAGCTCCCGCAGATCGCCCTCCGTCACAAGGCCATCCATCCTGCGAAATCCACACCCCCACGGAGCAAACCCTGATCAAATCACATTCTCGCTCAAAAAAAAAAAAAACCCCGCGCGAGAGGGCCAAGGAGCGGAGGGGACCAAACCCTGCGGCGGAGCCTGGGGCGGAGTCCGCGGTGACGACGGCGGCGGCGGCGGCGGCGGAGGAGGAGACGGCGTCAGCAGGTCGGAGGCGGAGGCGGCGGAGGAGGAGGACGGAGAGGTGGGAGGCGAGGAGCAGGAGGAGCGCCGCGGCGGTGGCCCACCCGCCGCCGCGGGCGACGGGCCGCCAGAGCTCGGCGCCGCCGCCGAGGAGGAGGAGCCGCGGGGCGGCGGCCTCCGGCGGCGGCGGCACGGCGCGCCCCGCGGCCATCGGCGTGGAATCCGTCGCCCCCGCCATGTTAGCCCTGCGTGCGTGTGAACCGCGTTGATCCGCGAGCGACCGCCGCGGGCGCTTTGTTGGGCTGCGGAGGAGGGTTGGTTCCTTTCGTGGCGGGGGAGAAAGCGAGGAAAAAGGAGACGATGGATGGGCGAGAGAAAAAAAAAAAAGAAAAAGAAAAAGAGGAGGAGGCGAAGCGATGGAACCGAAGAAAATGGGGGCATTTGGAATTTCTGGGAGTGTGGGCTGCGACGTAATTATAGGATAACGCTCACTATTTCTGTGAGCAGTGTTTTTCTCGCGTCTGGGATGTTTCTCTAAAAAGAGGTAATGGTGTAGATTGATTTAGTGGAAGTTTTCAAAAGATATACATGGGCCGGGAATTTTTAGTTGTCAATATACGTATATTCATTCGTGATCATTATCCTTTGCTTATGAAATTATGGCGTGCTACAAGCTCTTGGGATCATCCATCGTAGTCAAGCTTATAAAATAGTTTCTGAAGTTCTGGATTTTTCACTTTTTGGTCCTTTAAAAAAAACTTATTTCGCAAATAGATCCCTGGAAAAACTTATCCCAGAAATGATCCTTTTTGGGGCGCCAGAGTGGCTGGCGCCGTCGTTCAACTAGACGGCGCCAGTCGTCCCCCTGCCGACGTGGCGGGGCGATGCTGAGGTGGCTAGGGGGAGCACGCCAGAGTGGCTGGCGCCCCCCCCCCCCCGAATTTTTTTATTTTTCTTTTATTTTTTTCACGCTTAGGGACACATAAGAACCAGCCATAGAAAAAACGAACTCAAATGGACGTAATATGTGACTTGTAGAATTTTTTTTTCTCCTCTCATCTCTCTCCGAACTAGTACAGAGGAGAGAGATGTGCAATTTTTTTTATTTTATTTTTTTGATATTTTTTTTACACTTAGGAACTCACAAGAACCAACCATATAAAAAATAAACTTAAACGGACAAAATATGTGGCCTGTGGAATTTTCGAAAACTTTACCGAAAAACTTCTCTCCTCGAAAACACAATCTTGCAAGCGGAATTCAGAGGTTTTAATATCGCCGAACCCGGCGAAGCCATGGAGAATCGGATGTAACTTTTTCTGTAGATGTCCGTGAATATATTATTTGCCTGATTCCGAGTCCGTATGAGAAAGTTACGCCTATTTTAATAAATGACATATTTTTTTCCGTTCCTGTAGAGTTTTGGAAAATTCTACAAGTCACATATTTTATCCGTTTGAGTTTATTTTTATATGGTTGGTTCCTATGTTCTCCTAAGTGTGAAAAAATATCAAAAAAAATGAAATAAAAATAAAAAAATTGTATCTCTCTGTATTGTTTAACTTATGGCTATCATTTCATTTGGCTATATTTTGAATTAGATTAAGTGATTTCATATAGTGATAGAGTGCATTATGTGTAACATGCTGATCAAAGGGTATTACTAAAGGAGTTATGCAAAGGGTTTTACTAAAGGAGTTATAGTCTAATTTTAGTGAAGGTGCAAAGTAGACTAAGTGGTATGCTAGCTATTTTCAGACTTAGCTAAGTGGTAGTTCGAGTTTATATTTTTTATGGTTGGTTGTATCGTGATCTTAAGTGTGAAAAAATATTCGAAAAAATAAAACAAAAATGACACTGTTGCAACTCCATACAGAGAAATAGGGATGGAGGCGAGGGGTGGGGGGGGGGGGCGGCGCCAGCATGGCTGGCGCCCTCTTCCTGCCACGTCGGTTCGCGAGTGCCACGGTGGCAGGAGGACGGCGCCAGCCACTCTGGCGTCCCAAAAAGGACCATTTGTGGAATAAGTTTTTTCAGAGTTCTATTTGTGAAATAAGTTTTTCAAAAGGGGGACGGCGCCAACCACTCTGGCGTCCCAAAAAGGACCATTTCTAGAATAAGTTTTTTAGAGTTCTATTTGTGAAATAAGTTTTTCAAAAGAGGGACGGCACCAACCACTCTGGCGTCCCAAAAAGGACCATTTCTAGAATAAGTTTTTTAGAGTTCTATTTGTGAAATAAGTTTTTCAAAAGGACCAAAATGTGAAAAATCCAGTTCTAAAGTTACTTGCTGGTGATATTTTGTTATGTACTTAAAAAATGGTTTTATTTGTTAGATGTGATGGGACTAACTATTTATGGAAGAGTTATGATAACGCTTGTATGTAAGAGGATGTTTTCTAAATGGTTGGATCAACTTTATGCTTACATGTGTTGAGGAGCCATATCATTGTAGAATGTAATAGCATGATTTTTCATGCACCTTGTTTCAAGTAAACAAACCAATCAATGAAATCTAAACCCCAAATCCTTAATAGCGGGAGAATAATGTCGTTCTCTGTAGTACCGTGTCTATAATAGCTATTGCTGATATTTAAGACCTACCCGCAGGTGTAGTTGATGTTTGATTTACTGTTATCGAGATTTGGCATTAGAAATTTTGATAAGTTTTTATAGTCACCCCTAAAATATTATATCTATTTTTTCTATGAAAAAGGTACAAGCGCTAGGAACCCATAACATAGTAGTAAAGGCATGTCACAAAGTTATAAAAACCTATTCGTACTAATGAAGATAAAGATTAAATAAGGCCATCCATGATAAGAAAGTTATTAGTGTATGATTAATTAAGTTTTAATTATTATAAACTTAAAAATTAGATTTATTTAATATTTTGGAGTAACTTTAATATAGAAAATTTTTGCACGGAACATATCGCTCAGCAATTAGAAAAGCTTGGTAATAGAAAGCATGCATCTCTGTTAGAAAAGAACACGGCCTAAATCCAGTCCAATTTTTTATCCCACTATCATAGGATAGTGGCCCAATAGGTCCACTTTGGCAGTAAAAACGTCCCAGGCTCCCAGCCCATCACGGCCTAGTATCATGCCCGAAGGGAGAAGGAAAAAAGTTCACCTCAGGTTCCTCAGTTTACTGCCGAGTTACAAAATCATCCCTAAAAGAAAAAAAAAGAAAGATATAACGCCTTCCTTGCCTTACAAAATCAGATCATTTTGAGTTCTAAGACAGTATTGCTTCCATTTTTAGGTGACATGGTGGCTGAATCAGTATGGTACCCATATGTCATACTCACAAAAAAAAAATCCTCTTCATGAGTCCCCAATCTCTCCCGCTCCACCCACCATCCACAGCACGAGTCCGCACAAGCGGGCATGCTCGGCACTGGCCCTGTCGGTGTTGCGGGAGACGAGGCGCCATGGAGAAGATAATGCCAACAGCGGGTGGAGGCGGCGAAGCCCGTCTTCTGAGAAGCTATGTCGAGCTCCATTAGTATATGTTGTGTCTAGCTCATGGTGTCGTTCTATTGCGCACTCAGCCTGGTGCCGCCCGACAGCGATGCCGGCACCAGGTGACAGCTCGCCGACGCGTCAACCTCACAGCCAGCGATCTTGAGGTCTCTATAGCACGAGACGAACATATGGTAGCAGTAGTCGGACTTGAAGCGCTCGCCGTCAGTGGCCCAATCAGAGGCATCTCACATCTAGCGGTCGGGGAAGATCTGGCCACCTTGGGTGACGAGTGGGTAGTGATGGACAGCAATACAAATTGACTTATGAAATGAACACGAAGACGATGAGTACTTATGTAGAAGGTGGTGTTGACGCCAGTGGTGTAGCTGGAGGGGACCTTGATTGGAGAAGCTCCCTTCTTGTTCGCCTTGCCGATGCCGTTGTTGGGTTCGTGGGGGCAAGGAGGGGCCCTCGCTGCTCCTCCTCAAGATGGGTGCCACTCTGCACTGGAGCTCGACAGAGCTTCTCCGAAGACGGGCTTCGCCGCCTCCGTGGCTCCGCCTGCCCCTGGCCTTCTCCTCTCGATGGTGCCTTGTATCTCATGACACCAATGGGGCTGGCGCCAAGCACACCCGTCCTCTCGCTTCACCTTGCCACCCTGAGCCTCGCCTACCATCTTGTCCACCTTGTTGACGTTGTCGTTAGGGTCCGTGGGGGTAGGGAGGGCACTCGTCGACGGTTGTGGCCCGCTCGTCCAAGTCTAGTGCCCCAACAACAAGCACGATTGCGACTGCTATGTCACCTACTGTGACATCGCTACCCAACAGAGCGCCCTATTTGTGCCCGGAGCCTGGTACAGCTTTCTTACCGCGCCGCCAGCGCTCCTCGGCCACCTCATTGGCAACCACTCCCGGCCTTCTCAGGAGATCACCTACTGCGCCATCCACTCGCTCATCATGTTTGCGTCGGAGCCGACGTGGCAACACCTGTTGCTGGTTGTGTGTGGGGATGGCGATGGCTACGACAAGAGCCATGTGTTCCTCCTCGCCATGGCACCTAATCTCCCGCAACATCGACTGGGCCGGCGCCGAGGACACCCGTTGAGTGAGGGAGAGAGTGAGGAGAAAAGGCAATGATTTTTGTGAGTATGATAGGTGGGTTTCACATTGACTCAGCCACCACGTCACCCAAAATCGGGAACAGTACTAACTTAGGACCCAAAGTGATCCGGTTTTATAAGATAAGGGATATGTTATAGAGTATTTTTTGGGTTCAAGGATGATTTTGTAGCTCGTCCACAGAATGAGGGGCCTTAAGTGCACCTTTTCCAAGGGAAAACCCCTTCCAGCGCGAAGGAACCAACCAATTCAATCCAGGCCCATCAAAGCCCAAATCCATCAACCCTAACTCCTTCAAGCACAACCTCCACCGTCACAGACCGCCGGCGCCGCTCGACTCTTCGACCTCCACGCCGACGTCGCGCTGCGCCTGCCACCTTTACCTTGAACCGCGACGTCGTTGTCCGCCCCTCCCGCGCCGGCGAGGCGACCGAGCCCCCTCCCATCCTTCCCTGCCTCGTGCCACTAGCGCCGCCCTTCGCCGCCGCCGCCGCCGCCGCCCGCGAGGGAGACGCGAGAAGGATGAGGGTGAAGAGGCGGTCCAAGAACCGCAAGGTGGTCAGGTTCTACGCCACCTGCTTCGGCTTCCGCGAGCCCTACAGGGTGCTCGTCGACGGCACCTTCGTCCACCACCTCCTCAGCCACAGCCTCCTCCCCGCCGACGACGCCCTCCAGTCCCTCCTCTCCGCCTCCAGGCCCCCTCCCCTCTTCACCTCCAAGTGCGTCCTCGCCGAGCTCAGGCGCCTCGGCAAGTCCCACGCCGACGCCTTCGACGCCGCCGCCCTGCTCGCCACGGCCAAGTAAGTAGTAGCACACTTCTACTTCTAACGATGGTTTTTTTTTTTCTCTTATGAGGCAATGAGGGTTTTGTTCCATTGGAAATTTTTGTTTGTGGGTTCAGGTGTGAGCATGACAAAGTAGTCAGTGCAGTGGATTGTGTTCTGTCACTGATAGGTGAAAAGAATCCCGAACACTTCTTTGTTGCCACCCAGGATTCTGATCTCCGTGCAAAGCTACGGGAGGTATGGAAATTCACTACCCTTTCGTGCTCGTGCCAACACGCTGTTTCAGAGTAATTTAAGAATTATCACCTTAATTATGTTATGCAAAAGCATCTGGACAGGGAGTCAGTGGCGGGCCCAGGATTTAGAACTTGTGTATTCGAAATAGGAGTAGGGTAAAAAAATTTCCTACACCCAAGAGCCTAATAAATGATGTATATAATATAACACACCAGTAATTATATAATATATAGCATATATAACACAAAATACACATAAGTTCGTATATTGATATAATTTTATAATATATAGCACATATGTAAGTAGTAATTGGATGAAGTACACACAAAAGAATAGAAAATGGTAAAATGATAAGAAATCTTTCAATTTAGAGATGAACTTTTCAATTCTTGATATTTTGAAAATGGTAAAATGATATGTAATCTTACAAATCCTACTTACTATTCCCCTACATGCGCCTAACTAGTTACTTAAATCAAGTCTGCAAGTTAGCAATTATGATGAATCAACTTCCAAGTACTCAGTGAACAATTAGTAGAATACTAGAAAAGTAGAAGTGCAGAACAAAAAATGAAATCAGTGAAGTACTAACATCCCAGGCTCCCAAATCCCAGCGTCCCTGCCTCTTGGTCCATGCGAGCTGCGATGCTGCCTGCCTGGTGCCTACGTCGTCAGCTCGCCAATGCGGCACCGACACCACGAGCCTGTTTGGTTGCCCCGCGCTGCCGTTGCCATCTTGCCGCCATGCCATGCCTACGCTTGCGCCCGAGCATCGCCGCTGCGTGTTTGGCCACTTGCGCGCCCGCGCCACCGCCGTCCAGCCACCGGCCACCCAGCGTCCGCGAGGCTGTGCGCCTGCGCCGACCGGCCGTCGGCTAGGGTTAGGGGAGACTGAGGGAATGGGATGCGTGAGATTGATGGGTGAGGCTGGAAGTGGGTAGGGGAGAGGAGAGCTGGAGAGGGGGAGGGAAGTGGGGAATTTGGGCCCAATACATTTGGGCTAATGGGTGAATGAGGAGGGAGGATGAAGCAAGCCCAAGAAAACTAGTTTGCTTGCTTATTGGGTATTTGAGGCTCTTTTTTATTTGTTTGAATTCATATACGAAATATATAGTATATATACCTATTTTTTGTGTAAAATTCTTGGCCATACATCTGAATACCCTTGAATCATAGCTGCGCCCGCCCCTGACAGGGACAGTCAGTGGCCCGGTTTAGTTGGCAAAAATTTTTGTTTTGGGGTGTCACATCGGATATACGGACACACATTTGAAGTATTAAACATTGTCTAATGACAAAACAAATTACAGATTCTGCCAGGAAACTGCGAGACGAATTTATTAAGCCTAATTAATCCGTCATTAGCAAATGTTTACTGTAGCACCACATTGTCAAATCATGGCGCAATTAGGCTTAAAAGATTCGTCTCGCAATTTACACGCAAACTGTGTAATTGGTTTTTTTCCCACATTTAATACTCCATGCATGTGTCTAAACATTTGATGTGATAGGTGAAAATTTTTTGTTTTGGGAACTAAACAGGGCCAAACTTCATCACGTTTGACCAAGTTTTTAAAAAATACATAGCAATGTCTTCAATACCAAATTAGTTTCATTAAATCCACATTTGAATATATATTTTTTGTAGTATATCTGTTTTATGTTGGAAGTACTGCAACTTTTTTCTATAAAGTTGATCAAACATAAAGAAGTTTGACTTAGGACAAACCCAAAACGCCTTACACTATGGAACGGAGGGTGCACAATAATGTACATGTTGCCATTACATATTCTCTTGAATCAGTTTATGTGTTCATGTGTGTTTTGACTGGATGCAGGTTCCTGGTGTTCCTGTGATATATGGTCTGAAGAGCTCCTTGTTCATTGAACAACCCTCTGTGCAGCAACGTAAATTTGCTCAGTTGGACGAGGAGAAGCGTCTGCATATGGGTAAATCAGAATATCAGAAGCTACTGAAGGTTCCATCGGATGGAAAGGCGGCTGCCAGTGAAAACGCAAGTGATGATGAAAAGAACAGAAGGCCTATCAGTTCTCTTGTAGAAAATGCACTTGGGGTGGCCGACAAAAGCAAATTTAAGAAGAAAAGACCAAAGGTTAATATTTTCTGTTATTTTCTTCTGGCTTCTGATGTATTAGATGTATACGCAAGCGCAACAATACGTATGATCTAGTTGGCATCATCAGCCTTACTCCATAGTCAATCCTATTTTCGATAGGACCGCTTGACAATTGAATCCAATTTTTCCCATTATTTGACTATCCATAATAGTGTGGAAAGAAAGTTCGCTACAACAGTTCCGCTTCCGTAAGTAATTTTTATTGCTTGTCATTTCTGCAGGGACCAAACCCACTCTCCTGTAAGAAAAAGAAACCAAAGCCCCAATTGTCAGCTGCTCAAAATCAGGTAATTTTCATTTTATATCACTGTTGTTTTTCTCTCAGTAGTTGTACGTAATAATACCTAAAACTGTTACTTTCAGATTAACATGCCCATTATTAGTATCTATTATGTTGTTGGAAAAGCATGTCTAGAAGAGCTGTTTGCTGTTGATGCAACACAAGGACTGATGAGAACATGTGTCCTACAGGGGCCCAAAGCTGATGGGGAGGCAAAGCGAAAGAGAGTTAGGAAGCGGAAGAGAAGCCACAAAGATAGCAAGCAAACGGAAACAATGAGCTAAGAAAGATGAGCTGCAAAGTTAAGAAACTCTCGCTGCATATCCGGAGGCAGAGCTAGGTGGCACAATGTTTTGAAGATAGAAATCATACTGATCTCATGGTGTGCCACTCATTGAGTCGGCTGCGTTCTTTGAATTGTAATGCTTGATTGTTCACAGATATTTATGATAGATCCGTATAGGATGTATCTGGATGTCTTCTTGTAGCAGTTGATGCAACACTGTCTATCAAATGGAATTCATGGTGATAGAATTTCCTATTGGGTTCAAATCCTGTGAAATTCCTCCATTTTTCCTTTGAAAATTTTCCAAATGTTTTCCCCTGTCTCAATTCTCGGTTATGCATATTACAGGCCACAGGATGGGCTGGCTGGCAGCTATGCTCCCAGGAATAGTCTACCAAGGATGCTGCTCCAGCGAGTGCCATCAGTTCATCAACTTGTCAAATTGGTGCTGATCGTCAAATTGATGCTGATGTCTAAACAGTTGTGTACTCCTCAAGATCTGAATTATCAAAGCGCCCTTGTCCATCGCTCAATTCATTAAGTTAATTGTCCTTTCTGTGGTACAGTAATTCATTAAGTGTGGTACAGTAATTCATTAAATTAATTGTCCTTTCGGTGGTACAGTTTTGCTTGTGAATCGTTTTCCTTGTTTCTTTCCTCATTCTGTACCGCTTGAAGAGTTCTTTGAGCTAGTAGAAAAGTTGCTCTGGTTTGGCATCCGATAATCTAGATGTTCCAAAAGATTAGATTTCTGAATCTGATGGATGTTTTGCTTTCTAATTTATTTTTACAACTCCACTGCTATTTTATCACCAGAAGTCGATCTGACTCTGCTGCATCCTATCCACTTCATGAAGAGCTACCCGCGGTCCATAAGCTCAAGATTCATCCAATCCAAATGTACATTTGAGCATAGAGCTGGGAAGAAAAGGTCGTACTCCCTCCGTCCCAAAATACAATGGATTTTAGGTGGATCCGAGTAGAACTCGGATGTGTCGCATCCACCCAAAATATCTTATATTTTGGGACGGAGAGATTATAGCATAAGCTCGTCAGAACGTCTTGCCAGCGATGTATTAACCATATCATGATATGAACATTGGGAAAAAAAATCTTTCTGTTAAGTCTTTTCTCCGCCTCTGCAATACAGTTGGATGGAACTTGTTTGATCCTCAAGAAGTTGAGGCCAACATAGGATTCGTTGAACTTCAAAATGATGACATGTCACATCTGTACTTCACATCACATTCGTCTCTGTTAAGGTTAACATTGAACTCCAAACATCTCTCTTATGTGATCTTGGATCTATAATGCAGACATTCTTCCACAGAAGTTAGCAACTCCTCTTTGAGCTATCTTTTTATTATTATGGAATTATTATACCAGTAGATTGGGTAGAATAATAGCAGTAAATTTTATCTTCAGTTAGTTGCTCCTAAAAATTCTACGGACTTCTCATTGGAACTACGTTCTAAAATATAACAACTTCTGACTAATTTATCCAAATACATAGCTTGAAATTACTATATTTTGAAACCGATGTATATACTACTACTGCATAGTGCATACTTGCATGAGGACATATCCGGTGAAAATGAGCTAAGTGTTGAAAACTCGTGAAAATCATACCTAAAGGTTTCGTAAATTCATGAAAAAAATACTAGAGATAGGTGTAGATATAAAATACAGTCTCACCAAATCTCAACTCCAAACTCAAGTTCGTTTATGAGAAACAAAAAAGACAAATTTCAGGTGAATAGTGTCCTGTTACTATTCACTTGTAATTTGTCTTTTTTGTTACTCCTAAACGAAGTTGAGTTTGAACTTGAGATTTGGTGAGAATGTATTTCATATCTACACCTATCTCTAGTATTTTTTTTCATGAATTTACAAAACTTTTAGGTATGATTTTCACGAGTTTTCAACACTTAGCTCATTTTTACCGGATATGTCCCCTACCTGCATAGAGTATCCACATCCCAATTTACAATTATTTGCATTGAATTTTAAGAAAAAATTGTACACGAAGGGACATATTAGAATTCGTTTTCCCCTGTCCAGCTTCCGCCAAGGCCGAGGCCTTTTGCAAACCCTGCAATCTCCGCGAGGTACAAGGTCGTCCATCCCGCCGCCGTAGATCGCCGGGAAGAACAGCCAGAACTCTGTGCCGGCGACGAACCCCAACACGAGCAGCGCGGCCACCGCACGCGGCAGCGGCGGCCTCGCCTCACGCCGGCGCGCGCACCACCACCGCCCGACGCAAACGCACGCGCTGTGGAGCACGAAGAACGTTGTGACGCGCCCCTTGGGCGCCCGGGAGGTCAGTTAGAGTATCACCACCTCGTAGTATAATCAGTATAACACGAACATAATGTAAAGTTGGCATTCATATACTCGGAAAGTATTTTAATACCATAAATGTATATAGAAGAGTATTCTAAATAAAGTACAAAACTTACAAAAGATAAGAGGAGAGCTACTAGAGCCATACCCGAACTCTTCCGGAGGCTTCCGGACTCCGATTTCTACTCTATTCCTATTCCACTAGTTTGAGAACACTAAACTAAACTTGAGAGAGCTCTTGCTTGAGGTGTGTATTGATATGGAGAGAATATAGCCTCCCAATGATGGTTGTGACGGTTGGAATGGTCGGAAATACTCTCCAACCGTCATTGGGAGCCAATCTACACCGTCCAGAAGAACGGCGATGAGGGGGGTTCGGCCGAACCAGGGGCTGGCCCAACTAGCCCATAATTTGGCTAGTAGCCTCCTAGACTTCTCCACTCCACAGACTTCTGACTTTGGCCCAATTAGTCGTGTCATTTTTGCGTCCTTGGCCCGCTCATTGATAAGTCTGATCTCGACATCATCCGATTGATCGATCGTCTGATTTGATGTCGATTCTTCTCTATTTAATGATTATTCTATGCAAAAGGTTAGTGAACCAAATACTAGTGGAATATTATTACTCTAACATGTATATGCATTGCAAGCATAACTAGTTCTCCTCTATTCTGGTAATATTGACGGTCAAAACTGATCGCTAACGATCGTCAACAAAACTCCCCAAGCTTGAACCTTTGCTCGTCCCAAGTAAAGGACAAAAGGGAACAAAGACTTGGATGTTGATCAGGAGTTGCTACTATGCTGTATATCTCAAAGATACATGTGCAAGGTATATGTACTCTCTCTCAAATTAAATAATCTTTGGCACGGTGGCTTACCCTTACCCCTGATTCCCACGAGGCACTGCTTCTCTTTGCCTTGGGCGGTTGAAAGATAGAACATCAATTAGAGTACTAATCACCTAATCTTTATTCAACTTTTATTCCGAAAGTTTTCAAATGATTTTTGCAAAAGAAAACCAAGTCCCTCAAATGATTCACTCAGTCTCTCTAACTGTATCCATATGAATTCCTCACCAAATTGCCTTTTTGATTCCTACTCTAAGGTTTGATATGTGGAGCTCTGTAGGGATCAAACATGGCATACTTACATTCACATTTATTACTAAGTCAAAAACTTAGACTAAAATAGAGGACTAAACATACTCAAGATCAAGATCGTGCAAAGTGTGTGTGATATATGGTGGAAATGGAATATGAAGAAAAATAAAGAAAATAATTCTCCTTTGTGCTTACTTCCTTCTCCCAAAAATCCTTCTTTTATTAATAAGGAGAGGGCATGGTTATTTTCTCCTTTCTCTCTTTTTTTTAACATCATGCTCATGCTTGTGGGAGCATAACTTTTTTTTTTTCATAACCATGCCTTTCCCTCCCTTCTTCTTCTTTTTTTTCTTTTTAGAAAGAATTTTCTTTTTAGGAGAAGAAAGCACATAAAAGCATGGAGAATTTATTTTGGTGGTAGTATGGAAATGGGATGGAATGGATAATTGCTAGCTCCCAGTGTATGAGTTTAGCTTGTGTATATATGTGGGTGTATGATCTTGATCATAGAGCATGAGAAGTATCTACACAAGTCACAAGAATTTGACAAAGTTAAATGGAATGGCAAATAACCAAAATGTAAATGGTTTAATCAATGATGGCACATTTTTGGCTCTGGTAGGAATTTATATCAAATGAGGAACTTCCAAATTTATCATTTTAAAAAATAAAGCATCCGAAATTCAAGTCAAACTTGGACTAGGATCAAAGCAACTCATATTTACTATCTCATATCTCGCAACAACTTAAACTCAGATTAGCAAATGCAGCTCATTTACCTCAGATTCCAGATAATTGTTGGCTACTTATATTTAAATCTTTGAGAGAATACTTACCTATGAACCCATATATAAGAGATATAAAGCAGAGCAACTATTCATCATTTCAACAAAGAGAACTAGTTTGTCTTACCTAGCATGATAAAACCTATCCTATCTTTTTGGTATTTTCTATTTTGCAAATTTTTATGTTGTTTTCAGGTTTATAAAATGCAATTGGAAAGCAAACATGCAATTGGAAAGGAAAATATGCAAGGTGATACAAGTTATCTCAGTGGGGGAAGAGATGTCTCCTCCAAGCTTGGCTTTCGCTTAGGGTCCTTGGTAAGGATTGAACCCCTGAAATCGGAAGTATGCTTGCAGGTCATCGTGCTGTTGCTGCATCATGTCAAGATCATAATGCCAAGCAATAAAATCTTCCGTATTGCCACAAATTGGGATGCACTTAATGCATTGAGCATCTTCTGGACAAAAAATTCCATCCACCAATGTTTCATTCCATTGTCCAGAGATAGGGTCAATCAATTCATTCACCTTTGTTAATACCAAATCATTTCCCCTGTTTCGACATACCTGGAATTCTTTCTTGGCAACCATGGATCATCCCAGATATTTATGTTCAAGCCATCTCCTACTCGCCATATTATTCCTTTCTTTAACAGTTGAAGGCCCTTAAGAATACTTCTCCATGAGTACGACATAAATTTCTTTGGTTTTGCATTTAGCAAATCACCATCCGGATAGTATTTTGCTCTCAGTATTTGTGCACAAATGGATTTCGGGAGCTGCAGTACACGCCAACCCTGTCTAGATAGCATTGCCAAATTAAAACCATACAAATCTCTAAAACCCATACCCCCATTTTTCTTTGATTTCAGTAAATTCTCTTTCCCCAACCAACGGATCTTATGATCTTGATCTTGTTGTGCCCACCAGAACCTCACTATCATACTTGTAATGTCATCACATAAATCTTTTGCCAAATAAAAGCAAGACATGGCATATATGGGCACAACTTGTGCTACAGCTTTAATGAGAATTTATTTTCCATCTTTTGAAAGTATCCTCTCTTTCCAACCTTGCATCCTTCTCCAAACTTTCTCCTTGAGATATTGAAAGGTTTTTGGTTTTGATCTCCTTATATAAACTGGCAGCCCTAGATACTTTTCATTAATTGCCTCACTTTGTATACCAAGCAAATTCAGGAAATTATGTTTCATATTATCTGATGTATTTGCACTGAACATTACCGTTGATTTATCCCTGTTGATCACCTGTCCTGAGCATTTCTCATATAACCTCAAAATTTCCTTCACCACTTCAGCATTACATCTATTTGCCTTTATTAGCAATAGGGAGTCATCTGCAAAAAAAAAAAAAAACAGATGTGTTAAACTTGGGGCATTTTTGCACACACGCACTCCCTGTATTCTTTTTTGTGTTTCAGCCTGTATTAAAGCTGCTGAGAAAGCTTCAGCACAGATGACAAATAAATAAGGGGACAATGGATCACCTTATCGTGGACCTCGGTGTGGCATGATTGTATTAGTATATTCCCCATTGATCTTGACACGATAAGTTACCATAGATACACATTTCATTATCAAATCCGCCCACTTAACATGAAATCCCATTTTCAGCATCAAATACCTCAGAAAGTTCCATTCTACACGATCATAAGCTTTGCTCATATCAAGCTTAATGGCAGCATAACCATCTTTTCCTGTACGCTTGTTTTTCAAATAATGTGAAACCTCATAAGCAACAAGAACATTGTCCATGATTAGCCTTCCAAGCACAAAAGCACTTTGATTTATTGAAATGATTTAAGGTAAAATACTCTTCAGTCGGTTAGCTAAAACTTTTGAAATCAGCTTGTATAGAACATTACATAAACTGATCAGCCTTAGATCTTCTAAACTTGTCGGTTGTTTAACCTTTGGAATAAGGATAATATCTGTTTCATTCCAACCTTGTGGCATGTCTCCACCATTTAGGAATCTCAGTACTTCATTCACTACCTTTTCTCCTATAACATCCCAAAATTCCTTAAAAAAGAGAGCTGGCATACCATCTGGTCCTGGAGCTTTCAGATCCCCTATATGATGTAGTGCCTTCTTAACTTCTTCTCTTATAAAATTACTCAAGAGTCTATCATTCATAGCTTGAGAAACTCTTGGTTGCACAGAGCCACAGAATCAACAAAACTGAAATCTGGTGTTCCTACATGTGAAGCAAATAAGGCTGAGTAATACTTCCTCTGTTTCACAATGTAAGTCATTCTAGCATTTCCCACATTCATATTGATGTGTCTAGATTCATTAACATCAATATGAATGTGGGAAATGCTAGAATGACTTACATTGTGAAACGGAGGGAGTAATTAGCCACATGTCGAATAAGAAGCTTTTACCTTCCACCCAAGATCCATCGTCACATTTCAGTCTTTTAATGGTGTTAGTCCTTTTACGTTCAGAAGCAAAAGCATGAAAAAACTTAGTATTTCGATCACCTTTCTGAAGCCATTGAATATGTGACCTCTGCCTCCAGTACATGTCCCTCTGCTCTTCTAATCGATCAATTTTGCCTCTTAAAACATGCTCCCTGTTAATACAGTTTTGTGCAATTTGTTTTCTACGGCAAGCCTCCAACTCCTTTTTTAAAATCTTGATTCTTTTTTCAATATCACCCAGAACATTTTGATCCCAATTCTTCAGCTCACCCACCACATATCTCAGTGTGTCATGAATAGAATTATGACCTGAGATAGTAGCAGCTTGCCAAGCATTTTTAACAACTGTACTACATTCCTCCTCAAACAACCAACGCGCCTCAAACGAATGTGTGCTTCTGTGATCTTTTGTTCTTGCTCTCCAGTCCTTCAGTGTACACCGCCAATGGCCTATGGTCAGTGTGACAGCCCAGTACTGTCGTCCTGTAGCAGCTGGGTGTTGTAGCTCTCGGGTACTGTAGCATCGCGAGTTACTGTTCACATAATAGTGCCTAGTTTGAGAAGGCAGATAGCAGGTTATAAGGATGGTTGTCCGGTCGCTGTTAACACCGGGTTGGAATCTTTTGCGGGAAGCGAGGACGAAAACACAGTGTGTTACAGTGTTTATGGGTTAGGGGTTAGGTGTGGTCCAACAAAATGAGGCTGATCCCCATGGATTGATTACTTGCACATCTGAAAACTTTTGACACCACTCTGTCACTGTCAAGCCTTTCACGGATTTAATTGTCTGATTAGCCACCACTCTGTCAAGCCTTTCACGTTGCCCACATGCATTTAACATGCATTTAGATGTTAACATGCCCATTATTAGTATCTATTATGTTGTTGGAAAGCATGTCTAGAAGAGCTGTTTGATGTTGATGCAACACAAGGACTGATGAGAACATGTGTCCTACAGGGGCCCAAAGCTGATGGGGAGGCAAAGCGAAAGAGAGTTAGGAAGCGGAAGAGAAGCCACAAAGATAGCAAGCAAACGGAAACAATGAGCTAAGAAAGATGAGCTGCAAAGTTAAGAAACTCTCGCTGCATATCCAGAGGCAGAGCTAGGTGGCATAATGTTTTGTAGATAGAAATCATACTGATCTCATGGTGTGCCACTCATTGAGTCGGCTGCGTTCTTTGAAATGTAATGCTTGATTGTTCACAGATATTTATGATAGATCCGTATAGGATGTATCTGGATGTCTTCTTGTAGCAGTTGATGCAACACTGTCTATCAAATGGAATTCATGGTGCTAGTGCTAATCTGATAGAATTTCCTATTGGGTTCAAATCCTGTGAACTTCCTCCATTTTTCCTTTAAAAAATTTTCCAAATGTTTTCCCCCGTCACAATTCTCGGCTATGCATATTACAGGCCACAGGATGAGCTGGCGGGCTGCTATGTTCCCAGGAATAGTCTACCAAGGATGCTGCTCCAGCGAGTGCCATCAGTTCATCAACTCGTCAAATTGATGCTGATGTCTGAACAGTTGCGAACTCCTCAAGATCTGATTCGTCAGAGCGCCCTTGTCCATCGGCCATCGCTCACTTCATTAAGTTAATTGTCCTTTCTGTGGTACAGTTTTGCTTGTGAATCGTTTATCTTGATTCTTTCCTCTCATTTTCTGTACCGCTTGAAGAGTTCTTTGAGCTAGTAGAAAAGTTGCTTTGGTTTGACATCCGATAATCTAGATGTTCCAAAAGATTAGATTTCTGAATCTGATGGATGTTTTGCTTTCTTTTCTTTTTTTTACATCTCCACTGCTATTTTATCACCAGAAGTCAATCTGACTCTGCTGCATCCTAGCCACTTCATGGAAGAACTACCCACGGTCCACAAGCTCAAGATTCATCCAATCCTACATTTGAGCATAGAGCTGGGAAGAAAAGGTCGTACTCCCTCCGTCCTAAATACAAGGGATTTTGGGTGGATATGACACATCGAAAATCCCTTATATTTTAGAACGGAGGGAGTATAGCATAAGCTCATTAGAACGTCTTGCCAGCGATGTATTAACCATATCATAATATGAACATTGGAAAAAAAAATCTTTCTGTTTCAAGTCTTTTCTCCGCCTCTGCAATACAGTTGGATGGAACTTGTTTGATCCTCAAGAAGTTGAGGCCAACACAGGATTCGTTGAACTTCAAAATGATGGCATGTCACATGTGTACTTCACATCACATTCGTCTCTTTTAAGGTTAACATTGAACTCCAAACATCTGTCTTGTGTGATCTTGGATCTATAATGCAGACATTCTTCCACAGAAGTTAACAACTCCTCTTCGAGCTATCTTTTTATTATTATGGAATTATTATACCAGTAGATTGGGTAGAACATTAGCGGTAAATTTTACTCCCTCCGTCCCCTAATATAAGGGATTTTGACATTCTGCTTGCACTGTTTAACTACTCGTCTTATTTTAAAAAATTGTGCAAATATAAAAAAAGAAAAGTTGTGCTGAAAGTACTTTGAATAATAAAGTAAGTCATAATTAAAATAAATAATAATTCTAAATTTTTTTAATAAGACGAATGGTCAAACAGTGCAAAATAAAATATCAAAATCCTTTATATTAGGGGACGGAGGGAGTATCTTTAGTTAGTTGCCCTCTAAAATTCTATGGACTTCTCATTGGTATGTGTTGCTTGAAACTCTATTCTAAAATATAACAACTTCTGACTAATTTATTCAGATAGATAGCTAGAAATTACTATATTTTGAAACCGATGTATATACTACTAATGCATACTTGCATATAGTATCCACGTCCCATTTTACAATTATTTGCATTGAATTTGAAGAAAAAATGTACACAATGGGACATATTAGAATTAGTTTTCCCCTGTCCAGCTTCCGCCAAGGCCGAGGCCTTCTGCAAACCCTGCAATCTCCGCGAGGTACAGGTCGTCCATCCCGCCGCCGTAGATCGCCGGGAAGAACAGCCAGAACGCCGTGCCGGCGACGAAACCCAGTACGAGCGGCGCGGCCACCGCGCGAGGCAGCTGCGGCCTCGCCTCGCGCTTGTGCTGGCGCGCGCACCACCACCGCTCGGCGCAGACGCACACGCCGTGGAGCGCGAAGAACGCCGTGACGCGCCCCGTGGGAGCCCGGGAGGTCAGGTAGAGTATCACCACCTCGTGCATCAGCCCCGACACGAGGAACGCGGCGAGCACGCCGGCCGCCGGGTCGCCGGAGCGCGCCCTGACGGGGTCGTAGACGGCGGCGCGGAGCACCGCCGACGCCACGAGGTTCCACCGCCGGCCCCAGAAGTCCCGCAGCGAGGCCGACAGGTACGGCCGGTCGAACTGCGGCTCCATCTCCATGCCCAGCGCCACGCCCGCCGCTCCGAGGGCCGGCAGGACGACGTCGAGGAAGCAGTACATGAAGACGGCGTTGAGGGAGAACGCCGCGTAGCGGTGCATCTCCTCCTTGGCGTGGAGGACGCGGACGATGGCCGCCATGGCGCCGACCTTGATGGCGGACGAGACGACGAACTTGAACGTAGCTGCAGGTGCAGCTGGCGGTGGCCTCGACGCCGACGCGCCTGCTGCTGCCGCGGCGGCGTCGACGAGCTTGACGGGGAGCGCGGCAGTGAAGACGAACGGGAGAGGGCGGAGCGCCGGGTGGAGCGGGCCGTGGCCGAAGGCGAGGAGGAGGAGCTTGAACTCGCCGAGCCAGACGAAGACGAAGGCGGAGAAGCCGCGGTAGCTGTAGTACGGGAGGGCGAGAGGGAGGACGGGGAGGAGAGCCATCGCCGGGAGGAGCGCGGCGAGGCGGCGGGGGCCAGGGCCGGTCAGGGAGGCGGCGAGGCGGGCGTACAGCATGGCGACGGTGGTCGCCAGCGGCACGGCGTGGCGCATGACGGCGTGTCGTGTACTCGTATCGGGGGCCTCTGTGCTTGGATAGTCGGGTGCGAGGTTTTCTGCAGGACACTCGAAATAAGAACAGAGCATGCACGCACATGTGTACTGTTCCTAGTGCACTGGAGTAGTGCCATTAATTTGTCAGTACGAGGGTAGAGTTTTCACAATTGAAGTCTTCTCCAAAATAAGGGTGAGATTAAACTTTAGAATTTTTATTATAAATCATTTTTAAAATATTTATCTTTCAAATATGATGACTACATGTATAGATTAGTCTTAAAAAATATTTTAATAAAATTATATAGCTGTTAACACTTTTATATATATTATAATAAAAATAATGGTCAATGTTATTTTTCAAGACCGTCTCTAGTCCAAAACGATAAGTATTATCAACCCGGAGGGAGTAGTTTTGAAGAAATTACTGGCACTAATTCTTCCGAACAGTGCTAGTGCTACAACGTCTGTCGTTATGTGCATATACATTAGTTCGATCCATGCCATTGCAAATGTGGTTATTAAAAAAAAAGTCATTACAATTCTTCTATTTCTAAGCGTGCAACTTAAATTTTACGAAATTGGAACCATGCCATCGCCGTCATATTTTCTATCTTCTTCCCGTTTACATGTGGGGTGCTGATATTTCTTAACGACATTACTATAAATATGAATTTTCAGCAATGGCGCTAGAAATGGTCCTGCTATATATACGGTTACAGAAGGAATCCGCAAGCGCACAAATATATCATTGTAGTATTTTATCCGGGAGTATTCCAAGGTATCGTATTTATTAGGCAAAATTTGCTACGTGATATCCAAATTTTGTATAATTGGCTGAGGGACACCGTAAGATCGTGCCATTGCCAAAAGACACCATAAAAATGATGTAATTGTCTGTAAAACACTAGATACATTATTTTATAATTTTTAAGAAAAAGCGGAGAGAGAAATTTTAAAAAGACAAGTTTGCTCATGGCTTGGCCTGAGCTTAAGTTGGGACTTTCTGCTTCTGCTCAAAGAAACAAAGCTTTGGTTTAGTGACTCGCATGTATTCGATCAACAAAAGATGAACAAATACAAATCAATAGAGTATAACAAGAACGTGTCTACATATGTGATGTACCAGGAAGACCGTGCTTTGCGGATGAACAAATACAAATCAATACCGGAGCTTCTTGCGGATGTTGCCCTACGTAGTTGTTGTTGTCTTGCTCGTCCGACCGCCCGCCGACGACAACAACTCCAGCAACATCCGCTCACCGTAGATCTCCTCCACATACTCCCTCTTTAGCACCACGCCCACGGACAACAATGTGTACACGCTATGCGTAGGGCCACGGTCGCCGTCGCAGCTGCGTCCCTCGTTTTGTCGAGCGTGCAACGATGGCTGCAGCGACAGCAATACGACCACCGGTAGCCACCATGGTGTGCCGTCGCGTTGGTCGTTCCTCCTCCTCGGCCGCTGCTGAGGGACAGGCCCAGCGCCAGGCTAGCATTGCTCAGGTGGCCGACGTCCGCAAAGCGGGCCGCCCATAGCAGCGGGTCGCTGCCTGCTTGCACAGCTACTCGCCGCCGCCACCTCCTCTTAGCTAGGGGAGAAAGAGTAAGCAGGGGTAAACTTGTCATTTTAAAATTTTCTCTCTCCACTTTGTCATGGAAATTATTAAATAATGTGTTTGGTGTCCTACAGACAATTACACTATTTTTTATGTCCTTTAGTAGTGACACAATTTTATGGTGTCCCACAGCCAATTACACAAATTTTCGATGTCCTGAAGCAATTTAGCCTTATTTATTTAATCCCAAGGGAAGATTGTAAAAAAGAACTATGCTAATAATGTATATATGCCACTTGTATGATCAGAGTCTAAACAGGGGTTAATATAATCATAAGGGTAGAGTGGCACAAACCAAAGAACTCATATCTCTCATTAATCAATCCTACGCTATGTGGAAGAAGAAATAAAAAAGCAATTAATTCCTATGCTTCTAGTATACGTTCCATCAATTAGTTTATATCCGCTAGTATGGCCAATACCCTCTAACAATGGCCTCCTGGTGTTTTGAGAGACCATCCTGGGTTGCCGAGTTCCTTACGACAACTTATCATGGCTGTCCAACCGGGACTAAATACGGAGGAGTACCCTCCCCAGGAATTTATCTTAGGAATATATACTAACATGGAGGAATACCCGTACTGAACTTTCACCATCAGCGGCCCACCTCTACTGTCCCGCAGC
Source organism: Oryza glaberrima (assembly GCF_000147395.1). Taxonomy (NCBI): domain Eukaryota; kingdom Viridiplantae; phylum Streptophyta; class Magnoliopsida; order Poales; family Poaceae; genus Oryza; species Oryza glaberrima. Next base: position 15,559,106 of record NC_068327.1, on the reverse strand, counting down.
ATATATGCCTAGATAATGATACTTAATAATCTAGACACCACGTCTATATTATTAAATACTACTCTATATCCCCTAGGATGACATAGAGCAACCGAATAATGGAACATTAAACCCACACCATTGCACGTCTCTGGTAGGCTAGCTACACAACTATACCGATACAGATATAAAGTAAAGTCGATACTTACATAAACTAAAGCACCAAGAACATATAAATATATATAGAATAATATTCCATTAATTCCAAAAGTCTTACAAAAGAATAAAGAAAAGCTACTATCGCCATACTCGAATTCCCCCCTGAAGACTCCGAGGACTTCAAGAGCTATTCCACTCTACTCCACTTAGCACTAGAATACTAAACTAAAGTATAGATAGAAATGTTGAGCTTTCTTAAGTGTGTTTTGAAGTGTGAATGAGCTCCTTTAAATAGGCAGGTATGATGGTTGTAGCCTATGCGAAATGTCCAATATGCCCTGAAACCGTCAATCCGTCATTGGGGAGCGATCAGGAGCGTCCATGTGTAAGGCCAGCCGAAGCTGGCGTCACCAGGGTTCGGCCGAACTTGGGCCGGCCCAACATGCCTCCAAACTACTCTAGGGCACTGACAGGTGGGTCCCTATGATGGTTGTGGCAGTTATGACGGTTTCGAGGACAGTTACACCTGACATGTGGCCCCATCTTATCCTTAAGCTTGCTTAAGGATGAGTTTTCCTCCATTTTATTTGCTTAATCACTGCAAACAAATAATACTACAAGTATAATTGGAGATATATTATTCTAAAATAAATATGCATTGCAAGTATAGCTAGCTCCCCTTTATTTTAGTTATATTGATGGTCAAAATTTATCTATAACGACCATCAACATGAGGCCCACCAGTCATATTCATCTTCTTCCTCCATCCTTCCCTCCTCTTTTTTCCCATCTCTCTCTAGTACTTCTTCACCTCCTCCCCACCAATCCATCCTCTCCCCGCCACCACCGGTGCCGGCACCGCGCCAGAGCGCGCGGCCCACGTTGGCCGCGCAGCTCCTGCAGCAGCACAGCAGTGCAGTAGCGGCAGTAGCAACTACAGCAGCATAGAGGAGTAGCGGCAGCGGAGCAGCAGTGCCAGCAACAGCGGAGTAGCAGCAGCAGCCGCGCGCGCGGAGCGGGAGCGGCGACAGCAGCGGAACCCTGCGGCAGCATCCGACGGGGGCGACGGCACGAGAACACATTTGGCCACCGACGTCGCCACCTCCTAGCCACCGGAGCACTGGCGCCCCGCTCCTCTCTTCCCTCTGCTCTACCTAGGAAGAAAGAAGGAAAAAAGAGAAGAGGGGAGGATGGAGGAAAATGAATCTGACCGGTGGGCCCACGTATAGATGGGGAGGAAGATGAAAAATGTGACGGCGATGGTATGGTTCTAATTTTGTAAAATTTAAGTGACACGTTTACAAATAGACGAATTATAATGGCATTTTTTTAATAGCCACATTTGCAATGGCATGAATCGAATTAACTCTAGATTTAAATGGGATGTTTCACGGTGTTGCTAGTCCGTACGGAGTATTGTTTCTCTTAAAGGATGGGGATGTTTCACGGTGTTGCTAGTCCGTACGGAGTATTGTTTCTCTTAAAGGATGGGGATGTTTCACGGTGTTGCTAGTCCGTACGGAGTATTGTTTCTCTTAAAGGATGAATGGATAAATGTTTACGTTATTTCATATTTCTACTATTATAAAAATTAAAGATTTTTTTGCCGGTATTTCGGTACATCATCCGTGTTTTAGTCAGTTTTTAAGTTCATTCGCTTTTGAAAATGCATATCCATGTTTGAGTTGGATTTAAAACTCGTTTGCCTTTGAAAATACAAAAGTAGTCGTATAAGAAATCTCTTTAAAAAATCATTCTAACTTGAGATGAAATACGGACTCCTAATTGCAGTTCATGATTTTCTAAAAGAAATATTCAAGCGAATTCTCACAGTGAATTTTACCCTAACTAAACCGTATAAAAATAATAAAATTAAAATAACATTTATCGTTGCAACGCACAGGCATTTTCTTATATATAAATTTAATAGACTATTCTTTTATTTTTTTGAACTTTATAATAATTAATTAATTCATTTATACCCTTGCTTACTTGTATCACATCATTCAATTAAATATTTAGTCATTCAGAAAAAAAAACACATGCACTGGGCGAGGTAGAAAGAAATGGAGGGTGCCACTTACTTAATTTATTCTACACTTTAGATCAAGTTTAAACTGATGCGGGTATCTAAGTTTGTGTTAGGGAGTGCACACATGGTGAAATTATATGAGATATAGCTCAATTTTATTTTGATTGGGTTCCTGGGCACTCCCCTCCCATACTCTACCTCCGCCAGCGCATATGAATGCATTAAAACCACCCTGGAGTTGCCGTGCTGGAAGCGTTTTGGACCGACGTGTTCGCACGCAGCGCCATCCACGTCACTCCCGCGCGCTGGGAGGCGGGCGGATTTCGCGTCTGCACGCGCCGTCTGATTAGCTTGAGTGGACGGGCAGGATGATGAGGGTGGAAGTTTTGCCAAAAAAAAAAAAAAAAAACCCTTCACTTCTTTGTAACTTTTGTTAGGTTAAATACATACGGTCTTACGTTTTAATTTTTAACGTTTAGACCCTCTATAACCAGGAAAACTTTATGCAAAGAAAAGAAAAACATGAAAATAGGTCCGCACTCTGAAAAACAAAAACAAAAAGAGGCTCTTTTGAAAAACATTACATCCCCGATCGGCCAATCCCCTCCCCACCGAAACCCTAGCCAGCCACTTCTCCCACCAGGGGCGGATTCACCATTGGGGCTTGTTGGGGCGCAAGCCCGAGCTGCAGCTTCCAGCCTCAAGTGTTCTCCCAATAAGCTCAAAGCTAGTATAAATCACTGGGACAGTCAGAGTATATATATTGGAGCCTGCAGTGACTAGAGAAGAAGAAAACTCGCCTGTAGCTATGTGGTGTGATTAGTGCTCTGTCTGTCATCTAGTGTTTAATAATTGCTAAATGCTATACCAAGCCCAATACAATTACCGAACCGGTGAGGAAAAGACTAGACAGATATTACCATCTACCAGGAGCTCTTGGTTTGCATTGTTCAGGGCACATGGATGGTCTAATTCAACTGGGCATACATGTTTTTTCCAATTTAATGAAACATGGATTTCTAAGTTCATATTTTTGAAATATGATTTCCATTACTGAGCTATATATTTTTAGCCCTATGCATTAGCACCATCTTCTATTTCAATCTTGGGGCACTGCTCCCACGCTGTCCCCCCCTCTCCCTGCCGCCACCTCCTCCACCTCCTTCCCCCGCTGTGATGGCTCGCGGCTCGCGGCCCGCGCCTCGCCCCGCCGCAACTCCCCACCAAGCGACGCCTCTCGCTGATCCGTCCCCTGCCACCTTCCTCCTCGATCCCCTCCCTACCACATGCTTGGTAGCTTCCTCATCAGCCGCCGCCATCCATCTGTTGCCGCTGGTGGACTGGCGCTCAATTCGGCGGGATTTGGTGGTGGCTGCCTGCATTGAGTGGATTTGGGGAACGACGGCTCCTGTGGCGGCGTAAGCGGCGGAAAGCAGGTGCGGTGGCATGAGCTAGGGCTGGAGTCGATGGGCCACTAATCTGGTGGCAGCTTAACACCACCCCATTCACGAGATCAAAGCGGTGGTTGGTCTGAGGGAAATGGGCGGTCCGGGCAGATGTGCAGACATGCTCTGTGTCGAAACATGAATTCGGCAATAACAAAAGGGGGTAGCGTACGAGACCTAAAAGTGGATGGATGTAGAGACAAGGATTTAGACAGGTTCAGGCCCTCTCAATGAGAGGTAATACCCTACTCCTGGTTGGGGATTTGAATCCGCCGGGTGTAGTATAGATCTGACGATCTAGTTGTGTCTCATGCCCCCTAGAGGGCCTCCTGCCCACCTTATATAGGGTGGGGGGCAGGATTACAAGATAGAAACCTTAACCAATACGGTATCGGTTTCCTAAATCTACTTTACAATATTATCAAACCAGGACTTTAGGCCGTTCCATAATATATAGGGAAACGTAATACCCAAGTCATGATTCGTTACATATTCCATAGATATAAGTTATCCCCTATAACCCGTCGGACAACCATGCCGTGTGGGTATGGAGTACCCATAATCTCCACAGTAGCCCCTGAGACCTTCACAGTCGAAAAGATAATCTTCTCTCAAACCAGATTACTCCAAAGCCAAGTGCTTCAATCATCTTTGCCATGGTCACCCGAGTACTTTAACAAATATAAAGACTGTGGAGGCTGAAAAATAAAGTCAGATGCATCGACTAGATGCACCTAATAGATGTAGCCCCCGACTACATGGTTAGCTGAACAAATTAAGCATATAGTCAAGGAATAAATAATCCAACCAACCGAGTGGTTTTGATAATTGTAATCAACCAAGTGACTTGATATCAATATATAGCATATGCGGTGTGAATCCCCCAAATAACATGATCCAAGTGATATACCGACTGCTTTGTAAAAATTGATGCGAGCAACCTAAAGTTGACTACATCATTGAAAATTCACATAGCAAAACAGCTATAAACAAGCTTGAATGATGTGAATAAAGAAATTTCCAAAGTATTGGGCATACGCCATGCACACACTGCTTTAACAAATGTGCTTAAGTCCCTAAAAGATACATGGTTTCACCACACCCGGAAATATACGGCATATGTGGTGTAAAATCCGAGTAAATAAACTCATAAAGGATTTACCAACCGCCTGAAAAATAACTAAGATATATAATTAGCCTAAGCCATAATATTGGTCAATAAAAATGCACACTTACGTGGCAAAAAGCAATGATATTGTATCCCATTAATTGCTTTATAAACCCAAACAGCACCTTGACTATATAAAAAAGTCAGTAGGACAGCTATGAAAAACTTCACTGCTGGGCACCTTTTAAAATGCATTGTACCAACTCCTAAAAAGTTGAGTAAATGCGGTATAAAAGGATTTTAAGGTATTGGACACTTGATCACACGCACTTTGGCCTAAGCAAAAAATGCCTAAGTCCTTAAAAGAACGTGATAGGCCACACCTGAAAATATGGGCTGCAGACATATTAGGCCTAGGCCAAAAAATATGCCTTCGACACCCTTTAAAGGATGACGCATGTAACATGCTCCCGAGTAATAAATCTTCCGGGTGATATAGACCAAGTGTAGCTCATACGAATAGCTTCTGATATGAGTGATTATCCCTTATGGGATACTCCCAAATAGATATAATAATTGAATCCCGATTGGCTCAAGTATTCGGTTGATAACCCTTACGGGGAATAATAAATAGTCCAATCCTTGAGCATAGAAAATAGACCCATGATCATGAATTCATGTTGCATGTATCCGGAACAAGTCCAAATTGAAGGTATGATACTTGTGTTTGAGCTAGTAAGCCCCTAAGCATATAGCTTGTCCTTCTGTCGTAGTCACAATTGTCCATTGATGGTAGCTGACGTAGTGGGCATAGAGACAAGACGACCAATATAGAGATAATATTGCCCACCAGAGGTGGCAAAATATTGGTAGTAGTGAAGATAGTGATACCAATCAAAAGTGATGAAGTTGCACAGCCATAGAGGCAAAGAAACCAGTCGGCAGCAGTCAGGTCAGCCAGCATTGAAGATGAAAGTGCCCAACGACAGAGTTGTGTAGCCATGGCAGTGAAATAATCAGTTGATAACAGATAAGGCGCCCGGTGAAGAAGACAAAGACGCCCATCAGTAGAGGCATAATAAGCCATCCGTGAAAGCGAAGACATCATGGGCGGAGGCAAGCCGGTGGTGAAGACGTAGACGCTCATCAATGGCAATGGCGAAATCCATCAATCATGAAGATGAAGAAAATAGTCGGCGACAGAAAACGCAACCGATGATAATGATGATTAGCAGCAACAGAGATGATCGAATATGATGACGAAGTTGCCCATCAATAGCAGTAGAATAAGCTATGTTGAAGAGGCTTGACATGATGTTGATGAAGATGACGATGTCGGCGATCCAGTCAATAGCGGTGTAGCAGCCGATGATAATGACGAAAGACACTCATTAGCGTTTACGTAGTAGGTCAGTCGTGAAGGTGAAATAATAAGTCGGCGAAGACATAATCATCCATTAGCAACAATGGAGATGTCAGAGCCGACGAAGCAGAGGTGCTGGTGATGATGTCAGTGACAATAATCCATCAAACTGTTGAGAAGATATCAAAGCTCGAGTAGTTTCCTTGATGCGAGCGTGTGCATAACAAAGATGATGCAATGCCCCTTGATTTACGAAGATGACTACAGAACTTAGTGTTATATCTGTTGCAGATGCTTCACTTGGAAGAGAGTAGATGTTGTTGTCCAACTTGTTGAATCTGAGTTAATTGGTTGATAACTCCAACCTCCCGAATATGTAGATTAAATCTCAAACTTGATACTTGAGAAATTTGAAGTAGATTGTGGTAGCATGGAGCATCCAAAATTGTCAGCGAAATAATTGAAGTTGCTGAAGTAGAACGTCTGCTCCGAAGCAAAAACGAAGATAATGACTCCCGGAGTTGTAAATCCTTTATTACTCGGATTTTACACCACATATGCCATATAATGACCCGGCAATTTTGAGAGTCTTGTGTAGCCCCCGACTCTTTGATTAGTTGGGAAACAATTGAACATAGAGTCGAGAACTGTAGCTTCTTGTCATCGAGTAGTCATTGCTTGAGTGAAGATATGTGTTGAGGATGTCCGAGTAGAAATCTTGAATATTGAAACACCAGTTGTTGTAGTAAAATAACACGGCATCAAATCTAGTGGTGCATGCCAAGATGTCGAGGCTCTTGTAGTCGTCGTGGTTTGTGAAGTAGCAAAGCTTGCGAAGTAGAGGCAATAGAGTTTCCCGGTGCCGAAGATAATAAAAATGAAGTCGCTCCACCATGACGACAAAGTTGCATAACCGTGATGAAGTGAACACGAGTCGGCGGCAATAGAAGCAAACCGGTAGCGAAGATGCGTAATTGTGAAGATAAAAACATTAGTCGGCGGCGGCATAACCAGTCGGCGATGGAAGAAGTAGAATGATGACGAAAACGAAGACGTCCTTGAATGGCAGCAAAATAGGCCAGCCATGAAAGTGAAGACACCATGGGCGGCGGCAAAGGCAAACCGGCAATGACGATGACGCCAGTCAATGTTGACGAAGACACGCAGCCGTGGAGGCGAACAAGCCAGTCAGTGTCAGACAAGGCGGCCAGCAATGAAGACGATGACGTCCATCAGTAGTGGTAGCAGCATAAACCAACCATAGAGGCGAGGACACCAGTCAACAGCAGACGACATGACTGGCGATGAAGATGATAAGGCCAATCAACAGTATCAGAATCATGCAGCCATGGAAGTGAAGAAACCAGTCGGCAGCAGACGTAGACAGCTTGCGTTGAAGATGATGACGCCTATTAGCGGTGGCGGCGACGCGGCTAGCCGTGAAGGCGATAGCACCAGTTGGCGTCATACAAGGCGGCCGGTCAGTGATGATGTGGACATCCAACAACGGCGGCATAATAGACCAGCCTTGCAGGCGGAGACACCAGTCGGCGGCGGCGAAGGCCAGCCGGTCAGTGAAGACGTAGACGCTCAACAACGACGGCATAATAGGCCAGCCGTGCAGGCGAAGACACCAGTCGGCAGCGGTAAAGGCAAGCCGGTCGGTGAAGGCATAGACGCCCAACAACGGCGGCATAATAGGCCAGCCGTGCAGGCGGTGACACTAGTCGGCGGCGGCGAAGGCAAGCCGGTCGGTGAAGACGTAGGCGCCCAACAACGGCGGCATAATAGGCCAACCGTGCAGGCGAAGACACCAGTCGGCGGCGGTGAAGGCAAGCCGATCGGTGAAGACGTAGACGCCCAATAACGGCGGCATAATAGGCTAGTCGTGTAGGCGAAGACACTAGTCGGTGGCGGTGAAGGCAAGCCGGCGGTGAAGATGTAGATGCCCAACAACGGCGGCATAATAGGCCAGCTGTGTAGGCGGTGACACCAGTCGGCGGCGGTGAAGACAAGCCGGCGGTGAAGATGTAGACGCCTAACAACGGTGGTGTGACCAACCAACCATATAGGCGAAGACACCAGTCGGCGGCGACGACGGCAAGCCGGTGGTGATGTTCTGACTGATCCATTCCTAGAGCGTAAGAGATAAGCTTAAAGCCATGAATCCCTTTTATGCATATCTGGATTTGGATCCTGCAGAACAAACATATAGGATGAGTAGTATCTGATGTAAATATAATACTCGAGGAAAATTCAAGTATTTTAAAATGTTTATAAATATGTATTTCTCCTCTTGTTAATTTTGATTTCCCCAAGCGGATGACTCCTTACGTTTAAACACTCTGCCCGACTAGTCATAGCCCCCAAGCACCGGGAGTCGGCCTAAGCACTTCCCAAACATGCATATGAGTGACATGAGTTCGTCATTAATGGAACAAAGTTTCACGAATCAGAATTTACTACTCGGGTACTTTTGCAATTGTTAAGAGCAGAAAATAAATTTATCTTATCTCTATGCTTTTGATTTATTCCGAATAATACTTAGCACCTTGCGTTACTCAGTCCATCCAACGAGCCCCCGGGTGCTAGGAATCGGCCCAAAGGCAACTATCCATCGGCAAACCAAATGGAAAGCATAGGAAGATAGAACTTCATAACTCGATAGGCACTTTTGTACTCAGATTATATTGCAAGCAATCAAGATAAATATTATAAAAATTGTTTAAAAAATATGATATAACATCTGTAGCCCCCGACTCACTAGTCAACGACGAACCAGTTGACATAGTGAGACAGAGGAAAAGGAAAATATCATGTAAAGAATGAAATAAATGATGACTTAGCTTTGTAATATTCCCGTTGGTGATGGCAGAGGTGGCCAATGTGGGAACAAAGTCGTCCATCAATAACAATGAAGACACCAGTCGGCGGCGACGAAGGCAAGCCGGTGTAGATGACGAGGCCCATCAACGGCGGTGGAGTCCACCAACCGTATAGGCGAAAACACTAGTCGGCGGCGGAAGCAAGCCGGCGGTGAAGACATAGACGCCCATCAACAGCGGCATAACAGGCCAACTGTGAAGGCGAAAGCACCAGTTAGCGGCAGACGTGGCGGTCGGTCGGTGAAGATGACGATGACGCCCATCAACGGAGGCGGAGTCCACCGTCCGTATACGCGAGAACACCAGTCGGCGGTGGCGAAAGTGGGCCAATGGTGAAGTCGTAGACGCCCAACGACGGTGGTGTGACCAACCAACCGTGTAGGCGAGAACACCAGTCGGCGGCGAACGAGGCGGCCGATCGGTGAAGACGTAGACGCCAATCAACGGCGGAATAATAGGCTAGCCGTGCAGGCGAAAACACCAGTTGGTGGCGGCGAAGGCAGCTGCGGCCATCGGTGAAGACTGATCCCGGCGAGGTGCCCTTGCTGACAACCAACATGAATAGGCAGCCATGCCGAATATATAGATGAACATACTGTACATGGCTTGATGTATTGCATTGTTCCTAAAAAAATTGCATGGCGTTGGGTTTGGCCCAATTGATCTGAACAAAGATGAAACCACCAAAGAGAGCAAAAACTCCGCCTGTGTGTGCGCGTCGTCGAGGCCATGGTAGGTGCAGATCATTATGGCAAACAAAAACGGCAAAAGTCCGGCGGCCGTGACCGACGCTCGGAGAGTTATGCATGTGTGATTGTTGATGCATGCACGTGAGATGGAGGCGACTGGCGGCAATCTGATGCGGTGGAGGCCCCCTGGTCGACTCAATGCATGTATGCATCTTAGATAGATAAATCACTTGACTAATCAAATTCCTTTCCTGGTTGCTGATGACGTGGCAGCTCTTGATTGATTGACCAAATTGCCATGCACGTTTGCTTGCACATGTATCAGATGGAAACATACACTTGCATGATTAATGTCTTCGAGTACTGCTGATCAAGGAAATAACTCGGCGATGACCGCTCTGATCGATTGGCTCCAAGTTCAGGCTGACTCCGATTTGGATTGGTAATTGAGTATCGCTAGGAAATTTCACATCTTCTTAAAAAAAAGCTGGCGGATGAGAATTGATCTGTTGCATTGATATCGCCGAACAGATTGAACCAGATGATAAACACAACATGCCAACTTTCTTCAATAAAACCGGTAAACATGGCGGCGATCCAACGAGATGAAAGAAGTCTTAAGCCTTCCCGACTGATTTTGCATCTGAATTACAGAAGCAGAAAATTCCAAACTCGTGGACGAGGAAATTGAAACTCCCGAAGTGAGAGGCTTGGGGTGAATACCAGGGGGTCAATCTGTAATTGAAAGTTAATCTAACAATAACATTGGTTAGATTGAAACGGCAAACCCGATATCGATTTGATCAGAAGATTGCGTCAATGACGGCATAATCCATGAAACTCGAGGGAGGATGATGCCGGCGACTCAGGTTGATTCCATCACACTTCTTGACAGATAACTCGGCGTACCCCTACCTGGCGCGCCAACTGTCGAAACATGAATTCGGCAATAATAAAAGGGGGTAGCGCACAAGACCTAAAAGTGGATAGATGCAGAGACAAGGATTTAGACAGGTTCAGGCCCTCTCAATGAGAGGTAATACCCTACTCCTGTTTGGGGATTTGAATCCGCCGGGTGTAGTATAGATCTGACGATCTAGTTGTATCTCATGCCCCCTAGAGGGCCTCCTGCCCACCTTATATATGGTGGGGGGCAGGATTACAAGATAGAAACCTTAACCAATACGGTATCGGTTTCCTAAATCTACTTTACAATATTATCAAATCAGGACTTTAGGTCGTTCCATAATATACAAGGAAACGTAATACCCAAGTCATGATTCGTTACATATTCCATAGATATAAGTTATCCCCTATAACCTGTCGGATAACCATGCCGTGTGGGTATGGGGTACCCATAATCTCCACACTCTGCAATGCTTCACCCGTGTTCTAGCTGTTGCTGTTGCTTTTCATATTGACATCGTTCTTGCCATCGAAAACAACGGATCTGGCCGCCGGTTGCTGTCCCGTGGAGCTTGTAATGGTATTAATGTCAATCAGGGCAATCTACAGTTCTGGCTTGGCCTTGTGCTGCTGTAGAAGACATGGCCATATGACTGGAGCAACTAGAGATTGGCTGCCTACCACTGCTGTGCTGTTTGCTGCAACATTTAAACACCAAACAAGTAATAATCTACTGATTTATCTCTGCATACGATATTATTTAGTAGTTATTGTTTCTTGGATATCAAATAGGTACATTATTAGCAGCGAATAGATTGTTGTGAGGTCAAACATATTAGCAGGTGCTTGGCTTACTATGCAGTGTGGCAGGGGGTAATATTGCAGAGGTAATGCACAGAAGAGTAAACAATGATTTCTATTTCTTTTCATGAAAGCCACCTTTGGATGAGCATAGTATAGAGTATAGTTGTGTGTTGGTTACCTTGCCTTTAAGGTGTTTGTTATTCTTCCTATGAGCACAGAGTATGAAACTATCTTGAAGTTATCAACTAGACATGCATAGCCTATTGATATGCATTGGTTGGGTATGAGATATGTGGTCCCTGGCTTTGAACTATTTTACTTTAATAATTGTGTTCTTTGGCTCCCCATCCTGATCTATTTTGCTCTATGCTTCTGTTGTGCAATGTAGCTAAAAAAACGTCCAGAGAAGAGCTTTGCTTAAGAGATTCTAGATTTAGATACTTTAGTTATTTAAGATGTAAGAGTTACTTTTATTGTGTTCTTGGCTCAATGTGCAGCTATGCAGCTGATCATTTTATTGTGATTTCAAGTTATATGCAAAAAAAAAAAAGAGGAGACATCTGCTTTACAGATTCTATTGTAGAAGGCACCTGTATCTGTATGGGTATTTGGTGTTAAATTTTATTGTAGGGTACTCCCTCCGTTTCACAATGTAAGACTTTCTAGCATTGCTCACATACATATAAATGTTAATGAATCTAAACACATACATTTATCTAGATTCATTAACATCTTAATGAATGTGGGCAATGCTAGAAAGTCTTACATTGTGAAACGGAGGAAGTAGTTCTTACTTAGATCTGCCATTATAGTGGTATTGGTCCGACTGCAAGAAAACAAAACTACAGATGTGTCGTGTATATGTTTGATTAATCATCCATATTCTGACTAAATTTGAATGTAGTTCAGTTCTTGGCAATTTTCATGATTAAAGTATTAAACTGGCTATAAATTGCATTTCTGTGCAAAGCATCAGCTGAGTAGGCTATAAGAATGCTAAATGCTAAGAATCAACAAAGGTATGCCCATAGTTGAGATATTAATTAAGTCCCCTCCGCCTTTTCATATGTACTAACTTCCCAGTTTATTTCATCTTTGTGTATCTGATATGATTTGTGCCATAAAAAATGTGCATTACAATGTCCTTATTCACAATGTATGAAAATACTTACCAAATCTTTGTGTATTTATTGCTGAAGTGGTTTTAGCACAAAATGTCCTTATTCATACAATGTGTTAAAGATGCTTCATTATCTAACAAATGCTTCTTTTTTTCAGATAATTTGGTGGTTAAAACTTTTGGTGGAAATAGGTTATTAAGAGCTTGTTTGGTTTGATACCAACTTATTGCCTTACCAAATTCTTGGTAACTTGAATAGTAGCATATGCATATTTGGTATGCTACCAAAATTTTACCACAATAGTTCAAATTCAATACTACTCAATTTGGTAGTGCTAAAACTTGTCAAGGTTTTGGCACTACCAAAATTTTGGTAGGGCAAAAATTGGCTTCAAACCAAATAAGCCCTAAGATATGACTGTTTGACTGTGATATATAAATATGACACTTCCATATTACTGATATACCTTGGGTATTCACATGTAATTAAATAACGTATATACCCTATTCAATGGAGTGATGTTCGGTGACGTGAATCGATGAATTATGATGCATTTCTGATATGTATTTAGCTCCATGATACCTTCTTAGGTTTCGCTCAGTAATGTTAGACCAATCTTAAGACTCATCACTGTTTTTTTTGAGTCCATCTCCTCATTTCTTATCATGTCAGATGCACGGCATTGGCATTTTAATTTGTTGCAATAATTAGGTTGTAGCCCGTGCGTTTACTGTCATCATGACTTCTTTTTTATGCCCGTGCGTTTACTGTCATCATGACCTTTTTTTTTCTTTTTGTTGTTTGCCTGATGGTAGGGCGCGCGAAGCGCGCCTTATTACCTACTCCCTCCGTCCCAAAATAAGTACAGTTTTATACTATTCATTTTCAACGTTCGACCGTTCGTCCGTCCCAAAATAATTACTATTATTACTATTAGATGATAAAACATGAATTATACTTTATGTATGACTAATTTTTTAAAAAAATTTCATAAATTTTTTAAATAAAACGAACGGTCAAACGTTGGACACGGATTTTCACGGCTGCACTTATTTTGGGACGGAGGTAGTAGTATGAATGCATTCAGACCCAAAACACACACACACGTATGAATAGCTTTGTATCGTGCAAAATTTCACATCTCCCTGCTTTCGGTCTATTTTTCATATAAGCACAGCTAGTGTGAGTATTTGATAGGTTAGATTGCAAAAGTTCGTGCTGTGGTGCATCCCTAGCAGAATCAAGGCCTTCCTCAATGGGTAACTTCGACTCTATATGGCATACCTTTGTACCCTTGGCAAACACACCCATCACAACTCTTCGAAAAAAATGGTAATTCCAAAACTTTCCACTCTCAAAACTCAACAAAAGCTATAAAGGTCTTAAACCGAACACTACCCAAACATCTTCTACGGAACCAAAGTTTGCTAAGTTTTCTCTTTTTTAAAAAAAAAAAACCAAACAAACCCATAATTCAAAGCGATTTTGAATTTTTAAAGTTTGATTTTTAAGAATAATATTAGCTAGTCTTTTGAATTGTTCTCCTAGTGATCATGAAAAAGAGCCAGACACCAAGACAAAAGGAGAAAGACAATGGAACTAATTCTAAAACAAAAGCTTAAAAAGAAAATCAAAACTACCTCTAGGAGAGTCCCTGTTGGCATCATACTAAAATCAAAGCCTAAAATAAAATAAAAAATACCTGAAGATTTTAGCCTTTCGATACAGCTTCCATGTGTCACCAGCCGTCTGATTCTAATTGCTTCTAAACTATACCATAAAGGAGAAAGCAAAAGAGATTGGCCCGGAATAAACATCATACTACTTAGTTTCAAATAAAAAAAATCATACTACTTCGCACCCAATGGCTTAACAATGGAGTTTAAGATGCATTTCCTCCATTTTCAAACAATTCAAAGAGCTCTCTCGGATTACACTTGGTGAGTTGGAATCATACCAAAATGGTTGGGTATAGGCTTGCATGTGACATGCCACTATGAAACTTCACTTTTGTCAGCTACCTCTTCCATATGTGACTTCATTTTCTTACAACAGAAAAGGCGGGAATAAGAAAAAAAAATCAGTCATCTGGGAAGCCAAAAAACTTGTTAATCAGCGATACAACTGGTTTGGCATCCCCTGGCACATAAGGGTTGAGAGTCTCTATGTCCATTTCCTGGATCGTCTCTCCTAGTGTTTGTGGGCTTGCACAGAAGAGGTGTTTCCTTGTAGCCAGTTCCTCTGCTAACTCACTCTGATGATTGTCCATCAAATCCTCATTTACAACAACAATTAGAGGTTTGCCATGTCGCAACGTCTCGAATATGCTTCCTGAACCTGCTAGAGCTCAATCTGGTTAATTGCAATCAGCATTGACAACTACTCCCTCAGTTTCATAATGTAAGACTTTCTAGCATTGCCCACATTTTTATGGATGTTAATGAATCTAGAAACATATGAATGTGGGCAATGCTAGAAAGTCTTACATTATGAAACGGAGGAAGTAACAAAGATGCAAAATTGATGATATACTTGCTAAAATTCACAGTATTTATCCAGAGCACATATCAAGGCAGCACAGAATTTATGTAACATTTAATGAAATTTGACCATAACGGCAGGTAGAAATATTACAACTCTACCTAACAATAGCAAGTATGGTCAGCTTACTTAAGTATTATGCTTCTTTGTACGCGTCAGATAAATATTGTGAAGCGAAGTAAAAATGGCATGTTTATTAGTTCAAATGAACTCAAATAGCAGTATGATCTAGAGGTGAAAAAACATAAATTGGTTAACAAAAAAGTGCTTATAATATCAGAAGATGTTTTGTAAATAAAAATCGAGCAGCCAATATGGCGTTAAAACAGTACAAGTGTAGCTATTCTCTTCAGGCGTCAGCCATTTAAAGACACCAATTATGCTCAATTTGTTGGCACAAACTACCAAGTTTAGAAAGGATTTCATGTAATGCACCAAAGCGTTCCACACGATATAATACTCCACTGCAGCACTTAAGAAAAAAATGAGATAGCATATGCCTTAATCAAGTTCAAACTATTGGCATGAAGATCTTTAAACCCAGTTTTGTATATAAGCTTATACGGTAAGGGTGTACACTCCTCATGTCCAACAGAATAGAATTGGCCATGAAGACAGACTTTACACAAGGTATGACCTATAAACAATGAGAGCATATTCATGGTGCAGTGGAGTAATCCTTCAATTGAGAAAACCATTATATTGGGTAAAAATGTTATTTGAATGAAATACATTTCACCTGGTATGTCCTATAAACATGTACAATTACCTGCATGACTGATGACCAGGGAAGCATCCCTTATATAATCAGCAATGCTTGGCGAAAAAGTGAAATAATCAACTTGAAGAGTTCCATCTCCTGAGACCTGTATTCAAATATATCAAAGTTTCTGGCTGGTTTCACTTCACTTTCACAACCATCAACATGGTGCTTACAAATGTTTCAGGTAGAACAGAGGAATCACTAGCAGAGTAAAGCAATTATTATCTGCTAATATAACATAAATTCATGCCACATGTTAGGAACATCCCCTAATCATTCAATGATTGGATATAGTCCCTACCCATTCAACTTAGAAACATTCACTCGAAACTGGTTATATAAAACTGAAAATAAGAAATGTGCAATCCAAACAGAACTCTTCACAAGAAATCAAACCGCGCAACTTCTGTTCATCTGACAACTCATCAAGAATTAACCCCAAGAACAGAACACGCACACAGACAAAAAAAAAAGCACCAAAAGAAGAATTAACATGCAGAACAAGCTGGAATTCCGTGCTGGTAAAGTGGCAATTTAAAAGGAATGAAAGAGAAATTCATTGACCTTAGATGGAACATATGTACCTCGGCCCATTTGAATTATTAGATCAGTATAACCTTTTTCCAGTAGAGCTTCTTTGACTTGCGGGGAATCTACTGCCTTGACAAGAGCATCAAAACACGTGGTCCCTACTGTGACAAACACAGTTCGTCTTTCCCTATCTCCCATTTATTCTGAAACGAGCACTGTCTGTACAATAATGTTTTCCTTAATCCGTAAAGAGAAAACAGTATTCAAGAGAAAGGTGAAAAAATGCATTATGCTGGCATGCTGCTATGCCAGGTGAAATTTAGAGAGAGACAGAGAGAGAGTAAATGGTGTGCCAGAAATAATTAATCCCATTATTCCACAGATACTATTATCCTTGATAGTTAGGGGCATCTATTAAAACAACAATAGAGAGTTTGACAAACGAAAGGGTTTCTGTTCCGATGCGAAAATCAGCACAAAAAATGGGGTAAGAACTGGTAATTCTGTACTAAAAACAAGATGAACAATTCAGACACTAGCAGGGGCGGATCTAGCGTGGGACCGACAAGGGGGTTCAATTGAAGCCCCAAACTACTTGGGGGAACAAACAAACTGTTACTAGTTATTCAGATTAAGGCAAATTTCTAGAACAGAATCTATAGGGTTCAACGCAAATTCGAGAAGAAGTGCGTGGGAAGAGACCAGAGAGAGATGAGGAAGAGGGTGCGCGTAGGGTAACGGATGGATGCTCACCAGGATGCGGCGGAAGCAACAGGACGAACGACGGCGCCAGCGCCGGGCGCCCCTGCTCGCTGGCGGGATGGAGATCGGCGCAGGCGGCGCAGGGGCGAGCTCACGAGGAGGAGACGACGGAAGTCTATGCCGAGCTGGGGGGGATATATGGGCCGCACCTTTTTAGATAGAATACTACATGGGCCTCACGAACACTTTGGACACATAGCAGTCCCTCAATTGGAATAAGTTCACTGAAGGTCCTCTAGTTGTCACCTAGTCTATAATTCGTCTCTAAACCACAGTACCAGATATAACACGTCCCTCAACTCACAGAACCAGTGCAAACAAGGTCCCAAGGAATTTTGGACTATGGTTTCGACTGACATGGCGTCTACGTGGTGTTCACATAGCGCTTAAAGTAAAAAAAAAACATAAACATAGGACCCACATGTCAGTGATTGTCCAGTTAAAAATAAAAAAAAATACAGTGGGACCCACGCCATCACCCCTCTCTTTACCCTCTTCTCTCCCTTGCGGTTCAAGCACAGCGCCATTTGCTGAGGAGCACAGATGGGTGGGTCCCCTCTCCTCTTCCCAAATCTCCCCGTCTCCTCCTCTGCAGTTGCCACTACATGAATCCTGTCGCTGGCCTAGGAAGGTGCCGTGCCGATGATCTTGCCGCACTTCACACACCTACCTCCCCACCTCCCCATAAAAAACTAGCAGTATTCACCCAGATAGGCATAGCAGAATATACATCAAAGATTATATAATCTAAATATGTGCAGTTATATCTAGAAATTTCTAATATTAAAACTATAATTTTTATAGAAAAATATTACAGAAGAAATATCAAATGCATGCGAAGTTGTTGTTGCTGGTTTGTATGGAGCCTGACACCATACGAAACATTCCCTAAGAGCATCACCAATAGTTCCCATAAACATATCCTAACAATTATAGGATTTCAGATGAAAATCATGCTCCAACAATCCATCTGATCAATTGCCTAAAATTTGAAAATCTCATATCTGTTTTTTTGGCTATCCACAAGTCGAGAACATGCAACCACTCCCAATCGATGGATCGCGTGGATAGGAGGGGGAGCGCCGATCATGCACGGGAAGGGGGGCCAATCATATGAAGAAGAGTTCGAGGTGAGCTCACTTTTTTTTTTTTTGTTTTCGGGAGTTAGTTCTGGGCAATCTGTTAGAGGTATGTTTTTTTTAAAAAAAATCCTAAGTCCATATTAGAGATTCCTAAAAGAAAATTTTGAATTAGAATTTGTGGGAACTGTGTTGGTGATACTCTAATGGGTTATCTCCCACACAACGTTTTTTACGCCAACACGGTTCCCGCAAATTCTCTTGAAGATGAAAATTAAGTTTTTTTACGCAAAACGAGGTGGTATTAACGTATGATTGATTGAGTTTTAATTATTACAAACTTGAAAAATAGATTAATATGATACTTTAGAGCAACTTTCATATAGAAAGTTTTTGCACGAAACACATCATTTAGCAGTTTAAAAAGCATGACAAAAAATCTTTATCTTCATCCAACTGTTGTTGGAGAAAAGAACGGAACCTTAGAGCAAGTACAATTGGAGGCTGTAAGCCGACTAAATACTGATGTGGAGGATAGAAGAGAGGAGAGAGAGGGGAGAAGCGGGCTTATAAACTTACAGACGGCTTGGACACAAGAACCAAAAAAACTCTGTAAGATACACAAGTGGGCCCTGTATTAATTGTAAAGAGCTAACTATTATATGAATGGACTGAGAGAAGGCTAAAAAAATCTTACAGCCAACAAGTCGGTTGTATTATTAGCCTTGCTCTTAAGACTCTACAACCCCATGCATTTAAGGCAGCCTCAAGTACCACCCAATACATTGATGAGTAAACAATGAGAACATATATCGAACCAGTCTTAGCAGCTTAGAGCAAGGTCAATAATATAACCAACTACTGGCTCCAAAACATCTATAGCCAATCTAATAGCTTATTCATACAATAGTTAACTATAAAAATATACTACACCATTAATACCCGGTCCCACCTCTCATACACATATAATATCTTGGAGTCCATGTTGCAGCCGGCTACAAATTTGTAGCCCGCTTTCTTCTCTCTCTTCTCTTTTCTTCTCGATATATGGTTATAGCCGGCTTATAGCCTGCTATTGTACCTGCTCTTATACGTAAGGGTGATTGATTTTTTTCCTGAAAAAGGTTTATACATAAGGTGTTATACTCTATCCTATTTATCATCACGCGAAAATTGAACTTAGAATAAGAGTGTATACACATAAAATAGAAAATATTAATAGGAAGTAAAGTTAACCAATTAGAGAAAATCTAATAAAATTTCAAAAAAAATTGTCCGTACTTTTCACTATTACTAGTGCCTCTACAGTACTTTGCTTTTACATATCAAAGAGGTGAAGGCTTTATCAACGAAAGTTTCTTTCTTTTCTAAACGAATATTCATTTAGAAAAGAAAATCACCTCACTTTTAATTTGAGCTTCCATTCTTAAACCTATTCTCGAAACAAACTAATACGCATGCCTACACGAATGCGCGGGCTACCTTCCTATTTAGAAAGAAATTAATTAAAATCTAGAAAGTACCAAATTGGATATTGGTAATATCAATCATTTGGCTTAAAACCAAAACCATCATGCCTACCACTTTAAGCAATCAAAATATTGGTAGGGCAACAAAGAAAAAAAAAACAGTCCTTTCATTTTCTTATGGGCATAGTTACGCTGAGAATATGAAGGGGCATATGAAACATTGCTACCGTTGGTAATCACTGCGACACTGCCTATAAAAAAACTCGAAAGATCAATAGGTAATCTCTAACAAAAACTGACTCAGGACCATCACCGTCAGTCATCTGTATTCTCCGATCTTAGAGAAAGGATAATAATGGAAGAGAGAGGTAAAGAAAAGCACAAAGTATTGGCTCTAATACAAGAGTTACAAGAGCTAGTATACATTTATGGTGAGAGAAAGAGAGGATGATAAAAAATAAAACTAACATTGTAGGCAATCTATTATACATGTTATCTGTAACATTGACTTATATTAGTAAGTAGTGAGCTTATATTATAGGCCGTCTCATAATGACCTTTCCATCGATTGGATGGCCATTCTGGCGCCCAGTAATCCATCCAAGCCTCCAAGGTCGCAAAAGGAATACATGCCGAACTAATCAGCGTCGGCTGTGCCAGCGATATGCCGGTGATGAAGATTGAAGAAGATGACCTTTGCTCTTCTTCGCACGGGCATCCGCAAGACCGCAACACAGGAAAATGGATAATGTTCTGAACATACAGTCAGACTACAAAGGAAGAGATAACAGAGCAGAGCAGAGCAGAGCACATTTCTTTTTACGCAAAGCAGAGCACTTTCTCACACTAGTTGAATGACAATTCCATTTCACTTTTCAAATTACACTCTTTAGGAAACAAAACTGAAAACATGCTGTAAGCTGTCATTTATAACCTATTCTTCTGCAATTTTATAAACAAACAAAAATTTTAATTGGATTTATCGACTGATGGCACGAACTTGATTCAAAGGGACTCGATGAGTTCAGGCAGAGATGGGGTGGAAGGCGACGACGGAGTGCTTGGCGATGTGGAGGCTGAACTGCCCGCCTTTCTCGCTCACGTCCAGCTTCTCCACGCCCGGCGGCGGCACCATCTCGAAGCTCCTCACCAGCTTCCCGACGATGAGCGCCAGGATGGGCAGCGCCAGGATGATCCCCGGGCAGCTGCGGCGTCCCACGCCGAAGGGCAGGAACCTGAAGTCCACCTTCCCGGCGACGGTGGCGTCCACGCCGCTCTCCTTCTCCAAGAACCGCTCAGGCCGGAACTCCTCGGGGTTCTCCCACAGCGCCGGGTTGTTGGCCAGCCACCACGCGTTCACCACCACCTTGGATCCCTTGGGGATGGTGTACCCGCCGAGCTTGGCCTCCTCCAGGTTCATGTGCGGCACCAGCAGCGGGATCGGGGAGTGCAGCCGCAGCGTCTCCTTGATCACGGCCTGCAGGTACGTCAGCTTGTGGATGCTGGACTCGGTGATGGGCTCGTCGTCGCCGAGCACGTCGTTGATCTCGGCGCGGACCTTGCTCTGCACCGCCGGGTGGTTGACGACCTCGGCCAGCGCCCACTCGATGGACCAGAGCGTCGTCTCGATGGCGGCCACGTTGATGTTCTCCACGATGTAGATCACGTTCTCCGCCGTCAGCTCGCCGTTCTTCTCCGCCTCAAGGATATGGTCGATCGCGCACCGGAGCTTGTTCCTGTCTCCCGGAGTGTCCATCACCTTCCTGCATTTCGTATCAAGATTTGTTTTGATTAGATCGACACGAACAGTTTACCTTGCAATGCTCATTTCTTCCATGAGATCGATCGAAAAATGAATAGGGAATGCAGTAAAGTAAGAAAAATGGAATGTACCTTCTCTTCTCGACGTAGTTGTTGTTGAAGAAGGCGAGCCTCCTGCTCTGGAGGTCACGGCACTTGTTGAGGTAGCCCCGCAAGAAGGGACGGAGGATGGGGATGAAGTCGCCGTAGTTGTACTCGAAGCTCTGCGCGAGGCGGCTGCGCTCGGAGTTGAACCTGGTGGCCTCGATGAACATGGGGTCGTCCACCGACTCGAACCGCGCGTCGAACATCATCCGGTACATGATGTTGTACAGCATGAGCTGCAGCCTGCGTCGCACCACGAAGCCGGCGCCCTGCGCCACGGCGTCGCCGCGCACGTCGTCCACGACGGCGTCCATCTCGGCCTCCCACATGGCCTTGTACTGCTGCACGACGCGAGCCGTGAAGAACGGCAGCGTCATGACGCGGCGCATGCGTCGCCAGTGGTCGCCGTACTCGGTGAACACCATGTCGGCGCCGTTGGCGGTGAAGATGTCGAAGACGACGTTGCGCGGGCGGGAGCCGAACTCCACGCCCTGCGTGTGCAGCACCTCCGTCGCCAGCTTCGGGTCCGACACCACCACCAGGTTGCGCACGCCCAGCCGCAGACGGAACACGGGACCGTACCGTGCCGACATCGCCGCGAGGAACCGGTGGTTCAGGTCGTTGCCCACCTGCAGCCAGTTGCCGAACACCGGCACGGCCGCCGGCCCCGGCGGCGCCTTCCCGTCACCACCGCTCCCGCCCTTCGCGCCCACCGCAATGCCGACAAACACAGCCACCGGCAGCAGCAAGGTGAGAGCAGGATGCTGCGCCTGCACGAACGACTTGACGAACAAATGCACCGCCAACGACGCCCCGGTGGCGATGGCCACCCTCATCGCGGAGGCCGCCATGCTGCTCGAACTAGACCCGCTCACTGGCTGTGCGATACGTCCCTATGTTGTGTTTTGGTGGTTTGATTTTAGTTGGTGGAATTGCAAAGCGAGCTGTGGCTGCTGGGTCGGGTGCCGTTGGCCGTGGCGTGCTTATATAGCGTCCATGGATTGGTTGGTGTGGGTGGCAGTAGTAAGTAGTAGTGAGTCAGTACGTGGGAAACGGCTCAGCACGAAGAGATGCGGCGAATTTCGCCGGTTTCGCGCGGAAACCCGTGTGCCACGGAAGGAAACAGGGTTGGCGGGCCGCGATCCATCGGCTGCTCGGCCTCGGCGGAATGGAGGAGAGACGTGGATGCGCCGCGCGCTCGTGCTCTCTGTTGTGCTGGCTGGTTGGTGGGCACGGCCGCATGGGCAAATTGACAAGTCGTCTCGTCTTGTTGGGCTAGTCCGCCGCTCTGACCTGGTCACGGGGGCAAAGCGGTGGTGGGGTTGGTGTGGCGCGATAGGAGCGTCTGGATGGCCGATGGACGGCCAGGATGGGGGCTTAGTTCCGGGGTTGGGTTTGGTGGTGGTGGGAGGCCAGCGACCTGTGTGAGCTTCGGTGTTGGATTACAATTCCCTCACATTCTCATTGTGCGTTCGACCGTTGGTTGGGTCTTTTTTGTTTTCTGAGAGAGCGTTTGTTGGGATTGTTGACCACTGTCTTGGAGATGAGATACTGCTTTACCACGTGATTAGTTCAAAGTCATTTGAATAACCTGACGCATAAGTACATCATTGTAACATTTAAATTCGAACAGTTTCTGTGAAAGGGTTCCTCGCGGCGATGTCTGTGCTACAGTGATCAAATGCATACAACGGTGTGCGATTTTACTGTAGTTAATATAGTACTTTACTTGATGCAAATGGGACACTTTAGATTAGTCCTAATGCACTGCATGCCTAATCGGGCACTTTGGATCCATTTCCAACCCAGGCGGCCGGCTAGATTTCAAGGTTCAAGCTATTCCTATATACGTACAGCTATAATGTGATTTGTACGCTTATTATACGTAGAATGTGTAAGCTTGACTTCTTCCCCTCTGAAATGATGTTGAAATTTGTTGATCTCAAAACAAACTAAGTAGTTTTCTTTTAACATCGTTCTACTAAATCATATTATTGAAATAGCGCAAAAAGGCACATTCATAATTCCATATTAGTTTTCTTTGCAGCCCGGCTAAATATAGGTCTCAATAAACCGGAAAGAGCATATCAAATACAATTTAGAATTAACTAATTAATTAATACATCATAAGATCAATTGCAATTTGGATTGAAAAATATAATAATTTAGAAGTTTTTTCCATAAGAACTTCAAATTGAAAATCCTTCAGTAACTTCTATTTGAATAAAAACGTGGTTGTGTTCGGCAATAGTGATTTGGGAGAAAATCCCCCTTGGTTATTCGTGTGCACGTTTTCTAAATTGCTAAATGATGTGTTTTTTTAAAAGAAGTTTCATAGAAAAGTTACTTTAAAAAATGTATTAATTCATTTTTAAAATTTAAAAATAATTAATACTCAATTAATCATGCGTTAATGGTTCAACTTGTTTTGCGTATTTTTTCGATCTTCTCTTTTCTCCTCCTCTTAAACACAACCCTTAGATCAAAAATTGTTGTCTAAATGGGACATCATTCTTGATTTTTTTTATCTATTGTAGGATGAAAAATAGATGTTTGAGATTTTTCTACGTCATCCTAATCAAAAGTTTTACTCATGGTTTAATTTGGGAGTAAAAGTTTTACTTGATATGACGTGTACAAAATTTATACGTCTATTTTTACATCCTACAGTATTTTTTAGGTTTCCATTACATATTAGCCACACAAAGTCGTGCATTTGCGCGACCAAGAGATGCATCTTTGTTAAATATCTTAAGATTTTTCTCTTACAATTATAGTGGCCTTGCTTTCTTACCACTAAATGTTACTACTGCGAAGTAGCCCATAAATTACATACCACTACAACAATATCTTTATGTTTTTTTACACAACACCAATTCATGTATGTTTGTTTTACTTATTTCACTTCTCAAATTTAATCAGCACGAGATCAAACAGTGTAATCATTTCCCATGCAAATCAATATCCCATAGTGTATTTTCCATGCGGTGGACTCTTGTTGCTTGCGATGTGTCAAAGGGGAGACGCTAGAAGACACAGGAGGGAAGTGCCTAGTGCATGTATTTTCTTTTACTGCATGGATGTTCTATGATCGGATGGCCATCTTTTATCCAAACATTCATCCGATGGGCGATGGCCATTGTTTTTCGGATTACGTGGTCCAATATGCTGTCAAGAATGATTCTTTCTTTCATTACTTTAGATATCTAGGAAGCATATTCTAGGATATAATCATTAGTTGCACACCGAACTGGTATTATGTGCCATGGCATATCAAATAATAATTCAAATTTGTTAATTTGTTCGTGTGATACAATAATTTTATGTCCTGAAACATTTATGAGGAGCAACGGAAAATTGTAGTAAAGTGTATTTGTGGAGTTTTTCTTTCAAGGATATTTGTGCAGTTTTTTTTTTTGAATGGCTAAATAGTTGTTGATAGGAAATCAGGGCCAAAATCTTGCAAATTTCTAATCATAAAATTTGCTTCGTGATTCACACTCTGGCGACCTTATTTCTATCTGCCCTATCTCCAGCGATGCCATTTCCTCCAGCTCTACCGACCGACGATGGCCCGATGAGTTAGGGTTTAGGGTCCCGGGTAGGATAGGGGTAGGGCAGAGGGAAGAGGAGGGAGATCGTCGGGCTTGGAGGGATGGCCGTGGGAGGCGAACATGGATAGGACTCCAGTGTTGGAGCCAAGGTGTTGGAGGAGATGGCAGCGGGCCGACGTTGGTTGCGAGGGCCAAACAGAGCTTGTGGTTAGGCAATGGCGACCGGTGGTGGTGGAGGGGAGTCATAGGACACGAAGAAGATGGTGGGGGGCACTTGCTACCGTCGTCGCCTTGGGGAAGAGAGGGGGGGAGGTGGCTTGACGGCGCCGTGGACCCCGTTCGGCTAGACGGCGATGTGGGGCAGTAGTGGTGCAGGAGGCGACGGGCGGGACCGAGGAAGGAAAGGAGAAAACAATAGGGTTTGAATACGTTACATGAATCTCAAAGCGATCCAATGATCTAGAATTTTGTAAGATTTAAAAGTTTTTTCCCTACCAAAAGCCATGTAGGCAAACTTTCTTTCTTGAGATAATCCAAGAAATGCCATTGACAAGCGTCCAAGTCCCAAAAATGCTATCAACAAGTGTGAGTTCCAAGAAATGTCATCATACAAACGATTTTATCCCAAAAATACCATCACCGTTAGGGTTCCGTCCATTTTGCGACATTAAAAACACTGTTCATCCTATATAACTTAACGGCGCAAAATAGACGGAACCCTAACGGCGATGGTATTTTTGGACAAAGTCGTTTGTACGATCGTATTTCTTGGAACTCACACTTGTCGATGGCATTTCTAGGATTTGAATGCTTGTCAATAGCATTTCTTGGATTTTCTCTTCTTTCTTTCTTTTTTCTTTTTTGGCAAGGATACCTGTGGTGGGTTTTATGGGCATGGAACGTAAGGACACCACGTTGTCCTCATGACAAATGGGCTAACTTGTTTGATCTTAGATACTACTCCCTCCTTCCCTAAATGTTTAACGTCGTTGATTTTTTTAAACATGTTTGACCGTTCGTCTTATTCAAAAACTTTTGTGAACTGTGTAAAACTATATCTATCCATCAAAGTATATTTAACAATAAATCAAACGATAGGAAAAGAATTAATAATTACTTAAATTTTTTGAATAAGACGAACGGTCAAACATTTTTAAAAAAATCAACGGCGTCAAACATTTTAGGATGGAGGGAGTATATCTCTCTCCTTTAATATTTGACGTTGGTTAGTTTCATATTTAGCTAGCCAACGTCATATATAATAGTGGAAGGGAGTAAATTTTAAATTCCTACTTGTTCTTAATACTAATTGTTCTAGTAGTCCACCGTTTTTCTTGGATTTTCTTCAAAAAATGAAGAAATTTACGTGATTATGAGTAAAGTAAGGAAAAAAAAATGAAGAAATACGATTTGTCCATCGGTCCATTGGAAACGTTTTCGGCAAATTCAAATATTCCACGTTGTAGGTGAGCTCTGCTTTTGGTAAAGTCAGTTGTTGACGCCGCCAAAAATTCCAGTCCTCTCCATGGTAGTCAACGTCAATTTCTCACTTGCACTATATCCTAACGAGTTTTTGGTTCACACCTGTTTAATCTCTGTTCGAAATCAAGAAAAGCTGGATGGAGTAGAGGATCTATGTCGAGTTTAGTTCCAAACTTTTTCTTTAAACTTTTAACTTTTTCATCACATCAAAACTTTTCTACACACATAAACTTTCAATTTTTATGTCACATCGTTTCAATTTTAACTAAACTTTTAATTTTAGTGTGAACGAAACACACCCTAGCATGTATGGCATTGTGCCAAGCGTCGTGTCCTGAACTCCAGAACTCCAGAATTCCATATCCATATCGTACCTACAGCGAAGGGAAGGTTCAGATTTCAGACTCGCTGTGGTAGGTCAGCTCGGACAGTTTGACCACGCCATGGCCACTTCCGCTACTCCACTCCACTCGCACGGTCGCCTACCCAGTTTTCTGGCCTTAGCGGCACATGGATTTCCGCCCAAAACCATCCACCTTTTGCCGCCTCCGCTCGTGCGCAGCAGCGCAGCTGCCTTGCCGTTTCCCAATTCCCACACGCCATGACGCCAACCAACCCAAGCACAGCAGTACACCACACGATGTCACGACTCACGACACACGGGCTATATATATCGACGTGCCACACCACACCGTACCCAAGCAAACAGATTTCCAACTTAACTTGTACCAAAACACAAACGACATCGGTCCCAGTCAAGCGGAGCGCACGAACACAACGGAGAGCATGGCAGCCTCCGTGGTGAGGGTGGCCATCGCCACCGGGGCGTCGTTGGCCGTGCATTTGTTCGTCAAGTCGTTCTTGCAGGCGCAGCATCCTGCTCTCACCTTGCTGCTGCCGGTGGCTGTGTTTGCCGGCATTGCGGTGGGCGCGAAGGGCGGGAACGGGGGCGACGGGAAGGCGCCGCCGGGGCCGGCGGCCGTGCCGGTGTTCGGCAACTGGCTGCAGGTCGGGAACGACCTGAACCACAGGTTCCTCGCGGCGATGTCGGCGCGGTACGGGCCCGTGTTCCGTCTGCGGCTGGGCGTGCGCAACCTGGTGGTGGTGTCGGACCCGAAGCTGGCGACGGAGGTGCTGCACACGCAGGGCGTGGAGTTCGGCTCCCGCCCGCGCAACGTCGTCTTCGACATCTTCACCGCCAACGGCGCCGACATGGTGTTCACCGAGTACGGCGACCACTGGCGACGCATGCGCCGCGTCATGACGCTGCCGTTCTTCACGGCGCGCGTCGTGCAGCAGTACAAGGCCATGTGGGAGGCCGAGATGGACGCCGTCGTGGACGACGTGCGCGGCGACGCGGTGGCGCAGGGCGCCGGCTTCGTGGTGCGACGCAGGCTGCAGCTCATGCTGTACAACATCATGTACCGGATGATGTTCGACGCGCGGTTCGAGTCGGTGGACGACCCCATGTTCATCGAGGCCACCAGGTTCAACTCCGAGCGCAGCCGCCTCGCGCAGAGCTTCGAGTACAACTACGGCGACTTCATCCCCATCCTCCGTCCCTTCTTGCGGGGCTACCTCAACAAGTGCCGTGACCTCCAGAGCAGGAGGCTCGCCTTCTTCAACAACAACTACGTCGAGAAGAGAAGGTACATTCCATTTTTCTTACTTTACTGCATTCCCTATTCATTTTTCGATCGATCTCATGGAAGAAATGAGCATTGCAAGGTAAACTGTTCGTGTCGATCTAATCAAAACAAATCTTGATACGAAATGCAGGAAGGTGATGGACACTCCGGGAGACAGGAACAAGCTCCGGTGCGCGATCGACCATATCCTTGAGGCGGAGAAGAACGGCGAGCTGACGGCGGAGAACGTGATCTACATCGTGGAGAACATCAACGTGGCCGCCATCGAGACGACGCTCTGGTCCATCGAGTGGGCGCTGGCCGAGGTCGTCAACCACCCGGCGGTGCAGAGCAAGGTCCGCGCCGAGATCAACGACGTGCTCGGCGACGACGAGCCCATCACCGAGTCCAGCATCCACAAGCTGACGTACCTGCAGGCCGTGATCAAGGAGACGCTGCGGCTGCACTCCCCGATCCCGCTGCTGGTGCCGCACATGAACCTGGAGGAGGCCAAGCTCGGCGGGTACACCATCCCCAAGGGATCCAAGGTGGTGGTGAACGCGTGGTGGCTGGCCAACAACCCGGCGCTGTGGGAGAACCCCGAGGAGTTCCGGCCTGAGCGGTTCTTGGAGAAGGAGAGCGGCGTGGACGCCACCGTCGCCGGGAAGGTGGACTTCAGGTTCCTGCCCTTCGGCGTGGGACGCCGCAGCTGCCCGGGGATCATCCTGGCGCTGCCCATCCTGGCGCTCATCGTCGGGAAGCTGGTGAGGAGCTTCGAGATGGTGCCGCCGCCGGGCGTGGAGAAGCTGGACGTGAGCGAGAAAGGCGGGCAGTTCAGCCTCCACATCGCCAAGCACTCCGTCGTCGCCTTCCACCCCATCTCTGCTTGAACTCATTGAGTCCCTTTAAATTATGATTGTGTCAGGAGCAGATTAAGGATATTATACAGCATTAATTTCGATTTGTCGAACAAAATTAGACAATAGTAATAATGCAAGGGATTTTACATGTTCTGTTAGAAAATATATTTTGTGAACTGATCTTATCATTGTCAGTAAACAAGTGTGGATAGTACTGTTTTCCATAAAAATCAAATTTAGTCATTTTTATTTTTATCTGGTGTTGGTAGATTGCTCTGGTCGCTGACTGAATTTTTTTATTAATTTTCTTTTTTTATATATTTTTTAGAGGAGGGTAAAAACTGTTTTCCATGAAAATCAAATTTAGTCATTTTTATCTGGTGTTGGTAGATTGCTCTGGTCGCTGACTGAATATTAATTTTATTAATTTTCTATTTTTTATTAATTTTATTTATTTTTTTAGAGGAGGGTATTTTTACTCGTCCTCTACATCTAACCGGATATACGGAGCCTTTTTAAAATTATTAGGAACTTAGCCCATCGGCAGAGAACTTAACTTAGCCCTCAAATAACCCAATTCGAAATTCGATCATATGAAGAACCTTGGGATGCTACTCAGGTCAGTGCAACCACTAGGCTACATGCCCTTTCACACTGCAACCATTATTAATTTTTTTTTGCGGGGAACAAGGGATTTACTCAAATAAACGAGTCCTCGCACACAAGGTGCGAGATCATATTACAATTATCGTCTGGCCAGAATTCCATCATGGATTCACAACGGCCTTTATTTGCTAAAAAGTGACTAACTCTATTTTGGTTCCTATGCACTTTGGCAAAAGACACTTCCTTTGTTCCAGTCATGAGAAAGCGAATCTCCCTGACTATAAATCCTTCGGCTGACAGCAGCTTTTCCTTTGAATTCAACAGCTGAATAATTTCCAGACAATCAGATTCAACGGCAACCGGAAGCAGGGTCCATTTCAACGCCAGGTTGAGGCCATCTCTGCAAGCAATCAGCTCTGATTCCAGGGCCCCATTGCATCTGCCAATGAAACCACACGCGGAGAAGATTACTCTTCCGAAACTCTCTCTCAAGACAGCACCAATACCTCCTCTCCCATCTTGAGGGCCATACGATCCATCAATATTAAGCTTCATCCATCCTGGTTTTGGCCTTGACCATCTGGGTGGGTTAGTTGAACATTTAGGGGCTGTTTGGTTCAATGCTTCAACTTGCCACACCACACTTTAGGCTGCCACATCTCCTTAGCCTTGTGTTTGGTTCACTACCTTAGTTATGGCAAGCCACATTTTTTTACTATCTTACCCCACATGTCATAGACTCAATCTTTTGCCTAACTTTGCCACAAGTGTGGCTTACAATTTGTAGACCACAAAAAATGTGGTGCCACACTTGCCTAACATTGCCTAAAGTGAGTTATGGCAATGTTAGTTAAGAACCAAACATGCTGTTAGCCTTAACTCTGCTCCCCATTCCTTCCTGCAGGTTTACAACATGCTTCCCTTTCATAAGATTTGCAAAAGGATGCTGCTTGATTTCCACTAGGGAATGAACATAACTCAGGATAAAACGAGTCGAGGCCTCTAGAGGAGGGGCCGGCTTTCCGTGAGTTAATTCGTTGCGGATGTACCAGATGCGCCAAAGCATCATTAGCACAAGGGCCTGTTCATCGTCCGGTACCAACTGAAGCATGTTTAAAATCCAGTCTGGCCCTGCCCAGCCAGCCGAAAATAGGCTTGAGATATGCTTTTCCTTCACCATCGACTGCCACATACTCCTAGCATGAGGGCATCTGTATAACGCATGACCCACATCTTCCTGTTCATGGCCACAAATACTGCACACGTCCAACAATTCCAAAATTCCTCTTCTTCTTGTTTTCCATAGTTGGTAAGCTATTTGTGGCTGCTCTCCAACCAAAGATTTTCACTTTTTGGGGCACATTACAGGACCAGATCAGGTTCCACCCTTTCTTGATGGCGTAGTCCGAGGAGCACGAGCATTCATCCTGTCGAGCAATTTGCATTGCCAACTGATAAGCACTTCTTACCGAAAAACGACCAAGCCGATCAGGAAACCAAGCAACAAAATCCTCCTCTTGGCGGGAGGATATCTTGATCTTTAGAATTTCTTCAACATCCACCGGGAGGAAGATTGCAGAAACCAAGTTCTCGTCCCAAGAACCATCCGGTTTCAGGATGTCAGAAACCCACTTTAATCTACTGTTCCTTTTCATTGTGATCGGCCGGCGAGACATGTTCCTGGGAATCCAGGGATCCCGCCACAACCGGATAGAACCCCCATTTCCCACTCTCCAGAAAATCCCCTTCTTTAGGAGTTCCAGGCCGTACTCGATTGCTTTCTAGCCTGAAGCATTGCCCGTAAAGCTAGTGTCAGTGAGACTACCACATGGATAATACTTCGCTTTGAGAATTCTTCCACACAGTGAATCTGGATTATCGATGAGCCTCCAAGCCTGACGTGCAAGGAGTGCCTGATTGAACAATCTGAAGTCCCTAAAACCCAAGCCACCGCTATGTTTTGGTTTAGTTATGATTATATAAAAAAATATACACATACACACCACAACACACGTACATCACACTCACTAGCCACATGCGCGTTGCGCGACTCTGATTACTTGCACCGTCACATGTGCCAAAGAGGTAAAAGGAAAATCCACATAACAGTGTGAGATAGTATAGGATAAATATTGATCTCAAAATACAGCTTACAGAGCTTTTGATTTTTTTTATTAATGCTGACAACAAATTAAACATATTACTTTTCAGTTTTTTGTGTCCATCGAAACAACAGTTAATATAAAAAAGAAAAGAATGACGGTCAAAATATATCATCCATCGCTTTCTTATGCTTTCCAATGTGATTATGCTTACTGCAATCATTCTCTGCCTCTTTAAATCTGAAGATTATCATATCATAAATAT
Source organism: Oryza glaberrima (assembly GCF_000147395.1). Taxonomy (NCBI): domain Eukaryota; kingdom Viridiplantae; phylum Streptophyta; class Magnoliopsida; order Poales; family Poaceae; genus Oryza; species Oryza glaberrima. The sequence goes on along the minus strand of NC_068327.1, from coordinate 15,527,068 downwards.
ATGTTGACACCAAGAGAAAATGTAAAAAAAAATTGAAAATTGTACATCAACAAAAATCTGAAACATATCATAAGTAGCACAAAAGCATGTGTGCAGTCTAGTATACAGATCAAACCTGTAATCACATTCATAAATATCATACTCTAGCAAATGTAAACATGGTATCCCTCCCACTCGCCTTTTTAGTTTAGGGTGTAACGGACAATTCAACGCTTTATATTACCACGGCTATTGTTGCTATATATGACCTCAAAAAATAATTATCCCTACTACCTAAAAACAGTGTAGTGATGGTGGTGACTCCTAACTCGAGCAGACACGCGGAAGGTGAACCATTCAATCGTCAAATCCATCGGTTCAGATTAGGCAGACGCGCTTCTCTCTCCTTCTCTCTGCATCCTTATCGAGCGGCGCCTCCCCCACTCCTTTTTCTCCGCGTCTGCCGCCCACTCCGCCCACCCTCCGTCGCGCATCGCCCTGCCGCCGACGACCGTCGCCATCGCGCCCTGCCACCGGCGACCGCCCTGCCCCGCCTGCAGCGGAATCCATGCCTCCTCCGTCCGTCGCCCCACACCCCCCAACCCACGGCGCCACTTTCCTCGACGCCACCGCCTCCGTCCAACACTCCAACTGCCACGCGACGCCGCCGCCTTCTCCCTCTCCTTCGTGGTCCATCCCATCTGGGCGATTCCCCGCCTCCTCGCCGCCGTCGCCGCTCCCACTCCCCATACCCCCACCCCAGTTTCCTCGACGCCACCGCAGCGCATAGCCAACGGGGCCGTTCTGTCCCTGCTCCCCAGGGACGACGGTGGCGCCGCCGCCGACCGCAAGGCGCCGGATGTCAAGGACGCAGCCTCAAGGTCAGCCTGCTCGGCGATTGCTAGATCGGCAAGACCTGTTTCATGGTAAATTCTCCCATCTCCTCCTCCTCCTCTTCTTCTTCTTCCAATCCATTCCAATCTCTTGCCATGTCGCTTTACTGCCTCGTTAACTCCATCTTGATAAGCTCTCCCACTGTTATGTTGGTTTCTTGTACATGCTATTTCAAGTTTTCAACCAAGAAGCAATCCGACCCTGAAACATGAGTCAGCAATCCAACAAAAAAAATCATTTTGAGGTTCAGATTTCGGAAAACTGCTACTTAATCATTTTTCATTAAAGATTTTGAGCTTCTTTCCATAGGCCATGCACACGAATTTTTTTTAGCTTGATGACATCTACAACTAATTAAGAATACCTATGTGAAAACGACAAGAGAGCCCAAATCAAACCTGAATCGAGCACAGCATGCTACCGATAAGTTTGTGCAGACCGTGCTGACCTGATATCACCCCTACATCACAGCTAACAGAAAAACAACTCCTCATGCTATTGGGAGAGCCTCATGCTTGAAAATGTAGTTGCGTTTCTTTTCAGCCACAATGAAGAGCAGGTTACTGAAAAGTTCAGATGAGTTCTTCAGTACTCGAAATTTAATGGTAAGTCAAGTTTAACCCGGTTTAATTCTGACGAAGAACTTGACAACAAAAAAAAAACAGATGCCTGCATTTGGTGATTCATACAGATAGGCTGTCATATTGCTGATTTCACCTGGAAGGAGATCTCCTTGCCACCTCAATTAATTGCACGTTCATTTGGAGGCTTAATTGTGCAGCGATATATATCTTGTTTGCAAGGTGTGTCTTCTCAATGGTCAAACAAATTCCTGTCACTTGTTGGTTAAATATGGTTATTCTTTATGTTCTTAACATTTTTCAGTTTCTCCATAACTGAATTTGCATCATCAAGAACAAGTTTCAATCATTATATATGTGCTGAAATTCCAAAGGTTTCTTGTTTACTTAAATTAGACAGAAAAAGTTGTGAATTATTCTTCGAATTCCTGACAATGATTCCAAAGGTTGGGATTTTTTTTTCTTTTGTTTTGTTTTATGTAAGCTTAGTAGAAATTGTTCGATCTGATCGGGGTATTTCGGTGCTCTTAACTTTGTTTGAATTTACCCTGTATTACTGTACTGTGCTTACATTTTAGATCTTATCAATCCTGTATTTCTCCTGTTGGATATTCTGAATTACCTAACCTGAGCTCTTATTAAAGCCAAGCCAAGTTTCTGGAATGACTGCCAGTCTGTCAGTCACCAAGATATATCTTCAGATTTACCAATACCCAAATAGAGGAAAAGTTCTTTTGCCACTGAAAACAGGGAAAAGTATTTCAAGTAGTATGGATTAAGCCTCTTGCAGGGCATTTGTTCGGCAGAACTCACTGCAATATATAAAGCTGTAATCTTGAGGTGTTATAGCCCTAACGAAATATTCAGGGTACTGCTATTATTTCACCAAGTAGAATAAAGTAAAAAAAATATTTTATTATGCTATTGTGCTGCAAATTGCAGGAAGATAAGCTCTTTTGGTGCAACCAATTATTTTTCAGCAAACAATGATCCTTCTCTAAAGTTTTGGTTATAAGCTAGAACTGAATGAGTTGAGAGGTTCTTGTCTGTTCTTGCTTTCAATTGCATCTTTCGGTAGATAGGAATGCATGATTTGTAACCCTTTCAGCATATGCTTTTCGCCATGTGTTTCTCTTGACTTCTGTACTCCAACATATATTGAAAAAACAATATATTTTGATGACTAGAGTCTGTCATTTGTATGAAATTGGAATGCACTAGAAGTGTGGTCCTCGATTTCGCCTTATGGTTTGTACTGGACTGCACTGAAAATTTTGAACTTGTGCATTACAGGGTTCCAATGGATAGCCATTTTGGGGCCTCTAGACCAACATCGCTGACAAGATCAGGTTAGTTATTCATATAATATAATATAGGTTTATATCTCAAGCTGTACCATATTTGGTTTATTTGATCTGATAAAGGATGAAATAGAGATGGGTGCCTCAAAAATAACTTTAATGGCCTCAATAGTTCAAGACATTTAGACATGTTTTTCTTAATTATGATTAATTATTTCACATGCAGAGCAACCGATGTTGTTGATAGTAATCTTAAATGGGATGGAGTAGGGTGCAATCCTACCAGCTGCACTTAGACTGCCCTGGTGAATGCATTTTGCAAGGGAAAGTCAGTATGAGAAGACTGAAGAAGTGTTTGAAGAATGCAACAGGCTAGACACGAGACCGAAGTGTATGCTTATGATGTCCTCATGGAAGATAAATGGTGGTCATCATAAATCCATGGCTACACGAGCCTACGTTCCTACCGACATCTGGATGGAATTTTTTACTTTTCTTTAAGTTTGGAGTAATATACATTGTATATATCAATGCACCACAGCCATACAGGATTGCTGCAAGGCGCTTGAGGGATCTCTCCTTGATGCAGCATTTGGTGAGGGGTGATTGTGACAGAGCTTCATATAACATCTTGGTGGATGCATATGAAGGTACAGATGGTGGTAGATAATTTGCCAATTTTGTGATAAAGGAACCAAGAACTTGAGTGCCATGGTGCCACTTTCTAAAACTGAAAGCTTTTGAATTTGCTGCTAATTTTCAGATTCAGAAGCAACATTCAAGCAACTGAAGCAGCAGGTGATGACATTCTCGATGAAGACATTCTTACTTCTGTTGTTGGCGCGTGCAGGTCTGGCAACGTGGTGAGGGTCAAGTGGAGGTGATGGCATGGCTGCACAAATCCGGCATGTCATAACTATTGATAATGCTATGCATATGGCCACCTTTATGAAAGCTTTTGATTATCTTGATTATGGATTATATGCAGTTGTCCAAATATGTACCTGCTATATTTGAATATACGGCATGAGTGCATAATGACCAGAACCCCCCCCCCCCCCCCCCCCCCCCCAAAAAAAAAAAAAGTGATGACTTGTTTGGTTGGCCAGATATTTATGAATAATTTTGTTGTTTGGGGATAATCAGATATTAGAGTAATCATAAGCTGTCCGTTGCTATAATTGGTCCCAAAGAGGACCTATGAGTCTACATCCATGGCATTTTTGTTCTTTTGGAATTTATATCTTGTAATTGTTGATCGACATCCTGGGAGACGTCGGAGTAACTTTTTTCTATTCAAATATAATATTGCCTTCTAGCTTACTTACAATAATGCAGACACACGTTCATATATTTTCAAGTTACACCATATCATATTACTTATTCAAGATCCGTAGCAACGCACGGGCACCCAACTAGTTAAACACAAATTTCCGTAGATTGTTTACTTGAGGCAATAGTATGACAAGGAAGAACACTTAGTGACTAATGGTTGATAAGGAATTCCAGTGCAGATGAATGTACTCAAGGAGCCAAATTCGACAATATTGGTATGATTCAACATCAATACCAAGAAAAAAGAATGTGTAAATTTCTGACTTATCTACATCATGTAATACAATGACTTCTGAAGCAGCCAACTTGCATATAATTCTAGATTTTTCTTATCACAACTTGTCACAGCTATAACTTTTTAGCAGCTAACTTGTCACAACTAATTTTTTTTGGCAACTATCGAATTAATCAAATACTCATGGAATTTATTTGGAAACTTAATTTTTGAATTTTATATGTTTGTGTGCAAAAGTAATGAAAATACTATCTCAATCCACTTATAAACCATTTTGCTGCTAGTTTGAAACCCATTTGTTGTCATATGCATTTTGAAATGAGTATAACATGATATATGAAATTCAATTGTGCATGTACTTCCTCCATTTCACAATTTCACAATGTAAGTCATTCTAATATTTTTCACATTCGTATTGACGGAGGGGGTAATTGTTTATCATTAATGAATTTGAACCATCAACACATTTTTCTGTTGTACAACTATAATATTTATTGCTTAAAATCTTTCTATGTTTGTAGGACATGTTCTTTTTACAGTGACCTTAAATGAAATCTGCATACTAAAAAAATTGCAAATACATAAGTGGCTTTAAACACCCCGTTTTAGAACTTGTTGATCTTTTTTAGTCCAAACTTACTATTTCAGATTTAGATCTTCAAGTTTTTTAGACATAATTACATCATTAAAAAAATAATAAATAGGCGTGTACTGATTCCACTTTAGCAGCTAGGACATGCATGTGCTCAACTTCTCAGAGTTAGCTGAAGACCTGGTATCTGCACATCATACAATGAACACTGTCAGGAGCGAGAAGTTATACTCACCATTGTAGTCAATGTTGACTTCCCCAATCGTGCAGTTTTTGGGACCTTTAATCTTTCCCCTGGCAACTTTCACCACAGGGGGACAAGAAGAACTGGATCGAGCCATGCTACCGAATTAGATCCCTGCTATTGATGGAGCGAGCCCAGATCAATGGGAAGAGGCGGTGCTGTTGGGGATGAGGGGAAAGAAGAGGGGGCGTGGCTAGGGCCGAATTTTTTTTATCTGAACACATGCAAACCACTAATTGTAGGATCGAATCACAAGAACTAAGCCAACCAGAGAGAGGGTGAATGGTTGATATACCCCAAAACCAAAACTTTTAGCGAAAATAAAAGTCACCCTCAAATCGATGGATCGCGGTCTGACCGAAGTAGATGCACCGGTCTGACCGCCTGAAGAACGTCGGTCTTACCGATGAAGATCGATCGGTCGAACCGCCGAAGTCGCTCGCCGCGCCTGTCGCCGCCGTCGGTCGGACCGCCCTTACGCCGCCGGTGCCGCCTTGCCGCCGGTCTGACCGCCGGTGAGTCGTTGGTTAGACCGTCGAAACATGGTGAAACACAAATTGAAGAACTCTCAAAGTAGATGACAACTTTATTGCTTCTCTCTGTGTTTACAAAGTGCAACAACAGCACTCCTTACAAAAATCTCGACTAAACTCAAAACCCTAGCTAAACTAGCAACTCAATCGCTCTCCAAAGCGATACAAAAGCGATACCGGTAAGCCTCACGCTCCCCCTTTATTACACAAACTTAACATAACCAACCGTACCAAATTTGGACTCCTTCCAAATTTGACTCCGCATCCCATATACACACAATACCTCCATCGTATGCCATATGGAATCTCCATCAACCACGTGCATCAACTCTAGCCCTAGTATCCCGCATGATATCTGACCACCACGGACATCGTCTTATCACCAAGCCGACTCCCAGTCCATCACCGCCAATACTCTCCCGAGGCATCGAGTCACCTACACATGAAACAAACAAAGAAACCATATTCCGAGACCAAACTATCCCCAACTTGACTCATTGTTAGCAAACAACGGTATTACATACGTATAGTATCCATCTAGAAGCCATAATCATGAAACAATCACGGATATCCAAAGAAACAACCCGAAACCGAAACCGACACAGCGTCGGCCGGTCAGACCGCGGGCCGGGCCGGTCTGACCGCACACATAGCACCGGTCTGACCGGCAACCTCCGCCCAGTCTGACCGGTCCCGACAAAACAACAAACCCTGTTCATCACCTGTCCAAAACCACTTCGACGATAATCTCCAAATATCAAAACCAATAATCACAGATGCCAATTGTTCATCACATAATAAGAATCAAAACACACGTTGATCTTACACTAATTACAAATGTGAGCACGTAAAAGTTGGAATTCTAGGTCTAAACAACCTGCCCACGTCACCACCGTAAATCCAGTTGACCTGGTACTGTACTGTCCATGATATGGGCTCCTCATTTCTTATCCTGTTAGCTTTGGCTCAGTGCCATGACGGTAGCCTCGACACGATGATGGTGTGTGTATGTATAAACCATCTAATATAACCTTTGACAATGACAGTGTTAGCGTGGCCATAGTGCAACTAAAATTCTTCTATTCTGAGCACATTGTGATCGACTAATCAAACTTGCTAGCATGGAGCAAACAATTGATCCACTAATATGAATCGCTAGTATTAAAAATTTAGTAGTATAATACCCTAATTAAACCCTATGATTTTCATACTACCGGATGAATTAGATTTGAACAATGGAGAAAACTCCCCGTAATGATGCAACTAACCAATTTTAGAGGTGGGTTGTTAGGCTAACATGATTAGTTCAACGGCCAGTTTGTTGGGCTACTGATTAGAGGGAAACATATCGCTGCATATGAGCATCTTGCCTAAATAATTAAATGTAATTGTTGTGTGCTCACATTTGTAATTAGTGGTTTGCATGTGTTTAGATAAAAAAAATTCGGTGGCTAGGGGGAGGCAGAGGTGGAAGCGGAGAAGGGATGGTGAGAAGGAGCGACGGGAATGGGAGGAGGCGTCGCCGCGACGGTTGCGGCGAGGAGAAGAGGGGAGGCGGTAAATGCGGCACCACAACGCACGGGAGGGAGGGGAAAAATAAAAATGTGCATAGGCGGGAGGACCGGAAGTTGAGAGAAGTATCTGGAAGAGCATTTTTTTTGAAAGATTTCCTGATCTGATCTAACGCTCCTTGTTTACCCCATGGTTGTATCGGACGGTCGTATGTTTTCGGATGACATGGCCCAATCACAGTTCGAGACCAGCGACAACTTTATAATCTCCCTAACATCTCATATTACAATCGTACCCTTATTTGTAATATTTTGTTCATACATCCACGATTCCATCATCGTGCCACATGCTACTCCGATTCAATTTTATTATAAGAAACTATTAAAACATTTTTTTAAGACAAGGAATGGAAATGTGCACACTATTGCTACAACAAAGCAAAAATTTGCTTCCACCCCTTGTGGATAAAGTCTCTTACTGACTCCTGCCATGGAAGGGACGACTTACCACTCTAGCTGGCCATTCTATACTGGTCCAGTCGGTTCTCTCTTCCATCCCGGTCCATGTATCTATGGCGATTAGCCTTCCAGTCTAGGTTATTAAGGCCGTTGACAAGAAACATGACGTCTTCTTGTGGATGGGTATGGACTCGGCTCATTGGGGGGAGGGAGGGGCAGTGTCGGGTGTCCTGGACGAACGTCTGTCGTCCCAAAACCTACGGTGGGTTGGGGATTCCTGACCTCAGGTTGGCAGGATTTGCCATGCGTGTTCGCTGGCTCTGGCTTCAGTGCTCAGGGCACCCCTACTGGCAGGGACGAAGCTAGCATCAAAACAAGGGGGGTGCACTACCATTGAGAATCTACAAAATTTCACTACAACACTGTACATTCTAGTGTTTTTTAGTGAGAAATTAGGAATTTGGGGGGGGGGGGGGGTTCATGTGCACCCCCCAACATAATATAGCTTCGCCACTTCCTACTGGGATGGCCTGAAGGCCCCAGTTGAGCAATCCGTCTCTGACATGTTCGCGGCATCTACTTTCATCGTGCTGGGAAATGGTGAGTTTATGCTCTTCTGATCTAACCAATGGATCGACGACCGCTCGATGGCATCCTTGGTTCCAGATCTCTTCTTCGCCGTTCCCTAGCATCTCCGAGGTTTGAGCACGGTTGCTTCTGGCCTGGTGAACAACTTGTGGGTCTCTGACATCCACGGTGACCTCACTGTCCTGATCATCTCCTAGTTTCTCCTTATTTGGGATATGGTGCTTCACGTACAGCACTCGCCGGGTGTCGAGGATCGTCTCGTTTGGCGTTGGACGTCTGACCAGCGGTAAGCGTGTTGGGCGTACTAGGCTTTCTTCTATGGCCAGCATTACTTTGCCTGTGCTAATCATTTTTGGTACGCAAAGGGTCTTGCTAAATGCAGGTTCTTCCTTTGGTTTGCATTCCAGCAATGCCGCTGGACGGCTGATCTCCTCCAGAAGCATGGCATCGTAGTCACTCGGCCTGCCCCTTTTGTGCTCAGGATCTTGAGACGACAAACCACATCCTCCTCGACTGCGTGTTTGCTCGGCAGGTCTAGCTCCGTGTGCAGCTGGTTCTAGGACCGGTGGCTGTCCTCCAGGGCCTGCTTACGTGAGCATCTCCGCGCCGGCTTCGACTCCCTGGTGCTCCTGGTTTCTTGGCAGCTGTGGAAGGAATGGAATTATAGGGTTTTCGACTCTGCTTTCTCTTCAGTCTCAGTGATTCTGGAGTCCATCCACTCGGAAGGCCATCTGTGGTCTTTAGCTGGCGTTGTTGCCGCTTTTGGGATCTGTTGGGAGTGTAGCATGGCTCGGCCCCTTCTCGCTGCTTGGAGTTTGTGTTTAGCCACCGTAGTTTTCTAAGCTTCAGCTTTTTATTTTGCCTTTTCTCCTTTTGCTTGGCATAAGCCGGTCTAGCTGATTGCGTTATGTAACTATAACTTTTTTCTTCTAATATATTAACGTGCAATCCTTCTACGCGTTAAAAAAAAAGTTTGCTTCCAACACTCTTAGCAACGGGGAACATCTTAATATGGGCATTAGATTTGATTTCACTCGTGTTCTGGATATCTCAAACTAATTGTACTTAAATTATTGCTAATTAAGTAATTGACTGGTATAAAGCTCACATAATCTCGATATGAACCGAACCAGAGCCAGAAGTTATGATCGTTTCAGCAGCAGATGAGGGCTTACTCTACACCCTTAATTTCGTTTGGTCAGACAAAATTAAGTACTCTATGTTACTAGTAATATTTGCAAAATTCTGTTCCGAAATGATTTCTTAGCTTAAGAGATGGTGTTTTTCTTTTCTCTGAGATAATACTGTTCTCTCCAGATATGAATGAATTCTGGACTTCAGTTTATCCAATGTCTGAAATAGCGCTGCTCTGTTCTGTTGCGTGTTCAATGTGATTCCATTATTGCAGCAAGATTTGAAGAACCATGAAAGTTAAGTATGCTGGATGTTTACAGTAGCCACTCCACTACCCAAGGGACAGAAATATGAAAACCGTTGCATAAAAAAAAAGTTTGCATTCATCACAAAATTATATAAACTCACAGGTTTGCAACGGGGAAACAATTACAATACTCACGAGCAAATGAGTATCACAGATTAATGATACTTTGAGTGGTGTTAGTTAAAGCTCACCTGACAGCACATAGCAAAGTCGAGTAACAACAAGTTGATGTTAAAAAACTACTAGCTGGATATGAAATTTCGCACATGTATATCGACTGGCACATTGATATAGACGCACTTTGCACTAGAGAATCGAGCTGTGCTAGTGCATAAAAGCATGCAAAAAGAATGATAAGTTCAATTAAAAAAAATGCAAAAGAGGATGATAGGTTACTTCTCAGTTGTATCCCTTCAAAGTTCTTTTTTACAGAGAATTTTTAAGTTAAAAAGTTTGATGCACGCGTTGATGACTCGGATCTTCACATGAACATTTAACGAATACAACCTGTTAAATTTCTCACCATTTAAGGTAAAGGGCTGGATGTTGCCACTAACCTTGATTACTTGGATCACTAGATTAGACTGAACATGTACTAATAATCTTCTAAACACACACCGTCCTTTGAGGTTTAGCTTGCACTTGTAGCATTTGCTTGGCTTCACTGATTATTGTTTACAAAGTATAAAATGCACACATGATCAAACGCTGGGCCGGGCCGGGCCGAGCTGACGGGCCAATACCGAGCCACGGAGTGCTAGCTAGGCCTGAGCTCGGCCAGACTCCAATTCTCTTAGACCGATACCCAGCCCAGGCTCGAGCTTGCGGGCCTCCATGTCCAGGCCCGAGCCCGGGCCCAGCTGCTCAGGAACAGGTCTTGTGCCACGGAGCATCTCAAGGAAGAAATCCGTGAGGGCCGCCTCGTAGCCCGGCATCTTGGCGTAGCCCGGGAAGTAGTTGATGTCGATGATGAAGTACCTGTCGCCGTGCTCCTCGCTCCTCTCCCGGATCATGTCGAAGTTGAACAGGTGCAGGCCCAGCCCTCGCCGGAGCCCGCGCGCCACCTCGTCCACGAAGCCGGCGGCCGGCGTGTCGTCGTCGGCGGCGCCGCCGTCGTCATCAGGTGGGGGGAGCGGCTGGTTGGAGATGTTGGCGAAGGGGACGGAGGGCTCGGCGTCCAGGTCGAGGAGGCGGTGGGCCGGCACGTCGGGGAGGCTGCTCCGGCGCACGCAGGTGGCGCGGTCGCCGACGACGTAGACCTTGAAGAGCACCCCGCCGTGGTTGACGAACTCCTGGAGGACGAGCGCCGCGCGGAGGAGGGGGAGGACGCCGTCGCGGCGGTAGACGAGGCGCATGTCGTGCGACTCGGCGCTGCCGTCGACGGCGAGCGGCTTGGCGATGAGCGGGAAGCGGAGCGCGGCGCGGGCGAGGAGCTCGTCCGCGTCGGCGGCGGCGTCGCTGACGACGACCTGGGGCGGGACGGAGACGGGGGCGCGGAGGCCGGAGACGACGTCGAGCATGGTGGCGCGGTCGAGGAGGCGGTCGATGGCGCCGGGGGAGTCGACGACGACGGGCACCCCGGGGTGGCGCGCGGCGAGCTCCTCCAGCTGGGCGCGCCACCCGCGGTCGTACATCTTGTGCACGAGGAGGTCGAACGGGCCCTGCTCGGCGAGCGGCCGCGACACGTCGACGGCGACGAGGCGCACCCCGCGGTCGGCGGCCAGCGCCACCAGCGACGGCCGCACGACGCTGCTCACCTTCTCCGGCAGCAGCGCGTAGCCAACGGTGTAGCGAGGTGACGACGACGGGGAGGACAGCTCGGGCGCCATGGCCGCGCGAATCGATGGAATCGATGCGATGCGAGGTATATATATGTGATGACTTGTGTGTTGTACTTGTTGGTAGTGACCAGCTGTAACGGCTGTGATGTGCACCTGGTGGATGGATGCGTGCGAGGCCTTTTATAGGCGGCGCGAGGAGGAGAACGGTGTGTGGTTGATAGTGGTGGCAGTGGTGCATGCATGGCGCGTGGCGAAAGCGGCACGTACGTACGTATACAGGAGGAGAAAGGGAGAAACGTGCGAGTTTGGGACGTGGTGGTGGTGGTTGCAGGGAGGAAAAGGGTCAATATTTTGGTCGTCGTTTGCCTTTTCGTTGGCTTTCTTTTCTTCGTTTTCTCTCTCGTGTGTGTGTGTCAAGCTAGGTCTCGATCTCCTCTCCCGTCCGGGCTCTACTTTCCTACTACTATCAGACAATTGGTGTGTTTTGGCAGTTGGTAACCTTACATGCACCTTGCGTGTCGACTTTGTGGAGATCAAGTGGTGTGTTCAGGACTGAGGATAAGATAACCCAATCAGGCCGGCCGGGATTTTGATCTCTCCGCTATGGCCTTCCACGAAATTAAGACAGATATGCGACACGGAATCAATTGTACCTTGGTCGGTTGTGGGAGGAGAAAAACTATCGGGATTTCGGCACAAAATTCGATTTTTCTTTTAAAATATATTTTTTAGAAGGTATGACATAAATATACTCATTTTAAACTATTAGCAAAATTATACCGTTGTCACATCCGCGAGATATAGAACTGGTGACACAGTGATGATGTGTGCGAGTTCACACTGCCAACGCGTGAACTCGTTAAGTCATCGGCATGAAGTCGTGCGAGTTCGCGAGTTCACCATGTGAACTTGTGCGAGTTTGCCATTTCAACGCACAAACTCATGACGTCACTCGTGCGAGTTGATAGCGCGAATTCAGGACGTCATCAACACAAACTCATGCAAGTTTACGCATGGGTGGAGATACACTGGATAGTGCAGCGGTGAGTCATGTGTGTTCGGTTTTCAACATGCTCATATTTTTTTTCCAATTATCCGATAACAGGTTATCCTCATTTTTATCTTTAGTTTGCAAATGGTTGGTATGAACTCGCGCATGCCATCGTCATATCCAGCGTTTTTGCGTCCCCCAGATATGATGACAGTATAATGTTACTAATTATTTTGAAAAGAGTATATCTATGTCATAGCGATAAAAATATTTTCTTTTTATTTTTTAAAATTGACCTTCTTGGTCACATGGAAAATGGAAAATCCAGCTAATTATCCTTGTACGTACGTGCGAGGGAATGTCCCGTTACAACCATCACAGGTACTTGTAACCATGGTTGGGTCGTAATACCTTGGATCGAAATTTCTAAAATTCAGGTAAATTGTTTGGCCAAAGAAATTATTATTTGGCTAACCAAATTAATTCAAATTTCAATAGTGGATCGCCGGGACCTTTTTGGCCAAGGATTTACTGGGCCTGTTCAGCTGCGCTGCAGCTGCACATATAAAGTACTGTCCGTATAGGCTGCAACACAGTGCAAATAAGGGCAGCCAAATAGGTCCACTAATGATCCTTACTCTAGTTAGCAATATTGCTAACTAATAGGTGTGTGTGCATGTAGTGGCATCACTACTAGAATTAGGATATATGATATATCCTATGTCCTGTGTGGGTGAACCCACAAGAAAATACGACTTCACATCAGAAGTTATTTTTCTGATGGTTGACCATTAATTTAGCACATGGAAAAATATCAGAAAAACAATACTACGACAACATAGCGACATAATTATAATTTATAGTGCTAATTCACCCTAAGTAAGAATCTTGAGAATGTTAGGTTGTACGGTTAGTTTTCCGCGTCGAATGTCTTCTACATAATAGTAAAAGAAATTGAAAAAAAAAAGACGTCATGGAATATGTTTGCACCGTGGGCTTCCTTTACTTTTTGTCGACATATTTAACTAGTGGATACCTCGCACGGTGCGGTAGGAAGTTTAGAAATACTGGGTGAAACTCCGCGCGTTGCTGCAGGAGTTCAATACTATATCAATAAGTAAAAATAATGTGTAAAATAGCTAGACAACATGAGCTCACATAAGTTGATATGGTTTATGATAATTTAAATAGTATGTAGAATGATGATCCAAATGTAAGAGTAAAGCGATATAGCTTTATGAGAGAAAAAAAGGAGGGAGGTAATTTGGACCATAGATTAATCATCTAAGGACTAAAAAGAATTAAGGTGATATGACTTAATGAGAGAAGAAAATAAGGTATTTGAGCAATTGTGCTCATTTTGAGAGAAGAAAATGTGCTCTTTTCGCTTTGATAGGTGTTGGAGTATTTGTGCTCTTTTAGTTTTATGTAGGGTATTTGAGCATTTGTGCTCATTTTGGTTGTAAACTTATGTGTAATGACTAAGCTATTACGCTTGGAATTTCTGTAGTTGTATGCACCACGTTGGTGTAGAAGCCGGGTTTTATAAACTCCTATTACTTAAAAAAAAATCTATATCTCCAATAGAAGCAGCGCGAGGCTCTCCAACAACATATCAATCAATGTACGTTGTCTCCCTTAGTTTCATGGGCGGATGGTTAGGGGGGTTGAGCTCCCTTACCCCACTAGATGATCATTGAGAAAAGAAGAGAGGAGAGGGAAAATAGGGAGAGGAGGAAGAAGGAGATCAACCTCTCCAATCTATTTTTGGATCCGCCCCTGCTTAGTTTGGACTTGGACTTATACGTAGGTTTGCATATGATGTAGGAGCGGCCGTGAGGCAGATGTATCAGTGGTTCGCCGTGCTTATGTGTAGGGGTGTTTTAATGTTTTCTCGATCCTCAGCAACCACGATTCACACACGGATGAATGTATTGGGGTAAGTACATGTTGTGAGATCTTTTGATGTGCTTGAGAGGTACCTCAAGTACCTCCACCTCCAGTAAAACACACACCGTTGATTTATTAAGGATAACTGGGCATAAAAATATTTTAAAAATCTCTTTCTTTTTTCTTTTCTCTAGGAACACTATATGAATCTGAGCATATAGATTAATTTAAGGAAAATATATAGTTATTGATTACTTACTTAGCTTTATCATTAATTATACATTCAGTGTATTAAATATTGCTACGTTGTTGCGAAAGGGCCTGTAGCCTAGTAGTTACAAGAGCCTCAGTAGCACCTGAGGTCCTAGGTTCGACTCTCCATGGGAGCGAATTTTTCAGGATTTAACGGCGTTGTGCTTTGAGTGGTAGGCGACGTACCCGTCGACAGCGAGGCGCCTGTGGTGACTTCGTCAATCTCTCCAGAATTTGCCGGCCCAATCTTCGAAGATGCTCATAGGGGTAGGGTTTACGTGCGTGTGTCCATAGGGTATTGCTACGTTGTTTTGTGCGTTACAATAATAAACTACACATCAATCAACTTGTCCTTCCCATAAAAAGTTAATTAATATTATTTAAATATTGTACATTATCAACAGGTATTTATCGCCTGTTATATAATCTATATGTTCAGCTATATATGGTTTATTTGCATAGCATAAGTTGTGATCGCCCTCTCTTTACCATATCTAATCTGATAAAAGGGATACACACTACTGGAGAATCGCTTTTTAATCCCGGTTGAGAACCCCTATAGTCCCGGTTTTCCAACCGAGACTATATATCCGGGACTAAGATATTTTTAGTCCCGGTTGAAATAACCAAGACTAAAAATAGATTTTCTATTTACCATATCTAATCTGATAAAAGGGACACACACTACTGGAGAATCGCTTTTTAATCCTGGTTGAGAACCCCTATAGTCCCAGTTTTTCAACCGGGACTATGTATCCGGGACTAAAAATATCTATTTTTAGTCCCGGTTGAAATAACCAAGACTAAGTTCGTAACACCAGCCGGGACTAAATCGGTTCGTAACACCAACTGGGACTAAATCTTTAGTCCTGGTTGGTGTTACGAACCAATTTAGTCCTGGTTGGTGTTACGAACCGGTACAAAAGTTTTTTTTTTCCTTTCTTTTCTTTTCTGGCGCCAAATATCTCCAAATCATTAAAAAAATAATAAATCACAGATTGTGTTCACACATCACAGATCGTTCACACATCTCAACATCCCAAATCATCCACAGCAACAACACAATATTTCAATATCCCAACTCATCCACAACAATAAATCACAAATCATTCACACATCATTCTCAAATCACAGATCAAATCAACAAACAATTATTCACACAACGAGAAGGAAAAAGAGAAAAAAAAAGAAAAAAATCCATGGAGCCTGCCGCCGCCGCCACCTTCCGCGGCGGGCCGCCGTCGCTCCGCCACCGCTTGGCCGCTGTCACTCCGCCACCGCCTCCCTAGCCCGGCACGGCCCGGCCGCCGCCTTCCTCGCCTGGCACGGCCCGGCCGCGGCCACTGCCATCCCCGCCCAGCACGGGCCCGGCCGCCGCCGCCCTCGCCCTGCACGGGCCTGACCGCCGCCGCCCCTCCCTGGCACGGGCCCGACCGCTGCCGGCCGCTTGTCCCGCAGATCTGAGGAAGAGAAGAGAGGAAAACTTAACAGAAGGTGAGATGAGAGGAAAACTCAGATGTGGAAGAGGAAGGGGGAGAGGAAGAGATGAGAGTGAAAAAGGAAGGTGAGGAAAAGAAGGGAGAGATAAAGAGTGGAGGGGAGGAAGAGATAAGGATGATGAGGACTCAGATCGATGCGCGCGGAGAGAATGATGGAAGAGAGAGAGCGAGACGTGGGAAACTGATTTGTAGTCCCGGTTGGTATAAACAACCGAGACTAAAAATCTGATCTTTAGTCCTAGTTATTCATACCAACCGGGATTAAAAATATTAGGAGACCTGCCACGTCGTGCTAATAAATAAACCGGGACAAAAGATGATCTTTAGTCCCGGTTGGTAACACTAACTGGGACTAAAGATCATTGCACTTTTAAACCCTTGGTTTTTGAAGCAACCGGGAGTATTGTTGTTTTTGGTAACCGACCAAAGATGATTTCTCAAGTAGTGACAATTACATATTTAACCTTTCACCTAATCTACAAATTAACTGCCTGGCCCATTTTTTACTACCTTTTGTAAGACATCTTTTTTTTATTGTTTGAACCGTTAGATTTTTATTGATAGACGGACCAGATATATAACATCCAAGCACGATAGAACGCCTCACATGTTGGAGCTATGAAGTGCATGGGGCTCTGGGAATGGAATGTCGTCCCTTCCTTCTGTTTATTTGCCTGCTTTTGGTGAGTTCCTACAAGGAAGCTACCGACGAACCGTTACAATCGCACCTGCATAACGGGGTGAATTAAGTTAATTAAACCCGTTTATGCTCGGCGCACGAACAAAAAAGTTGCAGCAATTTCATCAGACCAGAATATATGCTGCTAGCTACTGCACATATGGCATTGCTTTTTTCTGTTTATTATTTTGTGCGTACAAAGTGCTCAATCATATATGCTTGGGAAATTTTTTTTTGTCAAAGCATATGTAACCTTGTAACTTTCCTATTGGGAATGAGGATGTGCTTTAGTTGGTAGCTTTGGGTGTTCTTTACTTTTTGCATACGTATGGGCATATCGTTTAATTTGTACATGTATATGCATGCGCCATGAACATTTTATTTTACCGAAAGCAAGATAGCACCGGATCCGCCCGCGGCAAAGGCCCTCTCTGAGTTTCCTCCTCGTGTTCTTTCGTTTCACACCGACCGAGCGGGTGAGCTTAGGGACGGGCAAAATAAAACGAAATCAAATGATTCGGTCACTAGTTCAGACAACAGTTTCAACGACTGAATTTATTCCGATTAATTTGGTCATCTTCATTAATAAACCGATATAACGAAGTGCAGGCTGGGATAATGGTCGCATGTAAAAATTGTATATTTTTGGAGGCCTTAAAGTGCGGACGGGGTTAATGACCGCCTGTAATTTTTTTTCCCGTTTGAAAGAATCAGTTTTCTAGTTGTGTAGGTGGGTGTGCCTTTTAATGGATGCGTACCCGCAAAGGAGCGGGCGACGTGTAGTAGGGAACGTTTGAAAAACGACTCCGCTTTTAAAGTAGTAGAGAAATCAACCAACTTTTATGTTGCAAATCTCAACGAATGAAAAGTGAAACCTAAGATATAAATGTGCCACATTATCCGATGAACATTGGCCATCAGATTCACAATGACAAAAGAGTTGGAATCGATTTTAACAATAGGATCAAACTTAAGTAGCAATAAAAACATGGCAAATTTTGGTACAGGACACTATGATTTTGTGGTTTTAGCCGTGGGACACTGCCCAAACTCACTTTTGGGGGAAAACACTTTATAAACGTGGTAATTTGCCAATGGACACCGCTTCGATTAAAATAATGATTTCCGGTTGAGGAGGAGAGAGAAATCACGTGAAATGTCAAAAATGCCCTTAGGCCCACATGTCAGCTCTCCATCTCTTTCTCCCTCCTTTTCTCTCTTCTCCCCGTCACGGCTTGCTCGGTGGCGGCGGCGACGCTCGGAGCGCCGACGCCTCAACGCATCTGAGAAACTGTTCCAATCTCGCCGCCGACGACCCGTCCGGCCCCTCCCACGCCGCTGCCATTGCGTCTGCTATCTCCTCCGCCTTCCTCCTCATCGCCTCGCCCTTCTCCTTCTCCCGCATTACCGTCTCCTCCTCCCCACTCTCCACCACCGAGCTCTCCAGGCTCCCACGCGCCACCTCCACGCAGACCCCCCCCCCCCCCCCCACTCCACCACCACCATCGCGTTGAAGAACTGCTCGGCCCCCACCGGCCACCCGAGCAGCGGCACGCCATGGCGGATGCTCTCAAGAACGCGCCCGTGGACGAGTGCGCCAGGATCCGCGCCCACCCACCCACCACTAGTCCCCTGCTTGCCTACGCCATCTAGTCCTCAAATCCGACGGGGAGCCAGCCGGGATCGAATCCGTCCTTGTGGTCGAACCCCACCAGCGGCTGGACGGCCCAGAGGAACGGCCGTCCGCTCGTCTCCAGCCCCAGTGCCAGCTCCGCCATCTGATGGATGCTGATGCTGTTCTGCGACCCAAATGAGATGTACAGCACCGAGCGCCGCGGATGTGCGTCTAGCCACTGGATGATGCTGGTGTCGTCATCCTGCGATTTCAACGGAGCCGGCGCCGCGAGGATTGGCCCAATCGCCCATGCTTGGACGTCGATTCGTGCTTGGGTGCTTCGTGATCGGTGCAGTGCGAATGGTCGCCGGAGTCCCGCCGCATCTCCCTTAACCACCGCCGAGCCGCCCTTGCTTCACCCCGGCATGCCCAGCCGTCATGCTCCAGGCGTCGCCGCCGCTGCCGAGCAAGCCGTGACGGGGAGAAGAGAGAAAGGAGGGAGAAAGAAAGGAAGAGAGATAGAGAGTTGACATGTGGGCCCAAGGGCATTTTTGACATTTCATGTGATTTCTCTCTCCACCTTAACCGGAAATCATTATTTTAATTGGCGCGGTGTCCATTGGTAAATTACCACGTTTATGCAGTGTTTTCCCTAAAAGTGAGTTTGGGCAGTGTCCCACGGCTAAAACCACGAAATCATAGTGTCCTGTAGCAAAATTTGCCTAAAAACATACAGTGATCTAGATCCTTCTAGCATGCTACACAAGAACCTCTTACTTGAGATGGTAGAAAGATATTGCATAACCATAGTATCTAGACTTCATTCAAGTATGCAAAAGAAAAAAAAAGTAAATTTGCTAAAAGCAACAATGAAAATGGTGTTTATGTAAAAAGCATTAAACAAAAAATGGTTCGTACATTTCAAATTAAGCTTATTTAATCGAGAGGAAAGTATAGTTACGTAAACACCATAGTAAAATTATTTCATAGAATAATTATATGTTTTATATGTTTTGGACAACAAACTATGTAATTTCATATTATCATTAATATATTTTTCTTACATGTACACCATTCATAAAATTATCAAGTTTAGCATAATTATTGTAAATTATTTATTGTCATGGTAATATTTATTTATTACAGATCAAGATAAAACAATTCGTGTTATACATAGACTTACTGCTAAATACGTTATCTTAACATATATTCATGTATGCAAAAGAAATTAAATTTGCTAAAAGCATCAACGAAAATGGTGTTTATGGTTGGACTCACTATTTTGTTCAGACTAAAGATGGGACACACAATTCAAATTACAAGTCTATTTACACTATTACTAGAAATGAAACATTTAAAAGTTCAACAAGAGGGAGGCAATGGACACAATAATGTATGTTAAATTATTTGTTGTTATGATAATATTCTTATAAAGTATGTTTGAAAAAAATATATATATTGTTAATTATAAAAAATTAAGCTAATCACTGTAAATAATGTGTAAAATATATTTAATAAAGAGGGAGGTTATAGTCACGTAAACACCGTAATAAAATTATCATAAAATAACTATATGTTTTATACTTTTGAACAACAAATTATAATTTTTGATTAACGTTAATATGTTTTCTTACACACCATTCATAACGTGATGGCTGTAGTCGCACGAATGCACGACTTAATACACTAGTACATATATATTATACAACTCACACTAAAAATTTTAAAACTTATATTAATTTTTTTAAGTACAAACCATATTAGGATAAAATAAGTTATTACAACAAGGGAAAAACAAGAAAAACATATGAATAACCAAGAGCAAGGAACATGTGTGCGCGATGAAACCGGATCCTCTGATGTGAACTGCCCCTGACGTGGTCACTGACAGGTGGCCCCGCGAGCGGTGAGGCTCACATATCAGTCACTATGTTCCTCTGACTTCACGTCAGAGGATCCCAATCCATGCACAACATGTGAGGATGCCCCAAAATTTGGCTGAAATCAATCGAGAAATTAATATAACGATAGTTTTCTAGCAAAACCGTTAGGCCATTCGTTAGCTGACTCAAAAATCCTGGGCCATACATAGTTTAGCTAGGGAGCAATTCTTGCCTGGGACAAGCTTAATTATTGGAATATGAAGCATGAAATAATCAAGTCCAAAATGGTTAGGCTGCATTCAGTTTTCTCATATCACAATCGGACATTACGATGGAGGTTCTGAACTCTGAATCACAATCGGACATTACGATGGAAGTTCTGAACTCGATCTGAAGTGGCCAGCCCACAACGTTCGCACATATTGGGCCGCCCAAAAGTCCAAGAGAACTGTTCATCGGGGAAAAGTGTCATCTATGCTGTGTAGTACCAAAACACACACAAGATGAGATAATAAAGAATATTTTTTACAAAACTATGTATACTTCGTCCAATTATTAGAAAACTACTTATATTGATTTAAAAATATGTACTATAAAACTATATTTAGTGTCAATTATATATATAAAACTACATATTGACGATATCATATCATAAAAACCACGGATTTAATATCAATTATCACAAAACTATATGTATGTATAAATAACTTATAGTGCTATGGATCTAAACTCTAAAAATATGTAGTTCTTTAATAACTTTATCACTAAATTTATAGTTTTATGATATGATACTTTCAATATGTGATTGTATGAAAGGTTTGATGCTAAATTTTTAGTTTTATAATCGCTAAAAGTATTTTTTAAAAAAGTTTACTTGAAATAAATGATAGGAAGAGACATAGAAGAGGGGGTTTTTATCAAGGACAAGTGTTTGGGAGGTGGAGTTGGAGTTGGGAACTTCACCTCCCTGTGCGCAGAAAACGGAGTGCGCGTGATTAATTAAGTATTAACTAATTTCTTTTAAATCAATATGATTTTTAAAGCAACTTTCATATAGTAATTTTTGCATCATTATTTAGCAGCTTGAAAAGCGTGCACGTGTAAAATGAGGGGAGTGAGTTTGGAACTCAAAGAAAAGAACTCAGCTGAAAGCAGTGTGTACCCTTAATCAAATTCTAAGGTGTATGTACTCAATTTCTTAAAAAAGAATGGGACACCCAAAAGAATAAATGGAAGAAATAAGAAGAGAACTGATTGTATTTTTATCATTTTCTTTCGCCTCATTGTCCATATGCTTAGTATATATTACATTGTATAAAATAATGACTAGTATATAAACAATCAAGTACGTTTAGACTGTTTCCTAATGAAGCCACTACTTTGTGAATTCTTCTACTAGCAAATATCATATTTTTCTAATACCTAGTTGTAAACTTCATCAATTGGCAAATTCTCTTCATCCCAAAATAACTTAACTTAAAATATGATGTGACTTTGAGTACAACGAATCTGGATACGCTTTTATTCAGAATATATAGGACGACAGCAAAATTTGACGTGACCTTATGGTTATTATGAGGTGTTGCCATCGATAAATATCACCGCAGTTCACAAAAAGCACCGAATAAAATTTATTCGTGGTATAGAATAGGCCGCAGGAATATATTCGAATATCATGCATGTTTGCACGAATAGCATATTGAACTGCTCTATATCTCCTTAAGAAATATCAGAATGTGTCGCTGGATCGTAGACTAGAAAATATTGAGTTTGCAAGACTGAATAAAGTAACATAAATAAAATAATACATGTAGCAACTATATGCGTATCATATTTCTTCTCTATATGTCATGCCAATTCAGAATATATGGGACGACAGCAAAATTTGACGTGACCTTATGGTCATTATTAGGTGTTCCCATCAATAAATATCACCGCAGTTCAAAAAAAGCACCACAATTTAATAACGGATTACATAAGGTTAATATTGATGTAGTGAAGAATTAATCCCCCTCATCATCCTAAACATCAATGTTATTATCACGAGTACCGCATAAATAATTAAGATAAATTTAACATGTACTAGTAGGTAAGATATATATATATATATATATATATATATATATATATATATATATATGCATCACAACTAGAGTTTTAAATAAATCCCTTAAGAAACTATATTAAATAAACATAAAGATCCGCAAAGAAAATATAAAAAGAAATTTACTCCCACATTACAAGTGAGCAAGTACGTCATGATTTCAGTTTTAAAAAATACGCCACGATTTGGTAAAGAACTTAAATTTTGTGCAATTTGATACATTTGACTTAGCAACTGGGTGTAATTTTTCCCGAAGTATATATAGGCGTATTAAAAAGCGACCATGTCTTCCAAGCTGACTTGGAACAAATTTACAAAGTGCCCTCTTGCCAACAATGATAACCAACCTCTAAACCATGCGCATTGTGTCTATCATATATTTGAATAAATTATTGATTTGCCTATGTAAGTTGACCATATTAATGGTTTGACCCTTTGAAAAGGCCTCTCTCTCTCTCTCTGTGTTATGCCTTATTTACCCGTTTTACTAATTTACTGTTGGATTACTGTTAAATGGAACACAAAATGACAGATCTCTCTTACTTGAGAGATTTCCTCTCGACCTTCCTCCTCATCATTTTTTTTAAAAGAAATCTCAGAAACAATCCCCAATACATCGCCAAACAGATAAATTTAAAGCATTGAACCATCTTCATCTAAAAGATGGATAGCTAAACTAAGAAAGCAAACTTGCTAGTGAAACCAAATAGCAGCAGAGGAACTAATCGAGAGGGATTTGTGGTGTGGCTCCTTATATCCTTGAGCCTCTTTTGATATGAACTCCGCTTGATAAAGCGGTAAATCTCGTTCGGCTGTCTCTACGGAAATAGCACAATTTAAAGGTTTGTTGACCCTAGATTTTGGTGTGAGCTTCACCAAACTCAGCAAAGAATATCCATGAAGTTCACCGTCGTTGAATTTGAGAAGCTTGAACTGCATGGGCGGCTAATACTTGCACTGCACGCATGCTTGGGCTTCATCAACCACGGGCATAGGCACAACCACTTGGCTATGCATCTAAAAGAAGAAAGGCAATTACTACTTTTTCCGTTTCACAATATAAGTCATTCTAGCATTTCTCATATTTATATTGATGTTAATGAATCTAGACATATATATCTATATAGATTCATTAACATCAATATGAATGTGGGAAATGCTAGAATGACATACATTGTGAAACGGAGAGAGTAATATATAACATTCCTTAACCGTAGTTTAGGCCCCCCTTTGATTCAAAGGAAATTCATAGGAATTTTAGATGATTTCATTCCTATAGGAATTTTTCCAACAAAGCCCTTTAATCAAAGGAATGAACCCTATGGAATCCTATAAAATTCCTATGGAATGGCTCTTCCCATACAAGTTTTAGAGGAATTTTAACAAGAGGTAGAACCTCATGGAAAAAATCCTTTGAGTCTTTATCTCTCCTCAAATTCCTGTGTTTTTTCTGTGGTCCAATCAAATGATCATTCCTATGTTTTTCCTGTGTTTTGCAATCCTCTGTTTTACACTTACATTCCTGTCAGAATCCTACGTTTTTCCTATTCCTCCGTTTTTCCATTCCTGTGATTCAAAAGGGCCCTTAACGATAAATCAATATAATGGGTAAATAAGGAAATAGAATTGCTAGAAAACTTCAAGTTTCTTTCCTCTAAAACTTTTAAATTTGTGACCATAAGACCACATCGAGATTTGTGCATGCGAACAGAAAAAAATTGTTAGAAAGAAAATTTCACATATGTCGTGTTTAGGATCCCAATGCTATTTAACCAAATCATAGTTAAATACAAATTTTATATAAATTATATCGTAGTTACAATATAGGTACATTATAGTGTATCATGCTATAGTTACACCTGAATGTTTTTCACTCGAAAAAAACTTGTGGCTGTTTCTGAAGTACACCGATCAGGAAAACAAGTTGAGAACGATTTTATGGAGAGGCAATTTCAAAGCAAATAATGGATACGGTCAACTTAAATGGGCCAATAAATAATTTACTCTTTATATGTATGTTTGTATATTCAGCTTACCTTTGAACCAGCAACGAGATTTGTCAAGAAGCTCGTGTTTCATCACTTAACTTGGCTTTTACGGTGGCATAAATGTAACTAAATATCTTTTTTTTAAATGATTTCTCCATACTTACTAATTCACCATGATTTTTTTTACGAATTACACAGTATAACGCAGATACTCACAACGCACGCACGCTGACCCTATAAACGCACGCACCCAAACCCTACTCCTATGAGCATCTTTAAAGACTAGGCCGGCAAATACTTGAGATTGACGAAGTTATCACAGACGTCTTGTTGTCGACGGGTATGTTGCCTACCACTGAAAGCATAATACCGTTAAATCCTGAAAAATCCGCTCTCATAGAGAGTCGAACCCAGAACCTAAGGTGCTACTGAGGCTCTTGTAATCACCAGCGACTATTATAACAAAACCAATCCATATTAACCAATGAAATAAAAAAACAATCCATTTGATTGTTTGGTGGGAAAAATATTCAAATTTCACTAGTACAGAAATGATTTTCCTGGACAAGCACCCCAATAGGTTGCAGACGGGCCATAAGTCTGCGAGGGAACGGTGGCCCCCTCCGGTGATGGCGGCCAAGCCCCGCACGAATCCAGCGACGGCGGCGGGTGTAGGCGATGGTGACGGCAGGCGAGGGCACGACGGCCCCCTCCGATGGTGGAGGCGCGGGATCCAGCGGGTGGCAGCCAACCCCGACATGGATCTGGCGACGGCGACCATCCTCGCATGGATCCGGCGGCCAGTCGCCCTCCCCCTGAGCGGAATCCGGCGCGTGGCGACCTCCCTCCCGACGACGGTGTGCGCTGGTCCTCTACTCCCTCTCCCTCCAGCTCCCCTCCCCTTCCTTCCCTCCCCTCCTAGATCCGGCAGAGGGGAGGGGCGTCAGCTGCGTTGCGGCCGGAGAGGAGGGTGGCGGCTGTCGCCTGCTTCTGCGGAGAGGGCGGATGCATCATCGGCGATCACGGCGATGACGACGGCGGGCCTCGGATAGGGCGGCAACGATGACGGCGATGGCGGCGGCAGTCTCCCAACAACGGTAGCGTTGGATCCTCCGCCGCCGGGCCTCGGGCGGCTGAATCCGTCACCGGCGACCGTAGGGATGACGACGGTGGGCCTCGGGCAGGACGGTGGCGGCGGCGGCGGAGGTGGCTAGATTAGGGTTCCAGGGCTAGGGTTTTTATTTCGTTTTTTTCTTTGTTGTGAATTTTTATTTTCTTGTGCGGACGGCTTAAGTGCCCGCACGCGAAAACTGGATTTTCGTGTGCGAGTGTGTCACCCTCACAAAAAAATCAAATTTTTGCAGACCCCTCGGTGCAGACGGATGGGAGATCCGTACGCGAAAACCCCTTTCGACCTCACGGAAAAAATCATTTTTGTAGTGGTGTTTACATGGCTAAGCATGTTTGAAGGTCCGAGCGTGGAATCTTATATCTTCATCTCTTTCGTCCGCTCTATTTTTTCCTCATACTCTTGTGACACGATGTCGTTGCTACCAACTCATCCTCGACAACACCTCCATGTAACTGGGCTAGCCCCATCAGTCACCTATTCCCTTCTACCCTCCCAGCTATTTTCTTGATCGATTCCATACTCGAGTCAATGTCTTCTTCTACAATTTTGATAATGACCTTTCCCCATGCTACTGAGCCTTCTCCATCTCTGATGGCTAGCATTGCCGGATCCGGTCACCACCCTGTCGCCTTGTGTGACATCCTGGGCCAATTAGGATGAGGTCTGTGTGGCCCATGAGAGCTGTGTGGGCATGTTTAGTACCACCTTGCTAGTTTAGCAAGGTTGGAACCAACTTATAAGGCATCTTCCCTTCAACCTTATCACTTCCGGTTTAACCCTTTTGCACAAAGCGAGGGCAAAATTGTAAGTGGAGTGGTATGTGTTAGTGGCCCGCTTGTCATTTAGGCTGGGCTGCACGGTTGTGGAGGGAGTGCTGTTACACCTTGTAACCTTTTCGATTTTGTGTTGCAACAATTGACTTCGCTCTCATGACTCCGATGGCACCACCGTCACTCGGACCCTTCCTCTAAACCCTATATCCATCTCTTCACACTCCAATAAGGCCTCTTAGATCCCTAATTCCATTCGTAACCTAATCATGCATGCCATTTCTGCACGACCACTGGAGCTAAAAGGAGCACTTTTAAAAAAAAGTCTGAGTACAAATCTTTGCATAGATCCAAAGTCGAGGAATTTAAGTGCTCTTGAAAATATTTTAGGCTATTGTTGACAGTCGTTAAGTGCAAACTTTAACTATCAACTCTTGCATAAAAGAATTCAAAATATAATATCAAACTTAGTGGTAGGGTATTACTAACCATTTCCACTAGTATTGGTAAATATGTTTATGTTGGTGAATTTGGAGAGATTTACACCCGCCATGCGACGCCACTTCCGGCCAATCAAAATCGACTTAAAATGGATCCAACCAAAGTGCAGCGCCATAGGGGCCCACCTGTCAGCCTCCCAGCCGAAAGAGCAGCTGAGAGGTGGGGCCCACGGTTTGGCCTAACCAAAATAGACGCCAGCCTCCATCTGCTTCCACGTGGAGGGCCTGGATCACTCCCCAATGACGGTTGTGGGTGAACCAACCTCCACAACCATCATAAACACCCTATAAAAGAAGGAGAAGCTCTCACTTTTAACTTGCACAACAATGCGAAGTACAAGTCATTTTTATATTTTAGGCACCACTTTAGTATGTGGAATTAGGTAGAGAGTGAGGGGAGCTCCAGAAGGAGTGCCCAAATATCGGAGTTCTCTCCGGGAAGTTGGTTTTGTCAACATTCTTCCACTGGAGTTCTGAAGAAGCGCTGGAGTTGTCGTTCTTCTGCTATCGCTTGTACCTTGGCGGATGCTTCTTTCAATAAAGTAAGTATTCGATATCTCCTTATGGTATTTAATTTATTTGCTTGAGTGAGTTATATTCCCATTGTTGCGGGTTCGTCTCTTAATTGAATTATTAACTGCTCTAGTACTAGGACTCTGGATAAAAAAGAAGTTCATGCGCGAGACTAGAGTAGTAATCAATAACTTAGGCGTGATTTATAGGTTAGCGGTTACCTCCGTTTGTTGTGTGCTCCATGGAAAGTGAGGTAGGCGGTAGGTCGTGACAGTCATGTCTGCCCTTTGTATCCCTCCATGTTCGGGTACATCATAGAGCCGTAGGCTAGACTCAGCTTGAGAGACCAGTGGAGAGCCGGTGTGCCCGAAGCAATCGACAGAGTTTTACCTTTAACTCAACACTAGTAAATTAACCCATAGGAATCCTCTTTAGTCTAAGCCTACCCTTAGTTGTTGTCCTTGGATTGAATTCTATTCTTAGATATACACACACATTCCCTATGATTTGATACTCTTGGAATGCTATGAGAATGTTAACGCCAAAATTTGATAAGATTCTTTAGTGGATTCGGTTAAGGAAAGATTACAATCAGCCGATTAAAAGCTTATCCAGAAGAGAACGGGTTCGAGAAGGAGTCACGAAGACCACGACATAGCAGCTTGAGTTTATATATTAATTAGGCAAGTTTTGTATTTAGGAAAGTTTGTGTCATGTCCAATCAGAACTTATGTTTTTCCTTTTATCTTTTGGAAAGTTTGTGTCGTGCCCGACTAGGACTCTTATCGGCCTATGGGTATAAATACGTACACCCGGGGTCCCTGTAATCTATCTCTCGATCAATATAACTAGTCTTGATGCATCACCACCTTATTTTCCAAGGTTTTTATTTATCACCGGCGGAACTTGGCACTTAACACGGGGCTGCATCGGCTTCGATCTCCTGCAAAGGAGTAAGCCCTATGTTCCGTCGGCCCTTGAATTATGTCGGCTGCATTGGTGTTATTCATGGCTATATCGCTTTGACCTCTTGGATCACTCTGGTTTGGTTGATATTTTGCCTAACTGATATTTCGATTCTATCTTTAATCACATTGTGTTTAGAGACACATCAGTTTAGTTGAGACTGTATCGGTTAGGTCTGGTCTTCTGTCTTAGACGAT
Organism: Oryza glaberrima; assembly: GCF_000147395.1. Lineage (NCBI taxonomy): Eukaryota > Viridiplantae > Streptophyta > Magnoliopsida > Poales > Poaceae > Oryza > Oryza glaberrima. The sequence continues at coordinate 15,498,615 of NC_068327.1, read as the reverse complement.
ATATCTCTACAATTACAATGTTGTTTTAAATATATGTGGTATGTCCATCATGTTTTCATAGGCTTATCGGCTTATTGAGTATTAGATTATTATATACAATCATCGGTTAGGTTTGACCTACTACATTATTGTTGATAATCTAAGTATTGTTAAGTCGATAGGTTTCTTACCTATGTTTTATCGGAGTGCTAGCCAATAAATTATTTGTGCACCAGATTTCCAGCAACGTAAGTTTTAACCACTGAACCAACATTTAATATTCAGCATAAATATCGTCGATTGGTTCATCGGACATCTACTTCATTATATTATCATCAGCTGATTGGATTGTTTGTTAAAGTTCTATCATTGTTTATACAAGTGTTAGAATCTATATCGGACATATAGTCGATTGTTCAAAATTCTATGGACATTGGCTAGTATCGATATCAACTAATATCGCTACATTGGCTTGTTAGCCGATCGGCTTTTCGATCATTTACATATTTATATGTCTTGTTAGTCACAGGATCAAACTGACTAGCGCGCCCGCATCTCATCAATAATTTAGAACCTGCACTAGCGTTTTTTTTCGGAGACCTGCACTAGAGTTAAGCAGATCTCCCAGACAATTGTGTTGTTTTTCGCGTCAACGGAGGTGAGTGTTACATCGATAATGGTGCGCTTGCGAATTTTATATGTGACCATATCACAACGACGACTATGCAGTTTTTTTTTGTTAGTTCTCAACTTCACCTTTCTCTTTTTCACACGCATGTTTTCTCAACTGCTAAATGGTATGTATTTTACAAAAGTATTAGTAAGAAAGTTACTTTAGAAAATTATACTCCCTCCATCTACTTTTGATAGTCATATTTCATCTTGACACACAGACCAATGATAAGTGATTCTACTTATCATCTATTTAAACATGCTACTAGTCATTCCTCGTAAACAAGCGATTCATTAATATTTACATTTCTCGATGTCCATGCAACCAATCTTGTGTGGAAGAATGGAGAGTCATGCATTAAATCCGAGAAAGTCATTAAGATGATAGGTTGTTGGATTAAAATATGTCTATCAAAAATAGATTTTTCAGATTTGGAAATATGATTATCAAAAGTAGTAGATGGAGGGAGTATTAACCAAAATTTTAAGTTATTTTAGTTAATACTTAATTAGTTAGGTATTAATCTATCGTTTTCCATGTTGCATACGGAGGGGAGGAGGAGTTGAGAATAAGTCACATCAACAGTAAATAAAGTCAAACTCGCGACAGGCGTGGCCGACCACAACCACACCCGACCGTCCACTGAACCGGGACATCCTCACGGCTCTCCCCAATCCCCTATCCCCCAAACCCGTCCAGATCCATCGTGCCAGCTACTATAGCTCCCAAACACCGGTCGTAACTCGTAACCCCGTACGGAGCGTGTCGGTGTCCGGTGCCCCCCCGTATCTCCGTGCCCCCCCACCACCCACCCACCCACCCCCGTCACGTGCCGGCCATCCCAACCAAAACCAGCTCGTTTTCCGCGAGAACCCACGCCCCCCTCGGTCTCCCCTCCGTCTGCAGGGAGCCAGACACGCGGGGTCGCGGCCCTCACGTGCCTCGCGCCGTGCGGCCCCCATCGCCGTCCTCATCCTGATCCTAATCCCGATCGACCGCGGCGCGATCACGCGGCGACCAACCATCTCTCGTCGACGAGACGACGTGCCCGCCGCTCGCCACCCCCCCACCCGCTCGCGCGGCATAAATACAGCACGCCACGCCCATCCCTCTCCCTCTCACCAACAACAGTAACCCAACCAGAGAGCTTGCGGAAGCGGGGGTTGGGTGCGGGCGCGCGCGTGAGGGGGGAGAGAAGGCCAGGAGGAGGCGACGCCGTCGCCCGAGGGAGGCAAAAATCCGATCCTCCTCCTGCCCTGCTCGCTCGCTCGCTCGCCTGCGCTGCGCGCACTTGGCCCCGTCCCGTCCGTTCCCGCTCGCCAGGTGATTTCTTGCAGCCATTTTTCCCCGAGATTACATGGTTTGTGGGGTTAGTTGGGTGGGTGGTGATGCCATTGTTGCGTCGAATGGCCCGCTGGGGTTGGATTTGAGGTCGCAATCCTCGTCGGTGTGCCCCGAATAGAGTGATTCTTGTCTGCTTCGGGGGATCTCGATTTGGGGATTAGGAGAAGCTTTACAATCTTCTCGATAGTATACAAGATTTTCTTTCTGATTTATCTGCTGTTTTTGCGCTCAAAATGTGCAGGCATAGAAAGATGGTGCTCTGGGTCTTCGGCTATGGCTCCCTGATCTGGAACCCCGGATTCGACTTCGATGAGAAGATCCTGGGCTTCGTCAAGGGCTACAAACGCACCTTCAATCTTGGTACGATAGATTTACTCCTGGTTGTCTTGGAAAATGGGCTTGGAAATGCAGAATCAGTAGCTTAAACTTGCCGCTGTTCTATATTGGCCTCAACTTTTATGTGTGCATCTTCATATTTTTCTTCCTCCCTGCAGCTTGCATTGACCATCGGGGCACGCCGGAGCATCCTGCGAGGACCTGCACACTTGAGTCCGACGAGGAGGCCATATGCGTAAGCGAGCTGTCATCTTCGTTTTCCCATTTCACCGATGCACCGCATTGAAATTTTTGCACTGAATTGAAGTATACTTCACTTATTGTGCTATATATAAATACAACTATCTTGACGATTCTTCCGTAGGATTTGCATCGGTGACATTACCGATACTCTGTTGAACCTTGTAGATGCTTTTGTTTTAGGAACTAGCCATACAAAATGGTAAGTTTTGATGACAATTAAAATAACCTTCTTAAAGGTGTCAATGATTTTGGAGAAATAACTGCTACATGAGGGATTTTTTTTAATTGAATACTTCAGTTTTAAATAGTCTCTTGTGCAGGACTGGAGAGAAAAGTTGCTTCTGTGCCTTGCTTGATTTGTTATTTGGGAGAGGAATACAACAGTAACTAACTCTATAACTTCATTAGAAAAAGAACACAATAACCCTGTAGCCTCCCTCATCATAGGGGCATACTGACCTTCACTGTTCGAATTTCCAATAACCTATAGTTTTTTTGACTAAAAAAACGACTCTGCAATAACCTCTAGTAACTTACTCACATTGGTATGGTGGATCGGCAGTCTGCAGATTAGCTTAATGCAAAGCATGACTGACCAACTCATGCACCTGATATTTACAGTTTGACATATCATGCTGAGCAGTGGCACCAAAGCACAATCCTATTAGGGACTCAAAAGCTCATGTAAAGCAGATGACTACTGGAAATCTGGAATCAGATGGCAGATGACTGAGCAGGAATCTGCCGGTGGATTCTCCTCACAAACCATGCTTTACACTCTTGTGCTATTTGTCTCTTGTTTTGGTCCAAAGACACGTCATTTGCCTTAATTCATAACATACAGGCAGGACATGAACTCAAACCAGATTTACTGTTTTAGCAAGTTCTGTGCACTGGAAATCATTATCCTGACATATGTGACTTTTCTCAGGCTTTATCATTACCACAGAGATGTTAGTTTTACTAATTTCCAAAGATTCATTTCTGAATATTATATCAGCTGTATTTACAGTCCGATATGAATATTTGCAGTGGGGGATTGCATACTGTGTCAAAGGGGGGCTTAAAAAGGAGCAAGAAGCAATGAAGGTTGGTGCTTCTTTTCCTTGTAGATTAAAAGAATGAGTAGATTTATGAGGCTAGAATTATCTTGACAAATTTATTTTGCAATTCAGTACTTGGAAAGAAGAGAGTGTGAGTATGACCAGAAGATCTCTGTGGATTTCTACAAGGTACTCGTTTTGCATCAGGCATTATTTTAGAAAATAAAAGTCAATTATTTGCATTACTCTAATATCCTATTGTTGAATTTTATTGTTTAGGAAGGAGATTCTTTGAAGCCAGCTGTGACAGGTGTACTAATGTAAGGGTTCAATCTGCACGATTGAAATTTCCATGATATAACTTGTTAATTTTCTGTTTAACTCACTTACTTTGGTGCTTGTGCAGCTTTGTATCCACTCCTGATCCAGTAGGCAACAAATACTATCTTGGGCCTGCTCCTTTGGAGGACATGGCAAGGTGGGCTATTCATCTCATGGTGCACTTTTACTGGCTTACTGCTTGATTAGCATCATTTTCTGACTACTTGATCATTTTTTTTAATACCAGGCAAATTGCTACAGCCAATGGCCCCAATGGGAATAACAGGGATTACCTGTTCTCAATGGAGAAGGCATTGTCCAACATATGTAAGAAAAAGATCTTTTTACGTTATCTTTATTTGATCAAAGCTCATGACATACTCATTTCTAATATTCCTATTCATTTTTTTATATAAAAAAAAATGACTGCATCAGTTTTCAGTACATGTATGTGCTAGTTGATGGCCTGCTGCTTATATATTTGGACAACAGGACCGCACTCACAGAGATTTTCATAGTACAATTACAAATGATGCTACGTTGCTTTGTTCAGGCCATGAAGATGATTCAATCATCGAGCTAGCTAACGAGGTCAGGAAGGTGTTGAGCCGGCCGAAGGAGAAGATCACTGGCTCCGATAGCCCACTAAAATCTCACGCTCTCGTACACCTGTCTGCGCTTCCTGAGGGCACTGTTGTGGACTCAAGATAGCAAGCTCGGCGGTGGAAGAGATGAGATCTCCTCTGGCCTACTCACTCTTGACGCTGGATTGAACGAGTTTAACAGTCTGCTTCGAGCTCCCTGGCACACTGGGGAACCAGAATGTGCTGATTTTCTTTCGCAACCGCTGCGGCAATGCTGTAACTTTCATTTTGCTAATACTAGAGCCGAGACTGGTGTGCTGCTGTTTCCTTTGACACACTAAATAATAAAGGGATTCCATGAGCTTTTCACTCTTGAGCTGTTGCAACTTGGTTCTCCTCGATTGTTGATATTTGGAGAGTTGTAGGAGAGCTCGAGAAAATGAAATTTTCACCTATCCATGATTTCCCCGTTGTCTACACATCATCTGTGCACATGAATTTTGTTGAACAGATAGATGTAAAGCGAAGTTCTGTATAATAGCATATCAGTTGGCATTTCCCACGATTGACAATTTAGGAGAACGGGAGAACCGAACCATCGCGAATGCGTTTTCGTGGTAGGTGAAGAAGCCTGTGGTAGTGGGAATCAGATCCTCTAAAGTCGGACAAATCGACTTCCCTCTCCAGTCACTCATCTGGACCATCCGATTTGGATCTAACCGTGAGACCAGCAAAACACTAAAACAAACCAGGCCTGTAACCGGCCCATATCTGCCCAATGACTAGCGTCCCTGACTCTGGTCGACTCGTTCTACTCCGCCGCCGCGATGGCCAGGTCAGCGTTCCCCTCCACGACCGGCCGCCACCGCGACGCTCGGCGCTCCCTACCTCACCCCGGAGGTCCGCCCCTGCGAGCCAGCGCCCCAGCGATCTGCGCCCCGTGGGATATTGTGAATGAAATCCAAAAGATGTTTGCTGATTACTGCAAGCTCATATGGCTGCACAAAATAATTGCAAGTCCGTAACTTGCAACTTTCATATGGCATTATGGCTCATTACACAGAACTAGGAAACTAAAACTGTCTGAACATGATGGACAAGGAGGTTGTTGAGCCATACTCCTGAGTGCATATGGGATATAATCTGTACTACTAGAATTCACCAATAACAATAACAGCATCTGTCATTGCTCCCTGATAATTAGAAAAACAAAATTCAACATAATGGCCATGTATGATTCAGAGAAAAAGTGTATTACTTTGAAATATTACCATCAATAGTTCAGATAAGCTATTGCTGACCCCGTAGGATTCAGAGATCCCTTCTTCAGGCAATGATGTATGATTCAGACATGTATTTTGTATTGCTGCACCATCATCGACCACCACTTTTATAGTTTCTTGCTCCTTTAAATAAAAGATAATTAAATAGTTACATACAATTGAAACTTTTTGCAGGAAATACAACTAGAGATAATCTGGTATATTTTGTGCTGTCATTGTTGAAATTATAAGCACATAATGATTTAATTTATTCTATAAATAAATCATGACATTGCAGATGTAAACTAGCATGAACGAATCATTAGATCTACACATGTAAACTAAGCAGTAAAGCATGAACAGATCAAATATGCGCAGCATGTCGAACACGTACTGAGGTGGCGGAAAGACCGGTTGCTTGGCAGGAACTACTCGCGGTTGCAGGCGTCGACGAAGGCTCGCAGCACGCGAGTGGAGAGGAAGGCGAGCAGTCGCGGACGAACAGGGAACAGTCGCGCGAAGCGCTTCCCAAAAACCTTATGCCGCATTCTCCCGGTGCAGGACGTCAAAGGCAGAGGTTCCGGAGACCTGCTCTCCCGATCGCCGGTGCACGCCGGCGAGCGGGATGGAGTAGTCTACGAGCGACGGCGCAGCACAGAGTAGGAGGCAAACCCTAGATTGATTTCGCGTATATTGCGTGAAGGCGGCGGCTCGGCTTATATAGAGATAGGTCGCTTGAACAGGGCGCCCGCACGATCTCCACTCCGCGTAACCGAATCGGATAAGTCGCACATAACTTATCCGGACTCCATGCCGTTTTCACGCACCGGATTTTTCGGAATGTTTGCAAAACAAAACAAATCCGAATTTCTTGCAGCAAAACAAAACTGCAAAAGGAGGCTGCATCTGCGCAAGGGTGAGGAGCCAATTTTGCGGACCATTCGACGCGTACGTCATGCACGCCCGCCGCCTGCCCTGCCCTGCCAGGCCAGGCCAGCGAGCGCGCACGTGTGTTTCCCCTCTTCTCTCCACCACACATGCTTCAAGTGGCTAGGAGGGCATCCTCCCTTTTAAGGAGGTCTCCCTCTCCTAGAATAAGCAAGGTGGTACTAAACTCCACATGCATGCCATCCCATGAGGTGCGCTTTTGTGATTTTCCAAAGAATTAATCTTCGAATGGGCCTTAGCCCATCTATTAATTCCAACAATCCCCCACCAAATCTCAAAATCCCACTTAGATTTGCCTTTTTCAATGTACTATTTATATACCAGCGGTTCGATGGAGACCGATTAAGGTTGAACATCCACCTAGAACTCCAAGCTACACTTACTCACAACTTGAACAATGGACTACACCTTGAATTGCAACTCTTGTACAAGCAAGTTTCACTCAGAGTCTTATCTGGTACTAGACCGTTTGTAGACTACCCCTCGGGTGGAACGTATAAGTCATACTCCTAGGTCTTTAGTAAGCTTCCTAGAAGATTCACCCAAAATCTCTATAGACTGCGACCAACAGTCAAGCTCACAAAGGTGAGTTCTTTCAAGAATGCTCTGCGGGACAGCATCTTCGCTAATTAAAGCCAACAGAACTCATTAAGGCATAGCCAACCTGCCTTGCAGCTCACGAGAGTACATACATCTTCACTTAAAGAGGGTATTGATTGGTACTCTCCTCTAGTTTACTAATGGTTTGTTCTTCCCAGGTTCTAATTCACGGGATCTCCGATCACATAGACTGGGTTACCACCATAGTATAACTCACATGGGTCTCAAGCCCATCTCCTTCGATGCATTGTCTATCACATTTCGTGATAGTCCCTTTGTGAAGGGATCTGCTAGGTTTCTAGCTGTTTGGATGTAATCCAACGTTATAACTCCGGAGTTTCTCAATTTCCTAACAGACTTCAATCGTCTTTTCACATGTCTAGATGATTTCATATTATGCTTAGAACTATTCACTTTGACGATTACCATTTGATTGTCACAGTTCATAAGGATAGCCGGCACCGGTTTTTCAACAATAGGCAGATCCATTAATAGATCACGCAACCATTCTGCCTCAACAGTAGCAGTATCCAGTGCCGTCAACTCTGCTTCCATGGTTGACCTCGTCAAAATGGTCTGTTTGCAAGATCTCCACGAAACAGCACCACCACCTAGTGTGAAAACATATCCACTGGTGGCTTTCATCTCATCCACATCAGAGATCCAGTTAGAATCACTATATCCCTCCAGTACCGCAGGATACCCAGAATAGTGAAGCCCCAATTCCATAGTACCTTTCAGATAGCGCATTACTCGCTCAAGCGCACGCCAGTGATCATCTCCCAGATTAGAGGTAAACCGGCTCAACTTGCTCACAGCAAAGGAGATATCAGGCCTAGTTGCACTAGCCAGGTACATCAGTGAGCCAATGATTTGGGAGTATTCCAATTGATTCCTAGCAATTCTCTTGTTCTTGCGAAGCAACAAGCTAGGATCATAAGGTGTTGGAGAAGGCTTACTATCAATGTAGCCAGAGCGATTCAAGATCTTCTCCACATAATGAGACTGCAAGAGTGTAATCCCATTCTCACCTCTAATTAGCTTAATGTTTAAGATAACATCAGCTACTCCCAAATCCTTCATATCAAAATTTTGAGACAAGAATGATTTAACCTTATTTATCACCTCAAGGTTTGTCCTAAATATCAGTATGTCATCAACAAACAAGCACAGAATAACTCCCTCACCCCCACCATGGCGATAATATACACATTTATCTGCCTCATTGACAGCAAAGCCTGCGGATGTCAATGTTTTGTCAAATTTCTCATGCCATTACTTAGGAGCTTGTTTTAGGCCATACAAAGACTTCAACAATTTGCACACTTTGACTTCTTGACCTTCAACTTCAAACCCATCAGGCTGATCCATATAGATCTCCTCATCCAGCTCTCCATTAAGAAAAGCTGTCTTAACGTTCATTTGGTGAACGAAAAGACCATGTGAGGCTGCTAGGAAAAGTAGCACACGAATTGTGGTCAGTCTAGCAACAGGTGAGTAAGTGTCAAAGAAATATTCGCCTTCTTTCTGAGTGTAGCCCTTAGCAACAAGCCGAGCCTTGTACTTTTCAATAGTACCGTCAGGCCTAAGCTTCTTCTTGAACACCCACTTGCACCCCACAGGTTTACACCAATAGGGTCGCTCTGTCACCTCCCAAGTCCCGTCAGCGATAATGGAATCCATTTCACTACGGACAGCCTCCTTCCAGTAGTCTGCATCAGGAGATGCATATGCTTCTGAAATTGACTTAGGAGTGTCATGCACGAGGTACACAGTGAAATCATCACCAAAGGACTTAGCCGTCCTTTGTCTCTTACTCCTTCGAGGAGCTTCACTGACATCCTCCTCAGTGACATGTTCATGTGTATGTTCAGTTTGTTCTGGTGGTGTGATTGACTGGGAATTATTTCAGAGGGTTGGCTCGAACTACTATGTGTATCCTTCATTGGGAAAAAGCTCTCAAAGAAGGTAGCATCACGAGACTCCATAATTGTACCAACATGCATGTCAGGTACCTCAGATTTAACTATTAAAAATCTATAGGCAATGCTGTGATGAGCATATCCCAGAAAGATACAGTTCACAGTCTTAGGTCCAAGTTTGCGCTTTTTCGTTATTGGTACATTGACTTTCGCCAAACACCCCCATGTGCGCAAATAAGAAAGTGATGGTTTTCTCCCAATCCATATCTCATATGGTGTTTTGTCCTTATTTCTGTTAGGAACTCTGTTTAACACATGATTCGAGGTCAACAATGCCTCCCCCCACCATGCCTTAGGTAGTCCCGCGGTGTCCAACATGGCGTTCACCAAGTCAGTCAGAGTGCGGTTCTTCCTTTCAGCAATCCCATTAGACTCGGGAGAATAAGGAGGCGTCCTCTCATGTATGATGCCATGTTCCTCACAAAATAAGTCAAACTCGTTTGAGAAAAACTCTCCACCACGATCAGACCTTAAGCCTTTTTATCTTTCTGTCAAGTTGATTTTCAACTTCTGCCTTATAAATTTTAAAATAGTCTAGAGCCTCGTCTTTCATTTTCAACAAGTACACATAGCAAAATCTAGTAGCATCATCAATCAACGTCATGAAATATCGTTTTCCACCCTTCGTCAACACCCCATTCATTTCACAAAGATCTGAATGTAGGAGTTCTAGTGGTGCCAAGTTTCTCTCCTCGGCAGCCTTGTGAGGCTTGCGAAGTTGCTTCGATTGCATACAACTATGGCACTTAGAACCTTTGACAATGGAAAACTTAGGAATTAAACACATGCTGGAAAGCCGAGACATCAAACCAAAATTAATATGACATAAACGTGAGTGCCAAACATTAGCCTCATCATCCACACTGCCACAAATATAGTTCACAGACTTATTGCAGAAATCAGAAAGGGAAAAGCGGAACAGGCCTCCGTACTCATAACCTTTACCAATAAAATATCCATGTTTAGACACAACTACTTTATTAGACTCAAAAGACCAACTTAAATCCATCTCTAGTCAGACGGGAGCCACTAACAAGATTCCTGTCGATAGAAGGGACATGCTGCACGTTCTTTAGCTGCATGATCTTTCCCGAAGTAAACTTTAGATCTACCGTGCCAACACCATGAACAGAAGCATGTGACCCATTCTCCATTAGGACGGTGGAACCCCGTGTGGCCTGATAAGAAGAAAACAATGAGATGTCAGCACAAACATGTACATTGGCCCCTGTATCAACCCACTAATTAGTAGACTGATTAACTGAAAAAACAGTAGGTAAATTACCATACCCGCTTCCATCTCCAGTGTTGCCAATGGTCACATTAGCAGACTTAGAGGTCTGCCCTGCAGGTGCCTTCATCCCCTTGCGTTGTGGACACTTCCTGGCCAGATGGCTAGGTTGACCACACACAAAGCAAGTCCTCTCATCCTGATTAGGATTGTTGTTGTTGTTCTTCTTCTTGAAGTTGGTGGTCTGCTAAGCTTTGTGTTTTCCCTTGCTTTTGTTCTGGGCCTTGTGCACAACATTGGCAGTGGACTGCCCACCATCGCCCTTAGATGCGGCATCTTTTTCCCGAGCTTTCTCCTCAACATCAAGAGACGCTATCAACCCCTCAATGGAGTATTCCTGTCTCATGTGTTTGAGTGCAGTACCGAAACCTCTCCAAGATGGAGGTAGTTTCGCGATAATGCACCCAGCCACAAATTTGTCAAGTAAGACACACTTAAGGAGTTCGAGTTCCTTAGCCATGGTTTGTATCTCATGAGCCTGTTCGACTACAGAACGGTTGTCAGCCATCTTGTAGTCATGAAACTGCTCCATTATATACAGATCATTGTTAACATCAGTAGCACCGAATTTAGTATTCAGTGCATCCCACAACTCCTTAGCGTCGGTCATATGCATATTGTAACACCCTGAAAATTCCCGACAATAAAAATCACTAAAATTTCAAACTTTTTAAAACTTTTGCATCATGCTGGTTGTTATGATTGCTATTGCTTGCAGAACCATAAATGATCACAAAGAAAGTAAAGTAAAGATCTAAATTTAAGTAATAGATAAATTTATGAGAATATATTATTTATGGATAACCCTACAAATATTTACGTACGCACAAGAAAACAAAGCCAGACAAAGGGAAGGTTAATTACTAATTTAATTTATGGAACAATTATTAAATACTTGAACCATGTGATGCGTGCCATGAAATATAAACACACATGAAATGATGATCACCACTATCATGATCCTATTTACAAAGGAGTATTTCATGGGAATATATAAGCTAATATTTAGGACATTTCATTAAGTCCCTTGTGTCATAAAATCAACTAATGCAAAATAATTGGTCACACAAATAAATTGAGCAAATACATCACTATATTTATAATGGGCTCATTAGGATAAATTTTAGGATAATCTAATTAAAAAGCAAATTCATTTGGGGAGAAACAAACAAAAAAATAAACATTCAAATAAAATATTTGAGTTCTCAAAACAAAATGTATAGATTGCATCTCAAATAAAATTCCAATCCCAGCCATTTTTCAGTTTGGCCCCTCCATCTTTCCCTTTTTCCCTTTTCTTCTTTTCTGTGATTTTCCCAGCTGGCTACTGTTCATGGGCCGCCAGGTGCTCGACCAGAGCCCAAGCCGTACACCCAGCGACCCACGTCGCATCGCTCCCATGTGCCACGCTGATCTCGCGCATGCGCCGCGCGAGCGTCCCATCGCCGCCCTCCCCCTGCCGCGCCGTGCCTAGCCCTGCGCACGCCGCGCGCGTCGCGCCCCGTGCCGCTGCCGCGCGTGCCGTCGCGTCGCGTCGTCATCATCGCTGTGCCGCGCGCCGTCGCCATCGCCGTCGCGTCGGCTTCGCTGCCGCGCCGCGCGCCGTCTTGTCGCGCCTCGCACCACGTGCCGCCAAGCCATGTGCCGCTACCGCGCCTCGAGCCCCACGCTGCTGCATGTCGCCGCGTCCCGTCGCTGCCACATGCCGCCGTCGCCGCACGTCGCCCTCACCCTCGAGCCCCGTGCGCCGCCCGTCGCGTCGACCATTAAGTCGGCCACCCTTCCTGCACCCTATAAATACCCCCTCCCATCTCCCTTCCTCTCCACACACCATGTTGGCTGCCATCACAAGGCCCCAAGAGCCCCCACGAGCTCGTCCACCCCTCTCTGCCTCTTCTTCTCCCTTGTATGCATTTTCTCAAACACCTTGTGTGCATGCCTGTCCACCAACGCCGCCGAGCTTCGTCGTTCCTCCATCCCTCGGTAAGTCCTCGCTCCTATGTCCTCTCCTAGTTCCGTAGAAACTAGAGCCCCCTTTAATTTCACCAATTAGCAACCGTAGCCATGCCGGTCCGGCCACCGTTTTGCCGCCGGTGAGCTCGCTGTGGACAAGCCATCCCGGAGCCCCTTCTCTCCATCTAGCTAGCAAAATGGAACCCTCACACCCCGTAGATGCTCCCACGCCCATCAATTCGGTCAGAAATTATCGCTATCGCCCTAGCCCCATGTTGCCCGAGCTCGGCCATGGCGTGGCCGAGTTTAGCCGCCTGTCCACATGCCGCCATGCGCCGTGGCCGCCTTCGGGTGGTCGCTGGAGTTCCTCCGAGCCTCCTCTGGTCGCCGCCGGGATGCCCTCGCCTGGGCTGGGCCACACGCGCCGCGCCTCTGCTCCGCTCGATGGCCGGCGCGAGGAAGAAGACGACGGGAAAAGAAAGAACGAGAGAGAGAGAGAGCAGCCGGGTCCACCTGTGCAATTTTGCATTGAAAAATAATTCGGTAGGAAAAAGGAATAAACCCGGGGTCCCACTTGTCAGTTGGTACAAGGCTGTGGATATGTCTTGGGTTAAAAATAAATCGTTTATGAACGGCAGCTTTTCGCATTTTCTCGGATTAATTCAAATTTGAATCTTTACACTAGCGTAATTTATTCATTTTAACTCGGATTTAAGTGAAACTTGAACCTAAATTCATATAAATTCATAAGCTTTCCAATAGTATATAATTCACTATTTAATAAAATATATTTATAATTTTTAATAATTAGTATCAAGATGATGCATAATAGTCAACTTAAAAATGAGCTAATGAATAGGATTGATATTGTACAGTAGAGTAGATGTAATAATATTGGTCTTTGATATGTTTTGTCACTGTAGCAACCACATAAATTAATTATAATTAATGTTTCAAATCAATAGGAGCATAGGAAATATTAGTGCCATTAACTAATAGATGCCCATATATAATTATATCCATGACTTATAAATTATTTACATAAAGTTTAGCCTCATATTTTGTAACTAAAATATAAACACACATAGATGAATCCTTAACTTGTTTAGGAGAATAATAACAGAGCTAGTTGTATTTGGACCACTTAAAAGTTAGTCAATACAATGTCAATGTCATGTGAAGTAGAATATATATATATATATATATATATATAGTTCGGTTGACATCCATTAGTTAACCAAACAGAGCCATCTTAAAATCAACATGTATTGTATAGCTTACAGTAAAAAGCAACTACTCAAATATATGATCCAATAATAAGATATTGTTGCTTACACATATACTATACATCCCATTATAGTTGTACGGTATAGTATTATAATTTGCGTGTTGAATATATTAAATTAGAGGGAGTATATGACAAACATGTATATTAGATAAATACTAGTTATAAATCTTGACCTCATATAATTATAATTATAGTTCAACTGTAAATTAGGATTGTTCATTAAGGGATAATCTGTAACGATAATATGATTAACCTAAACAACTCTAACATTCAAAGCATGGATAATTATTATCCTTTCATAATTTGTTGTGACAAGAAAATTATGTTCATAATTAAAGTAAAACCTCCATCAATAAAATAATGATACAAATGATTCACTGTAATAATTTGATTGATCCTAAATCCATCCGATAAGAGAACCTCTAGTATATGACCACTTTATTTAAATAAATGCATGTGTAGCCATAATCCTTCCATAGTCATTAGCTAGACTAAACCTCACATTAGCTAGATGTATATCTCATTTATACACTATTGGTTAACTCCTAAATAGACCATGATGACGATAGAAAGATTAAGAAGCCTTAGCCTCTAGCATGATTGGAATCCATTAGCAAGCGCGAGCAATATGAGCAACCCTAGGTTTGACCCCAACAATTACATTCTGTTTGTGCATATTTGGTTGTTGTCTGAATATTGGTTTTTCTCGCGTATTATAGAATCTGTGTACCGATTAGTCGTGAGGCAACGTCTGCAATTTCCAGGAGGTGAAGGTTGATCAAGATTATATCAAGAATAAGGACTATTCTGAGCAGGCAAGTCATCACTATTCTTTGAACATGTTGATCCCAATTGCGAAATTATTTTATTTACAAATAAAATTGCATGCAATGATGAACATCCTACTTGTGATTATGCCATGCCTTGATTATTGTTTACCCATTATGCCTTCGTAACCATGTTTACGTATGAGTCCCTAGTCAATTATGACAATTGCTTAGAAATGCTATTCTAGAATCATGCATACTCATATTTATCAAATGCTATATGCTTGGGCAATTACCTTTGGGAAGGCAATTGAGATGCGGCATGTGGAGACATGAGCGCCACATTGCCATGATGTTGATGACATGATTTGTGAAAGGAGAAATAAAATTAAACAACTGTTTTCGACTGGGGCGGACGGAGGATTTGGGTGGTGTCCGGAAAAGGCTAGTGCCATCCCCGGTCAATTAAGGACCGAGCCATGAAGTTAAGCATAAAACGACCCCCGTACAACCGCACTTCTCGTATGGCTATAGACCTAACGGAGTAGATAGCTGAGCGGAGGCAGTATCCATGCATAGTGGTTTCTTGATATGTGAGGCAGGGGCTCTACGGTGGGGCAGCCATTGGTAGGACCGCGGGGCGAGTGTCTACAGTGGTATCGCCATCGGTAGGACTGCCATGTGAGAATCTAAACATAATTATAACTTAATGCATGTGTGAGTCTTCCCTTCCCGGGTGCGCCAGAACTCCTCTCACTGCTAGAAACCGTGTACGTCTAGAGTGCATGAGGATGTAAAGTTCATGGAGCGGGTACTGCCAATGCGAGGTTATCAAAAAGCTTTGCCGTGACGCGTCTCATGTGTTGGGACGAGGCTCATGTGTTGGGCAGTCACGGAGTGCGGGTAAAGTGTACATCCACTGCAGTGTGAGTAAACCAAATCTATTCGAATAGCCGTGCTCGCGGTTATTGAGCACCGGGACGTGTATTACACTTGGCTAGACTCTAAATTCTTAACTTGTGTGGGATGGGTTATTGCATGATGAGCTTTATGCTGATGGAGCCACTTCCTGAGATAAGGGAAGACGGACGTCCTCAGAAAACCATGACGACTCAATGGCGGGAAGCTATCCTTGGGATCACAATGGATGGTGGACAGAACCGTCGTTGTATAATGTGAACATTGGTGGTAAAACTTGATCAGTCTATGCTAGGTCTTAGGCTTGTGAAAAGATTTGCAAAGTTTGCTTTACGCAAAAGAACCTGGAGCCCTTCCTTGAAATACCCTCTATCATATGCATTGTTGCTATGGTGGCTTGCTGAGTACGGTTGGTACTCACTCTTGCTATTTATACATCTTTTAGGAGGGTGTTGAAGAGAAGCCCTTGTTAGTACGCTTGCGTACCTGACAAGATGATCGGAGTGCGGTCTTGTTCTAGGTCTCGTTCCCCAGTCGACTGCCTGTGGCATGTTAACCGGGCCCTTATATTATTTTGTCTTCCGCTGTTGTTCTCTGATAGTTGTTGGCCTACCTGGCCCTAATGTAAGTATTTAACTCTTTTAGTCTGAATTCATTCGTGATATGTTGTGATCCAACTATGTATGTGTGTACCAACTACTGATCCAGGAATTGGTACGGATAAACACAGAAGATTTTCGATTTCCAAAATCGGGGGTCTACACATATACACCTCGACCAGACGATCGCCAAGCACACTAAGAATGCATCCCACAAAGAGAGTAGTGGCCTCATCGATTTCTTTCTGCTGATCAGCATTAAGAACGCCCATAGGCTTGCCAGTACTCACCCAGAAGCATTTCATAGCTGTCAGCCACAGAGTGACCCTGATCTGCCATCTCTTAAAGTGCACACCGGTAAATTTATCCAGCCTCAGTGCATCGGTAAAACCAGCCATAGTAAAATCACAGCGCCTATAATAAGGTTTTTGGATTGTTGAAATTATAAGCACATAATGATTTAATTTATTCCATAAATGAATCATGACATTACAGATGTAAACTAGCATGAACGCATCATTAGATCTACACATGTAAACTAAGCAGTAAAGCATGAACAGATCAAATATGCGCAGTATGTCGAACACGTACCGAGGTGGCGGAAAGACCGGTTGCTCGGCAGGAACTACTTGCGGTTGCAGGCGTCGACGAAGGCGCGCAGCACGCGAGCGGAGAGGAAGGCGAGCCGTCACGGACGAACAGGGAGCAGTCGCGCGAAGCGCTTCCCAAAAACCTTATTGCCGCCTTCTCCCGGTGCAGGACGTCGAAGGCAGAGGTTCCGGAGACCTGCTCTCCAGATCGCCGGTGCATGTCGGCGAGCGGGATGGAGTAGTCTACGAGCGACGGCGCAGCACAGAGTAGGAGGCAAACCCTAGATTGATTTCGTGTATGTTGCGTGAAGGCGGCAGCTCGGTTTATATAGAGATAGGTCGCTTGATCAGGGCGTCCGCACGATCTCCACTCCGCGTAACCGAACCGGATAAGTCGCGCGTAACTTATCCGGACGCCACGCCGTTTTCACGCACCGGATTTTTCGGAATGTTTCCAAAACAAAACAAATCCGAATTTCCTGCAGCAAAACAAAACTGCAAAAGGAGATTGCATCTGCACAAGGGTGAGGAGCCAATTTTGCGGACCATTCGACGCGTAACACGTCGTGCACGCGTGTCGCCTGCCCTGCTAGGCGAGGTGAGCGAGCGCGTGTGTTTCCCCTCTTCTCTCCACCACACATGCTTCAAATGGCTAGGAGGGCATCCTCCCTTTTAAGGAGGTCCCCCTTTCCTAGAATAAGCAAGGTGGTACTAAACTCCACATGTATGCCATCTCATGAAGTAGGCTTTTATGATTTTCCAAATAATTAATCTTCGAATGGGCCTTAGCCTGTCTATTAATTCCAACCGTCATATACCTTTGAACAATTTCCATTTTTCTTGTCATACACCTTTGAACTTTTTTCTTTTTTGTTTCCTCCCTTTTTTTGTAAACTTGCTCTTGTTGTCAAACCGGCGCCAAAGTAGTGAAGCTTCGCGCCAGAAAAATTACAGCAGCCAAAAGCTCTTACGTGCGTCCTGCTGAGTTGGGCCGACCCAGCAAGCCGAGTGGGACAGCAGATATTTCTGGCTCCACCGTTCGATAGGGACTGGGTGGCCAGATGCACGTGACTGCAGACACAAGTCATTTTGGTCGACTTTAGAGGATCTGATTCCTGGTGGTTAGGGATGGCAATCGGGCGTGACGGGCACGAGTAGTGCCTACCTATACCCATGCCCGTGAGATTATTTGTGCCCATGGGTATACCCATTACTACATGACGGGTAAGGATGGTTGTCCATGCCCATTGCCCGCGGGCGCCTTATACCCGCGGGCGTGCCCGTTTACTCGCCACAACAAAAGCAGTGGAACAAAAAGTCTACAAGCTACTAACTTCGAATCGAACTTAAAACATCAAATATTCTCCGCCTCGGTATCGTGTCTCTCCTCTGGCGGCGATAAAGTAAGAGGAGAGAAATAATAAGGGAAATAAAAGGGAAACCGTAGAAAACAAAGAACGTGGCTTATGTATTCTAGTGAATTTTACTCCTAGCCTACATGTAAGTTAGATTTCGCGGGTAAACGGGCAAAGCGGGCATGGGTAGTGATTACCCATACCTATGCCCATTTACCCATCGGGCATAACTTTTGAACCAATAAGATACCCATGGGTATAAAATGGAGAACAAACCCAACCTATTAGTTTTTACCCGCGGGTAAACGGGCAAACGGGCACAATTGCCATCCCTACTGGTGGTGGTAGCATGAACAATGTAAGAATTTTGTCGATTGCAGTGTCATGTAAAATCAAACAGACTACGCATGCAATAAGCACCAGTGGTCTAGTGGTAGAATAGTACCCTGCCACGGTACAGACCCGGGTTCGATTCCCGGCTGGTGCATGTGCTTTTCTTTTTATTTATTTTATTTTAGCGACGGTATATAGACAACATCACTTCGCAAGTTCTCAAAGTGTATGTATGTGCTTCCCATTTAGCCAATATATATCACTTCAATAGATTTGTTTTTATCGTTTTTTCTATGAAAGATGCATTGTGGACCACAAAACCATAAGGGCAAGTTCTAGTGTTAGTTAGGTAAGTTTGGACAATGGAAACTTTGGTTCGATGCCTTCAGTGTTAAAATCAATTTAGGAAACCCATGAAAATGAAAAATTCAATCTCACACTTCCCCTCACCCTCTCTCGCCCTGCCGCAACAAATATTTTTTTTTTGTTGGCTATGTTTAGGGATTGGCTCGTGAAAGCTTGGCGAAGAACAGGCTCGGCTTGATTAATAAAATGAGCTAAAACAACAAATAAAGAAATAGAGCAATAATTCTTAACAATAGCTAGCAGCAAATAAACACTTCAACAATAGAACAATCAATTTTCAATAAGTAAACAACAAGAATGGATTATAATCATACTCTTACAGATCATATAGGCATTAAATAATGCAATGCAATAGCAAGCCAACAAGTAACGGCTGTGTTTAGTTCCACGTCAAAATTGAAAGTTTGAAGAAATTAGAACGATGTGATGGAAAAATTGAAAGTTTGTGTGTGTAGAAAAGTTCGATATGACGGAAAAGTATATAGTTTGAAGAAAAAAGTTTGAAACTAAACACGGCCATCGTATTTGAATTTCTGACATTTCACAAGATGACAAGACCACAATGTCCATTCTCCATTCAGCACGTACATGTCCAAACATGACACACATACGCATAATCTGACGAGTCATGACCACATCAAAATAGAAGTACATATAGTACATAACTTAGTCCACATTCCAAAAATCCAAAGTCTCCAATTTGCCAACTAATAGAGTAAGGGTTTGTTTAGTTTGCGAAAAGAAAATTTTTAAGTGTCACATTAGATGTTTGACCGAATGTTGGAAGGGGTTTTCAGACACGAATGAAAAAACTAATTTCATAACTCGCCTGGAAACCGCGCGACGAATCTTTTGAGCCTAATTAATCTGTCATTAGCATATGTTGGTTACTATAGCACTTATGACGACTAATCATCGACTAATTAGGCTCAAAAGATTCGTCTCGCGATTTCCCCCTAGCTATGCAATTAGTTTTTTTAATCTATATTTAATGTTCTATACATGTGTCAAAGATCGATGTGATATTTTTGGTAAAAAATTTTGGGAAACTAAACCAGGCCTAAGTTGAGAATAGCAACTAGTGCATGGAGATTTGACACCTCCAGAAAGCTTCACATAGCAGGCTGCGACATGTGAGTTGTACGTGGTTTTCGATCAGACAAGGATGGATCGAACGATGGGATCAAGTACAGCTGTTTAGACTAAGGGGCAAAGTCGATCGTATTGAGACATATGGCGAGTAGACTGACGGCGATAGACTAGTCAGGTTGTATATGGAATTATCTAGCGAAAACATAATATAACTGAGACTCGACGACGAGTTGAGAATATATGGAGTTAGACCATAATTGAAGAGAAAGAGAAAGCGTTATGATGGTAATTTATTCGAGTGATTCAAGACAACGGTGATTTTTCTCAAAGTGTCATGGGTCCAATATAAGGATGCGAAAAGGATGGATGTTGGATTTGTTTAGCTCAGTTCATAAAACAACATGGAAGAAAAGGATTCTCTTCAATAATTTGGTGACTTTGATTTGCCTCTTTAGTCATGACATGGGTTATCTGGCCATAGAATAGAATAGATAAAATCAAATTTAAGACGAAAGATGGAGGTGAACATAATCTTCGAGGAATCTATGATGTGGCAGCTAAGGAGCAATCCAATTTCGTTTGGCAAGACGATTATGATAGTAAGAGAGAAGATGGAGCACTGTTGCAGATAAAGTTAAAAGTAAGAAGTTACAAGGATAGCGTAGTATCTTAACGACGGCGAGTCTAGTGCAGTCTCGTCAATCGGCTCGCAGTGAAACTACAAAAGGAACCAACCTATGTCTGGAGGACATGTGAATCAATATGTGATTCTATTACTTCTAGGTGACGTATATTTGTCAATGTGGAGTTCAAATATACTAGTCCCACTAGAAGTTGGAATATGTATAGGATAGAGTTAGAGTCAGACTCTGTCATAGGTAAGGTGGGCACCACAATGTAACTATAACGACTATAATGTAGCGTAGATACGTAAGAAGATGATGATGGTGTGGCTATGGATTCATAGCGGCTAGGTGTTATGTTGGTTGGAACGGAGCGTTCATAATCAGAGCTTTGGGGATTAGGTTTCGACTGAATCTCGTTAACAAATATTGTGTGTTGTTGTGTTGTCATCTGATATATTTTAGGTGATGAATTGCTGAAGCCGTCAGGAAACGTTAGTCATGCTTCAATTTCTTCCGTGCATGTCCTGTTTCAATTTCGTCCAAGTAACTCTGGTGTGGAATGGCATCACACACTCGTCAGCAACACGTCTTACATATTTCACCAACCCCGGGAAGACTACTCATCATTCGTTAGGTCGTAGTCGGGTTGGTAGGTACTTGGCGCCATCAACGATTCGACCAACAGATTAACGTTAATATAGGAGTAGTTAAATAATGCATTTGCATTTCAAAAGAAGGTGATCGATTAATTCATCCACTGATCCTCAAGCAGCAGCAGTGCAGCTAGAATCCCATTCCCATGGAGGCGGCGGACGCTGCCGACTCCGTGCTGCACGGCGACCTGCTGGAGTGCGTGCTGCTGCGCGTGCCGCACGGCGAGCTCACCGCGTCGCCCGCGCTCGTGTCGCGGGAGTGGCGCCGCGCCGCGCGCGAGGCGCACCAGCGCCACCGCCGGCGCCGGCGGCACCTCCCCTGCCTCGTGGCGCACGTCCACGGCGCCGCCGCTGGCGTCGGCCGCTCCACGCACGTGTACGACCCGCGCGCCGGGGCGTGGGCCTCCGATGGGTGGCGCGTCGCCGGGGCGCTCCCCGTCCGGCGGTGCGCCTGCGCCGGCGGCGACCGCGTCTACGCGCTCTCCCTCGCGTCCATGGCCGTCTCCGAGGACGCGGTCGGCGCCGCGTGGCGCGAGCTGCCGCCTCCGCGGGTGTGGCGTGTCGACCCGGTCGTGGCGGCGGTGGGTCCCCACGTGGTCGTGCTCGGCGGCGGGTGCGGGGCGACGGCGGCCGCGGGCGTGGTGGAGGTTCTTGACGAGGGTGCAGGGTGGGCGACGTGCCCGCCGATGCCGGCGCCGTTGGCGTCGAGGTGGGTGTCATCCGCCGCCTCGGAGCGGCGGGTGTACGTGGTGGAGAGGCGAACGGGGTGGGCGAGCTGGTTCGACCCGGCGGCGAGGCAGTGGGGGCCGGCGCGCCAGCTCCAGCTGCCCGAGGGCAACAACACCGCCTCCGTCGAGTCATGGGCGGCCTGCGGCGTGACAACGAGCGGCGGCGGCGGCGCCAGCGAGCGCCTCCTCGTGCTGGCCGGAGGCGGCGGCGGCAACGTCTCGCTCTGGGGCGTGGACGGCGACACGCTGCTGCTGGACGCCGAGGCGAACAACACATCGATGCCGCCGGAGATGTCGGAGAGGCTCGGCGGCGCCGGCAGCATTGCCGCGGCCGCGGCCGGCGCGGCGAGCGGGTACGTGTACAACGCGTCGGAGCCGAGCAAGGGGGCGGTGAGGTACGAGCTCGTGGACGCTGGGGTTGGTGGCGGCCATGGCAGTTACAGTGACAGTGACAGCAAGAACGATCGCCATGAGAAGACGTGGGGGAAACGTAGCAGTGGCGGTAGTAGGTGGGAGTGGGAGTGGTTGCCGTGTCCGCCGGCAGCTGCTGCAGCCATGTCGACGTCGTCCTCCGCCGTCGTCGTCTTTGCGTGTTGCGGATCATCGTCGGCTCCAAACAAATGATGTTATCTACTCCTATTGCTCCGTGCATGTATGTACAGTACGCCATCTAATGATGTTATGATGAAATGAGATGGTGATTGGTTAATTAGTGCTCAATAACTGTTTCTTACCGGCCGTTCAAACAAGAACAAGATTTCATGGGTCGGGCCAACCAAATTTGACCAGCTTGATACTTGTTAGGTGTTGCTGGTCAGACAAAGACCAAAGAGATCGTAGTTTACATACTATTGTGCTTTTATCATTTTTTAGGTTAATACTAGTAGTATAGTACGATACTCCCTCCGTCCTAAATCGTCCTGTGCATGCATCTGGGAGTCCAGGTCCGTCCGCGTCTCGAGCAGCAGGCCGGGAGTCCATGTTCGTCCAGAAGCCAAGCCTTGGGCGAGGAGTCAGTCAGGTTCACCAAACCGTTTTTGGTGGCGTTACCATCACCTCACGGTTTAGCGGTTATCACAGTAACCCCGCGGTTACGGTGACCCCGTGGTTACGGTGAGGTATACTGTGGTTTTAAAAAATAAGAAAGTTATCGCACGTGATAACCGTACGATTTTGTAAACGTGATGAGTCAGGTTTGTCAAACTCAAATATAAACGCAAGTAGAAGCAGAAGAGACTACTCTCTAGCCTTCCCTCCTCATCCACGCTACTGTACTTCAGTATTTCCTCGTTGAATTAACCTATCCAATTTCTCCCCAATTTTAGGTCGTTCTCACAACCGGCATTCTGGCAATGATGGTTCTCCCCAATTTTACTACTAGTATTACTACTATATATATTTTTTTTGATGTATAAAAAAATATACACAGATGCAAACTTTGTATACGACGTGTACAAACTTTATATATAAGTATACAAACTTTGTATACATACGTATTAAAAAATAAAAAAAACAAAAAAAACATCGCGTATATTCGTATACAAGTATACAAACTTTATATACGTACGTACGTGTATACAAACTTTATATATATCATATACAAAGTTTGTATATATACGTATACGTATATGCTTTAAAAAACCGAAAAGGAAAAAAACAGAAAAAAAAACGGAAGAAAAAAAACCCAAAAGGAAAACCGCAAAAAAGGGAAAAAAACCAACGGAAAAAACCAGCGGGCCCCAACCTACGCACGCGGCCACACGCTGCCGCGCAGCCCCCTCCGCGCACGCCATGTGCCTCGCCGCGCCGGGGGGGGGGGGGGCACGCGGCTGATCGCCTTTTAGCTCTTTCGGAGGGGATCCCGCATATTCTCGGTTCAGATTTTGTATTTTAAGGAAACGGATTTTATGCATTCTACTATTTCTTTTGTGATTATGATTGTTCCAGAGAGAAAATTTAATCTCTGAATATGATTGTTAGGGTATATATAATGGTTGTCAATAGTGGTCTATTAGTGTTGCTAATTAGAAATACTCGTTGATATGGAAGAAAGAGAAAGAGGAGAGACAAAACATTGTTGTTATGTATAACAACGGCTTAACAACGACTTTTAATCACTATAATATATATAGAAATATGGTTGCATGAGGGTAAAAAAATGAAAAGAATATTAACAAAAGGAATATTTTTTGAGTTAATGATTAGAGTCTTTGTCGTGTTAACTATTGTAAAGACGCGGTCTCTAGATAATCTTGTATTGTTTAAGAGACCATACTCGTCTCTACCATTGAACATGCCCTTACAGTTTACCAATACGGAGTAGCATGTGTTTTGTACTAGCTTACACTGATCTGATTTCCTACCAAATCCTTGATCACTTCTGGGGGAATTGGTTAAGATCTAATAGGTAATTCGGACTATTAAATTATTTATTTGTTTTAGGGTTTGGTTCTTTACATTGACCTGATAATTTGGAAAATAGTCATATCATGAAAACTGAACCTTAATCATGCAATGTTTATCATAAAATTAGTTTATCCCGTTGCAATGCACGGGTATCTTTTATAGTACTATATTATTTTCCAACTATGAAACCAACATCATACCCAATTTGGCCACACAAATCCATGCATCCACTAGGTCATGTATCATAAGCGATGCAAAACCCCCTTTAATCTAATTAGCACTACCCAGACCACAATTTCATCTAAATAATTAAAGTACAAGTGATCAACATTTCATCACAATTAAATAAAAAACATTTACCTGTTTCATGTCTAAGGCATGTATCTTGAGATAGAGATAATCATAATAATATATATTTGATTGGACTCGAACAAGAAAACAGTAGTAACATAGGTTTCCATATCACATACAAGCGTCTGTATGAAAAGCAGAGCTAAATTTGGATTGGAGTCCAAGTTTAGAAATGTTGGAGTTTGGAATTGTAAAAGGATGTTGTTTCCCTAGTTTGAGTGGTTTCCTATGTAATTAGGATTTCTAGTTCTATTAGGATTTGTGGCTAGCCGCAACAACCATGTTTTGAGTATAAATAGAAGAGGGGTTGAGGCTAAAAATACATCGATTTTTTGGGAGAAAAAACTTAGAGTCTGCTTTGAGCTTTCAATTCTAGTTCGTGAGTTGAGACGGGAGTGATTTACTTTATAAACACATCTTGATATAATAAAGCTGATCCACTTTCAAGAGTTTCATCGAGGCATATCTATACTTTCTATATATTTTGTACCCACTAGCAATTATTAAAAGCTAAAGCTCAATATGCAAGTATGTCACCTCATCACCCATTAGCAATTTACATGTTAAATTTCATACAAGCATGACACATCATCTTGTCCCCCACATCATTTTCACAACATTTCAACATTCATCATTTGTACAATATTTCACATATATCCATCCATCAATTCCGCAGCAAAGCGCGAGGTATCACCTAGTTTTTCTAAATCTCGACAGCCAGACCAGCGGGCAATCTAACCAGCAGCAAGCAAGCGGTCGAATTGGCGGTAGCGAGTAGACAACAGACGAGTAGTCTGGCCGGAGGCTCCAAGGCGGTTTGACTAGCGGCAAGGTAGTGCGGCACATTAATAGTCTAACAAACATTGATCCAGCAGTTTGACCGGTCGCATCTCCACTCCACCAGATTTGTGGGTTTTTTAATTCTACAAAAGGATTTGGTTTTTAGTGTTCGTACCATTCACCCTCTCTGGTAGGTTGGTCCTTATATTCGATCCTACTGAGTACAAACTTGTGCAATTTAGAATTGATTGATACGGATACGCTAATCCGCAGGGACACACACACGAAATTGGACCCAAAGGCATTTATTTTTGTTTTGTAGTATCTTCTCTGGCTCGATGTCATCATTGATGTCGGAGATGGTGAGTAGGACGAGGTGTAGCAACAAAGTAACGGGATGATTGAAGGTACAACGAGAATGGCAACGTCAGAGACATCAAACACCACGGCATGTACTCGGGGGACCTTATCGCAGACATGGATTGCGATGTTCGAGGCAGCCAAGCCTACGTGGCAGACCCATAGGCCCGCGACCACTAGGTACATGAGCGCGTCATCGGCGGTCACGGTTTCACGACTGCGTGCTGCAATGACCATGACAACAATCTGCACCAGTTGTTAGAATGTAGCTCTAGGAGACACTCGCCACACAGTCTCTAAGTTGTCCCTTGTCTCCCTCATCACCCTTGTTGCATGCGCAAGGAGCTTGAAGCATGATGGCGGGTTGTGAGAGAAGGCCGGTGGCACATCGGCGGCAGTAGCAAAGGAGCTTCAGCAAACAAAGACGCCACCACCAACAATTGCTTAGGAGGACTGGACTGGCATTAGCTATGTCACTGGTAGATGGGACTCATGAATTATTTATATTTTGTTTATAACTGTAATGACATATAAGCACCACGTAGGAGCTACAACAGATGAAGACCATGTCAACCTGTCGTGTGGAACGAAACCACCATCCAAAATTGGATGTTTTCCTTTTTTTTTTTCATTGCAGTTCGGCTCCGCTCTGTTGGGCCGAAGCCACCGATGTTGGCCCAACTTAAGTCCACCGAGGTTGGTCACGGTGGGGAAAGGGCCACCAGCTCTCCGGCGTCCCCCGGCGGCGCTTCCTCCCTAAACCAACCTCAGCCTCGGTTGCTCCGTGGCCGTGCGTGCGATTCCGCGTCTGCCGCTGTCGGCCGCCGACCGCCGACCGCCGGTGCGCACCTTCGCCGAGGGAGGAGGAGTCTGTTATCGAGCAATTTCAACAAGGGCGGGGCCTTAATCTCCTCGTGCAGCTTGTAAACCTCAGAGTAGGGGTGGGAAAGGTAAAGCGTTCTTGCTTTTGGGGGCGAAGTGTACAAAGATTAACTAATATATTACTATATGGTGACAACTTCCTAAACACGATGTTGAAAGAGGTAGTGATATGCTAGCTTTACTTTTCTTGCATGTATCCACTACTAGGCAGCTAATTTGTTTGAACCTCCGAGGACCTACATGTGTTTGATGGTATTCAATCTGTGCTCGTTTTCTTTTTCAGAAGTTTGGTGCGTGGATTAAATTAGCTGAAAGAGAAATTTGGGAGATGAGTGAGCTTGCGAACAAGTTCTTGGTTCTTCATCTAGATGGTGAAGGTGGTGGAGCAGATGATACAGAAGAAGCACTGATCCAAACATCTTCCAGCATCAAAGAGGCTGATGCCGGTAAAACCTGATTGTTACCCCTGTTCTTCTAAAGTAAACTAAGTAATGGATTACGGCATTACGCTGATATAGATTTCCGCTGCTTTATTCCTGCATAGAGAATTGCTACTGTAACTCATGTTTACTCCAGTATTCTTAGTTTAAGCAGTTACATTTTGTATAGTATGCCTGGGGGTTCACTGGACTACAATTTAACTTGAATTAAAAAAAAAACCAGCAAACCACGGTGCCTACTTTTGTACTGAATTCAGTTAGCCTTGCAAAATGTTTTGCTCTTTTGACATTATAACCACATGCCCTATATGTTTTAGAATATTTGATGTTTGATCTTGAATAAATTCCTTTTCTGTTATGTTGAAAATTTATTTACAATGGACTTGTTCCATAAGCATGTCTACCAGCGTCATGGTATGTATCTTATTAGATAAAGGAATTTTCATTAAGCAAATGAAAGCATTATGATACATGTAAGGAAGACCCTTTTTCTTACCTGTAACTACAACTGACACTTATGTTCATGTCTATACGATTCTTTCCATTGAATTTCTTATTCTCAATCAATATATATTCATTAATGGGGTTAGATATTGCATCCACCATGCAGGTGAAAATGTGCTGAGTGACACGTTGGTACTAAATTACGATGAAGGATCTCTTGTATCATCATCTGGTGATTACCAGATGCCTTTGGTGTGGATAGACTTGGAAATGACTGGTGTGTTTTTTGAGTTATCACTTGTTTATCTTGCAACATTATGGGAAGAATTCATTTTTATGTTGCATTTTCATTACTTTTTTCGTCCTAACAGTTTGTGTTTTTATCATGCTTCAGAATAGAATGTTTTATTATTTTTATTATAATGTTTCTCTAAGGAGAGATATGGTATCGTTTCGTTATTAATGGACCTTTAATAAGTATATATGCACACAGTTGATATGTAAATGACAAATCATTCAAGATTGCTCAGTGGTCTGGATGATATAGCAGTAATTTTTTAACAGAATATCAGTGGTCTATTAACATGGTATCAAGCCATTGTTCACTTGTTCGGTCTGGATGATATAGCATTTTTCACAGAATATCAGTGGTCTATTAACATGGTGTCAAGCCATTGTTCACTTGTTCATTGTGAAAAGGGAGACATACATCAAATTTCTGATGTGTGGGTTTCATTAGTCGGGCTATAATCTTGGATTCTAATGAACAACAGAACAAATTTCGAACCAAATATGGTTATCTCCAGATCTCCTATATCCTATATAACTGGTTAGTTGGTGGTCTTCAACATCCAATAAGAAGGATAATACTGGAACTTTGGTAGTGATAGCTAAATGTTGTTTGATTTCTGATCTGATGATGGTTGCTGCAGTTGGGAATTTAATCACTCTTTGCATCTCTTTCTCTCAATTAATTGTTTTATGTATAGTTAAAAGAAATATATTTCAGATCATGTTTTGTCTTTTTTACATCATACCTAAAATAATTAGGTAGGACTAATGGGAACTCACTTATTGGATAATGTAGGTTTGGATGTTGCAAAGGATCGGATATTGGAGATAGCTTGCATCATAACGGACGGTAAACTTACAAAACAAATAGAGGTGGCAGTTGAATTTAAATACCTTCGTAGTTTGTTCTACATATATTCTGGATACTGTAATTCGTACAACACAATGGTGTTCTTTTCATCACATCCGCTATTTTGATTAATACTAGATGAGTGACCGTTGAATGCTACAAATATCATATGTTATGAAACCCACAGCTATTTGTTAATCTAGTCTGTTCCTTAGTTCTTTGTTCAGGTGCCAATTGAATATTATGACATGACTGTTTTTGGTTATGCAGGGCCCTGATTTGGTTATAAATCAGAAGAAAGATCTGTTAGATAACATGGATGAATGGTGCAAAACTCATCATGCAGCTAGTGGTAAATTGTTTGTATTTTTTTTCCTGAATACACAGGAGATCTGCGTATCATTTCATTAAGAGAGAGGTTGTTTGTTATATTCAAAGTACCATTTTCTTGTTGTGTGTTAATTTTCTAAATATTAATCTTATGACATGTGAAACTTATGTAGGATTGACACAGAGAGTACTACAGAGTACGATTTCAGAGCATGACGCAGAGACACAAGTATGCATATGTTTACCCTCGTATTTTTCAACATATTGGTAGACATGCTTATGAAGTTACATCACTCAACCAATATGTCTCAATGTTTAAACCTTTGGTGTAGTTTAGGACTTCTTTAGTTGCCTATTTGCTACTTGAAACTCACATTTCGTATAACATTTTGGTAAATGTATTTATATCAAATAGTCATCATGATTTAAATTTGCAGTATAGTTTCATTTACTTATCCTCATTCTGAATAATATGATATTTGTCAGAATAAGTGGCTCTAGTAATATATTGTATTCCTATAGGTCTAGTTTACGCCCAGAACTACAGGGGTTAGTCTACTTGACTCCCTGATGGAATGATGACTATGTAACGAGCTAGAGATAACTGCACAAATCTTAAATCCTAATTAGGTGCTGCTGGTAGCGTTCCCTGTCTGAGCCCCTTGCATCCTCCTTGGCTGTGGCTTGCTCATGACAAGATATAAATTAATGTGTATCTTGAAAGATTACATAGTTACACTAATGTTTTTGTAATAGAAACTTCTGTTGGTCCATTTGCAGGTGTTAGATTTTGTTAAGAAGCATGTTGGTTCATCTCCTCCATTAATAGCTGGGAATTCTGTTTATGTGGATTTACTATTTTTGAAGGTTAGTAAGAATTGCCCTTTAGAGGTGTCATATACTAGCTGGGATATTGATGCTTTATTTCTTTTACTTTGTGCAACACAGTGAGAAATGATACACAGTGAGATGAGCATTTTTTTCTGGGGACATTTTCTGGTCATGGACCAACACATCTGCCCATTATGAATTCTTCACTCTGAACGCATGTTATTGCACAAATATATGCTCAATATTTCTTGCGATACTAGGCATAACATATTGATCATTTTTGCAAGGTTTTTCCATTTTAAATATGACTTATAATCCCTTGGAGGATGATATTTCTATTTTATACTTTTCTTTACAGAATTATATGCCGCAGCTTGCAGCCATCTTCTCTCACGTTATTGTTGATGTGAGCAGTATAATGGCTTTGTGCATCAGATGGTACCCCAAAGGTGAACTAAATTTTTTAAGTTCTGCCTGATGAGTATTAGTGTTTGACTGTTTTCCTAATTCCTATCAAGTCTGGGATATTCCATTAATTTATTTGGTAACTGCACTTATTTGTCTGCCAATAGGGATACAGTTTTCCTATTTCTTAACAGTATTTTTGCTTCAAGTGTTACAATGCCATGAAGAATTGCAACTCGTATTATGATACTATGGAGAAGACTTTTTTTATTTATTTATGATGTTTGAGAAGACAAATAAAACAATTCAATGCCAATATTCTTCCAAGCCTACTATGATCTTGATCCTTACATACCCTTATTTGATGACACGTTACAACTAGTAAATCACTCTCTCAACACTAAAAATCAAGCTAAGAGTAGGATCATTGCAATTTCTAAACTTTAGATTTCTTAACTGAAGTCGTGAAAGTACACAACTATTATGAAACAGAGCCAGGGTGTAACTAAACAATTGCCATGAATAAATACTCCAGTTTGTTTCCAAACAAAAAGAAAAATCTCCAGTTTCAGTAGAAAAACTAGCCAAATGACAGCATTTGTTAGCCTGGTACATATCCCTGTTAAATTTTAACATCATGATAGTTGTTGTTTTATGCTCCCTCCATTGACAAATGTAAGTCCTAAAGTTTGAAATTGAATGGTCTTGTTAAAAATTGTCTTGTATGAAGCTTTTTAATGAGGTTTCATTACTGTGCATCTTTTTTACTCTCTCTCTCTCTCTCTCTCTCTCTCTCTCATATGCATTTATGTATTACCACCCACATCTTCATAATCCCAAAATAATTACATTTGTGGTGCATTTCAAGTTTTTATCATCTATATCCTTGTGTGAAGTCAACGTGCGCCTATGTTAATCAACAGAGGGAGGAGATGTTTAGATTTTGCGCCAACTCAAATTAGAGCTTTAGTTCTACTGAGGTTCAATGTAGTGACATTGTTCTATCAAAGGTCATGTTGCTGGCTGTGCCAGCATCTTCCACGCATCATTAAATTCTAAAATTCAAGATCTCCTGTGATGTGAAATAAATCGTGCAAATATATCGATGAAACTTGACATCCTTTGCCACGTTCTTCGCAGAAAGGAAGCGAACTCCTCGAAAAGGGAAAAAACATAGGGCAATGAATGATATCAAAGAAAGCATCGCTGAACTGAAATACTACAAGGACAACATTTTCAAACCTCAAAAATCTAAGCAGTAGCTACATGGATGGAGCATGGTGGGCATCTTCATGATGGACAGCAAATCGATTCACATGCTAGCCATGATTGAAAATGGATTTTTCATATCAATATTTCCAAGCGTCACTTTGACCTCGTATTTAAATACGTGTTTTGTTTTCATGTCCATTGATCAGTGCCTGGATGTAAGTATGCCTATGTTATTCACCTGTGAATGGTATTGGATCTATGAGCACGGGAGCCCATCACGGTCAGAGATAGCAGTTATATCCGTGTATTGTCCCATTTTGTCAGGTGATATCCCTTTATATAACTGTAATTTCTTGCACATCTGTTTGCATTCATGTATATTCTATTAGGTGAAATTAAATAGGAGATAGTTGTGCTTGGTTAAGATATGGAAGTAGATGGAGAAATTAAATATGAGATGGTTGTGATAGTTGAGATAAGTGAGTATATGGAGAGGTTGCTATATTGTGGAATAAATTTTAAATACTACAAATCGTTATATTTTGGGATAAAAGGGGACATACTTTATCTTTATTCCAGAACATTGGATACCCACTCTGGGAGATGACATTATAACAAATATCACTTAAAATATTATAATTGTTGTTCTAATCCCACTCTAAATAGGTTTTTTTTTTTTTGAACTTTGGCAATTATAATATGATTTCTAAGTAGGACTATCATTTGCATTGATACTTTTGCCCTTGTCTAAGTTTCTCTTCATTATCCAAGAAGATTAAATAATTTATATCAAGAATTGATAAATATGAATATGTACACATCTCAATTTAGTATGTATTAACTTAATTTTGAATAGAGTAATTTTTAGAAAGCTTCATCTATTATGGTTTAAGTTGCACAAAACGTCGGAGATTTTAGCACGTGACACATAACTTCGGGTATTATAGTATTATATAAAGTTTTATAAAACCACACCATTAACCATTATAAGCAAGAGGCAGGCCTGGAGACGTCCAGTCCATTGTGCATGTTATTCTCCCTCTTCTTTCCTGGGTTATTACTGGAGGTTTGTACCAGGGTATGGAGCTTCTCTCTTCTGTACCGCGTTGAGTTTGTTGTGCTGTTAGACCTCGTCGTACTTCCATTTGGCGTGCACCGGATTGGGAGGTGAGCAGGATCTCCAAATTGTTGCCGCGGAGAACACCTGCAATTGGACTGGAAAGTAGCAGGGGATTGGGAGTTTGGGGCTAGAGAAATAGAGTGTTTGAGGAAGGGAAGAATCAGGAGGAAGAGGAGACAAGGCAGCAGCCTTCTGTTCTATTGTTTATAGGCCTTGTTTAGTTGGGGAAAATTTTTGGGTTTGGTTATCACATCGGATATACAGACACACATTTGAAGTATTAAACATAGTCTAATGATAAAACAAATTTCGCCAGGGAACTGCAAGACAAATTTATTAAGCCTAATTAATCCGTCATTAGCAAATGTTTACTGTAGCACCATATTGTCAGATCATGGCGCAATTAGGCTTAAAAGATTCGTCTCGCAATTTACACGAAATGTGTGTAATTGTTTTTTCCTTACATTTAATACTTCATGCACGTTCTGTGACGGCGTGAAAATTTTGTTTTGGGAACTAAGGGGCTGTTTGGATGGGACTAAAAATTTTTAGTCCCTGTCACATCGGATGTTTAGACACTAATTATAAGTATTAAACGTAGACTATTAACAAAACCCATTCCATAACCCTGGACTATTTCGCGAGACGAATCTATTGAGCATAACTAATCCATGATTAACCTATGTGATGCTACAGTAAACATGTGCTAATTATGGATTAATTACATCTCATTTATGTAATTAGTTTTGTAAGTAGTCTATATTTAATACTCCAAATTAATGTCCAAACATCCGATGTGACAGGGACAAGTTTAGTCCCTGGATCCAAACACCACCTAAACAGGGCCTTAATCAATGTCCTCCTGGTTGCAACGAGGCTGGGTTTCGTTGTCTTAGAGCAAGTTTAAAAGTATAGCCAACTACTAGCTCCAAATCATCTATAGTCGATTTAATAGCCAATTCATACAATATTTACCTATAAACATATATTACACTATTGATACATGGTCCCACCTGCCATACACACACTGCGTCTTGGAGTTCGTCCTGCAGCTGATTATAAATCTGTAGCTCACTGCTCTTCTCTCTCCTCTTTTATCTCTTTAAAATATGTTTATAGTTAGCTTAATAGTCTGCTATTGTACCTGGCTAACTGCTCTTATCTCTCACACATTAAGGGCAAGGCCAATGATGTGTAACAGTTGACAATAAGGGTGTGGTCAACTGTAAGTAGTAGTAGCAATTATGGATCTTCCTACTACCTCCGTCCCAAAATATAGCAAACTAGCAGTTATGGCCCCATGTCCAAATTCAAATTCCTATAATGGGTCTCATCCCATCCTAGGTTGCTACATTTTGGGACGGAAAGAGTATAATGGTTATAATGTGTGTGGGAGAAATTAAAGTGGGTCCCATTGGTCTCAGTGGGGATAAAAATGAATCGGATCATATTAATACCAAAATTAGTTGATTCGGTTAAGAAAAGAAGCCGATTGGTAGATGGAAGTTTTTTCAGATCAAATTGAATTCAAAGAGGAATTTGTCATTTAAATTTTCTTCTAATTATAGAATACAACGATGGGTATTTGTCCTTTAAATAAGAAATCCCTAATCACTTATCCTCCCATAATCTGACCTGCTCACAATTTTTAATTATCCAAGAACCCATACAACTCTTAACCTTCATCAGACCAGATAAAAAATAGGAATTCCCTTGTTTTCTCTCGACTTGGGTTATTGATTTAGTACTAAGATATTTCCTCTTAAATATGTCTTGCCACACACCTATTAATTTAAACAACCATTTATTGAAAAAACATTGGTCCAAGTGTGTTATATTGTTTCAGCATTAATTGTTTAAGGTTACTTTTTCAACGTACTGGATGCCCTTAGGCCATCTTCAACGCTCCAGCGTGGAACGTGGTCTCACCACGCCCGAGTCGAATATTCCCGCTGGCTCGGTCGGGACCGCACCCTGGCAGAGCGCCGCGATGCCCAGCAGAGGGCCGTGTAGTTTGGGCAGCTTTTGGGCGAGGAGATGCCTTGCCCTGAGCCGTCACCCCGCACCGTTGCGGCAACTACCTCCCACACGAAGATGGCGGGAAGCTGAGGAGGTAGACGGGGAAGAAGAAGATGGATCCCGGCGCCGCCGTGGCTCGATCTGCCGCCGTCGCCGCCCCCGCCTCGATCTGCAACTGCCGCCGCTTGATCCGCCGTTGCCGCTCCCGCCTCGATCACCGCCGCCGCCGTGGCCTCGATCCGCCGCCGCCGCTGCCGCCTAGGGCCGAGGAGAGTGGCGGCGCCGGGAAGGGAGAGACGGAGATCTCGAGAGAGAGGATGGGAGAGATGGGGAGGGGAGATGAGGAGGAGAGAGGGTTTGATGTTTATATATGTCTGTGATTTTTAGGGGTATACTGCAAATAATAGACGTATATGCAAATAAAAATAATCCAAAGGTTTAAATGCAAAATGTGACCGACTGAGATACTGCAGGGCAAAAATGAGATAGGGGTATAGCTTGCACTGTGTGAGACATATCTCTAGCTGGGTGCTTAATCACTTTTGCTATGAGGGTGCACGCTGCATTGGGCATGACCTTAGGCCTAAAGCCTG
Organism: Oryza glaberrima; assembly: GCF_000147395.1. NCBI lineage: Eukaryota > Viridiplantae > Streptophyta > Magnoliopsida > Poales > Poaceae > Oryza > Oryza glaberrima. Next base: position 15,463,427 of record NC_068327.1, on the reverse strand, counting down.
ATTACATGAGACCATGTGTGTGACTGTCAATTGGCAGTATATGAAATAAATATACTTCCAACAGACCCAGACCACGGTTTTCCTAGCTTAAAAAAACTCCCGATACAATTGGCAAATATTGAAATACTCTGACAAAGCGCTCATCACCCATCACCGTATCACCCCCCCTACAGTACCAAGGAAAACACGAAATATCCCCCCGTGTCATACGGCCAGGCATAGCAGTGGACACAAATAAACAGAAAGCAGTGCCGTCGCTTCGTCGCGTACTTGCAGGCCATGCACGTCGCAAAGATTCCCATCCATCCATCCATCCCCTCCCCTTGGGCGCGTTGCGTTGGGGCGGAAATCCCGACGCACGCGCCGCCCTCCGATCCGCGCGAGAACCACCGATCCACACCCACAATCCACACACAAAAACACTCGCCGGCACGGGCATTCCACCCTGTTGGGCCCCGTCTGTCTCTGCCCCACCCACGCAGCCACGCATACTAGGAAGGCAGGGGAGACGAGGAGCCAGAGCCAAGTCAAGCCGCTTCCTCTCCTCTCGTCTCGGCGCCTCACTCGATCTCCTTCCTCCACTGTCGCTCAGATCGACGCGGGCCATGGCCAAGCCTAGGGCCTCCGCCGCCGCCGCCGCCGCCGCCGCCGCCGCGGCCGCGGCGAAGGCGCCAGCCGCCACGCCGCCCAAGACGGTGCACTCGGCGCTCGTCACCTACGCCTCCATGCTCTCCCTCCTCTCCCTCTGCCCGCCCTTCGTCATCCTCCTGTAAGCGCCGCGCCGCATCTCCCTCTCCTCCGCACCCGATCTGTGACCTGACCCCCGAGATTTTTTTGGGTTTTGCGTGCGTGCGTGCGTGCGCGTGCGTGCGGGGGCGTTGCAGGTGGTACACGATGGTGCACGCGGACGGATCCGTGGTGCGGGCGTACGAGCACCTCCGCGAGCACGGGGTGCTGGAGGGGCTCAAGGCCATCTGGCCCATGCCAACCATGGCCGCCTGGAAGATCATCTTCGGCTTCGGCCTCTTCGAGGCCGCGCTGCAGCTTCTCCTCCCCGGGAAGCGCTTCGAGGGCCCCGTCTCCCCCTCGGGCAACGTGCCCGTCTACAAGGTGCCTTGTGCTGGCTGCCATGGACTCTCTTCTCAAATGCATTGCTCTAGCCTCTCCGAAATGGAGAGAAACGTATCACATTATTTTACCCCCCCCCCTCCCCCCCGAAAAAAGAAAAAGACTATTGTGATAGTATTTTTTGCTCATGTCCTTTTAGTTAATAATTATCGTTTTCTCTGTTTTTTTTTCTCTCTTTCTTTCAGGCAAATGGCTTACAAGCATATGCAGTGACCTTGATAACATACCTGAGCCTGTGGTGGTAAGATAGTCTTCTCTCCTTATGTGGACCTGCTGATTGAGGATACAGTTCAAAACTTGGGATTACGACACTCAACATTCACCTGCCTTCTCTGTTCAGCCATCTAGCAAATTGTCTGTCTGTCCATGCTTGCTTGTTCCCTCGATAACTATGCCTATCTATACTATTTATATGATAGTGGTCAGCCGGAATTTGTTAGCTAGTGATTGTGAAAAGTAGCTTTGAATGTATAGCCATTATGTTCTCCTGACTTCGATCTAATTTAAAATACCATGCTTAATAAACAGCATTTTCTCAACTGTAGCAACTATAGCTTCCCCATTATCATGATGGCTGACAGGACAATTTCATACACACTTCTTTGGTTGCCTGTTGTGGTTGTTTAATTCTCGAGGACTCAAGGTGCCATACTGTCCCACAAACATTCCAACATACCTTAGTTTATTTTGAAGTTAAAATAGTTACTAATGCCACCCAAACACAAATCAACTCTTGGAGCTTGGCACCAATTTTTTTACCTGAAGTTGCTAGGTTAAGCCGTGTGGTCCCCACCTTCTTACCATCTTGCCCATGCTATCCACTGCGGATGCTTTTGGGTACTATCCGTTCTCATTAAAAGCACCACCATGGAAGTTGGGACTTGGCAGTGAACTCTAGCAAAAGCACACACAGGCAACTTAGAGCACTTAAACATGGGCTTGTTTGTTGCATTATTTTCTCCCTTTCAAATTTGAGTAGAGTAGTTGTTATCCTGGATTAATGCACGCCTTGCACGAGGCTCAAATTGATGAAGGAGCTTCGATGCACCTTAGCATATGATGAGCACTATAACATATTAATATTTCACGCATGATTTTGGTACATTACACAATGGAGGAATCAGGAAACCATTAATAACTTGTTCTGCATATTTTCAAATTATATTTATTTTATTTTTATATTGTGTTTGTGACAACCCTTTTTGTAAGCTACACCATGGTGATTCAAAGCCTTTTATTGTACAATTATCATTTGTATAGCCACCATTCGCCTAAACCATTTTATCATCTGTCAGGTTTGGAATTTTTAACCCTGCAATAGTATACGATCACTTGGGGGAAATATACTCTGCTCTTGTATTTGGAAGCTTTGTGTTCTGTATTTTTCTGTACATAAAGGTGAGCTTATTTATTAGGCTTGTTATTCTTTATGTAGATATGTACCATGCTTCGTTTATTGATGGGCTACCCTTCTTTTTTCTCCATTTAGGGTCATCTTGCTCCATCCTCATCTGATTCTGGATCCTCAGGGAATGTGATAATTGATTTCTACTGGGTGAGTTACATTTCTTGCATGTGATGGGTTAATTAGATCGATCAATTATATGGACTTGTTCTATCATTAGTATTGTATTAGCGATGACATTCTTCACCTGTGTTTATATTTGATAATTGATACACAGTGATAGTGTTTATTATTTATTTTCTCTTTTTTTGTGGGGAGGTATTTTCATTATTTTGATTTTACATGAATTTTTCTTTACTTGTGTATATAACATGTAACATTCCAGGGAATGGAACTATATCCTCGCATTGGTAAGCACTTTGATATCAAAGTGTTCACAAACTGCCGTTTTGGGATGATGTCCTGGGCTGTTCTTGCTGTAACCTACTGCATAAAGCAGGTCAGAATACTATTATACTCTGGTGATATGCTAGCTTGCAACTTAGAGGCACATCTATGCTTTGGTTGCTATCCAATATCTAGTACTTTTGTACATAGAACTCACTTATGTTCTCTAAAATAGTACAATGGGAATGTAAAAGATAGAAAGCTTTTGTTAACATTATATGATTAAGTTATCCACTAAACTTAGTTGATTTCTTTGAACTTTGCAATGCAGTATGAAATGAATGGCCGAGTTGCAGATTCAATGCTTGTGAATACTGCATTGATGTTGATCTATGTCACCAAGTTCTTCTGGTGGGAATCTGGATACTGGTGCACTATGGACATTGCTCATGATAGAGGTTGGTAGCTCCTATGTTTTTAATTACATGCATCTTAACGTTTCAAAATATGATGTTTGAAAAGAAATTTTCTCCAAAATGAAATGCTGTATGTAGGTTAATTCTACAAATTTATTCATGTTCTTTAAAGTTAAGAATAGTAGCTCCTTACATTCAAAGGATGTCACCGTGATGTATGCAAGTGCTTAAATGGTGTAATTAACTCAACTGTCTCATAGTGAGACAAGCTAAGTTGACCTGCGAAGATAACCACAACCCCCTCCCCCCAACCCCCCAAATAATAATAAAGTTAAATAAAGTAATACACAAGTGCACTTAATAAATTTATATACGACAAAATGTGAAGACTGTTAATATTGATTTTTCTAGGTTACCACATCATCATCATAAAACTTCTGGGCCATTACCAGTTATTACTATTTCAAAGAGGTTTTGCATGTAAACTTGAAGATACATGACCCTGTAAACCTCAGTCAATCATTGCAGAAATGCTTTCATCAGTGTATCTTAACAAGTTCATCAGTTACTGATCCTCGTAGATGCATTTAATTAGTTGTGTGGATCGAACACAACGGTGTAAGTTACATGTTTTGCAAAAAGAGAAGCCGCCGGCGGCAGCACCAACTCTATTTGCTAGATAAGGACCCATCAAAGCAAGGGGTGGGTAAGAGAGGGCATTGCGTAAGGACACATTAGCATCACTGGTATCGGCATGGATTTTTTTTTTGGAGGGGCAAAAGATGTACCTTGGATTTATGTTCTACAGATCAGATTGGATGGGTATCTCACTGCACCTAGTAGCTAACATATGGATGCCATGACAAAAATCTCAAGCCCTAGGGCCTGAGGCCCTAGCTGTCCTAGGCCTGATACCACCCCCAATTATAAAAATAAACGCACTTAGTGACCTCACTTGAATCAATTGTACAAGTTCGATTACTAGATACTTAGTTTCTTAGTTTACAGTAACCTATTAGAACCACCATGACAAATTTGATGAAGCCAAGGTGTATTTTATTCTAATAATCCCTGGAAGATGTAAATAAAGTGAACTATTTGAACCACCATGACAAATTTGATGATGCCAAGGTATTTTATTCTAATAATCCATGAAGATGTAAGTTTGAAATGAGAAGCCAGGATTGGACTGGTATTGTCGTGTGATTAATTGATACAGCACTCAACTTTTAATTTGCAAGCATGCACTATTTTGCTGACATATATTTCCTACCAGCTGGTTTCTACATTTGCTGGGGATGCTTGGTATGGGTTCCATCAATATACACCTCTCCTGGAATGTACCTTGTCAACCACCCTGTGAATTTGGGCCCCCAGGTTCATCTTTCAGAATGTTTTTCTTTCATGTGTTAATTGTATTTGAATATACTGTTTAGTTCTACCAGATGATATTCGTGATTGTTGTCTAACAGTTGAAATGAATATCTGTTAAATTTGTTGCAGCTAGCACTCTCAATTCTCCTTGCTGGAATATTGTGCATATATATAAACTATGACTGTGATCGTCAGCGCCAAGAATTCCGTCGGACAAATGGGAAATGCTCAATATGGGGCAAAGCTCCATCTAAGGTTGAAGCATTAAATATTTAGCTGCTTCCAAATTAACAAATAGCATGTTTATAACATTGCTGACGTCTTTATTTTGGTGGAACTTTAGATTGTTGCTTCCTATCAGACTACAAATGGAGAAACAAAAAGCAGTCTTCTCTTGACTTCTGGATGGTTAGTATATTCGTCATTTCTTCTTTACATAGTTCATCAAAAGTGATTTGTACCATGTTTGTTTCAATAGAGGCAATGAATGGCTTTTGAGCATGCACCCTCATTTTCCATTTGGACAGGTGGGGCTTGTCTCGTCATTTTCACTATGTTCCAGAGATTCTATCTGCTTTTTTCTGGACAGTTCCAGCTCTTTTTGATCATGTAAGCACACCCTGATTACAATTTATCTCGACTTTAGCCAGGATGGTAATAACTGTGGTCCCTGCTTTCGTGTAGTTCCTGCCGTACTTCTATGTGATCTTTCTGACCATATTGCTGTTCGACCGAGCTAAAAGGGATGATGACCGATGCTCATCAAAGTAAGTAAACTTTACCACCTGTAATATATAAGTTGAATGATTCAACATTTTAGCTAATGTTTCACACTGATAGAAGCACATGTTCCAAATATTAAAGCTTAGTAGTGTAGAGGATAATTTCTGGGAACAGCCTAGTTGTGCAAGTTTTATCCCTGATGGTTGATTCTGAGTAGGGATTAAAATGGAGAGGATATGGACGGATAAAGCTCATACCATATCCGTTTTCGTATTTTAGTTGGATAAGGAAACAAATACAAATTATCTCAAATACAAATAAGGACCAAATATGATTGGACATGAATACGGAAACAAATATTTCTCGGAACACGAAACCACCTAAACTTTTAATAAAAACAAATACAATCATACATAATTAACTCATATTACATAAAACGTTTCATCATAGACTAAACAATGCTAGTTAAGTTCAACACGTACAACATTACCGGTATAAATGCATGTCTAACTGATATTCGTATCCGTATCTGGATTATCCATTTTGAATTGTATCCGTATTTGTTTTTCTCTAGAGCGGACGGAAACTATTCGCTCGTTTTCATCCTGATTCTGACGTGAGTTTTATGCATTCTGACAGGTATGGCAAGTATTGGAAGATGTACTGCAACAAAGTACCGTGCAGGGTTATTCCTGGCATTTACTGAGGTTGTTGACCATGTTCAACAACTTCTCGGGATAAAACTCAGCCATGTTGTGAATTCCTTTCTCTGGGACGATCTACTGCTGTTTGTGTAATATGTCATTAGCTTGATGTATGCAGGATTAGATTCGGGCTGATTGGTTTCTACCTTTTGAGTTTGCTGTATCCAACCCTGACACAGATGAGTCAACGATGCCGCCAAATCGTGATTTTTCTTGTTAGCTCGCTGATAGGAGAGATGATTGCAGGATCATAGTTTGTGTAGTTTGTACCTTATAATGGATGTTTCGACTTCATTTTTCTGCTAGAAGCGATTAGGCAGCACGAAAATGAAATTGTTTGAGGTTCTGTACTGCTCGAATAATGTTGCTGCAACTGTATTATCCATGAACTGTAATAATTCAAAGTTTGGCAACAGGCATGGTGATTGGTTCTACACATTTTATACCTGACAATACCTCTGCACAATTCTCTTGATATCCTACACAGAACAATGTGTGGCGTGTGGTGTGTTTGAGAGAGGGGAAAGAAAAAGATTGAGAAGACACGTAAATTGAGGCAAGCCATTAACATGTGATTAATTTAGGTATTAATTATTTTACACTTAAGAAAGATTAATATGATTTTAATTAACTTTTTAAGAATTTTTTTCAATTAAGATACACATTCCTCCTCTCCCTCGCTCTTCTTTCGGCGCATTTAGGCTAGGCCGGCCTATGGATGGGGATATCGGACATTATAGATGGGCGGCTTCTTTCGGCGCATTTAGGCTAGGCCGGCCTGTGGATGGGGATATCGGACATTATAGATGGCCATCTGGGCCGCCCGGCACTGCACGGCTCAAGCTCGGCTGTGCCTGGGCCGAGGCTTGTCGGGTTGGCAAGACCCGATCGACACACCGGGCCGTGCCATGCCAGCCCACGAGCGGCATACACGGCCCAGGCACGGCCCAATACTACTCGGGCCATGCTGGGCCGGCTCGAAAGCACGATAGCCTATTGTGCTTCCTCACAGAAAAAGTCTATTTTTGGTCCCTCAACTCTGTGGTTGTGTTTAAATGGCTGAAAAATTTGTATACCTCTTGTTTTGGGCATTTGCCTTATACGATTATTTAAGTCTATTTTGTGTCCCTATATTTTTTTTTGATCGGGCCGTGCTGGGCTGGCCCACCGTGCCAAGGGTGCAGCCCAGGCACGGCTCGGCTATTGGGCCGGGCCGGCACGGGCACGACCCTAGTCGGGCCATGCCGTGCTTGGGCTAGGCCAAAATTGCGTGCTTTGGGCCGGGCCATGAGCTTCGGGCCATATGGCCATCTATATCGGACATTTCTATATCCCATGCCTAAATCCTTAACGGCGGTCTATCGGACATTTCTATATAGATACTTCAAAACGCAAATTTTGGGCCAAGATCAAATGTAATACAATTTCTCCTAAGATAATTAGCTATGTGTTTAAAATACTCTTGTCCAGATACATAGCTAAAAGTTAATATAGTTTAGTACAGTAGTAGTATTAGATGGAATATATAGGCAAAAGGACTTAATCTTAAGAGTTATGACTTGGAGCTTGAAAATCTTCTAGCAGCCGCAGCCTTTTCTAGAATCTCAAGTCTCCCTTATTTAAACAAAAATAGTTTAGATTATTAGTCATATTATGAGAATTTATACATGTAAAATAGAAGATGAATTAGAAGCTATAAAAGAAACATAGCTTTTGAATCTTAGGACCCGTTTGGTAGGGCTCTAACTCATAAATTTAATTTTAGGAGTTACGTCTGGAGTGGAGTTATGGAGCTCCCTAAACTCAATTCCATCTATCTTAGTTGGTGAGAGCACTTCAGCCAGCTCCATTTTCTTTTGAGTGGAGTTGAAATCATTGGTTTGTGCCAATTGATCCCTTAAGCTCCTCAAATAGGATCTAGGATTGTGAAATGACACAAACTATTACCTCTTTTTTAAATTGTTTTCGTTCCTGCAAATCTCATACAAACCAAACGGATGTGGCTGATTACATGGTTATCCTTGTTAAATACATCCTAGCAAGAGTTTGTGACTGTATTATTTAAGTCTGTTATTTTTCCTCGGAAAAAGTACGTTTTACCCCCCTGTACTATCGTGGTTGACCGAACCCCCCCCCCCCCCGAACTTGAAAACCAGTCATTTCGTACCCCGAACTATTAAAACCGGATACTTAACCCCCTTAAGCACACATTGGGGCGGTTTTGACCGGAGTCGTGCGCACGTGGCAGTCCAACGTGGCAAGGTGGGCTGAGTCAGCAGAGTCGCGCCTGGTTTATAGCCTTGACCCAGAAAAATTTCCCCTCCCTTTCTCTCTCTCCCTCCCAAAAATTTCCCCTTCTCGTGAGAACCCTAGCACAGGCGATCTCATCTGCGACTCTTGCACGGCGGCGAGAGTGGTGTGGTCAGAGGCGACGGGGCCAGAGATCTCTACCACGGACGAGGCGGTGACGGTCTGCAGTACGGCCACCTCGACCTCGTTGGCATGATGACGAGCTCAGGTACGTCCCGGGGCTCGGTGTCGTCTTCTTGGGTTGGAGGTCGTGAACCAGGAAGGATGCAGCCGCCAGTACCATATAGGGAGGGGCCTCTCGATTACGAGCCGCTAGTGTTTTGTGACTGCAAAATGAAGGCGGCTAGGTGGATTTCGTGGAGTGTGGGTAACCCCGGGAGAAGATATTTCACATGCTACAATGCGCGTGTGAGTAAATTTGTATTTATTTTTGTTTTGGCTCATTTGTTTGGTTTCAAACTCATTCGACCTTGGATTATACATTTATTTGTGTAGACTGGTGGTTGCGATTTTTGGGAGTGGCATGACCCTGAGTGAGATCCATATTGGAAGCAATTGCTGCTTGATTTGAGGAATGCTGTGTGGACTACAAGAGAAGAAATCAATGGGCTAAAGGCTCATCTCCAGGACAACAGGAATGAAGCCTTGAAGAACAGGGCAGTGAGCCGTAGCAAAGAAAGCAATGAGCTTGAATCATTGAGAGCAGCTCTTGAGCAGATAGAAGCTACAAACTGTGTTTTAGTTGATAGGATTACTCAACAGCAGAAATGTATGAACATGTTGATGTTGCTGTTGTTGTTTTGGTTGGTGCTATGTATGTTAGATTTTAGTGCAATCCTAAGTGTGAAATGCTAAGTGATGGCATGTGATGTATGGATGCATTTGGCAGTAATATGAGCCTTAAGAAATTATGTATGTGGACCTTGTCTGGTAGTTTGGAGTGACATTTGGAATAAATTGGAATGGCAGTAATGGCATTTGGTGATATAGCCTTAATTTCTGGAAAATGGTTAAAGTTAGCAAGCAACTTGTAATTGCAACATAAGTTTGCATAAGAACAAATTCACATTTATGGCATAGTAGCACTGCATACTGCTTTTCTGTGATCATCTCAGACATGAATAGATTGCATTGCATTTACTGCATTACTGCCTCAAATTCAGACATTAACACCAAGCATTGTATTGCTGCCCCAAATTCAAACATTAACATTGCAGGAGTATCTCAGGTCATAACATGCCATCAGGTACTACACAAAAGATGTCACATGTCTTAGATTACAGAAGTTTCATGCCATATCTTACTGCAGAAAAGATGGTGAACTTCTGCCTATTGCTATCCCAGTAATCTGGTCCAAAAGTATCCCCACTAAACAGGCCCAAAAGTATACCCACTAAACATAAGTACTATGTGTCCTACTAAACATGTCCAAAAGTATCCCTAGGTTACTTTCTTATCCTATTCACTAGCATTCAACTTGTAACTATCAACTTTCAACATCTATCCAGAGGACCTTCTAACTTTCAACTTCTTCCTGGATTGCTCCACTGCAACCATTCCAGCTGTAGCTGATGTTCTCTTTGTAGATGCCCTAGGTGATGTCCTTGTCTGTGCCACAGTCCTTGTCTTTGCCACATTCCTGGGTGAAGTTCTTGTCTTTGCCACATTCCTGGGTGAAGTTCTTGTCTTTTCCATAGTCCTGGGTGAAGCCCTTGCCCTTGTAGATGTAGATGCACTTGCCATCTGCTGTATAAGAACAAAACAACATCATTAGGTACAGTTGGGACAAGCTTCTATATTGCAGTTCAAAATAGAATAGTGAAATAAAAATACAAAGAAATAAGCACTAGTTACAGTTGGTGGAGCATCTGGCTGAACAGGTGTGGAGCTGGGCTGAGAACCTGTAGCCTGCAAGATCAAACTATATTAGCAAAAGCAGGAAAAAAACTCAATGGGAAATATCAGGAAGTGCAGGAAAAAATTCAGAACTTGTAAGGGAAGTGTAACCTGCACATTGGGCTGTGTTTGAGATCTCTTAAGACAAGAAGCCTTGTTATGTCCAGGTTTTTTGCACAACCTGCATGTCATAACAGTTCCAACCCTTGAGACTCTAGTTGCCTTTGGCTTCTCATGTGGCTCTCTTCTCCTATCCTTTTTGGAAGGCCTTCCTGGCATTTTGACATAACCAGGTGCCTGTGGGCTAGGCCTATCAGATTTGGGCCAGCTCTCCATCCCCTCAACTGATTCCAGGCAGTAGCTATATGTCTTCTTGAATGAATAGATTGAGTAGCATGGTGCGATGTATCTGTCTAAACAGTTGGTCCTAAAATGTATGCAGGCTATAGCATGGCAGCAAGGGAGACCACTTAACTCCCAGTATCTGCATGAACATGTCTTTTTTTCAAGATCAACTGTGAACCTATGAGTTTGATGCTTCACTTCAAACTTGTCCATCCCATTGCAGATTGCATGACAAGAACCAGAATCTATGATGTAAGCATTCAGTTTCTTAAGAATGTTAGGACAAACTGATCCAACCCATTTATCCATCACTGTCCTTTGGGCCTGGATTCTAACCATTACTTTCCTTCTAATAGCTTCTAGCATGCTAATAATGGGTAGGAATCTAGCTTGAACTATCCATTTGTTGAAAGTCTCACAAATGTTATTATCTACAGAGTCACAGTTAGAGCCAAACCTGAACCATGCCCTACTCCAATGCTTTGGATCAGTGTTCATTATAGCTCTTGCACCTTCCACAGTTTCTTGTGCTAGCTTTGCCTTGGCTAAGTTGAACAGCATCACATTTGGTGCCTTGGCACACCTCCAGAACTTCTTTTGCCACTCCTTTTTGCTGAACTTCTTCTTCGAATTGGCATAAATATGTCTTGCACAGTTCCTGTGTTCAGCATTTGGTGCCCAATTTTCTACAGCATTTAGTATCCCCTGAAAAACATCACAGAGCAGACAATACATCAATCATCGGAGCAGAAATTAATAGCAAACAAAATTCGATTTTCGGCTAAAGTTATGTATCTTCTGCTGATCTAAAATAAACACCCAACCATTACCATCACCCACTCCTAGGTCCTTGAACAGCAGATCACAGAACCAATCCCAGGAATCATTTGTTTCTTTCTCTACTATAGCCCATGCTATTGGGTACATTTGGTTGTTGCCATCCCTACCTATGGCACATAAGAGCTCCCCATTGGTTGATCCTTTAAAGAAACAACCATCCAACCCAACAACTTTCCTACAGCCTGCTAGGAATCCCTGTTTGCAAGCAGCCAGGCAAATATATATCCTTTTGAATATAGGACTAGGCTGGTCAGTATCTAACTTGACAACAACTGTACTCCCAGGATTACTCCTCAGCAACTCTAACTGATAGTCAAAGATTCTAGAGTATTCACCCCTGGTGGACTCATATATCTTCCTGAATACAAATGCTTTGGCTCTCTTGCACTGCCCAACACTAACATTTGCAAACATTTCCTTTGAAACAGTGGACTGCATGCTCTGTATACTCCAAGTTGGATTATCTGTGATCATCTTCTCATACTTCTGAGCAATCCTCTTGTATGTCACTAGGTGGTTATCTTTCCTTGGTGGGCAGGTGTGTTCATCAACTAGACTAGCTATTTGCCAGCTTTCTGTCCTGCTATTCTTTGATAGCAAACAAGCCCATGGGCAAGTTGCCCAATCACACTTGGCCCTTGTTCTGTAACCTTCATCCTTTATAAACCTTATGAACCTCTTGCTGTCCAGTGCAAGCTGCACCACTGCCTCTTTGAATTCTTTCTTGCCATCAAATTTCATTCCTAGTGCAAGCCTAGCAATTGGCCTATTCACATTAAATCTGGGGTATTTGGACTTCTTTCTGACCAGCTGTCCATCACTATCCTCTTCATAGGAATCATCATCTGCACTGCTGTTGTCATATGGGCTAGCACTGTCATCACCCTCAATCTGAACCAAAGCTCTACTATTTGTCTGCCTAGATGACCCCTCACATATAACATCATCCAAATTCCCTACCTCACCATCCTTCAGTTTCTTCTTGAACTCTTTGTAAGCCTTCCTGATCTGCTGAACCTCTTCATCTTCTTCTGATGAACATGAGTCTCCACCAACATAATCACTGTCAGAGTCAGAAATCACAGGTTTCTTCGGCCTCTCTTTACCAACTACCACTGCCTTCCCCTTATCACTAGGTTCAGCTACTACCATTGCTTTTCCTTTATCAGGTGTACGAATGCTCGCACTTGTTCCAGATCTCTCTTTGTCTTCTCTGGTGTAGATACTATGACAAGAACTTCCTTCCCTATATTCAACTCAAACAAATCCTCATCTTCCTCATCATCCCATTCATCATCTGCAGGAGATATGTCCTGCAGTTCATCTTCAAAGTCACTATCCTCCTTGCTGCCAGACTCACTGGACCCCTCTGCCATTACTATCTCTACATAAATATCAGCAACACCACCTTCCCCAACATAGTTTGACATATAATTGCAGACCTCATCATCAATCAAAACCCTCAGCCCATCTGCAAGTTCTTTGCCAGGAAACAACCATTGCAGAAGCATGCCAGGGATCACTTCACAATGATCTTTCAAATGTCCAACTATCTCAGGCAGAGAGACCTTACACGTTCGACGTAGGACATCTCCTCAGATCCACCAATATAAAAGGTTTCCCTCCCATTGTTAATGAAATCCCCACCAAAGTGAAATCTAACAGGTAAATCTCTAGAGGATTCATTGTTAACCTAAAAGCAATATAGTAACGGCAGTACACAATCAATCCTTTTGCCTGAATCAATTACAAAAATCAAAGGAAAACAAACTCTCACACATCCCAACTGATTCCATATGCCTAACTAAAAAAATCTTACACTTTTCTAGGATCTACATCACATACCTGCAAAGCCTAGTTGCGTCGCTCTTACTTCATCCTCCTCAACAAGCAGCTGGTGCTGGCCGTGGTGGAGAGCGTCGCCGCCACGACCGTGCCGCAGAGATCCCTCCCCGTCGCCTTACAGCGTGCCGTCCCCGTCACCTTTGAGCGTGCCACCCTTGTCGCCTTGGGCGTAGCTCACTCGCCGGCGTGGAGTGTGCTGCCCACTCTCGCCGGAGTCGCCGACGAGATCGCTTGTGCTAGCTAGGGTTTTCGAGAGAAGGGGAAATTTTTAGAAGGGGGAGAGAGAAAGGGAGGGGAAATTTTCTGGTCAACTCTATAAACCGGGGCCGACTATGCTGACTCAGCCCGCCTTGCCACGTTGGACCGCCACGTGCGCACGACTCCGGTCAAAACCGCCCCACTGTGTGCTTAAGGGGGTTAAGTATCCGGTTTTAATAGTTCGGGGTATGAAATGACTGGTTTTCGAGTTCGGGGGGGTTTTTCGGTCAACCGCAATAGTACAGGGGGGTAAAACGTACCTTTTCCTTTTTCCTCCTTTGGCGCTGTAGTTCTATCAACACCATGAAGTCGTGACCGTTAGGGTGGCGTGTTGCGCCACCTGATTAGAGAAAGAAGTATAAGGGTGTGTTTAGATCCATGCTAAAATTGAAAGTTTGACTTGATGAGGACACAACTAGCTCGGATATAACCATGACTACCTTATGTATTAATCAACCAAAGGTGTATATGTTCTACATTAGATTTACTTGATATATATTTGAACAAACGTTGCTACACAATGAGTTTTGTGTGTTTTCATTTGCAGAGGTACTTGCTTGGGCAAAAGAAAAGAGACCGAGCGTAAGGAATGCATGGATGATTGAAGAAGTTGATTGGGGAACAAACCAAGACCTTCTCCAAGTCTTCTTTCATCTCACCACGTCACTTTTGGTCCATAGAAGACAAGAGATAAAGTTCTACACGTTTTGGATTCGGATTCGGGCCTCCTACCAGCATCAACTTCAAACGGACCTAGCCGTTGATCTAGAAGGAATTTCGGGGCCCATGAGTACTTGTTGGAAAGATTATGGAGTCTACTTTCAGATGGTTTTAGTTCCACGTCAAAATTCCTACCAAGCTGCCGGGAATCTACAAAACAAGCCACATATCTCATCCAGTCCGAATCTGATTTCAGTTTTGGGCCTTGTAATTGTGTCGTGGGCTTAACCCAAGGGGGTGTGTGCCCTAGGGCAACCCTAGGACATCCCTAATCATACTTAATCATTAGCCATCATTGTTTAGAGTCGGGTTTTGCTTAGATTATTCTGTCAAGAACAGTTTCGCCGCTAGATCGGTTTGTGGAACCCCAAATTCGAGTACTTAATCATTCATATGCAATTTGGTTGCAATCTATCTTATTCTTGCTTGTGTTCTTCGATTCGCATGTAGGGATTAGCCTTCTCGGCGAGGTCAACCGTGTTTCGGCACGGTTTATAACCAGAGAAGACGTGGTGCTGCGATTGCGGGGCTCAGTAGCGTGTTTGTTTAGAAGCCGGATCGAGTTGTGTTGCGACTCCGCCCAAATCGATTGTTTATCAATACCTATCGGAAGATCGGTACCTAACTTCCCTCATCAGATGGTATCAGAGCGCGGTTGCCCGTTAGGTAATTTATCTTCCCATAACCAGAAAATTGCCACACAAAAATATTTATTCTTTACCTAGACAATTTGAGCCGTTCAATTTTTTCTATTTGATTTTGTTTTGTTGAATTCTAGATTGCATCGTCGTGTCGAGTGCTGGTTTAGTTTTAGATTTAATTTTTAGTTTTGAGTATTGCATATGTTCATCACTTAGGTCTAGGGTTCATCACTCAAGTCTTTGAGTTATACGTCAGTTTTGGGTCCAGTTTTGCATCTCGTCCGTTGTTGCCGGGACCATGAAAAATTAAATCGTCTCGTCGTCGAGATTCCGTTTTTATACTTTTGAGAAGTTTTTGTCGGTCAAGTTTGGAGTTGCGGCTAGGGTTTGCACTTTTGTCGAATTTCCCTTTGGCCGAACCCCTCCCCATCCGCAACTACCACCTCCCCCTCGTGACCGACCACCTCCATCTCACAGCAATTTCTCATGTGCCGCTTCCTCGATTATCAGATTGTTAGGTATTTTGGTGGTTGTAGATTTGAGATATTTTTATAAAAACGGAACCTACATGATGTGAGCATTCCATTTTTGAGGTGATCCAATTTTAGTTTTACAATTTGCATTTGAGTCCCTGTAATATTCATATTTACATTTGTGTCCTTGTTCGAGGTCAGTGGTTCAGTTCTTGTTGAAAAAAAAGTAAAAAAATAAAAAAGAAAGAAAATGCAGAAAGGTGCAAAGAAAAAGAAAGAAAAAAAAGCCGCACCTAAAAAAGAAAAAAAAAAGGCAGAAAGGTGAAAAAAAACCATTCATCCTTTGAGTACGTTTTCAGAGTGCAGAGTTGTGCATTTATTCATATCTAGTCCTTAGTGTTGTCGGGTGCTTGCTTGAGCTAGAGTTGAGTCTAGACTAGGCCAATACATTGACTAGTACTTTGAACTATTATTCAACTTTGCATTTTCTGATTAGCACAATTGTGTTCCTTTGCTACTATATATTGTGCCTCCCAAACTCCACATGTATACTTATGGTCAGCACCACTCTGATCCTTGCAATCGCCACATTACATCCTTCAAGGTGTCACGAACTAGCCACCGGTTGTTCCGTTCTTAGCATTGCCGGTAAGACACTTGTAAGAGCTTAGTAAGAGGCTTTCATTTGCTATCCTCCACTACAATCCATGTTCTGTAGTTAATAGGAACAATATTGTTCTGTTGTTCTCTCTTTTCTACTAACAATGGCAGGTTACATCTGTTATGGACATGAGATAAAGTTGGATGGGAGATAAACCATAGCTGCTACATCACCTTTCACAGATACACGTGATGAAAGTACTTTGGTGCAACAAGTGCTAAGTTCTCAAATGGAGAAAGCGGAGCAAAGACAGTATCACAAATTATTTGAAACAATGTTTGTGGTTAAGGATAGAGCATGTCGTGTTATAATCGATAGTGAGAGTTGCAATAACTTTGTGAGTTCAGATTTGGTTGAGAAACTTGAGTTGCCTACACAACCGCATCCTCATCCATATTACATCAAATGGTTCAACTCGTGTGGTAAGTTCAAGGCAAATAGAATTGTGAGAATAAAATTTTCGATTGGAAGTTACCATAATATTGCAAATTTTGATCTTGTGCCTATGCAAGCATGTTCTTTGTTGTTTGGTCTACCATGGATATATGATAATAATGTTTTGCATAATGATATTGCCAATACATACACATTTAGGCATAATGGTCGAAAAATAAAATTGGTACCAATGAGTGTTTCTGAACTTTTCAAAGATGATCTTGAAAGGTTGAAGAATAGAATCAATGAGACTTTCAGAGATATCTGGAATGATACTAATATCGCAATGCCTTCAACTAAGTCTGACTTATTACAAAACGAACGTATTGTTGTGCCTATTGCTTTGGGTACTAATATTTTGCAGGCATCTGAGAACAACCAAGGTAATAAGGAAGAGAAGAAAGAAGAAGAGGAAAAGAACCTATACATAGCTCCATGCATGCTTGAGGAATGTTTAATTGACCAAGTGCCTACAATTTCTGAAGATGAGAATAAAGGTAAAGATAATGGTGCTACAACTGCTCAAGGTATTCATAAATATGATATGCCAACTATGTCCACTACTTATGCTACGTTAGAGCAACCCATAGTGGAAACAATTTTTGAAATACCTTTGTCACAAAACAAATTGCTTGATGTCTCTTGTGATAGAGAAGAGTTGTGCGATGCTTCACTTATATCCATGCCACAACTAATGAATGAACATGTTAGTTCTTTAGTAGAGCCACAATGTGTTGAGTTTAAACATGTTATTCACATTGCTAGCGAGAATGAAGAGCTTAAATTGCTATCTTCTTTAAATACTTGGGGTTATATTCAATTTGATGATCTTTGTCCACTCAACTGTTTAGAGAAAAAATTATTTGCTAGATTTGATTTGCCATGCCCTTCTGATGTGATTTTTCATGTTATTGGCAATTATGATAGTAAAGGAGAATATAATGTGCATCGAGTATATATTTGTTCGAATTTAACTATACCTCCTTTTCATGATTATTGGCGGCCATTAAATGCCGATTCTATACCGCCAACATCTACATAAAGTTCGGATAATAAAACATCCAACATAGTGATAGATGCTTAATTTCACATATTCCACAAGTGTTTGTGTATATTTGTATGCAGATGATAAACCCTGAAGGTGGGAGGCAAATCAGACTAAAGTGAGGAAAATTATGGGAATAAGTTCACTTCATAACCCTCAAAACTGATTGAAATCTAATTCATGACCCTAAACCACAAAACCGGATATCTCGACCCCCAAACTCTAAAAACAAGTGCAATTTGACTCCCTGGGTGGTTTTGGAGGGCGGTTTCACTGACGTGGCGCCTACGTGGCAGTATTGACTCGGATTTCTTTCCACGTGACGTTGACATGGCGCTTAGGTGGCATTAGAAATAAAAAAATATGTGTGGGACCCATTAGTCATTCACACACATAAAAAATTGTGGGGCCCACTGACATGTGGGCCCCACATGTCATCCTCTCTCTCCCTTCCTTCTTCCTCCCCTTTTCCTCCCTTCTCTCTTTCTTTCTCTTTCTCTTCTCTCCCCTTCGGCCTGCCGCGGGGAGCACAGGTGACCGGAGCTGGAGTGGTGGCGGTCGGGGGGCAAGAGCGGCCGCGGCGGCGGCGGCCTCGCCAAGTGGAGAGAGGAGAGGAGAGGAGAGCGGGTGAGGGAGGAACGGAGGTGCTGGGTATGACGTCCGAGGCGGCGGCCGTGGCGGTGGGGAGGACGCCGACGTGGAAGGAGAGGGAGAACAAAAAGAGGTAGGAGCGGCGGCGGCGGGCCATCGCCGCCAAGATCTTCACGGGGCTCCGGGCACTCGGGAACTATCGTCGTCGTCGATCTGGTCTCGAACTGGTACTCGGCGTGGTCGGGGAGGTCGGCGGCGATGACTACGAGGAGGAGGAGGATGACGAGGAGGAGGAGATGGAGGGGGCGGGCAGCAGCCGTACGGTCCAGCCCACTGCTGACGCGTACAGAAACCTGACAAACGTGTCGTTATTCCCCTCTCCAACCTTCCTCGATCGTATATATGGCAGCAGCGCAGCACGTCGTCGTCCGGCCATGGACGTCACGGGACAACTAAAATATAGTGATTGCTTTGGTGAGTTATAAACACTAAAGTAGATATTAATTGCTTAGACGTGGTGTTTAGGTAATTGTTATCCAGTAATTGCTGTGTATCCCACAGTACGTTTGAGGTAGGTGTAGAGGTGGTGACAGCCCTCGAGATCACTTAAGTCCTCCCTGTCTGGGTACGTAGTAGAGCGACATCTGGGAACAGCGGGTTGCCAGTGCCTGAAGTATTGTGTTAGGATTAAAGTTAAGCTTTTCCTAGACACAGTTTCTCACTAGTAAATCATCTCTATCCTGGCCTATCATTTGCTTGGTGTCCTTGGATGAACCGGAGGAAGCTCTGATCACACATGTTCCCTTGGATTCGATACCCTTGGAATACTCCGTAGGGAAAGTGCTACATCGGTATATCCGTGCACTTGCGGATTTTATCTATGACCGTATTAAATACCAACAATTATGAAATATATTGTCTAGAAGACCGCATGCGTACAAGTAATTCTCTATCTAATTCCTATAGTTGTTTAAATGAGTTACAGGTTGGTTTGCAAGAAGGGGAGTGTTCTGGTTTTGTGACTACAAAGATTCCAGGATCCAACCATATGGCCATCAAGAAATGTTCCTCACTGGATGTTGTGATAGATAAAGATAAGTTCAATACGCTCCATGACAAGGTGAAACCGATGACGGTTTCCAATCAAGAAGGGGAGGATGATGAGGACACAACTAGCTCGGATATAACCATGACTACCTTATGTATTAATCAACCAAAGGTGCATATGTATGATTAAGTACTCGAATTTGGGGTTCCACAAACCGATCTAGCGGCGAAACTGTTCTTAACAGAATAATCTAAGCAAAACCTGATTCTAAATGATGACGGCTACTTATTAAGTATGATTAGGGACGTCCTAGTCTTGCCCTAGGGCGCACACACCCCTGGGCTAAGCCCACGACACAATTACAAGGCCTAAAACCGAATTCAGATTCGGACTGGATGAGATACGTGACTTGTTTTGCAGATTTCCAGCAGCTCGGTAGGAATTTTGAGGTGGGACCAAAAACATATGAAAGTAGACTCCATAATATTTCCAACAAGTGCTCATGGGCCCCAAAATTCCTTCTAGATCAGCGGCTAGGTCCGTTTGAAGTTGATGTTGTCAGGAGGCCCGAATCCGAATCCAAACGTGTAGAACTTTATCTCTTGTCTTCTATGGACCAAAAGTGACGTGGTGAGATGAAAGAAGACTTGGGGAAGGACTTGGTTTGGTCCCCAATCAACTTCTTCAATCATCCATGCATTCCTTATGCTCGGTCTCTTTTCTTTCGCCCAAGCAAGTACCTCTGCAAATGAAAACAAACAGAACTCATTGTGTAGCAACGTTTGTTCAAATATATAACAAGTAAATCTAATGTAGAACATATAACCATGAGGGGACCAAACCAAGACCTTCTCCAAGTCTTCTTTCATCTCACCACGTCACTTTTGGTCCATAGAAGACAAGAGATAAAGTTCTACACGTTTTGGATTCGGATTCGGGCCTCCTGACAGCATCAACTTCAAATGGACCTAGCCGCTGATCTAGAAAGAATTGGGTGTGCGCCCTAGGGCAAACCTAGGACGTCCCTAATCATACTTAATCAGTAGCCGTCATCGTTTAGAGTCGGGTTTTGCTTAGATTATTCTGTCAAGAACAGTTTCGCCGCTAGATCGGTTTGTGGAACCCCAAATTCGAGTACTTAATCATTCATATGCAATTTGGTTGCAATCTATCTTGTTCTTGCTTGTGTTCTTCGATTCGCATGCAAGAATTTTCCTTCTCGGCGAGGTCAACCGGGTTTCGGCACGGTTGATAACCAGAGGAGACGTGGTGCTGCGATTGCGGGGCTCAGTAGCGTGTTCGTTCAGAAGCCAGATCGAGTTGTGTCACGACTCCGCCCAAATCGATTGTTTATCAATACCTATCGGAAGATCGGGACCTAACTTCCCTCATCATGACTAAAATTAGTAGTTTGAAGAAAAAAGTTGGAAGTTTATGTTTGTAGGAAAGTTTTGATGTGATGGAAAAGTTGAAAGTTTGAAGAAAAAGTTGGGAACTAAACAAGAGCTAAGTATGATGTGTATGCAGAGTAGTGAGAATGTTTGTGTGTCTTTCAGTAATTGGAAAGAAATTCGTAGGCAAATTAGGCGAATTTCTATTTTTAAAAAGGGATAATAACGGGTACAGTGATCTACCCTAGGGGGTAAAAATGTTTTTATGCGACGCGAGTACGTGACTAGGGATCGCAGTCGGGCACAACGGGCACGGGTAGTGACTACCCTTGCCCGTGCCCGTGAGGTAATTTATGCCCGTTACTACATGACGGGTAAGGAGTACTTCCCATGCCCGTCGCCTGCGGGCATGCCCGTTTACCCATCCAAATATCAGTTCAACCATAATTCCCACAAGCAAAGACAATGTCACAATTTAAAGAAAGGGTATAGTTGTACCAAGTTCAATACAAGCATTATAAGATCATCAATCACAACTTCAAATGACATAGTTTAGCACAATCAACAAACTTCAAATGACATAGTACGCCGGAGGAGTAGCACACCGGCTGCTACTGGCCGGAGTACTTGCATGCTTGCTGCTGCTTGCCGGAGTTGTCATTACTTCAAATCACTAGTAATCAAATCACAAATAACAAATCAAAATCAGAAGAGACTAGATCGAAAAAATAGATACCTAGATCTAGAGGAGAGAAGGGGAATAGAAGGGGAATAGCTCGGAGGCTCGGCGCAGCAGAGGCAGGAGACCGTGGCGACGGAGGCCACAGACGGATGGGGGCCCAGCTGGAGGAACTCAACGACCGGCCGAAGGGGAGCTCAGCGCAGACAACGGCCGCGGCTTCCTCCCGGAGGTGGAGCGAGCCCCTCCCGTCCCCTCACGGCGGCGAGCCGCGACTGGTTGGTGGGCGACGGCTGTGGAGGATGCTGACTGCCGAGGGCCTAAGGCCGAGGAGGCTGGGACTGGGAAGAGAGGCGGCTGGAACTAGGACGAGGAGAGGTGGCTAGGGGGTGGCAGAGAATCCCTAAAGATTTTAGATTAGGGTTTTTATACTAAGTTGACTGAGGGCCCACATGTCAGTTGGTTTCGCGGGTAAACGGGCGATGCCCGTGTGCCCGTTAGGTACAGGTTTTAACCCAATAAAAAACCCATGGGTTCTAAATGGAGAACAAACCAAACTCTATTAGGATTTTTATTTTATTTTTTTTATCAAAGGGCCTTAACCCTCCATTTCCATTAAAAGAAATGTCACAGATTACAGCAGAAAAAAAACAGAAAACAACTGCGTCTAGAGTTTATAAAAGCGACAACAGACATTCAACAGTAGACTCCTCTTCAACAGGCTAACAACTTTGCTCTTCTGTTCAAAAGCTAGACATTTCTCTCTTCTCTTCTAATCTGATCACCTGCTTGTAATCCTTCTGAAGCTGGCGTGCCACCCATGTCGTGAATTGAACACCTCATTTGTGACCTGCTTTAGCAATTGGATTCCCCATCGCAGCTTTTCTTGATTTCCCACCTGTCTCTGCAGAATAACCTAATCATGCATCCATGAGCACGCTTGATATAAAATGTCAGTGGGATCTTGTGGCAACAACTGTTCAAAATAGGCTTTATTTCTTGTTTTCCAGACAGACCATAACACAGTTGCTATCCCTACCAACAATAAGTGTTTTGTTGTTTTATCCCATTTCTGGATCCATACCCCCAAAGCATGTTGAATGTTTTTCACAGGTTGCAAACCAAAAGTACATGCCACCACATTCCAAGTAAGTCTTGTCATGGGGCAATCAAAAAATAAATGTTGAATTGACTCTTTTTTGTCACAGAACTGACATGTTTCGTTCCCTTTTTTCCAACCCCTTTTCTTTAGATTGTCTTTAGTTAGAACACTATCCTTCAGCAAAAGCCACAAGAAGATCCTGATTTTTAGAGGGACTTTTATCTGCCAAATCTTTTTGTGTATCACCCCCATCATAGAAGTAGCCTCTTGCATTTTCATACCAGTATAAAAAGATTTAACACTGAAGATCCCATTTTTGGTTAGTCCCCAAACAGTTTCATCTTTGGAATCATTCAAGTTTACTTGATCACAACAATTTTTGATGTAATTCCAATCCCTCAAATTGTCTCCCAACAAGTTCCTTCTAAAAATTATACTACCCCAGCCATTTTGTTTAACCTCTGCCAGAGTTATATAATGTGTATGTGTGATTCTATATAGGTAAGGAATTTTTTTTTCCCAGAGACTTCCCCCCTATCCAGTTATCCTCCCAAAATAGAGTATTTGCCCCATTTCCTGGTTTTTTCCAGCAATAACTAAAAAAGACATCTTTGATTTCCATAATCCCTTGCCAGAAATGTGAAGCCCCCTTTTTGATTTTCTGGGCTGCCAAGATTTTTTTTGATAGATTTTTTCATTTCAATAGCTTTTGCCACATACCATCAGTTTTCTCCAGGTTCCAAAGCCATTTACCCAACAAGGCCTTATTCATAATGTCTAAGTCCCTAATTCCCAGACCCCCTTGCTCTTTTGGAGAGCAAACAACTAGCCATTGCACCAAATGGTATTTTCTAATTCCTTGGTCTTCTTGCCAAAGAAACCTTCTTCTTACAAAATCCATTTTTTCTTTCACTCCTTTGGGAATTCTGTAGAAAGACAACATGTAAAGAGGTGTACTGCTCAAACAAGAGTTTATCAAAGTAACTTTTCCTCCAATAGATTGCAAATTCCCCTGCCAACATCCTACCCGTTTTTCCATTTTCTCCTCAGTTTGTTTCCAGTCTTTTTTTCATGATTCTTTTTTGATTAATTGGTATGCCCAAATACTTTATAGGCAAATTACCTATATTGCAAGTGAAGATCTTACTGTACTCCTCTTTGTTTTTTGTTGCTTCTCCCAAACAGATAACCTCACTCTTATTAAAATTGATTTTCAGTCCTGAAAGTTGTTCAAAAATGCAAAGTATTTTTTTCAAGTTTCTAGCATAATCTAATCTATCTTGCATCAGAAAGATTGTATCATCTGCATATTGCAGGATAGCAATAGTGTTCTCATTATCAATACCCAATCCCTGAATTAAGTTGTGTTTTTCTGCCCTCTGGATCAAAACTGTCAAAGCCTCTGCAGCTATATTGAAAAGAATTGGTGACATGGGGTCTCCTTGCCTCAAACCTTTGTGTGTATTAAAATAGGGCCCAATTTGATCATTGACTTTAACAGCAACCTTGCCCCCTCTTATTGTTTTCATAATCCAGTCACAAATTTTCTCAAGGAAATGTTTGGCCTGTAAAATTTTAAAAATTAAGTCCCAATTTATTTTATCATATGCCTTTTCAAAGTCAACCTTACAAAGTATTCCACTCTGTTTCTTTTGATGAGCTGAACTCAAAGTCTCATGCAAAATCAGTATCCCTTCCATAATGTTTCTATTTTTTATAAAAGCAGTTTGGTTTTGTGATATTAGGTACTCTATTACTCTACGTACTCTCATCATCAATACTTTAGTTATGTGACATTCAGCAGATAGATGGGTCTGAACTTTTGGATTTGTAGGGCCTCTTGTGTTTTTGGTATCAAAGTTATAATTCCATAATTTAATCTTTCCACATCGATAGTATCGCTCTAAAAATCCTCTATAACAACCATCAAATCAGGACTGATCAGATCCCAAAAGTGTATGTAAAACTCAATAGGGAACCCATCTGGGCCAGGAGCCCTGTTTTTTCTCATTTCATCAATCACCTTTTTAACTTCTTCTTTGGAAATTTCTTTAGTTAAACATTCTCTGTCTTCTTCTTTGATTTTGGTAAAATCATTCATGTCTAAGGACATAGAAGCCCCTTGAGCATGCCCAAACAAGTTTTTATAGAACTTTGTGATATATTCCAAAAGATTTTATTGCCCTTTAATTTCCCCCTCTTCTTGTATCAATTTGTGTATCTGTCTTTTTCTTTTTCTCCCATTGCATTTAGCATGATAGTACTTTGTGTTGTTGTCACCATCAATAGTCTCTTGATCTTTGCATCTTTGGAACCATTTGAGTCTTTCCTCTCTAATGGTGAAATTCAATTTAATTTCTAGCTCTCTTCTCATCTCTCTGTCAGTATTTGTCATTCCAACACTCTCTATTTTTTTATCAAGTTCCCTAATTGTTTTTAAATTTTCATTCTTTTCCCTCCTGTATCTCCCCTCCCAATTCTTATTCCATCCTTTAAGTTTTTTCCTAACAGCCCTCAGCTTTCCTTGCCATCTCTCTATACTAGAACCCCCACCTCTATATGAAGTCCAGACTTCACTTACCGTGCTATCAAGATCTTCTCTCAGGAACCAGCTGGTTTCAAAATTAAAAGGGGATTCACTCTTAAAATTCTCTCCAGAATCAACCAACAGGGGGTTATGGTCAGAATAAACATGTTCTAAACATTGAACTGAGATATGAGGATACATTTGTTCCAATTTATTTGTAACCAGTACCATGTCCAATTTTTCAAAAGTTGGGTCTTCATGACAGCTTTGCCAGGTATAACTAGATGACCCCATATCAATTTCCCTTAAATTCCCTTGTTCCAGTATAGCATTAAAGATAAAGCTCCACCTACTGCAGCCACCTGGTTTGTTTTTCTCACTTGCATTTCTAATAATATTAAAGTCTCCTCCTAATAACAGAGGATTTTTTTGTCCATTCAACTCCTGTGCCAATTCTCTTAGGAAAGTTTCTTTTTGTTCTTTTTGGGCAGCCCCATATACAACCATGAGATCCCAGACTTTGTTGTCATTTACATTTTTTATGGAAGTTTTTAAGAAGAATTGAGATTTCCTCACCTCTATGATCTGAAACTTATCTTCATTCAAACCAACTAGGATCCCCCCAGATCTTCCTGTTACAGGTACCCAGTTCCAACAAAAATGTTTGGATTTGGTCAAAGTTTTCAAAATGTTGCACTACAAGAGATCTTATGATAGATGACGCTTCATTTACGTCACAAACATTGAATTTTTCGTCACGTTTCATAATCTGTGACGCTCGCGTGACGAAAATTCATTCGTCACCTATCATGCGTCTCTAATGGCGTTCTATGACGAAACCTTATTTTTTGGTCATTAATTTAGTGACGATCCTTCTGTTGTCATAACTTTATGACGCTCATATTCGTCATTATCTAGCTAAAAAATGTCATAAAATATTTTATGGCCCATTAAAATCCATGTATTGAGCACCCTGTTAATGGGCTTAGCCCAATGGCAAGCTCAACTATTTTTAGCCTAATTCTATTATATTCATTTGCTTTAATATCAAATAATAAATAGGCCAAATCCATTGCAAAAGCCCATATAGGCCCAAACATTATACCACACCATTTTCAACCCATCATATCATATTCATTATATTAGTATCAAATAACAATTGGGCTAAGCCCATATAGGCCCAACAATCAAACACAACAACAATCCATATAGCACAAAGGTTACAGCCCAATTAGCATCCATCACAACCCGACAAACATCCAATACAACACAAAATTTAAACACAGCAAATCAGCAAATTAGCAAATCAACTGGTTAGCCACTCGTGGGAAATGCTTGAACTGCAGCAGGGACAGAAAGTGCTTGAACTACGGCAGAGGCCTCAGCTTGCTCAGGAAGCCCGATTAGTCACCGATTACATGATAAAATTGCGCCTGAAAAACAACTGAAGTGGAAGAAATAAGTGGTCACGCATGCATGACAAGTGCCTATGTTGCTTAAAATTATTTTTTGATCTGTTTATTGTTATTATTTTCAACAAGTCATTGTAAAAACTTAAATAACACAGATTAACAACATCTTTCTATGAGTTTAAAATTTTGAGACTCCTTATTTATTTTAAAAGTTTTAACGACATAATAGCACATCAGGAAGTCCAAGCAACAAGACAGGGAAAAAATGGAAGGTATGCAGAAATGATTCTTACAGTATACAAATACTCCACAGCCCGTTCTGGATCGTTGTATGCAGCTCGCAGAGCACGCATAACAGTGTCACGGTCCCAAGCTCCTCCACCCATTTCAAGAATTGACTGAACAGTCCCTTCTAAATTGCTTCCAGCAACAAGGTTCGACGCAGCTTGACCATAGATATCTGCTTCGGTGCTGGTAGAATCAAATTATCAGTAGTATTGTCAAAGTGGTCTTTCATATCTTTCCACCAAACTATCTACACACAAAAAAAAGAGCATTTGTTAGATAACGAAGCATCTTCATGAATGGACATTTTGTGCTCGAACCACTTTAGCCCATGTATGTATATATCCAAGAGTGCATTTACAGGAACTCAATGCCAAACTCAAAGGATGGCGTGTCAGATTTGCTAGCGTGATGTGCATTGATTACCATACATGCATGCCGACCAATGCACTAAACAACATTATATTTTTCTCAAATGTAAAGTTTAACTCCAAAAAAAAAAATTTCTAAGCCATTTACAACACAAATCTAAAACAAAAATTACTAAGAAACAGAGTGAAACTAATGACTGGGTAGAGATAAATCAATAGATTACTTGTTTGGTGATTAAACGTTGCAACACACAGCATGGCAGTGGTAGGCCACCAATATCCAGTTGCTCCATGGCCATTCTGAAGGCTTGTTATAAATTGTGTTTTCATGTAATGTTCCAAAGCAAAATTTTCCTAAAGCATATGGAGTTGGTATATCTAAACAAAATTAACAGGAACACCATATAACAGATTAAACCATCGATGCATGGGCAGCACATTACAATTATGCATTCTGGGGATAAAAAATATATCTCAAGAATTTAAGCTAGATAACATTTCTCAAGTACCAGAAGACCCTTTGTACAATAAATGATTTCTTCATGTGCATTAGATATGCTCAGCAGCAGCCAGCAAGCTATAGAAAGAAAATCTCAGTGTTCACACTTCTTTGAAGGGCATAACTACGGTATTTGTAACAGACGGTAGATGTTCCACTCACTAAATCAACACTACGTAGAATCAAAAAACATAGCTTACTAACTACCTTGCTTTTGCCATCTAATGCATTCTGGTCTGGCAGCCTTAGTGCCTTGCCTTGCCTGACAACAATCAATTAGTTTGCTACTGCTACTCATTCGGACTGAAAATAAAAGTAGTTTCAGGTCACTCACATGGTCACCTGACTTAAAATCAGGTGCTTGCAGTTGTTGTTGCAAGTAGTTATCTGAAGATTGCAAGGTGAGACTGACAATGGTGGCCAGCAAGCAGCTCCACTCGCAGCGATGTGGCGGCCACTGCCAGCTGCACCACCACCGGCCGGAGGAGATCGCCGGCGCCGAGAGCCACGAGAGGGACGGGTCGAGCGGCTGCGGCGGTGCTGGTCCAATGGTCGTGCTGATCCTCGGGTCCGGCGCGGCGTCGGAGGCTGAAGATGACGGCGGCGGCCGCTGGCGCTGCTGCTGCGGCTGTTCCTGTGGTGCCGGCGGAGGGGCAGACGCTGGCGACGGTCTCCTCCCGATCTGTGGGCCCCCTTTTTGGGATCTGGGCACCGTGTCTCCTCCCGATCTGCTCTTCCCCGACCTCGTGGCGTCGGATCGCTGCCGTCGTCATCGCCACCTCCGCCTCAACCTGGGGGACCACGCAGCCGCCGACTGATTCAGATCGGTTAAACTGTAGGTTAAATTGGGACGAGAAGATCCGCGTGGGAGGGTCTCACCTTGGGATGCTCCGGCGACGCGGCCACGCCACAGCCGGACGCCGCTGCCGCCTAGCCGCCGCAGCCGCGCGCCCGACGCGCCGCCTGACCGCCTCGCCCCCGCACCGCCGCTTAGAGGCTGCTGATGGTTGGTGACGGCTAGGGTTGGGAAGTGTTCTGATTTGAATCGGCGGATTTTACCAAAATAACCATGGTGTATGGTCAAAAATTATACAAGTTCCCTGGACAAAAGGGTCATTTCACCGTGAAATATTTTTGACATGGGGCGCGAAGCTTCCCGCCACGCTGAAAGTTCACAACCCCTGTTTTGTTTTTTGCAAAAAAAATAGAAATAATATGTTAATTTATGAGAACTTTAAATTTAATTTTAGGATGATTTTTGTGTTTCAAATGTAAAAATCATAAATAAAAAAATTGTAGAACTCATCGAGATACAACTATTGTATTGGTCGTTTTTACAAATAAGATCATTTGAACTATTCAAATTTTAAATTTTCAAAATTTGACAACTTCGAACAAAAATTGGGGTTAATAAATGATTTTAAATGGAAAAGTCACCAAAACCGAAGTTGTAGAACTCATCGAGATGCAAAATTTTTATTTTGGTCATTTCTCTATCTGACTCTATTTGAATAATTTGAAATTGAAATTCAAAGTTTGAGAGCTTCGAATAGAACTTTTTATTAGTGAAAACTTCAATTGAAAAAGTCATCAACAACAAAGTTGTATAATCCATTTAGATCTATAATTTTTATTTTGGTCATTTGTTCATCTGACAAAGTAATTTGTAACGTTGTTCACAAAATGTACATATTTCTAATATAGTTTATAAACTGTAGGAGAGATATATAAATTTTGTGAACAATGTTACTATCGCTTTGTCAGATGAAGAAATGACAAAAATAAAAGTTATAGATTTTGATGAGTTATACAACTTTGTTGTTGATGACTATTTCAGTTGAAATCGTTTAGTATATGAAAATGTTGTTTGAAGTTGTTATAATATGAAATTCAAATTCAAATTATCGAAACAAAGTCATATAGCAAAATGACCAAAACAAAAGTTGTAGATATTGATGAGTTATACAACTTTGTTGTTGATGACCTTTTCAGTTGAAATCATTTAGTACTTGAAAATGTTGTTTGAAGTTGTCATAATTTTAAATTCAAATTCAAATTATTGAAACAAAGTTATATAGCAAAATGACCAAAACAAAAGTTGTATATCTTGATAAGTTATACAACTTTTTTATTGACATTTTTTTCATTTGAAATCATTTACTACCTGAAAAGTTATTTGAATTGAGAAGAGGGAGGTAAAATAGACTTCTCGGTGAGGGAGGAGCAAAAAAGCTGGGCCGGCGGCCCGAAGAGGGAAGAGGAGGGAGAGAGAGGCTGCGGGCTGAGAGAGGGAGAGAGTAAAATTTGGGCCGAAAAAGGCCCAAGGAAGAGAGATGAATTTTAATTTGTTTTTCATTTATTTTAATAGGTTAAATGAACTTTGGGGCATTAAAATAAGTTATTGTGCTCCAAAAATTCACGGAAATTTTCAGAGAATAATTTAGACCACGTAGAATATTAAAAAAATATTTTCGGCCATAATTTTTACAGAAAAAATTTATTTTCCTCATTAATTCACTTGATTAAATTGCTTTAACTTTTAATACTCCCTCCATCTCATAATATAAGGCGTGCACGCATTTCAAGATTAAAGTTTTAAACATTTGACCAACACTTAGTATAATATGAAATGAATTTTAATTGTTAAAAATTATATCATTAGATTGACATTTAAATTACTTTTATATGGTTATAATTTTGTTGCTACAAATCTTATAGTATATGAGAAATTATAAGCTAAAGATTAGTTTTGGAGACCGTGCCAACTTTAACGACACCTTATATTATGAGATAGATGGAGTATATTTTTCTATAAATGCATTATATATCTATGACGTTTGCTTTGTGCCCCTTATGACAAGTTAATATTCGTCACGATGTCCCATTGAAATACTTTATGATGATTTTTAGTTGGCAGTAACGACGAACACATTTTTTTCGTCACTAAGCCACCCCATCTCATACTAATCATCATAAAATGGAATGTGCTAATGACGAATAGCTCTGATGTCACGAAGAATTCGTCACAGAAGGTCATATTTCTTGTAGTGTTGACAGAAAAATCGTGCTTCATAGTTTCATGCAATCCTACAAAGTCCACTTTATGTTCATCCAAAATGTCTTTCAAGTGTTTCATTTTTTCAGGATTTTTCATACCTCTGATATTCCGTATGATTCCTTTCATTTTTTTCCTTTTGGTATTTTTCCCTGGTTTCCTTTTGTTCACCCTAGGAGTGACCTTGACAATTGCAAGGTTTCCTTTCTTGTTTTTCTTTTTACCCCCACCAGATTGTGAATGTAACAATAAAGATTCTGCCCAATCTAGTTCAGAATTGTTGCTTTCACAGTCTGTTTCATCAAGAAAGTTAAATAAATCATCCTGAAAGTTGTCATCTCCTTTTTTATTCTCAATTGGTTCATCTTTTCCTACTTTTTGTTGTTCTTTCAATAAGTGTTTCACTCTAGCCTCCTCTAGGTCATTTATCAATTTCATATTTGTATCCACCGCCTCAATTGAACATCCAAGACTAACTCCTATTAGATTAGCTAGATCTAGCAAAGAGACATTAGAATCATCTATGGAACAGGGAATAAGATCCTGACCTTTGTTGACAAATGCATTCCGAGCCTCCTTTCTATCAATTGCCATCTCCAAAGACTTTTTTTCTTCTCTGTCTTTGAATCTTTTGCTTGCTCTCCTTTCTTCTTCCTGACTTCCACCCTCCTCTTCAGTCAGCACCACACCAATTGACTTTGCAAAATTGTTTTTAGATTCTTGAGATTCAAACAATTCCTCACTGTCTCCTAAATGTACTTTTCCTTCTTCATATTCCTCCATACCTTCCTCAATGGACCCCATTTGCTGGTTTTGTCCCACTTTTATCATAGGTAAGGATTCATCCTTACTTTCAACAGCCATAATTTCCTTATTAGAACTCTCTCCTCTTGTCTCCAAGCCTCTTTTAAGCACCTTGTGTTGTTCCTTCTCTTCCTTCTCCTGAATTGCCATGGCTATCTCCCTGTCTTGCATGATCTGTATTGCTTTCTTTTTGTCCTCCTCAGCTAACAACTCAATCTTAGCAGGGGTGTAGTACTGAATCTGGGAACTTTCCTCCCTGCCCTTGTCCTTCCCTAAACTTGCCTCTGCTTCCTTCAGTCCATGCATATCTCCTCTTTTTTCTCTGTCAGACTCCCCTTATGTTCAGCATCTTCCTTAACCTGTGTCTCTTTTCCTTCCATCTGTTTGCCTTTGAGCCACCCAACCTCCACCACCTTCTCCAGAGTAAAGATTGCCTCATACAGTAAAGCCTCAGGAGTAGATAGCATCAATCTGAGAGGTAATTGCTTTAAATCCATCATGCCAATTTTCATTCTAACAACATCCTTGGAAGTGATAGTTGGCATATCCACTTCCATCACCACTCCTAGATTAGAACCCACCTCAAACAAGGCTTGATATCCTTTCATCTCATCTGGTATTCCTTCTACAACAACCCACACCACATGCAGTTTCCCAATCGCAGCTGATTCGTTGTTCCATTCAGACACATTTACTTCCACCTTAGTGCCCTTGACATTGAAATGGTCAAAATTGGACAACTCAACCAACCTCATTTTGTTTGGGAATCTGACTTGTAATGTGCCATTAGCTTGTTTTTTGGCCCTCCATTCCTAGTTCCACTTGAACTGATGTCTAAAACCTTCTTCTAACTGGGTTTTAGATATGTCACCTCCATAAATCACCTTAACCATTGCCATAGGATTCATATGTTCCTTAGGTGGGATAGTCTTAACATTCTGAATCAATATGCAACCCAGTCCTAGAGCCCCATATCCTACCAACTTAGCCACTGGTCTCGGTTGTTTATCATATAAGCAATCCTCAGTTCTATGAGTTGATTTCACACAGTTGATGCAAAAAACATTGACATTGTAATCTCTCACAAGATGACCTCTCTCCTTGCATCTAAGACAAACAAGCCTTTGATTCTGAAACATACCAGGGTGATTCTGATTTGGATTTGGAGCTGGTGCTTGAATCCCTTTTGGCTGTTTTGGAGTCCCCCCTTCCTTCTTCTGTTCTTGCTCCTTTTCCTTGGTTGCACTGGGCGATACTGTTGAGTTTGTTTCTCAGTGACCCCTTGCTGACCCCCTTTTGAACCTTCCCCCACTATGTCTTCCATACCTCGAGCTTGTTGCTTCCATGGCGGCTGTTGATTCTGACTTTGTTGCTGTTGTTGCATCTGAAGATTTTGCCGTTGAAATCCCTTATCCCCTTCCCATCTCCTTCTACCACCACCAAATCTCCCCCACTGTGGGTTGCGGAGATCTGGTCGCTGCAGATTTCTCCCCCTCCATCCCCCACCTTGATTCGCCATGTGTTTCTCGCGAACCACCTTTGCGAATCGTCGAGTATCACCGGAGATTGTGCCCTTCCACCGTGATTCTCCACCTCCTACTCCAACTCGTGGCCACTCCTCTCTCTCTCGATTCTCCTGGGTGGTGACGAATTGACGGGGATGCACACCAAATCTCCTTGAAACCCTAGACTTGTGGAAGTGCCTCTCAAGTGTTCGACCAAAAAATCAAGGTGGGCAAGCTGTGTACCTCTACTTACCAGATCAAATACCTTTGTCTCGCTGCCCAGCGGGGCCCAAGTCCCCCCCCCCCCAGCTCCACCATGGGTGTGCCTCCTTTCCACCTCATCACCTCGAAAAGCACCATGCCGCCATTGGTGGGCTCCCAGACTTTCTCCTAAACTTGGAATTCCTAGCACAAATAGGTCTAGGCTTCGTCCCTCCTCTACCAAGCTCACCACCGGCTGCTTCGGCGATCGCCGGAGTAGGGTTCCTCCCGTCGTATCACCTCTCCTACCTCCAAGCACGTCGCCTCTCGAATCGCCTCTCATGTCACCTCTCTGCAAACGCGTCCTCTATTAGGATTTTTATCTGCGGGTAAACGGACAAACTAGCAAAACTACCATCCCTATACGCGACCTAATCAGGAACTCCCGGCCGGCGGACCCCTTTTCTTGTGTGTAGTCGTGTAGAGACTAGAGACTTAGAGTGTAGAGAGTCGGGTGGGAAGGAAGGGCACGCGGGTAGGCTAGGCGCGGGCCGCGTTTTCGTTTTGGTGGTCAGTCAAAGAAAGGGCGGTCACACAGGCGGAGAGATAGCGAAGTAACGGCACCCCCCCGAACTCCGAGGAAAAAGATCGACCACGGCTAGTCCGTCAAGGAACCAATGCATGCCCGTCGTCTCTGACCAGTGATGACCCACCCATCCGTCCATCCACTCCTCGAATTCCTCCGCCAGCGGGGGCGCCCACCGGCAGCCGGCAGGCCGGCCAGCCAACCAGCCACCAACCCAGCACATCCATCCCTCTTCGCTCTCTGCTGTTTCGTTGCCTGCGCTGCACTGCAGCAGCCTTGTGTGTTCTGCCTGCCTCGTAGCAAAAGTAGCAGCATCTCCATCCGTCTCGTCTCACATTCTCATCACTGTGCTTGACATGCACGGAGTCCCAGGCATCGAAATGTCTCCTTTTTTGCCGCTGCCGCTCACTAGTCCTACGCGGCGTGGCAGGGGCAGGCACTGCGCAACAAACAACGGCGTACGGTGGCGTGCCGGTCCATGGGATGGAACAAACGATGGAATGACAGGGAATTCCCTCGCCTGCTGTGCTTGACGAATGACGATCGCCATGGCGCGCTCGTGACTCAGCTACCTGCGCGCCTGTGCATGCAATTGCATTATTATTCCTGCCTTTCACTTTGATTAGTGTGTGATTTGCTCAACGGTGATGCCCACAAGTGAATGAATAGAATGGATGGATCTTTGGCGCCATATTGTCACAGTGTGTGAGTAGGTACCTATCTGTACCTTTTCTGCAGGGTGGAAAGGGAAATATCCCTGAATCCTGACGAAAAACCAAAGGCAAAGTGGACGGAAAAGAATGAGAAAAGAACAGAGAAAGAAAGGGTTGGCATGGCATTCAGATTGGCAGGGCACTAGGGCAGCTTGCAGAAAGACAGAGATGCAATGCAACAACAGCAGCAGCAGTAGTAGTAGACAAGAGACAAACTAATCCCGACCCCCCTTTGTATAGAAAGCAACAATCCACACAAAGGAGGAGCAGGGTGAAAAGAACATGAGAGGGATAAAGCCTGACCTGTGAAAGCCACTCTAGCACTGTCTATTCTTTCTACTCCATTCTATAAACCCCTAAAAAGTGGAATACTACTACTAGTTACTACTCTACCATGCACACACAAAGCTAACCTACCAAAGGTGAACTGGTGACTCTTGCCACTGCACACACCACTGTGAGCATAGCGAGGGTGCAAGACAACATTGGGGGTGAAGGCGATGCGCGCGGGGGGGTACACGGTGCACCAGGCGCTGTCCGCCGACGCGGCCGCGGTGCTCAAGCTCGCGCTGGCGCTGGCGCGACGCCGCGGGCACGCGCAGCTCACGCCGCTGCACGTGGCGTTCACGCTGCTGAGGAGCTCCTCGTCCTCGTCCTCGTCGCCGTCGGACCCGCCTCCGTTCGCTTGCTCCGGGGGCGAGCCGTCGTGCTGCGCCCACGGCCTCCTCAGGCGCGCCTGCGTCAGGGCGCACCCGGCCGTGGCCGCCTGCGCGCCCGCGGCGGCGGCGTCGCACCCGCTCCGGTGCAGGGCGCTGGAGCTCTGCTTCAACGTCGCGCTCAACCGCCTCCCTGCCACCAATGCGATGGCCGACTGCGGGCGGGCGTGCTCGCCGGCGTCGTCGCTCGTCCCGCCCGACCCGACGCTGTCCAACGCGCTCGTCGCCGCGCTCAAGCGCGCGCAGGCGAACCAGCGGCGCGGCTGCATCGAGCTGCAGAGCCTGCAGCCGCCGCAGCACGCGCTTCAACCGCAGCAGCAGCCTCTCCTCGCGATCAAGGTAGAGCTTGACCAGCTCATCATCTCCATCCTCGACGACCCCAGCGTGAGCCGGGTCATGCGGGAGGCCGGCTTCTCGAGCGCCGCCGTGAAGAGCACCCTCGAGGAGGGGGGCGCCATGCTCCCGAGCCTCGGCGGCCACCACGTCTGTTACTCGTCCTCCTCCCCCGAGCCGCACATTGACCTCGACGCGCACGCCGCCAGCGGCGGTGGCGCGCCGTGGCCGGCTCAGTTCTTGCACCGTCCTGACACCGGTTCGTCGTGCAAGGAGGAGGACGTGAGGGCGATCTTGGAGGTGATGGTGCGGAAGCAGGGGGCAAGACCCAACCCCGTCGTCGTCGGCGACTCGGTGTCCGTCGCCGAGGCGTCGGTGGCGGAGCTCATGAGGCGGCTGGAGACGGGCGACGTCCCGGGCGAGCTGCGCGGCGCGCACGTGCTGAGGCTCCACCTCTCCCGCGTCCACCTCCGCCTCATGACCCGCGCCGACGTCGACGCCCAGGTGGCCGAGCTACGCCGGACCGCGAACTCCATCGTCGTCGACGCCAAGGCCGCCGGCCTGGTCATCTACGTCGGCGACGTGCGCTGGGCCGTCGATGATGACGACCACCACCACCACCACGCCCTCGCGGAGTACTCCGCCCCTGAGGACCACATGGTCGCCGAGCTGGCGCGCCTGATGTCCGAGCTCCGCGCGGCGTCGCGCGGTCGCGCCTGGCTCGTGGCGGCCGCGAGCTACCAGACGTACGTGCGGTGCCAGCAGCGGCGGCGGCGGCGCCGGGCGCCGTCTCTGGAGGCGACGTGGTCGCTGCAGGCCGTGGTCGTCCCCGCGGGCGCGGGCGCGGACGCAGGCACCGGCCTGTCCCTCGGCCGCCGCGCCCCTCCGGCTCCACCCCCAAGGTGCTCGACAAATCTCCCTGTTCGTTCGTACGCTTTGTTTCATTTTGCCATGCTGTAAACTGTGCCATGACCGTCATCCTCTGCTGCTGTTCTTCTCTGCTTTGGGTTTGGTGTTGTGTACTCTGTTTGGACAAGCACACTTTGTGCTGCTTGCACAATGGTAGTACTACAGAAATGTAGCCATGTAGGATTATATTCCACATTGTAGCCATTTAGGGCCCCTTTAAATCAAAGGATTTATATAGGAATTTTATAGGATTCAAATCCTATAGGAAATTTTCCTATTTGGCCCTTTAATTCAAAGAATTGAAACTTTCCAAATCCTATGAAATTCCTATGGAATGACACATTGCATGTGGATTTTGGAGGAAATTTAGCAAGAGCTCCAACCTCTTGGAAAATTTACTTTTAGTCTATCTCTCTCATCTGATTCCTACGTTTTTCCTGCGCTCCAATCAAACGACCATTCCTATGTTTTTCTTGTGTTTTGTAATCTTCTATTTTACACTTCAATTCCTGTTAGAATCCTATGTTTTTCCTATCCCTCCATTTTTCCAACTCTGTGATTCAAAGGGGCCCTTAGGATTTAGGAACCACTGAAATTTAATGACCTTTCTGATTTATTGAAATTTTTAGATTTGAAATAGTAGTGGTAGTATTTATAGAGTACTGTAGTAAATAGGAACAGGATGGCTTTGTGTGGATGATTCTGATTTTTTTCTTTGGAGATTCTTTCTTCTTCTTTCTGAGCCAGGCAGTTTCTGGTTGTAAAAATGTACAATATGCTGGAAAGCTGAAATCCTGAACCTCTCCGATGGAGAAAAAAACAACAACATTGGTTAATGATCTTTCTGGTACACCGTTGTAGTAGGTGAACTTTTGTAGTTTGTTCGTTCCTTTTGCTTGTCTTTTCCTTCATCTAAAGGTCTAGAATATGTGCTATGGTCACTTTAATTTCATCAGAACAGGAAATTTAAAATGATTCAACCCCCATGCATTGGAACTTAATGGGCATCTCTTCTTGTTTCCATGTGACCATGTGTAGCAGGGTGGCAGAAGATGATCAGATTGCCAAGCTTGGTGAGATCCCCACACTGGACCTTGCATTGGGAGGAGACGACGGTGGCGTGCCGGCCCTTTGCGCCGAGTGCGCCAACGGCTATGAGAAGGAAGCATCGCAGGTGAGGGCGAAGGCAGATGGCACCACCCTTGCCCTCACCTATTTCCCCGGTTGGCCACACGCAAACGAGCCCCAGACATCACACAAGGTAAATCCAATGGATGAAATCCTCTATTGAAATTGGGAATTTTCCTGACTCCACAAAGGCGAAATGGTTATAGGGGGAGTTTGGATGGGGTTAAAAAATTTTAGTCCCTGTCACATCGGATGTTTAAACACTAATTAGAAGTATTAAATATAGACTAATGACAAAACTCATTCTATAACCTTGTACTAATCCGCGAGACGATTTTACGTTGCAGGCTGAGCTGATGGAGCTGGGGAGGAAATGGGGAATCTTGTGCCAGAGGGTTCACTCCCGCAGCCACAATGATCAGGCGTCTGTTCCCTCACCGATGCCATGGTGGTGCAGACCATCATCGGTGAGCCGTGATGGCGAGGCGCGAACTGAGCTGAATCCAAGCTCTGCCGGGCTACGCTTAAGCTTTGGCACACCGGGCGATCATGACCGGAGCGAGAGCGTCGACGAACGTGGTGCCGACACTACACTGAGCCTCATGCCTCCGGACTCGGCGGCGGCGGCGACGACGTGGCAGGATACTCGTGGTCGCTGGAGCGAGGGAGGAGGAGGAGGAGCAGACGGCGAGATGATGACAGTGAACGGATTGGATGCCACCGTCGACGCGGTGAGCATCCGGCGGGTGTGGCTGGAGCAGCTGCTGCTGTCCGGTGATCTCAAGAGGAAGGCGGAGAAGGGCCGGCTCTCCGGCGAGCCCAAGCCCCGT
The DNA here is from genome assembly GCF_000147395.1 of Oryza glaberrima. Taxonomy (NCBI): domain Eukaryota; kingdom Viridiplantae; phylum Streptophyta; class Magnoliopsida; order Poales; family Poaceae; genus Oryza; species Oryza glaberrima. Next base: position 15,425,136 of record NC_068327.1, on the reverse strand, counting down.
CGGAGAGGCGGTGTCAGCCTCGACCTGAACATCTGCGCCGCGGCTGACGACGACGACGACGGTGGCGACAGCGAAGAGGAGGCGGCTCCGAGTGACCTGACAAATGAAGGTGGATGTGACGGCGGCGGTGAGCCGGGACGCCTCGACGACAGCCTCGACAGCCACGAGTAGGGCGCGGGTACGGTTGCCATCACCGCGATGGCGGCGCCGTACAGCAGGGAAGAGCCCGGAGGATGACGGGGAGAAGGTGGTCGTCACCTCTCTGGTTTTGGTTTCCAATTGAAGTGATCAGGAGAGCTTGGAATGTGGGACTTGCAGAAATTCAAACTATGAAATTGGCGGGAAGGGATGTTAGGCTAGTCCCCTCCTACCCAATAGGATCCATGGATGTGGACACTCAACTGAATTGTTCTCATGGGCTCCGAATTTTTGTCCTTTTTGTATTTTCTGGAGTACTTTCGGTCTTAGAATTAGTCTCTTCCTAAGTTATATGTAAAAAAAAAATGTTTACTGCAGTAGTATTGGGATCTTAGGTGCAGACTAGTGATCACTCAACACCCTTTTGTTATTAGCTGATATCTTAATCAATGTAATATTTTCATCCCCACAACTGAAAAGCTAGATTACTGTCGACAATTTTTTTGGGAGAAAACTTTCGATTCTTAGACCATTGGATTTGTTCCAAGACTCGTGCAAACATGGATGAGAAAATAAAAAACATTTGATGCGCCTGTAAGGAATCAAATGCTGGACCGTTGTTTAACTTCCTGCTTGGATTGTGTTACCGCTTCACCACATGACTATTATGATAGAAATATTTCATTTATATAGAAGTTACATACAAGTTACAATAGTTACATTTAGAAATTTTTCTCCCAAAAAAGTATTTCCTCTAGAACACATTTCTTGTTTCATGTATATTATCTAAATAGTTATGTTTTTTTAAAAAAATTAACAAGATAGATTAATATGAGTATTAATCTATCTTTTCAAATATTTAAGAGAATTTAATAATTACTTAGGGACATAAAAGAACGATGGGATTGAAAATCCATCTCCCTTTGTTCATAATACAGAACGCTGATAAACTAAATTTCCTCTTCGATTCCAAATATTCCTGTAGTGTGTATTACGTTTCATGGCAGTTCAGGCGTTTTTTATAATTTGCCCAAACCGAAAAATTCCCTAACCGAGACGAAATTTCACCGCACTGAGATTACCAGCGCCGTTTTTATTTCCTCCAACGCCTTTTTCTTTTTGGTGATAGAGGGAAGGCATCCACGCCTCCCCACGAGAAGAAGAAAAATCAGACGGTGATACATGCAATGTACTCCTACAGGAGAGACATTTTTTCTGACCACCTCTCCGTATAAATGTCGCCCTTTTCCGCAGCTTTAACCTCCTGTTCCTTTCTTTCTTTTTCTTTCCTTGGCCCCTCCGGGCTTTTTGTTTGGAAGCAAGCGGGCACGCTGGAAAAGGGAAAAGACGTTGGAATTTCGGAGCAACAGGAGGGAGGAAGGGAGGGACGAGGGATGCTGACTGGATGAACCGCGGTGCTCCCGAGCCCGACGCGGCAGACGGCGGGCGGCGGCAGGAGATGACAGGCAGCCAATGCCCGGATGGCCCCATATGGGACTATGAGGTCTGCTGGTGAAGTGTGCTGCCTTTCCGAACTCATGAAAGAAGGAAAGATCATGGGCCGAGTAGGGGTGGCAATTTCCCCGTAGGGTGCGGGTACCTGCCGGGGACCCACCCCTACGGGTCCAGGGTCGGGGCTATATTTGGCCCTGTGGGTGCAGCGGGGCGGGGCCCCGAAAATATGCGGGGTGCGGGGCCGGGTATGTGTTTCCACCCGCGGGTGACCCGGGGACCCGAAAATACCACATATAGCCCACTTAAAATGTGGCCCAATAGGCCCAGCTTGTTAAGATAACTTTTCCTATACCATCTTATATACCCAGCCATACAGGAATGCGTTCAATCAACCACCCAATCCAGATCGAATCAATGTGTAGCTACTGCATCAGCGCTGCCGCTATCGTTGCACGCGATAGCGACACCGCGCGGCCACTTCGCCTCGTCAGCTCCTTGCACCGCCGCCCATGTCGGCGGCTGCGCCGTTGTCTCAGCCGCGCGTTGCCAGCTACTGCGCTTCCACCGTGCCGCCGCCCATGCCGGCTGCTGCGCCGTCATCTCGGCCCCGCGTTGCCGGCTGTTGCGCTTCCATCGTGTCTCCAGTTGCGGTGCCTCCATCACGCGTCGCTGGCTGCTGCGCCTTGGCCTCCATCATGCGTTGCCCGACTGCTGCACATCCGCCACATCTCCACCTCACCGACCCCCTCGACAAGCCGCAATCCTAGTTTGCCCTCTTTCTCTACAACTTGCAGGGCTCCTGTCGGGGTCGGGGAACTGTAGGGGCCAGGGTCGGGGGAAGCTTCTCACCCGAAGATATTACCAGGGCCGGGGGATAAAGTCGGGGGTCGGGGATGGGGCCGTTCCTACTCAACCCGGCTCCGACCCGCCCCGTTGCCATCCCTAGGGCCGAGTTCATACTCGGTTGGAAAAAAAGGATCGTGAGGTGAGTACTCTGAAAAAGTATACTTTGACTCCCTCAGCTATTGCCCGAGTATGATTTATATCCTCCAACCACAAAATCGGGTATATCGACTCCTCCAACCAAAAAACCGATGCAAACAATGTCCCTGGGTGGTTTTGGTTGACGTGGCGCCTACATGGCGGTCTTGACCGGGTCTTTATACTACGTGGCGCTTATGTGGCATTAGAATATAAAAACATAAAAAAAATGTAGGACCCATATATAACTTTTTTTAGTGTGGGACCCACCGACATCCTCCCTCACCTTCGCTTCTTTCTCGTCCCTCCCACTCTCTCCCTTATGTCCCTTTCTCTCCCCCGGCCTGGTAGCGTCGTGGTCGTCGTTGCCCATGGCCACCAGACGCCGGCGCCGGCGCTGCCGCTCCCGACCGCCGCCCCCACTGCCACCGCCACCGCCACCGCCACCGCTCCTGACCACCGGCGAGCTCTAGCTCCTTCCCCGCACGTAGACGGCCTGCGAGCTCCTGCCCGCGCGCGGACGGCCGACGAGCTCCTCCCCCGCCTGCGAACAGCTTGCGAGTCGCCGTCGCCATCGTCAGCTCCCTCCGCCATCCACGGCGTCGACTGCCTCCTTCTGCTGCGCGCGCTTCAGGAAGATCACATGGTGCTCGTATGCTGCCAGCGCCGGGATAACCTTGCGGAGGAGCTCCTCCAGGGCGTTGATGGCGGACGCGACCTTGTCAGGGAAGCCAGCGAGCAGGGACGGCTGTGGGCGGAGGTGGAACATGCCGGGGTCGTTGTCACCGGCAGCAGCGGTGACGATCTGGCTGTCACAGGCGAGGTAGAAAGTCTTCCCGTTGAGAGACCCGATAAGGTCGCGGAGGTTGGCAACCATCGTTGGGTCGACCGCCGCCGTGTCCAGGCGAACCAGGAGCAACACGGGCACCACCATCGAGATCGATCTGACCTAGCTAGCTAGCTCAAAACAAAAAAAAAATCAGCAAGATGAGATCATCAAATTGAATGGAATTCTGTGATCACTTCCTGTACGTAGAAGCAAAATCAAAGGCAATCGAGATGAACTTACGTACCTAGCTAGCTCGCCGGTGGCCGGGGAAGCAGCATTTGACTTCAGCGGCGGCGGCGGTGCAGCCGGGGGGACAGACCCTATCCTCGCCTCCCGCCGTCTGCGATCCTGCTTTCGCCACCCAAACCCGTCGCCGGCCTCCACCACGTTGGAACTCAGCTGTCACCGGGGGGACGGGACCCACGGAAGCCGGCGGCGCACTGATAGCCTTCGCCGGCCTTCCGCCTCCCCGCTTGTCCTGCCGACACACGAGATGACATGTGGGGCCCACATGTCGATGGGTCCCACTTTTTCTGTGTGAATGACATGTCGGTCCCACTATTTTTCTGTGTGAATGACATGTCGGTATGTTAGAAACCCAAATGGGCTGCCTGTGGGCTGTCAACCACTTTCAAAGCAAGGCCGAAGCAAGCAAATCAGGAGCATTATATAAGCAGCAGGAGCAGCACCAGAGAGGGGATCGAACAGAGAACGAACAGAACCGGCTGAGGGGCTTCTCGGCGGCGATTTGGAACCGGGCTTGGTTCCTTGTCGATCTTTACTCTCCCTCTTCCTCTACCTGTCTAGAAGCTACTAGAACCTTCTAGCCTTTTATCCTATCATTTTCCAACTCAAAACCCCTCCACTATTGTAACAGACTCGGTTGTTCCTTGTGTTGGATTTAGTACTTCTACTCCTGAAATTACATTGTTGAGTGGGTCTCTAACAAATCTGGTATCAGAGCCACCAACCCCCACCAAATTCACCAAGCAAGCATCCATGGAAAGTGAAGATAAGTTGGATTTGATTTTGAGGCGGATGGAGGAATTCAAACGGAGGCGGGTGGAGGCAGATCAGAGAAGGAGAGCTGAATACCAGTCTCTCAAGGCGGCGGTAGAATCGTGGATGCCTGAAATCCATAAGAATGCTAAAGACCTGCAGATTTTGGTTGGGGATGAGCAGTCCAAGGTGACGCCCACCACCTGTTCGACGTAGTGCCCCAATGGCAGCAGCCCGAGCACAACAGCGAGATCCATCTACGACGACGAGGGGACTACTCCGACGATCATCCTGGAGCTTGGGGATGGTGAGGACAAGATTCATGACCCTGACATTGTCACCAAGGTCTCTCTTGAGGTCACACCCACCATGTGTTCGATGAAATGCTCTGTCCCCGACACCGAGTCCAATCTCACCATGGTTGCGGAGGTGACCTACGCCAGCACAGCCACTGTCTCTATGGAGTTGGTAGCTGCTCAGGAAACCATTGGTGCCACGTACAGCGACACCTCTGACCATTCCAAGTTGACGCACACCAAGTGTTTGACGGTTGTCCTCGATGCCATTGGTGACACCGGTCAAGCTATGGTTGTGTTCCAGACCTGGACAGATGCATTCAAGGACGTTCCAACCTCTGTTCAGTTCATGGACTTTTTTTCATGAAGTATGATGGCTAACATCAAGTGGAACACACCAATGCCCATTAAGTATTCGGTACAGTTCCTTGGGCATGACATGATGACTACAAACCCTCTTGATGTTAACCCATGGCCACCTCCTTGGTCAGATGGAGTGATTAGAGGCCGAGACTTAAGGCCTTCGCCATGGCCGGGATTAAATTTTTGTGGGACGGTGGAACACTTGATGCCACCATGGCCACCCCCAACTCAGCCAATGCCTCTAACGTATCCATCAAAATTTGGCCTTGTGTTTACAATAGATGGAGTACACATTGATTGGAATCTTGTTGTTGCAGTGCATAAGATTTTTTGGAGTGTGATGATCAAATCAGTGAGACATGTACCAAGCATCAGTAGTGAGCTGGATGACATCCAAGGGAAATCCACTAGGATATTTATTGGTGTTAAAATTCCTGAAGGATGTAATCCAAAGAAATCAAGCTCTGCGACAACAGAAACACAAGTATCACATTTATTCAACTCATTCTCAGAACTATTAGATGTGCACTTGACCACTACTGAAATGCTTGTCTCCAAAAGAAGCCAAGAAGTTCGTTGTTGGCAGGGAGCTCTTGAGTTGCAAGTCAGTGTGATCTTCTGGTTACTGGCAAGGAACATCCATCCTCCTAAATTTGAAGTACAAGTACTGGAGTTTTTATTGAGGGTGCTCATTGGCAGTTTAAGTGAAAAATACTCTGGTAATACTATTGATCTTGAGGTGTGTTTTTGGAAAATAGGTATATGTTTACACAGAGATGTCCTTAAGTTCCCAATTTCACAATCAACAAATTCCTGCATTACAATTTTTGTGTGATCGACATGATGCTTTCAGTTTTGACACGAGCATGGAGTGGAACAGTGATACAAGAAAAATCATACAAGAAACAATGAGCTTACTGGAGCATTCAGTGATGATTTTTACCAGCATGCTGGACCTACAATGGTTTGTAATTAATACAGAAAAGTGGACTTCAGGATCAGTACCATCCTCATATATTGCTCTTGCTGACAAGTACAAGACTTCAAGTTTTTCCATGGTCTATTGCAGTAAACTGAATCACTCTCACAAAACAATAATTGTGCACTTACTGATCAAGAACAAGCTCAAGACATGGATATCTGAAATGATTGGAAGAACTGATCGTGTTGATGCTAAGTTCACAATTGTTTGTCAGCTATCAAGATCACTTCAATCTGGGACACATATTCTTGACCTTTATTCTGCAGAGGAGCACATTTCTGACAATTTCCTTAATGCTATCATGTGGTGTTCAGTTCCTATCAAGAATCTACATAAACAGTGGGACCCTGGTGGCTCTGGTGATACTTTACATTGGCTTGGGGACAAGCCGAAATTTAAGGAGAGGAGATTGTTAGGAACCCAAATGGGCTGCCTGTGGGCTGTCAACCACTTTCAAAGCAAGGCTGAAGCAAGCAAATCAGGAGCATTATATAAGCAGCAGGAGCAGAACCAGAGAGGGGATCGAACAGAGAACGAATAGAACCGGCTGAGGGGCTTCTCGGCGGCGACCTGGAACCGGGCTTGGTTCCTTGTCAATCTTTACTCTCCCTCTTCCTCTACTTGTTTAGAAGCTACTAGAACCTTCTAGCCTTTGTATCCTACCATTTTCCACCTCAAAACCCCTCCACTATTATAACAGACTCGGTTGTTCCTTGTGTTGGATTTGGTACTTCTACTCCTGAAATTGCATTGGTGAGTGGGTCTCTAACATGGTCCCACGTATTTTTTTTACTCTAAAATGCCACATAAGCGACACGTTATCGACACGTGGGACGAATACCAGGTCAACACTGCCACGTAGGCTCCACGTCAGCCAAAACCGCTTCCAAAACCACTCAGGGATATATTTTGCACCGGTTTAAATAGTTGGAGGAGTCGATATACCCGGTTTTGTGGTTGGAGGTTATAAATCATACTCGGACCATAGTTGAGGGAGTCAAAGTATACTTTTTCTAGTACTCTGCTGCCTTTTGAGTTTCCACCTCAGGTGGTATTCGGATCCACGGACTAAAGTTTAGTTCCTGTCACATTGGATGTTTGGACACTAATTAGAAGTATTAAACGTAGACTAATGACAAAACCCATTCCATAACTTGAACTAATTCGCGCGACAAATCTATTGAGCCTAATTAATCCATGATTAACCTATGTGATGCTACGGTAAACATGTGCTAATTATGGATTAATTAGGCTTAAAAATTTGTCTAGCGAATTAGCTCTCATTTACGCAATTAGTTTTATTATTAGTCTACATTTAATACTTTTAATTAGTGTTCAAATATCTGATGTGACAGTCTCGGACCATAGTTGAGGGAGTCAAAGTATACTTTTTCTAGTACTCCGCTGCCTTTTGAGTTTCCACCTCAGGTGGTATTCGGATCCACGGACTAAAGTTTAGTTCCTGTCACATTGGATGTTTGGACACTAATTAGAAGTATTAAACATAGACTAATGACAAAACCCATTCCATAACTTGAACTAATTCGCGAGACAAATCTATTGAGCCTAATTAATCCATGATTAACCTATGTGATGCTACGGTAAACATGTGCTAATTATGGATTAATTAGGCTTAAAAAATTTGTCTAGCAAATTAGCTCTCATTTACGCAATTAGTTTTATTATTAGTCTACGTTTAATACTTTTAATTAGTGTTCAAATATCTGATGTGACAGGGACTAAAATTTAGTCCATGTATCCAAACACCACCTGAGATTTTGTAACGGACTCAAAATTTCAGGGAAAATTTTTTGCAAAATATTTTAAGTCATGCTCTTGTTGATTCTTACGTTAAGCGACCTTACCTTAATCTCTTTTACTTTGGATCTAAGCTTTATTTGCAAAGTTAATCGCTCCCTTTTAAATTTTACAAAACCTCTCTATTTATTTTCTTTAATCTCTAACTTTGGCTCTAGATTATATTTCCTTTGACTCCTTTACCGAACATCTCCAACATCCACAAATACCCTTACAATTCCCGCTCAACCATCTCTAGAGCACATGAAATATCAATCTCTCTAGAGTTAATACTTTTTTTTATTTAGAGCTTACCACACTACCACCAAATCCAGTTTTATCTTCCACCAAATATTTCCCCTTTGATCTCTACCCAAACATATGAAATACCAATTCTTATTTTTCCCTAGAACCAATACTTTCCTTTTGATCTCCACTCAACTATCTCCAGAATACATGAAATGTCATCCTCTAACCTCCCTAGAGAACAATTTCCAATTTCCTCAAAGTTAATACTCTCCCTTTGAACTCTACCCGAATATCTCTAGAGTACATGAAATGTTGATACCTTTTCTTTAGATCTCCACCTAAATATCCCCAAAGTCCATAAAATATCCTTTTCAGTCCACCTTTGAGTCAATATACCCATCCTTTAGAAGTTTATCAATCTACCACCAATTCCGTTCCTATAAAAATTCCCATCCACATATACCTCTAAATCCAGTTCTATACTCCCACAAATATTTCCCCTTTGAAATCTCGTTCGTCTAAATTATCCATTCAAGATTTCAAAGTCCACTATTTAGCTTGGGCCAATGTTTTCCCGATTGACCCAACTCTCTGTTATATCCCATTAATCATTTTTATCTCTGGGACGAAACCAGTATAACTCCTTTTTTGTTGGAATTTATTTTGGATCACACCTCTATCTAAACCTATCCCCAAAAACCTTTATTTCCTCTACATTGATCCAAAATATTCTAGGTTCAAGTTCCTGTTTTGATCGAGCCGCCAGTTTGATTCCTATGGCTTGATTTCCTCCTTGGCACAAGAACTATACCATCACAAATAATTGAGTGATTGCTCTTGTGCTAAGAAACTTATTTCCAATCCCTTCTATTCAAAATACCAACTTCCTTTAGCCACAAATATTTCACCGAGAATCCATACCACATATTTTGGAGGCTAAAATCCTAGTTATTTACCTCCATCTTTTTTTTTTGCTATCATCCCAAAATTTATCCAAAGTTAGAAGATTAATTATTTGTATTTTCTTTCCTCCCATTTGACTATTTAAATTTTACATTTTTAAATATTAGAGAAACTATTTTGTGATAAGTTTTATATTTGGTCCTTATTGAGTTCTATAAGATTGGAGCATATTTATTTTTATCCTTTTCAAAATTTATATCTCAAAATAAATATCTTTGATTTTATTTTAAAAATATTTCAAACTTCTTTTTGCTTTAAAAATTTTATATTTAAATTCTTTTTATAAAGTTCAAAAGGCCCCAAACTTTTCTCTTCTAAATTTTATCTCCTTTAAAATCTATTTAAAGCCTTCCATCCAAGTTCAAAAAGTCCACAACCATCTATCCATTAGTTTTCATCCCCTTTGAATTCCAATCAAAATCCTCTACACAAAATTCCTATAGACTCCTATTCATTTTGGGCCTAAATTCCTTAATTCGGCCCAGTCAGTTCAAGTCTGTATTCCCTCCCTCTTTCCTTTCCTTCCTGTGGGCGCCGCCGCTCACGGCTGCGCCGCCGTCCGTGGTCTTCTGCCGCCGTCACCGCTGCCTTGCTGACCACGGCAAGTCGTCGCCGTGCCGTGACTCTCCTCCTCCGCCGCCCAATCTCGGCGCTGCCGCCACGAATGCGCGCCGCCTTTGTCGTCCAATGGAAGAACAGAACCGGCGCCGTCTGTTGATTAATTTCAGCTGTGGCCCAATGCAAGCCGATTCTCTCGGAGCTGAATGGGAGGATGAATTAGTCTAGCAGGAGTTTGTTAGAGATGCAAATAAGTCGCGAATCAGTTGATCGTGACCGAGTCTAGCGCTGGCAGTGGCGCGGGTGTGTGCATGGAGTTCAGAGAAAAGCGGATCGTGGGATGGCGCGATTTTGCCTCGGATTCCTATTTTTTTGCGTTGAGTATAAGTAGTTCTCTTAGCTCTTTATTCTTTTTGTAAGGTTTACATTCAGTTGAATGAGAAAAACCCCAAAAAATTGCCCCATACATTCTCGCAAGAATTCTTTCTCTGAAACTTCTCCTCTGCTCTGTTTGCTGCTCTGTTCGTTGTTGCCGCTGCAGTTCTTGCCGTGCCGGACGTGAATAGTCTGCCAGCAAGGTGTTTGATCGGAGTTTTTTGCTATCGCCAACAAGTGGTATCAGAGCACTCAGGTTGAGGGCTGATCTGACACCATGGCGTTGGTTCCGGCGGGAGCGGGAGCAGATCCGGCGAGGGGGAGCTCAGGGAGTGCTTTCTCCTACCCACAACTCACGGCAACGAACTACACCAGCTGGTGCATTCGGGTTCAGGCGATGATGGAGGACCAGGGCGTCTAGGACGCCATCGAGCCGGCGGCCGGGGTGGCCGTCGACCCAACAAGGGACAAGAAGGCGAGGTCCCATTTGCTGCAGTCCTTGCCGGAGGACTTGCTGATGCAGGTGGCGAAGAAGAGATCGGCGAAGGAAGTGTGGGATTGCTTGAAGACAAGGTTCGTGGGCGCGGACCGCATTCGCGAAGCGCGCTTGCAGACGTTGAAGGGTGAATTTGGTGCCATGGTGATGGAGCCAGGGGAAACTCTGGATCAGTACGCGGGCCGCATCACCGCGATGAGCGTGCATCACTCGGCGTTGGGCTCGACGCTGGGTGATTCCGCGATGGTGAAGAAGCTGTTCGACACGGTGCCGGAAAAATTCGTCAGCCTCGTCGCAGGTATTGAGCAATTTTATGACATTGATACTATGCCATTTGAGGAGGCAGTGGGTCGACTGAAGGCCTATGAGGAGCGCATGCGGAAGAAGAAGGCTGCTGCCGGCGGGGTCACCGCCGACGGGCAGGTGCTCCTCACTCAAGCGGAGTGGGAAGCTCGCTTCAAGAAGAACGGCGGGGAATCCTCGTCACCACAGAAGAACAAACCTTCAGGTGAAGGTGCTGGGCGCGGCCAGGGCGGTCGCGGTCGCGGCAGAGGCCGTGGCGCAGGCGGACGCGGCGGGACGCCGCGGGGCGACTCAGGTGCAGGCTCTGGCAGCGGTGGCCGTGACAAGAGTCACATCAAGTGCTTCAATTGCGAGGAGTACGGGCACTACTCTAACCAATGCCCACATCCGAAGAAGAAGAAGGGAGAAGCACATCTTGCACAGACGGAGGACGCCGGGCCTGCCCTGTTGCTTGCGGTGACGGAGGATGTGCCAGAGCGCACGTCGTGCGGCTTGGTCGTACGCGAGCAGCGCGTGTGGCCCAAGCTGCTGCTGGCAGACGCTAGTGGACATGCTGGCGATGTCTGGTTCCTGGACAACGGGGCCAGCAACCACATGACCGGCGATCGAAGCAAATTCCGGGAGTTGGACGAGTCGATCACCGGACGGGTGAAGTTCGGCGATGCTTCCACAGTGCAGATCAAGGGGAAGGGGTCGATTCTTTTTTCATGCAAGAACGGTGATCAATGGCTGCTACAGGATGTCTACTACATCCCCAGTCTGCAATGTAACATGGTGAGTTTGGGCCAACTAACAGAGACCGGGCATCGCGTGGTCATGGATGAGGATGTACTCGAAGTGTTCGACAAAAGTCCATGGCGGCTGGTGATGAAGGTGAGGCGCACTGTAAATCGTCTTTACCGAATTGAGTTGAAGCTGGCGCATCCCGTGTCCCTGCTGTCCAGCCTCAATGACCCGGCTTGGCTGTGGCATGCGCGGCTGGGACACGTAAATTTTCAAGCAATGAAACTGCTGGTGGACAAGGAGATGGCGGGGGGTGTTCCGGCAATCGTCCACCCGAATCAGCTGTGCCAATCTTGCCTGGTGGCGAAACAGGCCAGGGCGCCGTTCCCGGCGGCGGCGCACTTCAGGGCGGAGGAGCCGCTCGAGCTGCTGCACATGGATCTGTGCGGTCCGATTACACCGAGTACGATGTCTGGTAATCGCTATTTTTTTCTGATAGTTGATGATTATTCCCGGTGGATGTGGGTGTTCGTGCTCAAGACGAAGGATCAATCGCTCGATGCTTTCGTAAAGTTCAAGCCACTGGCCGAGAACACAGCTGGGCGGCGCGTGAAGACGTTGCGGTCAGACCGGGGTGGTGAATTCCTGTCAGGCAAGTTTGCACAGGTGTGCGAGGAGGCGGGGATTCAGCGTCACCTGACAGCGCCGTACTCGCCCCAGCAAAACGGGGTGGTGGAGAGGCGCAACCGCACGGTGATGGCCATGGCACGCTCACTGCTGAAGGGGATGCGCGTACCGGGCAGGTTTTGGGGGGAGGCGGTGCGCCACGCGGTGCATCTCCTTAACCGGCTCCCGACGAAGGCAATGGGTGATCGTACTCCGTTCGAGGCATGGACGGGGAGGAAGCCGCAGCTGGGACATCTCAAGGTGTTCGGCTGCACGGCACACGCGAAAAACACGCAGTCGCACCTCAAGAAGCTGGACGACAGGAGTGCACCGTACGTGTATCTCGGCGTGGAGGAAGGGAGCAAGGCTCATCGTCTGTTCGATCCGCGTCGTGGGCGCATACATGTAAGTCGTGACGTTGTATTTGAGGAAAATGTGCCTTGGGAGTGGACATCAGCTGCAGGACAGGAGCCAACGGATTTCGCGGTGGAGGAGGAGCCTGGTGAGCAGCTGCCGAGCCCGGCAACAGCGGCCGGCGCGGTACCGTCGTACCGGGCACCGTCTCCTGGCAGGCGCGCCGGGAAGGAAGCAGTGGTGGCGGCAGAAGAAGTACCGTCGCCGACAACCCCGGTGGCAGCATCACCGACTCTGCCTGGAACGCCCACGCCCGGTTCTTCATCGACAAACTCTGCCGGGGTGGTGCCGTCACCGGGCACAGATGACAACATCGATACTGATGATGGGCCTAGGCGGTATAGATCGCTGGCAGATGTCCTGCGTGAGGCCCCGCGTGTGGATTTGGTGGAGGACGAATGTGATGGAGAGGCGCTCCTAGTTGAGTCAGAAGAGCCATCAAGCTATCGAGAAGCTGCCGGCCAACCTGCGTGGGAAGAAGCAATGCAGAGGGAGATGGAGGCAATCGAGAAGAACAAAACGTGGGAGTTGGCCATGTTGCCAGCCGGGCACCGAGCGATTGGGCTGAAATGGGTGTATAAGCTCAAGAAGAACACGGCAGGGGAGATAATCAAGCACAAGGCACGGTTGGTTGCAAAAGGATATGTGCAGAAACAAGGGGTCGATTTTGAAGAGGTGTTTGCTCCGGTAGCGAGGCTTGATACCGTTCGTGTTGTGCTTGCAGTGGCGGCTGATCGCCGCTGGCAGGTTCATCATCTTGATGTCAAATCAGCATTCCTTAATGGTGAACTTGAAGAAGAGGTGTATGTTGCACAGCCGGAAGGGTTTGCTAGATCAGGAAAAGAGCATCTTGTGCTCAAGCTGCATAAGGCATTGTATGGACTCAGGCAGGCACCGCGAGCCTGGAATATACGCCTGGACAGAAGCTTGAGGGAGCTCGGCTTTGATCGGTGTACGCAGGAGCAGGCAGTATACACCCGAGGCAGAGGGAGTGATGGCATAATTGTCGGCGTTTACGTTGATGATCTCATTGTCACCGGAGAAAATCCCTCTGAATTGAAGGTTTTCAAGGAACAAATGATGGGGGAGTTTGAGATGAGTGATCTCGGTTTGCTCACATATTATCTCGGGATAGAGGTTGATCAGGATGAGAGTGCTACCACATTGAAACAGACTGCATATGCCAAGAAATTACTGTCTCAGTTTGGGATGATGGAGTGCAACTCAGTTTCAATTCCAATCGATCCGAGATCGCAGCTGAGCAAGGATCCAGAAGGTCACCCGGTGGATCAACTGAGTATCGGCGGATCATTGGTTGTCTTCGGTATTTGCTTCACACGAGGCCGGATCTGTCATATGCTGTCGGGGTGGCAAGCAGGTTCATGGAGAGGCCAACCGTGATGCATTTCAAGGCTGTAAAGCAAATTCTCAGATACATCAAGGGAACGATGGACTATGGTCTCGTGTATGCTGCAGGCACTGGGGCACTGGAGATTACAGGGTACACTGACAGTGACCTCGCCGGGGACTTAGATGATCGGCGCAGCACAGGTGGAATGGCGTTCTACATCAATCAGAGTCTGGTGGCGTGGAGCTCGCAAAAGCAGAAAACTGTGGCACTATCGTCGTGTGAAGCCGAGTTCATGGCAGCCACGACGGCGGCCTGTCAAGCGCTCTGGTTAAGAGTGTTGCTAGCAGAAGTGGCGGGAGTGGAGGAGAAAGCAGTGAAGCTCTTCGTCGACAATAGGTCAGCAATTGCATTGATGAAGAACCCGGTGTTTCATGGGAGAAGTAAGCATATTGACACCCGTTATCACTTCATACGGGAGTGTGTGGATGGCGGGCAAATTGTTGTGGAGTTCGTCCGGACTGAGGAGCAGCGGGCGGATGCACTGACGAAAGGGTTGCCGGCGGCGAAGCTGGCGACGGCGAGACACCTTCTTGGTGTTCGTTCACTAGGGCCACGGCAGAATTAAGGGGGAGATTGTTGATTAATTTCAGCTGTGGCCCAATGCAAGCCGATTCTCTCGGAGCTGAACGGGAGGATGAATTAGTCTAGCAGGAGTTTGTTAGAGATGCAAATAAGTCGCGAATCAGTTGATCGTGACCGAGTCTAGCGCTGGCAGTGGCGCGGGTGTGTGCATGGAGTTCAGAGAAAAGCGGATCGTGGGATGGCGCGATTTTGCCTCGGATTCCTATTTTTTTGCGTTGAGTATAAGTAGTTCTCTTAGCTCTTTATTCTTTTTGTAAGGTTTACATTAAGTTGAATGAGAAAAACCCCAAAAAATTGCCCCATACATTCTCGCAAGAATTCTTTCTCTGAAACTTCTCCTCTGCTCTGTTTGCTGCTCTGTTCGTTGTTGCCGCTGCAGTTCTTGCCGTGCCGGACGTGAATAGTCTGCCAGCAAGGTGTTTGATCGGAGTTTTTTGCTATCGCCAACACCGTCTCCTTCTTTTCCACGCCGCCGTCACAAAGTTCTCCTCACCCTTCTCGTCCGCGAACCGCCATCGGCAACCGATCTCCGCAGCCTATAAAAGGACGACGAGGTCTCCCCTTTTTCTTCATCACAAGCCGAGCTCCTCAAGCTCTCTCTCTCTTCCTCAAGACCGGCTGCCGCCATCGTCGGCCGATCTCCCTCACCGGAGCTCCACAAGACAAATCCTTGCACCACTAGCTTCACCTCACTCCGGCGAATCCATTTTACCCATTTACCCCTTCTCTCCCACCTCAAATCAAGTCACTACCACCACTCTTCTTGCTGCCGCGGCCAAGATCTTGCCGCCGCCGTTCCGGCCATTCTCCTCTCTCCCTATGCCTTCCTCCACCTTCCTCGGGTGCGCGTCAGTCGGGAACACCACCGGCCGCCGACGTCGCCGATCCTCGGCCACCGGAGCACCGACGCCCTTCTCCCTCCCTCTCCTCTGTACTCGGCTGGAAGGAGAAGAGAGGAAGAAGAAGACGAGAAAAAGAGGTTGAAGGAACACCTGACAGTGGGCCCCACTTTTATAAAGTAATTCTTTCCTTTTATTCCAATTCCAATCTTTGAGCATCCATATCTCCCAAACCACACATCCAATTCCAGAAATTCTTTGACCTAAATTCATATAATTTCAAACCCTTTATTTTGATACCAAATTTTCTATTTTAAAATTTTATTTAAATTTCTTTGTTTAAATGCCTTTTCCTTAATTATTTATTTACTTTCTAATTTTAAACTATTTTAATTAACATTTAAAAATTATTTTATTTAAATACCTTTACATCCCTTTAATTTTAAATTTCTTGTTTTATTTAAAAACTTTTAAAATTAAATTATCCTTTAATTTCTTTAAATGCCCTTTTCTTTATTTTAAAATACCATTTTAAATTTTATTTCTTTAATATATTTTAAAACCCCTTTTTGAATTCAAATTTCTTTGATACTTCTTTTTATTTTTAAAACTATCCCTTAACCACCAAATAACCGCCTTGGGACTTTACGGCTTCCATGGACACATTCGCGTGGTCTCAAACCCCGACGTCAAACTGTTGGTCATAAAACCCGGCATCACCTAATCCTAAGGTCGAAGTGTTGCTCTTCGCACCCCACGCCTCGACGCGTACAGTGGTCGGAGCCTCGCTACTCCTTCGACCTCCACAACACGCCGCACACTAGTCCTTGAGCTATGTGCGATCCTAATCGCTCTACTATCACTCACGACTGTAGGATAACACTATTCCTCCCCGCAAACCTGCATAAACCTTCCCAACTCTCTAGTCGTTGTGCCACTTGATTGTAGCATCGACTAGACGAGCTGATATTTAGCTACTATGTTGCCCATCCTTAGCATCGGCTAACCAACTCCAAATATCTAGCCATCGTGCTACCCAACTCTAGCACAGACTAGAAACCAAATCCACCAAATAAACTCCACCTATCCAAATTTATCCTTTCTTGATTTTATTCAATTCCCAACCTTTAGAAACCAAAACCTCTCTTTTATTCTTCAAATTAAAAGTTTATTTTAAACCCCTTTCCTTTTTCCTCTCGCCTCGCTCCAATTTTTTTTATTCCTTGGCTTTATCTTTTCTTTGTAGCAATTTGCTTATAGGCTTTATTTGCTATCTTTTCGTATCCGTACGTTAGACCATACAACAAGTTTTATCAGCATCCAAGGAGCTAACGTGGACCCAGATGGCTACGCTGAAGCCGCGGGAAATCTTAAGGCGCAAGGCAAGACATAACTAAAATTTGATCATATAGAAAACTTAATCCTCATATTTAATTTGATGCATAATATCCTTTAACATCTCATGGGTAGATGTTATAATTCGGAATAATATTGTGGTAATTATTAATGCTTTCTAGCATTGTTACATGAGGTTATTGAAAGATGCATTGGACATCATTTTATGTGGTTTATTATTCAAATATCTTTACAAACTTAGGAATCCGGTTAAAATGGGCATTTATGAATTGAGTTTGTGAATATTGTGATTATGAATGTTGTTGAATGATGAAGATGGTGTGGGGAGTTTGGAAAGTTTTGGGTGGTTTAACCGGATTATAATTACCCCCTTATACCATAGGAAATGACATAGTTGCGTCAATCCACACGACCAAGAAATTGGACTTAGCCTAGTACATTGTCCCACTATATGAAAGACTGTTGGGTGGCTCTATGAGCGGTTGGTGAGCGGTTGGGGTGAACATACTTAAGGAGTTAGGGGGCAGTGTTTCACAACAGTGGGATTCATGAAAGTGTGACGATATAGATACCTTGCCCTAGGCCTGGTAAGAGTTCGACCACTATGATGAACCAAGACCCCATTGTGCAGTAACTAGTAATAAGTGGGACCTTTGAACGGCTCTGTTGTTCTCAGCCTAGCTAGCTGTGGGCATCGTGCGGGTAAAGCTAGACAGTCTCTGCAGAGGTGAATTAAATCATTCGAATGTGCCGTACTCCTGGTTCTGGAGTTGTGTCATCAGGGTGATTCCTACTCCTGAAGTATAAGTAGTTTTAAAATTTTAAATGTTGATGATAAAGATGGTTTATGATTTTTTATTACTTCTTTACTTTACCATTTTTTTAGCTATTTATATCTATTTACACTTAATTATTTATAATATGTTTTGCTGAGTACATAAGTACTCACCTTTGCATAATTTGACATATAGATATTGTGCTAACAAGAAGATCAGAAGGAAGTGAGGTCTACAACAACGACGAGTTTATCTAGGCTAGTCTACACTTGAGCTTTTGCCTATGGAGTTCTTTGGAGTTTACTAGTTGTAATTCTAGTAGTTGAAGAGTTTAGGAGTTTAATACTTTGGATTTTCTTGTATTTCAAATAAGGATATATTAGTTTGGATCTTTTCACCCTTTAACAGTTGTATAATTAGCCTGTATAAACAAATTTATGTAAATAATCGAAAGCTGTTCTGTATATCAATCTGTGCGTGATCGAAATCCTAGACGATCACGAGTGGATTTTCAGGGCACCAAGCTTAAATTGGGTGTCCCCACAGATTTGGAATGAAATATCGCGAGCTGAGTAAAGTTCATATTTAAATTTTGTGTCAAAATATTTGTTGTTCTCATATTTCAAAGCACTTTTTAGAAATGCTCTTTCCTCAATACAGTCATACGATAGAACTAAAGAAGAAAAACAACGGACCTCTCATCAAGTGTGGAGTTACAGGTATCAAGGAGAAACACATTCTGATAGGCTATGGCACCCTCTTCACTCAACGCTATGTTATAAAGGTAGCCTGGCCTCTCGTCCACGACCACCATGTTCATCATTCTTCTGTGATTGATGAAGATTTCACTCCTTCCATATCTTCCAACATAAGCGTCGCATCAAACGCCTAACAGGTTGTTCTGTGCCATCCCCTTGTGTGAGTTAGCCCACCAAACGGTAAGGTCTGCTACGCCGGCGCCTAGGTCGAGCACAGATTTGAAGATAATGCTGGACAATGCCCAAACTTGCTTGAAGAAGCTACATTCGTTGACTATGCATGGTTGCAAGTTTGCAGCACCGCCACACAAAGAAGGCATGCTAGCTACGTTGGCCATCCATGTTTCTCAAAATTGCCCCAAGGTATGGCGTTTCTCGAGTAGCCAAGTCAATGAAAAACTTATAACGGCCAAGTAGGTCTTCTAGTGGAACTCGCTGCAGATGGATGGTAAGCGGCCACCGCATAGAAAGTCTCAAGTCACCAACACAAAGTACTCATTATAGATGACCATATGGCTTAAGGCCTGACGGCCCGGGCCAAGGCCCGGCCTAGGCAAGGCACGGCCCGACTCGGGTCGTGCCTGTGCCTGCCTGGCCCTACAGTCGTGTCGTGCCCGGGCTGCTACCTCGGCACGCTGGCCGGCACGGCCTGACACAAAGTTCAGGGATGCAAAATAGACTTATTTTCAACCATATGTAAGGCACGGCACAAAGAATAGGGAGGAAAAATAGATGTATTATATGGCACGGCCAAAGAGTACGGACGTAAAATAGACTTATTTTAGCTATATATGTCATAGCCCAAAGAAGAGGGAGGGGAAATAGACTTATTTTAAAGATAGACTTATTTTAGCTATATATGTCATAGCCCAAAGAAGAGGGAGGGGAAATAGACTTATTTCAAAGAAGGCATGATGAGCCACCCGTGCCTTTGGGCCGGCACGGCATGGCTTGACTGCTGGTGGGCCGTGCCTGGGCCTAAGGTGCAGGTGCAGCCCGTGGGCAAGCACGACATGACCTGAAGTGCCAACCGTGCCGTGCCGGCTCGATCGCCTCGGGCCGTGCCTAGCCCGTGCCTGGGTCGGGTCGTGCCAAGCGGGCCTTATGACCATCTATAGTACTCATTGCCAGTCGGGCTTCCATGGTATTAGGATATGTCACATCCACCCATCTATCTATTATATTAATAAAGTAATAGAAAAAGGAGCCTCCACGTTCGCTCTCACGGCCTAGAAATCCTCACATTAATTAAAAAATAAGAAAAAAGAAAAATAGAATTAGATTAGGATTAGTTAAAAACTGAAAAAATGAAAAAAAAAGGTATATTAAGACACTCGAAACGGACAACTATTGAAATGAGATTAGGATCAGTCAAACGGACAAGGATATATTAAACGGATGAAAATATGACAAGAAAAAAAATAAAACGGACACGTATTCATGAAACTGTCAAACATTAATAAGAAACGGACTCTGGTCATGGCAACATATCCTATGCACACAGGCCCTCATGTGTACACACGTGCACACCAACTAAAAAATGTCACCAAAAAATCTAGAAAAAATCATACACATACTTTCAATTGTATTACACCTAGGGTTAAAATCTTAACGTCAAATTCATTATATTTTAGCCGTAACAAAAAAAAACAAAAAATCTGACAGTTTTAAGGTTGCAATTTTGTCAGAATTTTATCTTTTTTGTTATTCTCTATGTAGAATGAATTTGAAGATGCGACTTTGCACGTAGATGTAATACTATTGAAAGTATATGTATGAATTTTCCTAGAATTTTTTGTGATAATTTTTAGTTGGTGTACACGGTGTGTACATGTGAGGGCCTGTGTGCATAGGATACGCTCCCCTCTGGTCATAGTGTATTACCGTGGAAACAGACAAGAGTTTAGACTCCAAGTCAAAATAATACAATTTAAAATACATGAAATTCAAAATAAAAACTAAAAATTAGAAGAGGAGTGAAGGTAGAAGTACAATTTAGATTATTCTGAATTTTTTATTTTAAAAATAAACAAATACTAATAGAGACAAGAGTTATATAGAATTTACTTAAAAAGACTTCATATAGAAATACAATTTAGGAGAAAGAAATATGAATTTCGAAGTGAAATTAAAAATAGTTAATATTGAGAGAAGAACCCATGTAAAAATAAAATTTAGAAACAACAAAGGTTTGGATTAAAGATAAATATTATGGAGACAGAGTTAAGTAGGAGAACAATTTAGAAATATTTTAAATTCAGATTACAAACAAATAGTATGAATATAAAAAGTTCAAGTAGAAATAAAATTTTGAATATATTTAATTCAGGTTAAAAACAAATATTATTGAGAAAAGAGTTCACGTACGAGTACAATTAAGAAAAAATATGGTCTATTTAAATTTAAATTTTAAAATATCTATGATTAGGTAAAATAAAAAAAATTAAAAAGGAGATTCCATGTAATAAATATGATTAACAAAATTCAGAATTTAGGATTAACAATTACAAAAAAAATAATATTTTTGTTAGGAGTCCATGGAGAAATACAATTTAGAAACATCCAAAAGTTCAGATTGAAAGTAATAAAACTAACATAAAGACTCCACATAGGAAAATCGGATTGAAGACAAATATTATAGCGAAAAGAGTTTTGGGAGGAGTGCAGTTTAGAAATATTTTAAAATCGGATTAAAAATAAATAATATTGAGGGAAAGAATCCATGTAGAAATAAAAGTTACAAATGTCTTAACTTCAGATTGAAAATAAATATTAGTGAGAAAACATTTTATGTAGAAGTTGATTTAGAACTATTTTAAATGTGAATTAAAATAAATAATATTGATAGAAGAGTCCACATTTTTACAATTGAAGGCTAGCTCTTCTATTAGTTCTATATTAATACTATGAGATAAAAATTAGCTAAAAAATATCACGTAAATTAGCTAAAAAAACTAGCTGATGAGATTGGATCTTAACCCTTTACCAATGCGACAGGAGTTCGTAAAGTCCAAACTGTGAGAAACATTAACAAAATAAAATATAAAAATACTCAGTAACATAGTAATATTGATAACGATAGAGCATTTTTAATTTAAGGTTATAAACTATTATGAATATATAATACAATATGCCATCTTTACTAGGTGGAAGAATGTCATTCCAGGTAGTGGAAAGATGCAACTATAGATACAGATGTAGGGAAATAAGACAAACAAATATGCCATAGGATTTATGTATATTTGATTTATTATAATGTTACGAGAATACTAAAAATTCCATCGTGTTTGTTTTAAGGACATGGGAATTACTATATTAACCATTTGTCATTTTAAATACTTTTTCACAATAGTTTGGTCAAGTTAGGTCAAAGCTCAAAATCATTTGTCATTTTAAATATTTTTTTCACAATTGAATGTGAAGTATATATGTTATTGTACGTGGATATTTTATAGCGATGCTAACCGCGCAATCTGCGCTTTGCGCGGGCCACTTTGTTAGTTATCTTTTATATTATGGCACCATTATCTTTTATATTATGAGACGAAGGGAGTACTAAACATAAGCATTAAACTTTTTCATCATAATCTAAATTATATAAAAATTGTTAGCGATCAAAGTTAAAACAGTACTAAGTGAATGGTGAATGGTGACAGTTATATTGGGACGGAGGGAGCTTAATATACTCCCTGATGCACGTAATTATCACGTTTTGTGCTCTAGCAACGATGGGTAAATACCCGAATATCACCTCATTTATTTAGTTTGAGCCACATTCCATACAAACATCAGATACTAACAGCACAAAATGTTATTATAATCTTGAATATTAACAAATTTACAGCAAAAGAATATACAGCACATATACCAAGATGACCAAAGAATCTGACAAACAATAACATCAAATGGATTCAGATTTCCATGGGAAAACCTGTGAAACTATTTGCAGGCAAGATGTCCGCATGTTTTCAAAAACGAACTTAACAACGGATCCGCAAAACTGTTTGCCTTATAATCCTGCTTACAAGGAGCACTGCAAAACCTCAAGTGTTCTTTCTTCTGGATACTCTGCTGGATACTGGCACCATTGACTCAAAGCTCTCGTATCCGTCATCATAAACCTTGCTGTGACGTAAGTCATGTAGTAGCTGGCTTGCTGAATCATATCCCATGAGTCTATGAAGTGTCGAATCTGAAACATTCTTGCCACTTTGTGAGGCAGCAAGGGCTGATCCAGCTTGAGTAGAGAAGCTTCTTGTGAAAGATGCTCCATATTCTTCATTCATACTGACAGGATCTCGAGTAAAGGACTCAGCAGAATGAGAAGCAGCATCCTCAGGCTTAACGACTATGCTGCCTTTGTGCTTGTTTGATTTTGAGGCTACCTCCTTACTGCTATTTGCACACGCGTGGTGTATGGCAGGAAATGATAATACAAGAACCTTGGAGCACTGGCCGCACTGCATTTTGCCCATCTTTGTTTTGGATATGTAGATATCTGATGGCATTTGAACTAAATTGAAGCAGCTATTGCATACTGTAAATGGTGAAGCACCTGACACAGGCCGCAAAATATGCTTTCGCACCACTCGCTTCTGCTCCTTGTAGCTTGAATTGAGTGAGTCATGATCAATGATTGAGCTTCCAGCATATGAAGGCTGGTAATACGAATTGAACTCATCCCAAGCACCATAATTGTGTGGCATGTGCGTTTCCACATGCCCAAAATGGCAGTGTGTGC
The DNA here is from genome assembly GCF_000147395.1 of Oryza glaberrima. Lineage (NCBI taxonomy): Eukaryota > Viridiplantae > Streptophyta > Magnoliopsida > Poales > Poaceae > Oryza > Oryza glaberrima. The sequence continues at coordinate 15,402,086 of NC_068327.1, read as the reverse complement.
ATGAATGAGGTGGCGAGAACTGGTTTCGTGGAGGGTAACTTGGTTGCTTTCCATTCCAATAATAGGACCCTAGAGTAGAGGAACTTTGGATGGAATCTGCATCAACATTTTGACTATGTTGGTCAACGTAGTAGCTACTCAGTTGTGGCTGGTACTCAAGGCCTTTCATCCGATACCTATTCTCCAAGCGCTTTTTGCTACAAAGCCTATTTAGCTGATCTCTTAGCTCATCGATCTTCTTGAGGCGCTCAAGTCGATCAAACTTGAATTTGGTTGATGATTTCAGAGACAAATTTCCTTGATTGGGAGACCCACTTGAGAGAGAACTTGATGTCCCATCCATTTGTGACTCGATAAAGTTTTGGATTGACATGAAGTCCTCAGAATCAAGTGAAAGTCCCTGATAAAGTTGATTAGCTCTGTATTTATCTGATCTCTCTTCTTCTTTCTCATTAAATATAGGTGATTTGCAGTGAATCCCATCATTTGACAAGCTTGAGAAACCAACAACAGCTGCATTATCCTCATGTGCACAGTCGGTCACATTGTTATTGCCCATATGGCTCTCCTCCTTTTGTTTATTTCCATCAGCAGTTGGCTCATCTTCTTGAAAACATTGTCCAGATTTGAGATGTCCATCAAATGAAGAAATGGTTCCTTCACATAATTTTGCACTTTCACCATCCAGCAACTGTGGATCCTTATCATGCTCACTATGAATCTCTGCAATGTCATTGTCTGCAACCATGGCATGCTCATTCCCATGAATACAGTTGATCTTGCTGTCATTTTCCAAGAGACCATGCTCCTTTTCTTCAGTTTCATCAGCTGTTAGTTCATTCTGCTGAAAACTCTGACCAGATTTCTGATGCCCATCATCATATGATGAGATGTTTCCTTCACATGGATGTCCACTTTCAGCAACCAGGGAAGTTGGAACCTTGCCATGCTCATTACCAAAATCTCTCTCTGTAATGACCTTATCCACAACCACAACATGCTGCTCCGCTGCTTCTTCTGCATCACTGAAAGATCTCTCCAGTTCTTCAATCAGTCGACCATGAGGATCACTTCGAGAAGCATCATTCATTTTGCTACCTGGAGAAAATCTCCTGCTACCAATTTGAAACTGTAGAGCTTCATTAAGTTCATTGTTGCCAGTTGCATCCAACAAGCTCTCTTCATCATCACTAAATGATAGAGATCTTTCCAATTCTTCAATCAGATCTTCATGAGATTCAACATGAAAACCTTCATTCGGCTGTGACCTCTCCTCCATTTGAATCAATTCATTACAAGACTTGGCCTCAGTTTCCTTACACAGATTGGTTCTTTCATCTAACTCTTTGCAGTTCACATTTTTATTGCTAACAGAAAATATTTGGTCAGTCACACTATCTACCTCCCCCTTCATACTATGATTAGAAATTGCTCCTGGTTCCTCACCTGCAATGTGGACAGCAGCAACATCACTACCAGCATTTCCATCAGATACACAATCATAACTGTAACCTTTTCCCAAGTCTGTATTTTCACTTGTGCCAATATTCTCTACTTTGTCAATCAACATAGGACTAGAATCAGCTCCAGTGCACATATTATGTGGCACTTTGACCATACAACCAGTGTCTCGGATATCTGCATCAGTTGTAGGACATTTCTCCTTATTCTCATCCTCGGTAGGGGTTACGCTCTGTACAGTGGTCGTATTTTGTTCTTGATTTACTGCTTCACATGATTTTGCATCCTTGGTAGTGGAGGGAATGTTTTCCTCCACAGCGTCTTCATTAGGCTGAGCACTAGAAGAGTCAATTTTCTGTCCATCTGAGCAAGCTGATTCGTTGTCCTGAGAGGACCCATTCAAGCTACTTGAAATATTGTCGTGTTCATCAGGTTTGGATCCAGTTTGTGTGACAGACATGAATCGGTTCTTTGCTGCATCATTATAGACTTAATATAAATCAAAACTGTTTTATGCGAAGATGTAAATATTACTGAATCAGCGAATGGCAGAAATTATGAGATTTATACCTCTAAGAACAGCACCACAGCCACCGCACTGGTAGACAGAAATGGATGGATATTCCACAAGAAGCTGGAGGCATTTTGGGCATCTAACGAACCGAAGCTTATGTGCTTCCGCCGACATGATCTTGCCCCTCGCAATAAATTAACTGGAGAGGCTAGAGGTACTTCAGTCAAATGATACTACCATCTATCAAGATTTATGAACACCCTGTTGATAAAAATATCACACGAGTTATGATCCAAAATCAGGCCATGTATGAACAATTACCGAGACTTTTAGCTAGAGGAACAGCGGCCCTGTGTTGTACACATTAGAAATATGATTTGAAGCAAGGGTAGACTGCTAGCAGTGATGTGCCTACTTCGCTTACCAGATTTCAGTTATACCGTAAATCCAATATGTGTGTACAAAATTTGTTAAATCACAAAATGTCTAAAATCAGCAAGGTAAGTTCATAATTTGAAAATGGAACAAAATAAATGGTCCAAAAACAAAGGATCTTATAAATAGATTTTTTTTTTGAGGGGAAGACGGCAGGAGCTCTGCCAATTGCAAATAAGGAGGAGCAGAATTAAAGGTTGTTTTACAAGCCAGCCACGCAACCTGTAGGCACGCTCACAGCTTGCGAGGTTAAAACAAGGGGGGGGGGGGGGGCGGGGAAACCCCAATCTTAAGAAAATGAACTGCAACGAGTAGGAGAAGGCGTATAAGGCTCATCTAGGAACTAAGGGCTTCATCGAACTCTTTGCACAAAGCAATGATGGACTCGACGACCTGAGCAACCATGTTGTAAATGCCATTGAAGATCCTTCCATTTCTCTGCAGCCAGATGCCCCAGGCTGTGTAGATGAAAAGGCCATCGAAATTACGTCTTTGCTCCTTAACTAGCTCCTTCCTGCAAGCCTCCCACCAATCTAGCAATAGCCCCGGATAAAGAGAAAGCGAAGGCATGTGAAGGCCGAGCTTGCTCCAGATGGAGCTCCAAACTTGTCTTGCGAAGGCACAGTCCATGAGTAGGTGATGAGCCGTCTCTGGCTCAATGCCACAAAGGGGGCAGATCTCGCTGTTATCTTATAAATAGATATTACAGGGCTAGTACTACCCTGCTCTATGTTTTCTCACAGCCATGGAATTCTTTGCTATATCATCCTCACCAATATGGGAGAAGAAATCCCCCTCAGTAAATATGAATAAACTATTGCTCAATAATGTGTCACATATCTATACTACTTAAAATATCAATATTGGTGGCGCCCGTTCTACCATACCAACTCTACCACTGAAATTTAACCCCCACAATCTATACTGTTACACCACCCTCCACCCCGTTTCACTGCTGGTTCTCTCCAAATTTCAAAATCACCATACTTGTTAAATAAGAAAAATCATAAAAGTACTACTTAAACTAAGTATGTGCTTACTTGAGTTAATAAGCTAGAAACACAATTTATCCCGTTGCAACGCACGGGCTCTTGGCTAGAGTACTCCACTGTGTTCTTAACCAAGACAAGCCTAATAGAGAGCTCACCGAGATTTCGCAGGCCTTCTAAATTGGGCCAATGGAGCGGGCGGTAGCCGGTTGTGGCGGCGGCTGCCGGCGGCCGCCGCACTAAGCCTGCGGGCACCGGGAGGGCGGCAGTCCGGCCGTCGCAGCGCGGCGGGTGGACGGGGAGGGGCTGCGGCTGGTGGGGACGGAGACAGGGAAGGCGGCCTGCGACGGCGGCGGCGGCGGCGACGGGGAGGGCGGCGCGGCGGCTGGGCTAGTCGAGACCCGCGGGCGGCCGGGCGCGATGCAGTGCCTCAAGAAGTGCCTTGCGTTGGCTACGGAAAGTGTGCTGAATAGAGTAAACGAACTAGTACTAGTTGCAAAATTGCAAAGGCAATTCTTTTTCAAGTGTTAGCTTAGCTGGTAATTAAACAAAGTACTGCTTCATACTCCTACTTACGAGAGACCTCAAGGACTATTATTATATGTAGAACTAGATGTCCTGCATAGCATTAGATAATGTTGTTGTTTTCTTCTTTCTTGTTGATTTAAAAAAATCAAATCTTGATTATGAATCTAAACAATGTTATGTCCATATTTATAGTAGAATTAGATTTATTTTGTAACGAGAGAAAGATGTACATATTATATATTATAATATGATTGATGGGTTGCTGCTGATGCTAAACTTGTACAAATTGAGAGAATGGTGTGTTTCTTTAAGACCACAGCTAAATCTACAGGTTGTAAGCTCTAGATTTATTTTTATTTTCTTATAAAATAGAAAAAGATGATGTACTCCATATCAATGCAATCATAGATCCAGATCAATAGATTTCGGAATTAGAAATACCCCGTTCTAAGCAATCTTAGATTTTAAGTTATGTGTCGGTGCGTACTGTTCATGTCCTTACCATCTCTAACTTCTCACGATTTTGACGAGCGTGATATTTCAACCATACTCCCCGTAGCTAAGCTCGTCCTGGCCATTTTGTTGAGGAGGCAATTGTTTCTAACATTGATGCAAAAACATGTGTGTAAACAAGGAAATAAATAAATCATGTGGAACAAAGAGAGATTGTTCACACCCACACACAATACACATTTCGCAGGAATTTTCAGGATTCCGTTCTTTTTTTTGTTTGTGCCGTATAATAGCCGAAATACTTCTCTGTCTGAGACCATCCTTTTCGTTACGACCTCAAATTTCTGACCAAGTCCAAAAAGAGCAAGGCTAATAGAAGCGCTCGCCGCTTACTCCAGTAATTGCCACATCTGCTATAGCCATGGTAAAAAGTTAATACATACAACAACAAGTAGTTTATCCATCTTTCTTTAGTTGCAATAGTCTATTATTTATTTATTCTATCTTCTCTCTCATTCTACATCACATCTTCATTTTGTATGGTGTAGAAAACATGCAACGGGTCTCACATTTTTTGGAGATTGTGTGACGCTAGCGCTTAATTAATCGCCGGCTGATCCTCTCTCTCATCAACTTTTTGGCCAACGCAGCCTTTGGATTTATTATTGCCGGCTCTTCAGCCCCTATTATACTTGCTCTGACTCTTATCAGTCTTTGGGCCACACCAATTACCAAATGAATCATTGGGCCGCATTAGTGGGCTAAATTAAGGTAAAATTGCAAAAACCATTTGATGAACCATTTTAAGTTTGAAATTCCACCTCATACAATTTGTCGATCAAATTTATGTAAACATCACCATGGCCGACTTACATCAAACCAAAACGAAAATAATGTCAGGGAGTAACTGAGCTGTAAATCAATCATTCTCAGACCTGGCCGCTGTTATAGCCATCAAAGCCGATCCGACACCAAGGATGCTACATCAGCAAGGAGCCTCTAAGCAATGCCTCCAATACCATAGCTATTCCATACATCTAGAACTAGGAAAGTCTACCCAAAGACATAAAAGTGTGGGAGGGGCAGTAGCGATATCACCTGTAGGAAGGTATGTGGTGCCCATAGGCCTCACCAATATCAGTGCTCTTAGCGTTGACAAGGCCGACCCCAGATATATGGCGTTATGAAAATGATCTCCTCCTTGGCATCAAGTGACATTAGTGGCTTTCCCAAGGACAATATTGATGATGAAAGTAGGATCCGAATCGGTGAAAGGTGGCTAGAGAAGGTGCTTGAACCTTCGCAGCCCAGATCCAGATGGTGACGATGGCAGAGGAGCCATCGCCTCCCCATATTACCCTGCCTTGAACGCATAATATCGACCGTCTCGCCTCACCGTAGATCGGTGCAGAGACATGCTGGCTTCCCGTGCCTCCATCTCGCCTATGTGCAAAGAGGAACACCGCCGGTTGACATTCACATTTACCATGTTGCAAGGAATGGATTCTTAATAAGTCAAGAAATGAAAGGACAAATGGTTTGCATGTTATGGATTACTAGATGGGTACCCCGTACGTTGCTGCGGGAGAATTGTGTGATAAAATAGTTAGATATGAGTTGTAAAAAAAATATCTTATTTACTATATGATTTTCTTTCATGTGCTTGTATATTTTGTACCTTGATCAATTATTCAAAAGTTATAAATGGTTGAGTTATTGGTGTGGCTTTTAGGGAGAAGAGATGCAATTTACACCCTTGATGAATCATCCAAGGGCTAAAAACAATTGAGATGATGTGGCTTTATGAGAGAAGAGAGAATTAGTATTAATTACATTTAGTGGGGATGAGCTTTATAGATATATAGGATATAGGATTGGGTCCTGTTTTTAATTTAAGGAATTGTTATCTCAGATCCATTGGAAAATGATGTTTTGTATATGTAGCTTTATTCTTGATAGTATACAGATTGATACATCATATGTACATTTTAAACATGCCTGTATCAAGCTTCTGAATTTGGGTTTATTTTGTATTTATGCATACCTTGCCGTACCTTTTTACCAGTTGTTAATGTATTATCATTCCAACAGCTGATCATTATAATTCCAACAGCTATACTTGTGTTTGCCAACAAGGGTAATTGGTTGTTCAAAAATTGGTTTTTGCTTCAGTTTACTTTATAGACTGTAAATATTACATAAAGCTCAGTTTCATTTGAACATTGCCAAGTATATCACACTAATCACATAAGATCATTACAACAATCATATCCCATTTACTTGTAATATATACGTTGCCCACCTTAAACTAATATTTAATGAAATATGGGTGTTATCTTGGAGTTATGATTTTTTATCGTGCTTTCATAACAGGGAGCAAATTGGGACCCAGAAGGACATACTGCGTCATTATCCTTTTCTAACTCAATAAGACCGGGCTGAATTCCCTTCTCATCGAAGCCGCCATCTTTGGATAAGCACAAGTACCCTCTCTCACTACAGCATTTATACATGAAGTTATGCTATTTGGTTTATTGGCTGTGTTTAGGCTGTGTTTAGATTCAAAGTTTGGATCCAAACTTCAGTCCTTTTCCATCACATCAACCTGTCATACACACATAACTTTTCAGTCACATCATCTCCAATTTCAACCAAAATCCAAACTTTGCGCTGAACTAAACACAGCCTTAGATCCAAAGTTTGGATCCAAACTTCAGTCCTTTTCTATCACATTAATCTGTCATACACACACAACTTTTCAGTCACATCATTTCCAATTTCAACCAAAATCCAAACTTTGCGCTGAACTAAACACAGCTATTGTCTGAATCATCAACATTGTGTTGTGTTCATTGACTTGAGAAGTTGAGGTGCCCATCTCCTACCAGTCGAACTTCGGCTGTGTTTAGTTCAGCGCAAAGTTTGGATTTTGGTTGAAATTAGAGATAATGTGATTGAAAAGTTGTGTGTGTATGACAGATTAATATGATGGAAAATGACTGAAGTTTGGATCCAAACTTTGGATCTAAACACAGCCGAATCCTGAATTTCCTCTCTGATTGTCAGGTAACAACAGTACCAGTACCTACCATTCTACACTCCTGACGGAACATATTCTACTGAAGTCTTAAATTCTATCTTAACCGATGTTGACTAACCACATTTGCAACTGGTTAGGAAGTATGTTTTGAAAGAAATACGAGCTTGCTTTACTGATCCAGAGCGAGGTCAAATGAAGTGAATGAATAAGGAGCGAGCAATGCTCCCATCTCCTCTGAAGCATCTGGCAGCTCGCTCGTTACCGGCACGACCTGCATGCTTCGTTCACAAGATACTTTAGAACTTAGACGAACTCGCCAACAACTGAGAATGAAAGTGATTCTTTCTGCATAAAACTTCTCTAGAAATTGTAGGAAACAATTCCTGATATAACCAAATAAACAGGTTCCTGGAAAGCTTACAGATAAACCTACAAAGGTGATTGCTAGACAATGGAAGACATACGGCTTGGCGGCTTGCACATGCGCTGGCAGACTAAAATTTGTAATTGCTAAATCCAGTGCATGGTAATGAAACGAATAGCTTGTGATAAAAGCAATGGTTGTCTTACCTTGTTTGGTTCACTAAATGAATCTTCATCCAGCACGTTGCCGGATGTGACAACAGCTTGAAGATATTGTGAGGTTCACAGTGTTTGGCCCAAAGTTTACTATCTACAGATCTTGTGAAGATGAATATATGTTCTAAAATCCAAAGTCCAAACAGATGTTATGCAAGCATGCAGTGGTTCAATCAGTTTATATCGTTGTAACTAAATCATTCAAAACATTTAGGGGCTTGTCTAATGAATCGCTGCAATGGTATTGGTATGTAAGTTAGGAGAAACTGGAATTGTTAACTACCTTTACTCTCAGAAAGATATCTGAGTGTCTTGCCAGGTGATTGCAGATGCAGCCAACGCATCAGAGTAGCCAGAACTGATCATAATCGGATGAATCACAGAACCACTTGATTCACGGAAATATTATGTCTGCATCCAATAACTATGAGTTCCATACTGTTGCCAGGAATTGAACACAATTGCATCTGGATTCCAGCTGATCATAACATTCAGATCTAGTCAAATTCACGAACTTGTGACCAACAAGAATGTTATAAAAGAAAACAGTGCAAAGCCAAAGGTATTAGCATGCGGTCATTGTCATTTACGAAGAGTGGTGCATAAACTTGCCATCTGAACAACATCACTGCAAAGAAACAGGACAGATACTTCTAGTATATTCATGATAGAGTATTAATTTTTGCTGCTCACTACTAGTATTTACAATATCAATATGTGCATATTTATTATCTTGTAATTTCTGAACAGATTTTTTCCCTTTGGTTCAAATTTGATTATCTGAATAGGGTCATAAACTCTTAATTATCCATGGCAATATTGACATTTGTCCTGGAGAAGTCATGAATGATCTAAATACAGCCACATGCGTGATTCAGTTAGCCCCAAGAATCTGGAATGAGAGATTGATCCAAAGAGAGGAAGGAAAGTGAGAGGTATCACCTATTTTTCTCTAACCCAGTAAGGAAAGCAGCCTCAACCAGTGAAGCAAGAAGTCTTCCATTGCTAGCATCCTTTCATTCATTAACAGCATACTCACTGACAAATACCTGGAACAAGGTCACAGCATAGCCATTTGTAGCATACTTACTGTATATGCAATATCGAGATGCAAGAGAAGTAGAGAATGATACAGATAAACAAAGCCTGCTAAAGTGTTGTGACACTACTACATTATCATTAATGGAATCTGCACATATAATATTATGACTTCAATATAATTTCTAAAGTAATTTAATAAACAAATACGCTGATATAATTTCTGAAGTAATTTAATAAATAAAGATGCCTACTCAGGTAGAATATGGAAATAAACAATGTCCTAAAAATATTCTACCAAAGTTAGGAATGACAGGTACAAGCAAGACCAACCTTTATATAAGTATTTTAAGGATGTATCTATTGCCAGAATAAATAAAAAAAAAAGCCATGATGGCCAGGGATTCCAGACCATCCAAACAAGGGCTAAAACATTAAACATAAGTTAGGCCCAATATGTGATATCATGAGAAAAAGATTAGCGGCACTGGTATAGATCTTAACAAAACACAATGAGAAGTCTCTTAGAAGTCATGAGATATAATTTAAACAGTGAAAATGGAAAAAATATTTGGAGGAAAGAAGATTACATGGAAATCATACAAATCAGCAGGATGGTCAAGTGGCCTAGATGATCCATCAAAGTTTGAAATCATTTGAATGTCTGGATAGGCCTTGGATATAGCATCATAGAACTTGAGATAGTCTCCTGTACAATTGGATTAGAAACCATCATGGACAACTTGGAGGCAACTAGGATGTCTTCATTCTGGAGGTTATGATCAATTATAGCTTCATGTGCAAAGAAAATGTGTCCTCAGAAACTGGTAAGATAAATAAGCGGTTTAAGATATGCAGATCAACAGAAAACAATCATAAATGATAAGAGATTATATGTTAATTACACTTGGCCATCACATCATTTTAGCCTATAAATGTGCCTAAGTTATTGAAACCAAAGGAAAACAACTATGGAATATTGGCATTGACAACAAATGGGATCATTGATATGTCAAACTGTGATTAATAAAAATTATACCTTGGTAAAATTCCTTCCCACAATCTTCATTTGCAACATACTTCACGGGAACCGTTCAGATTGCCCCATTGCAGCTCTAACAGAGCCCAGTGTTGATTCTGCACTTCCCCTTGCAATTCAAGACTATCCAATACATCATATTCCAAACAACTGCATTGTTACTATCACTGAAATATGAAATTCACTGATCAACAAAATAAAATAATCATGCAAATTTGACATCAAGATGTAATTGTACACAGCACGAGCTGAGTAGAGATTTGTGTATGGAAGAAATTGCCGCACTCCTCAATCAGCAAGTTTTCAATTGCTTTGAGGATCTTCTGACCTCTGTTGGCTCTTTAAGAAAAAAAACTTCCACTAGAGAAATGATAATTGTATTTATGATAGACCAGTCCAAAGCATAAATTACTGCCCTTAAATCTTCATTGGAGCTATCTCTGCAGTGAAAATAAATCAGTGTTGTACATAAAAAATAGATCTGTGGAACAGGAACAAAGGTTGACAACTGATCCTGCTCAAGCACCTCCTCCTTGTTAGCTGCTAAAGCACCATGATGCATTCATTCTTTCCCTGGGTGCAGACTAGTCACTCTTCAGGACAACTGAATTTCTTAGCTTGCACAATCAGTACATTCCTCAGCAGATGATGCTCTACCACTGACATCTCAAGAGTAGCATACCATTATCAGCAACTCTAGTGGTGACATCATTAGGTCAACTTATGTACTCGTGTAAAGAATGTCAGAGATTAAAAATGGCTAGTTCTTTGACAAATGCCACTTTGAGCTTCCAACAAGGCATTCGGTATTTGTCTGGCACATGTGATTCTATGACTCGTTACTGCTTTCCTGATTGTGCTCCTCAGAAAACCAAAGTGGACTGTCCATTTCATCAACGCCACAACATCCTGACAAAATAAGCCCTAGCATTTTCCTTCTTACATTGTAGACAGGGTTAGGATGAACCAGGCATCCCTTACTGTAACTCTCTCTAAGAAGGACAGTTTGTGTGCTTCCTTTGGTTGAGATGTAGAAAATGCCAGGGTGCTTAAGAATAAGTTCCCGCAGGTTTACCTCCATTTCAAAAGGTTTTCTGAAGTGTGACAGCCTCTCAAGTGGTATCATCTTTTCTATTGTCAAGCTTAAAAACTCATGAAGAATGCCAACAATACGTTTCTCGAGCCGCTCGATATTGCGGATTGGATGCAATTCATTCATCTCATAAGCCTTAGTGTAGGGAAGCCTCTGCCAGTTCCCAAGCTTTCCCCTAAAACCTTTCTCGATCTTAAAGCCGGTTGGAAAGTTAATAGGAAAAGCATATTTTGTCTCAGATTCAGCTAACCATTTTTCTGTATATTCCTTTGCTCTCCATTCTTCAACATCAGCTACAGCAAGATTTTCATCCCTAGTGATCAATGTCAGAGTATCAGGGGAACTTAGAGAAAAATCAGACTGATGGTTTGGTAGTATAGAGCACCTATAATCATCAGGCAGGCCAAGTTCTCTTCTTACGAGCCACAATGCATGCATATTCAGGGTTCCATCCTTCGATAGCATGAGAAGCTTCTTGAGCCGCTTAGCAATAGCAGGCTCATTTTCCCTGATGGCAGCATCTTCTTGTGCAATCAATTCAGACATTTTTGGGGTGACCTTACAGCATTCATTTCTTTTGATTGGGTGCACATAAATGTCGAAAATGTGGGGATATTTCTTGAGGAAAGCGCCTATCTCAATGTTCAAGCCGACCTCATGTCTCCACCTGGAGAGGAGTTGGAGAGATGCATATTTGTTCCTCTGCTGAGATATCAACTCATGTAAATCCAAAGCCAGCCTGAGGTTCTTCAGTTGAATCATCAGCTTGTCCAGTTTATGATCCCTTGTTCTGCCCTCCAGACGAGTTCTTGCTGAATCAACTGGCTTTTTCCACCTCCTCTGTATGGTACAATTATAAGGACCATGCTGGTATACCTCATCCAATATGTGCCTTCTCAGGGGAAAGACACACAGATTTCTTTGACCAAACAATATAGATGCCATTCAGTTGTATATTCAGATCCAGACCTTAGAGCACAGAAAACACCATCGGCATGCAAAAATGGTTATGTGAATCAATGTCGACTTGTCAATCTGCAACAAAGAAATTCGATGCATTGTTATCTGTAATACCAAAAAGATGAACTAACTTGTCATGTAGAACTACAACCAAATATTGAAGACTGTTTTCTTTTATTATTGTTTCACAAGGTCGTGCAAAATAGCAAAGAAGAGCAGGATGGCACTCAATTTTGAAACAAGAAAGTGATAGAACCTGAACCTTAACCTTGCTAGGCATTTCATCGAACAGCATGCGCTCGAGGTGGAGGAAGTAAACTCTTAACTCTACCAGGTGGAAGGTCGTCAAACACACACCACGCGGACAATAATGTGGGTGATGCGGACGAGAGTAACGGCGACGAGAGGGATCAACGATTCTCTGCTTTCCCCTAGCCCTTCTGCTTGGCTGCTAGCTAGAATTGGGGAAACTGGAAAAGGAGATCGAACCGGGGTGCATCACCTGTCCCCCGCTGATTCGCCTCGGCTCTCTCGTCGCCAGGCCCGCCATGGCATGTTCGCCGGAGCTCCACAACTGTCTCCGGGGAAGAGAATGGGAGGAAAGCGAAGAGACGGCCAAAAAATTAGATGAAGTCACCCTTGACCCTCGTGCGAAGAGTTCACACCCCCACGGCGCGGTTCACCGGTGCCGTGGCCTACAGAGAAGCCGTCGGCGGCGGGGAAGAGGGTGGTTCGGCAAGGCGGCAATGGCGCCGCCGACTGCGGATGGTGGGAAGAGGTCGGCGGTGGAGCACGGGGCGGAAGCGGCGGCTGCAGCGGGAGTAAGCCTGCCAGTGGGCTGTGATCCAATTTGAATCCACCCCAACCCACCTCATGGAATGGCATGCCAAACCAACTCACCCCATTTCCTCTCCTCCAAAATCCAAACCAACCCACCCCACATCAGATTTCAGTCCAACCCACCCCAAACCATTGCAGAAAAATGGGTTCGGTCCACTTCACTGGAATGGATTCAATCCATGGATCCCAGCTACAATATAGAGGGCTTGGAGCCATTACGCCTTTGATTCGCTCGTGGATGTTACGTGAATATTGTGCTGCTCCAAAGGAGCCCATAAACACACCTAATACTGCAAGTTACAAACATGATCCTCCACAGAGCAAAACAACTGCACAACTACTACGTCAACTAGCTAAATGGCTACATGATGCAGAAGAAAGCATAAGACAATCAGGGAAGGATTGGGTTAACTTAACTCAATAACTCCAAACATACTACTCCTGTGAAACAAAATGTGTAACAAACTGAAGAATGCAACATACTAGAACATACTGGGTGTTAGTCCACATATGCATATCTGAAACGAAATGCTTCAGTCCATTATATGCAGAAGAATTCAGACATGCAACCTGTTTGGTTCATAAACACAGACAGAGTACTAAGGGATCAGTCCCATGCATCTCTGAAACAAAAATGCAGAATGCAGAAAAATGTTGTAACGATGTTTTCCCTTCTCAATTCAATTCACACCAGAATCCAAAACGCAACAAAAATCTTCCGAAATACAAATTCATGGCCAGGGAAACATTCCAGATCGATCAAGCAGAAAATCTGCAATCCAGTCTCTTGGATTGGAATCACATCAACAGAAACACACCAGCTTTCTTGCGGCGGTGGCAGCGCTCGGCGCGGGCGGCGCTCGGCGGTGGCAGCGAACGGCGGTGACGGGGCTCGGCGGTGGCCGTGCGCGGCGCTGGCCGCGCGAGGCGGTGGCGGCGCACCGCGCTCAGCTGTGCGGCGTGGGGCGGTGGCGGCGCCTCTGCGGTTGCGGATGGTGTCTAGAGTTTGGAGTGGAACGGGAAATGGTTTGGTTTGTTTTGGGGGCTGACGCATATGCTGAGTCTATGGATTGTCTTCTCAGACCAACCCGCATCCACTCCAGCACAAACCACAATTCTTCACAGGTCAATCCGCTTCAATCCAAAATTAATATCAACCCACTTAAATTGTCACACCCTGAAGTTCTTCTCCCAACCCTAAATCAAATTAATAAATGGTCTCGAGAAATTACCTGTGTAAAAGCAAGAGAGAAACCCTAATTGAATTAATGCAAATAATAATCGGAAATGGCACGTGGGATTTTTCTTGAGTTCTACATGTCAAAATATGCTAACAGGATTTTTAGTGGAATTTTCAGAGCTCTAGAAATAATTTTGAAAAATTAAAAATGAGCATGAGCAATTATTTAATCCCTGGAATTCATTTCTTTTTTTTCTTTCTCTTTTTCCCCTCCTTTTTCCTAATGGGCCGCCAGCCCTTTCTTTTTCCCCCTCCCCCTTCCCGAAGGCCACGGCCCAGCAGCCGCCCACGCCTCCTCTCTCACCCGGGGTCGCCGATAGGTGGGGCCCAACTGGGGTACCTCCAGCCGGCGTCCGCGCTTGCAGCCGCCGCCCCGCAACCGCCCGCTCCCGTGCCTCCCGGGCCACGCTGCCCACGTCGCCGCCTCCCCCGCGTCTCCCGCTCCCCCATTACCCATCTCCTGCTCGCCCGCGCCCACGGGATGGCCGGGATTCGAACGAATCCTGCCTCTCTCTCCTCTCCCACTCCCCCATGTCGGTCGGCGATTCCCGCCTCTCCCGGCCACGTCCAGACCCCTCCTCCCCTATTTAAGCACCACCGCCCCTCCCTCTCTCTTTTTCCCCATTTCGCTGAGCTCCCCAGTGCCCTTCTTCGCTCTAGCACCGTGCACCCGCCGCCGCCACCGCTTTTCCGCTCTCCGGCCGCCGCTAGCCGTCACTAGCCGCGGCGTTGAGCCTCGCCGCCGACGCCACTGCGTTCGCCATCGCGTGGAGCACCCCGGCCACCGCTCGATCGAAGCCATCCGTCGCCGGAACCCCATCCGCCCCGTCCGCCGGTGAGTTCGGCCATGGCCGCCGCCTTCAGCCGGCGTCCCCGCCCTCTATGATCTCTCTCTCCCTCTCTAACTTCTCCCATTTTGCTCCTTAGGTCATCCCGGACCCTGACTGCCGCTCGTCGACCTCCCTCCATCGTTCCTCGTCGCCGTTCGCCATCGTCTCCCTCCACGCCGGTCGGACCCCTTCGGTGAGGCCGCCCCCTCCTTTTTTCCCTCTCTTTTCTCCTGGTAGCGCCGCTGCTTAACCGCCGCCACGCCACCGCCGTCCGCCGGTCGCCGCCAGTGCCATGCCGCCACCACGCCATGGCCGCCGGGCCGGCTTGAGCCACCCGTGCGCGCCGGCCACGTGTCGCCCCCTCCGCCGTCCGATCCACCCCGAGTGGATCGGGGCCATCCATCCGGCCGCCCGCGTGGTCGCCACGTGGCCACCCCGTCGGTGCCACGTCGGCGCCACGTGTGCGCCACGTGGTGAACCTCCCCTCCCCGGTCCCGTGGACTTGGTCCACCATGGGCCAGCGCCCTTGAGCCTATGTCTTGTGGGGCCCGCCTGTCGGCACCACCCTCTCCCTCTCTGATGACGTCACCAGGGCTAATAATTGCATAATAAATTAATTAAGGATTTTTCTGTTTATAGTAAAAACACAGTGAATTTTTCTAAAATTTATAGAAAATTCATCCGTGCTCCGTTTAAGCCCATTCAAGTCTCAGTAAATCAAGAAAAATGTAAAGAATCCATTAAAAATGGTTTTCTTCTCTGTTTCAATAGTCTTATAGCATGTTTGCGTTGTTTGCCTTGTATGTCGCGTAGATTCCGGCTCTCCTGACGCTCCGGTGTACTTCGAGATAGTCGCTGAGGTCCCTCCAGCCATAGAGCAAGGCAAGTCATGCTTGTCACTTGAACATGTTGATCCCATATTGCAAATGCTCTATTGATTTCCTTTAAACACTGCATTGTTTTATAATGATACCATGGGATGATTACCTATTGTCTCGGCCATACTATTTATTACCTTGTTCCTTTGTTAGCTTGGGGATGTAACATGACTAGATGTTAGCTTAGGGATTGCTTAGCCATGCTTAGTTCAACTAGCACACAATGGGGGAATTACATTAATGTATAGATTTCAGATTCTAGTATTGGTGTTGGACTAGTACCATCGCTCTGGTGTTGGTTAATTAAAATATATTAAATGGTGGGCTGTGGGTGCATGGTTTTGATGGTCGCGCCCATGGCAATTAAGGACCGGTTCGCGGGAAACCCTGGAAGAATTCCTCATACTTACCACAAGCCAGCGTGGGCAATGGCTGGGCTTGTAGTGTAGCTTTCCTCTAGCTGACGCATCTAGGCAAGGGTGGGCATGATGGAGTAGGATGGGCCCTACGACGGCCTTTGTCGCTTCCGGATTCACCTAGGTACGAGAGGGGACTGCCCGCTACCTTGCGAGGAGTGGGGGTGAAACCTGAGGTGTGGTGTGTTTGGTTAGAGGGGGTTATGCGAAGGGTCCTGTCACGGCCTCTTTCCGGTATGTCGTGGTGGTATGTCGGCGCACGGTAACGTATCGTGGGGCTGTGTCTTGTGGGTACAGTTGTACACCTCTGATCAGAGTAAAACTATTCGAATAGCCGTGCCCGCGGTTATGGGCGGTTAACCAGATTCACTGTGATTAGTCTCACCCCTAGTTGGTTAATGGAACTGATTAGTGCAGGTGGTGGTTTGGGCCTGTCTCAACATGGTGTAGCGTTGAGCAGTGATTGGTTTAATATTGGTTAATTATTACAACTGTTTTACTGCATTCAACTATTGTTTATAAATGCCAGCTTTATGCAAATGATCCCCTTTAGCCTTCCTTTTGGTTATATATTGCATCATACCCTCTGTTCCGGTATGACTTGCTGAGTACAGTGGGTAGTACTCAGTCTTGCTCTATCTCCCAACCCTTAGAGTTCGAGTATGCGTCCGATGGTGATTTCTTCGAGGAGTAGGCTTCGTCCGTGCCATCGAGGATGCCTGTGGAGTGGTGTTCCCGCTGCAATCCTAAGTCAAGGCTTAGCTCTAGTTATCTTTAATTTTCCATTGCATTTATGTAAGACTTTTATAATGTTTGTAAGACGTGGATCTGTATGTCAACTTTGTTGTTTGTGTACCCTGGCTGGTCCTGGACAGGGATTTTAATGCACATTCTGCTTGGAATTCTATTCGGGAATTTCTGGGCGTGACATAAATCCAACCATCACCATCCAAATCAGCATCCAGCCCATTTCACCCAATCAAACCCGCCCCACTGGCAGGCTTAAGTGGGAGGAGGCGGCGTGGAGGCACGCGGCGTGCGAAGCTCGAGAGAAAGAATGTAAAGTTTATGTTCCGTAAATGACTGAACTACGGAGGTAAAGCACATCACAACTACAATGAAGAAGACCACTGAAGAATTCTAGAAGATAAATACACAAGCAGCATCAAAGTAGAGGCCTAGAGGGACAAGACCAGACGACACCTTGCTAGTTGAGTATGAGTGAAACCATCGTATAAGACTTTGTATATCTAACCGTATCATTTCCAGGTTAACCCTTTTACGGGAAACAAAACTGAAAGTGTAAATAGAGTGCTATGTGTAAGTGGGTCCATCCATTGGATGGGCTAGGCTTTATGGTTGACTGTTACAAATTTTCTTTGTGCTCTTTTTGTACGCAATGAACAATCAACACCAAGACTACAGAAGAAAAATCAAATTTGTTTAATAAGTGACCATGTTTTTGTGAATAGGACAAGAATCACTGAGTAATATACTTAGATGTAAGTGCACTAGTAATATGCCTGTACTAACGTTACGGTAATATTTCATAAGACAATGGTGATAAACAGAAAATTCCTTCTGAGAATGAAACAACTTTGTAGTGTAAATGAAAATGATGCTGACCAATTAATTATACTTGTCCTCATATCATACCGATTTACACACAAAACTTGCTAACACATAAAAGTCATTGCATGGTCAGTTTTGCTTGAGCTATCAGAAGGGTTCTCTCAAAAATAAGTGTAGCACATACAACAGTAGTAGAGACCAATCATAATTTACAGGATCATTGACATGTAATTACAAGGGCTATAGACATGCTTTCTCCTTTTCTTGCCTCTAGAAATAGGAACATTGATTCAAAAGAATGGTATGCTAATAGTTCACCAATCCTACTCTGCCAAGTTATTCCAGGATTGATGACTTTAAAGATAGTCTCATTTCCAAACAACATCTTTTTAAGGTGTTGGAGAGGTTGTCGTAAAACTACAGACATTAAAAAGTACGGGATTCAGTACGAGACATTCAATCAAAGGCTCATAACTGTTCACAAGAAGTGTTTCATATGGCCTGACACAAAGATCAAATTAAAATACACTAATAAAGGATCGGTACAAACATGAATATTGTGAGCAAGGTTGGTATTTTCATTTTACCTCTCTTTGCATATAAGATCACAAAGCTTCAACCATGCAGAAGTGGCTTTTTTAAATCACAACACAGGAGTTTATTGATATGACATCTACCATGTTAATTCGCACACACCGCATACCTTGTTTCATCCCAAAGGGATATTCTCACCAGACGTGCATCTGCATCCTATACTATGTCCTTGAAAAGAAGCAAAACTAACAGAGGAAGCAAACACCTGAAATTCTATCGGTCTTGATGGGTAGAATCTGGAGCTGGCTTGGTGTACTTATCCGCCAGGAAAATCAACGATGACGGTGCAAAGGGATGTTGGAAACGCCGTGGCGTCAACTCCCCCAACGCGCCGGCGTGCAGCGGGGCGGCGAATGGGGAAGCGGCTGGGAGCGCGACGGCGTGCAGTGGGGCGGCGGATGGGGAAGCAGCGTGGTGAGGAGGGGACGGGGACGCCGGGAGCAGGAGCGGCGGGGCGGCAGCAATGCAGAGCGCAGGGTTGTGGCCTGTGGGCTTGTGGCGGCTGGCGTGATTGAGGACTGGAGTGGTGGAGATGGGCCATGAAGTGACAAAGTGGAATGGGCCCTCAATTGGGCCTAATATTTTTGTGCAGGGAATAAAGCCGCCGCGTTGGGGGCCTAATATTTTTGCGTGGGGCGGTGGCGGCGCCTCTGCGGTTGCGGATGGTGTCTAGGGGGACGCGTCTACAGATCGGACATCCGATTTTTTACGGAGAAATCGGACGCCAGCCCTAGCCTCTGCCAGCGCATGCAGGCACAGCCTGCACAGTATGGAACAAGATTCTCTGAACAAATTCAGCCTGCCCGCACAGAATGCATATATACTAGTAACCACAGTTAGGGTGGTTAAGGTTTTTAAGCAAACTTTAAACTATTTTTTCTCTTAAACTATTTATCCAAATCATGATCCGATTGTACCATTAAATTCGTTGCAATTAATTTTTTAAAACAAGACCACACATGGATATATTCTGACGAAAATTTTTTTAGCTTATTATTGAATTATTTTTAAATGTTGCACGATGTTCCAACAAGTATATCGGAATTGTTTCACTAAGTAGATCGAAAATGTTTCAATCGTTTAAATTGGGTGTTGTTTCATCTTTTATAAAAAAAATGTTTCAGCAAATATTTGATCCATATATAGTGAAACATTGTGAGTACACTAGGCGAAACATTTTTTGTGGAAAAAAAAACGAATTCTCTTAATAGAGGGTTTCCAAAATATATGGGTGATTTGTTGCAAAAGAATGTTCCAATTCACTACAACATTAGATCTATACATAGTGAAACATTTTTTGTGAAACAAAAAATGAAACGAATTCCCTTAATAGAGGGTTTCCAAAATATGTGGGTGATTTATTGCAACAGCGCGTTCCATAATATCAAAATCCACTGCAACATGTAATCCGTACATAGTGAAACATCATGAGTACACTAGCTGAAACATTGTAAAAGTACTGGTTGAAACATCAAAAGAGACCATATGCAACATTAAAAAAATCAATAAAAAACTAAAATATTTTTTTGTCGTAATATAATCATGTGTGGTCTTGTTGTAAAGATTTAATTGTAACAAATTTAGTGGTGCAATCAGATCGTAGATTAGATAAATAGTTTACGAGAGAAAATCTTTTGAAGAAATGAGAGATGTGAGCATGTGGGGAAAGATTCTTTGAATGTAATGGCAGGCACATGCATGTCCGATTTTTCTCCCCTCCCATCGGACGCCCGACACCCAGCATTATCGGTGTCTAGGGTTTGGAGTGGAATGGGGAATGGTTTGGTTTGTTTTGGGGGCTAACGCATAGGCTGAGTCCAGGGTTTGTTTTGGTTTGTTTTGTGCATGGAATAAGTCCACATTGACTCCCTTAAAAGTGACGCGGATCTAATCTGTGACCCTCAATCGTAAAACCGGATAGAACAACTCCCTGAACTATCAAAACCAGTGCAATTTGACTCTCCCAGCGGTTTTCGAGGGTGGTTTTCCTGACGTGGCGGTGTTGACCTAGTATTCATCCCATCGTGGCGCTTACGTGGCATTAGAATTAAAAAAATATCGGTGGGACCCATTTGTCATTTACAAACACAAAAGGTTGTGGGCCCTACTGACATGTGGGGCCCACATGTCATCTCTCTCTCTCTTCTTCCTCCTCCCCCTCTCTCCCTTCTCTCTCCACATCTTGATCCCCTTTCTCTTCACCTCGTGACGCAGTCGGCAAGCAGGGGCGTTCTCGCGCCGGTGGCATCGATCCGGAGATGGTCGGCAGGGAGGGGCACCATCGTCGTCACTGCAGAGGGGGAGTCGGAGGTGTCTCGCGATGCGGTCGGCTGGGAGGGGCGCTGGCAGCGTCGATCCGGAGCTGGTGAGCACCGCCGAGGCCGAGGGCGGGGGGCTTCATGAAACCCCGCGGCGGCAGCGGCGGGCGCAGGACGTCGACGACGGAGGCGCTCTATGAGCAGGAGAGGAACTCGGCGAGTCGAGTAGCGGCCCCGGCAATGTGCGGCGACCTCGGTGGCGTGGGTGGGGAGGAGGGAGGTGGAGGAGTGAGGAGGCAGGTCGAGCGGCGGCTCCGGTGGCGTGCGACAACCCTGGAGCGGAGACTGCTCTCGCTGGTTGTTGTGACGCTTACATCGGGCGTCAGGCGCCCCGCTGGTCCCACCGGTTGCAGTGACACTGGTCCCACTGGTTGCGGTGACGCTTCCGCCCAGTGCCAAGCTCTGTCCCGCTGCCATCGCCGTCCACCACCAGTCGCCGACTCGTGCTCCATCACTGCCATCTGCTGGCGCCACCACCCTAGAGCCCCTTCATCGAGCTTCATCCTGTCGGTGCCTCCTAGAGCCCCTAGAGCATGGCCTGCTGGTGTCTGCTACTTGCCGTCGTTGTCCTGATGGAGCTCCCGCAAGCGTGGGGCGGCGCGCCGACGGCTCCCTCGAGCTCTGGCTCGTCTCCCTCGATGCCGCCGCCTTCCTGCCCACCGCTGCCACTCCGCCGCCGCTCTGGCCCTCGCTCGCCGAATTGCCGAAGAGGGGGAAAGAGAGATAATGGGGAGAGAGAGGGAGGAGGAAGAAGGGATAGACCCACATGTCAGTGGGCCCCACAAAATTTTCCTTTATGTGAATGACAATTGGGTCCCAGATGTATATTTTTAATTCTAATGCCACCTAAGCGCCACGTCAATTGCAGATCAGGTCAACACTGCCACATAGAAGCCATGTTAGCGAAACCGCTCTTCAAAACCGCCGAGGGAGTCAAATTGCACCGGTTTTAATAGTTCGGGGAGTTATTCTATCTGGTTTTGCGGTTGAGGGTCACGGATTAGATTCGGGTCACTTTTAAGGGAGTCAAAGTGAACTTATTCCTTTTGTGCAGCGGCAATCTGCTGAATAAGGAATACATTCACTTGAGGTCCCTTAACTTATCAACAAATCTGACTTTTGTCCTTCAACCGGAAAACCAGATACAGCGTGTCCTTCAACTGCCAAAACCGATGCAATATAGGTCCCATAACGGTTTGGACATCGGTTTTAGCTGACATGGCGCCTACGTGGCTAATTTGACTCAGTCTTCATCTGACGTGGAATATAAAGCAAAATTTCACCATTTAAAAATCAAAACAAAATATGTGGGCCCACATGTCAGTCAAATAATAAGATTAAAAATAGTAGGACCCACATATTAGTGGGCCCCACTTCCTCCACCTTATCCCCTCTCTTTCTCTATCTCCTATCATTCTCCTTCTCCCCTCTTCCCCAGATGCGGCCGGCACGGATGCCGACACTCCAGCGAGCGAGAGCGGAGGCAGAATTGGGGGAGGCGCGGCGAAAGCTGAATCGGCAGAGGCCGGTGAGCGGGGTCGGGGCGGGGAGGGAGGAGCATCACCGGCTTGGTCTCTTCGCGCACCGCCAGTCGCTGCTGAGCCCGTGGGACCCGTGGTCTGCCGGCGAGCGCGTGCAGAGGGGGACGAACAGCGGCGCTCGTTGGTGGCGGCATCCTGAAGCCGACCTCGCTTTCCCTAACCTCCATGGTTACCCGTCGCCACCACCACCTCACTCCACCATCGCCCACGCTGATTCGCTCCTCTCCTTGGCCTCCCCGCAATCCTCTTAGCACCACCCGTCGCTCTCCCCCCGATACCGCCGATGTCATCTGGAGGGACGCCCTCGCCATCATCCGATTTCGGTGACTGGAGAAGGAGAGCACCCGGCACCATGGTCCTCCACCGCTCCAACTGCCTCGTCGGTGTGCCGCTCGCCAGCCTCCTCCACATCTATTTGTCGTGGACACTTGACTTGCCAATGTGGAGAAGGATCGGCGCGGCGAACGCGGCCAGTGGGGGAGGAACGTGGCGGTGGATCTCGACCGCTCCTATCCCTGCTCCCTTGGATATATTTTTTTCTGATTTTATATTGAAAGTCTACAAAGAAGTTGAGTTTTTGAACTTTCAATTAAAAATTTCAGACGGTTTGAATGAAAACCTTTCTTCAATTAGCATATGCAGTAGCAGCAGGTGTCCTTCGGATTGGGATGTTTTCTTCGGGCAGGTACCGCGCTTCGGTGCCATATACTCCCTCCGTCCAAAAAAAAAGTGAATCAAGAACTGGATGTAACATATTGTATGTCCAGATTCATCGTACTAGGATATATCATATCCAGTACTAGATTGGTTTTTTACGGGACGAAGGATGCTGCAATTTGTACAAGATATTTTTTCCCAACACCATCATCTTGTCAGCTACCCCTCCATCCAACTTGTCAACTACTCCCTTCATCCAAAAGTCTTAATCCAAAAGTTTTAAGCATATTTCATTTTTTTCCAAAGAATATTATTATATTTGTAGTCCCTATGTGCTAAATTAAATTATTAACGGAAACCAAGCAGTCATTTTAATACTAATTGATTGTATGCATGCATATGGTTTCTTTTTTTTATAGGGAGATGAGTTAAATCCTTTGGTTTTGATGACAAAGAAATAGTATGTTTTAGATGGAACATCCATGCTTTTTTAATCTTAACTAGTATCTCTTACACCGTAATTCATTACTTATTCGACCCATCTTAATTCTCACCTTAATTTACTTTAATCAACACCGTCCAAATATTTAATATTAACCCACTCTATAACGTACTCCGGCTTAGAAATTTTCTATTTATCTTATTAATGTGGCAATTTCTAGCATGGTTTGAAATTTTGGTTCTGAAATTCAGGAACCCCACCAAGCAAATATATCTCATCCGAAATTTTTGGATTTTCTAAAATATTTGTGAATTTGGTCAAAATTTATTCAAGGAATTGGCTCTAACTCTATACAAGTACGTCAAAAGAAAAGAAAGGTCAGTGCAGGAAAGACTAACTAATGACCAATGGATAGAAGACATCAAGCACAACCTCATAGTTCAGCTAGTCAAGGAGACCTTGAGGTACTCAACCAAGTTTGGAGTAATGACACCACCCTCATGGAAGGTGTTGACGATACCCTAACTTGGAGATGGACGAGCAATGGGGAATATAGTGCGAGATTAGCCTATATAACACAATTCAATGGAAGGATAAGCTCAGTTGCAGCAAAACTAATCTGGAAGCAATGGGCTCCCTCCAAATGCAAACACTTTGCTTGGCTGCTGCTGCAAAATAGGATTTTGATAACGGATTGACTACATATCAAACAATGGTCAAACAACTATTTCTATCAATTATGTTATAGGAATCTAGAAATAGCTCAACATTTCTTCAAGGATTGTCCTTCTGTACGACATATTTGGGAGAGGGCCCTATGTAGACTGAACTACAATGAAATTGGCCTGGCACATGATGAAAATGAACCGTTGTTAAACTAATGGATCAAGAGAACATATCAAGGTGGGAAAGACAAAGCCAAACAAAAAAAAATCAATCCATATGCTAGTAGCATAGGAAATATGGTGCAAGCGGAACAGACGAGTATTTTGAAATCAAGAAAAAAACCCTGTCGTAGCTACTAGACAAGATTCATGATGAATTCAAACTATGGAGAATATGTGGAGCAACAAGCATTGCGAGAATCGGCCTAATACTCATTGATTAATTAGTGGTTTTTTCTTTTTCTTTCTTTTTTCTTTCTTCTCCTTCTTCTTTTTCTTCCTCTATCATCTTTCCTTTCTCTCTTCCCTCTTTCTCTCCTTCAGCACTGGTGATCATGTAAATACTCTCTCCCCTACTTAATATAATCTTTTTCTTTCCTCTATCGTCTTTTCTTTCTCTCTTCCCTCTTTCTCTCCTTCACCGCTGGTGATCATGTAAATACTTTCTCCCCTACTTAATATAACACAAGCTGTGCTGGCTCGGTTTGAAAAAAGAAAAATTCAAAAGTTGAATAAAAATCTGTTAAAATTTAAAATAGTTTTATAAAAGACCATCCGAATTCTCGAATTTCAGGGTTTAGAAATTGCAAACCCTGTTTCTAGTGTTTAAGAGCATCTCTAATAGATGTACAAAATTAGAACCCCAAAAATCCTCTATTGGGAACAACCAAAAAAGAATTTGGCCTAAAATACACCCCCTTCTCCAAGAGGTGCCTAAAATGTTGGTTTCCAAAATTTTAAAATTTGCCACATCATCATTAGTGGGTCCTTCTAAACTAATTTTATAACAACCAGTGATTGATTGAGTCATCTCCATACTGTTGCTGCATGCGTCCACTTCGCTAGTCCCGTCGTCGGCCGTCCATGCCTTGTGGCATGAGGTGCCATGCAATTTTTTTCTGAGATCACGACGCGCGAGGGGACTAGGCCTGGTCAATCGCGAGATTGCGACTAATCCTAGTCGCGCGTGAAATAACGACTGAGACCATTCACAAGGCTATATGAGACGCATCGATATGATAATGAACGAAGGACACACTGCTGCAGACACACGCAGAGCTGTTCCTCTGTCAGTGCCGGCGGCGTTAGCTTTTCGGTAAGCCAGGCAACGGCAGCAAGCAGCAACGAGCGAGCAGCAACTATTGGTGACAAGCACAAGCACTTGTACGGTGCGTATAAACCATGCTAGCACAGGTAGAAAAATTTTGCTACCAACTATGTTTTGCTTTGTTGTATTTATTTTGTTATGTTTTCGATCTGTCAATTTTTTTATGGAGAAAAACTTAACTTGATATGATGAATAAATATTTGGAAAAACGGAAAGCCTAGCTGATCCTCTACATGAACGTGTCATCGATCTGTAGGTTAATATCCTAGGCGACCCTCAATGTTATGATTTTCCCCGGTTAATCACATTCTTTTTTTAATTTGATCTGACAACATCGCAAGGGGAAAAACCTAATTTGTTTTGACAAATAATGGTTTGGCAGTTGATTTGATCCATGATGAGTCGTCCTCGCTCCTCGTTTCAACGGCTTGTGGATGAATCATCGTCCGATGATGATGATGATTTTTTTTTTTGCTGCGGCACAAATCGTGCATAGCTATTGTCACTCCGCCAATGCTCCAAAACATGGTGGGTCTGTCATGGGACATGAAGTGGTTGATCGCAACAGAGAAGCACGACACTTGAGATTATACCAAGACTACTTTTCTGATAATCCTACCTATGGCCCAGTTTTATTCAGGCGCAGGTTTGTATGTCGTAGATTTTATATGATTTTTTTTGTCATATGCATATATATATATATACATATATATATATATACACACATATATATATATACATATATATATATATACATATATACATATATATATATATATATATACATATATACATATATATATATATATATATATATATATATATATATATATATATATATATATATATATGTCTCATTAGTTATGGTTGCGCAGGAATAGAATGAGTAGGCCTCTGTTTCTCTGCATAATGAATGTGGTAGCGGATCACGATGACTATTTTGTGCAGAAGAGAAATGCAGCTGGTGTAATTGGGTTAAGTTGTCATCAAAAGGTCACTGCAGCAATGCGTCAGTTGGCTTATGGTATAGCAGCAGATGCATTGGATGAATATCTTGGTATTGCAGAAAGTACCGCTATAGAGAGCCTGAGAAAGTTTGTGAAAGCAGTTGTCGAAGTTTTTGAACATGAGTACTTAAGATCACCCAATGAGAACGATACAACTCGATTACTTGAACTTGGGGAGAACAGAGGTTTCCCTGGCATGTTAGGCTCCATAGACTGCATGCATTGGAAGTGGAAAAACTGTCCTACGGAATGTCATGGTATGTACCAAGGGCACGTGCATGAGCCTACAATAATTTTAGAAGCAGTTGCTTCAAAGGATCTCTGGATTTGGCACGCTTTTTTTTTGGTATGCCCGGATCTCATAACGATATCAATGTACTTCATCGATCCCCACTATTTGCAAAGCTAGCTGAAGGCAAGGCTCCTGAAGTGAACTATAGCATAAATGGTCACGATTATACGATGGGATATTATCTTGCTGATGGCATATATCCTTCTTGGGCCACATTGGTGAAGACCATACCAGAACCACATGGCAACAAGAGGAAATATTTTTCCAAAGCACAGGAAGCAGTAAGGAAGGATGTCGAACGAGCTTTTGGGGTTCTACAAGCTCGCTTTGCCATTGTTCGAGGGCCAGCTCGATATTGGGATGAAAAGACACTGGGATACATCATGAAAGCTTGTGTTATCATGCATAACATGATTATTGAAGATGAGGGAGAAGTTGATTGGGAGGAACGATTCCCAGAGGGGGGAGAAAATGTCAGAGTGTCCCATGATGAAATACCTGATCTTGATGACTTTATTCAGACGCACAAAAAAATAAGGGACAACGAAACCCACTATCAACTACGTGAAGAGCTCGTGGAGCACTTGTGGCAGCATTATCCTGATAAATATTGAGGTTTTATATTTATATTTATATTTGAATTACATGTAATAAATAATATATATCTATGAGGATTTGCCAAATTATTTTAATTTGGTCTTCGTGTATTGAATAAATGTTGTACTGTTCGGTTTAAGAATAGTACATGAGAATTAATAATAGTGTACTTCCTTTAACTTGTCAACCTAGTCATAGGTACAATTCAGCTTATATATAATTTGCAAGATATGCATCAGCTTGTCAGCAAGATGACCGATCATTAGTACAAATTTCAAAATATATGAGGCTTCTGACTCTGTCAACAGCAACAAAGACAAAAGCATTACTGACAGCAGGATGAGGGAATTACCCAAGTACTGAATAGACAATTTTGAATATAAATAGTTTGCATTGCATAGACTTAGTAAACTCACCTAATTTAGACACACAAAATAGACACAATTGTGAATATAAATAGTTTGCATTGCACAGACTTAGTAAACCTAGGTAAATTTCTAACAAATCTTCACTAATCTGAACTCCAAGTACGATTGCCACCAAATATTGCCATCTCCTTCCCTCCCATTGTCTGATCTGGTGGCTTCCCTGTTGATAGTAATGAGATGGAGTGAAAATGAATCAGAATACATGTACAGACCAAAGTTCAGACCAAGATTTGGCAGTGCATCATGCAGCATATTTAAAAATATATGTAGTCCCATGTATCAGTGGATCATGCAACATATTTAAGAATCAGATGGTGTAGTGCAGCTGTGCAAAGGCAACATTTCAACAAGATGGACACAAGAACAAGTATATGCATGGACACAGGCACTCAACTGAATGTAAACTGTTATGAAACACAAACCTATCAACCAGAACTGTTCATGCGACGAGAGATGATCTCATCTTGTACACTCTTGTAGAATTGCTGCTGTGAGAGAGGATTGGAAGAAATGTCCATTGTCATAATTCTCTCTTCTTCTAACATCCTCTTGAACTGTATCTCATCCGTCTCATTCGCGACCTTTTTTTTATCTAACTCAAGCCTCTGCTTATCTAGTTCATATGACTTTTGGTGCCTCTCATCTCTCTCCTTCTTCTTCTCTGCGTCAGCTTCTTTTTTTTTCTCCCACAAATGATCAAAAGCATCTGTGCATGTTTCACCTCCACCACGCCTCAACTGCTCTTTGGACCTCTTCTTACCCATCGGTCTCTTTGGCTCTTCGGTCTCTGTAGGTTCATTATCTTCGCCAACATGATTGGTAGTTTCATAATTTGTGGGTATAGCTATTGCTGAACCATCTGTGCTTGGTTTCTGTCTGTTTGTGGCACATGGTTTCTGGGATGTTATTTGCTTCATCTTATCATGCCACTTAGATTGTGACCGCAAGAGAGTCCAACAGTGAAGAAATTGAAAGGGCTTTCCTTCCAACTCCTTAAATACAGCAATTGCCCGAGCAATCTGCACAAGTCAAGTATGGTGAATGTAGTTAGCAAACATCACATTTTTTATTTATAAAGTAACATAAAAACACAAGCTACATAACTATGTATTACCTTGTCGTGTATACTAACCCCGCTTTGCCTTCTACCCTCAATCTGGCTCAGATATCCACAAAACTTGTTGACATTCTCTTGTATAGTTTTCCAACGATGCATAAGTGAATTCTGGTTGCGATTTGGTGTGGATTTACTCGTTTTGTAGAAGTGCTCGTATATTCTAGTCCAATATGCAGCACGAGTTTGATTTGTGCCTAGCACTGGATCCAAACTTACATGCAACCACGCCGACACAAGTATCTTATCTACTTGTTCGCTAAAATTCTTCGATCTTTTTTGATTTGGTCTAGCCACGGTAGTCCTCTCAGCAGTGGGGAACTGCTGTGTGACAGGCTCGCTACTCATGCCATTCTCATCAAGCTGGTTACTTATATCATCCTCCACAGGCATACTACTCAAACTATCCCAATCTAAGGAATCGTTGCCCTCATTCATCAAATTAGTATAGAATCCTTCTTCTTCCATTATCAATAGGACCTACGAATAGTACATGTTTGTTTAATTTAGTGATCAGATAAGAACAATACTACTAGTACGTTTGTAGAAGTACTAGCATCTTGGGACTCTGCAATTTAATTTCACATATGTTCACTGAATCCATTACAAAAGGCTAAAAAGTTAAGGTCAGAAGATACTAGAAGCTAATAGCAATGTCTAGCCAATGAGCATCTAACTGGTCAGGTCATCAAACACTTAAATTATCTAAGAAAAGGTCATCAAATACTGCTGCAAGCAAACAAAACCATGCACATATAGAAGCTCATTGTTTAGTTAATTTAGGGCTCTGTACAACCTGAAGAAGAATGCATCTGACTGAACACAAACGCAAGCAAACACTGTTGAATTAACAATTGGTATAGGCCAGTAACTTTTGTGACATCCATGTTAGTATAATCCTCAAATTATATTTGATCAGTATATTCGTAAAATGAGTTCCTGATTTAACAAAAGTTAATTTCAATCTAGGAGAACAATTCTCAATTGCCTGGCCTGAATGATCCTGAAGCTGAGAAGCAGCAACAGGTATGATGCTTAGTAATTCTGAACTTCTTTTCAAGCAGTATCACAATTCGTTCAGGTGTTGTGCCTCAACATTTTTTTTCTATATTTTTCTGAATATCCATGAGTTGTTGATCAAGTGCATATCTGAAGATCTGGGTTTCTCTATTGCAAGGCCTATTGCCGCATACCTCATCTACCGATGCCTGATCCACTGGAAATCATTTGAAGAGGACAGGACAACAGTTTTTGATTGCATTATCAGAAGATAAGTGCTGCAATTGAGGTATGTGGCAGTGATTTGGGAAACATTTTTTTTCTTATCGGGCGCGATGATTTAAGGGAGGAGCTTTGTATCTCCATCAAAAAATTGGGGAGATATCCCTATGAACTAGATGGCTGTGTGGGGGATTGCCGGTGTGGGGAAATCAGTACAGGAACTTCAAGCTTGAAAATAATAAAGTTGTTTCTCTGAAAATACCTCGAAGTGAATCAGTAACAGCACACGTCATCGTCGGGGCAACCTGGATGGACGGTCGACGGCGAGGTGGTGGTGCCTTGGACGGGCGACCGGCGGTGCTGCCCCTGGATGGATGGCTGGCAGGCCGGCAGTCCCCAGGATAGGCGGCCGGCGGAGCCCTGGACGGATGGCCGGCGAAGCCCTGGACGGCCGGCCGGCGGTGACCTGAATCGGCGGCCGACGGTGCTCAGGACGGAGCTGGCGCGAGGAGCTCCCAAAACCCTAGCCTGGCGGCGTGGGCGCTGCTTCTCGCGAGAAAGAAAACGGCGCGAGGAAGGAGCGAGAAGGAAAAGGAGGTGGGCGGAAAAAAAAATGGCGCGGACGGTAAAAAAAATTGGCGCGATTGGTGGGAATGGGAGTGCGTACCGCTTCCCAAATTCTGATGAGATTGGCACCGATTTCAGGAGGGGGTAAATTTTAGGACCGTGATTGACATCCTGTTGGAGGCCTAGTTTTAACCAAAATCCTAAAAAATAATTTTTAGGAAACTATTTGGCCCTCTGTTGGAGATGCCCTAAGAGAGATTGTGAAGGCCTTACCCAGACACGCAAGCAGTCAACACTGGTGGAGAAACCCATCTTTCGTCGGTCGGCCGAATTCCACAATAGTCCCGGATGCAATAAAAACCGGGGCTAAAGATGATCTTTAGTCCCGGTTAAAAAGGGTAACGGGCATATTTGATCTTTAGTCCCGGTTGGTAACACCAACCGGGACTAAAAATCATCTTTAGTCCCGGTTCAAATGCTGTCAGGGCCTGTCAGGCCCCCCCGGGATCTTTAGTCCCGGTTGGTAACACCAACCGGGACTAAAGATCGTAACTGATCCCGGGGATCTTTAGCCCCGGTTGGTAACACCAACCGGGACTAAAGTCCCACCCCTATATATATGTCTTCTTCCTCCTCCAGCTGCCCGAGCAAGCTTCAAAATTTCTTCAAAAAAGAGGGGAGGTCATGCCAAAATTTCTAGTGAATTTATTTTGGTGATTACATATAAATCGGAGGTGCCTAAAAGGTTTGCAACTTCATCCTCCAATGTTTTTTTTGTCATATTACATTTGCAGCTATGTTTTGCACACTTTTTTGTCTCCAAAATTTAGTTGTAAGTTGATGAGGGAGAAAGTTTGTGTGGGGAAGAAAGAATATATAGAAATTTAGTTGATTTGCTAAAGAAGGTTTTATAAAATAGTTGAGAAGGAAAACTATAGTGAAAGTTAATCTTGAATACTAGAAAACAAACTAAAATGAAAATTAAAAGAAGTAAAACACATTAAAATTAGTTTAAAACTTTAGAAATAGTAAATAATAATTATTTGGTGTAATATTTTATGATTTTTGTATGAATAAAGATATGTCATTATTGTATGACTGTTGAAACAGTTTGTTATTATCTTATAATTATTGTATGACTATCATTATTGTAAGAATAATTATTTTTGTACGATTTTTTTTCGACTCATGTAGATGGATCGGCAATGGATGACGCTGACCGGCGGTCCAAAGAGTTTATTGACGGCGTGCACTATTTTTTGAGAGTGGCCGAAGCTAACAGGCAAAGGGGTTTTATTTGTTGTCCATGTAATAAGTGTAAGAATCAGAAGGAGTATTCTACATCCAGGACTATTCATTTCCACTTGTTTGAGTCGGGGTTCATGCCAAGCTATAATTGTTGGACATCCCACGGAAAGCAAGGTGTTGAAATGGAAGAAGATGAAGTGGAAGACGACAATATTCCGGACTTTGCTCAGTACGTTGGATTTGAAGGAAATCAAACGGGCGAGGAGGAAAGGGATGCTGATGGTAACGATGTTGCGGATGATCTTGGTCAGATGTTGCAGGACGCCAAGGAGGACTGCGAAAGTGAAAAGGGAGCCCATAAATTGGACAAGATGTTAGAGGACCACAGAACTTCATTGTACCCAGGTTGCGAGCAGGGGCACAAAAAGTTGGATACCACTCTGGAGTTCTTGCAATGGAAGGCAAAAAAATAGGGTTAGTGACAAGGCATTTGGCGATTTATTGAAACTCGTCAAGAACATTCTTCCAGAAGGAAACAAATTGCCCGAGACAACGTACGAGGCTAAGAAGATAGTCTGCCCGCTAGGACTGGAAGTTCAGAAGATTCACGCATGTCCGAATGATTGTATCCTATATCGCGGTGAGGAGTATGAGAACCTAGAAGCATGCCCTGTTTGCAAAGCACTACGATACAAGATTAGACGAGACGATCCAGGAGTAGTTGATGGGTAGCTAATAAAGAAGAGAATTCCTGCTAAGGTGATGTGGTATTTCCCTATAATACCACGGATAAGGCGTTTGTTCAGGAACAAGGGGAATGCTAGAATGATGCGATGGCACGCTGAAGAGCGTCAACAGGACGGGATGCTGAGACACCCCGCCGATGGTTCGCAGTGGCGAAACATAGACAGAAAATTTAAAGAATTTGGAAAGGACGCACGAAACATACGGTTTGGTTTGAGTACGGATGGCATGAATCCTTTTGGAGAGATGAGCAGCGGCCATAGCACTTGGCCTGTTACGATGTGTATCTACAACCTCCCCCCTGGCTATGCATGAAGAGAAAGTACATAATGATGTCGATTATTATTCAAGGCCCCAAGCAACCTGGTAACGACATCGATGTGTACCTAAGACCACTGGACGAAGATCTTAAGCTGTTGTGGAAGAAGGAAGGTGTCCCCGTGTGGGACGAGGACAAACAGGAGGAGTTTAACATACGAGCGCTACTGTTCGTAACCATCAACGATTGGCCTGCACTTAGCAACCAGTTGTAATAAGGGGTATCCTTCCAGACAATGTCCGGGCAACAATAACAAAGCTATGTGCATTCATGAACGCAATTTCGCAGAAGGTCATCGATCCGGATAGATTCGAAGCCCTTCAGAATGATGTGGTGCAATGTCTCATCAGTTTTGAGTTGATATTTCCACCTTCATTTTTCAATATAATGACGCATCTGCTTTGTCACCTTCATTAGCATAATTAGGCTCAAAAGATTCGTCTCGCGATTTACATGCAAACTGTGTAATTGGTTTTTTCGTCCACATTTAAAGCTCTATGCATGTGTCTAAACATTTGACGTGATGAAAAAGTTAAAAGTTTAAAGAAAAAAAGTTTAAATCTAAACACAGCCTGAAGCGAAAAGTAACAGTGAAGATGATCAGTAACAGTCGAAGGATCTCTCGACTCCAAGAGAACTTTTGACTTCTAGCTGCTTCCCTGAAGTTTTTGTCGGTATAGCTTGTGGCTGTGCAAGCGAGTGCCGGTGGGCACAGAAAGTCCACCCTACTATCACACTAGAGCTAGGGGCGCGCCAACGACAGTACGAGGAAGTGCCGCCTGGACGCAACCAGGGTCAAGAAAGTACGAGGAAGTGTCTTACATAGAAGCAAACCACAGTACAAATTGCACACAGGCATCTTGATATTTAGAGGTCTCTAATAGCAGTAAGTACATATATAGATGGTTCTTCATATTAGGAGGTTCCATGATTACCATGTAAGGCCCAGAACTAATACATGTTATCTTGACAGTGATCAACCTGGTTGATGGCAGCAAAAGGATGGCTGCAACATAGCCATGAGTATTGCTATGTTCTTTATAGAACATCGAAGGTGGCTTCCAGGTGAGTTGTTTTGTAGAAATGGAAGGTGCATAGTGATTGTAGGTATATGTGATTGCGGGTTGCAAATTTTGCCCATCCTTTCGTCAGGTTGCATCGACCATCCGTTGACATATGGAGGATCATATTCTTTGAAACACCACCTGCCATTTGAACTCCAATGCTGATGGTTTCCTTGCCTTCCATCAATGGCTTTAAGTAGTCTTGAGAAAATTCTTTAGTACAGTACTGTAATTGGCATTGTATATCAGCCTTGACTCATAATTGGTAAGATAGATAGCCATGTATGGTGTATATAAATAAATGAGTAGCAGATGTAGGAACTTACAACTCTATCCTGCTTCATGAATGTGTTATCCACAGCAACAGCATAGAATTTGCTTGAACGGTCTAGGCACTCCTCAAGATCTTCGATATACTTTTTCAAGTCAGCTGTTGGATCAACATTCTTTGCACAGAAACACAGCTCGTTAAACGTACGCTTGGTGCTGCCTGTATGAAAATACTCCTATTAGTATTTGCATTGTTTGCGAAAGAACTGAATGAACATTTAAAAGTTGCTGATGAAGAGAGTTTTTGCAGGCTGCAACTGGTACATTAGCATCTAAAAAACTTAGGACGGAGTTTTAAGAGATCTAGCTGAGGAGTATTCAAGCTGCTAGATAGGGTGTAATGACTGTAAGTGAAGTGAAAATTGCATAAGCATAAAATAGATGTTAGGTGTCAGCTGGCGGAGTTTTTTTTAAGAAGGTCAGTGTGAGTAAAATGTACTGACAACATTATACGAAGCTTGGCATGATTGTTTTCCATGTAGTTTTATCATGCGAGATTATTTGATCTTCATTATACTGTGTGAACAAATTTAATTAATTTACATAAAACAAGGATTAGATTTAACTGTCATGGTGGTGTTGGATGGGGTATCAGATGATAGATCAGTTTTAGTGTTGGAAGAAGTGTCTGATGTATCTGCATGTGGTGGATGGTTGGAATAAACAGTCATTTATATATGTGTATCTCTAGATGAAGAAACAAGCACATAAGATGGGCTAGATATACAAAAATAATAGTTGTATGAGAAATGATAAAGGATAACTTTCAGTGGAAGTGGCAGAAATAGTAATTGCTCTGGTGTGAGGCTGATAGCTGATAATGATACCTTGGATGATTGATGCACATGTCTGTTTGATTTGATTTGAAACTATACAGGAAACAAAGGAAAGGATGTCTCGGTTAATTCTAAAAATGTCTGGCGCAACGATAAAAGCCAGAGGCACTGCACAATAAAAAACATCGGGCACCATAAAATAAAATCCAAAAGCAGATGGGACGACATAGACAATTTCTACTTTCTTTCTTTTTACCTTGAACAACACTCTGCATGCGGAATAAAAAGGCACAGCCAATCAACATATATATATAGATTAACAAAATCTGTCTATAATCATCCACAAAGGAAATGCATAACAAGTGAACCATAGACACTGATAACCTTCCTCTACCAACAATTGAGGCCTTATCTATATAAAACCTTAACCGGCAGTGGAACCAACCCATCCAATTAAACACGTATATAAACATCCACTCCTTACACATCAACGCAGATATTAAAATTTTATCTCCTGTTTGCTTCCATGCAATTAGTAGATGGCAAGCTGCAGCAAAGGTAAATATAATAGAAAATTACACAGGGGACCACAAGCCAACGGAATGCACCATGCCAGCAGAAATGAAATAGAAAATCACATAGGGTACCACAAGGCAATGGAATGCACCATGCTAGCAGAAACACAGGGACATAAACCAACATGCAAACACCAGTAAGAACGAGCAAAAGCGGCATCGAATGCTGCATGAGCACCTGGAAACAAAATAGATGAAACTGGAACACTCTATGTTTCTGCAGGCACTCTACCAATAGCATATATAACTGAACATCTACCAGAAATAAAGGAATCCTTCTATCACACCGACCTTTAAATAACAAAATGTAGTGACCAGCACCTAAGGAACATGTTGACACTCTACGTTCAAGCTAACAATTTTTTTTATCACGGATCATTTTTTCCCATAGCGATAAATACACAGAGAACTATAAAAGAGAACATGGGCAGTGCCTTTTTAAGAACAACAACTCTATCTTTTTTTGATAAAGGAAAGAACGCATAAGCCTCTGCACCTATAATATCAAGAAGGATTCTCCATCACGCCGCAACCTCATTGCAGCCATAGAAGTAAAAGGATGTCTGAACCAATTCTAAAACTGTTTGGCACGAAAATAAAAGCCAAAGGTATTGCACAACAAAAAAACACTGAGCATGATAAAATAGGATCCAAATATAGATAGGACGACACAGAGAATCTCCATGCTCTTTCTTTCACCTTGAACAATCCTCTGCATGCGGAGTAAATAGGAACAGCCAACCAACACATATATAAACTAACAAAACATGTCTATAATTATCTAGAGAGGAAATCCATAGCGAGCGAGGCAAGAGCATTGACAATCTCCCTCTACCAAAAATCGAGGCTCTATGTATACGGAATATAAATTGACAGAGAAATCAAACCCATCCAATTAAGCAGAAACATAAATATTCCCCCATCACCCATCAATCCAGATATTCAGGTTTCATTTCTTATGTGCTTTCTTACAACCAGTAAACAACAAGCCGTGGTAAACCTAAATATAGTAGAAAACTACACAGGACACCACAATCCAACGAAGTGCACCATGGCAATACAAACACAGGGAGATAAACCACATGCATACACCAGTAGGCACGAGCAGTAGCGGTAGCTAACGCTAAAACGAGTACCTGGCAACAAAATAGATGAAACCGGATTGCCCCATGCCTGTGCGAACATCTGCCTATCCCCTCGAATAAAAGAAAATATTTAGAGCAGAACAATGTATGAACCGGTAGGAATGGAAAGTAAACCTGATCATTTCAATAAGCAGTTAAGTACACACCATGCCTATCAATGACTGCCCACAAGAGCTATTAAGACTATCACTGAAGAAAGAATCGGAGGTAGAACTGGGGGTGTCGGCACTGATCCCCACCTTCCCATACATGATGCTGAACATAGCTGGAATCAGACGTGCCCGGTCGCTGTTGCTGCTGTTGCTTGCATCCCACAAATCCTGGAAGGGAAACAGAAGCAGATCAACATAATGGCTCATAACATCACAGAAATTCCTCGACAAAACCATCATCTTTGCCCTGTCCTGCAGGAACCCACCCTGAAAAGGCCTTCCAGCTCCCTCGGCAACGCGACCGTGTGTACTGTTCTAGCACCGCCAGCCCAGAGATACCAGTGACTCCTCCATGGCCGAGCTCAAACAAGGAGGGAATGCACAGCATTCATCAGCACAAACGGTGGAAGAACAGGAAGAAACTGCCGTTTACCTCTGGCACACAGACAGGGAAGGATATGCGAGCGTCGGCAGCAGCAAGGTTGGCGAACGGTGGCTCCCATCCAAGGAAGAAGCAATCGTCGCTGCGGCCACTACAGCGATCGCTACCAGCATCCCAACTAGGTAGCACCACACTACAAAACAAAGAGATCAGTATGCTTGTCACATTTTGACAAATAACAGAATGATCAGGGAACTTCCTGCTAGCTAACCAACCAACCTTCACTTATCTGACATTCTGAACTGATAATCGTGGAGCACAACAAATCAAATCAAGGCAAGCCGCACTGCCACTGCCACATTCTGGAATCGCTGGATGAACAGGTGAATGTATAGAATTAGGTGGCAATTAGGGCTAGTCAGAAAGTTAAAAAAGAAAGCCAGTCACTCACCATCCATCCAGACACGATACTTCATGGAGTCACAGGCTGCTGTTGGTGTGAGGACCACCCGCAGCCATGGTCAGCAATGCACACGCCCTCGAAACCCTCATAGAGTCCAACCCAACCCTGCATAATTGAAGGCAGCACAACAACCCACCAATGTCCATCTTGGTGAAGAAGATGAAGTTGATGGCGTCCGCCTGTGCCAGCAACCGCATCAACGTGTAGTCGTTGTTCCGCCTAAACAAAAATCACCAGAAATCTCTGTAGAGAGGAAGAAGCTAACTCACATATCGTTGGCAAGGTTGACCCTGGTGTTGGCGAAGAAGCCGCAGCCTGGGCTGTCATCGAGGGTAGCGGATTTGAGAATGAACTCGTACCACACCAAGCTTCTCCACCTCCAAATCACATTGTGATTGAGGGCGGCGGCCGGTGGCGTGGATCTGCTGCAGGAGAGGGCAGCGATGGTTGTGGCCAGTGGACGTCTTGCGGCATGGACCTGCTGCGTGGGAGGGCAGCGGCGGTGTGGTGGCGGCGCGTCGGCCGACGATGGCGAGGGGAGGGATGACGTCGACGGAGTCGGGCGGCGCGAGGGGTCGGCTGCTAGGGGAATTGATGACCCACGATGGTGAGGGGAGGGACGAAGTCGGCGTATGCTGCAGCCACCACAGGTGCTCGAACAGCAAAGCGTCCACGGCGACCGCCACCGCGCCGCCGCGGGTCAGCTGCCCGGCCGCCGCGAGGAGGCGCCACACCAGCCCGGCCTCGAGCACGGCCGGGTCGACGGGGGAACAAGCTCCTCTCCCCCTTCGTCGTCCCCACCTCCACCCTGACCACATGCGCCGCCGCGGAAGCGGAGGCGGAGGAGTCGAGGCGCCGGTGCCTGCCGCGGCGAGACGCGGATCGGAGGAAGGTGTAGCAACCGGCGGAGGACGGACGCGGCGACGGGGCCTCCTCCTCCTCCTCGCCGTCACCATCGGCGGGCGCAGCGGCGTGGCTCCCGATGCCAGGATCTGGGCCGTTAGCTCTTTGCGCCGCCTGTGGCGTGGTCGTCGGAGGTCCGACCTCGTCGCTGATGAAGGCTGTGCCCGCCTTCACCGTTGCTCGGCAGAGACAGCTGCGCTTGGCGACAGCGCGAGGCGGCGGTGGAGGAGCTCCGAAACGGCGACGCGACGGCGGTGGCAGAGTGGGTGGAGGCGGTGGCGGTGGCGCGATGGCGATGGGGACGACGATGGCTACGGCGCGAGGGGGAGGCGACGGTGCTCGGCGGCGGCAGAGGGAGAGGGTGAGACGAGAGGGAGGAGGGGAGAAGGGCGGCGGCGGCTAGGGCATGGGGTGGGTGGGTTAGTGTGAGCCATTTTTCGAAAAAGCCCCTCATGTTTTAAGTTTTACAGCGCGGTTTTAATTCACGATTTTTCTTTTCTTTGCACGGAATATCCGAATTCTATAAGGACCTTAATGCAATAAACACCTCAGAGGCACTATTCTTGAGAGACCTCGATTGAATTATCTGGAAATCGAAGGGTTTTTTCACAAAAATACCACCTCGCGCACTGTACATACTGTAGCAAAATCCTGACGTGGCACCCCTCCTCGCTCGCCCAACTCGCGCCCCTTTATATATTCCGATTCCGATTCCAATGGCACACACTGCTCCTATGTTTATTGTACTTTTTGATTTTGAACACAGTAGTTTCTGAAGGAGTATTTGGGCAACTCGCTCTGTAGGGGTAGCAATCTGAACATTCAGGGTGTGTTTAGATCCATGCCAAAATTAGAAATTTGACTAAAATTAGAAGTTTGAAGAAAAAAGTTAAAAGTTTATGTGTGTAGGGAAGTTTTGATGTGATAGAAAAGTTAGAAGTTTGAAGAATAAGTTAGGAGCTAACACTACCACAGAACACGAGATTAGTGCCAGTTGAGAAACCCCTTTCTGTATCGGTTTTCCCAACCGGCACTATGAAGACAGCATTAAACCGGCACCAATCTTATTTTAAAAACCAGAACCTTTGATACCACTCGCGAGCAAAAAAAAATAAAGGCTCGATGCAAGCCGATGCATCGAACTCATCCACCCTGCATCACAATCCCTAATCCCCAATCCCCAATCACACAACACATTCACATAAATCACAGAAATCATTTCACTAATCCCCAATCCCCAACCACAGAACTCATTCACGGAAATCATTTCACTAACATCAAGAAACATTGAAGAACATCATACAAATCATTTCACACAAATCTTTTAAGAAACATTTCGCCAGATCTCACGGAGGGAGGGCGCCACCGCATCCCCCCTCCCTTCCGCCGCCGCTAGGCTGCCCCTCTGCGGACGCTGTTGGGCCGCCCCTCCCCGGATCTGGCGGAGGGGAGGGCGCGGCCGCTGCTACCGCCTCCGCAAGCCGCGGACAGCGAGGGAGTCGAGAGGGGAGGGTGCCGTCGCCAGGCCGCCACTGTCTCTCATCCCGCCGCCGCATCCTCCCTCCCCTCCGCTGCCGCTGGGCCGCCCCTCCCCGGATCTTGCGGAGGGGAGCGCGCGGCCCCCGCCGCCGCCTCCGCTAGCCGGGAGAGGAGAAAGAGAAGAGAAGAGAGCGGAGAGAACGAGAGGAGATGAGCGGAGAGAGGCACCGAGAGGAGAGAAGAGAGTGGAGAGACAGAGAGAGACGAGCGCTGCGGAGCGGCCTTATCTCCTCGAAGCTTCGTGGTGGGGCCCGCTGGCTTGGCTCATCCCGGCTCGGCTCAATTCATAGGTGCCGGTATTTTACATAAACCGGCACCTATAATTTATTATAGGTGCCGGTTTTTAATACTAAAGGTTCCCTTTTTAAAAAAACTAACACAAAATAGAATAGGTGCCGGCTTTATTTAGAACCGGCACCTATAATTACTTAAAGGTGTCGGTTTTTTACGATTTCAACCCGCGGAGGTGGGAAAAGGCCTATAGGTGCCAGTTTTAACATTACCAGCATCTATAGTGGTGACACATATTTGATGTTTTGTAGTAGTGTAAACTAGGCCTCACTCTTCTACTCCTGCAGCAACAACTTATTTCTGCTACCCTACAAATTAGTTCAAACTTCAAATAGCACCAGGGTTATGAAATATTAAATTTGAATAATTATTAAGTAGACTAGAAAAAAATACCCGTGCGTTACAACGGGTAAAGTTTATTTTAATTTTATTATTGTTATATGGTTTAGTTAAGATAATATTCACTGTGGGAGTTCGCTTGGATATATATATAACCGACTCATACACAGATGACGTACCAAAATACCGGCAAAAACATTTTTAATTTTTATAATAGTAGAGATTTATTTTCCTTTATATAATAGAATAATAGACATCTCAGGATGAGTGGGCCTAAAAATAGAAGATGCAGCCCTACACACACGTGGGCCTTTCCAGGTGCACAGTTGCACGGTGCTCTCCCACTGCTACGGAGCTAAGCGATGCGTTACGGACTTGAGAAAAAAAGGAAACGCATAAGAATGCTGAAAAGAAAAACGACGAACGGGAGCGATTGAGATTCTAAGACGACGGAAATATTTTCAATTTTTATAATAGTAAAGATAGAGATAGAGATATGTTTTTCACTAATACCCTTGTTAGTGTCTGTTCAACTAAATCTTACACCAATAGTGGTTCCCCGTTCATCAGAACCCCACGCAACCAACCAGTGTCAGCTTAAAAAAACGGTATTGATGAGACAAAAATACCAATACCAATTCATTAGAATAACTGGCTCTGATGTTATCTATGTCGGTTCTTTTTAGAAACAGGCATTGATGTGTGCTAGCTCCAAACCATCTATAGCCAATGTAATAACCAATTTATACAATAGTTGCTTACTATACTGTTAATATCTGGTCCCATCTATCATACACATTATATCTTGGAGTCCGTGTTGTAGCTGGCTACAGATTTGTTGCCCGCTACTCTTCTCTTTTTATCTTTATCTCTTTAAAATATGTTTATAGCTGGTTTATAGCCTGCTATTGTACCTGCTCTACTGGGTTTTCATGAAAGTAGGACTGATCCAAGTCGAGTTCTCTCTCTTGCCTTTTATTCCTCACCCTTCTCTCACTTTTTTTTGGGAAGCTCTCACTATCGGTCTTAAATTCTCAATTCTCGCCTCCTCCCTTCTCTCTCCCCGATCTCTCTCTCTCACACTCTCGTAGGCAAGGCAGCGACCGCCCTCGCTGGCACTGGTGGCAAGACTCAGTAGCCCATGCAGTTAGTGATGGAGCAAGAACTTACAGGTAATAGTCAAGTTAACCCGTGCATCACTGACAGTTTCAATGCTTACACCACAATTTCATTCCCTGTAATTACCGTTGGAATTAAATGGATGAGCTAAGGCCCACTCGAAGATTAATTCTTTATAAAATCACAAAAGCCCACCTCATGGGATGACATGCATGTGGAGTTTAGTACCACCTTACTTATTCAAGGAGAGGGGGACCTCCTTAAAAGAGAAGATGCCCTCCTAGTCACTTGAAGCATGTGTGGTGGAGAAAAGAGGAGGGGAACACACGCGCTCGCTCACCTCGCCTGGCAGGCGTTGCGCGTGCACGACGTATGCCTCCTTTTGCAGTGTTTTGTCATGCTGTGGGAAAACGGCATGGAGTCCGGATAAGTCGCGTTGCGCGTGCACGACGTATGCCTCCTTTTGCAGTGTTTTGTCATGCTGTGGGAAAACGGCATGGAGTCCGGATAAGTTACGCGCGACTTATCCGGTTCAGTTACGCGGAGCAACGTACGCCTCCTTTTGTAGTGTTTTGTCATGCTGTGGGAAAACGGCATGGAGTCCGGATAAGTTACGCGCGACTTATCCGGTTCAGTTACGCGGAGTGGAGATCGTGCAGGCGCCCTGATCAAGCGACCTATCTCTATATAAACCGAGCCGCCGCCTTCACGCAACACGCGAAATCAATCTAGGGTTTTCCCTGATCAAGCGACCTATCTCTATATAAACCGAGCCGCCGTCTTCACGCAACACACGCGAAATCAATCTAGGGTTTGCCTCCTACTCTGTGCTGCGCCGTCGCTCGTAGACTACTCCATCCCGCTCGCCGGCGTGCACCGGCAATCGGGAGAGCAGGTCTCCGAAACCTCTGCCTTCGGCGTCCTGCACTGGGAGAAGGCGGTAATAAGGTTTTTGGGAAGCGCTTCACGCGACTGCTTCCTGTTCGTCCGCGACGGCTCGCCTTCCTCTCCGCTCGCGTGCTGCGCGCCTTCGTCGATGCCCGCAACCGCGAGTAGTTCCTGCCGAGCAACCGGTCTTTTCGCCATCTCGATACGTGTTCGACATGTTGCACATATTTGATCTGTTCATGTTTTACTACTTAGTTTATATGTGTAGATCTAATGATGCGTTCATGCTAGTTTACATCTGCAATGTCATGATTTTTTTATGGAATAAACTAAATCATTATGTGCTTATAATTTCAATAAAACCTTATTATAGGCGCTGTGATCTTACTATGGCTGGTTCTGCCGATGCATTAAGGCCGGATAAATTCACCGGTGTGCACTTTAAGAGATGGCAGATCAGGATCACTCTGTGGCTGACAGCTATGAAATGCTTCTATATGTGTACTGGTAAACCTGAAGGAATTCTTACTGCTAATCAGCAGAAGCAATTCGAGGAAGCCACTACTCTCTTTGTGGGATACATTCTTAGTGTTCTTGGCGATCGTCTGGTCGAGGTGTATATGCACATGACCGACGCTAAGAAGTTGTGGGATGCACTGAATACTAAATTCGGTGCTACTGATGCTAGCAATGATCTGTACATCATGGAGCAGTTTCATGACTACAGGATGGCTGACAACCGTTCTGTAGTCGAACAGGCTCATGAGATACAAACCATGGCTAAGGAACTCGAACTCCTTAAGTGTGTCTTACCCGGCAAATTTGTGGCCGGGTGCATTATTGCAAAACTACCTCCATCTTGGAGAAGTTTCGGTACTGCACTCAAACACAAGAGACAAGAATACTCCGTTGAGGGGTTGATAGCGTCTCTTGATGTTGAGGAGAAAGCTTAGGAAAAAGATGCTGCGTCTAAGGGCGATGGTGGGCTGTCCAGTGCCAATGTTGTGCACAAGGCCCATAACAAGAGCAAAGGGAAATACAAAGCTCAATAGACCACCAACTTCAAGAAGGAGAAGAAGAACAACAACAATCCTAATCAGGATGAGAGGACTTGCTTTGTGTGTGGCCAACCTGGTCATCTAGCCAGGAAGTGTCCACAACGCAAGGGGATGAAGGCACCTGCAGGGCAGACTAAGTCTGCTAATGTGACCATTGGCAATACTGTAGATGGAAGCAGGTATGATAATTTACCTACTGTTTTTTCAGTTAATCAGTCTATTAATTGGTG
The DNA here is from genome assembly GCF_000147395.1 of Oryza glaberrima. NCBI lineage: Eukaryota > Viridiplantae > Streptophyta > Magnoliopsida > Poales > Poaceae > Oryza > Oryza glaberrima. The sequence continues at coordinate 15,357,846 of NC_068327.1, read as the reverse complement.
GGTTGATACTGGGGCCAATGTATATGTTTGTGCTGACATCTCATTGTTTTCTTCTTATCAGGTCGCACGGGGTTCCACCGTCCTAATGGGGAATGAGTCACATGCTTCTGTTCATGGTGTTGGCATGGTAGATCTGAAGTTTACTTCGGGAAAGATCGTGCAGCTGAAGAACGTGCAGCATGTCCCTTCTATCGACAGGAATCTTGTTAGTGGCTCCCGTCTGACTAGAGACGGATTTAAGTTGGTTTTTGAGTCTAATAAAGTAGTCGTGTCTAAACATGGATATTTTATTGGTAAAGGTTATGAGTGCGGAGGCCTGTTCCGCTTTTCCCTTTTTGATTTCTGCAATAAGTCTGTGAATCATATTTGTGGCAGTGTGGATGATGAGGCTAATGTTTGGCACTCACGTTTATGTCATATTAATTTTAGCTTGATGTCTCAGCTTTCCAGCATGTGTTTAATTCATAAGATTTCCATTGTCAAAGGTTCTAAGTGCCATAGTTGTGTGCAATCGAAGCAACTTCGCAAGCCTCACAAGGCTGCCGAGGAGAGAAACTTGGCACCACTAGAACTCCTACATTCAGATCTTTGTGAAATGAATGGGGTGTTGACGAAGGGTGGAAAACGATATTTCATGACGTTGATTGATGATGCTACTAGATTTTGCTATGTGTACTTGTTGAAAACGAAAGACGAGGCTCTAGACTATTTTAAAATTTATAAGGCAGATGTTGAAAATCAACTTGACAGAAAGATAAAAAGACTTAGGTCTGATCGTGGTTGAGAGTTTTTCTCAAATGAGTTTGACTTATTCTGTGAGGAACATGGCATCATACATGAGAGGACGCCTCCCTATTCTCCCGAGTCTAATGGGATTGCTGAAAGGAAGAACCGCACACTGACTGACTTGGTGAATGCCATGTTGGACACCGCGGGACTACCTAAGGCATGGTGGGGGGAGGCATTGTTGACCTCGAATCATGTGTTAAAAAGAGTTCCTAACAAAAATAAGGACAAAACACCATATGAGATATGGATTGGGAGAAAACCATCACTTTCTTATTTGCGCACATGGGGGTGCTTGGCGAAAGTCAATGTACCAATAACGAAGAAGCGCAAACTTGGACCTAAAACTGTGGACTGTGTCTTTCTGGGATATGCTCATCACAACATTGCCTATAGATTTTTAATAGTTAAATCTGAGGTACCTGACATGCATGTTGGTACAATTATGGAGTCTCGTGATGCTACCTTCTTTGAGAGCTTTTTCCCAATGAATGATACACATAGTGGTTCGAGCCAACCCTTTGAAATAATTCCCATTTCAATCACACCACCAGAACAAACTGAACATACACATGAACATATCACTAAGGAGGATGTCAGTGAAGCTCCTCGAAAGAGTAAGAGACAAAGGACGGCTAAGTCCTTTGGTGATGATTTCACTGTGTACCTCGTGGATGACACTCCTAAGTCAATTTCAGAAGCATATGCATCTCCTGATGCAGACTACTGGAAGGAGGCTGTCTGTAGTGAAATGGATTCCATTATCGCTAACGGGACTTGGGAGGTGACAGAGCGACCCTATGGGTGTAAACCTGTGGGGTGCAAGTGGGTGTTCAAGAAGAAGCTTAGGCCTGACGGTACTATCGAAAAGTACAAGGCTCGGCTTGTTGCTAAGGGCTATACTCAGAAAGAAGGCGAAGATTTCTTTGACACTTACTCACCTGCTACTAGATTGAACACAATTCATGTGCTACTTTCCCTAGCAGCCTCACATGGTCTTCTCGTTCATCAAATGGACGTTAAGACAGCTTTTCTTAATGGAGAGCTGGATGAGGAGATCTATATGGATCAACCTGATGGGTTTGTAGTTGAAGGTCAAGAAGGTAAGGTGTGCAAATTGTTGAAGTCTTTGTATTGTCTGAAACAAGCTCATAAGCAATGGCATGAGAAATTTGACAAAACATTGACATCTGCAGGCTTCGCAGTCAATGAGGCAGATAAATGTGTGTACTATCGCCTTGGTGGGCGTGAGGGAGTTATTCTGTGTTTGTATGTTGATGACATACTGATATTTGGGACAAACCTTGAGGTGATAAATGAGGTTAAATCATTCTTTTCTCAAAATTTTGATATGAAGGATTTCGGAGTAGCTGATGTTATCTTAAACATTAAGCTAATTAGAGGTGAGAATAGGATTACACTCTTGCAGTCCCATTATGTGGAGAAGATCTTGAATCGCTTTGGCTACATTGATAGTAAGCCTTCTCCAACACCTTATAATCCTAGCTTGTTGCTTCACAAGAACAAGAGAATTGCTAGGAATCAACTGGAATACTCCGAAATCATTGGCTCGCTGATGTACCTGGCTAGTGCAACTAGGCCTGATATCTCCTTTGCTGCGAGCAAGTTGAGCCGGTTTACCTCTAATCCGGGAGATGATCACTGGCGTGCGCTTGAGCGAGTAATGTCGCTATCTGAAAAGTACTATGGAATTAGGGCTTCACTATACTGGGTATCCTGCGGTACTGGAAGGTTATACTGATTCTAACTGGATCTCTGATGTGGATGAGATCAAAGCCACTAGTGGATATGTCTTCACACTAGGTGTGGTGCTGTTTCGTGGAGGTCTTGCAAACAAACCATTTTGACGAGGTCAACCATGGAAACAGAGCTGACGGTACTAGATACTGCTACTGTTGAGGCAGAATAGCTACGTGATTATTAATGGATCTGCCTATTGTTGAAAAACCGGTGCCGGCTATCCTTATGAACTGTGACAATCAAACGGTAATTGTCAAAGTGAATAGTTCTAAGGATAATATGAAATCGTCTAGACATGTGAAAAGACGATTGAAGTCTGTTAGGAAATTGAGAAACTCCGGAGTTATAACGTTGGATTACATCCAAACAGCTAGAAACCTGGAAGATCCCTTCACGAAGGGACTATCACGAAACGTGATAGACAATGCATCGAAGGAGATGGTTTTGAGACCCATGTGAGTTATACTATGGTGGTAACCCAGTCTATGTGATCGGAGATCCCGTGGATTAGAACCTGGGAAGAACTAACCATTAGTAAAGTAGAGGAGAGTACCAATTTATACCCTCTCTAAGTGAAGATGCATGTACTCTCGTTGCTGCAAGGCAGGTTGGCAATGCCTTAATGAGTTCTGCTGGCTTTAATTAGCGAAGGTGCTGTCCTGCAGAGCATTCTTGAAAGAATTCACGTTTGTGAGCTTGACTGTTGGTCGCAGTCTATGGAGATTTTGGGTGAATCTTCTAGGAAGCTTACTAAAGACCTAGGAGTATGACTTATACGCTCCACCCGAGGGGTAGTCTACAGACGGTCTAGTACCAGATAAGACTCTGAGTGAAACTTGCTTGCACAAGACTTGCAATTCAAGGCGTAGTCCATTGTTCAAGTTGTGAGTAAGTGTAGCTTTGAGTTCTAGATGGATGTTCAACCATAATCGGTCTCCATCGAACCGCTGGTATATAAACATTACATTGGAAAAGGCAAATCTCAGTGGGATTTTGAGATTTGGTGGGGGATTGTCGGAATTAATGGATGGGCTAAGGCCCACTCGAAGATTAATTCTTTGGAAAATCACAAAAGCCCACCTCATGGGATGGCATGCATGTGGAGTTTAGTACCACCTTACTTATTCTAGGAGAGGGGGACCTCCTTAAAAGGGAGGATGCCCTCCTTGCCACTTGAAGCATGTGTGGTGGAGAGAAGAGGGGGAACACACGCGCGCGCTCGCTCGCCTCGCCTGGCCTGGCAGGGCAGGCGGTGCGCATGCACGACGTACGCGTCGAATGGTCCGCAAAATTGGCTCCTCACCCTTGCGTAGATGCAGCCTCCTTTTGCAGTTTTGTTTTGTTGCGGAAAATTCGGATTTGTTTTGTTTTGGAAACATTCCAAAAAATCCGGTGCGTGAAAATGGCAAGGAGTCCGGATAGGTTATGAGCGACTTATCAGGTTCGGTTACGTGGAGTGGAGATCGTGCGGGCGCCCTGATCAAGCGACCTATCTCTATATAAACCGAGCCGCCGTCTTCACGCAACACAAGCGAAATCAATCTAGGGTTTGCCTCCTACTCTATGCCGCGCCATCGCTCGTTGACTACTCCATCTCGCTCGCCGGCGTGCACCGGCAATCGGGAGAGCAGGTCTCTGGAACTTCTGCCTTCGACGTCCTGCATCGGGAGAAGGCGGTAAAAAGGTTTTTGGGAAGCGCTTCGCGTGACTGCTTCCTGTTCGTCCGTGACGGCTCGCCTTCCTCTCCGCTCGCGTGCTGCGTGCCCTCGTCGACGCCCGCAACCGCGAGTAGTTCCTACCGAGCAACCGGTCTTTCCATCACCTCGGTACGTGTTCGACATGTTGCGCATATTTGATCTGTTCATGTTTTACTGCTTAGTTTACATGTGTAGATCTAATGATGTGTTCATGCTAGTTTACATCTGTAATGTCATGATTTATTTATGGAATAAATTAAATCATTATGTGCTTATAATTTTAACAATTGCATTCACATTTTTAAGCTTTATTTTCTTCTCTACTCCCAACCATTGAACTCTTTTTTTTAATGAAATCTCAACTTGCTTTTTGCAAGTTCTCTCTGTTTTTTTTGCAATCGGAAAACCGTTACATGTTCAATATAAAACTCTCACTTATAAGAACTGTAACTAGCTGAGAGATGAACTTTGATAGGTTCCTTCACCAAATTTATAGTGCCCCTTACAAATCTGAATGCTGGAGTTATATGAGATGATAGATGAATATCGCAGGGTAAATATTATGTCACCTTTTGACAATTAAATTTAACTAGTAATATGCCTGTGCTAAACGCTACGGTGCAATTGTATCTGTCTTTAATAATTTTTAGAATTTCAAGTTAGCAAAAAATATTTTTATATGATCTATGCATTTGAACTTTAATTCAATTCATATCCTACATAAAATATATTTCATGTAAAGTGCAGTACTATGATATTGCATGGGCACAATAAAATTTTACAAGATGAGGCTCACATGTAAGTGATAGGAGAAAAATTAAAAAGCGTAGGGCCCACTCGTCAGCCCTATTCTCCCTCTCTGTCTTTTCTCCCAAAAAAACAGCAGAGCAAGCGGCGGCGGCGGCGTTGGTGATGGTGATGGTAGTGGTGCGGGCTGTATGTGGTGGATGGTGATGGCAATGGCGGTGGTTCGGGCTGTCTGCGGTGCATTATTCATTTAAGTTGTATGGATGAACCATATAGAAAAATAATAATCCAGAACAATTTTGTAAGCATATGTATCCCTTTATATAATACAGATCATATTTACAATCTCAAATGACAGTCTGGTGCAAACTGACGCATCTAGTGTGAGATAGTTTGTAAAAGATAATCACACGGCATTCCATATAAAAGGTGATGGCGTGCTGTACCAAACAAGAGGACGATGGTGAGTAACATTCGATGAGCAATTTACTATATTCAATATTTTTTTGAATTAATTTAGATCATGTGAACCTATCTTTGTTCACCAGTCAAGAACGTCTTTATTCACGATATTTCTAGTGCTCTTCCCTGTTGAATTAACTTCTTTCTTTGGCTTAGCCAAAATCTTTGTTGTTAGCCTTGACATACCCCTTGACAATGCGACATATAGCTGACCATATGAAAACACGGGCTCTGGAAGATAGATCCAAACATTTGGGATGGTTTGTCCTTGAGATTTGTTAATGGTCATTGCGAAACTGAGACGTATTGGGAATTGCTTCCTCTTGAATTTGGAAGGTAGAGATATATCGTCGGAGGGAGACAAAGGGATCCGTGGGATGAACACCCTTTTGCTGGCATGTTGTCCACCAACAATCTCAGCATCAATTGCATTATCTTGAAAAGCTCTAACCATTAGTCTAGTCCTGTTGCACAATCCATTATTTGGATTAAGGTTGCGAAGAAGAATCACGGGACAATTGATTTTTACTATTAGCTCGTGTGGTGGGAGACCATTTGGAGTGATAGAGTTAAGGTAGTCCAGAGGATAACTGTTGTGAGGGTCATCATCAACAGAGTCAAAGCTGTGATAAACCTTGGCCTGCCCTGGAAATCTGTCAATCATATCCGCATTCAGCTTGTCCACATAATCATTTTTAGTGGATAGAATAGCACATGTGCTCATATAAGATGCAGAGCTTGCATTCTTTTCATCTTCAAGCGAGGGAAAGACATGATTAATCAATTCGTCTACTGAATCCTCACTATCCCCATAAGCAATCACAATTTCATCAGGCAAGCGAACATAATCATCTCTGATAGTGTTTTTAGTGCCATTTTCAATTCTAAGGAGATATTCCGAAAACCATAGATCAGATTGAGCCCTCATGTTACGCGACAATCTGATCTTCCTAATATTATCCCATAAATACAATCTCTGTAATGTTGCATCAGTTATCTGGGCCCTTGTCCCACGTGTAACCACGGGAAGTACCTGTCTAAAATCACCGCAAAAAACAATAAACTTTCCTCCAAATGGCAATGAACAACCCGTAATGTCTTGAAGAGACCTATCAAGGGTCTCTACGGCTTGACGCTTCGTCATTGCAGCTTCATCCCAAATAATTAAGGACGACATGCGAAGCAATTCCGCGGTGCCACTTTGCTTTGTGAAGTTGCACATGCTGTTGTGAGCAATCTTAATAGGGATTTTGAATCTCGAGTGTGCGGTACATCCTCCAGGCATAATCGACGCTGCTATACCTGACGTCGCAGTTGCAATGGCTATTAATCCCTTGGACCGCACTCTAGCAAGAAACGCCTTGTACATAAATGTTTTGCCAGTGCCACCTGGGCCGCCGATAAAAAATACCTGGCTCTTTTTATTAGTTACATGATCAATGATCTCAACAAATCTTGCACGCTGCTCATCATTAAGGGATGTGTATATGTCTAAATGGTCTTGGTCCATTGGCACGTTAAGTTCCTCTATAATCTCTGTCATTACGTCGTTGCAACGTTCACTTGATTAGTGAAAACAAATATATGCATCATGAAACTATTGGTGGGTGGTGCAAATGTAAATTAATAAGGAAAAGACGTGATAGTATAACAAAAAATACCTATATCAATGACCTCGGGAAGACCATACTCCGTGATATCCTTCCCCATGGAATGAAGCAAATCACGTATGTCTCGTAGCACCATCTTCTCTACTACTGCAGGGTTAGTGTTCCCTCGGCTGTAATCTTCAGACATTTGCAGCCTTGTGATTTGTCCCATAGTGCACGGATATCAGTGACTTCGCAAAATACCAATATGGTTGCAAATAATCGACGCAAAGCAGATGGCATTTGGAAAGTGGATGCCTCAGTCAAACAATCATCATGTGACTTATCCGTCTCCACAAGCCCTCTCTTCTCGCATGCCTCTCCAAAGGTAGAGTATGAAGTACCTGACACTGTCCTCAAATCTTCAAATGAGGTTGCACCTCGCACGTGGTTGAGAAGCACTCTCAAGTAGTATCTCTCCACCTCTACAGGGTGAGCGTACCTCTCTTCGTTTTCCTTTTCTGCCACACATTCTGTCCGGTTATCCAACGGTAGTGTTCAGGGAACTCCTTGTATAGCAGCTTCCTTGCTTCCGGGTCTACTTGATTCATTTTGAAATACTCCGTAAGAGTTGTCCTGGTAGAAGATGGACGATTTACAACATCCTCAAGATTACCATCCTCATTATACGTGACATACTGCATGTTAGGAAGATGAAGTTGGAGCTGCAGAACAGCTGGATAGATACCGAACAGTGGGAAACCAAGCATCCTATATATAGCCTCTGGTGGTGTCACGGATCTGGCATTTCTGTACTGTTGTATCTCGTTTATTTCCCCAGTTGGATCAACCGAGAAAGATGCACAGTCATGTCCTTTATACACATACTTATAGAGGTACTTCACAGATTTGATGCTTGCACAAGCCTCTACATTGATGTGACAGTTATACCGCATAAGCAGTCTAGGATTATATGGGACCACCCACCTGTTGTCTAACACTGCACCTCTAATTTTGACACACCATCCGTCATCTCTCCTCCTATACAAAGGGTACGAGTCCTTCCCTTGTTGTGTTGCTTGGTTGAACTGTCGAGGAAAGTCGAAGCGACACTCTCCATCCACCATACAAGCACAATTCCTGTTCAGTGCACCGCATGGTCCGTGCAGCATATGCTTGATGACAAGATGATGTAGCTCAGGGAATTTGGCCTTGTCTGGTATCTCCGTGCAAATAACTTTATCGTACTCATCTGGGGTTGTCAATTTACTGCCTGACTTCATGATCAATAGGATGTGTTCATGTGGTAGTCCCCTCTTCTGAAACTCAGTGACGTGCGCGTAAGCCTGAACCTCCCCAAAATATTTTTTCTTCACAATAAGATCCAGCACATCTCGCAGCTTAGCCCTAAAAACTCTTGCGACAAGGTCTGGTCGATCTTGAGGTTGCTGGTCGGGTTCGAGATGTTCTGTTATCTCATCCCAGTATGGGTTGCACGTCATTGTGATGAGGTAATCTGGCCTCCCAAAACGCTGGATAAGCGCCATCGCATTGAGAAACCTTCGTTGCATGTTGCGATCACCACCCGGAAAAGATCGAGGTAGCACAACCCTCTTACCAACTGCAGAGCCGCTTGTCTCTCCAGAAGAAAGCACGTCAACCACGCCCTGCAATCATTAAATAACACCATGATCAAATAACTGGTATGTTGAATCACAGATGGGAGACAGTGTAAATAGTTGTGGAAATATGTTATACCATTTACCTGGTATAGCTCAACCTGAATCTTTTTTTGCTTCTCAGGTTTTGAGTACCAATCAAGCCTCATAGACTCGATTTTGATGTACATATCAACAGCCCATTGTTGGAAAAGTCGTCCTTCGAACAAAATGATGTTTAGAAGTCCCCTTCTGATGTGCACTAGGGTTCCCGATCTTCCGAGAGGTTCTGATAAACAACGATTTGGGCGGAGTCGCAACACAAATCGATCCGGCTTCTTGAACGCGCATGCTCTTGAGCCCCGCAATCGCAGCACCATGTCTCCTCTGGTTATCACCCGTGTCGAAACGCGGATGACCTTGCCGAGAAGGCTAAACCTTGTTTGCCAATCGAAGAATACAAACAAGAACGAGATAGAAAACAACCAAAATTGCAGATGAATGATTAAGCTCACAAATTGGGGTCTTACAAATCGATCTAGCGGCGAAACTGTTCTTGAAAGAATAATCTAAGCAAAACCCAAAAACCTAAAGATGGCGGCGGGTACTGATATATAGAGTTTAGGTTCGTGCAACCCCCTCTCGACGCAACCCTAATGGGTTCCAACACGATACACGGGCCAAAAGCCCAAATACGGTGATGCAGCACCGGGACAAATTCTGGACGTCAACTTGGTCGATCAATTCCCATTGACTCGGGAAGAATTTGGATGTGGGACCAAAACCATTGGAAAGGTTATCTTCTTAGCTTTCCATATATATAAAGAATGCCCTAATCCGAGCACGTATGCGACCTGGGCGCCGTCGCTCTCTCTCTCCGCCGCCGCCGCCGAGCTCCGGTCCGCCGCCGTCGTCGCCCCGGACCGCCTCCCGCCTCGGCGCTGCCTCCTTCGGCTTCGCCGCACCGTCGCCGTCCCCGTCCACCCCCTCGTCGAGCTCGCCGACCGCCGGAGCGCCGCCGTCAACGTCGACCCGAGCCGCGCCACCGCCTTCCTCCGCTCTGGGCGCCTCCTCCGTCGCCGCCGTCGCCTCGGGGTGAGCCGCGGACCGCCGCCTCGTTTCCCCCTTTCCCTCCCCTCTCTCGGCTGCCGCTCCGCCGCGCCTTTGGCCGCCGCCGGCGACCAAAGGGGCGCAGGCGCGCCGCCTCCCGCCGACCGCGCCGGCATGGCTGCCTTCGGGAGAGCCGAGTGGCTGCCGCGTGGGGCCCGACCGTCAGCCGCCCGCGCCCTCGGGTGCGGCTGACGCGTAGGACCCACGGCGCCGGCCGGTGCGAGCCCGGATGCGCCCGGTCCACCGTGGACCGTGAGGCTGCCGCGTGGGCCCCACTCCCGTGGACCCGGTCCACACGCCCCTCCCCCCTCGGCTGACGCAATAAACCCTTTTTAAATTAAAATTTAAATGAAGAAATTCGCAAATATTCATTTAAAGAGCATATAAACTTCAAATGTCCATAACTTGGCCATTTGAACTCGGAATTGGACCGTTCAAGTCTCTAATTTTTCCTTAAGAAGTCAAGAACCCATTTTTGTGCTTTGTTCCTGCTTGTTATATGGAGTTTATTAGAGTAAAAGGCTTTTCTTTTCCGTTGGTCGTGTAGACGCTGCAGCTTCGGAAGATCCGCTCTTCGTGGAGGTTGAAGCCGACGTTTGGGAAAGCGAGCAAGGCAAGTCACATCATCCTTTAACATATTGAATCCCAGTTTATAAAATTATTTTGATTTAAAATTATTGCATTACCGCTTTACTTAAATTCCCGCGTTATCACTGTTTTGTTTAGCCATGCCTATTTACCTTTGTTATGACCTTATTATTGTTGTTATTGTTATTATTACCTTGTTCACCCTAGAATAAACAAAACCCCAACTAGTGTGTACTCTATTTATGGTACCACTAGTATGAATTTAGGTAGATGCTTCGCTGGTTAATTAGGCAACATTAGGTGGTTTTACAACTCTAGACTTTGGGAATCTTCTCATCACCTGGACATTATGGAATGGTTGAACTATTGTGGAATTGGATTCACACCTCCCCCTCTATTCAAAACCCTCAAAATGGTTTTAGGCTGGGCTCGGGGTGTATGGTTTTGATAGTAGCACCTCGGCCATATAAGGACCGGTCTTCGGGCCTCTGTTGCAAAGCACTACCGTACTTCCACATGTCTAGTGGGTAAGGCTTAGTTTGTGGCTCAGTCTGGTTATAAACAAAAGTATACGGATGGAGATGGACGAAGTCGGGGGTCAATGGACATCTCTAGGGCAAATGAAGGCTACACGAGCTACGGCTCGGTAGTCGAGATGTCATGGCACAGGGCTGGTGTCCTGCTGCTAGGGGCTCAGTCCTGCCTACCTGTCCCGGGGGTTCCGGCCGTAGGTGGGGTTGGGTCGGTACTCTTGTCTATGGCTAGGATGGGTTGAAAACTATGTCACGTCTTCCGTCCGTATACCGTGGTGGTATGTGGCACGTGGTTACACGTGAGAAAGATGTGTCTTGTGGGTAAAGATGTACACCTCTGATCAGAGTATAACCTATTCGAATAGCCGCGCCCTCGGTTATGGGCAAGCCGAGCAATGTACCCAAGTTAGTGTTTTAATTCTTAAAACCTGCTTAACAACTAAAATGTGGAATGGTTGGCCTGGGTTGGCTTGGGACGAGCTGGGACCTAGGGTCGGGTTGCCAGTTCGGTCTGAATCATCGTAGGCCTTGGGTTAAGGCAGGTTCGTGTGGGTTCACGGCCTTGATTAATAACCTCGTATAGCTCTAGGATCGTGCTTACAAAATAGCTTTGAGCAACTAAGTGTCTTTTAATGCTGTTTACCGCAAACCCTAACCCCTTATAATATAACCCCCTTGTACTCCCTTGCATTTATTCTGCACTTATGGGTGTGTCTTGTTGAGTACAGTAGTTGTACTCAGTCTTGCTCAATTTTTCCCAAACCCAGAAGAGGTGTTCCTGGAAGATGAAGGCTTTGGTGTCTAGCTCGTGCCTGCCGTCAAGCGCTTGTGGTCGTCGCCCTAGTCTTCCGCTGTTTTTTGTTTGTCTTCTTGTGTGCTAGGCCTTCGCCGCCCATGTAATAAATTAATTATTTACGCTTCCGCTTGTTAAACTCTGAATTGTATCAACTTTTGGTGTACCTTGCCTCCTGGGACAAGTAATAATACACGCATGTAAGGAACGCCCGTTGGGTTATTTCCGGTCGTGACACTCTGCTGAAGGTATGTACGTACGGCTTTTGCGCCAAAATACGTACAATGACCCGAACAAGGTTGATATCAAGGTCAGGAGACCTGCGAACCCTATGGGCTAGTGCATCAGCATCTTCTGTATCATAAAAGTAAAGCTGCATATGGCGCGGCCCTTGAGAACCTGGAACCAAATTATCCAGGCGATGGTACAATGCACCGTGCACACGAAATGTATACACACCAGTTCCCATTGCAGTGCTGACTCGTTGGTCAAGGGTAACTCCAAGGCTCGTGAATGATAAATGGGAATTGAAATACCGTATGTGCTTTCTGAAATACTTTGCATCATTATGCACTTGGCTGATAAACAACCGTATTGCATCATTATACTTTCTGAAATACTTTGCATCATTATGCACTTTGCATCTAATGATGCGTTCATGCTTGTTTACATCTGCAATGTCATGATTTATTTATGGAAGAAATTAAATCATTATGTGCTTATAATTTCAACAATTACATTAACATTGTTAAGCTTTATTTTCTTCTCTACTCCCAACCATTGAACTCTTTTTTTTAATGAAATCTCAACTTGCTTTCTGCAAGTTCTCTCTGTTTTTTTTTTGCAATCGGAAAACCGTTACATGTCTAACACGAAACTCTCACTTATAAGAACTGTAACTAGCTGAGTGATGAACTTTGATAGGTTCCTTCACGAAATTTATAGATGCCCCTTACAAATCTGAATGCTGGAGTTATATGAGATGATAGATGAATATCGCAGGGTAAATATTATGTCACGTTTTGACAATTAAATTTAATGTAGAATGATATTTTTCATGTATACTACATTTTGTTTGATTAACTTGATATCCGAATTGTGTTTTAGGAGCCTATATAAAATTATGGTGTGAAATACAAAAGGGTCAAGCATGTTTCTCACGGAACTTCTGACACTAGATATTTTTTTCTGTACCTTTTATATATTTTGCCCTTACTATTTTTCTCAACATTGGTAGGGTTAGACTCGGAGAAAAAAATAATTGTAGTTGCTATTATTTAATATTGCTTTGCGTGCATCCGGTACATTGGAAAAAAACATTTTTTTCATTTCCTTCGGGTATAATACTACAATGTTCAGATAATACTCTTCATCTCAGTGGATGATGACAATTCAGAGCTAGAGTTTCTAGAGCCAAAGGGTGAAAATCATGGGCTTCAAGGTTTAAGTTGCATCTTACGCACTACTGCACCAACAGGGCCGTCTCCAGGATTTGGGTGCCCCGGAACGAATGCAAATTGAGACCCTAAATTTTGAAAAATAATATGTTATTTTTAGTTAATTATATAACTTTAATATGTGTTATTTTCTACGATATATAGAAATATATTTTCAAATATTAATGGTAAAAGAGTAAAGGTAGTACTGATCTAATATTCCAGTGAGAAGCATCATCTGGCGAGGATTTGAGGTCTTCCTGTTTTATAAAAAAAAGTGGAAGACGTTCACATTACTTTTGATTCAATAATTATCAATCCAATGGAATGATGGATCATTGAAAATACTGTAACAGTGTAATTTCATTAGCCTTGATTCAAAGTAAATTATCGATTCCAGGTTTCCAACTAGAGCTGGGCCTCGCGGCCTCGGCGCTGCTCTGTGTCAGCGCGCCGCTCGTCGTTTCCCGTTGCTCCGCTCGGCAACATCAGCGAAGTGCTGCCTGCTGCCGTGAGGCGTGATGCTGTCGCTGCCGCCTGTTCTGCACACACGCAGCAACTCGCGTCTCTCCGTGAGTGAACACGAAACAGTTACTCTGTAATAATTTGCTGTAACTCGTTTGCGTCTAGCATAGTTCCTAACTCCTTGCCTCCTTGCCTCCTCACTTATGGGCCGCTGAATTCAAGCCAGGCTGTAGGCCTACTCCGAGGTGGGCCCCCTCAAAAATTGGGAGCCATGTGCGGCCACTGTGCTCGCGCATGGCCTTCGATGGCCCTGTGCACCAACCTACTCATACCATTTAGAAATCACTTTTTATAGTGTTGTGGATGTTAGATTATTGTCATAGAACCAATTAAATTTTGTTGACCTCCTTTGCGCTTTAAGATCTACGAATATGTTTTCTCCTAAATCTGTGAGGCTGTGCAAACGCATCCTGAAGATCAACATGTCTTAAGTTACATAACAACTAGCCATGTACTGACCATGTCTGCTCTAATGGATGATGGTGTATGCGCAACATGTTGCCTTAACAGACAATGTGTTTTACTACTGATGAAAGGTATTTATGTATTGTACCGAACACGTCTACTTTGGACCTATTTATGTATATATATCATATTGATAAATGTTTGAACAATCTAATTCTCTTTCTTTTCTTTTGCGTGATCTTAAAACTATATTGCGCATTATAGTCTTAATCACTAAAGCATGCATTGTATATATTTTTGGTTGGCTAATTATGTTATTAAATGTCACCGTAGCGTTAGTACGGGCAAATTACTAGTTTCCAAAAGGTGAACAAAGAGACTGGCATCCTGCCTAACAAAAAATGTTTACCAATTCAAATAAATTTGTTCACTCATTTTATTTATGTTTTGGTTATAAATTTCAGCTGGAAGTCCTCATGTGTAGTTGTTTGGAGAGGAGAAGTACAATATCATGCTGATTGATCTTTTTGGTCCAATTCTAGAGGACCTAATCAACTTCTGCAGCAAAAAGTTCTCTGTTAAAACAACTTATGCTTGCTGATCAAATGATGTTTTTTTTTCTTACTGAATTCTATTATTGTGTATGTTAATTCTTGTTTCTAATGTTTTCGACTTGGTTGAGGAACATAAAGCATTGTTGATTAGCTGATTACCTCCATTGTGCCCTTTGAAGATTATAGGTACCATATACCCATGTGGACAGCATCTCTGACGGGAGATAGGTGGTGGGCCGTATACGTATATTATATAAATAGACTAAGCTTTGGAAATTACATTGTCGTGTTTCCCAAGACATGTACCATACGTTTAGTAGCATACAATTATGTAAATGTATAATGGAACCAAGTCGTGTCCAATTGGGTTCTCTCCTTTATATCCTTGCCCCTGAAGCTATATAAGGAAGACATGGAGTCCCTAGAGCATCTCTAACAGTCTCTCCAAATTGTCAGGGTTACGGGTAAGGTATACCCTCTACCCTTCGATATACGTCACATATCGATATGGTATACTTGCGCGTATACGGACGTTTTCGGCATAAGTTAAGGAAATTCATTATGGAAGTTCACAGATGGAAGGAATCCTACTCGGACAGAACTGGGTCGTCATTGTATCGTGCCGGGCCCGATGTCTCCGAGTCCTACTTGGAGACCAGTTGACCTGCGATATAAAAGGGACCCCCCGGGAGGGCCTAAGGGATTGAATCTTACTGGCAACACATCCACCACAGCCTACGAAGCAAGAGCTTATCGGAGCCAAGTCGCCGGGAGATCTAGTCGAATCAACTCGACTACGATCTTGTCGGTATCGCCGAGTTCCACTATTCCCTTTGTAATATGTGGTTTCCATCATATTATCCCATATTAACTGGATTAAGGCTATTACCTATCAAGGGGCCTGAACCAGTATAATCTTTGTTTTCTGCCTGCTTGATGTCGTATTACGTAGAGACTCGTTCCAGCGTATCCCAATGCCCTCTATATTCGGTCTATGGGTATCCCCCATTGATAGTGGCGCGCCAGGTAGGGGGACTTGGTGCTCAAGGTTCTACTACTATGACATCCAGCTTCGTCGACAACAGCGTCAACACCAACCTCAACCAAGGAGTTCCTACTTCAACAACACTGGTGTGGACTCAAGTCGGGAAAATCGTCTTTCCGGTTTACACCACAGTGCCAATTTCAGCTGGTCCGCCAATGGCCGGAAATGAGAACGCAGTGGCTACAACCCGGGACGACTCCATGTCGAAGGATCCTCCCGCCGAAGCGGAAATCGGAACGTCGACGACATCCGAGCCCGAGAAGGATTCTAGTGCGGCCAAGCCTTGTCTTTCCGACAGGAATCATGAGCCGACGAGGATTACTTCAGAGGTGACAAGGTCCTGGTGTCCTATCCACAAAACCAGAAAACATACCTTGCAAGCCTGCTGGGTTTTTCTGAACGTCCATGCTGAAATTCGTGCCTGCAAAGAGCGTGGAATTCAGCATACCGCTCCAACTCGTGATGTCTATTGTCCTATTTACAAGACAAAGAATCACAACCTCTCGAGCTGCAAGGTCTTTCTCAGCGCCATGAAGACACCACATCCTAAGGTCCAGCAGTCATGCATCCCCCTTAGGGATGAGGACAAGGAACAAGGAGCGACGCCGATTTCAGATCAATTTGTTGGGTAATCAACATCGATCCCCACGAACCATCAGTCTTGCACCTGCTCGAAGGCTATGGTTCATCAACAACGAGTACGCCGCGTGAGGTATTGGCTATCGACGATGTCGGCACATCAGCACGCACCAATGCGGAAGCGGAGAATCAAGTGACTACACTGGCCCAGCACATCAGAGCCGTCAATGCAATACGGAGGGAAACTTCCTACAACCCCGTTCTGAACGACGATCTCGCACGATGGACAGAATGGTTACGAGAGTTAGTGACCAACCTCAGCAACGCGTTTGATGAGGCCGCTGCTACGGCGCACCCGGAACAGCCACCAACTGGCGATGCTAATGGTGAAAACCCTGAACGGCGGGAATCGCCTCATCGAGCCACCCCTCCACCTCGCGGCACCGGCGATCTCCGCGATCACCTGAATGGCCGCTGAGAGGCGCGACGCACATGAGACAACGAGAACCATTCTCGACATCGCGTCTCTTCACAGCGTCATGATAACGAAGATCGAGGAGGCCGTTCGAGCAAAGACCGAGGCCATGATAACCGCCACAACCGCCGCGATCACGACGATCGCGAACGGCGGGGGCTGGGCGATACTAGTCGAGGACGTCGCCATAATGACGACGATGATGGAGATCGGCACTGAGACAACAACAGGCGACGACGACAGGATTCTCGAGAACCCGACCGACGTCCTCGTAATCGTGCGCCGGAACCAAGCGACCCATCATCATTATCGTCATCCTCCTCATCCTCATCATCAGATAGACATCCACGAAGGACGTACGATCGCCGACAACCCACCGCCCCCAACGCTGGGTGTAGAGCTTTCGGTCGTTCACTTCGAGATGTCCGATGGCCTAAAAGATTCCGACCAGGAACAATAGAGAAATATGATGGGAGTACCGATCCAGAAGAATTCCTTCAGGTTTACTCTACGGTACTCTACGCTGCCGGAGCGGACGGCAATGCGTTGGCCAATTACTTGCCAACCACATTGAAAGGCTCTGCACGTTCATGGCTGATGCATCTCCCCCCTTACTCGATCTCTTCGTGGGCAGACCTGTGGCAGCAGTTCATAGCCAACTTCCAAGGAACTTACAAGCGCCACGCGATCGAAGACGACCTACATGCGTTGACACAGAACCCGAGTGAATCCTTGAGGGATTATGTTCGGCGCTTTAACGAGTGCAGAAACACAATCCCCGGTATCACCGACGCTTCTGTAATTCGTGCTTTCAAGTCCGGTGTCAGAGATCGCTATACTACTCAGGAGTTGGCAACGAGGCACGTCACGACAACTCGGAGATTATTAGAAATTGTCGATCGATGCGCTCATGCGGACGACGCACTGAGACACAAGAACGACAAACCGAAGACCAGAGGAGAGAAGAAACCAGCCAAGGATGCACCTGAGTCAAGCAAGAAGAAGAATCACAAGAGTGGGAAAAGGAAAGCTCAATCAGAAGTTCTCGCAACAGAATACGCGGACCCTCCCAAGCGCCCAGACCCACAAGGCAGCGACGCGAAGAAAATATGGTGCCCTATACACAAGTCAGACAGACACTCTCTAGAAGATTGCCTCGTCTTCAAAAAGTCGCTCACAAAACACATGGCATTGGAAAAAGGCAAGCGAGTACTTGTGGTTGAGAAGAACGCTGAGGCGGTTACTCAGGAATCAGACTCAGCATATCCAGACTCCGATCTCCATGTCTCGCACATCTTCGGAGGTTCCACGGCGTACTCCTCAAAGCGAGAATACAAGAAGGTGGAACGTGAAGTCTGTTAGATGTGGCAGGGGGCTGCGCCCAAGATGAAGTGGTCCGAGCAGAAGATAGAATTCTCAGAAGAGGACCATCCCAAGACTGCTGTCATCCCAGGGCAATATCTGATCGTGGTCGAACCCACTATTCATAATACCAAGGTCGCACGAGTTCTAATCGACGGCGGCAGCTCAATCAACCTTCTCTTTGCCAGCACCTTGGACGCGATTAGGATCCCACGAAGCGAGTTGACACCCACCAATCAACCCTTCCATGGAATCACTCCTCAGTCATCGTCCAAACCATTGGGCAAAATTACGTTGCCTGTGACTTTCGGCCAAGCAAACAACTTCCGAACGGAACAGATCACCTTTGATGTCGCTGAATTCGATACAGCATACAGTGCCATCATTGGGAGAACTGCACTCGCGAAGTTCATGGCCGCATCTCACTACGCGTATCAAGTACTCAAGATGTCGGGACCGAAGGGAACAATCACTATTCAAGGGAATGCTAAGCTGGCAGTGCAATGGACAAGCGGAGCCTCGACATGGTCAAGCACACGCCTAGCCCACCTGCCACAGCTGAACCACCCAAGAAAGTGAGCAAACCAAACAAGACGCCGAAACCAGACGGTGCAATCAAGATCGTTACACTCTCCAGTACCAACCCCGACAAGATCGTCAAGATCGGAGCATCACTAGGCAAGAAATAGGAACTCGCGCTCATCACCTTCCTCTGCGACAATGCTGACGTGTTCTCTTGCCAGCCGTCCGACATGCCGGGGGTACCCAGGGAGGTGATTGAGCACAAACTCATGGTGCGACCCGATGCCAAGCCAGTAAAGCAAAAACTGCGGAGATTTGCACCAGATCGAAAACAAGCCATACGAGAAGAACTCGACAAGCTTCTCAAAGCCGGTTTCATCAGAGAGGTACTCCATCCAGAGTGGCTAGCCAACCCAGTCATGGTGTGGAAGGCCAACGGGAAATGGAGAATGTGTGTCGATTTCACCGATCTCATCAAGGCGTGTCCCAAGGTTCACTTCCCTCTTCCTCGAATAGACCAACTGGTGGACTCAACAGCCGGTTGTGAGTTGTTGAGCTTTCTCGACGCTTACTCCGGCTACCACCAAATCAGCATGGCGAAAGAGGACGAGGAGAAGACAGCAATCATCACGCCGTTTGGGGTATTCTGCTACGTTAAGATGCCATTTGGACTAATAACCGCAGGAAAGCGCACTTAGCGACCAACTCGGAAACAATGTCAAGGCCTACGTCGACAACATTGTTGTCAAGACCAAGACAAGTGACTCATTGATTGACGATCTGCGGGAAACGTTCAACAACCTCCGACAATATCGCCTCATGCTCAATCCAGAGAAGTGCACGTTCGGAGTACCATCGGGCAAGCTATTCGGCTTCCTCGTCTCTGGTAGAGGAATAGAAGCAAATCCCGAGAAGATCAAGGCAATCGAGAACATGAAGTCGCCTACAAGACTCAAGGAAGTACAGAAGCTAACCGGATGCATGGTGGCACTAAGTAGGTTCGTTGCTAGGATGGGAGAGCGAGGACAACCTTTCTTCGCTTTGCTGAAAAAGCAAGACAAATTTTGATGGACACAGGAAGCCGAAGAGGCATTTATTGCACTCAAGCGCTACCTATCAAATCCACCTGTACTTGTTGCCCCCCAACCTAATGACGAATTATTTCTCTATATTGCCGCCACGCCATATTCCGTTAGCACTGCCATTGTTGTCGAGAGAGAGAAGGTGCAACGACCAGTCTACTATGTCAGTGAAGCTCTCCACGAAGTGCAACGACCAGTCTACTATGTCAGTGAAGCTCTCCACGAATCAAAGACAAGATATCCATAGATCCAAAAACTGCTCTACGCGGTAATCATGACATCAAGAAAGCTATGCCACTAATTTCAAGCTCACAGGGTCACAGTTGTATCCTCCTTCCCTCTCGGTGAAGTAGTGAGAAACAAAGACGTTGTCGGCCGCATTGTGAAATAGGTAGTCGAACTAAGCCAGTTTGATGTCCGCTTTGTGCCACGAACAGCCATCAAGTCCCAGGTACTTGCCGACTTCGTAGCCGATTGGACTATGCCTGATAACAGGTCAGACAACCAAATCGACAACGAAACGTGGACAATGGTGTTCGATGGCGCACTCAACAGCCAAGGAGCAGGGGCAGGATTCATCTTGACATCACCTTTGGGAGATCAATTCAAGCATGCAATTCACCTCAACTTCAGGGCGACCAATAACACAGCCGAGTACGAAGGACTACTCGCCAGGATAAGAGCTGCAGCTGCACTCGGAGTCTGGCGACTGATCGTGAAAGGGGATTCTGAACTAGTCGCGAACCAGGTGCATAAAGATTACAAGTGCTCTAGCCCCGAGTTATCCAGGTATCTCGCAGAAGTCAGGAAGCTGGAGAAAAGGTTCGATGGGATCGAGGTCCGACATGTATACCGCAAAGACAACATCGAACCAGATGATCTAGCACGGCGTGCATCCAGACGAGAGCCACTCGAACCTGGCACCTTTCTGGACGTCCTGACCAGGCCATCAGTGAAAGAGGCAAGCGGCGAAGATAGCCCGGTTGCCCCCAACATCAGCTCGGGGGCTACAGAGGCAGAGCACGCCGTTGCCGATCTCGAGACCACGGACGACTGTTGCACCCCACTCATTAAATTCATAGATAGCGAAGAGTTGCCCGAGGACGACGCAGAAGCCGAGAAAATATCCCGTAAAGCAAAAGTCTACTGTATGATCGGCAACGATCTATACAAGAAGGCACCAAACGGGGTACTCCTAAAATGCGTCTCGTCCGACGATGGCAGACACCTCCTCCTCGACATACATGAAGGGATCTGTGGGTCACATGCCGCCGGTCGGACATTAGTAAGAAAAGCTTTCCGACAAGGGTTTTTCTGGCCAACCGCCCTCAAAGACGCCTGCGACATGGTTCAGCGGTGTGAAGCCTGTCAATTCCATAGTAAACACACAAAGCTGCCAGCGCAAGCACTCCGGACTATCCCTCTCACTTGGCCGTTCTCGTGCTGGGGGCTAGATATACTCGGGCCATTCCCATGAGGACAGGGCGGCTACAGGTTCCTATTCGTGGCGATCGACAAATTCACCAAGTGGATTGAAGTGACACCCACGGGGAAAATCAAGGCCGACAACACCATCAAATTCATCAAAGGAATATTCTGCAGATTCGGATTGCCCCACCGTATCATAACAGACAACGGCTCCCAGTTCATCAGTGCCGATTTCCAGGATTACTGCATCAGGCTGGGAGTCAAGATATGCTACGCCTCGGTTTCTCACCCTCAGAGCAATGAACAAGTCGAGAGGGCAAACAGCATAGTACTACAAGGAATCCAAGACCCGCGTCTACGACAGGCTCATGTCACACGACAAGAAGTGGGTCGAGGATCTTCCATCAGTACTATGGGCCATGCGTACCACACCGACAACATCCAACAAGGAGACACCCTTCATCCTCGTGTACGGCTCAGAGGCGATGCTCCCCACCGAGCTACAACATCAAAGTACACGAGTACAGAAGTATTCCGATGAGGATCAAGAGGAGCAGCGATACGATGATGTGAATCTACTCGAGGAACATCGCGAACGAGTTGCCGTTCGAGCAGCCAGCTACCAACAGGCCCTTCGCCGTTACCACGAGAAGCGCATCCAAGCACGCACGCTTTCGATCGGCGACTACGTCCTCC
This sequence comes from Oryza glaberrima, assembly GCF_000147395.1. Lineage (NCBI taxonomy): Eukaryota > Viridiplantae > Streptophyta > Magnoliopsida > Poales > Poaceae > Oryza > Oryza glaberrima. Next base: position 15,336,013 of record NC_068327.1, on the reverse strand, counting down.
GACGGGTTCAAAGCCAAGCAGGGGGAAACAAGCTCTCACCCATATGGGAAGGACCGTACACGATCACACAAGTTCTGCGGCTAGGCGCATTCAAAATTGCAGACGGCGATGGTCGCGAGTTGGCAAATTCCTGGAACATTGATCAATTACGTAAATTCTATGTATAAGTCAATAGTATCCATACTTGTAAGACATCTTACAACTTCAATAAAGCCAATTTTCAGGTACAGACTACAATCAAAGTGATCCTTCCCGATGATCCCTTACCCAGATGACACCTAGCGTTGAAACCTATCCTCATGTCCCTTTACGCCGTCTTGACAAGGCCTCCGAGGAACCTAAGGGAACTTCGGCTGGGGACGCCTAGAGCCGATAAGGCCTTGTCGGATCCTATAGAGACGACAGACCATGTAAGATCTGGTCGTGTAAGAGTTCTCGCCGTGCGTATTAACCAAGTCGTGTAATCGGAAATAAATTTTGTAACTTCACGGCTGGGGGCTAGGATCAGTGCTTGTTCAACCGAAGCAGGTCAAAGGCTGGGGGCTAGGGAGAGTGTATAACTCAAACGACTGATCGAAGTCACGAAGTGAGAAGACACTCATACACGCTACATCCAGAGTAAGAAAGCTTAGTTAGATAGATTTCTTTTCTATTTTACAAGTACTTCTTACAGTTCCATAAAAATCCAAAATTATATTACACTTTTCCCCTAAGACATCTGTCATAGGACACAGAGACTACCAGGAAGGCCAACGCCAGTCCATAGACTGGAAGACCTTTTCCGCCAGCGGCGCCATCGACTTCGCCAGGCCATCTATCTCCGTAGGAGTTCTCCGAGAACGAGAAAACCCTTCGTGGAGGAACTCGAGGTGCAGCTGCGGACGATGATCTCGTATACAAGCCAATACATGCCCCCTAGCATATCGGCTCGATCGACGACACTCCTGCTTCAGGGCCTCGTCGATATGCTGGCCGATGCCCTCGAGCTGGGCGCAGGCCCCATTCAGCCATGAGATGTATCCAGCCGCCGATTCCTCGGGATCCCCACGGGGTACTCGAAGCTCTCTAAAGACTCTTGACATGGAGGTACAGCAACTCTTCAGATACGAGTTGAACCACACCTCGCGACCACGGAGTGTCTCCACGGCCTAGTCCTTCCTCACTTCCAACATAGTCCTCTCGAGTTCCGCGACCTCAAACTTCGTCCTCCAATACTGGATGCAACGATCCTGGTCAGCAAGCGCACTCTCGAGGTCTACTTAGTATGGAAACGACTAAGTTAGACTGCTCTTCTCTTCCAAGAATACAGCGAATCAAGTCGATCCAGACGGAAGAGTAAAGGGGATGAAAAAAAAGATAACCAACCTAAGGGAGCCGTTGCCATGCTCATCTCCACAGGCGAATTTTGAGCTACATTGCCCTCCGGCACATGTGGCTCGGACGCAAGTAACGGAACGACCACTGGCAACTCAGGCTGCCCGCGCTGCTGGACATCCTCGACATCAACATCTTTACAAATGACAACAAAGTACTCAAGATCAAAATGCTAAAGAAAGCTAAGGCGATGACTGCACACACAAAGGTGGTTTGAACCAACAAGAGTTTTACAAAGCATGGCTAAAGAGTACAAGAGAGCTAAGATCCTACTCTTCAAAAAGCGGGAGGACGGACTCCCCCAGGTCACCGACCTCCTCCATCACATCTTTGCGTGCATCGCTAGCCGCCCCCTGATCCAAGATCTTCCGCAGATCGAGTTCAGGATGTGCCAGCATCACACAAGCAAGGACATGGCACGTCCCGGTATAGATCCCGTTGGACGTCTCCTCTCCGACCATGGCCGCGTGCTTGGAGGGGATCACCTCCATCGCCGTTGCCAGTTCCGCAAGCGAAGACGACAACGAGAACTCGTCGGGATTCGCCGGGATGGTGGCCTTGACACCACACTACCCGGCGAGCTGGTGCAGTCCGGTGTAGGTGACCTGCAGTGAGCCACGGATCTCCGACAAATGGTTCTCAAGCTGAGACATACGGTGCTCGAGCCCTTGCCGTTGTCACTCATTGCCAGCCACTAGCTCCCGCATCTTCTGGAGGTCCTCGCGAACCTCTGCTAAATCGCGCGCAAGCCGATCGGCACACTCATTCACCGACGACGCCGCCGCCGCCTTCGCCTCCGTGATCTCGCGGCCAATGCCATGAGCACCAGCCTCGAGGAGGCACCCCATCTCGACCTGGAGCTCCTCCCAGGTGAGAACGGCAGCCGACAGACCCCGACCAGCCGCAAGATCGCTAGCTAGGCCGCTAGGTGTCGCCTCGCGGCTCCTGGGCGCGGCCACGATAGGAGACGCGCTGGAGGCCCCTCTAGACTCGTCTTGCGCCGCCTTTGGCCGCGCCGCCCTGCATAAAGCTGCAACTGAAACAGGCTGCAACAGTTTGACGAAGTGACAAGACCTCAAAGTCATCTACTTACTTCTCGCCAAGCGTCACTAGCCGCTGCCGTCGTGGAGGTGTGGGAGACGCGTCTGAGGCCTGGAGTACAACCGATATGATGTGAGGTAGAAGCTTTCCGACTACGCGATCAAAGGGCAGGAGAACTTACGAGGGGGTGGGCGTCTTCCGACGATGTCCGACCACAGAGGAGAATGTCCTCCCCTTTTTCGGAACGTTGCCGCCGCTCGTTATGGCAGCGGCAGCAGCAGCGTCAGACGCCTCCTTGGCAACTTTCTCCTTCAGCGACGCCGCCACCAGATGGTCCACGAGCGGCCCGATGATATCAGTCAGAGGGAGAGCCTACGCTTCATGAAGTCATAATGCGATCCCGGAAGAAAAATGCAAAAGGACCGCTGAGTACACTTACATTGATGGCAGCGTCATGCTCGGCTGCCCCTTTCTCGCAAAGGGGGACGGGGACGTTGCTCGCCGTTGTCGGGCCACTGATCATCAGTTGGCCGACGCGGCGCTCCAAGCCTGTAGATCGAGACCAGAATCTGATAAGCCGGGAGGAACACGCGCATAAGGGAGTCAATTTAACTAAAAAGGAAAATACTCCGAGGAGAAACCCGGGTGCGTCCTCTAGCCCAGAATAATCAAAGGCCGGATGGGCTCGAGCTTGAAGCGGCTGGATCCGCCTACCAATGAAGTCGGCAGCGACTTCATACCCCGACAACCCCCGTTCTCGGAGGTCGTCAACGATATCGATGAAAGATTGGAGGGATGGGGTCAAGGCGGGTTTGGTGGCCCAAGATGGAATCTTGTTTGGTTGCTCCTTAGGAATAACGAAGACCGGATCCGAATCCTCTATCTGAAGATAAAACCACCTGCCCCGCCATTTGCTGCGAGATGAGGGGCACTGGAAGGGGATGTATCGCGACTTCAGGCCATCCCGAAGTCGGAAACCAACACACCCGGACACCTTTTTGGGTTCCATCCAGCGTAACTCATAGTAAAAGCGGAAGAGGTCAAGAAACGGCTCTACCCCAATGTAGGCCTCACAAAGATGCGAAAAGATACTCAAGAAGGCAATGGAATTGGGGTTCAAGTGGAGCAAGGAAACACCGTAGAAATTCAAGACCAAGAGAAGAAATTCAGAAGGCGGAGGAAGAAAACCACAGAGAATAAAGTCCTCGATCGCAACCATGCGACCCAGGACAGGCTGGGGTTCAGTACCTCCCACTTCTCTCTCCGCGGTCCCGCGACCGGGAAGGGCGCCATCTTCCTGCAACTTCTTCAACGACGCGCTGGTGGAGGTAGACTTGTCAAGATCCATTTCCACCGGGGATCGCCGGAGAAAGGACCGAGATGAGCTTGCTTGGGTTTTTTGTGGGAGCAGAGAAGACGAGGGACGTTTGAAAGCTGGAGAGTTTTTTCACAACAAGCGGGCTTCAACTTGGATCCCCAAAACTCCCTTAAATAGATGCACTTCCGATGGTGCGAATTCTAAGGAAAGGAGAGAGATGGCCGCCGGAAATTTCTAGGTCCGTTTCACGCGGCAGTTTTTTGGACTTCAATTTAAACTCACTCATGACCGTTGAGCTTCACCCGGCGTTGTCGATCACTCCTTGTCTCTCGGTCCTCACACCGAGAACAACGACAACCTCGACATCAGAAGTCGCGATCAGTTTCACGAGTTCATTTAAGCAGAAGTCGGGGGCTACTGTTAGGGTTACGGGTAAGGTATACCCTCTACCCTTCGATATACGTCACATATCGATATGGTATACTTGCGCATATATGGACGTTTTCGGCATAAGTTAAGGAAATTCATTATGGAAGTTCACAGATGGAAGGAATCCTACTCGGACAGAACTGGGTCGTCATTGTATCGTGCCGGGCCCGATGTCTCCGAGTCATACTTGGAGACCAGTTGACTTGCGATATAAAAGGGACCCCCCGGGAGGGCCTAAGGGATCGAATCTTACTGCCAACACATCCACCACAGCCTACGAAGCCGGAGCTTATCGGAGCCAAGTCGCCGGGAGATCTAGTCGAATCAACTCGACTACGATCTTGTCGGTATCGTCGAGTTCCACTATTCCCTTTGTAATCTGTGGTTTCCATCATATAATCCCATATCAACTGGATTAGGGCTATTACCTATCAAGGGGCCTGAACCAGTATAATCTTTGTTTTCTACCTGCTTGATGTCGTATTACGTAGATCCTCGTACTAGCGTACCCCAATACCCTCTTTATCTGGTCCACGGGTATCCCCCGTCGACACAAATCTCACTCTCCATTTGTCTATTTGGCCAACTCTCCATCTAATTTATCAAGTCTAACTTGATGTTTGCTCCAACAGCCTCTCCATTCACCCTCTCTACTCTGAATCTATGGCAGTGGGACCCACATGTCAGCCTCTACAATCCTTTCTTCTTCCCCATATTCCTTCCTTTTCCTCACGCTTCATACTCTCATGAAGATCAACGGATGGCGATGGCGGACAACAGATTGCGATGGCGATGATGATGGAGATCACCGGCCTCCTCCTCCTCAACCGGCGTGCGTCGTCGAGCCTCTCTCGCCGTCGCGCCCTCCTTGCAGCACCAAACGGGAGCATTAGGATGGCCTCCACAGCGTTGTCGGACGAGGGAGGAGATGGCGGCGGGGGAGAGGCTGGAGGGGAGGTCGGAGGTGGATAAAGTGAATCTCCAGTCACCGGAGTAGCGGGAGAGGGTCCTCACCTCGGCGCCCATGAAGTAGCGGGATTGAGAGGAGGCGCACAGCGGTGGCCCTCTTCACTGCTGGTCTCCCATCTTGTCGCTGGCGACGAAGCCGAGGCACTCCTTGCCGGCTGCGACGGCGAGCCTCCTTCCCGTGGCGGCGGCAGGCATGGAAGGAGGAAGGAGGGGCGTGGCAGCAATAGGCGGAGGAAGGGAGGGCACGGGCAGGGATGTGCGGATGGTGGAGAGATAGAAGGGAAAAAGATGGTGGGGCCCACAGATAGCTAGTTGCTGTGGATGGCCAACGGCTGGCCAAATTTAGCTAGCTTTACCCCATCTTTGGCCATTGCTATTTTTTGGCTAGGGGGATACCATTCTATTGGAGTGCATTTTTTTGTCCAAAGTTGCTAAAATTTAGCTTGGAGAGTAGTATGGAGAGGCTGTTGGAGATGCTCTTAAGGGCATAACCACAACTCGATCATCAGATCAATACAACACCCGGTGGATTCAATCGTCGAAACAAGAGTACGGTATTACTTTTCATCAAGAAGGCTTGAACCTGTATAAACGTTTGTTATTTTACTCATCCACTTTAGATCTCGTGCACTACCCCCTTTCTCATTGTTGATTTCTAGAATCAATAGTTGGCAAGCAAGGTAGGGGTTGCGTAGAGTTTTTCGCAAACAAGTGCAATCGGATTAATTCTGAGAGCCGGCAACTCTGCTTTCCATCCGGGTTAGGCATATCAATTCGGTGACATCGACTTCATCACCGACGACTTTGTCAAGATCTCTCTACTCGACTCGGATTTGAACCAATCAGGGAGGGACCCCATCTCTTTGGCCTCGTTCAGTGCCCCGAACACTGCCGAGATCTACTCAAGGATTCTCACCTCTGAGTTGGCTTCAAACCACTGAGGGAATCGCCATCATCAACAAATCTTCACAGCCTATCCAACAACGCAGCATCCCAAGAGTGCCATGCAACTCCCTCCGCTCCTCGCCATGACTTTCAGGATGATCAACCTCTTCTCCAAGGTCACGACCCGGCCAAGTCCCAAGTTCACCCGAGATCAGAACTAGGGAGGCGGGAATCATGATTGAATCACTTGGATAATATAGCATGTCATGCCCGGAAAATAGAACAATATATTCCGTTTGTGAGTGCATAAATCCTTGTCCAAGGAGGCAAGGTACACATTACAAAGTTGGTAAATAATAGAGTATATAAGCGAAAGCTTAAATAGAGTACTTTATTACATGGGCGACCAAAAGCCCAACAATGAAGATAAACAGTAAAAAGCCAGAAGCTACGAGAGCCACCACAGGCTCTTGACGGTAGGCACGAGCTAGACATCAAAGCCATCATATCCGAAGTACTCCTCTGCTAGAAGGGGGGAAAAGAGCAAGGCTATGTACAACCATTGTACTCAGCAAGCCATGTCATGAAAATGCAGATATAATGCAAGGGAGTACAAAGAATTCATTTTTAAGGATTTTTTTTGCATAAAACTAGCATTTCAAAGCATTTAAATATTTAAAGGCATTTAAATAAAACACAAACCTATCTCTAGTCAAATTATTTTCAAGCCGCACACCAATGCGATCTTGCCTTAACTCGTGCCAACAACTGACAACTCCAGTTACGCAATTAATAGAACTAAATTCTAACTTGGGTATATTGCAACACATCTTTCTCACATGTTGCCATGTGCCACATGCCACCACGGCATACGGACATAAGCCATGACATAACCCACCTCTTAGTACCGCTCTAAACAAAGAAGACCGATATAGACTTCCCCCACCAGGTGCCCTGGGTCGAGCAGACAGTCTATGCCCCCTGGCGTACTGCTAGAGTCGTCGACCCCACCAAGGGCTTCATCCATCCCTATCCGTGTCTTCCTTGTGCATGACCGTAGTAGATGATGCGTTAAGCCCTACCCATCAGACAGGTGGCTGTACAGCATATGCTTTGCAACGGAGGTTTGCAACGGAGGTTCGAAGACCTGTCCTAATGACGGCCGGGGTGCGACTAGCGAAACCAAGCACCCTGAGCCCAACCCAAAATATGTTTGGGGAATTTTGAAGGGGAACATCATGTCATGGATAAACAACCACTGAACCATATTTACCATTCTTTACAAGTTATTCCCAATTTGTAATTATTGGAAAACATATAATTGTTTCTTTTTAAGCAGCGCTAAGCATATTCTAAATTTACTAGTAAGCACCACATATATAAAGTTATGACTAGTTTTATTTTTCCTAGAGTTATCAAGGATCATAATAATACAAATAATAAGGCTATAACAAGGAGAATCTGTAGGGCTAAACAAAACAAAGATAAGCGTCGGAATTTAATAAAGCAAAATGCAATAATTTAGATAAACATAATTTTATAAATTGGGACAACAATATGATCAAAATGACATGATTTGCCTTGCTCACTACCAAAATCTTCTAGATCCACTTCAAGGTAGAGCGGCTCTTCCAGATATGCAGCATCTATACAATATACGCAACGAAAAAGGCCCAAAACATAAATAAAAACCATATAAGATGCAGTAATAACCCTAAAAATGGGTTCATCACTGTTTAAGGAAAACAATAGCAATATGAATAGGTCGGTTCTGAATTCAAACAGTCAATATATGGTCATTTAAATTCTAGGTGTTGTTTGCTTGGCATTTTACTAATTTATGAATTAATTTTGTAAAGAAAAACTACTGTGTGTGCTTGCTGCCTGTAACAGCAGAGAGGGGGAAACAGTAGAGAGGGAGAGAGAGGTGTGTCAGGACATGGCAGCCGGCAACCCCGGCTGTCGGTCATGGTGCAGCGGTGCGTGACACGAGAGATGCGAGGGCGGCGGCGAGGCTCACCCAAACGGCTGGAACGGTGAAGAAACAACGACGGCGACGAGGAAGAGGATGATGCCGGCTCGGGTTGACGTCGGGGATGGAGCTCCGAGGCTTGCCGAGCTCGATGAAGGCATGGCCGATGGATAGGAGGAGACGACGAAGCTAGCGGTGGCTTCGCTGGGACTTGGCGTCATCCCGACCGACGCCGAGCGGCGGCTGGAGCGCACGCTGGCGGTAGTACTTGAAGAGAAACGGCGATGGAGCGAGCGTGGCGCTGGAGCGGCACGTGCAATGGGAGGAGGTGGTCTCTGGGGTTCTAAATATGTAGGCAGGAGGGGAGGAGGTCGACCGTGAGGACGGCAAACGGCTCCAGTGGCAGTGAGTCTCCCAATTAAGTCCATCAGTTAAAGAATTCGATTGAGTGCGATTTAATACGAGATTGAATGGGATTTGTTGGGGGAATTGATGCCCGCTACACAAGAAACAGATTTGCAATTAATTTGGAGGTGGAACGATAGGGGAGGGAGATCAAAGGAGACGGGAGTGTTTGAGTTTCATGGGAGAGAGAGGAATAGCCTGGCTTGGAGGTAGGAGATGCTCCTGACGAGCGGGACCCATGACGGTGCGCGCGTGCATCGCACGTGTGGCGCGGCAGCCTCGCCTGCAGCAGGAGCAGTGGCTCGGCTGGGCCGGGGAGGGGGCGGCTGGGCCGGGCCGAGAAAGGATGGGAAAGAGGGAGGGGAGGAATTTAAGCCAAGAGGGAGAGGGGATGAATTTGAGCCGAAAATGGCCCAAGAAGGGGGAGACGACTCCCGGTCGGGCGCCTGATCGGGAGGGGGTAAAATCGGACGCTGACGCCATCGACTTACGTGAAAAATTTCTTTAAACTAATTTTTCTCTTAAATTACTTATCTAAATCATGATCTGATTGCACCATTAAATTTGTTGCAATTAAATCTTCAAAACAAGACCTCACATGGATATATTCTGATAAAAAAAATTTAGATTATTATTGAATTATTTTTAAATGTTGCACGATGTTCTACCAGGTATATCGGAATTGTTTCACTAAGTAGATCGAAAATGTTTCACTCGTTTAAATCGGGTGTTGTTTCACCTCATATAAAAACAATGTTTCAGCAAATAGCGAAAGAATGTTTCAGTTCACTGCAATTTTACGGTGATTTTCGGGCGCGACATAGCACCACGGAAGTTGTCAACAGCTTTAGTTTTTTAGATGGCTACAACGACTTCGACATTGATAGTCTCAGTAGCTACAACGACTTCTGAATTTGAGCTTTAGTTTTACTTCGAAGTCTTCATTGTCGGTGGCACCACAGATAAAGACGAGCAAGCCGGCATCACTAGGGAGCAAGAGGAAGCACGTGCCAAAGCTGAGGACGAACGCTAGTGAAGGCAGCACGATCTGATTAGAAGCGGTCACATTGCACACAACATCATCCAAACCCGCATAGAAGACACTAATGTTTTCGCTACACCTCAATCTATACGTAGTGAAACATTGTGAGTACACTAGGTGAAACATTTTTCAGTGGAACAAAACATAAACCAAATTCCCTTAATAGGGGCTTTCAAAATATGTGGGTTTCTTGTTGCAATGGAATGTTTCGTTCACTGCAACATTAGACCTATACATAGTGAAACATTGTGAGTACACTAGGTGAAACATTTTTGGTGGAACGAAAAATAAACCAAATTCCCTTAATAGAGAGTTTCCAAAATATGTGAGTTTTTTTTTGCAAAAGAGTATTTTAATTCACTGCAACATTAGATCTATAAATAGTGAAACATTGGAAGTACACTAGGTGAAACATCTTTTGTGGAAAAAGGGAGGGAGAAGTGGGTGGGCCCAACAGTATGCATGTGGGGGAGGGGCGTGCGGGGGGAGCGCCCGATCCGGCTCCTCCCGCACCGGTCGCCCAACGTAATGTATTTTCGCAAGAAGGGCGACGAGATTTATTTTAGTTTTTCTTTTTTTAATAAAATCTGAGAAAGGTTATTGTTGCATTAAAATTATTTATAATGTAAAATTCAAGTAAAAGTTGTTTAAATATTTTGAAGCATGAGGAATTCAACAAAAATACCCACACATCAATTTGAGTTGAAACATGGTAAGTTTTAATTGTTGAAGTTAAAGCCCACTAAGTCTAAAACTCAACATGCAACCATAACACATCATCACCCACTAGTAATAATTACATATTTAATCTCATGTAAGCATACAACATCATCTACAATTTATTTAATTTTACAAATCAAAATACAATCATATCTAATCATCACCTCTCATATCATTTGCACAATAATTTAACAAATCTATCTATACTTATCAATATGTTTCACTCTAAAGCACGGGTTCCATTTGACTGATAAATCCTGATGTTTCATTATTTTTTTCTTTTTACTCCAAACTTGATTGACAAAAAAAATTAAGAATTGTAATTCCCGCAGCAAAGCGTGGGGAATCACCTATTTTACATAAATAATTTAGACGATAAAATTTTAGGGTGATTTTTGGGCGCGACAAGCACCACGGAAGTTGTCAACACCTTTAGTTTTTTAGATGGCTACAACGACTTCGACATTGATAGTCTCAGTAGCTACAACGACTTCCGAATTTGAGCTTTAGTTTTTCTTCGAAGTCTTGATTGTCGGTGGCACCACAGACAAAGACGAGCAAGCCGGCATCACGAGGGAGCAAGAGTAAGCACGTGCCAAAGCTGAGGAGGAACGCTAGTGAAGGCAGCACGATCTGATTAGAAGCGGTCACATTGCACACAACATCATCCAAACCCGCATAGAAGACACTAATGTTTTCGCTACACCTCAATAGAACGCTGTGGTAGCCGTCATGTTGATTGACACCCACATCGATAATGCTCTAGAAAACATGACTTCGATGTTGAATAAGGTCAAGACTATGATCGTCGCCACTGCCGCCCAACAAGAAAATGATGCCGGAGCTTCTCGCCGACCGAAAGAATCCAATGCTGACTCCCCCAAGACTCCGGTTGGCTGTCATTAGCCCTCGAATCATAGATCCAGGGGCCACAGAAAACCTGAATATAGCAGAGGTCACACCGCTTCCATCTAGCATCACCAAGAAAACAGAGGTCGGCATCCAGATCAATCATGACAATGTCGAGCCATCACGACGACCGAGGCCATGACGAAGGACACAGACGTTGAATACCCAAATACTTGAGGATTACGCTGAACCAACGTCATCACGATCGGGAAAATTGCTGTCACCATAAGGATCAACTACGATGACAAAGGAATCCTAGCTTTTACTTGAGATCTGTATTGAGTGGATTGGCCGACTGGTTTCAAATCAAGAGGGATTGAAAAGTACGATGGCAAGACCGTCTACACCCTGGCCATTTGTGCAGTAGGAGGAGACAACAAGGCACTGGCGAATTACCTACCTATGGCACTCGCTGATTCAACAAGGAGCTGGCTAATGGGGCTTCCAAGGTGATCCATTGATTCCTGAAGAGAGCTTTGAAGCTAGTTCATCGTCAACTTCCAAGGCACCTATGAGAGACCCAGTACTCACTTTGACCTATACCATGTTGTTCCAATATGTCTCTTTTGGACTACATCTGACATTTCTCGGAGGCCCGCAACAAGATCCCGAAGGTCACTGACGATGTTATCACCGCTACTTTCCAAAAAGGCATTCGAGACAAGTTACTTATTGGCAAGTTCAATCGCAAGCCTTCGTGAATAGTCATGAAGCTATTTGAGACTACCAACTCCTACGCCAAGGTAGTGGACACTGTCAATGCATCATAGGAGGAAAAGTAGTCGGGTAGCTATTGGCGCCCCTAGAAGAATAATAACTCAACAACCAGAAGGATCGCAAGCACAAATGTGAAGACTTGGTGGCCACAACATCTAATTACCAATCACAACGTCGTCCCAACCACTGCGGTAAGGTTATGAATGGACAATGCCTGAATCACCCGAACTCAAAGCACAAGTGGCCAATGACTGCGACAAGCACACACGGCGCAACTCAAGATCACCAATGGCGAAAGAACTTCTGGGCAAAATAAAAACAACGGAGAAGGGCCTTCCAAGATCCCAGGACCGAGTGAAACCACATCTTCGGAGGCCCACCCGCCTACGAATCCAAAAGGAAGCAGAAGTCGACCGATAGGGAGATCAACACCATCTAGCCAGAAGTACCCCAATATTTATGGTGGTCCGAGGTAGCAATGATGTTCGACCGCTCGGATCATCTTGGCCGAGTGGCTCACCCGGAGTGGTACATCCTGGTACAAGATCTAGTGGTTCATAATGTTAAGTTGAAGCGTGTCCTCATCGACGGTGGCAGCGCGCTCAATATCCTGTTCACCAAGACACTGGATAAGATTCAGATTCCAAGATCCAAGATGAAGTCGAGTTCTGCTCCGTTTCATAGGGTTGTCCCTATGATATCCTCAATGCTACTCGGCCAGATCAGCCTTCCAGTCACCTTCGGACTTGGAATAATTTCCAGACAGAATATCTGCTTTGAAGTTGCTGATTTTGAGGAAGCTTATTATGCCATATTGGGAAGGCCAGCTCTAGCTAAGTTCATTGTCGTCCCCTACTACACCTACTTGATGTTGAAGATGCCAAGTCAACAACGAGTTATCTCATTGCGTAGCGACGTCAAGCAAGCCGTCACCTCCGACAAGGAGAGCTGCGAGATGACCCAATCTCATGGGAGGGCACTCGACCAGCAAGAGGTCCGACTCGTTGCATCAACATCACACGAAGGTGAATTGCCTGCCAAGAAGATACTGAAGTCAAGAGAAAGTGATGCCAAGACAAAGAAGATCCCACTTGATCAAGCCAATCCCTCCAAGACTACCATAATTGGTGCCGAGCTAGATTGTAAATAGGAAAACACACTCATCATCTTTCTTTAAGATAGTAAAGATATATTTGCTTGGAAACCTTCTGATATACTTAGTATTCCTAGAGAGGTGATTGAGCACTCATTAAATGTGAAGACTGACGCAAAGCATATCAAACAACGACTCCACCTATTCGCACAAGATCAAAGAGACGCTATGAAGAAAGAACAGAGTAAGCTTCTGGCAGCTAGATTCAACAAGGATGTTTACCATCCCAACTGGCTAGCTAACCCTGTTCTAGTTCTGAAGAAGACGGGACAATGGTGTATATGCGTGAACTACACGGATCTCAACAAGTATTGCCTCCAAGATCCCTTTGGATTACCTCACATTGATCAAGTCGTCGATTCGATGGCCATCAGCGACCTTCTCAGCTTTCACGACTACTATTTGGGATATCATCAAATCAGCATGAAAGAGTCTGACCGCTTGGGGACCTCGTTTATCACCCCGTTCGGAGAGTATTGTTACATCACAATGCCTTTCGGTCTGAAGAATGTTAGAGCCACTGTTAATATTTCTTAATGACATTACTAGAAATATAATTCCCAGCAACGGCGCTGAAGTATTCTCGGTATATTTATGGTTACAGATATAATCCGCAAGCGCACGGATATAGCATTGTTGCATTTTACCCAGAAGTAATCCGATGTATCGTATTTATTTAATCCAAGATATGATAAGAGAGTATCATGCTAATAATTTATATATTACTTGCATAAACCAAAGTCTAGGTAGGGGTTAATCAATTCATAGGTAGGATAAAGTTGACACACACAAGAAAGAACCAAGATACTCTCACTAAAACTATCTTATTAAGTCGTGCATTCGTGCGACTATAATCTTAACCTCTCTTAAATATATTTACATATTGTTTATAGCAATAAGTTTAAATTTATAATAATAATTAACAATGTAAATAAGTGTGTGCACGACATACTTCATTTTACATAAAGTGTAGCTATAAAGCCCTTTATATCTATGCCGTAATATATGATAATATATTCTATTTTTATTTTTGTTTTTTTCACAGGACACGGCAGCACATACATTTAAATGAGGGTTGTGCTGAAAGAGACGTGCATGAGCGTAAATTTTGATGAAAAGGTAGTACATTGAAAGGAAAATTTTGATGGAAACAAAAGGGACATTAGAGGGCTCAAGGTATTGCATTGTTCATTGATGAAAAAATTACAGATTTTACGGATGCTAAACTCAATAACTCAAGAATGTTCAGCTGAGAATACAAAATCATTCCAGTGAACCCTGCATGCATCCTCAAAAATCTTCTCTAGTTTACTCCTGTCATATAATTGTAGAGAACATGCAAAGCGACACTTGTGGTTAGAAAAGCTCCGTGCCATTGATTCAAAGCACAAAGACGTGTTAAAAATTCTTTAAACCAACATTGCAATAGTAACTTAAAAGCATGGACAGAAGAAAATTGAACCTCTACTATTTACGACAGATTGGAAGCTTGATAAAATAAAATTTGAACTTCTATTATTATGACAAATTGGAAGCGAGAAAAAAACATAAGGACCTGATATTTTAGCATTCTTAAAAGTTTATGAACTAAATGCTTATTAACAATATGGTTGTACTAACATGACTGAACAATTACAATCAAAATTATATATGCTAAAAATTCAATTACATGACTGAACATTTAGCAAGACCGTGTTGAGCTAGTGTCCTGATCGACAACTCCAACGAAAGATTGGTGTGGTTAGAATTTGGTATGGGCATATGATTTAGGCGTTCTAAATCACATCCACCATTTGATTTAGTGCAGGTATTACCAATTACAAACAGCATGGATACAAATTAATAACACAGTAAAATAAACTTTCACAATGAATCAGTATCTACGGACTATGGTGCATACTCCCGATTTGGTGCTAGGGTGTGAGAGGACAGAAAGGAGCAGTACTAGAGAAGTTCAAATCTTGTCTTCGCAGGAGGTACGGCCACCGCCGCAGCCCTGCTGCCTGATCCTTGCCGGGACGGGGAGGAGACGGTGTTGAGGAGGAGAACAGAAGGCAGCGACAGTGAGGAAGAGGAGGACGCGGTGGCAGCGGCAGCAGTGGGGAAAAGAGATGGGAGGCGCCTGTGGTGGGGAAGGCGGTGACTTGGGAGAAAAGGTGGAGCAGGCGGAGGCACGGAATCCAGCGATAGCTGCTTGTGCCGAGAAAGAGAAGAAGAGGCGGCGCTGACCGGATGCAGCATGAAAAGCAGCAAACGCAAGAGCATGCATTTTTTCGCTTCTTTTTATATAAGTTTGGGATGTGGATTGTGGAAGGACTTCTTTGTGAAAAGAAGATGATTGAAGAATTGTGAAGATATTTTGATGATTAGAGAATCTAACGGCTCACATCTTTTGTATTGGAAATCGGACGACTATGCTTATTCGAATGAAGTGGCACAGTAATTTTGTGACAAGTGACTCTCCTTTCACTTATTTAGATATAATCTAGGCTAAGTGGAGAAAGAATAAGGAAATAATCATTCCTGCACTTCTAGTATATAAACATCTTTAGTTTACACTTGCTAGTATACAATCATGCAACCAATACCTCCTTACAATGTCAACCTGATGTTTCGAGAGATCACCCCTGATTGCCAAGTTCCTTACGACAACCCGTCATGGCGATCCGACCGGTAATGAATACGGAGGAGTTCCCATGCTAGAAAAGTCTCTTAGGATTATATACTAACATTGAGGAATACTCGTACTGAGCTGTCACCATCAGCGGCTCACCTCTACTGACCCGCAGCATATAACCCCAATTAATGGTATCTAATAATCTAAGCACCACGCTTACAATACTAAATACTACTTCATATCGCTGCAGCAGACATAGAGAAATCATTGAAATGAACATTAAACCCACACCATAGCATATCTTTGGTAAGCTAGTTACACAATTATATCGAGACAAGAACTAAAGTCGGTACTCGAATAATATGAATTAAGTAAAAGACCGAAACTATATAAAGGAGAATATTTTATTAACATTATAAGTCTTAAAAAAGAAGGAAGAGCTACTAGAGCCATACCCGAAATCACATGAAGACTCGAGAACTAAGAGAACTACTCCATTCCTACTCCACTAGCACTAGAACAATAAACTAAACTTGAGAGAGCTTCTTGATCTTGTTCTTGAGTATGTGTTGGAGTGGAGTGAGCTATCCTCCATCTGTAGGCTGCCAATGACGGTTGTGACGGTTGGAATTATCCAAAATACCCTACAACCGTCGTTGGGGAGCAATCCTAGACATCCATGTGAAAGGGGGAGATCAACGGTGCGCCGAACCCTGGCCTGGCCCAATCAGCCCAGAATTTTGTAGCCGTGTCGTGTGATGACTCTTTGGTCTAGTAGTGTGGTGGTTGGGCCCATTTGATATTATTTTACTTGATTTGTAATCCCATCCACCCATAAGTCTACCTCTCGACGGAGTTCAATCGATTGTTCGGTTATTCTCCATCGATTCTCCTCCAATTATGTAAAGTTCTCTGCAATGAAATAAAATTCCAATTACAAGTGGAGATAGATTATTCTTAAACAAAATATGCATGCAAGCATAGCTAGTTCTCCTTTATTTTGGATATATTAACACATGAAATGGCTTGATACCGACAGTCAATAGCCACGTACCAGCACATGATTCAGAAATGCTTGCAATCATAGCTTGGGCGCAATGTGGAGGCCTATGTCGATGATGTTGTCATCAAGATGAAGGAGAAGGATAACTTAATCGCTGACTTGGAGGAAACCTTTCAAAACATCCGGGTCTTCAGAATGAAATTAAACCCGGAGAATTGCTCCTTTGAAATATCATCAGGGAAGCTGTTTGATTTCATGGTGTCACACCGTGGCATCGAAGCCATCCCAGAGGAAATGAATGGTATGCAGAATATGAAGCCGCCAAGTACCTAGAAGGACATCCAAAAACACACCAGATGCCTGTCAGCTCTTAGTCGGTTTGTCTCCAGGCTTGGAGAATGAGGCATGCCCTTTTTCAATGGACACCTAAAGCCAAAACCTTTGAAGACTTCAAGAATTTTCTTATGACACCGCCCATGCTAGCTTCACCATATCCACAAGAGCCCTTGCCACTTTATGTGTCAGCAACTTCGCATGTTGTCAGTGCAGTGTTGGCTATTAAATGAGAAGGACACATCCAAAAGGTTCAGAGGCCCATTTATTTCATCAGTGATGTTTTGGCTGGCTCCAAGACACGCTATGCATAGGACCAGAAGCTATTACATGGAGTTCTGATCACAGTCCGGAAGTGGGCTAAGTACTTTCAAAGTCACTTGGATGCCATGGTTAGATCCTGTTGGCACGCGAAATTGATCCGCGCAACAACACGATACTGACCGTGCTTACGTGACGATCACCGGATGCTTTCCGAGCAAAGCAACAAAGATCCCTCGCTTTCGTGGAGGAAAACCGACCGTTTTCCTGCGCAAAACGGCAAAGATCCACCAAACCCTAGAGCTTGGCAGTAGAGAGAAAAAGCACGGGAAAGAGAAAACAGAAATAGATGAAAAACTAAATAAGTAGATTGATTTTGTTCGATTCTTTTTCTTCCAATCGGCCATGCACCTGATATATATACAGGCGTGCTCCGGTCTTTAGCAGATGTATTCGGCCCACGTATATAGAAAGTACCAAGTAGCGATCAATTCTCTAAGCCGAATACAAAACAAACAAAATCAAACAATGCCTTATCTCAGCTGACATGCGTGCCACCTTGTATTCCCTTCCGTATAAGCTTCGGCGTCAAAACAACCAGCCTCATCTCTGCACGATCCATTGGTCTTGATATAGCCCAAACCCATGTTGTTCTGTGCATGATCCAATAGGCCCACTCAACTGCAGCATACGTATACGGAATCATACGGCAAAAAGACCCGCATAACGTATATGCACCTCCATGCAGATATACAGCACACGCACAGCCTTGTGAAGCAGACCATCATGCATGAATCTTCCAAGCCATCAATCTGCTGCTGCTGCTCTCCAGATAATATAGCATCATACCTGCACTTAGAAAACAAAACCAAACTCCTAAAGAATATATTCAAATCATCTAACTACTCATTAAAAATAATCTGGTCATTTGAACTACCTAATCGGCCAAATTACATTATTAACACATGCCCCCTGTTTTTGGTAATATATTATAAATTTCACCAAAAACACCATAACTAATATTTTTCTGAGGACGATGTTTCAAACAATACACCGGCCATAACCATATCAAGCTCCCTGCCATACACTAGGATAATACTTTTTCAAATATCTTCCATTCAAAGCTTTAGGCAACTTATCCCCCTGCAAAGACTGCACAAAATATGAATTTCCAGGAACAATCTCTACAACTTTATAAGGACCTTCCCAGCTCGGTGACCACTTGCCAAATTTGCTACTCCTAGTTCCAATGGGCAAAATCGTTTTCCATACCAACTCACCTATCTGAAACGATTTTTCTCTCACCTTCTTATTATAAGCCCTAGCTACTCTTAATTTTTCTTTCTCAATATGTCTCAAGGCCTTCAATCTTTCCTCTGGGACGTCATCTATCCTGTCCATCATTAAGTTCCTATAATCTACAGCCGACAAACCATTTTGTCTGGCTATTCTAAGAGCTTGTAAATTAACCTCCACAGGTAACACGGCCTCTTGCCCATAGACTAGCTCATACGGTGTTACTTGAGTCGCACCATGCTTAGATATCCGATGAGCCCATAAAGCCTCTGACAACACCTCATGCCACCTTCTTGGATGCTCCTCTACCTTCTTTTTTATAAGCTTAATCAAAATTTTGTTGCTAGATTCGGCCTGTCCATTAGCTTGAGCATAATAAGGCGACGAATTCAGCAATTTAATTCTAAAAGATTCGGCAAACTCACTAAATTGATGTGACATGAAAGAAGCCCCTTGGTCAGTAGTTAAAGTTTGGGGTATGCCGAATCTATGAATAATATGCTCTAATACAAAATTAATCACTTCTTTATGAGTCATAATTTTCAAAGGAACCGCTTCCGTCCATTTAGAGAAATAATCAGTAGCTACTAGGACGAAGCGATGACCTTTAGAAGATGAAGGATGTATCTCACCAACAAAATCTAAACCCCATCCTCTAAATGGCCACGGTTTAACAATGGGATGTAGCATAGCTGCAGGTGCTAACTGAATATTTCCAAATCTTTGACATGCCTCACAGCCCTTATAATAACGAAAACAATCCTCTAGCATAGTCGGCCAATAAAAACCCGCTCTCTTTAATAGCCATTGCATCTTATGAGCCGACTGGTGCGTCCCACAAATTCCTTCATGTACCTCTCCCATGGCTACTTTAGATTGATCAGGACCCAAACACTTTAAAAGTAAACCATCTATAGTTCGGCGATACAACTCATCATCTAACAAAGTATATTTTAAAGCTTGTCACCGAACTTTCCTATCCCTCGATTGACTTGGGTCTCTCAAATAATTAATTAAAGGACTCCTCCAATCACCTAACTCATCTCCTACTGACCCGGTTATTCCCTGTTGTTGGACCGAACCAGTCTTACCTTGTTCGGTCAGATCATTAATTGTGTCCATTGTTACAGTACTAATTACGCCTCCAACCGAATCAACTCCAACAGTAACAAACGCTGGCTTATTTATTACAAAAAACACTCCCCTGTTAACATGATAGCCAGATGCCTGCTGTGCTAAAAAATTTGCTCTAACATTATCCTCTCTAGATATGTGACAAATAGTAAAAGTGTCAAGCGATTTAATTATATCCAAACATCGGTCCAAATAACTATTCAGTAGTCCATCAAAACAATTGAATTCACCATTAACTTGCTCAACTACTAAACGTGAATCCCCAAAAGCATCAATATCCCTCACACCCATATCTACCAAACTTTGTAAACCAAACAATAAAGCCTCATACTCAACTTGGTTATTAGTGCAAGGATATTCTAAACGGACCGATGTCTCATAAATCATATCATTTGGTGAAAACAAAACTATACCAATACCTTGCCCATTCCCACAAACCGATCCATCAAAATAAAGTTTCCATGGACACACACTAACAAAATCGACATCCATATCATCTTTAACCATATGATCAACGATAAAATCAGCAACCACTTGGCCTTTCATAGCACGCAATGGCTCATATAATAAATCAAATTCTATTAGTGCATAAGCCCACTTCCCAATTCTACCACTAAGGATCGGTCGTTGCAACATATATTTAATCACATCAGTTTGGCAAGATACTGTACAGGTATTGGAAAGCAAATAATGACGAAATTTGGTACATGCATAATATAAAGACAAGCACAATTTCTAAATAAACACGTACCTGCTTTCAGTGTCAAGCAAACGACGGCTCAAATAAGCCACAACATACTCCTTCCCATCATCTTCTTGCGTCAGGACCGCACCGATCACCCTTTGTTGTGCAGCAACATATAATCTGAACGGCACACCGGACTTGGGCGCCCGAAGCACTGGAGGACTCAACAAATATTGTTTAATGTTATTAAAAGCCTCCCGCTGCTCTGCCCCCTAGCTAAATTTGTTTTCATGTTTCAACCGAAGCAAAGGAACAAACGATTCAATCTTTCCTTGCTCTTCTGGTCAGCCCCCATGTTTGCATTAATAAATGTAGGTCTAGGAATACTCCCATCACCAATATCAACCTCCTCCAGTGGATCAGCTGACGAAAACCCCTGACCAAGCTTCTGCACGTCATCGAAATCCTCAATAGTCTCATACATATCGTTCTTTCCTGAACGATATTGCTCAGTGCGCTTTTGCACCCACTTAATACTGTCTTCTTTATTCATTATATTTACAATGATAAATCATTAAGCCGAGCTACATTAGCCGGCTGTGCATGTACAGGTACAAAACCATCTCTACCAATACTAACATAATCATAATCAGACAAGTCTCTACCTGTCAAACATCGCATATCGCCGTGTTGCCAATCAACCGGCGCTTCTGTCAAAGCAATGCAAGCTGAATTGTCCGCTTCAATTACCTCCACCTCGTCGTCAACCCACTGAACTAAACATTGATGTAATGTGGAGGGAATACAACAATTCGCATGAATCCAATCACGCCCTAACAGAATATTGTACCTACCCTTAACATCGACAACAAAGAAAGCAGTAGGTATTGTTTTGTTCCCAACAGTGAGTTCCATAGAAATAACACCCTTAGCCTCAGATAATTCTCCAGAAAACCCACTAAGCCCCATGCTTGTCTTCATTAACTCGCTTTCCTTTCGGCAAAATTTAGAAAAGACCGAAAGAGGCATAACATTAACACCGGCACCACCATCAACTAACATGCGACCAATAGGCTTACCATCAATATGTCCTTTAATAAACAAAGGCTTCAAGTGCTCACCTGATTTCTCGGGCTTCTCGAAAATCGCATTCTTTGGACCAAGAACGAGCTCTGCAACCTCCATTTCAGGCGCTCGAAACTCAGCAGGCAACTCAAACACCATGTTAATATCCATGCAATCACTAGGCACATTCTGTTTACTTTCAGAAATATCATCAACGTCCTCATTAGCATCAGCATTGCCTTCATTTTCAATGCGTCTATCCTTCCATGTTTTATCTGTGAGCACCATTGGCCTATCCCGATTAAACCACTCATCACGTGCCTTCTCCTCCTTTTGTTCTCTGATTTCTAATGCCCGCAACCTCTGCAGCCATCGCTTTTGTGTATGTTTAATCCCTGGAGGACACCACTGTGGCTGCGGTACAGTCCCCGGCGCCAACCTCTTGCTACGGTTGCCCCCCGAGCTGCTGGCACTGCACTGATTCGCCAAAGTTTCATCTCCAAACCGCTGCTGCACGCCAACAGTTTGCTGCACAGAACTGCTGCTCCCAGCACCAGCATCCTCCTGCTGTCGCTTTTCTCGCCAAAAACATGTCGGCTGCTGGTTTCTACCATAGTGTGTGCTGCTGCCGCTCCTTCTTAGCCGCTGCCAAGTGCCTCTACTGCTACCCAAACCATATGGTTGGCACACCACTCCCTGAACTGAAGATCCCGGCGACACACCATCTGCAAGTTATCCCTGACTGCTGCTGCCAACTCCACGTGTCTTTAGTTCTTCAATAGCAGCTGCTGCTAACTCCGGCTTCTCAATAACAACATCACCAATTTTTAGAGGACCAGCAGCTCTTGACTCATCCAAAGTGGCCACAGCCCGGCTCACAACCACACTACTAGGACCAACCTCACCACCTTCATGTGCAACTGACGCCCCGGCATCATCTCTAGGTCAAATTGGCACCCACATGCGTTGTGAACCACTCTTGATACTATTGCTTGCCATGTTATTTTTTGGTGAATTGCTTCTTGCTGGCACTGCGAGCCTCTTCCTCTTAGACAAATTATTATCACCACCGTGGATTACAATAGCATCACTTGCTCTAGCTTCCCGGCCTCTCTGGTTGTATAAATGTTCTCCACCAATGGCCACTGGTGCATTCCATCCTTGCTGAAAATAAGTCACTGGCACAGCAGGATATGGAGCCCAAGGATCACAACCCCATGAAGGAAATTGAGGATACACTGGAGGCGGATAAGCCCAATGCATTGGCCCCATTGCGAAATAAGGTTGCTGTACATATGATTCTCCATGCCAATAACCTTGATCACCATAACTGTGTCCAGGAGGAGATCTAGGACACTTAGCACCTCCAAGCTGACTAAACACGTTAGTGTTCTTTTGAGAAGTATATTTTTCTAACAACCGTTTAAATGTCGGCCTCGGCCTTGGTTTTAGAACTGGCTTCTTACACTTATTAACCTTCCATACTCCCACTTCTGGATTTTTTGGCTTTATCATCCTTGGGGGCACACTATCATGAACAACAACATTTTTTCCTTCAGCCAATTTGGTCTGATGTGACCGAATGAGCATCTTCTTATTTGCAAACTCTATCACATTAACAGGAAAAGAATCACTGTCAAGCTTCATCTTGCCATCGTCCTTGATTGTCAACCGGCCATCATTAATCGCCGATTGTATCTGTCGACGAAACACATTACAATCATTAGTAGCATGAGAAAAAGAATGATGCCATTTACAATAAGCCTTTCTACCCAACTCTTCGGCTGACGGAATCACATGTCCCTCTGTCAGTCTAATTTGTTTGCCTTGCAACAGTGTATCAAAAATTTTATCACATTTACTAACATCAAAAGTATACTTCATTTCTCCTCTTTTAGTAGGTGCAGGTTTCAGGGCAGTACACACAAAAGGTTTTGTTTTAGATGTATGCACCCATTCGGCTACACATATGTCAGTATCTTCGTCACTAGCCAAATCCTCATCACTACAATCCACAGTATTAACCGCATGTTTTTCTTTATCTCTATTTTTGCCATCTTTAAACCGGCTATATTGTTTAACTTCTTTAGCACGGTTTTCCTGATTTAAAGCTTTTTGTAACACCTGATTAATACCTAAAAACTCCTGGCCATCTAATTTCTCCTTAAGATGAGCGAACAAGCCTGAAAAAGCAAGGTCTGCTAAATCTTTTTCGGCTATAGTTAAACTAAAACAACGATTCTTTACATCCCTGAACCTCCTAATATAATCTGAAACAGACTCACCATATTTCTGCTTAACCATTGTTAAATCTGAAAGTCTAAGTTCAGTCTCACCACTATAAAAATAATCATGGAATTTCTGTTCTAATTGAGCCCATGTGGTGATAGAATTAGGAGCAAGAGATGTAAACCAAGTGAAAGCAATACCAGATAATGATAAAGGAAATAATTTAACTCTAAAACCATCTGACTGTACCTCACTGCTTTGTGCTAAAAATTGTCCAACATGCTCAAATGTAGACCTACCATCCTCCCCAGTAAATTTAACAAATTCAGGAACTCTAAAACCCCGAGGGTATGAAGTTGTATCAAAAAAATCACGGTATGGTTTTTGATATGCTCGTGCTCTGCCCTTAGGTTCTAAACCAAACTCCCTAAGCACACTAGCCAATTGATCTCTGAAATTTGCAGAACGTTGCATCGAATTAACTGGATGTGTAGGTGCAACATATGTTTGTAACGGAACTGCATCAACACATGCATCTTGTACCGGCCCACGAGGAACCCCGATACTCGCTTGCGGCAAAGGATGATTACTGTATGTGGATTGAAAATATGGATGCTGTAAATTAGAATTAAAACCAACACTACAGCTGTTGCTATTAAGATTTTGTGGACTTAACACTGGAATAATAGAATTAGTAGTGCTAGTTGAAACACTAGGTACAGAACTACCAGCCGAAACAGCATTGGAATTTCGGCCATCTAGATTGACGTTTGGAAACAAAGGAGTTTGCAGAATACCAGCCGATGTACTGGATTGGAGTACTGTATCCGGCAGACAAGCCGAATTAACATTATCAGAAGACAATGGCTGTTTTTCGTGATGTCCATCATTAATTTGGCGCACTATAGAACGAATTTGACGAGGCAAACTATTCTCAAAACTTTGAAATTTATCAGACATAGATTGAGCAAATTCTCGTGACATGTGACTCATATCTGCACCATATTTACTAGCTACCGATATGTCAATTAAATGAGCAATTTCTTCGGCGGAAGTAGGTTTACTCACCTCAGGAATTACCTTTTTAACGACGCCGTTCCGTGTCTTTTGGTAGGCAGCGAGTAGTTTTTTGAACTCCTCGTCGTGTTGCCGCAGTACCTCCTGCCGTTGATCCTCAAATAAATCTTCAAGCGTGATAGCGATGATGTTCTTTGGGTCAACAGCGCTTCCATCGCTCTTTTCTTCACCAGCCATGTCACACCATGAAACAATTGATTTCGGCCGATGAACAGGGCTGAAACTTCTCGTTCCCCAGTGGAGTCGCCAAATATGTTGGCACGCGAAATTGATCCGCGCAACAACACGATACTGACCGTGCTTACGTGACGATCACCGGATGCTTTCCGAGCAAAGCAACAAAGATTCCTCGCTTTCGTGGAGGAAAACCGACCGTTTTCCTGCGCAAAACGGCAAAGATCCACCAAACCCTAGAGCTTGGCAGTAGAGAGAAAAAGCACGGGAAAGAGAAAATAGAAATAGATGAAAAACTAAATAAGTAGATTGATTTTGTTCGATTCTTTTTCTTCCAATCGGCCATGCACCTGATATATATACAGGCGTGCTCCGGTCTTTAGCAGATGTATTCGGCCCACGTATATAGAAAGTACCAAGTAGCGATCAATTCTCTAAGCCGAATACAAAACAAACCAAATCAAACAATGCCTTATCTCAGCTGACATGCGTGCCACCTTGTATTCCCTTCCGTATAAGCTTCGGCGTCAAAACAACCGGCCTCATCTCTGCACGATCCATTGGTCTTGATATAGCCCAAACCCATGTTGTTCTGTGCATGATCAAATAGGCCCACTCAACTGCAGAATACGTATACGGAATCATACGGCAAAAGACCCGCATAACGTATATGCACCTCCATGCAGATATACAGCACTTGCACAGCCTTGTGAAGCAGACCATCATGCATGAATCTTCCAAGCCATCAATCTGCTGCTGCTGCTCTCCAGATAATATAGCATCATACCTGCACTTAGAAAACAAAACCAAACTCCTAAAGAATATATTCAAATCATCTAACTACTCATTAAAAATAATCTGGCCATTTGAACTACCTAATCGGCCAAATTACATTATTAACAGATCCTTTCTGCTTGGCAACGTTCTTCACAATCATGAAGTCATAGGGCGTATTGCAAAGTGGGCTTTGGAGTTGATGGCATTTTACATTGCCGATTCAAGACTTGGACATCAATCAAGTCCCAAGTTTCTAGTTGATTTTGTTACTGAGTGGACATAGATCCAAGAAGGAACGTCTGTGGAGAAGCGAGATTGTTGGACAATGTATTTTTATGGGTCTAAGAGAGTTGCTGGTATTGGAGCAGGGGTTGTCCTTATTTCCTTGATTAGAGAATGATTGTGATATGTTCTTTATATTCATTTTCGAGCGTCACACAATGTGGTCGGGTACAAAGCTCTACTTCACGAATTACGCCTTATCGTGTCCTTAGGGATACGACAGATGATATTTCAAGGAGATGTGTCTAGTCTCAATCACAGCATGGCTGCTTATCGTCAGGAGGTTCGCAAGCTGTAAGACAAATTTGATGTTTTGGAGTTATCTCTTGTACTACGAAATAACAATGAAGCTGCTGATCAGTTGGCAAATTTTGGGTACAAAAGGGAGCCGCTCCTACAGATGTTTTCTTCGAACACCTTCATTAGCCGACTGATCAGTTTGGCATAGCAATGAAGCTGCTGATTTGATGGTTTGGAGTTATCTCATGTACTATGGCATAACAATGAAGCTGCTGATTCAGTCAAAAAAAAAACAATGATGCTGCTGAGCAGATGGCAGATTTTGGGTCCAAAAGAGAAGCTGCTCCGACAGATGTTTTGGTCGAACACCTTCATGAGCCAATTGTTGCAAAGAAGGAAGTTTCTAAAGAAGACACATCAAGACAAGTCTCCATGCTTGATACCGACCGGAGGATGCCTTTCATCCAATTTTTAACTCAGCAGGAGTTGCTTCAAGACTGGAATGAAGCCAAGTGGATTCATTTCACGGTCAGCACTATGTTATCTCAGAAGGAGAGTTGTTTAATCGCAGCCCGTATGGTGTTTTTCTTTGGTGAGTTGCACCTGAAAAAGGATAGCATTTATTGCAAGATACCCACACGAGTATATTTGGCAGTCATGTTGTGGCTCACACCTTCATTCGTAAAACATATAGATAGTGTTTGTTCTGGCATACGACTATCACAGATGCGGAGATCATTTGGACCTGCAAGGGTTGTCATTTTTTGCTCGATAAATTCATGTTTCTGCTGAAGCATTGCAAAAAAATAGCACTCTCATGGCCTTTTGCTCTCTGGGGGCTGGATATGGTGGGTCCTTTCAAGGGGGCTTAAGGAGGATTCACACATTTGTTCGTAGCCATGAACAAGTTTTCTAAGTGGATTGAAGCCAAGCCTGTTGCCACAATAAGAGTTGATAAAGCTCGAGATTTTTTCCTTAACATTGCGCACCTAACATGAAAATAGCACTCAGTTCACAGGAGGAGTTTTTAAGGATTTCTACAAAGATTTTGGCATCAAGATATGTCATGCATTAGTTGCACACCCAAAGAGCAATGGTCAAGTCGGGTGTGCCAATAGAACGATTCTTCAAGGAGATAAAGCTCATGTTATAGACAGATTGCGTCCTTATGCTAGCAGGTGGGTGGATGAATTTTCTTCAGTCCTTTGGTCCCTACGGACTTGTCACGACCGGAAATAGCCCAACGGGCGTTCCTTACGTACGTGTATTATTCCTTGTCCCAGGAGGCAAGGTACACCAGAAGTTGATACAATTCAGAGTTTAATAAGCGGAAGCGTAAATAGTTAATTATTACATGGGCAGTGACGGCCCAGCACACTCAAAGACAACGGAAAACAGCGGAAGACTAAGGCGACGACCACAGGCGCTTGATGGCAGGCACGAGCTAGACACCAAAGCCTTCATCATCCAGGGGCTCCTCTTCTGGGTTTGGGAAAAATTGAGCAAGACTGAGTACAACCACCGTACTCAACAAGACACACCCACAAGTGCAGCATAAGTGCAAAGGAGTACAATGGAGTTATAGTATAGGGGTTAGGTTTTGCAATAAACAGCATTTAAAAGACCCTTAGTTGCTCAAAGCTAAATTTAAAACACGATCCTAGAACTATTTAATATTATTAAACAAGGCCGTGAACCCACATGAACCTGCCTTAACCCAAGGCCTACGATGATTCAGACCGAACTGGCAACCCGACCCTGGGTCCCAGCTCGTCCCAAGCCAACCCAGGCCAACCATTCCACATTTTAGTTATTAAGCAGGTTTTAAGAATTAAAAACACTAACTCGGGTACATTGCTGGGCTTGCCCAT
Organism: Oryza glaberrima; assembly: GCF_000147395.1. Taxonomy (NCBI): domain Eukaryota; kingdom Viridiplantae; phylum Streptophyta; class Magnoliopsida; order Poales; family Poaceae; genus Oryza; species Oryza glaberrima. The sequence continues at coordinate 15,308,035 of NC_068327.1, read as the reverse complement.
AACCGAGGGCGCGGCTATTCGAATAGGTTTTACTCTGATCAGAGGTGTACATCTTTACCCACAAGACACGTCTTCCTCACGTGCAACCACGTGCCACATACCACCACGGCATATGGACGGAAGACATGACATAGTTTCCAACCCATCCTAGCCATAGACAAGAGTACCGACCCAACCCACCTACGGCCGGAACCCCCGGACAGGCAGGCAGAATTGAGCCCCTAGCAGCAGGACACCAGCCCTGTGCTATGACATCTCGACTACCGGGCCGCAGCCCGTGTAGCCTTCATTTGTCCTAGAGATGTCCATCGACCCCCGACTTCATCCATCTCCATCCGTGTACTTTTGTTTATAACCAGACTGAGCCACAAACTAAGCCTTACCCACTAGACATGTGGAAGTACGGTAGTGCTTTGCAACAGAGGCCCGAAGACCGGTCCTTATGTGGCCGAGGTGCTACTATCAAAACCATACACCCCGAGCCCAGCCTAAAACCATTTTGGGGGTTTTGAATAGAGGGGGAGGTGTGCATCCAATTCCACAATAATCCAACCATTCCAATATGTCCAGGTGATATGAATATTCCCAAAGTCTAGAGTTATAAAACCACCTAATGTTGCCTAATTAATCAGCGAAGCATCTACCTAAATTCTTACTAGTGGAACCATGAATAGGGTGCCCACTAGTTGGGGTTTTGTTTATTCTAGGGTGAACAAGGTAATAATAGCAATAACAACAATAATAAGGTCATAACAAAGGTAAATAGGCATGGCTAAATAAAACAGTGATAACGCGGGAATTTAAATAAAGCGATAATGCAATAATTTAAATCAAAGTAATTTCACAAAGTGGGATCCAATATGTTCAAAGAATGATGTGACTTGCCTTGCTCGCTTTCCCAAACGTCGGCTTCAACCTCCACGAAGAGCGGATCTTCCGAAGCTGCAGCGTCTACACGACCAACGGAAAAGAAAAGGGCTTTTACTCTAATAAACTCCATATAACAAGCAGAAACAAAGCACAAAAATGGGTTCTTGACTTCTTAAGGAAAAATTAGAGACTTGAACGGTCCAATTCCGAGTTCAAATGGCCAAGTTATGGCCATTTGAAGTTTATATGCTCTTTAAATGAATATTTACGAATTTCTTCATTTAAATTTTAATTTAAAAATATATTTATTGCGTCAGCCGGGAGAGAGGGCGCGCGGACCGGGTCCACGGGAGTGGGACCCACGCGGCAGCCTCACGGTCCACGGTGGACCGGGTGCACCCGGCTCACACCGGCCGGCGCCGTGGGCCCCACGCGTCAGCCGCACCCGAGGGCGCGGGCGGCTGACGGCCGGGCCCCACGCGGCAGCCCTAGGCGCGCCCGGAGGCGGCCACGTCGGCGCGGCCGGCGGGAGGCGGCGCGCCCACGCCCCTATGGTCGCCGGCGGCGGCCATAGGCACGGCGGAGCGGCGGCCGGGAGAGGGGAGGGAAAGGGGGAAACGAAGCGGCGGTCCATGGCTCACCCCGGGTCGACGGCGACGACGGAAACGGCGACCGGAGCGGAGGAAGGCGGCAGCGCGGCTCGGGTGGACGGGGTCGACGGCGCTCCGGCGGTCGGCGAGCGAAACGGAGGGGTGGACGAGGTCGGCGAGGATGCGGCGAAGCCGAAGGAGGCGGCGCCGAGGTGGGAGGTGGTCCGGGGTGACGACGGCGGCGGACCGGAGCTCGGCGGCGACGGCGGAGAGAGAGAGCGACGGCGCGAGCTCGATTCCGGCGAGGAGAGAGGGCGGTGAGTGGCGGAAACGGTGGTGGGGAGCTCGGGGAGGGTTTATATAGGGTTGGGAGTGAGAGAGGGCAGCCGGAGGAGGGGAAAACGGGCGCGGGAGGCCCGGCCGCCATTAATGGCGCCGGCGAGGTTAGGGGAGAGGTTTCCAAACAAATCCGAGGGAGAGAGGGAGGGAAAAATGGGGGGAAAGGGGGAGGGGATCCCGGGGAATAATTTCCCCCACTTTATTGCGCGCGGGGACGGCGGGAGGCGGCGGGATTCGTGGCGGCGGCGGTGCTAGGCGCGGGCGAGGCGGCGGGTCAAGTCTTCGCGAACTTCAATCTGCTCTATGTCGGCCTGCTCGGTCGGCACTCGAAGACATTTCTTGAGTTGCGACACATGGAACACATCATGCACGTTGCCCAAGGAAACGGGCTGCTCCAATTGGTAAGCAACTTCTCCGCGTCGAGCAATGATGCGGAAAGGACCCACGAACCGAGGAGCGAGCTTCCCTTTCGCTTGAAACCTATGTACACCCCGCAACGGCGTTACCCGGAGATACACAAAGTCATCTACTGCGAATTCCAGGTCACGGCGTCGGTTGTCTGCATAACTCTTCTGCCGAGACTGTGCCACCTTTAGGTTTTCCCGAATGGTCCTGACCTTCGCTTCAGCTTCTCTCAACATATCGGTCCCGAATACTTGGCTTTCTCCAACTTGGTCCCACAATAGTGGTGTCCTGCATTTGCGGCCATACAACGCTTCGTATGGTGCCATCTGTATGCTGGCTTGGTAGCTGTTATTATAGGAGAACTCGGCGTAGGGGAGACTCTTATCCCATGTCTTCCCAAAATCTAGGACACATGTGCGAAGCATATCTTCGAGGATCTGGTTCAGACGCTCGGTCTGCCCATCTGTCTGCGGGTGGTACGCGGTGCTGAAATTTAATCGGGTTCCCAACTCTTCTTGGAGTTTCTTCCAGAAATGAGAGGTGAACTGGCTTCCCCGATCAGATACAATTTTCTTGGGGATGCCATGCAGACTTACGATCCTGGCGAAGTAGAGTTCAGCTAGTTTGTTCCCTCCATAGGTGGTCTTTACGGGAATGAACCGTGCTACCTTGGTTAGTCGATCCACGACTACCCATATAGAATCATATCCGCCTTGGGTTTTTGGAAGTCCGGTGATAAAATCCATCCCAATTTCATCCCATTTCCATTCTAGCACTTGTAGAGGTTGGAGAAGTCCGGCCGGTCGTTGGTGCTCGGCTTTGACACGCTGGCACACATCACAAAGGGCCACGAACTCTGCAATTTCCCGCTTCATACTAACCCACCAATATTTCTCTTTCAAGTCCAAGTACATCTTCGTGCTGCCAGGATGGATGGAATAGGGACTTTCGTGAGCTTCCTGAAGTATCAACTGTTTAAGTTCCCTGACGTCTGGAACGCATACCCGATTTCCATTCCATAGGGTTCCGTGTTCATCCTCTATGAAACCAGCGGCTTTACCATGTTCCATATTCTTGAGGAGCCCATGCATATCCGGATCATTCTTCTGAGCCTCGCGGATTTGATCGAGCAAGGTAGGCTTGGCTTCCAATGTAGCCAAGAATCCACGACCAACTATGCTAGGTTCAGGGCTTCCAACTGTTGATTAAGTTCTGGTGGAATGCCACGGACGCCAAGAGTGTTGCAATGGCTTTTTCGACTTAGAGCATCGGCGACTACGTTGGCCTTGCCAGGATGATAGTGGATCCCCACATCATAATCCTTGATGAGTTCTAACCATCTCCTCTGCCGAAGATTCAGATCCGACTGAGTGAAGATGTATTTCAAACTCTTATGGTCAGTATATATTTCACAGCGATTTCCAATGAGATAGTGCCGCCAGATCTTTAGAGCATGAACCACAGCGGCCAATTCCAAATCATGGCTAGGGTAGTTGCCTTCATGAGGCCACAGCTGGCGTGAGGCATAGGCTACCACATGACCTTCCTGCATTAATACGCACCCCAAACCTTGGCGCGAAGCGTCACAGTACACCAGGAAGTCCTTACGAGTATCCGGTAGAGTTAATACTGGCGAGGAAACCAGCTTCTCTTTGAGAGTTTGGAATGCTTTCTCACACTGCGGACTCCACACAAATTTTTCTTCTTTCTTCAACAACTGTGTCATGGGTCAAGCGATTTTGGAGAAGTTCTCGATGAATCTCCGGTAGTACCCGGCCAAACCCAAAAAGCTGCGGACTTGAGTGACCGTCTTGGGTTGCTTCCAATCGGTGACGGCGGTCACCGTTTCGGGGTCCACAGCAACTCCTTTAGCAGATATCACGTGCCCTAAGAACTTGACTTCGGACAACCAGAACTCACACTTGCTAAGCTTGGCATACAATTGATGTTCCCGCAGTTTTCCCAACACCAGACGGAGATGCTTCTGATGGTCTTCCTCTGATTGTGAGTACACCAGGATGTCATCAATGAAGACCACAACGAACTTATCCAAGTATTCCATGAACACTTTGTTCATTAAGTTCATGAAGAAGGCAGGAGCATTGGTTAGACCGAACGACATCACCGTGAATTCATACAGCCCATAACGCGTGGTGAATGCGGTCTTCGGGATATCTTCTTCACGAATACGCAATTGGTGATATCCGGAGCGAAGATCGATTTTAGAAAAGACGGTGGCACCTTTGAGCTGGTCGAACAGATCATCGATCCGAGGAAGAGGGTACTTGTTTTTGATAGTGACTTCATTGAGAGCTCTGTAGTCAACACACATCCTCTTTGTCTTGTCCTTCTTTTCCACAAAAATCACGGGAGCACCCCAGGGGGAAGTGCTCGGCCGAATATACCCCTTTTCCTTCAGCTCTTCCACTTGCTTCTTGACTTCGGCAAGTTCATTCGCGGCCATACGGTAGGGCCGCTTGTATAGAGGGGTTGTTCCTGGAGCAAGATCTATCCGGAACTCGATCTCCCGCTTGGGCGGCATACCGGGTAGTTCTTCCGGAAACACGTCACCGAATTCACTGACGATGGGGATTTCTGACAGTCCTATCTGATGAAGTTCCAAACTGCCAACAGAGGTTGGGGGTGCAAAGAACACAACTGGTTGTTCCGGCCCTCAGTACAGAGTGACAGTGCGCCTTGCGCAATCCACTACACCTTGGAATTGAGCCAACCAATTCATCCCAAGGATCACATCCAAGTTCTTGGTGTCCAGAAGAATCAAATCCGAGGGAAAAGGGATTCCCTGTATTTCTATAGGAACGGCTGGGCTATAATACTTTGCTGTCATATCCCCTCCAGGGGTGGTGATGAGCAGAGGGTTTCTAAGCCGTTCTACCCCCAGTTGATTTCTTCCCACGAAAGGCACAGATATAAACGAGTGGGAAGCTCCAGAGTCGAACAAAATGGTAGCAGGAATGGAATGAATGAGGAACGTACCAACGATGACGTCCGGTGTCGTCAGCACATCCTCGGCAGTCACGTGGTTCACACGACCCCGAGCGACGTCCTTACCACCGTTGTTGGGGCGGGGAGGCGCTTGGCCTTGCTGGCGCCGCGGCTTCGGGCATTTGTCCGCAAAGTGCCCGGGCTCGAAGCAGTTGAAGCACAGACGCTGCTGTCCTTGAGCGTCTCTGCGGCCTTGACCAGGCTGCACAGCTGGCGCAGGAGGACGGGGTGCACGGGTCCCTTGCTGACTCTGCTGTTGCTGCGGCTGTGGGACGCGCACCACGAATTGGGGTCGGGGCGCGGAGCGAGGTTGCTGCTGCTGCTGCTGCTAGGAGGATCCCCCTGGGTAGGGATTGGTGTAGCGGACCCTTTGGTTAGCCCCCTGTTGATTGCGGAAATTCGCCAAGCGACGCTTGTGCGACTCCAGTTCCTTGTGCTTGGCTTCCAAGCGGATGCTCTTGTCCACCAGACGCTGGAAATCCGGATAATCCCCAGAGACCAGACGCACAGATAGCTCAGGGTCCATTCCTGCCAAGAACTTCTCCTGCTTTTCCTCATCTTCCCGAACATCCTCCGGGGCGTACCGGGCCAGGTTGTTAAACTCATGCAAATACTCCATCACAGAGCGGTTGCCTTGCTTCAACTCCCGGAATTCCCTTTTCTTAAGGGCCATGACTCCGGCGGGCACATGGGTCCTCCGGAAAGCGGCGGTGAAGCGGGCCAAGGTAATAGGCTGCCCCTCGGGCTGCGTAGCTTGGAAGTGGTCCCACCATAGAGATGCGGGCCCCTGCAGCTGGTGGGTGGCAAAGATGATTTTCTCCTCGTCGTTGCACTGCACGGTGTCTAACTTCTTCCCCACAGCATGCAACCAATCCAAGGCATCCACGGGGTTATTGGAGCTGGAGAAGGTAGGCGGGCGGATGCGAAGGAACTCGGCGAGCTTAGAATGCTGCGGGGGTGGTGGTGGAGGCGGAGCATTATGCTATGGTGGATTTTGGATGTGGTGGAGGAAAGCAGCCATCATGTTGGCCTGCTGGGCGAGGATTTGGGTGAGGATGGTGTTGGTGTTTGGTGGTGGTGGTGGTGGAGGGGGAGGAGGTGGAGGTGGGCCGCCTTGGATGTTGGGGTTGCTACCTTCGGGTTGGTTGCCATCACCGGTAGCAGCAGTTCTCCTGGTTGTCACCATCTGAAATACCCCAAAACAAACCAGCCAACAGGGAGAACAGACTATTAAAACTAACCACTCACGACTACCAAAATTATTGAACTTATTACTGATATAAAATGGGTTCATTAAGGTTCAGGTTGCTTAAGCCAATAAAATAAAGACAGGCTCCGACACAGTCATACCACACACCGGTACAACCATGCCCCACACGACTCCAACAGGAAGACAAACGAGAAAGAACACACGCGCAAGCCTACTAACTGCTCGTCTACTTCTGCGACGGGCCAGGGCGGAAGGTGAGCAGCAGCGCATCCTCCGTGCTACCAACGCCGGAGGCTTCCCCCTCCTGAGGAACCACGGGCGCGGGCTCGGCACGAGGGGTCTCCACGAAGCAGGTCCACGCCAAGGACTGACGAACCAGCTCAGGCCTGGAGGTGCTCTTGCGGGCGGTGATCTTCTGGCTGCGGCAGACGCGGCGGCGCTTGGGATGGCAGACCTCTCCCTGGGCGACCTTGAGCTGACATAGCTGCGCCTCCAGCGCGTCTAGGTCCTTCTTGAGCTGCAGATTCTCCTGACGCAGCTCCAGGATCTTCATGTTGTTCTCGACCATCCCACGGCGCACCATATGATGGAAGTCGATACGGGCCGCATCGTACGCCTCCACCATGCGTGCCAGGTGCATGATGGTAGCGTCATCCTCAGAGCTAGCATCCCGGAAGGTGGCGTAGTCGCGGGCTCCTCCGCGACGAGGGTGGTAGCGGTAGGGCGAGTGCTGCAACTCGTCCGGGTAGCGCTGGTGAAGAGTGCCGATGGCGAGGAGTGCGGCGTTCTGGCAAGCGGCGGAGAAGGAATCTCCTCCCGCGGTGACTGCCAACGAAGTCCTCTCGGGAGAGCCAGTGAGGATCACTGCAGTGACCTCCCAAGCAGCGTGCGGCTCGGCATCGTCACCCTCCTGCTCCGGGAGCTGCTTGCCCTAGTAGTCCACTCCATGCGGATATCCCAGGACAATGCACATGCCCCGCAGCTCCAGAACAAAGCCGGTCAGGTCCAGGCCACGACGGTTGATGCTGCCGGCCATCTACAAGCAAGGACAAAAGAGAGAAAATATTTTAGAGATCAGCTTTAGATGATAAATGAAGCAGCAAGACAGAGAGAGACTAAAGGATTTTCACAAATAAGAGAGGATTTTTATTCCGAAAATATTGCTAAGGCTTGGGATCTAAGGCTCGTCCTAGGGTCAAGGAGGCTCTGATACCAACTTGTCACGACCGGAAATAGCCCAACGGGCGTTCCTTACGTACGTGTATTATTCCTTGTCCCAGGAGGCAAGGTACACCAGAAGTTGATACAATTCAGAGTTTAATAAGCGGAAGCGTAAATAGTTAATTATTACATGGGCAGCGACGGCCCAGCACACTCAAAGACAACGGAAAACAGCGGAAGACTAAGGCGACGACCACAGGCGCTTGACGGCAGGCACGAGCTAGACACCAAAGCCTTCATCATCCAGGGGCTCCTCTTCTGGGTTTGGGAAAAATTGAGCAAGACTGAGTACAACCACCGTACTCAACAAGACACACCCACAAGTGCAGCATAAGTGCAAAGGAGTACAATGGAGTTATAGTATAGGGGTTAGGTTTTGCAATAAACAGCATTTAAAAGACCCTTAGTTGCTCAAAGCTAAATTTAAAACACGATCCTAGAACTATTTAATATTATTAAACAAGGCCGTGAACCCACACGAACCTGCCTTAACCCAAGGCCTACGATGATTCAGACCGAACTGGCAACCCGACCCTGGGTCCCAGCTCGTCCCAAGCCAACCCAGGCTAACCATTCCACATTTTAGTTATTAAGCAGGTTTTAAGAATTAAAAACACTAACTCGGGTACATTGCTAGGCTTGCCCATAACCGAGGGCGCGGCTATTCGAATAGGTTTTACTCTGATCAGAGGTGTACATCTTTACCCACAAGACACGTCTTCCTCACGTGCAACCACGTGCCACATACCACCACGGCATATGGACGGAAGACATGACATAGTTTCCAACCCATCCTAGTCATAGACAAGAGTTCCGACCCAACCCACCTACGGCCGGAACCCCCGGACAGGCAGGCAGAATTGAGCCCCTAGCAGCAAGACACCAGCCCTGTGCTATGACATCTCGACTACCGGGCCGCAGCCCGTGTAGCCTTCATTTGTCCTAGAGATGTCCATCGACCCCCGACTTCGTCCATCTCCATCCGTGTACTTTTGTTTATAACCAGACTGAGCCACAAACTAAGCCTTACCCACTAGACATGTGGAAGTACGGTAGTGCTTTGCAACAGAGGCCCGAAGACCGGTCCTTATGTGGCCGAGGTGCTACTATCAAAACCATACACCCCGAGCCCAGCCTAAAACCATTTTGGGGGTTTTGAATAGAGGGGGAGGTGTGCATCCAATTCCACAATAATCCAACCATTCCAATATGTCCAGGTGATATGAATATTCCCAAAGTCTAGAGTTATAAAACTACCTAATGTTGCCTAATTAATCAGCGAAGCATCTACCTAAATTCTTACTAGTGGAACCATGAATAGGGTGCCCACTAGTTGGGGTTTTGTTTATTCTAGGGTGAACAAGGTAATAATAGCAATAACGGCAATAATAAGGTCATAACAAAGGTAAATAGGCATGGCTAAATAAAACAGTGATAACGCGGGAATTTAAATAAAGCGATAATGCAATAATTTAAATCAAAGTAATTTCACAAAGTGGGATCCAATATGTTCAAAGAATGATGTGACTTGCCTTGCTCGCTTTCCCAAACGTCGGCTTCAACCTCCACGAAGAGCGGATCTTCCGAAGCTGCAGCGTCTACACGACCAACGGAAAAGAAAAGGGCTTTTACTCTAATAAACTCCATATAACAAGCAGAAACAAAGCACCAAAATGGGTTCTTGACTTCTTAAGGAAAAATTAGAGACTTGAACGGTCCAATTCCGAGTTCAAATGGCCAAGTTATGGCCATTTGAAGTTTATATGCTCTTTAAATGAATATTTACGAATTTCTTCATTTAAATTTTAATTTAAAAATATATTTATTGCGTCAGCCGGGAGAGAGGGCGCGCGGACCGGGTCCACAGGAGTGGGACCCACGCGGCAGCCTCACGGTCCACGGTGGACCGGGTGCACCCGGCTCACACCGGCCGGCGCCGTGGGCCCCACGCGTCAGCCGCACCCGAGGGCACGGGCGGCTGACGGCCGGGCCCCACGCGGCAGCCCTAGGCGCGCCCGGAGGCGGCCACGTCGGCGCGGCCGGCGGGAGGCGGCGCGCCCACGCCCCTATGGTCGCCGGCGGCGGCCATAGGCACGGCGGAGCGGCGGCCGGGAGAGGGGAGGGAAAGGAGGAAACGAAGCGGCGGTCCATGGCTCACCCCGGGTCGACGGCGACGACGGAAACGGCGACCGGAGCGGAGGAAGGCGGCAGCGCGGCTCGGGTGGACGGGGTCGACGGCGCTCCGGCGGTCGGCGAGCGAAACGGAGGGGTGGACGAGGTCGGCGAGGATGCGGCGAAGCCGAAGGAGGCGGCGCCGAGGTGGGAGGTGGTCCGGGGTGACGACGGCGGCGGACCGGAGCTCGACGGCGACGGCGGAGAGAGAGAGCGACGGCGCGAGCTCGATTCCGGCGAGGAGAGAGGGCGGTGAGTGGCGGAAACGGTGGTGGGGAGCTCGGGGAGGGTTTATATAGGGTTGGGAGTGAGAGAGGGCGGCCGGAGGAGGGGGAAACGGGCGCGGGAGGCCCGGCCGCCATTAATGGCGCCGGCGAGGTTAGGGGAGAGGTTTCCAAACAAATCCGAGGGAGAGAGGGAGGGAAAAATGGGGGGAAAGGGGGAGGGGATCCCGGGGAATAATTTCCCCTACTTTATTGCGCACGGGGACGGCGGGAGGCGGCAGGATTCGCGGCGGCGGCGGCGCTAGGCGCGGGCGAGGCGGCGGGGGCGGCGGGAGGAAGGGGATGACGGGTGGGCCCCACCCGTCAGCGAGGGTGGCGGGCGGGCCCGCCCGTCAGCGGCGCGCGCGCGGGGAGGGCCGAGTGGGCCGCGGGGGAGAGGAGAGAGGAGGAGGGAGATGGGCCGAATTCGGCCCATTAGAGGGGAGAGGGTGATTTTTAGGGTTTTCTTTTTATAAAACCTTTTTAACTTTGTTTATTTCTTAATAATTATTATTTGTGCTCTGAAAATTCCACTAAAATTTATTTACACATTTTAGGCTTTTAGGAAATATATAAAAATCCTCCAAGCCCTATTTGACTTTTAACTTTGCACATTTTAATTTTTGAAGGCTTTCACAAGCATTTTAATTATTCTAGGCATAATTTAGAGGATGTATTTTAGGGTCGATTTGGGACGCGACAAACGGACTGCACTAGTTGGGCTATCGGTCAATCTGTCCTTTTTGGTTTATGGAGCTAAAGCCAAGTTACCAAGTGAGATGGAGTTTGAATCTCTTCAGGTTCGTAGCTTTGATGAAGAACAATGCGATCATGATCATGCTGAAGAATTAAAAACCGACTACAAGAAGCTCGTGATATTGCTATTATCCAGTGCCTTAAAATGTCTTCAGCGATTTCAGTCAAAAAAAATAAAGGTCTTCAGCGATATGATAATTGTAATGTTTTATCCAAAGTATTTATTGTTGGTGATATGGTTCTATGGAAGATTCAGACAACCAAAGATAGACACAAGTTGTGTCCCCTGTGGGAAGGGCCCTTTATCATTTCAGAAGTGACCCACCCAGGGCATATTGACTATAATGTGAAGATAGTTCGGCTACATTCCTGGAACATTGAGCACCTATGTAGCTTTTACACTTAAGATTATCCTTTTGTAACTTATTCCTCTCGACTGCCTGTGTCAAATAATTTGCTTTCTTGAGTTGCCAGTCGGGGCACCAACGGATCTAAAGGGTGGTCTGGTTGGTCCTCGGACCACTCAAACAATTTTCAGCCCAAGGCCCATGTAAGTAGGTACGGTAAAAAAGGATGAAGACAGAAGTCGAAGGGACGTCGTTTGATTCCGCAATTCCGCTCCCTCTCGTGCGATCCACAAGGGATTCGTGTGTAGCGGCTAGGGTTAGGGCTTAGGGCCCTCTCTCCTTTCTGGTCATCTCGGCTGCTCCATCCCAGCATCCCTTCCCAGCCGGCCTCCGACAATCGAGTGGCGACGAAAAGGCAGGCAACAAGGGTGGCAAACGGGTGTGGTGGCTGGTGGTGGGCTGTGCCCATCGGTGCCGGCGGGCTGATGCTATGGACAGCGGCGGCGCCGTGGTAGCTTGTGGGCAGCCGGGCAAGCTGCTTCCAAAGACAAGGTTAGGTGTATAGATGATTATATTGATTAGCTGATTAGCTCTTCACTTGATTTATTTTTCTTTTCAAATTGATTTTTTTCCTTTCAATTTCATTTGAGAAATAAGATGGGTGATGGGTTTTTGGTGATTATCTAGTCATGTTTTTAACATGTGTTATCTATACTTATAATATACTAGCAAAATGCTTAAGCTTTGCTATGGGCAGAAGGAAAAAAAAATCATAATATGTCGTAGAACTTTCTTAAATTAAATATCACTTGTTTGCTTATTTCATTATTTGGTATTCACTTGTTTGAAACAAATGTTAGACTACTCCACTATATTAGAAAATATCAAGGGACAATATGTACAAACTACAAAAGCAATGACAAATTCATTGCTATCGCCACTAGCGGCTTTTAAAGGTGTCGGACCACCCATACCATAATCCTAGATATGCCACTGAATCAGGGGGGGGGGGGGGGCTATATACGAATAATAATGGAGTATTATGTTTCTTCAAATGTTTTTTGTTTTCTTCATGTTTGGCTTATCATTGATTTACTTTAGTTGTATAATATTAGAAATTATAATTCTTTGACCACTTAACTAGGTTTTAGGCTTAGTACAGTCCAAAGAGAAATCTTGAACTTTTAACACACATTACAGCTTAAGCAAAGCCATAAGTTAAACAGTCACAATCAAGACAAGCTCATACACAAATGGTCTGGTTACATCAGAAATCTAGCCTCAGAAGTTTTCTAATACATCTGTAGCTATCTTCTGAGCGGATTCTTGAGCATCATTTATCAACTCAAAAGCTTGTTCTTCTGAACTTCCTTCTGCGAAGCCATCCCCGACTACTACAATATCCACCCGGAGATATAATGACTTTGTCATTGTGAGTACTTGACTTGCTCCCATGATGGCTGCTTCATTGATGTTCTTGAAGTGCTTGTCGGGAGCATTCCTTAATTTATCGAAGATTTCTGTGGCATCTTCCGAAGTGAAGCCCAAGACATTTGGAATACGGCATTAAGTACTAGAGCAGCTGCATTGGCTATCTGTCACGCCCGGAATTTCTATCCAAAATTCCAAACGCTTACATGTGTGTGAACCCTCGTCCAGGAATCAGCCGAGGCACATAATAACAAATTGATAATAGAGTACAATTATTACTCTAATTAATAAGCGAATAAAATGTCATTACAGAGGTAGATAGTTCCTCTCAATCAATAAAGATCTAAGCAGCGGAAAAAAAAAAAGATAAACGGCACAGACGACTCCACTCCACAGGCAGCTTGACCAGGGCTACACCTAATCCTCCACACCATCAGCATCACTGTAGAACTCCTCCTCTGATGAATGATTGCAAGGTGAGTATATGACATACTCAGCAAGCCACGCAGCAATTATGCAAGTGCACAGGATAACAAAGGATGGCATAGTAGGGTTTCATTTGCATAAATAGCATTTAATAGACATTTCAGAATTTAATAAAACAGTTGAGTAATAATTAAACAATATTAATCCAACGCTACACAACATACCCTGTTGCATAGGCCCAACCATTCTGAACAACCAATCCCGGCTGCACAGTTCTATCTCCAAACCAGGAATATACCATTCCAAACTAGGAGCTAATCAAATTATTACCAGTTATAGCATCTTTTATTATGATGAGAGGTGTGAGACTAATCACGAAAGACATTGTTAGACCCGCCCATAACCGCGGGCACGGCTATTCGAATAGTTTTACTCTGACCAGAGGTGTACCACTGTACCCACAAGACACAGCCCCACGACATGTCACCATGCGCCTTGATACCACCACGGTACCTCAGAAAGGAGCTGTGACAGTACCCCTCGCACAACACAATCCACCACAGCGCACCGTTCCTGGATCATAATCACCCCCTTATAAACAAGGCATGGACTCCCCAGCGACCCCCGTGGGCTTATCTCCGCCACTTCTCAGTCTGGTGCCCCGCAATGAACCATGCTATACAAAAGGTAAAGCTGGCTTGTGGTTGGCACGGTTAATGTTTCACAACCGAAACTCATGAACCGGTCCTTAATTGTCATGAGCACGACCATCAAAACCATGTGCTCACAACCCACCATTATCAGGTTTTAGTTGGCAAATTAATTAATTAACCAATCATGATTAACCATCATGAGTTATCATTAAGCCATCATTAAATAATAGTGGGTCATAAGTTATCCCAATAGTGTGCTAAAGTTTCTAAGCATGGCTAAGCAATCACATCTAATATCTAGCTGAACCAATATATAAAGCTCAACTAGTCAATTTATAATAACCCAAGGTATCAAGGAATAAAGTAATCAAGAACAAAAGGGCTATAACAAACAATAGGTTAATTCCACCCAATGACATTCGAAAATAATTGCAATAGTTGAATAGAAACAATAGCTTTAAACGGGATCAACATGCTCAAAGGGTTGTTTGGAATCTGTGTGACTTGCCTTGCTGGCCTTGGAACTCTTCAAATTCTTCTCCTACGAAAACGGACTCTCCGGAAACGTCAGAATCTAAACAGAAAAGAGCAAAACACCAAAACAGCACATAAACAAGCATGAACAGTACATGTGGATATTTTTAACATGTAGATCTCAATTTTAGGAAAATTTAGAGACTTGAACCAACTAAATCCGAGCTAAGATGAATTAGTTATGAATTTTTAAAGATTAAATCGGATTAAAACACTTATATGGATTTTAATTGAATTATGACGCAATAAAGAATTATTTTTGAAAAGGAAAAGAGGATTTATTGCGTCAGCGGCTAGGGTTTGCGGTGGACCGGGTGCACGGCGACGGTTCACGAGATTGGACGGCCGAGATCGATCCATCCAAAACGAACGGCCGAGATCGACCGGTCCACGGCCGGACCACGGTGGATGGCATCGATGGCGTCAGCGGTGACGTCATCTCCGGCGGCGGCTCGGGCGCGCAAGCTCGCCGGCGAACGACGGCGCGACGACGCGAACGGAGGGCACCTACGGGTAGCGGACGGCACGGCGAACTCACCGGTGACCAAAGAAGCGGCGGAAGAACAACGGACGGCGACAGCGGCGAAGAAGAAGCGGCGGCGACCTCCGGCTTGACGACGGCGACGGTGTTCCGGCGGTCGACAGCGACGAGGGGCGGACGAGGACGGCGACACGACGGCGACCACGACGGCGGCCTTCCCAAGTGACGGCGACGACCGGAGCGACGGCGGCGCACGGCTGGAGCGACGGCGGCGACGGCGGCGCTAAGCTACACGGTGCTAGAACTCTACCGGCGACGAGAGGCGAAGGCGAGGGTGGCGACGGGTAGCGGAGACACCGGGGATCCTTTTATAGGGGCAAGGACACGGCGGCGAAGGCCCACGGCGGCCGGCGACGAGAAGGAAAGTCTAGGGTTCGGAGGAGAGATATGAATCCGATTCGAGATCGAATCCACGAATTTCCAAAGCGATTTAGATGAAGTTCAAAAAGGGAAAAGGTAGAAGAGATCCCGAAGATCATTTCCCCTCTATTGATTTCACCGGAGAAGGAAAGGCACGGCCGGATTTGGAAGGAGACGGCGGCGGCGCGGCGCTAGGGTTTCGGGCGACGGCGGCGCGAGGAAGACGAAGAGTCCGACAGGTGGGCCCCACCTGTCAGCGAGCGGGACCGCGCGCGCGAGCGGCGGCTCGGCTGCGGACTGGGCCGGCTTGGGCCAGAGAGAGACAGAGAGGGTTTTGGGTCGACTTTCGGCCCAAAGCCAAAAGAGACTTTTTAAAACTTTTTCCAATTTAAATTATTCATGAAATGCAATTCCATTTATTAAAAATACTTCCTTAGCTCAAATAAATCCCAGAAAAATCTAGGAATTATAGAATTAAGCAAAGTATTTAATGAAATTTTATCTGGCCCCATTTTATATTGGAATTTATTATTTAAAATTAGATCTTCTCTTCTAGGCTTTTAAAATAAATTCTAATAATTCCAATTAAACAAGAATTTATATATTTAGGATTTTTAGGGTGTGACACTATCTCATCTCAGATAGCTTCAGCTCTCTCTACTCGCTGGGCAAAGACTTCAAATTGAGCTTTTGACTTCACCTTGTGGGCTTATGTTCAGAAGACACAGGATTCATTGGATTTACTCTAAAGGTTGATATTGCAAGCAAAAGGGCAGACATGATTACCTTCCAGATCAGATTCGGCCTTCGTTCTATCTCTACTTGGTAATACTTTCTTTTGCTTTCTTCAGTCGGGCTTTTAGGGATTTGATCTAAGACGCTTAAGCTGGATAGAGCATTATAAGTTAGAGCTTGCATATTGAAGTTTTTTCAGGAAATGCTGGAAGAATTTGTTTACCTCTGATTGAACCATGATACTCCAAGTTTGTGTTTTGAAGTTGGCCAATCTTGTCCATTAGCTGGCGCTCTTTTGCTTTCGCGGCATCCTGGGACACCTTAAGCTCTTGCTTAATTGATTCCAGTGTCCCAAGGTGAGGCACTAGCTTCTCTAATGTTTCGGACTTAGCTTGAGATCGCCGGTATATTCTCTTCATGGATAAACAACAATATTTAGTCTTCATCAAGCAAGATAGAAATCAAAAGAGGCATAGGATAACTTACATTCAGTAGTTTGGTGTACTCAGAGAGACTCTTCACCAAGAGGTCACGTTCTTTAGCTTCTCTTTGTTTATTCAAAATAATTCCATGGGCTCTGCCTTCAGAATCACGCCATTGGAGCTTCACTATCTGGTTGTTTGCAAGGAGGACCTTGGATCTTTTCCAGTTGATCGGCGTTCGGAGTGGCACTAGGAGCAGTTTCTATCCTCAGTTCTTCTTACGTTTGTGCAGCATGGTCTCCAGTCGGGTGTTCTTCATCCCCCTTTGTTTCCTTAGCAGTCGCTATATGATTTTCCATTGAGGGCTCCTAGTGTTTGGCAGCTGTTCCTACTTGACTTGACTGGTTTCTAGTTGGGTGTTCTTGATCGGCAGTCGGGTCTTCAGTCATCCCCGATCGGTCCTTGGCTAGGGCCTTGGTGCTGGGTTGTGCAGTATCTTAGCAAGTGGTTTCGAAGTCTGGTGGGGGAGCATCATAATGACCAGTTGGGTCAATAACCTGGGTTTGTTGCAATTTTGAAAAAAAGATACAAAGACTTGTAAATTTCAGTCAACAACAATCACAGATGTTTGTCAATCAGATTCAGACATAAGCTGAGTGGTGTGATAGTTACCTTCATGATGCTCTGATTTTAGGCATCGCCCTCTTTGGTTGGGGCGTCGCTTCATGATGTTCTGATTTTAGCAATCGCCCTCTTTGGTTGGGGCGTCTCTTCATGATGTTCTGATTTTTGGCATCGCCCTCTTTGGTTGGGGCGTCGCTTGGGTAGTATCTCCACTCGACGCTTGGTCTTCATCTTATGTGATGAACTTAGAACCAGTTTTCTTCTCTTCTCAGCCTTCTTATTTTTTTGCTCTGCGGCTGGCCTTTTGCCTTTTTGTCATGGCTTGATTGTTGCCCCCCTCCCCCGACAGGCTAATTGCTGCCCCATTTGTGGAGATTAGCGTATAGCCGCAGGTGGGTTCGACACAATAAGTGCATTTTCCTATTGATAGTGAGAAGTTCACAATCACATGACCATCGAATTATACAAGCAAGCAAGAAAAGTAAATGAGGCTCAGAATTACTTACTGAAGATGGCGGTCGGTGAAGACTATATGGTGTGACTGGAAGTTTGTGGGAGTAGTCGACAACTAAACCTTCTAAATCCTCGAGCACATGATTTTGTAGTCAAGTGAGTCAGAACTTCGGGGTTGGGATTCGCCTGGCCTTCATACGCAAAAGCTGGTGACAGGGGTTTTCTTTAATCAGTTGGGCTTTGAGGTAGAACATACGATGAAAGAGGTTGAAATGAGGCCAGATTCCAAGAAAAGCTTCACAAAAGTGAATAAAGATGCCAATGTGGAGGAGGGAATTAGGGTTCAGATGATATATCCGATGATCTCCTTCACTGGCAACACACTTTCATTCACCATATCTTTCAGATCTGTCTCCTTAACGTCCGAGACCATCCACCGGTTAAAAGGGATTTATCTCTCTTCCACCAATGGTGAGATTGGGAATGGCTTGGTTTAGGGTTTTTCTCTCTGGATCTGAAAGGAACGTGGAGGGGGAACGCTAGCACATGAATTTGGTGAAGTTTGGAGCATATTGGTAGTGGAATGTGTGTCGAAAGTGTTGCACTAACTTCGGCGGCAGTGGCAGTGAATAGGAGAGCGAAAGTTGAGAAGATGAAGCAACGGAGACGATGACGCACTGTGTCGCAGCATTTATTTAAGGGCATGGATCGCAGCCCATTGAGTGCTTGCAGCCCATTCTTAGGTGTGGCACGCACATGGTCTTTAGGACTTGAGCATATTTGTCTTAACAATATGCACGTGGATAAATACCCAATACCTTTAAAATCCATTTTTTCAGCAGTTATGTAACTTTTTTTTATATAAGTTGGTACAATATGATTAAAAGAGGTGGCAAACAGTGAGCTTTATAGATTATATATTAACTTTTTTAAAAAAATTTAAACATTGTTTAGCTTATATTTTGCAATGCAGTCGGCTAAATGCCTTGTCATTGTTCCTTATAAAAGCCACATATGTGTGCGATTTTTTTTCTAAGATCAATATCTTTAGCTTATTGCTATTTATGTGATTTTTCTTGGTCACTATTAGGCAGTTGGTAAATCCACTTTGAGTATATTCACTCAGATTTGACACCACGTATGCCATAATTCTTTCATAAAACCACTCGGCTGATTGATTTATCTACTCTTTAAACATAGTTGACTATATGTTTAGTTATATTCAACTAATTACATAGTCAGAGGGTACACCTAATTAGGTGTATCTAGTCGATGCATCTAAGTATATACTCTTTAATATTGTTTAAATTTTTCAGCCCTCCACAACCTCGTTTTCTGGTAAAAGCACTCGCGAGATTGGCAGAGATGATTGAAGCACTCGGTGTTTGATTGGTTTAGCTTGGGAGAAGATTATCTTTTTAACTGTAAAGGTATGAGGGGGTAGCTGTGGAGATTATGGGTGCCATATACCCATACGAACAGTTTATCCGACTGGAGATAGGAGGTGGGCCATGTCTGTATATTATGTAAATAGACTAATCTTTGGAAATTACATTGCCGTGTTTCTCAATGCATGTTCCATAGTTTTAGTAGTATACGATTACGTAAATGTATAGGGGAACCGAGTAGTGTCTGAATATGTTCTCCCCTTCGTAGCCGTACCCCCTATGCTATTTAAGGGGGCAGGGAGCCCTCTGAGGACATAACCACAACTCGATCATTAGATCAATACAATACCCGACGGATTCAATCCGATCCCCGAAACAGAACTAGGGTATTACTTCTCATCGACAAAACCTGAACATGTCTAAACATTTGTACTTTTCCTAATCCACTTTTCTTATTTGTTGATTTTTAGAATCGACAATGCCCGTTTGATCCTGCTGCTACATGCGCAGGATGATGTACGTAATCAACCAGTTGTTGGTGGCTGTTAAATGCCGATTCTATACCGCCAACATCTGCATAAAACATCCAACATAGTGATAGGTGCTTAATCTCACATATTCCACGAGTGTTGGTTTATATTTGTATGCAGGTGATAAACCCCGATGTTGGGAGGAAATCTAGACTAAAGTGAGGAGAATTATGTATCCATACAAGGATGGATTGTGAACTTCATCAAAACATCAGTGAATCAGCCCAAAACTTCGAGAAATGGACACAGGAGAGTCCAGGGAGTCCGCAAGCCGAAGACCAGGCCAGGAGGGTGTTGGTATTTCTTAACGACATTACTAGAAATATAATTCCCAGCAATGGCGTTGAAATACTTCTAGTATATTATGGTCACAGAGTTCATCCGTAAGTGCACGGATATACCATTGTAGCATTTCACCCGAGAGTATTCCAAGGGTATCGTATTTATTTTATCCCGTGGGAAGATCATGTACAGAGAACTTGACTAATAATTTATATGTTACTTGTGATAATCATATTCTAAGCAGGGGTTAAGGTAATTCAAGGGTAGAGTGACACACAAGCATTAACTACTCATTCTCATACTATATTATCTAAGCTAAGTGGACGGAAAAGAGAAAGATAAATCTATTCCTATACTTCAAATACATAGTATACATACATTCTAATTAACTGATATACTAACTAATACCCTCTATCCGATGCCCTCCTGGTACTTCGAGAAGCCACCCCTGACTGCCGAGTTCCTTACGACAGCCCGTCATGACCCATACAACAGGGGCAAAATACGGAGGAATACCCTCCCCAGGGAATTAACTTAGGATTATATACCGGCGCGGAGGAATACCCATACTGAGCTGTCACCATCAGCGGCCCACCTCTCATCCGCAATATATAACCCCAAATAATGATATCCCGTAATCTAGACACCACGTCTAAACTACCAGATACTACCCTAATATCATCGTCATGACATAAAGTAATTGCCTATGCAAACATTATACCCGCACCAAAGCATCTCCCAGATAAGCTAGCCATATATTCAGTGTAACAAGAACATAATGTAAAGTAGGTACTCATATACTCAGAAAGTATTTCAATACTATAAATGTATATAGAAGAGTATTCTAATAAAAGTACAAAGCTTACAAAAGAGAAGAGAAAAGCTACTAGAGCCATACCCGAACTCTTCCGAAGGCTTCCGGACTCTTGATTTCTACTCTATTCCTATTCCACCAGCTATATACTACTAAACTAAACTTGAGAGAAATAAGAGAGCTATTGCTTGAGGTGTGTGAGTGAAGTGAGAAGGTGAAGTCCTTTTATAGGCAGGTATGACGGTTGTAACCGTTGCGAAATGTCTCAAGTACCGCGCAACCGCCATCAGGAGAAGATCTGGAGCGTCCCTGCCAAACCCCACATCCAACGGTGGAGAGGGAGGATCGGCCGAACCAGGGGCCGGCGCATCCTGGACCAAAATCGGCAGGTGGCCTTCTCCGTTGCTTCAATTCGTAGACTTGTGAATTTTGGCCCAATTCATCGTGTCAATTCTGAGTTCTTGGCCTATTCACACATAAGTCTGATTCTCGACATCGTCCGATTGATTTATCGTTTGAGTTGATGTCGATTCTCCTCCACTTTATTGTCATTCTCTGCAAAAGGTTAGTATACCTAATACTAGTGGAATATTATTATTCTAACATATTTATGCATTGCAAGCATCACTAGTTCTCCTTTATTCTGGTAATATTGATGGTCGAAACTGATCGATAATGACCGTTGACAAAACCCCCCAAGCTTGAACCTTTGCTTGTCCCGAGGAAAGGACGAAAGGAAACAAAGACTTCGTTGTTAACCAGGAGTTGCTACTATGCTGCATATCTCAAAGATACAGGTGCAAGGTATATGTACTCTCTCTCAGATTAAATAATCTTTGGCACGGTGGCTTACCCTTACCCCTGATTCCCACGAGACACTGCTTCTCCTTGCCGTGGGCGGTTGAAAGACAGAACAACAATTAGAGCACCAATTACCCAATCTTTATTGAACTCTTATTCCGGAAGTTTTCAAATGATTTCACAAAAGAAAGCCAAGTTCCACAAATGATTCACTCTGTCTCTCCAAGTGTATCAATTTGAATTCCTCACCAAATGTTGCCTTTTTGATTCCTACTCTAAGGGTTGATATGTGGAGCTCGGCAGATATCAATCATGGCATACTTGCATTCACATTTATTACTAACGCAAAAACATAAACTAAAGCAGATGACTAAACATACTCAAGATCAAGATCGTGAAAAATGTGTGTGTGGTGTATGATGAAGGTGGTATATGAGGAAAAATAAAGAAAAATACTTCTCCTTTGTGCTTACTTTCTTCTGCCAAAAATCCTTCTTTTATTGATTAGGAGTGGGCATGGCTACATTTTTTTTCAACATCATGCTCATGCTTGATGGAGCATAACTTTATTTTTATTTATTTTTTTTTTCATAATCATGCCTTTCCCTCCTCTTTTTTTGTTCAAAAGGACTTTTCTCTTTAGAAAAAGAAATCACATGAAAGCATGGAGAATTTATTTTGGTGGTAAAATGGGAATGGAATGGAATATTGCTTAGCTCCCAGTGTAGGAGTTTAGCATGTGCATATATGTGGGTGTATGATCTTGATCATAGAGCGTGAGAAGAATCTACACAAGTCACAAGAGTTTGACAAAGTTCAAATGTATATGGTTTAATCATGAGGGCACATTTTTGGCTTTGGTAGGAATTTATATCAATTAAGGAACTCTCTATTTTATCATTTTGAAAAACAAAACATCCGGAATTCAAGTCAAACTAGTATCAGGATCATAGCAACTCTTATTTACTATCTCATATCTCGCAACAACTTAGACTTAGATCAGCAAGTGCAACTCATTTACCTCAGGTTCCCGGATAATTGTTGGCTACTCATATTTAGCCTTTGAGAGAGCACTTACCTATGAACCCATATTTAAGAAATATAAAACAGAGCAACTATTCATCATTTCAATAAAGAGAACTAGCTTGTCTAATTTAGCATGACTCAAAACCTATCCTATCTTTTTGGTATTTTCTATTTTGCAAATTTTTATGTTGCTTTCAAGTTTTATAAGATGCAATTGGAAAGCAAATATGCAATTGGAAAGGGAAATATGCAATGTGATACAAGTTACCTCAGTGGGGGGGAGAGATGTCTCCCCCCCAAGCTTGGCTTTCTCTCAGGGTCCTTGATAAGGATTGAACCCCTGAAATCGGAAGTATGCTTGAAGGTCATCGTGCTGTTGCTGCATCATGTTATTGATGTTGGCGAATTGAGCATTAGCAGGTTGTTCCCATTCTTGTGTTTGCGCTATGTGTTCCGTGAGGTTGTACTGGATCTCCCCCATTTGCATATCAAGGGTGTCCATTCTCCTAGTTATTTCACCCAAGTCCCAACGAGAGGAACTCGAGCGCCATTCACTTGGAGATGGAGGCACACCACTTGATCTGGAGGGTTGGTTGTCCCCCCAACGAGAGGAACTCGAGCGCCATTCACTTGGAGATGGAGGCACACCACTTGATCTGGAGGGTTGGTTGTCCCCCCATTGGATGTCATGAGGCGCACGCCACCGGTCCTCGCTGGCACTTGCCCAGGTTGAGACTCCGATGCTGTGGCATGGAGTTTGGGTCCATCCAGGTGCATCCCCAGTTGGTGCCCAACCTGCCTCATACATCTGTATGGGTGTTGAGGATGATGAACTCTCTCGTTCGTTCCTTGTCATGTTGCGCGTCTCCCTGTATGCTCCACCTGCAGGAGATTCTTCTATGGTCTGCAGGGGAATGGTTAGTTCATGACAGTTTTACAAATGATACCCTGCATTTGGCAATGAGATTTCATTTGTACAACCGGGGAAAAAGTAAATCAAAGATCCATCTTCTCCATGTTTCAGAATATGCCCTTGCACAAGATAAGTCTCATCAATACATGGACGAGTGGCTGAGATAAAAGCAATTTGGTCGCTAACGACCCCTAGCTCTTTTACTATCCGAGTAATCAGAGAAGTGCACTCAACAGGAGTAGAGAACTTTATACTTTCTAACCATTGCCTTATCATACCTTGCGCAGGAGCAATTTTTATTTTTCTAACCATGGCAAAATTGATAATTAATTCATCCCCCCTAATGGGTCTCAGATCATCTCTAGGAAACAAAGCCATAGCAATCCATTTGTGCATGAGCCTAAGTGTAGGATTATGGATATCATTCGCTCTAGGTTTCTTGCAAATTGGAGCACCAGAAATGTCTTCCCAAAACCTATTTTTCTCGAACCCAGAAATTCCTTTCTAGAGATCGATTTTATAGGAATCGTGAAAACCAAGAAGTGTACTTAAGCCTTTCCATGTAAGTGTGCACTCCTTATGGAAAAAGCGAAAGGAAATTTCATCTTCTATTTTTTTCAAAGTGCACAGAAATTGCAAAGTAAGCAAACGAGAACCATGCTCATCTACCACAGTAAATCTCTGCCAACCAACCGCTTTCCAAATAGAATGAAATTCAACATCCATACCTATCTTTTTCAGCAGCTCCGGAGAGTATTCTCGCGTTTGAGCATACTCCCGGTCGCTCAGCATGTCACAGTACTCCTGCGGCACGGCCTTCTCTGGCTGAACCTCCTTGTCAGCCGAGTCACTAGATGGCACTTCTTTTGATATCCCATTAGCTCCTGCAGGGTTAGGATATGGCAGATCACGAGTGGACTTACCTCCCCTCATCGTGATCGCCTTAATATTTTCAACGGAGGAGTTGGGTTGCCTCGGAATCCTTCTAGTTTCATTTGCAAGGACTAAGGATGCTAACTGAGCTAGCTGGGTTTCTATCATTTTTTTAAAGCTCAGCTGATTTTGAAAAGCAGAAGCAAAGCCATCTAACTTGATCCGTCAAGGAGGGCTGGTTAGAAAAGTGGCAAGCTTGTCATTGGCAGCAAGCTTTTTGCTTAGCGCATCATTGGTTTTAGCTTGTGCAAAAACAAGATCCTTCAAGTAGGGCTGGTTAGAAAAGTTACCGTTGTTGTTACCTCCTTGATAATATGGGCGTGGTTGGTTCCACCCCTGATCTCCTTGTGGACGGTACCCGTTGTTGTTGCCCATGTACATCGCCTCCTCACGGGATTCCGGGTAGTCATTCCCAAAATGACCCGCGCCGCCACAGACTTCACACGTGACGTGAGAGTCTAAGGCCTTGACGGTTTCTTGTGGCCGTTTCTCGTGGTCGTCCAATCGCTTCATGAGGAGGTCCAACTTGGCAGCAAGTAACTCAATCTCCTTGATGGTATGCATGCCTCGCTGACGGGTCTAGAGTTGTTCCTCGCTCCAACCCATATTGGAGACCATCTTCTCTATTAGATCAACGGCTCCTTGGACCATTTTAAAGAAGAAAGCTCCTCCAGCTGCCGCGTCCAGGTGATCGTGGGACATCGGGGTGAGTCCATTTTAAAAATTATGCAGGATCAGCTAGTTGTCCATCCCATGATGAGGACAGGCGGCTACGTAGTCCTGCAGTCGCTCCCATGCTTCCGGAATAGACTCATCCCTTGTCTGCTGGAAACTGGAAATCCTTCCACGAAGGGCGTTGGTTTTGCCCATCGGGAAGAATTTCGAGAAGAATGCCATAGAGCATTTGTCCCAGATATTGACAGCAGCATGGTTGGCATAAAACCACTACTTCACTCTCCTAAGGAGGGAGAACGGAAACAGCCGCAGCCTGACGGCGTCGGGACTGACGCTGTTGATAGTGTACGTGCTACAGATCTCCAGGAACTATTGCAGATGAGTATTGGCATCCTCATTAGGCTTGCCACAGAATGGGCTAGCCCATTTATACAACTGGCTATGAAATTCGCCCCGAACTAATCAGTATGGTTACGGAAAATCCTTTTTCTAGCTTTGATCTAGAAAATCCCTACCATCATCTGTGAGACTTTGAACAAGTCTGCTCGTGCCTTAAGATTCGTGGCATGAGACAAGAAACTGTGCGGTGGAAATTGTTTCCGTTCTCTCTTCAAGAGAGAGCAAAGCAATGGTACACCTCTACCGTTGGATGTGTGAACGGTAGTTGGGAAAAGTTGCGAGACAGATTTTGTCTTGCCTTCTTCCCAGTTACTCGTATTACTGCCCTTCGAGTAGAAATCCTCAATTTTAAGCAGATAAAAAATAAATCAATCGGTGCAGCTTGGTCCAGATTTACAAATTTAGTGCAGTCCGGACCAACCCTATCCTCAGCCGAGTATGTGCTACTGCAATATTTCCATACGGGTCTGGATAAGGAGTCTGCATTCTATGTGGGCATAACCGCCGGAGGATCATTCATGCACAAAACGCCGTTGGAAGCAAGAATAATTCTGGATCGCATTCTAGAAAATGCTTCCTTCATGACGCAATCTAATGAACCCCAGCCGGAGGCATCCATGTCCAAGATAGAGGAACCTCTAACAATCGAGCCACACTCTGAACCATCCACTTCTGCTAGCTCGATTGATGAGAAGGTTCCTGAGCAGCCGTCCGTCGAGAATGAAGAAATTCAGACTCCGGATCGTGCCGCAACTTTGTTCAGGGACGATTTTGACGAAGATTATGGCAACACCCTTGATGAGGTCACAACAAGCTCGGATATAACCATGACTACCTTATGTATTAATCAACCAAAGGTGCATATGTTCTACATTAGATTTACTTGTTATATATTTGAACAAACATTGCTACACAATGAGTTTCGTGTGTTGTTTGTAGAGGTACTTCCTTGGGCAAAAGAAAAGAGACCGAGCGTAAGGAATGGATGGATGATTGAAGAAGTTGATTGGGAACCAAACCAAGACCTTATCCAAGCCTTCTTTCATCTCACCACGTCACTTTTGGTCCATAGAAGACAAGAGATAAAGTTCTACACGTTTTGGATTCAGATTCGGGCCTCCTGACAGCATCAACTTCAAACGGACCTAGCTGCTGATCTAGAAGGAATTTTGGGGCCCATGAGTACTTGTTGGAAAGCTTATGAAGTCTACTTTCAGATGGTTTTGCTCCCATGTCAAAATTCCTACCAAGCTGCCGGGAATCTGCAAAACAAGCCACGTATCTCATCTAGTCCAAATCTGATTTTGAGTTTTGGGCCCTGTAATTGTGTCGTGGGCTGAGCCCAATGGGGTGTGCGCCCTAGGGCAACCCTAGGACGTCCCTAATCACATTTATTCAGTAGTTGTCATCGTTTAGAGTTGGGTTTTGCTTAGATTATTCTGTCAAGAACAGTTTCGCCGCTAGATCGGTTTGTGGAACCCCAAATTCAAGTGCTTAATCATTCATATGCAATTTGGTTGCAATCTATCTTGTTCTTGCTTGTGTTCTTCGATTCGCATGCAGGGATTAGCCTTCTCGGCAAGGTCAACCGGGTTTCGGCACGGTTGATAACCAGAGGAGACGTGGTGCTGCGATTGCAGGGCTCAGTAGCGTGTTCGTTCAGAAGCCGGATCGAGTTGTGTCGTGACTCCGCCCAAATCGACTGTTTATCAACACCTATCGGAAGATCGGGACCTAACTCCCTCATCAGTTGGTATCAGAGCACGGTTGCCCGTTAGGTAATTTATCTTCCCATAACCAGAAAATTGCCACACAAAAATATTTATTCTTTACCTAGACAATTTGAGCCGTTGCATTGTTCTATTAGATTTTGCTTTGTTGAATTCTAGATTGCATCGTCGTGTCAAGTGCTGGTTTAGTTTTTGATTTAATTTTTAGTTTTGAGTATTGCATTTGTTCATCACTTAGGTCTAGGCTCAAGTCTATGAGTTGTACGTCAGTTTTAGATCTAGTTTTTTATCTCATCAGTTGTTGCCGGGACCTTGAAAAATTGAATCATCTTGTCGTCGGGTTTCTGTTTTTGTGATTTGCAGAAGTTTTTGTCAAGCGGTTTTGGAGGTACTCAAAAGCTAGGGTTCCTGCCGTGCTTGTGAGTAGCGTCGTGGGTGTGCGCACGTGAGAGATCGGTTTGTTTTTTTTTCTTGGGCCACCGTAAGTTTCACATAAGGCCCATAGACATCTCCACCTTGACCAGCCAATACACAAGCCACCTCTCTCTTCCACTTGACCGAGGCCGTTCCCACCTTCCCCCTCCACCGTACCAACCTCTCCACCTCCGGGTACCAGGTATCGGGAGTCCATAGTTTTTCATATATCATATATTTGTTTTATCGGATCTGAGAAATTTTTATAAAAACGGAACCTACATGATGTGACCATTCCATTTTTGAGGTGATCTAATTTCAGTTTTGTACTTTACGTTTGAGTCCCTGTAATATTCATATTTACATTTGAGTCCTTGTTCGAGCTAGTGGTTCAATTCTTGTTGAAAAAAAATAAAAAAAAGAAAAGGCCGAAAGGTGCAAAGAAAAAGAAAGAAAAAAAAGCCGCACCTAAAAAAGGGAAAAAAAGACAGAAAGGTGCTTAAAAAAAGCCGCACAAAGAAAGAACTGCACCAAGAAAGAAAAAAAACCATTCATCCTTTGAGTATGATTTCAGAGTGCAGAGTTATGCATTGATTCATATATAGTCCTTAGTGTTGTCGGGTGCTTGCTTGAGCTAGAGTTGAGTCTAGGCTAGGCCAGCACATTGACTAGTACTTTGAACTATTATTCAACTTTGCATTTTCTTATTAGCACAATTGCGTTCCTTTGCTACTATATATTGTGCCTCCCAAGCTCCACATATATACTTCTGGTCAGCACCGCTTTGTTCCTTGCAATCGCCACATCACGTCCTTCAAGGTGTCACGAACCAGCCACCGGTTGTACCGTCCTTAGCATTGCTGGTAAGACACTTGTAAGAGCTTGGTAAGACGCTTCCATTTGCTAGCCTCCACTACAATCCATGTTCTGTAGTTAATAGGAACAATATTGTTCTGTTGTTCTCTTTTTTTCTACTGACAATGGCAGGTTACATCTCTTATGGACATGAGATAAAGTTGGATGGGAGACAAACCATAGTTGCTACATCACCCTCCACAGATGCACGGGATGATAGTACTTTGGTGCAACAAGTGCTAAGTTCTCAAATGGAGAAAGCGGAGCAATGGCAGTACCACGAATTATTTGAAACAAAGTTTGTGGTTAAGGATAGAGCATGTCGTACTATAATCGATAGTGAGAGTTGCAATAACTTTGTGAGTTCAGATTTGGTTGAGAAACTTGAGTTGCTTACACAAATGCATCCTCATCCATATTACATCAAATGGTTCAACTATTATGGTAAGTTAAAGGTAAATACAATTGTGAGAATAAACTTTTCGGTTGGAAATTACCATGATACTGCCAATTTTGATTGTGTTCCTATACAAGCATGTTCTTTGTTGTTAGGTCAACCATGGGTATATGATAATAATGGATTGCATAATTTTGTTGTTAATACATACACATTTAGATACATACACATTTAGACATAATGGTCGGAAAATGAAATTGGTACCCATGAGTTTTACTGAAATTTTCGAAGATAATCTTGAAAGGATGAAGAATGGAACCGAGGAAATATTCAAAGATAGTATTGAAAGGACGAAAAATATAATCGATGAGATTTTCAGAGATACCAGGAAAGATACTATTATGATGCCTTCAACTAAGTCTAAGTTATTACAAAGTGAATGTAATGTTGTGTCTATTGTTTTGGATATTAATATTTTGCAGGCATCTGAGAATAACCAAGGTAATGAGAAGGAGAAGAAAAACGAAAAGGAAAAAGACTTATCTATAGCTCGATGCATGCTTGAAGAATGTTCAATTGACCAAGCGCCGATAATTTCTAAAGATGAGAAAAAAGGTAATGATAATAGTGCTACAGCTACTCAAGGTATGCATATTTATGATGTGCCAACTATGTCCACTACTTATGTTACATTAGAGCAACCCATAGTGGAAACAATTGCTGAAATACCTTTATCACAAAACAATTTGTTTGATATTTCTTGTGATAATGAAGAGTTGTGCGATGCTTCACTTATATCCATGCCACAACTAGTGAATGAACATGTTAGTTCTATAGTAGAGCCACCATGTGTTGAGTTTAAACATGTTATTCACATTGCTAGCGAGAATGAAGAGCTTAAATTGCTATCTTCTTTAAATACTTGGGGTTATATTCAATTTGATAATTTTTGTCCACTCAATTGTTTAGAGAAGAAATTAATTGCTAGATTTGAATTGCCATGCCCTTCTGATGTGATTTTTCATATTATTGGCAGTTATGATAGTAAAGGAGAATATGATGTGCATCGAGTATATATTTGTTCGAATTTAACTATACCTCATTTTCATGATGAAATGTGTTGTCTAGAGGACTGCATGCGTATAAGTAATTCTCTATCTAGTTCCTCTGGTTGTTTAAATAAGTTACAGATTGGTTTGCAAGAAGGGGAGTGCGGTGGTTTTTCGACTACCAACATTTCAGGATCCAACCATATGGCTACCAAGAAATGTTTCTCATCAGATGTTGTGATACACAATACGTTCTATGACAAGGTGAAACCGAGGACGGTTCCAATCAAGAAGGGGAGGATGATGAGGTCACAACTAGCTCGGATATAACCATAACTACCTTATGTATTAATCAACTAAAGGTGCATATGTTCTACATTAGATTTACTTATTATATATTTGAACAAACATTGCTATACAATAAGTTTCGTGTGTTTTTGTTTGCAGAGGTACTTGCTTGGGCGAAAGAAAAGAGACCGAGCGTAAGGAATGCATGGATGATTGAAGAAGTTGATTGGGGACCAAACCAAGACCTTCTCCAAGCCTTCTTTCATCTCACCACGTCACTTTTGGTCCATAGAAGACAAGAGATAAAGTTCTACATGTTTTGGATTCGGATTCGGGCCTCCTGACAGCATCAACTTCAAACGGACCTAGCAGCTGATCTAGAAGAAATTTTGGCGCCCATAAGAACTTGTTGGAAAGATTATGAAGTCTACTTTCAGATGGTTTTGGTCCCATGTCGAAATTCCTACCGAGCTGCCGGGAATCTGCAAAACAAGCCACGTATCTCATCCAGTCCAAATCTGATTTTGAGTTTTGGGCCTTGTAATTGTGTCGTGGGCTTAGCCCAATGGAGTGTGCGCCCTAGGGCAACCCTAGGACGTCCCTAATCACATTTATTCAGTAGCCGTCATCGTTTAGAGTTGGGTTTTGCTTAGATTATTCTGTCAAGAACAGTTTCGCCGCTAGATCGTTTGTGGAACCTCAAATTCGAGTGCTTAATCATTCTTATGCAATTTGGTTGCAATCTATCTTGTTCTTGCTTGTGTTCTTCGATTCGCATATAGGGATTAGCCTTCTCGGCGAGGTCAACCGGGTTTCGGCACGGTTGATAACCAGAGGAGACATGGTGCTGCGATTGCGGGGCTCAGTAGCGTGTTCGTTCAGAAGCCGGATCGAGTTGTGTCGTGACTCCGCCTAAATCGACTGTTTATCAATACCTATCGGAAGATCGGGTCCTAACTCCCTCATCAACCCTGAACTATTTTAGCAAGAAAAAACCACACGTCCTTTTGCCGCCTCCCGATCCTATGGAACTTGGGTTCCTAAGGGAAACTATTCGGGTGTTAACATCCATAATGAGCGACGAATGGCTAAGGGAGGTAGAGCTTTCATCCGAAGTAATTCAGGTAAATACTGCTCCCCGAATCATTCCTTGCCATCCGAAAAGGAACAACAACGTCGGGGCCAATCTCATGTCTGAGTCTTTTACATTCGCTTATCTAAGTGATAAGGTAGTAACCCCGATGAACAAATTCTTCAAACATCCAAACGGAAATATCATTGAAGAATTTGGGATTGTGCAAGATGTGCCTGTCTGCTTTGAAGACAGGGAGGCGATCTTGGATTACCACGTCTTTGAAATTCGAGATTTTGACATCCTAATCGGGCTACCCTTTGAGCAACTTCTCATAAACACACCCCGATTAGACAGCCTCAAAATAACTCTGGGAGGAAATGAATTTTCAGTTCCATTTTCCCGGGCAAGGATTGCCTTGACCGACCCTCTCCCAGAAATTGAGTCAGCGGACGAGGTTACAGCAGTTCCCCCTCATGAGTCTCCCGAGGCCCTTCTGGAAGATGAAGTCTCCGACTTCATCAAGGAAGAAGCAGACCCCGGAGAGACTCTCGATCTGCCAATCATGGAACCACCACCTCAACCTCCGCTTGAGCTTAAACCTATACCTTAAGGCCTACGCTATACTTTCCTACACAATGATAGAGAAGCTCCTATCATAATCAGTGACAAGCTCTCCGAAGATGAGACTCAATGTCTTCTAACAGTGTTGGAAAAGCATCGTTCTGTTCTTGGCTATTCCCTTCATGATCTCAGAGGGATTAATCACGCACTTTGCACTCCTCGTATCCCTATTGACCCCGAGAGTACTCCCTATAGGGAACCTCAACAATGGCTCAATAATACGATGCGAGAGGTTGTAAAGAAAGAGGTCTTGAAACTCCTGCATGCCGGGATTATTTATCCTGTACCATACAGCGAGTGGGTTAGCCCAGTTTAGGTTGTGCCAAAGAAGGGAGGAATGACGGTCGTTGCAAATGCTCAAAATGAACATATACCGCAACGAACCGTAACCGGATGGAGAATGTGCATTGACTACAAGGCTACGAAAAAGGATCATTTCCCGCTATCCTTCATTGACGAAATGTTGGAACAGCTGGCAAATCATTCCTTCTTCTGTTTCCTCGCTGGGTATTCTAGGTATCATCAAATTCCAATCCATCCGGAGGACCAGAGTAAGACTGCGTTCACATGTCCGTACAGCACCTATGCATATCGTAGGATGTCCTTCGAACTGTGCAAACGCTCTTGCATCTTTCCAATGGTGTATGATGTCTATTTTCTCGGACATGATCAAGGACATTATGGAAATCTTCATGGATGACTTCTTTGTCTATGGAAAGACCTTCGGTCATTGTCTACAGAATTTAGACAGTCTTATAACGATGCCAAGAGAAGGACCTGGTACTTAATTGGGAAAAGTGCCATTTCATGGTCCGTGAATGGATAGTTCTTGGTCATCGAGTGTCCGAACGAGGAATCGAAGTTGATCGGGCTAAAATCAATGTAATAGATCAGCTTCCTCCTCCTGTGAACATCAAGGGGTTTCGCAGTTTCTTGGGACACGCCAGCTTTTATAGAAGGTTCATCAAGGACTTTTCTACAATCGCCCGACCTCTGACCAATCTACTAGCCAAGATGCGCCCTTTGAGTTTGATGACGCGTGCCTAAAATCTTTTAAAATCCTCAAAAAGGCACTCGTCTCTGCTCCAATCATTCAACCTCCTAATTGGACTATTCCCTTCGAGATCATGTGTGATGCAAACGATTTCACTGTTGGTGCGATCTTGGGCCAAACCAAGGATAAAAAGCATCATGCAATCTGCTATGCTAGCAAAACTCTAATCGGAGCTCAGTTAAATTATGCGACTACTGAAAAAGAGCTGCTCGCGGTTGTTTTTGCTATTGATAAGTTTAGATCTTACTTAGTGGGAGCTAAAGTAATAGTCTATACTGATCATGCTGCTCTGAAATATCTGCTCACTAAGAAAGATGCCAAACCACGTCTCTTAAGATGGATTTTGCTGCTCCAAGAATTTGACTTAAAGATTAAGGATAAAAAGGGAGTAGAAAATTCCGTAGCAGATCATTTGTCTAGGCTGCAGATCACTGACACGCATGAACAGCCGATAAATGACTTCTTGAGAGATGATATGCTGATGACGGTTCGCGACTCCAACCCATGGTATGCCAACATAGTGAATTACATGGTATCCAAGTACATACCACCAGGAGAGAATCAAGAGAAGCTGAAGTATGAAAGTCGCTGTCATATATGGGATGAGCTATATCGGGTCTGCTCCGATGGCTTACTACGAAGATGTGTGCCAACTGATGAAGGACTTAAGATCATAGAGTGATGCCATGCCTCACCCTATGGTGGCCATTATGGTGCATTCCGCACCCAGGCCAAGATTTGGCAAAGTGGTTTCTTCTGACCGACAATGTACGAAGACTCAAAAGAATTCGTCAGAAGATGCACAAGCTACCAGAGGCAAGGAGGAATCACTGCTCGTGATGCAATGCACCTTACATACAATTTGCAAGTCGAGATATTTGATGTTTGGGGTATAGACTTTATGGGACCTTTCCTTAAGTCCCGTAACTGCGAGTACATCCTGGTGGCAGTCGACTATGTCTCCAAGTGGGTTGAAGCTATGCCGTGCAGCGCCGCGGATGTTCACAAAAATCATCTTCCCAAGGTTTGGTATCCCTAGGATGGTCATAAGTGACAGAGGATCTCACTTCATTGATAAAACCTTCCGACACCTCTTACGAGAGATGGGAGCCAAACACAATGTGGCCATTCCTTACCATCCGCAGACCTGCGGTCAAGCAGAAATATCGAACAAACAGATCAAGAATATTCTGCAGAAGACAGTCAACAAAATGGCAACAAGATGGAAGGATAGATTGCCGGACGCACTGTGGGCATACCGGACAGCATACAAGACACCCATTGGAATGTCCCCCTATCAGATAGTCTACGAGAAGTCTTGCCGACTACCCGTAGAACTCGAGCACAAAGCATACTGGGCCATCAGGAACTGGAACATGGACTTTTATGGAGCAGGAGAATGGAGCAAAATGTAAATTGCTGAACTTGAAGAATGGAGAGAGAAGGCTTACCACAACGCGAAGATATACAAAGAAAGGACAAAGCGCTGGCATGATAAAAGGATAAAAATTAAGAAATTCAAGCCAGGAGACAAAGTACAAATGTTCAACTCTAGGGTTAAGCTTTTCGGCCATAGAAAATTGCGCAGTAAATGGGAAGGACCGTTTGACGTCATCGACACCTCTTCGCACGGGGTAATCACACTCCGCAATGACTCAGGAAATATATTTAAGGTAAACCGTCAATGCTTAAAAATTTTCCTTGAGCCAAATGAAACTTTAGATGAAGAAGTGGATGTTATTGAATTAATCGATCATGAACCATGATGATCTCATCTAATGCATGCTTGAAACCCTGTAAAGTTGTCATTTTTGTGCTTAGCTTAGGAGTTAGTGGGCCTAGGAGAAAATTGCAGGCCTGCCGGACCCACCAGGATTCGGCCGAACCTCCTGGTTCACCTGTGCGACCCCAATTTTGAATCGTAGTCTCCCCCGCTCGTTTGTAGTCCGTTGTGATGCACTTTCGGAGGTAGATCGATCGGATTAAACTTAGAGCACCTGTTCTTGCTCCTCTCTTCCACCTTTGAAAGTCTCCTCTCAATCTCATCTCAAATCCCTTGCTTCACCACCTCCAATTCACCAATGGCTGGCAAATCTTTGATCCCATTCATCGGCTCTTCCTTCAACTCCACATACAACCTCGACTGAAAGCCGACACCGGCGAATCAATTGATCCCGGTGGAACACTATACGATGGAAGGGGTAAATGCACTGTGGGCGCAGCCCCTTGCGACAGTGCCGGGCTCCCCTGCAAATTTGGAGCCCATCGGCGAGCTCCCTGGTTCGGCCGAACCCCCCTCGGCCTAGTACGGACCCCCGTTCGGCAGCACGATCCCTCTCCCCTCGTCACAAAGACCAAAATCCGGGGGGATTCGCCTGCGCGACAGCCGACAACGGGAGAGCTCGGTCTTTTGAAGGTGCGACGCCTTTTTCAAGATGATCAGAATGCCGCTCTGCCTCCCGCCGAACACTATGTGGGCACCCTGTTCACTGTTGACGGTCGGTATCGATCAGTTTCGACCGTCAATATTACCAAAATAGAGGAGATCTAGTGATGCTTGCAATGCATAAATGTATTAGAACAATAAGCCTCCACTAGTATTAAGCATACTAACCTCTTGCAAGGAATGACACTAAAGTGGAGGAGAATCAACATCAACTCAAATGATAAATCAATCGGACGATGTCGAGAACCAGACTTATGTATGAATGGGCCAAGAACTCAGAATCGACACGACAAACTGGGCCAAAATTCACAAGTCTGTGGAGAAGAATAACGGAGAAGGCCGCCAGCCGAATTTGGGCTGGATTGGGCTGGCTCGAGGTTCGGCCGAACCTCCCGCAGCTTCGTTTGATCCAGGGTTCTCCTAGACGGCTGAGATGGCTCCCAATGGCGGTTGGAGGGTAGTACCGACCATTCCAACTGTCACAACTTTCATTGGGAGGCTATAAAAGGAGCTCTCATCTTCACTTCACTCACACACCTCAATCAATAGCTTTATCATTTCTCTCAAGTTTAGTTTAGTAGTATCTAGCTGGTGGAATAGAAATAGAGTAGAAATCAGGAGTCCGGAAGCCTTCGGAAGAGTTCGGGTATGGCTCTAGCAGCTTTCCTTTCCTCTTTTGCAAGCTTTGTGCTTTTATTAGAAAACTCTTCTATATACATTTATGGTATTGAAATACTTTCCGAGTATATGAGTACCTACTTTACATTATGTTCATGTTATACTGAATATATGGCTAGCTTATCTTGGAGATGCTTGGTGCGGGTATAATGTTTCCATATGCAATTACTCTATGTCATGACGATGATATTAGAGTAGTATCTGGTAGTTTAGACGTGGTGTCGAGATTACAAGGTATCATTATTTGGGGTTATATATTGCGGATGAGAGGTGGGCCGCTGATGGTAAAAGCTCAGTACAGGTATTCCTCCGCACCGGTATATAATCCTAAGTTAATTTCTTGGGAAGGGTATTCCTCCGTATTTAGCCCCGGTTGTATGGTCATGACGGGCTGTCGTAAGGAACTCAGCAGTCAGGGGTGGCTTCTCGAAGTACCAGGAGGGCATCGGATAGAGGGTATTAGCTAGTATATCAATTAACTAGAATGTACGTATACTATGTATATTAGAAGTATAGGAATAGATTTTATTTCTCTTTTCTTTCCACCTAGCTTAGATAATTTATTATGAGGATGAGTAGTAATGCTTGTGTGTCACTCTACCCTTGGATTATCTTAACCCCTGCTTAGAATATGATTATCACAAGTAATATATAAACTATTAGTCAAGCTCTCTCTACATGATCTTCCCACGAGATAAAATAAATACGATACTCTTGGAATACTCTTGAGTGAAATGCTACAATGGTATATCCGTGCGCTTCCGGATGAACTCTGTAACCATAATATACCAGGAGTATTTCTGTGCCATTGCTGGGAATTATATTTCTAGTAATGTCGTTAAGAAATACCAACATTCACCAAGGCAGGGGATGAGGTGCCCCACAAGTATGTCACACCCACCGCTACTCCATCCACTCCAAAGGAGGAGCGGTTTTGCATTATGGGAGTGCGAACTCCCGGCGGTGGGTATGGCAAGGGTTTGCTCCGGCCTTTGACGGCAACGGAGAAGGAGGGGGCAGCAGAATCCCGTAGCCCTCCACCTATGAAGGTGAAGCGTCACTTGACGCCCCCTCCAATTGTAAGGGCGGCCGGCCAATTTCAAGAAGAAGAAATGAAGTCGCCGGAGCCCTCGGTTCATGAGCTAGCATCGGAAGTGAAGAAGTTCCGTAAGGAGAACATTGAGCTTTAGGGACCGAAATGCGGAACTAGGGGTAGAGCTTGCTGAACTTAGGAATAATTTTGATACCCTTAGTCGTGGATTGTGCGCTAAGATCAAGCGTGCATTTATAGAGATGGGGAAGGAGAATAAGTATTATGCTAATTAGATGTCTCCTTTCCCATAAATAAAATGGTAGTAGGTGCTTGGTTTTTATTTTTCCAATCATGTAAGCACTTGATATAAATAATGTGGCTCATTGGTATTAAACCCAATGGTTGCCAAAGTTTGTTTTTGTTTTGTTTAATAAAGTTCAGGTTTTGAATAAGTGCGGGGGAGATATCCCAGCTTCTAACGTGCATATACTCTGAAAATTGTTGAAGCTCTGAACACCTGGAAGGTACTGAACACTACAGAAAATTACAGAGGGATTGGGCACCAGAGTGGTTCGGCCGAACCAGTGTTGGCCCCAATTCCCCTCAATTTTTACAAGTAAGCAGGTAAGCACGTCTACTATCTGTATATCTCCACCATGGTATAGTACTAGAGCAGAAATTCAGAAGACAATTGGTTCAAGCATAAGTAAAAGATAAAATTTCCAACTAATGAAATTCTTCATATAATTGATCTTATATATTCATGATTCTCAGCTGAACTTGTGCTTGTGAACAACCATCTATGTTTAGGGACCCTTATGCATCTAAGTGATTGCTTTATGTGAGATGATTCAAGATGAAAGGAATTCTTGCAACTCTTGTTATGACTATTGGGGATTTGTTTTCAAAATAAAATTGTGTTAAAAGCTCAATCCTTTAATTGACTTCATGCTATACCTACCAAGGCCATATGCAAGAGTATCTTTGATAAATCTTATTATGCATATGACTGCTTAATATTATATTGAGCTTTGTCAAATTTATGTGACTCATGTTAGATATATTTCATACTCTCATGATCAAGGGGTCATTTCCATATATAATTAAGCTAAGCTTCTACACTGGAAGTTGGCTTCCCACAAAAATTCCATTCAAATAAACTCCTATATTAGACTATGCTTTCTTCTCCTAGAAAAGTTCTTGGCAAAAAGAAAATGAGAAAAGGAGGGAAATGCATGGCTATAGAAAAGAGAAAAAAAAGAAAGAAGGAAAATAAAGCTTGCTCCCAAAATAGTGAGCAAAGTTGGAAAAATATATATATATATAGCCATGCCCCTTCCATATTCCTGCCAAGAAAACAAAATGGAGAGAAGGTATGGGGAAAAGGAGTGAATCATTTCTTTATTCCACCATTCCACAAAATATTTTACCTTTTCATTTTCTACCACAAATAAAGACCCTTGATCTAGGAGTATGACTGATGATCTTCTTGAGTCCATATTTTTGGCTTTGCAATATATATGATGTAGGTATGTCATGATTTATCCCTACCGAGCTCCACATATCAGCCTTAGAATAGGGGTGAATTCTAGTACATTTTGCCTTGGTGAGGATTAAAAAAAAAGAAAATATATATCCTTGAGAGATAAGAGAGAAAAGTCAATATGAGGAAAAGAGATGGTTTGCGAAAATTCATAAAAATCCCATGAGTCTGACAAAGAAGCAAGGACTGGAATCGAGATCGTTCTATCTATCAATTACTCGAGATGGTAACATAGCCACTGATAAAGTTCACAGGTACAGGTATGGTTGTGAATGATTTATATGCCTTTCAGTCAAAAAAATGATTTATATGCCTGATTCATATCCTGAAGAAATTCATTCTACACTAACCTTTACTCAGGGACGAGCAAAGAGCTACGTGTGGGGGGTTTTGTTGGCGACTGTTAAATGCCGATTCTATACCGCCAACATCTGCATAAAGTTCAGATAATAAAACATCCAACATAGTGATAGGTGCTTAACCTCACATATTCCACGAGTGTTGGTTTATATTTGTATGCAGGTGATAAACCCCGATGTTGGGAGAAAATCTAGACTAAAGTGGGGAGAATTATGTATCCATATAAGGATGGGTTGTGAACTTCATCAAAACATCAGTGAATCAGCCCAAAACTCCGAGAAATGCACAAAGGAAAGTTCAGCGAGTCCACAGGCTGAAGGCCAGGCTAGGAGGGCCCAGCCCAGGTTTGGCCGAACCCCCTGATTCAGCCGAACCCCCCTGATCACCGTTGATCCTGGGGTTTGGCGTGGACGCTCCAGATGCTCTCCTAATGACGGTTGCGGGGCAGTTCGGACATTTCCCCATCTCACAAACGTCATAACTGCCCTATAAAAGGAGCTTCACTCCTTCACTCTCACACATACTTCTAAGCTTGAGCTGAATTATAAGAGGCTCTATTGTACTATATTGTATACTAGAATAGGAAGAGAGTAGAGTAGAAAAAGTTGGAAGAATTATCGGTAATTTCCTCTTATTTCTTTTATTATGTTTATTACTCTGAATTCAATATAATATTCTTCCTAAGTAATTTAGATTTATCTTGTGAGAATTATCTCGTGGTTAGTTCCTAAATAGCATACGGGATTATTGTTCACTATAATCAACTAAAATATAGTGATTGCTTTGGTGAGTTATAAACACTAAAGTAGATATTGATTGCTTAGACGTGGTGTTTAGGTAATTATTATCCAGTAATTGCTGCGTCTCCCACAGTACGTTTGAGGTAGGTGTAGAGGTGGTGACAGCCCTGAAGATCACTTAAGTCCTTCCTGTCCGGATACGTGGTAGAGCGACATCTGGGAACAGTGGGTTGCCAGTGCGTGAAGTATTGTGTTAGGATTAAAGTTAAGCTTTCCCTAGACACTGTTTCTTACTAGTAAATCCTCTCTATATTGCCCTATCATCTGCTTGGTGTCCTTGGATGAACCGAAAAAAGATCTGGCCACACACGTTCCCTTGGATTCGATACCCTTGGGAATACTCCGTAGTTGAAGTGCTACATCGGTATATCCGTGCGCTTGTGGATTTTATCTGTGATCGTAAGAAATACCAACACCAGTGCAGTAGAATGTTCTCTCTTAAATCAGTACTGAAGTTTTCCTTGTTCTTTTGGTTCTTAATTATGCTCTAGATGAACTGCAACTTGAGTATCATTCGGTAATAGATATATTGGGATATATAAGTCGTCTCCTGATTATGAGATGTTGTTTGCTGCTATTGATGTCTTGATGAGGTGAGAGGTTCTGAGCAGGTACATTTTCTTTGCAGATACCAGAACTTCATCCCTGAACAAAAGCCCAGCAGGTAAACGTAAAATCTCCAATATCGATTTCAGGGTCCAATCCCTGGCACCTGATTGAGCCACATGGCTAAACCTGGGAGTAAGATTACATATAGTAAAATAGTGCCACGTGTTTGGAGCACCGTTCCATATCATCGCTCATCGCTCCGCTTCCTCCTACTGCCGCCGGCGGCCGCTGCATCCTTCTCCTCCCTATCACCACCTCCTCTCCATCCCCTTTAGACGCCACAGCCACACCTTCCAAACCACCGCCGCCGCTGCCTCCCCGTGCAGGCTGCACCAGTCCCTCATCGGGTGAGATCTAGGGTGCCGGATCCGGGCAGAACGACGACGGCTCACTACCTCCGCCTACTCCCTGCGAGTGCCAACGCCGCCTCCTGCCCATCACCGCCGAAGCTAAAATTAGAATGCATATGTAGAAAAAAAAATCAACACCAAATCTGGTTGGTGTTGGAACAAATGGGCTAGGCCCGATTTAATTCAATTAAATTCCATAGGCCCACAATAAATGTTAGAGGTAATAAAACCACCTCAGAAGTTTAAGTGAAGAGATCTCAACTTAAATAGGGAGCTAGAGGAGAGCCCCTGTTGACCGGTTGACATTGTGAGCGGACTGTCGCGCGAGCGCGTGCGCCGGCCGGCCGGGCCAAGGCCGTGGGTGTGGCCATGGCCGTGGCGAGGCGGGCGGCTGCTCTCTCTCTCTCTCTCTCTCTCTCTCTCTCTCTCTCGTAAATCAGCATGTCAGAGCTCCGATTCCGCTCTCCGGAGATCCAGCACGAGCAGGTGCCTCCGGAACTCCATCCGCCTGAGAACCTGCATGGGTAGACGGGCGATCAAGTTTTTGGGGGGCGTCTCGACGCGACTGCTATGCTTCCTCTGCATCTCGATGGCTTCCACTGGGGATGGTGCACCAGGAGCTGGAGGGAATGGCGGTGCTCCAGGCGACAACACCAACGGAGGCAATTCTGTCTCACAATCTAGCGGAGGGACATTCACTTGGTATAACCTTTCTACACTAATGTTCATGTGTACTAAGTTTCTGGTTGGCGCAATGTTTTCAATACATTGCCTGGTGGTGAATATCCATGCTTCTTATATATTAAGCATGATTTGTTTGTTACATCTGTTTGATAATTGCACTGGTTTATTCACTGTTAAAGTCATGATTATTATCATAATAATTTGGATTAAAATATGCCGAAATGTGACAATATTTCCAACAATCGAAAAAACTTGATAGATCCTTTTCGGTAATTGGCTTTGCCATAGCACTGAATCCGCATGCTTTTGATGGTTCGAACTATAAGAGATGGAAAGCACGTGCATTACTGTGGTTGACAGCGATGCATTGCTTTTATGTTTCATGGGGCAAACGAAGTGAACCGCCTCTCTCTCCTAAGGATGGTGCACACCTTAATGTGATCCAAGAGGCTTTTTATAAAGCAGAGATGTTGGCCTACAGAACATCTTAGAAGTAACACAGCTATATGAGTCCGACTGCTAGTCACAGTCTATGAGATTTGGGTGATCTCTAGATACTCATGAAAAGGCCAGGAGTATAACTCATACGCTTCAAACAGAGGGGATGCAAACAGCAGCCCAGTATCAATTAAGGGTTTGAGTGAAACCTGAATCACACAAGACTGACAATTCAAGACATAGTCCATTGTTCAGTTGTGATCTGGTGTAGCTCTTTTCCTAGGTGGAAGTTCAACTTAACAGTCTCCACCGAAATACTAGTATAACAAACAGGATCATAATCAAGAGCATTTCCTGTGAGTCATGAAATTTGGTGGGGATTGTTGGAATAAATGGGCTAGGCCCGATTTAATTCAATTAAATTCCATAGGCCCACAATAAATGTTAGAGGTAATAAAACCACCTCAGGAGTTTAAGTGAAGAGATCTCAACTTAAATAGGGAGCTAGAGGAGAGCCCCTGTTGACGGGTTGAGATAGTGAGCGGACTGCCGCGTGCACGCCGCCGGCCAGGCCGGGCCGAGGCCGTGGGCGAGGCGGGCGGGCGGCTGCTGCTCTCTCTCTCTCTCGTAAATTTTGCAACGGACGGGAACTGAATCTGATTCAATGCGGGTGTGACTGTTACTCCGGTAACGGACGAGAAGCGCTCCCTCCTGCGCTATAAAACGCCACCACCGCGACAGAGCTCCGGTTCCGCTCTCCGTCTCTCGTACTTGCTCCTCCGGTCGCTGAACCTCTTATGTTTCCTGCGCTGCTACTCAGTGTTCCCCGGTTCTGGTCTCTTGCGCGCATGGGAGATCCGGGACGAGCAGGTGCCTCCAGAACTCCGTCCGCCTGAGAACCTACATGGGTAGACGGGTGATCAAGTTTTTGGGGAGCGTCTCGACGCGACTACTATGCTTCCTCTACATCTCAATGGCTTCCTCTGGGGATGGTGCACCAGGAGCTGGAGGGAACGGCGGCGCTCCAGGCGACAACACCAACGGAGCCAATTCTGCCTCACAATGCAGCGGAGGGACATTCACTGGGTATAACCTTTCTGCACTACTATTCATGTTTACTAAGTTTCTGGTTGGCGCAATGTTTTCAATACATTGCCTTGTGGTGAATATCCATGCTTCGTATATAAGGATGATTTGTTTGTTACATCTGTTTGCTAATTGCATTGGTTTATTCCCTGTTAAAGTCATGATTATTATCACAATAATTTGGATTAAAATATGCCGTAATGTGACCATATTTCCAATAGTTGGTTGAAAGCCCCTACTCTTTCCCATGTTAGATCTGGCACTGACAGGCATAGAAGTGCATGTGTTAACGGCTCGCATGCGCTCGCACGTGGAAAGAGAGTGTCGAAACATGAATTCGGCAATAATAAAAGGGGATAGCACACAAGAGCTAAAAGTGGATGGATGCGGAGACAAGGATTTAGACAGGTTCAGGCCC
Organism: Oryza glaberrima; assembly: GCF_000147395.1. NCBI lineage: Eukaryota > Viridiplantae > Streptophyta > Magnoliopsida > Poales > Poaceae > Oryza > Oryza glaberrima. The sequence continues at coordinate 15,264,988 of NC_068327.1, read as the reverse complement.
TCTCGATGAGAGGTAATACCCTACTCCTGTTTGGGGATTTGAATCCGCCGGGTATATTATAGATCTAACGATCTAGTTGTCTCATGCCCCCTAGAGGGCCTCCTGCCCACCTTATATAGGATGAGGGGCAGGATTACAAGATAGAAACCTTAACCAATACGGTATCGGTTTCCTAAATCTGTTTTACAATATTATCAAATCAGGACTTTAGGCCGCTAAATAATATAAAAGGAAACGTAATACCTAAGTCATGATCTGTTACATATTCCATAGATATAAGCTATCCCCTACGACTAGTCGGATAACCATGCGTGGGTATGGGGTACCCATAATCTCCACAGTAGCCCCTGAGACCTTACAGTCGAAAAGATAATCTTCTCTCGAACTAGGTTACTCCAAAGCCGAGTGCTTCAATCATCTTTGCCATGGTCTCCCGAGTACTTTTACCAAATCTGAAGACTGTGGAGGGCTGAAAAATAAAGTCAGGTGCATCTAGTCGATGCACCTAATAGGTGTAGCCCCCGACTATGTGGTTAATTGAACAAACCAAGCATATAGTCAAGAAATAAATAATCCAACCAACCGAGTGGTTTTGATAATTATAGTCAACCAAACGACTTGATATTAATATGTAGCATATGCGGTGTGAATCTCCGAATAACATAATCCAAGTGATATACCGACTGCTTTGTAAAACATGATGCGTACAATCTAAAGTTGACTAGATCATTGAAAATTCACATAGCAAAAATAGCTATAAAGAACCTTGTATGCTATGAATAATGAATTTTCCAATGCATTGGGCATACGCCATGCGCACACTGCTTTAACAGATGTGCTTAAGTCCCTAAAAGACACATGGTTTCACCACACCTGCAAATATACGGCATATGTGGTGTAAAATCCGAGTAAATAAACTCATAAAGGATTTACCAACCGCCTGGAAAATGACCAAGATATATAATCAGCCTAAGCCATAATATTGGTCAATAAAAGTGCACACTTACGTGGCAAAAAGCAATGATATCGTATCCAATTAATTGCTTTATTAACACAAACAGCGCCTTGACTATATAAAAACTTCAGCGGGGCAGCTATGAAAAACTTCACTGTTGGGCACCTTTTAAGATGCATTGTACCAACTCCTAAAAAGTTGAGTAACTGCGGTATAAAAGGATTTTAAGGTATTGGGTACTTGATCACGTGCACTTTGGCCTAAGAAAAAAGTGCCTAAGTCCTTAAAAGAACGTGATAGGCCACACCTGAAATTATGGGCTGTAGACATATTAAGCCTAGGCCAAAAAATATGCCTTCGACACCCTTTAAAGGATGACGCATGTAACATGCTCCCGAGTAATAAATCTTCCGGGTGATATAGACCAAGTATAGCTCATATGAATAGCTTCTGATCTGAGTGATTATCCCTTATGGGATACTCCAAAATAGATATAAAAATTGAATCCCGACTTGCGCAAGTATTCGGTTGATAACCCTTAAGGGAAATAATAAATAGTCCAGTCCTTGAGCATAGAAAATAGACCCATGATCATGAATTCATGTTGAATGTATCCGGAACAAGTCCAAATTGAAGGTATGATACTTGTGTTTGAGCTAATAAGCCCATGAGCATATAGCTTGTCCTTCTGTCGTAATCATAATTGTCCATTGATGGTAGCTGACGCAGCTGGCATAGAGATAAGACGACCAATATAGAGATAATATTGCCCACCAGAGGTGGCAAAAATATTGGTGGTAGTGAAGATAGTGATACCAATCAAAAGTTATGAAGTTGCACAGCCGTGGAGGCGAAGAAACCAGTCGGCAGCAGTCAGGTCAGCCAGCAATGAATATGAAGGCGCCCAGCGATAATGTTGTGTAGCCATGGCAGCGAAATAATCAGTCGGTGACAGACGAGGCAGCGGAGGCGAAGACGTAGTCCTCCATTAGCAACGGCAGAGATGTCAGGGCCGATGAAGTAGAGGTGCTGGTGATGAAGTCAGTGACAATAATCCATCAAACTGTTGAGAAGATATCAAAGCTCAAGTAATTTTCTTGATGTGTGCATAACGGAGATTGATGCAACACCCCTTGATTTGTAAAGATGGTAGTAGAACTTGGAGTTGTAGCTGTTGCAGATGCTTCACTTGAAGGAAAGTAAATGTTGTTGTCCAACTCATCGAAACTGAGCTGATTGGTTGATAACTCTAAACTCCCGGACATGTTGATTAAATCTCAAACTTCATACTTGAGAAATTTGGAGTAGATTGTGGTGGCGTGAAGAAGCCAAAATTGACGGTGAAATAATTGAAGTTGTTAAAATAGAATGCCTGCTCTGAAGCAAAGACGAAGATAATGACTCCTGGAGTAGATTCCGTAGAACTCTTTGGCTGATTAGTTGATTGCTTCGTCTTGACATAAAGCTTGTCGAATTTTGAAAGTCTTGTATTTGTGTAGCCCCCGACTCTTTGGTTAGTTGGGAAACAACTGAACATAGAGTCAAGAACTGTAGTTTCTTGTCGTCGAGTAGTCATTGCTTGAGTGAAAATGCATGTTGAAGATGTCCGAGTAGGAATATTAAAGATTGGAACACCACTTATTGTAATAATATAACACGGCATCATAGTTGATAATTGTCACACCCTAAAAATCTCAAATATATAAATTGTTGTTTAATTGGAACTACTAGAATTTATTTTAAAAGCCTAGAAGAGAAGATCTAATTTTTTTAAATAATAAATTCCAATATAAAATGGGGCCAGATAAAATTTCATTAAATACTTTGCTTAATTCTATAATTCCTAGATTTTTCTGGGATTTATTTGAGCTAAGGAAGTATTTTTAATAAATGGAATTGCATTTCATGAATAATTTAAATTGGAAAAGGTTTTAAAAAGTCTCTTTTGGCTTTGGGCCGAAAGTCGGCCCAAAACCTTCTCTCTCTCCTCCTCGGCCCAAGCCGGCCCGCAGCCGCCCCTCGCGCGCGCGTCCGCCCGCTGACAGGTGGGGCCCGCCTGTCAGGGTCGTCGTCTTCCTCCCGACGAAACCCTAGCCGCGCCGCGCTGCCGCCGCCATTCCAAATCCGGCCGCCCCTTTCCGTTCCGGTGAAATTGATTGAGGGGAAAGGATCCCCGTGATCCACCCTACCTTTTCCCTTTTGGAATCTTCATCTAAATCGCTTTGGAAATTCGTGGATTCGATCTCGAATCGGATTCATCTCTCTCTTCCGAACCCTAGACTTTCCTTCTCGTCGCCGGCCGCCGTGGGCCTTCGCCGCCGTGTCCTTGCCCCTATAAAAGGATCCCCGGTGTCTTCGCTACCCGTCGCCACCCTCGCCTTCGCCTCTCGTCGTCCGTAGAGCCCTAGCGCCGTGAGCCCTTGCGCCGCCGTCATCGCCGCCGCTCCAGCCGTGCGCCGCCGTCGCTCCAGTCATCGCCGTCGCTCGGGGAGGCCGCTGTCGTGGTCGCCAAGCCGTCGCCGACCTCGTCCGCCCCTCCGTCGTCGCCGTAGACCGCCGGAACACCGTCGCCGTCGTCAAGCCGAAGGTCGCCACCGCTTCTTCCTCGTCGTCGTCGCCGTCCGTTGATCTTCCGCCGCCGTTTTGGTCACCGGTGAGTTCGCCGTGCCGTCCGCTACCCGTAGGTGCTCTCCATTCGCGCTGCCGCGCCGTCGTTCGCCGGCGCGAGCATGCGCGCCCGAGCCACCGCCGGAGATGACGTCACCGCTGACGCCATCGGTGCCGACCGTCGTGGTCTGGCTGTGGACCGATCGATCTCGGCCGTTCGTTTTGGATGGATCGATCTCGGCCGTCCGTTCCCGTGAACCGTCGCCGTGCACCCAGTCCACTGCAAACCCTAGCCGCTGACGCAATAAATCCTCTTTTCCTTTTCAAAAATAATTCATTATTGTGTCATAATTCAATTAAAATCTAAATAAATGATTTAATCCGATTTAATCTTTGAAAATTCATAACTAATTCATCTTAGCTCGGATTTAGTTGGTTCAAGTCTCTTAATTTTTCTAAAATTGAGATCTACATGTTAAAAATATCCACATGTATTGTTCATGCTTGTTTATGTGCTGTTTGGGTGATTTTGCTATTTTCTCTTTAGATCCCGACGTTTCCGGAGAGTCCGTTTTCGCAGGAGAAGAATTTGAAGAGTTCCAAGGCCAGCAAGGCAAGTCACCCAGATCCCAAAACAACCCTTTGAGCATGTTGATCCCGTTTAAAGCTATCGTTTTTATTCAACTATTGCATTTAATTTCGAATGTCATTGGGTGGAATTAACCTATTGTTTGTTATAGCCCTTTTGTTCTTGATTACTTTATTCCTTGATACCTTGGGTTATTATAACTTGACTAGTTGGGATTTATATGTTGGTTCAGCTAGATATTAGAGGTGATTGCTTAGCCATGCTTAGAAACATTAGCACACTATTGGGATAACTTTTAATTCACTAATATTTAATGATGGCTTAATGATAGCTCATGATGGTTAATCATGATTAGTTAATTAATTGATTTGCCAACTAAAACCTGATAATGGTGGGTTGTGAGCATATGGTTTTGATGGTCGTGCTCATGACAATTAAGGACCGGTTCACGAGTTTCGGTTGTGAAACATTAACCGTGCCAACCACAAGCCAGCGTGGGCAACGGCTTTACCTTTTGTATAGCATGGTTCGTTGCGGGGCACCAGACTGAGAAGTGGCGGAGATAAGCCCACGGGGGTCGCTGGGGAGTCCATGCCTTGTTTATAAGGGGGTGATTATGATCCAGGAACGGTGCGCTGTGGTGGCTTGTGTTGTGCGAGGGGTACTGTCACAGCTCCATTCCGAGGTACCGTGGTGGTATCAAGGCGCATGGTGACATGTCGTGGGGCTGTGTCTTGTGGGTACAGTCGTACACCTCTAGTCAGAGTAAAACTATTCGAATAGCCGTGCCCGCGGTTATGGGCGGGTCTAACAATGTCTTTCGTGATTAGTCCCACACCTCTCACCATAATAAAAGATGCTATAACTGGTAATAATCTGATTAGCTCCTGGTTTGGAATGGTATATTCCTGGTTTGGAGATAGAACTGTGCAGCCGGGTTGGTTGTTCAGAATGGTTGGGCCTATGCAACAGGGTATGTTGTATAGCGTTAGATTAATATTGTTTAATTATTACTTAATTGTTTTATTAAATTCTGAAATGTTTATTAAATGCTGTTTATGCAAATGAAACCCTACTATGCCGTCCTTTGTTATCCTGTGCACTTGCATATTTGCTGCGTGGCTTCCTGAGTATGTCATATACTCACCTTGCAATCATTCATCAGAGGAGGAGTTCTATAGTGATGCCGATGGTGTGGAGGATTAGGTGTAGCCCTGGTCAAGCTGCCTGTGGAGTGGAGTCGTCTGCGCCGTTTACCTTATTTTCCGCTGCTTAGATCTTTATTGATTGAGAGGAACTATCTACCTCTGTAATGACATTTTATTCGCTTATTAATTAGAGTAATAATTGTACTCTATTATCAATTTGTTATTGTGTGCCTCGGCTGATTCCTGGACGAGGGTTCACACACATGTAAGCGTTTGGAATTTTGGATAGAAATTCCGGGCGTGACAATAATGCATGCCGAGATGTCGAAGCTTATGTAGATGTCATGGCTGGTGAAGTAGCAAAACTTGCGAAGTAGCAGCAATTGAGTTTGCCGGTGCCGAAGATAATAAAGATGAAGTCGCTCCACCATGGTGACAAAGTTGCAAAGCCGTGATGAAGTGAACACGAGTCAGCGGCAACAGAAGAAAACCGGTGGCGAAAACGTGTAGTTGTGAAGATAAATACTCCAGTCGGCAGCGGCATAACCAGTCGGCGACGGAAGACGATGATGTCCATCAGTGGTGATAGCGGTATAAACCAGACGTAGAGGCGAGGGCATTAGTCAGCAACAGACGAGACGACTGGCGATGAAGACGATAAGGCCAATCAACACTGACAGAATCATGCAGCCATGGGAGTGAAGAAACCAGTCGGCAGCAGACGTAGACAGCTTGCGTTGAAGGTGATGACGCCTATTTGCGGTGGTGGCGACGTGGCCAGCCATGAAGACGATAGTACTAGTTGGACGGTCGTGAAGACATAGATGCCCAACAACGGTGGCATAATAGGCCAGCCGTGCAGGCGGAAACATCAGTCGGCGGCGGCGAAGGCAAGCTGGTAGTGAAAACGTTGACGCTCATCAACGGCGACATAATAGACCAGCCGTATAGATGGAGACACCAGTCGGCGGCAGACGAGGCGACTGGTCGGTAAAGACGTAGACGCCCATCAACGGTGGCATAATAGGCCAGTCGTGAAGGCGGAAACACCAGTCGGTGGCGACGGAGGCAAGCCGGTGGTGAAGACGTAGATGCCTAACAACGGTGGTGTAACCAACCAACCGTATGGGCAAAGACACTAGTCGGCGGCGGACGGAGAAGCCGGTCGATGAAGACAACGACGCCCAACAACGGCGGTGTGTCAACCCAACCGTATAGGCGAGGACACCAGTCAGCGGCGACGACGGCAAGCCGGTGGTGATGTTCTGACTGATCCATTCCTGTAGCGTAAGAGATAAGCTTAAAGCCATGAATCCCTTTTATGCATATCTGGATCTAGATCCTGCAGAATAAACATATAGGATGAGTAGTATCTGATGTAAATATAATACTCGAGGAAAATTTAAGTATTTTAAAATGTTTATAAATATATATTTCTCCTCTTGTGAATTTTGATTTCCCGTGCGGATGACTCCTTACGTTTAAACACTCTGCCCGACTAGTCATAGCCCCCAAGCACCAGGAGTCGGCCTAAGCACTTCCCAAACATGCATACGAGTGACATGAGTTCGTCATTAATGGAACAAAGTTTCACGGATCAGAGTTTACTACTCGGGTACTTTTGCAATTGTTACAAGCAGAAAATAAATTATCTTATCTCTATGCTTTTGATTTCTTCCGAGTAATACTTAGCACCTTGCGTTACTTGGTCCATCCAACGAGCCCCCGGGTGCTAGGAATTGGCCCAAAGGCAACTATCCATTGACAAACCAAACGGAAAGCATAGGAAGATAGAACTCCATAACTCGGTAGGCACTTTTGTACTCAGATTATGTTGTAAGAAATCAAGATAAATATTATAAAAATGTTTAAAAAATATGATATAACATCTGTAGCCCCCGACTCACTAGTCAACGGCGGACCAGTTGATGTAGTGAGGCAGAGGAAAAGGAAAATATCATATAATGGAGAAAATAAATGATGACATAGCTTTTTAATGTTCTCCTCGGTGGCAGCCGAGGTGGCCGGTGTGGGAACAAAGCCATCCATCATTGGCAATGAAAACACCAGCCAAAGAAGCAACTTGAGGCGACTGACGATGATAGTGAAGACACCCATCAACGGCGGCATAATAGGCCAGCCGTATAGGCAGAAACACCAGTCGGCGGCAACGAAGGCGAGCTAGCGGTGAAGATGTAGACGCCCATCAATGGTGGCATAATAGGTCAGCCATGCAGGCGGAAACACCAATCGACGGTGGCGAAGGCAGGCCGGTAGTGAAGTCGTAGACACCCAACAACGGCGGCATAATAGGCCAGCTGTGCAGGCGGACACTAGTCGACGGCGGCGAAGGCCAGCCGATCGGTGAAGACGTGGACGCCCATAAACGGTGGTGTGACCAACCAACCGTATAGGCGAGCACACCAATCGGCGGCGACGGAGGCAGGCTGGCGGTGAAGTTGTAGACGCCCAACAGCGGCGGCATAATAAGCCAGCCGTGCAGGCGGAAACACCAGTCGACAGCGGCGAAGGCCAGCCAGTCGGTGAAGACTTAGACGACCATAAACGGTGGTGTGACCAACCAACCGTATAGGCAAGGACACCAGTCGGCGGCGACGAAGGCAGGCCGACGGTGAAGTCGTAGACGCCCAACAGCGGCGGCATAATAGACCAGCCGTGCAGGCGGAAACACCAGTTGGCGGCGGCAAAGGCCAGCCGGTCGGTGAAGACGTGGACGCCCATAAACGGTGGTGTGACCAACCAACCATATAGGCGAGGACACTAGTCGGCAGCGACGGTGGCAGGCCGGTGGTGAAGTCGTAGACGCCCAACAGTGGCGGCATAATAGGCCAGCCGTATAGGCGGAAACACCAGTCGGCGGCGGCGAAGGCCAGCCAGTCGGTGAAGACGTAGATGCCCAACAAAGGTAGTGTGACCAACCAACTGTGTAGGCGAGGGCACCAGTCGGCGGCGACGAAGGCAGGCTGACGGTGATGACGTAGACACCCAACAATGGTGGTGTGACCAACCAACCATGTAGATGAGGGCACCAGTTGGCGGCGACGGAGACGGTCGACACGGGTACATGCAAAATAGATCAATCAACAAATGAATTTGTTTAGTACCACAAATATGAATATACATGCATGCCATAAACGTGCGTATTTTCATGTAAATGTGACTTTCTCTGATCTGGTTGGTTAGATGGGCTCTCATAGAGACGTGGTGGCAATAAGGAAAAAACACGCCGACACCCGTACATGCAACCAAAAAATCATAAAAGTTAAATATGTGCCAGTAATTAATCAAAATAGAAAATTGCTGGAGAACCGGGAACTGGCAGTACGGCCAAAGCCCATCTCCGTCCGACACGTTTCCAGCTAGTTCCTCATGCGAGCTTTCGTGCTGGCAGGCGAGGCCGTGACCCTCACTCTGAATTAGACTCGGATTCACACCGAGTGAATGGAGCACTTTGTCTCGCGTAGCGGCGGCTTACCAATGCCCAATGGAATCCCTTGGTCGCCAGCAGTACGTGCAGACAGGAAAAAGAAGAAAAATAGCAACATCAATATGTGATTGGAAATCAATCTAATAAACAACGTTAAGCCGAAAGAGGAAACTCAGCGACGTCGAAGATTCAATTCATCGAACTCGTCGAAATTGATCTCCCGGTAGATTGAATCTGATAAAGAGAGGAAAGGCTTGTCGGAGCCCTTGGTGAGAAAGTCGAGGCTTCCAACAATTCCTGAGATTGATTCCATTGCACTTTTTGACGGGTAACTCGACGCATCCCCTACATGGCGCGCCAACTGTCGAAACATAAATTCGGCAATAATAAAAGGGGATAGCGCACGAGACCTAAAAGTGGATGGATGCGGAGACAAGGATTTAGACAGGTTCAGGCGCTCTCGATGAGAGGTAATACCCTACTCCTGTTTGGGGATTTGAATCCGCCGGGTGTATTATAGATCTGATGATCTAGTTGTCTCATACCCTCTAGAGGGCCTCCTGCCCACCTTATATAGGATGAGGGGCAGGATTACAAGATAGAAACCTTAACTAATACGGTATTGGTTTCCTAAATCTATTTTATAATATTATCAAATCAGGACTTTAGGCCGCTCCATAATATAAAAGGAAACGTAATGCCCAAGTCATGATCTGTTATATATTCCATAGATATAAGCTATCCCCTATGACTAGTCGGATAACCATGCCGTGTGGGTATGAGGTACCCATAATCTCCATAGAGAGCGGCAGCACGCGAGAAGAAGGGAGATGTCCATGGTGACGGCTCCCCATCTCCAACAGGTCTCTGTGCTCTATTACTGGAGCCTCTCGCCCTGAGCTCGAATTCCCTACCGCCATAGCAGCCGCAAGGCGAGTGTCAGGCAAAGCATGTTGGAGGCAGTGGCTGGGAGAACTGGCTGTGAACGATACTAGAGCAGTTCAGGAGGACAGAGGACATGCGGAGGGAGTAAACCAGGAGATCACATATTAAACCGTTGGATGCAACTCACATGGATCATGGCCACAATGGACGGTAGAGATGTCACTATGACAAACACAACCGCTACTACTAGTACGAGACATGGCAAAGGTATTAAATAAAGATCTTGCTTTTTCTTTTTGCAAATTAAGTGCATTTGATAAACAAACATATATAACCAGAATAACATGTACTATATATTGTTTTTCAATGGTAATTCATAAAATATAAAATATTAGAATGCCACATGAACATTTAAAAGGGCTAATTGGATAGGTGCCATTATAAATTTGCCATTTTTAAAATACTAGTTAGCTCCTCCATCCGAAAGTCTTACCCATATTTCTTTTTCTTTTTCCAAATTCGATAAGCATATTTGTAGTCTCCATGCATTTAAGGTTTAAGGGGCTGTTTGGTTGATGGCCATAAGTTGCTAATTTTTTGTCACACTTGTAGTTAGACAAGTTTGACTATGTTAAGTGAGTGTTTGGTTGGCTCCCACATGTGTGGTATGATTTCTCTTTTGTAATCTAGGTCTCACATGTTAGTGACTCCGAAAAGTGTAACACGGTGTCATTTTATTGGCTAGAGTTGGCTTGGATTTTGATGGCCTCACATTTAGCAATTTTGGTAAAGAAAACATGGCAAACCTCGGCAATCCTAGTATGTGAACCAAACAACCCCTAAATGAAGATATTGTTTTTTCATGTTGTAGAGCTATTGTTGATTCGAACCCGAGCGACCATCTTAATATTCATTTGTTATCTGCAGGATGAGTTAATTGTTTTCTTTTTCTTGGTGAAAAAGTAATATGCCTTCAATACCGTGAGGGAAAGGTGAAAATAACCTGTGAGCCAGAAGCCAATACGCCATTGCAAAAGGGCATCGGTTTCGGAAGATCGGGCGATGAGGGCGAATTGTCAGTCACGGATCCAGTGATGGCAGAGATGACAGGATGTAGATCATGCGGTGACGAGCAGCAAGAGCATGGATCTGGTGATGACCAGCACAAGAAGCATGCACCGACGGTGGCTGGAGTGATTGTTGGGCAACATCTCACCATAACATGATGGAGGCAGAGGGGGGGGAGGTACATCATCAATATTCAACTTCTCTTCTCCTTACCTCAAGGTGCTCACCAATGACATAATTTCGCAGCCATTTAGCATTCGAGGTCACCGAACTCGATAGTGTTGGTGATGATGATGAGGATGATGCTGCCGACATCCAGCAAAACTCATTCGCGTTGTGCTCGTCATTCAGCAATGTGAAGCGCTCCCGCATCACAAACTTTATCTTCGGCGGTGGGGACGATGCCGACGTTGGTGATGGCACAGAGAAGAGAGAGGGAGGAGGTTGAAGGAAGACGGGGTATGTGTAATACAAGTGGTATGTCTTGAACTATATGCAAATTGTAGTGGCACTGACCCGAATATATGAATTCTAAAGGCGTATAGAAAAGAAATGTTAGTTATCTAATAAAAACATTTTTTGTTTATCATACAAAGTCATCATTTTTTTTTAAAAAAAATATCATCAACTATATTATCTTATATTTGTTACACAGTAAAATTACTCACATTTCAATATATACAGATAAATGAGAAAATATTAAGATTTCTGCCTTTTCCAATATACATTGGATTTCAATATAGTAGGATATTGCCATTCTTTAAATAAATATTATTTGTTTGCAGTTGCTGCAAATAAATAAAAGAAAACTTAAATCATTGTTTGTTTTATCTTGCACACGCAGGGGCTAGCTACTGGGAGAGCCAAATGGCGCGCCAATTTTCTAGTTATAGCCGTAAACCAAAGGGAACACGTACTAGTTGTGTAAGACCTCTTCTGAATAATTATTATCACCATCATACGCCTACAACTTGTTCCCCTCTTAACAAATTCGGGTCTGTTTTTTTATTGCCCAAATAAATCATGATAAATTTGGTAATGCTAAATTTCTACGCATTTTGTTTGCATAGTGGAGTAAAGACAATAGAACTAACTATGCTTTTGCCTGCAAAAGGAAAATGATATTTATACTACTATTTAGAAGAATGATAACAATCCGGTCCAGGTGGGGTTGGCCGAGGCCCAACAAATTAAGATTGTCCGGACCCCAACAGTTCTTAGGCACATCCTCTCGGGGAAAGGTCCAATCTCCCTGAAAGACTAGTCCAATAGGGGAAGGGTGGCTCTCCCTTTTAAGGTGGGTTCCTTCTGTCACGCCCGGAATTTCTATCCAAAATTCCAAACGCTTACATGTGTGTGAACCCTCGTCCAGGAATCAGCCGAGGCACACAATAACAAATTGATAATAGAGTACAATTATTACTCTAATTAATAAGCGAATAAAATGTCATTACAGAGGTAGATAGTTCCTCTCAATCAATAAAGATCTAAGCAGCGGAAAAAAAAGATAAACGGCGCAGACGACTCGACTCCACAGGCAGCTTGACCAGGGCTACACCTAATCCTCCACACCATCAGCATCACTGTAGAACTCCTCCTCTGATGAATGATTGCAAGGTGAGTATATGACATACTCAGCAAGCCACGCAGCAATTATGCAAGTGCACAGGATAACAAAGGATGGCATAGTAGGGTTTCAGTTGCATAAACAGCATTTAATAGACATTTCAGAATTTAATAAAACAGTTAAGTAATAATTAAACATTATTAATCCAACGCTATATAACATACCCTGTTGCATAGGCCCAACCATTCTGAACAACCAATCCCGGCTGCACAGTTCTATCTCCAAACTAGGAATATACCATTCCAAACCAGGAGCTAATCAAATTATTACTAGTCATAGTATCTTTTATTATGATGAGAGGTGTGAGAGTAATCACGAAAGACATTGTTAGACCCGCCCATAACCGCGGGCACGGCTATTCGAATAGTTTTACTCTGACCAGAGGTGTACCACTGTACCCACAAGACACAGCCCCACGACATGTCACCATGCGCCTTGATACCACCACGGTACCTCAGAAAGGAGCTGTGACAGTACCCCTCGCTCAACACAATCCACCACAGCGCACCGTTCCTGGATCATAATCACCCCCTTATAAACAAGGCATGGACTCCCCAGCGACCCCCGTGGGCTTATCTCCACCACTTCTCAGTCTGGTGCCCCGCAATGAACCATGCTATACAAAAGGTAAAGCCGTTGCCCACGCTGGCTTGTGGTTGGCACGGTTAATGTTTCACAACCGAAACTCGTGAACCGGTCCTTAATTGTCATGAGCACGACCATCAAAACCATGTGCTCACAACCCACCATTATCAGGTTTTAGTTGGCAAATTAATTAATTAACCAATCATGATTAACCATCATGAGTTATCATTAAGCCATCATTAAATAATAGTGGGTCATAAGTTATCCCAATAGTGTGCTAAAGTTTCTAAGCATGGCTAAGCAATCACATCTAATATCTAGCTGAACCAATATATAAAGCTCAACTAGTCAATTTATAATAACCCAAGGTATCAAGGAATAAAGTAATCAAGAACAAAAGGGCTATAACAAACAATAGGTTAATTCCACCCAATGACATTCGAAAATAATTGCAATAGTTGAATAGAAACAATAGCTTTAAACGGGATCAACATGCTCAAAGGGTTGTTTGGAATCTGTGTGACTTGCCTTGCTGGCCTTGGAACTCTTCAAATTCTTCTCCTGCGAAAACGGACTCTCCGGAAACGTCGGAATCTAAACAGAAAAGAGCAAAACACCAAAACAGCACATAAACAAGCATGAACAGTACATGTGGATATTTTTAACATGTAGATCTCAATTTTAGAAAAATTTAGAGACTTGAACCAACTAAATCCGAGCTAAGATGAATTAGTTATGAATTCTTAAAGATTAAATCGGATTAAAACACTTATATGGATTTTAATTGAATTATGACGCAATAATGAATTATTTTTGAAAAGGAAAAGAGGATTTATTGCGTCAGCGGCTAAGGTTTGCGGTGGACTGGGTGCACGGTGACGGTTCACGAGATTGGACGGCCGAGATCGATCCATCCAAAACGAACGGCCGAGATCGACCGGTCCACGGCCGGACCACGGCGGACGGCATCGATGACGTCGGCGATGACGTCATCTCCGGCGGCGACCGAACCGCGCGAGCTCGCCGGCGAACGACGGCGCGGTGGCGCGAACGGAGAGCACCTACGGGTAGCGGACGGCACGGCGAACTCACCGGTGACCAAAGAAGCGGCGGAAGAACAACGGACGGCGACAGCGGCGAAGAAGAAGCGGCGGCGACCTTCGGCTTGACGACGGCGACGGTGTTCCGGCGGTCGACAGCGACGGCGGAGGGGCGGACGAGGACGGCGACGCGACGGCGGCCTTCCCGAGCGACAGCGACGACCGGAGCGATGGCGGCGCACGGCTGGAGCGACGGCGGCGACGGCGGCGCTAAGCTACACGGTACTAGAGCTCTACCGGCGACGAGAGGTGAAGGCGAGGGTGGCGACGGGTAGCGGAGACACCGGGGATCCTTTTATAGGGGCAAGGACACGGCGGCGAAGGCCCACGGCGGCCGGCGACGAGAAGGAAAGTCTAGGGTTCGGAGGAGAGAGACCGATCCGATTCGACCTCGAATCCACGAATTTCCAAACGATTTTAGCCGATGATTCCAAAAGAGAAGAGATAGAGGAGATCGAGAAGATCATTTCCCCTCTATCGATTTCATCGGAAACGGAAAGGATCGGCCGGATTTGGAAGGAGACGGCGGCGGCGCAGCGCTAGGGTTTCGGGCGACGGCGGCGCGAGGAAGACGAAGAGTCCGACAGGTGGGCCCCACCTGTCAGCGAGCGGGAGCGCGCGCGAGCGGCGGCTGCGGCTGCGGACTAGGCCGACTTGGGCCAGAGAGAGAGAGAGAGGGTTTTGGGCCGACTTTCGGCCCAAAGCCAAAAGAGACTTTTTAAAACTTTTTCCAATTTAAATTATTCATGAAATGCAATTCCATTTATTAAAAATACTTCCTTAGCTCAAATAAATCCCAGAAAAATCTAGGAATTATAGAATTAAGCAAAGTATTTAATGAAATTTTATCTGGCCCCATTTTATATTGGAATTTATTATTTAAAATTAGATCTTCTCTTCTAGGCTTTTAAAATCATTTCTAATAATTCCAATTAAACAACAATTTATATTTTTAGGATTTTTAGGATGTGACAAACCTACCCCCATAAACAGAATCTCGTCCTCGAGATTAGGAAGAACTGGCGAACAAATGCGGATGAGCTGACTTCAATTCATCTTCTCGTTCCCAAGTTGATTCTTCTTCCGAGTGATTACTCCATTGAACTTTACAAAAACGGATAACTCGATTCCTGGTTCTTCTCTCATCCGTTTCCAAGATACGGATTGGTTTCTCAATATAGGTCAGATCCTCTTGGACTTCTATCTGTTCAAGATTAGCTTCTTCGGTAGGTACCCTTAAACACTTTTTCAATTGCGACACATGGAACACATTATGGACTCCTGTTAAAGATTGAGGTAACTCCAACTGATAGGCGACCTCTCCTCTTCTACTGACAATCTTGTAAGGTCCCACGAAACGCGGTGCCAATTTTCCTTTAGTGTGGAAGCGATGAACTCCTCGAAGAGGCGTGACACGAAGGTACACATAATCTCCTTCGTCAAAACTTAGATCTCTACGACGATTGTCGGCATAACTCTTGTGACGAGACTGGGCCACACGCAATCTTTCTTGAATGATTTTTACCTTTTCTTCTGCTTCCCTTAGGATATCAGTCCCGAAAACCTGACGTTCTCCCGTTTGATCCCACAAAAGCGGAGTGCGGCACTTCCGACCATACAGCGCTTCGTAAGGAGCCATCTGAAGACTAGCTTGATAACTGTTGTTGTACTAGAATTCCGCATAAGGTAAATTCTTATCCCAACTTCCACCGAAGTCTAAAGCACAAGCTCTCAACATGTCCTCCAAAATCTGATTTACCCTTTCGGTTTGTCCGTCTGTCTGAGGATGATAAGCAGTACTAAAGTTCAACTTAGAACCCATCTCTTCTTGAAGTTTCTTCCAAAATTTTGAAGTGAACTGACTTCCCCGATCAGACACTATTTTCTTAGGGGCGCCATGCAAACACACAATCCTTGCCATATACAATTCCGCCAACCGACTTCCGGAATATGTTGTCTTTACTGGAATGAAATGAGCCACTTTGGTAAGTCTGTCGACCATCACCCAAATAGAGTCATGTCCTGATGACGTTCTGGGTAGACCGGTGAGGAAATCCATACCGATTTCCTCCCACTTCCATTCAGGAATCTTCAAAGGCTGCAGCAAACCTGCGGGCTTCTGATGTTCTGCCTTGACTCGCTGACAAACATCACATACTACTACGTATTCTGCGATTTCACGCTTCATACTTGCCCACCAAAATCTTTCCTTGAGATCCTGGTACATCTTGGTACTACCAGGGTGAATGGAGTATAAAGTATCATGAGCTTCCTTCAGGATTGCATCTTTTAAATCTCTGTTGTCTGGGACGCAGATTCTTTCGCCCAACCATACAGTTCCTTGCTCATCTTCCAAGAAACCGATAGCTTTTCCTCTTCTCATATTCTTCTTAATTTCTTGAATATCGGGGTCATTAATTTGGGCTTCTCTAACCTGATCGATTAGCGTGGGCTTTGCTTCTAAGGCTGCAACAAAACCTCTACTAACAATTCCCAAATTTAATCTTTCAATATCCTTGCATAACTCCAATGGCAACTGTCGTCCTTCCGTAGCATTGCAATAGCCTTTCCTACTAAGAGCATCTGCTACAACATTAGCCTTTCCCGGGTGATAATGAATTCCCATATCATAATCCTTAATTAATTCCAACCATCTCCATTGTCTCATGTTCAGATCTGGCTGAGTAAAGATATACTTTAAGCTCTTGTGATCGGTGTACACCTCTGTACGAGTACCGAAAAGATAATGACGCCAAATCTTCAACGCATGAATCACTGTAGCTAACTCAAGATCATGAGTAGGATAGTTCTTCTCATGCCCGTAACTGACGAGATGCATAGGCAACCACCTTCCCATCTTGCATCAGAACACAACCTAAGCGAAGCTTAGATGCATCGCAATACACTTGGAAACCCTTCTTTGGATCAGGCAAAATCAAAATGGGTGCTGATATTAAGCGACTTTTCAACTCTTGAAAACTCTGCTCACATTCTTCTGACCACTTGTACTTCACATCTTTCTGAAGCAGCCGTGTCATGGGCTTAGCAATCTTGGAGAAATTCTCTATAAACCTCCGGTAATAACCTGCAAGACCCAGGAAACTGCGAATCTCTGAAACTGTCTTTGGTTGTTTCCAGTTGGTTATGGATTCCACATTACTAGGATCAACGGCAACTCCTCCGGCTGAGATGACTTGACCAAGGAACTTCACTTCAGACAACCAAAATTCACATTTGCTAAACTTGGCATACAACTGATGTTCTCGCAGCTTCTCTAGTGCAAGACGAAGATATTCTTTATGCTCTTCTTTTGTTCGAGAGTAGATAAGAATGTCATCAATAAAGACCACCACGAACTTGTCTAGGTATTCCATAAACACCTTATTCATCAAGTTCATGAAGAAAGCGGGGGCATTGGAAAGTCCAAAAGACATAACAGTACATTCGAACAATCCATACCTAGTGGTAAAAGCCGTCTTAGGTATATCTTCTTCTTTAATCCTCAACTGGTGATACCCTGATCGAAGATCTATCTTGGAGAAAACGGTGGCACCTTTAAGCTGATCAAACAAATCATCAATTCTGGGCAGCGGGTACTTATTCTTGATAGTCACATCATTTAGTGCACGATAGTCCACACACATCCTCTGGGTATGGTCTTTCTTTTCCACAAAAATAACTGGAGCTCCCCATGGAGATGAACTCGGTCTGATGTATCCCTTTTGAAGCAAATCGTCGACTTGCCTTTTGACTTCTGCCAACTCATTGGCCGCCATTCTATATGGTCGCTTATGGATCGGAGTGGTTCCTGGTACCAAATCTATTCTGAACTCTATATCCCTTTTAGGCGGCATACCAGGTAAATCGTCTGGGAACACATCGGGGTACTCCCGGACTATAGGAATCTCTTCCAAAGTCATTTGGTTCAGACTTGACCTTAAAGACTCAGAAGACAATGCATGAACAGTTACAACTCGACCATCATTGCTGGTGAGAGTTACTTTTCTGTTGGCACAGTCTATCACACCTTTATATCTGGCTAACCAGTCCATCCCTAGGATGACATCAAGGTCTTTGGATTCTAACAGGATAAGATTGGCCAGAAATGGTACTCCTTGAATTTCTATTCTGACAGAGGGG
The DNA here is from genome assembly GCF_000147395.1 of Oryza glaberrima. NCBI lineage: Eukaryota > Viridiplantae > Streptophyta > Magnoliopsida > Poales > Poaceae > Oryza > Oryza glaberrima. Next base: position 15,246,836 of record NC_068327.1, on the reverse strand, counting down.
CTACGTTGCAAAGAGAGTGCTTGATTACTCAGGGTACTAACCATCAAAGGACGTCTAAGATCTTCTACTTCCATCCCATGATTTCCCGCAAAACTCATAGATAAAAATGGATGTGTAGCACCAGAATCGAAAAGCACTGTTGCAGGAACTGAGTTAACAAAGAACGTACCCAAAATCACATCTGGAGCACCTTGAGCTTCTGCAACAGCAACATGATTGACACGAGCCTTTGGCGCTGGTGCGGTAGAGTTGCTCTGGGCAGGGACAACCTTCACGCGTCGGGGCTTCGGACACTTGTCAGAGTAATGTCCTGGGACTCCACAGTTGAAGCACACCCCGAGCTTGCTGCCTTGCACCTTCTTGGCAGGCTGTTGCTGTGTCGAAGTTGCAACAGGGCATGGAGCTTGATTGCGGATGTTGTTGCCCGCGTTGTTGTTGAAGAACTGACGCTGCGGACGAACAACAGACGAAGAACCTCCCTGTGACATTGATTGAGGTCCCAAAGTAAGACGTGGCCTCTGACTATTCCCCTGTTGTGCCTTGAAGTGAGCAATCCGACGTTTCTTCTACTCCATGCGGTTGTACTTGTCCTCCTGGCGAATAGCCTTATCCACTAGCTTCTGGAAATCATGATAATCCCCAGTCATGAGTGGGTAAGAAAGCTCATCATTAAGTCCTTCCAAGAACCTCTCCTGGCACTCTTCATCAGTGTGCACATCTTCCGGAGCATAACGAGCCAGACGATTGAACTCGTGCAGATACTCGGTGACCGTGCGAGATCCCTGGGTGAGCAACCTGAATTCCTTCTTCTTGAGAGACACCACTCCCGATGGTATATGCGTCTTCCGGAAAGCAGCGGTGAATTCAAGCCAAGTGATATGTTTAGCAGTAGTCCTGTTAAGGCGGAAGTGATCCCACCACTCAGAGGCAGGGCCATGCAGTTGGTGTGATGCAAATGAGACCTTCTCCTGATCAGTGCACTGAAGCAAATCCAACTTCTTCTCTATGGCGTGCAGCCAATCACCAGCTTCAACAGGATTAGTGGTGCTAGAGAAGGTGGGCGGCCTCACACGAAGAAATTCTGCTAACTTGTTCTGGGGAGGTGCATGGTTATTTCCCTGGTTCTGCTGGTTCTGGAGTTGCTGCATCATCATGTTCATAAGCTGTGCCTGTTGAGCCAGGACTTGGGCAAGTGTGGGATTCTCTCCATTGTTGTTGTTGTTATTGTTGATGTTGGGGCCATTCCCGTTGCTGCGAGTGAGCACCATCTGGCATGGGCAGGAGCACAAGAAGAGAAACCGGGGAAAACTACTTAGGATAGAGAATTAATTTTTCCACTAACTTAACTTTTATTGATCTTAATGGAGTTTCATTATTACAAAACTGAAGACTCTCACACCACTAAACTCACCAACTACCTAACACTCGAAAGCAAACAAACGCATGCACTTACATCCCACCACTGATGTAAACCACATGCAGGACCCACACACACAACCAAACTTAAAACAAGCAAACTAACACAACGATCTAGGACAACGGCTTGACAAGGCATTCTAGGTCTACCGGGCATCGGAGTTGATTGAAGGCTCGTTCGGCTCGTCTCCATCATCTTGAGTAGCTCCCCATTCGACCTTTGAGTGGGTGTGCTTCGATTCTTCTCCTTCATCATCACTTACGTTGACGATCGGAGGATTCGCTAGGGCTGAAGTAACTTCTTTCTCCACCACACGGACCTTTGGCGCCAATTGGTAGCGAGGGACGAATAGAGCTCTCTTCCTTGCGGTAAGATGAACCCTGGCCTTCTGCGGCGGTGCTTCTCCCTTCCATGCGGCTAGTTCCTTCTCCAAACGATCCACCTTGTCTTCGAGCTTGCAAATCTTTCCACGATTCCGGTCTTCACGATCTTGAGCTGCTAACACAACCTCCGTGCGGGTCTCATCCATAACAAAGGATGGCATAGTAGGGTTTTATTTGCATAAACAGCATTTAATAACCATTTTAGAATTTAATAAAACAGTTAAGTAATAATTAAACAATATTAATCCAACGCTATACAACATACCCTGTTGCATAGGCCCAACCATTCTGAACAACCATCCCGGCAGAACAGTTCTATCTCCAAACCAGGAATATACCATTCCAAACCAGGAGCTAATCAAATTATTACCAGTTATAGCATCTTTTATTATGGTGAGAAGTGTGAAACTAATCACGAAAGACATTGTTAGACCCGCCCATAACCGCGGGCATGGCTATTCGAATAGTTTTACTCTGGCCAGAGGTGTACCACTATACCCACAAGACACAGCCCCACGACATGTCACCATGCGCCTCGATACCACCACGGTACCTCGGAAAGGAGCTGCGACAGTACCCCTCGCACAACACAATCCACCACAGCGCACCATTCCTGGATCATAATCACCCCCTTATAAACAAGGCATGGACTCCCCAGCGACCCCCGTGGGCTTATCTCCGCCACTTCTCAGTCTGGTGCTCCGCAATGAACCATGCTATACAAAAGGTAAAGCCGTTGCCCACGCTGGCTTGTGGTTGGCACGGTTAATGTTTCACAACCGAAACTCATGAACCGGTCCTTAATTGTCATGAGCACGACCATCAAAACCATGTGCTCACAACCCACCTTTATCAAGTTTTAGTTGGCAATTTAATTAATTAACTAATCACGATTGACCATCGTGAGCTATCATTAAGCCATCATTAAATAATAGTGAATCACAAATTATCCCAATAGTGTGCTTATGTTTCTAAGCATGGCTAAGCAATCATATCTAATATCTAGCTGAACCAATATATAAAGTCCAACTAGTCAAGTTATAATAACCCAAGGTATCAAGGAATAAAGTAATCAAGAACAAAAGGGCTATAACAAACAATAGGTTAATTCCACCCAATGACATTCGAAAATAAATGCAATAGTTGAATAGAAACAATAGCTTTAAATAGGATCAACATGCTCAAAGGGTTGTTTGGGATCTGTGTGACTTGCCTTGTTGGCCTTGGGACTCTTCAAATTCTTCTCCTGCGAAAACGAACTCTCCGGAAACGTCGGAATCTAAACAGAAAAGAGCAAAAACACCAAAACAGCACATAAACAAGCATGAACAGTACATGTGGATATTTTTACATGTAGATCTCAATTTTAGAAAAATTTAGAGACTTGAACCAACTAAATCCGAGCTAAGATGAATTAGTTATGAATTTTTAAAGATTAAATCGGATTAAAACACTTATATGGATTTTAATTGAATTATGATGCAATAATGAATTCTTTTTGAAAAGGAAAAGGGAATTATTGCGTCAGCGGCTAGGGTTTGCGGTGGACCGGGTGCACGGCGACGGTTCATGGGAACGGACGGCCGAGATCGATCCTATGCACAACGGACGGCCAAGATCTAACAGTCTACGACCGGTCTACGACGGATGGCAACGATGACGTCGGCGATGACGTCATCACCGGCGGCGGCTCGGGCGCGCAAGCTCGCCGGCGAACGACGGCGCGACGGCACGAACGGAGGGCACCAGCGCGTAGAGAACGACGCGGCGAACTCACCGGTGACCAAAACGGCGGCGGAAGATCAACGGACGGCCGAGATCGATCCTATCCACAACGGACGGCCAAGATCTAACGGTCTACGACCGGTCTACGACGGATGGCAACGATGATGTCATCACCGGCGGCGGCTCGGGCGCGCAACCTCGCCGGCGAACGACGGCGCGACGCCACGAACGGAGGGCACCAGCGCGTAGAGAGCGACGCGGCGAACTCACCAGTGACCAAAACGGCGGCGGAAGATCAATGGACGGCGACGGCGACGAGGAAGAAGCGGTGGCGACCTTCGGCTTGACGACGACGGTGGTGCTCCGGCGGTCTACAGCAACGATGGAGGGGCGGACAAGGACGGCGACACGACAGCGACCACGACGGAGGCCTTCCCGAGCGACGGCGACGACTGGAGCGACGGCGACGCACGGCTGGAGCGGCGACGACGACGGCGGCGCGAGGTCTCACGGGGCTAGGGCGCTACGGACGACGAGGGACGAAGGCAAGGGTGGCGACGGGTAGCGGCGGGCTTGGGGATCCTTTTATAGGGGCAAGGAGGCGGCGGCGAAGGCCCATGGCGACCGGCGACGAGAAGGAAAGTCTAGGGTTCGGAGGAGAGAGATCGATCTGAATCGAACTCGAATCCACGGATTTCCAAACGATTTTAGCCGACGATTCCAAAAGAGAAAAGGTAGAGGAAATCCCGAAGATCATTTCCCCTCTATTGATTTCACCGGAGAAGGAAAGGCGCGAGCGAATTTGGAAGGAGACGGCGGCGCGGCTCGGCTAGGATTCCGGCCGGGCGACAGCGCGAGGAGGACGACGAGTCCGACAGGTGGGACCCACCTGTCAGCGGCCGAGCGCGCGCGCGCGGGCGGCTGCGGGCTGACTGGGCCGAAGAGGAGAGAGAGGGAAGGTTTTGGGCCGACTTTCGGCCCAAGGCCAAAAGAGGACTTTTAGAACCTTTCCCAATTTAAATTATTCATGAAATGCAATTCCATTTATTAAAAATACCTCCTTGGCTCAAATAAATCCAAGAAAATCCAAGAATCAAGCAAAGTATTTAATGAAATTTTATCTGGCCCCATTTTATATTGGAATTTATTATTTAAAAAATTAGATCTTCTTTTCAAGGCTTTTAAAATCATTTCTAATAATTCCAATTAAACAACAATTTATATATTTAGGATTTTTAGGGTGTGAGACCGCCCCCGAGCCCATCGCTCTCGATCCAGCCAGTCGCCGGTCGCTCGTTCACCAATGCCGCTCGGTGAGACAGAGAAAGAGAGAGAGAGAGAGTGATGTGCACTAGGATTCCAGATCTTCTGAAAGGTTCTGATAAACAATGATTTGGGTGGAGTCGCGACACAAATCGATCCGGCTTCTTGAACGCGCACGCTCTTGAGCCCTGCAATCGCAGCACTACGTCTCCTCTGGTTGTCACCCGTGTCGAAACGCGGATGACCTCTGCGAGAAGGCTAATCCCTCTTTGCCAATCGAAGAACACAAACAAGAACGAGATAGAATACAACCAAAATTGCAGATGAATGATTAAGCTCACAGGTTGGGGTCTTACAAATCGATATAGCGGCGAAACTATTCTCGACAGACTAATATAAGCAAAACCCAAACCTTAAACATGATGGTGGCTGCTGATATATAGATTTTAGGGTCGTGCGACCCCCTCTCGACGCAACCGTAATGGGTTCCAACGTATTACACGGCCTTACACGGCCCAAAGGCCCAAATACGGTGATGCAGCATCGGGACAGATTCTAGACGTCAAATTGGTCGGTCGATTCCCGTTGACTCGGAAAGAATTTGGATGTGGGACCAAAACCATTAGAAAGGTTATCTTCTTAGCTTTCCATCCATATAAAGAACACTCACATCCGAGCACGTATGCGACCTGGGCACCCGTTTTAGTGCAGACTGGTCCTGGGCTCCGAATTGCACTCGAAGTCAACTTGGAGAAGGTCTTGATTTGGTCCCCAATCAACTTCTTGGATATTCCATGCATTCGCTATGCTCGGTCTCTTTTCCTTCATCCAAGCAAGTACCTATGCAAACGAAAACACGTAAAACTAATTTTGCAGCAAAGTTTGTTCAAATATATAACAAGTAAACCTAATGTAGAACATATGCACCTTTGTTTGATTAATATATAAGGTAGCCATGGTTATATCGGAGCTAGTTGTGTCCACATTAGAGAGAGAGAGAGAGATAGAGAGAGTTTGAGAGAGGAAGGAGAGGATAAGAGAGGAGAGGTGGAGGGGCGGAGGAGATAAGGGATAGGGAGGTGCGGTGAGGAGATAAATATGCATTTGGATATTATAGTTTGTAGTCACTTTCGCAAGCGGGCCTCCCCATAAGGTACCTACTGTGGAACTTGGGCCCCGATCTTCTGATAGGTATTGATAAATCTCGATTTAGTGAAAACTTGACACACACGATCTGTTTTCCGAGCAACATGATCCAAAACCTGCAATTGCAGCAACACGATACTTCTCCTCTATGGTTATCAGCTATACGTTGCTCAGTTGACCTCACCGAGAAGACTAATCCCCGCATGCGAATCAAAGATCACAAGCAAGAAGAAGGTATATCATAACTCAATTGCAGATGAATGATTCAGAACCAGGCGTTCCACAAACCAAACTAGCAGCGAAACTGTAATGTCAGAAATAATCTAAGCAAAATCTGACTCTAAACACTACAACTAAAACATCATGTAGAGACACTTTTGTAGACGCAATTTTTGAAATGTCTTTAAAATCAGAAGTTCCAAAGTGTAGCGACACTTTTTAGAAGCACTTTAAATATTGCCTAAAACAATTTTAACCTTGAGACACTTTCAGCCCAACTTGTTAAATTTATCTTGTAGAGGCACTTTTTTGGCACTTTAAAATTTGCCTAATATGTAAAGGTGTTTTCTTGAGACATTTTAATCTCTATAGAGGTACTTATAGGAATTTTAATCTATTCTAACTAACTAGATAAAAGTAACATGGGGGCACATATATGTACAAATAAATAACATGAGGTTGAGATGGTTAGATCATTCAAGTTAAAAAAACATATGTATTCAAGAGGTCTAGACTTCAAGAATTGGTAATTGCATGGGAAGTGATGATTTTTTCCCTTTTTTACTTCAGTTTGTACTATTGTGGAAGATTTTAATGCCTTCAGAAAATGTCTATACTCTCTTATAGAGGTAAAAACATGTCTTTATGAAAATGACAGAAGCCACATAGACATTTTGTAAAGTGCCATTTCATTTATAGAGACAATTCACTACAAGACATTTATGAGACATTTTTGAAAATGGCTCTAGAGTATTGTAGAGACATTTAAAAAGTGACTCTATAGGATTAGAGAAGTGTATCTACATGGTATTTTGTTGTAGTGAAACTATGACGTCTTAGGGTTAGCCCTAGGGTGCCAGCCTCTTGGGCTTAGTCTATGACACAATTACAAGACCCAAGACTCAAATTTGACTCGGACTGAATGAACTATGTGGCTTGTTTTACATATGAAAAAAAATACAAAACTCATGGTGCATTTGTAAAGGCCCAAATCCCGACGGCTTGATAGAAATTTTTTACGTCAGACCAAAATCATATGAAAGTAGACTCCATAAGCTTTCCAACAAGTACTCACGGGCCCCGAGATTCCTTCTAAATTAGCAACTAAGTTCGTTTGAAATTGATGTTGTTAGGAGACCCGAATCCAAATCCAAAATGTGTGAAACTTCATCTCTTGCCTTCTATGGATCAAAATTGACATGGTGATCTGGGAGTAGACTTGGTGAAGGTTTTAGTTTGGTCTCAATCATTTTTTTTATCATCCAAGCACTTTGTGAGCCCGAACTCCTTTCTTTCACCACGCAAGTTTTTCTACACTTGAAAATATACAAAACTCATGGAGCATTTGTTGAAAATATAGTAAGTAAACCTAATATATAACATATACATCTTTAGTTTGATGATGTGCAATATAAGATGGTTTTATCCGAGCTAATATTTTCCTCATCAGTACCTACGAAAATCAAATGCTTACATATGCCTTCTGAAGAGGCCCGCTTATGAAAATATCTTTACTTTTATATACAATCGTCATAAGATAACCGCTTGTGATTTTCGCAAGCGGGCCTCGACCGACCTCAGGAATCTGAATATTGAATGTGGACGCAATTACGACCTGTCTGAAGCATGCAGCGGTCTCATAAAAAATCCATTTTATAGCAGTGATATAGAAAGAATAAAGATTGTTCAACACGATTTTATCCATTAAACTCCGTCTTGTTTGCCCCTCACAACACAAATATCAAAAGAGAGCTCTGGGGTCAACGTCGCTGATCCAGAGTGCGATGTACTTGAACGAAACCCGTAAAAATACAAGTCCAAATGGGCATGTGAACGATGCTGCAAATCCAACTGCCCGTGAGGGGAATCATATGACACTCCCGTTCCGGCATTCAAAACATAGAAGAGAGATTCCAAACAAATTAATTAGGAATCGTTCTAACGTAGGGCTTTTCCTTCTTCTGAAAAAGGAAAATAAAAGGCAGAGAATGAAATAATTAATGGCGCTGCATGCAATACGTTGTCTGCTGAAGTTATTGGCACAGTCGTACTCATGTATGCTAATTAAGCTAGTACAGTAGTGCTACGTACGACCTCGATCGATCGGTCTTTCTTGTGAGATTTCCATGTCTTGCCGACGACGTACGCAAACTACTAACAGAAGAAGCGTGTGTTCTTCGCTAGCTGAAACCTGACTTGTTGCATCCTCCCTCCATTCCAAATTGATCTACATATTTCATAGATACACCAAAACCAAAAAAGCTAATAACTCTCTCATACTATATTTACTCTAGCAACACACTTAATGCATGCACCATCACCAAGACCCAGAAAAGCTAATAACTCTCTCATACTATATTTACTCTAGCAACACACTCAATACATGCACCATCCCCACTACTCCCTCCATTCCAAATTAATCTACATATTTCATAGGTACACCAAGACCAAGAAAAACTAATAACTCTCTCATACTATATTTACTCTAGCAACAAACTCAATGCATGCACTATCCCCACTATTTTTTAGCCAATAGCAAATAAAGATATTGCATGTGGGTTATAAATACTTGTGTGCATGGATGCATGCATCAATATCCATTTACTCCAATGCACAAATAACGACTAGACTTAATAAATGAACACAAATATGTAGATCATTTAGAAATAACCTCAAAAATACTATATGTAGATCAATTTAGAATGGAGGGAGTATTTCCTAGCCAATAGCAAATCAAGATGTTGCATGTGGTTATAAATACTTGTGTGTATAGATGCATGCATCAATGTCCATTTACTTCAATGCACAAATAATGAATAAACGTAATGAATAAACACAAATATGTATAAATATGTAGATCATTTAGGAATAACCTAAAATTAGATCAATTTAAAATGGAGGAAGTACAATTTAGCACCACCGAGGCACCGATGAGACAAACTGGCTTCGATCGAACAGACAATAATTAGCAAATTCTACCCATTGCGAAGTCATTGGCGCTCAAGATTGACTTGCTCAGGCCAGGCCAGCCAGCTCCCGCGCCGGCCTTCCTCCGTTTACCCGGACAACCCGGCCGGCCCATCACGCCACCGAGGGTCGCCCGCAAATCCATGCATTCATGATGCAATCATGCAATGATGCATCCCTCTGCCACCATCGATCGTGTGCGGGCGGGAAACAGACTTTCATGCGGGGCTGCAAGCCGGCTGGCCCTAACACAACTGACACGTTTACACGCTCGCACGAGATTACGAGAGGACGTTCGCGGATAAGATCGGCATGCAGTGATTGATATATCAATGGACTATGCGATCTAACCAATACAACTTGTGAGCTTCAAACCAAATCCAAATGTTGAATGCCAGATGTGTACATGTATGCCGAGCGCTAGCTCACAGAGTAGCAGAGCTAGCACTGAAGACAAACCCGGTGTGTGCACTCCCCAATCATCGATCCGATCGAGCGTCCTGTTCAGTCAATCTCGCCCTTGTTGTTTTCTTTTCCTGGCCCGAAACACGGTGCAGCGTCCGCCCGCCCACATGTCGCGCCACGCGCGGGCACCGCACCGCCCGCGGCCGCAGCTCTGCCGCGCTCGCTCCGTCCGTCCGTCCAATGCGCGCGCACAGGAGAAAAGGCCCAAAAGGAACGAGATGGGCAGGAGCACGCACGCACTGAACTGAACTGCACGGGCGCGCCCGCGGAACGCGCTGGGCGGGGGCCTGTGACGTAGCCGGGGCGGAATCCGCCAGTTGTCCGCATCGCCAGGTTCGGCGGCTGGGGACCGCACGCCAACTCGAACCCCACCACGCGCCGAGATCCGAGCCGCGCCCCGCCTGCCACGGCGCACCCCGTCGCGCGCGCTACTCCCAACGGGCGCTCACATGCCGCCTCCCCCGCGCGCCCTCCGGAAAAATATTCGGTGGTGACAGGCTCCAAAGGCACTCGCACGCTGCACCCAAAAAAATCGTGCACAAGTCGTGTCGATCCAAAGAATCCAAACGTCAAGCCCTATCACTAAGGCACCCGCAATGATTATTTATAGACTCTCTAAAAATGATCCATGTCAGTATATTTTCTTACTTAGAAAAAATTAAATGAAAAGAAAGAGCAAAGCTATCTACTAACCTGAAGATAGTCTATAGAGAAAAACGAACAATGTATTAGAGAGCTATAGATACCCATGTAGACATACTATTGAGGTGGTTTACTATTAATCTAGTCTATTGCTGAGATGTACATGTTTTATAGAGAGCACATTACTTTACCATTGCGGGTGCTCTATATAATAGCATGCTATAAGCCAGCTATAAACACATTTCGAGGAGATAAAAGAGGAGAGAGAATGGCAGCGGGCTATAGATTTATAGCCAGCTACAGCACGGACTCTAAGGTGCGTATGGGTATGACAGGTGAGACCAGATATTAATTATGCAATATATGTTTATAGGTAATTATTGTATGAGTTGGCTATTAAGTTGACTATATATGGTTTGGAGCCAACAGTTAGTTATACTATTAAACTTGCTCTAAGGCCATTCCCAACCCAAGACACTAGGTATAATTTTTATAAACTCCACATCATCAAGAAACTTGTACTAGACATTACTCTTCCAATGCAAACACCACTATTCCATACTTAAATTTAGTGCTACTTTATCTCAAATGATGTCTTGGATGTTGTGTAGAAACCATGTCTCATGCAAGACCTGGTTTCATTATCTTTCCTCATTTATTCATTTGCCATATCATCTTTCATCCTAGGTGGTAGCTTATTTAATACTACGGATACCATCCTATTAATTGGGTTGGATGAATAGGATGGTTGTCACGACCGGAAATAACCCAACAGGCGTTCCTTACGTTCGTGTATTATTCCTTGTCCCAGGAGGCAAGGTACACCAAAAGTTGATACAATTCAGAGTTTAACAAGCGGAAGCATAAATAATTAATTTATTACATGGGCGGCGAAGGCCCAGCACACAAGAAGACAAACGAAAAACAGCGGAAGACTAGGGCGACGACCACAGGCGCTTGACGGCAGGCACGAGCTAGACACCAAAGCCTTCATCTTCCAGGAACTCCTCTTCTGGGTTTGGGAAAAATTGAGCAAGACTGAGTACAACCACCGTACTCAATAAGACACACCCATAAGTGCAGAATAAATGCAAGGGAGTACAAGGGGGTTATATTATAAGGGGTTAGGGTTTGCGGTAAACAGCATTAAAAGACACTTAGTTGCTCAAAGCTATTTTGTAAGCACGATCCTAGAGCTATACGAGGTTATTAATCAAGGCCGTGAACCCACACGAACCTGCCTTAACCCAAGGCCTACGATGATTCAGACCGAACTGGCAACCCGACCCTGGGTCCCAGCTCGTCCCAAGCCAACCCAGGCCAACCGTTCCACATTTTAGTTGTTAAGCAGGTTTCAAGAATTAAAACACTAACTTGGGTACATTGCTCGGCTTGCCCATAACCGAGGGCGCGGCTATTCGAATAGGTTATACTCTGATCAGAGGTGTACATCTTTCCCCACAAGACACATCTTTCTCACGTGTAACCACGTGCCACATACCACCACGGTATACGGACGGAAGACGTGACATAGTTTCCAACCCATCCTAGCCATAGACAAGAGTACCGACCCAACCCCACCTATGGCCGGAACCTCTGGGATAGGTAGGCAGGACTAAGCCCCTAGTAGCAGGACACCAGCCCTGTGCCATGACATCTCGACTACCGAGCCGCAGCTCGTGTAGCCTTCATTTGCCCTAGAGATGTCCATCGACCCCCGACTTCGTCCATCTCCATCCGTGTACTTTTGTTTATAACCAGACTGAGCCACAAACTAAGCCTTACCCACTAGACATGTGGAAGTACGGTAGTGCTTTGCAACAGAGGCCCGAAGACCGGTCCTTATATGGCCGAGGTGCTACTATCAAAACCATGCACCCCGAGCCCAGCCTAAAACCATTTTGAGGATTTTGAATAGAGGGGGAGGTGTGAATCCAATTCCACAATAATCCAACCATTCCATAGTGTCCAGGTGATGAGAAGATTCCCAAAGTCTTGAGTTGTAAAACCACCTAATGTTGCCTAATTAACCAGCGAAGCATCTACCTAAATTCATACTAGTGGTACCATAAATAGAGTACCCACTAGTTGGAGTTTTGTTTATTCTAGGGTGAACAAGGTAATAATAACAATAACAACAATAATAAGGTCACAACAAAGGTAAATAGGCATGGCTAAACAAAACAGTGATAACGCGGGAATTTAAGTAAAGCGGTCATGCAATAATTTTAAATCAAAATAATTTTATAAACTGGGATTCAATATGTTCAAGGATGATGTGACTTGCCTTGCTCGCTTTCCCAAACGTCGGCTTCAACCTCCACGAAGAGTGGATCTTTCGATGCTGCAGCGTCTACACGACCAACGGAAAAGAAAAGGGTTTTACTCTAATAAACTCCATATAACTAGTAGGAACAAAGCACAAAAATGGGTTCTTGACTTCTTAAGGAAAAATTAGAGACTTGAACGGTCCAATTCCGAGTTCAAATGGCCAAGTTATGGCCATTTGAAATTTATATGCTCTTTAAATGAATATTTGCGAATTTCTTCATTTAAATTTTAATTTAAAAAGGGTTTATGGCGTCAGCCGAGGGGGAAGGGGCGCGCGGACCGGGTCCACGGGAGTGGGGCCCACGCAGCAGCCTCACGGTCCACGGTGGACCGGGCGCATCCGGGCTCGCACCAGCCGGCACCGTGGGCCCCACGCGTCAGCCGCACCCGAGGGCGTGGGCGGCTGACGGCCGGGCCCACACGGCAGCCATTCGGCGCGCCCGAAGGCGGCCATGCCGGCGCGGTCGGTGGGAGGCGGCGCACCCACGCCCCTATGGTCGCCGGCGGCGGCCATAGGCGCGACGGAGCGGCGGCCGAGAGAGGGAAGGGAAAGGGGAAAAGAGGCGGCGGTCCACGGCTCACCTCGAGGCGACGGTGGCGACGGAGGAGGCGCCCGAAGCGGAGGAAGGCGGCGGCGCGGCTCGGGTCGACGGGGACGGCGGCGCTCCGGCGGTCGGTGAGCTCGACGAGGGTGTGGACGGGGACGGCGACGGTGCGGCGAAGCCGAAGGAGGCGGCGCCGAGGCGGGAGGCGGTCCGGGGCGACGACGGCGGCGGACCGGAGCTCGGCGGCGGCGGTGGAGAGATAGAGCGACGGCGCGAGCTCGATTCCGGCGAGGAGAAGGCACGACAAAGGGTGGAAACGGGCGAAGGAAGTGCGGGGAGGGTTTAAATAGGGTTGGAAGGGGGAGAGAGCGGCCGGGGAGGAAGGAAACCGGCGCGGGAGGTCCGGCCGCCATCAATGGCGCCGGCGAGATTTGCGGGGGCAAATCCGCCCGTTTGAACGCGAGAGATAGAGAGGGAAAAATGGGGGCAAAGGGAGAGGGGATCACGAGGAGTATTTCCCCCCACTTTATTGCACGCGGGGACTGCGGGATGCGGCGGATTTGGCGGCGGCGGCGGTGCTTGGCGCGGGCGGGGCAGCGGGAGCGGCGGGAGGATGGGGATGACGGGTGGGCCCCACCCGTCAGCGAGGGTGGCGGGCGGGCCCGCCCGTCAGCGGCGCGCGCGCGGGGATGGAGGCCGAATGGGCCGCGGGGGAGAGGAGAGAGAGAGGGGGAAGAGGGAGATGGGCCGAGCCGGCCCAAGGGAGGGAAGGGGGACTTTTTAGGGTTTTTCTTTTTATAAAACCTTTTTAACTTTGTTTATTTCTTAATAATTATTATTTGTGCTCTGAAAATTCCACTAAAATTTATTTACACATTTTAGGCTTTTAGGAAATATACAAAAATCCTCTAAACCTTATTTGACTTTTACTTTGCACATTTTAATTTTTGGAGGCTTTCACACGGATTTTAATTATTCTAGACATAATTTAAAGGATATATTTTAGGGTCGTTTTGGGACGTGACAATGGTGTCCGTAGTATTAAATAAGCTGCCACCTAGGATGAAAGATGATGTGGCAAGTGAATAAATGAGAAAAGAGAAGGAAATCAGGTCTTGCATGAGACATGGTTTCTACACAACATCCAAGACATCATATGAGATAAATAGCACTAAATTTAATTATGGAAAAGTGGTGTTTGCATTGTAGGAGTAGTGTCTAGTACTAGTTTCTTGATAATGTGGAGCTTATGGAAACTATGTCTAGTGTCTTGGATTGGAAATGGCTAAGTTCTCGCACCAACCGACGCCTTCCACATGCGGCTCGGTTCCCCGTCCAAGACGGAACTGGAATCGGCTCACCCACATACCTCGTCCGCCCGTCTTCGCCTTCCTCGCCCCCCGTCGGTTTCTGTCGTCAACCTGCGGCATCTTTGGCAGATCACAGGGGCTGCGAGGAAGCCGCCAAGCTCCGGCGAGCACTAGGGGGAACCAGCCTATCTCAATCTCCTCTTTGGTTCTACTGTCTTATCACTCATCAAACAATAGAATTCTTGAGGGTACTAACCATGGAATTGAGAGGCTTCTCTAATGAACGAACTGATGAGCATCAAAAGAAATCTTCAGACGACCACTCCAAGCTAAGCAAGATTATTCAGCAACGGTAAGCAATTCCTGACCGATGGGTATATGAGAATGATAAGGTGAGGGCCAATGGCCAAGCAATTCCACGCCGTTAGCCTCCTAATCTCCGCGCCGTGCCATGCCACTGCGCCCGCACATTCCCTGTTTACACCCAAATTTTGCACCTATAGATGAAATAGGGGAAAATTGCCAAAGTTTGAAAAGTGTCGGATTTCCTTCACAGGGCCGGTCAGACTAGAGGTATGTGGGCGGTCTGACCGCAGGTATGTGGGCGGTCAAACCGTCAGGGTCCGAGTCCGAGTTTGTTTTCGTCGGGTCTCTGGTTTCCTTGCTCGGAAAGGCATGTTTCGGGTTTCTTTTGGTTTCTATCCCGAGTTGAATGTGGAGAAGGGCTTGTAGAGGGCAAGACCAACCCCTATTTAAAGGATAAGGCCGATTCATTGTAATACCCCGAATACAATCTACTTAAATCGTTCTTTTACCATGTTTTCTATTTTACCCTAGTTTTAGTCCATCTTTGTCGATTTGCATTGTAAATCGTCTGCCGCCGCTGCGAGAGTGCGACACCTCTTTGTAGGTTTGTCCTGAAAACCTTCCGTTTTGCCCACGAGACGGGTAGTTGTCCTCATATTGATCTAAATCAGCCTAGAGGCTGATTTTGATCTCTAAATCGGATCCGTTAGCCAGTTTAGCTGTTTTTCTACAAAAACCATCTTGATTTGGTTGTTTGGATCAATTGAGGTGGTTGGCGACTTCATATCACCATAAGGCATTTAGGTGTTGTAATCATGCTTGTCGACTTGTCACAAAAAAGTTGCCAACACGATTTTTGGCGACTCCGTTGGGGAAATCTGCTCAACGTCATCTCACCTTCGACGCTGCCATGACAAAGCCTCCATCAACCAAGGTGGAGATGGAACCATCCAATGCCATACAATCCCATTGGAGGAGCTTGATGGGGAAGCATGCAAGGCCATGGAAGAGCATCTCAAGGCATATACCCAGGAGATGTTGATGAAGTCGTGCACTAGGACCCGTCAAGGTGTGGTTCTCAAGCCGGGATCATTGCCTAAACCTATTTTCGATGTGGTAAGTACTGAAGAGGTATCAACTTCTATCCAACAATAAATAGCGAGTACAATAGATTCATCCATTGCTACTTTAAATACTAAATTAGATGCATCTACTGAATCTCGTTTTGATGATTTTATAAGGAACAAACTCGGTTCTGTCATAGCCAATTTTGTATTCAAAGATAAAGCCTCTACCAGTGCTAGCAAGCCTCCTGTAGATCAAATATATAGTAAAACCGATGGAGCAAATATGCAAACAATCGGCAAAGGGTGGGCTGTGCACACGGCCGGTCTGACCGCGACTTTGCCGGCGGTCAGACCGGACCCCAGACCGGTTTGACCACGCCTCTGGATGCCGGTCAGCCCGGGCCCTGGACCGGTTAGACCGGCGCAATTATCCCGATAAAGGGGATTGATCCTATGATCAATAACGGGGTTTTATACCATATTCCAGTACATGATTCCCCTGTATCTACTGTTAGTCCCCAAGTTCCCCCACATATCCCAAATGCTTATAATGATCCTATTAGGAGATATCCTCCCGATACTAGGTATGGCCAATATAATTATATTGCGCCGCAACCATAACCTATTAGGCCACCAAACCCACCACCAAATCAGCATAGGCCTGAAAATATGGAGGAGTTAAATAGTATCATTATTAGGGATAAATTTGGGATTGAAGTGATGGATCATGCTAGGGAGTACCAAAAGCCGTATCCTGATTATTATGACAATATCCCATATCCTCGTGTTTATAGAGTTCCCAAATTTACCAAGCATGTAGGATAGTTTTTAGCGCAATGTGGTGAGGCTAGTAATGTTGATACATGTAAATTGTGCTTGTTTTCTTTATCTTTGTCTGTTACTGCTTTTACATGGTTAACTTCTTTACCGGCAAATTCTATTATACTTGGGCTCAATTAGAACAAAAATTTCATGATTATTTTTGCACTGGTAAAACTGAGCTTAGGTTATCTGATTTAACATCAGTTAGGCACAAATACAATGAATCTGTTGCTGATTATATTGAGAGGTTTAGTGATATTAAAAGCCGATGTTTTAGTTTGAAAATAACAAAGATCTGGCCACATTGCATATGATGGATTGCTTGATTCTATTAAAGAGAGATTGAATGGCCATATATTTCTTGATGTTGATCGTGTGTTGCGTGAAGCTTTGGCTCAGGAAAGCCGAGTAGATGACAATAGCTTAAATACTAGTTTAGATGATAATGAAATAGCATGTATAGCCGAATCAAGTGTTGGTTCGGATTGTGTTACTAGTTTAGACAATGATGGAGTAGCCGAACCAAGTGATGGTTCGGATTGTGTTGCTAGCTTAGATAATAGCACCATTGAAGATATAGCCGAACTAAATGACGGTTCGGATTGTGTCACAAGTGAAAATAAAATAGTATTGTCTCCTAAGGCCGAGTCACAAATCGGTCATGTGGATGTTGGAAAAGATAGTGAAAATGTTTTGTGGAATAGTAGTGAAATAGAATCCAAAGTAGCTATGAATATATATCAAAGGCCGTATCCTGAACACGTAGATTCGGACCCATACCCGCAAGAATTTGAGATGCCCAACTTTACGAAATTCACAGGTGAGGATGCTAGAACAACAATGGAACATATCGGCCGCTTTATTGATCAATGCGGTAAGGCCGGTGGTAATGATTTGCTTAAGTTGAAGTTGTTTCCCCTTTCTTTGTCAAACTTTGCATCTACATGGTATAGTTTACTTGCTCCTAGTTCAATTTCTACATGGTCACAAATGGAGCATGAGTTTCATGATTATTTTAAAGATGCAAGCTTGATGGAGCAAACACCAATTGATGATTCATCGGTCACTTGTGAAACTATTTCGGTTACACCTATGCCTAAGACCGGAATTGTTAGTGATCCTCTCCCTATTAGTCCTATTGATGTTGACAAAAAGAAAGGGAAAAGTGTTATTATTGGGGATCCTCGGCCCGAGACAATTAAGATTAATAATGCAAAGGCCGAAGATCGTAAAGTTGAAAAGGATGAGTCATCTAGTTCCCAAAAGACTAAAAAGCCGAAGCTCACTTTTGAGATACTTATGGCTAAGTACAAGAAAGGATTAGCCGGTCAGCGATTTGATAACCAAACTAGTGATTCAAAAAGACCAAGATCATCTCGTAGGAAGAGATTTAGTCAAACACCCATGCAATCAGAGCCATCAACTATATCAACTCCATACAAACCTCCGGTTGTGATGCCATGGTATCCATATCCAATGTCACTATATGGTTATCCTTTTATGTATTACATGCCGTGGATGCCTCAACCACCTATGCCATTTCATCAAGAGTGGAAGGAATCACCTAGGTCAATACCAAGTCATTCATCTAATTCTAGTCAAGATTGTTTCCCGCGAAAGAATCGGTCCGGTGGATCAAATGTGAAAAAGGTGAAGAAGGTGTGGGTAAGGAAAGAAGCCAAAGCTCCGGAGGTCGTCACTATCAAGGAGGAATCTCAATACGTTCAAGTACCTACTGGAGATGCGGCGAAAACTATACAAGCGAAGAAGACTGAAGCCGACGCCGTGACTGCCAACAGTGGTGGTCTGACCGAGGTAGCTGGCAGGTCTAACCGACCTTACTGGCCGGTCTGACCGACTGGGCCTAGAGGCCGATCTGATCGGGGGGCATTAAAGGTGAGCGGGAAAATTGAGAATAAGCCAGGAGCTTCCACTTCTACTAAAAATATCAAGAATCATCATTTGGCTCCCGGAAAACAACAACAGCCAAAGTGGATACCTTCTGGCTTATCTCGCTCTCAAAAGAGGAGGCTATAGCGTCTTCGAGCCATAGGTCAAAAAGAAAAGGAGGCCAAAGATGTGAAGGACAAAACATGTGAGAATTTACAGCCTCGGACATCAAGTAAGCGAGTGTGGAGACCCAAAGAGGTAAAAATTAAGAGACTGGTGATTTCCCATAGTAGTGATAAGTCCAATTTGACGAGAGAAGAATCATCGGTCATTAGAGATAAGTCTCCTTCACATGATGCTATGGGTGTTAGTGCGGTATTCATCTAGCCTTCGAAATCGTGCAACCAAGAAAGCCGATTTTGCTTGGCGGGCAGGACATCAATATGCTTCTGAAGAAATCAAGAGAGATGAACGGCGATGGATACGACATCACATCTTTGAGCCGCCGTTTGTTGGATGCTAATGAAAGGTATGAGTTTATTGTGTTTACCATTATATTATATGCCTATGCCATGTTAGAACATTGCTTGCTATCTAGCACATGTGTGTTTTTGCTTATCAAATCGATATTATACATACATGTTGCAAATGCCAGTTCTAAGAAGTGGAATTGGTAAATTGGCATATAATTTTTTAAAGTATGATTTGGCTCATAAGTCTTTGATATTTATTGAAAGCCAAATCATATGTGTTTTTGTGGGTCACCATATAATATATGGATTTCATATTTATTGCACCATGAAAGTTTTGCTTATTAGTAATTCAGCTAATGTCAATGGTCAATGTGATGATTTGTTCTAGAGTTGTTTTCTTTAGAAACATTGGCATTGTTAATATTTTGCATACATGCTCAAGCCGATTACTTACATTTGTAGTTTATTGGAGTCTATGCATGTGACACGTATGACTTTGGTGATTCATTATTGATCATACTTCAAGTGGCTAAGTGTTTTTGATGCTTTGATGACTATTGTTTCAAAAGCCAATTGAATTAGTATTCATCTAGACATATTAGTTGGATATTATAATTTTTTATATGTCTAGAAAGAAGAAATTTTGGTCCAATAATTTGATACACCAAGCATCTGGCTATAACGTGAAGAAAAAATATATACTAAAGGCTGATGCTTGATTTCAAAAGTTTGGACGAAATTGGCAAAGTCATAGTCCAGGGGTGGTCTTACCGGCATTGCACGGCCGGTCTGACCGGCTTTGCATGGCCGGTCTGATCGGGCAGACGGGGTGGTCTGACCAGCATTGCGTGGCCGGTCTGACCGATCTCAAATAGAAAGCTGGGGGGCACGAAACAATTGATCTAGAGGCCAAATTAATTATAAATTCGGACATTTGTGCCCATGAGTCAGAAGTAAATTGGAGAATCCCTTTGATGGAATATTTGAAAGATTATAGCCTTAGGGTTGATCAGAAAATTCGGCGGCAAGCGTTCAAATACACTTTACTTGATGGAGAGTTATATCGTCGAAATATAGATGGAGTACTTTTTCTAATATTGCTATTTGAGAAGTACGTGAAGGGATTTGTGGAACTCATCAATTGGCCCATAAGATGAATTAATTGCTTAGAAGAACGGGGTTCTATTGGCCGAAAGTGATTGATGATTGTTTCAAGTACTATAGAGGATGCGAAGTTTGTCAACGGATTGGCAATGTTCAATAGGTGCCTAACGCTGTATTGAATCCTATCATCAAACCATGGCCGTTCCGAGGTTGGGCTTTGGATTTCATTGGTCAAATTTATCCTTCATCATTAAAAGGGCATCGGTTTGTGCTAGTTGCATCGAATTACTTCATTAAGTGGGCCGAAACCGTGTCGTTCAAGAATATTACTTACACGGAGGTAATTGACTTTATTTTGAAGCATATTGTTCATAGATTCGGTATTCCTCAAACATTGACTATGGATAAAGGAGCTTCTTTTATGTCCAAGGAAGTGAGAAGTTTTGCCGAATCTTATGATATTAAGTTGTGGAGTTCTTCTCCTTACTACGCTCAGGCTAATGGATAAGCCATGTCGAGTAATAAAACATTGTTGAAATTAGTCAAAAAGGAGATAGAAGAACACCAAAAAAAAGTGGCATGGGTGCTTTTAGAAGCTTTATGGGCTCATAGGATATCTAAACATGGTACTACCAAAGTCACTCCTTTTGAGTTGGTTTATGGACAAAAGGCCGTTTTGTCAGTTGAGATAAATCTTGGCTCTCTTCGATATATCAAGCAAAACGACTTGTTGATTGAAGATTACAAGACCTTGATGGGAGGCAATTTTGAAAACATCATCGACAAGCGTTTGAAGACTTTTGAAGAGATGGAGACACTGACAGCTTTTTTCGGAGAGCAATCAATGGGAAATACTTGAAGAAATACTTCCCTAGCGTTTGGCAAGATGCTTAGGAAGTCTCGTGGCCGGTAATTGGATTATCATCCTAAGACAACAGGCAAATGCTAATTGGCGCATATGCGCCGCCGACGCGTACGCTGCCAAAAGCAGCCCAAAGCCCAAAGCTCAAACCCATATAAAGTTTGTTTCTTTTCTTTTTTTCATTTTCATGCAGCCACGTTTCCTTTTTTTTTTTCCTTTTTTCATCTCAACTTTTAAAAACTTTCAACTGAAATTTGAAACTTTCTACTCAAATTTGAAAACTTTCAACTCAAAATTTGAAATTTTTGAAGTCAAATTTTGAAAACTTTCAACTTTTCATCTCAACTTTTAAAAACCTTCAACTGAAATATGAAACTTTCAACTTAAATTTGAAAACTTTCAACTCAAATTTGAAAACTTTCAACTCAAATTTGAAAACTTTCAATTCAAATTTGAAAACTTTCAACTTTTCATCTCAACTTTTAAAAACTTTCAACTCAAATTTGAAAACTTTCATCTCAAATTTGAAAACTTTTAACTCAAAATACAAAAACTTCTAACTCGGATTAGAAAATTTTCAAATAGATATTTTTGAAAAACTTTCAAATCATATTTTGAAAATTTACAAAATCAATTGTTTTTATTTTTATATTGGAAAATTACTATACCATTCTCACTAATCACCATGATTAATGCTAATTGTTAGGATTAGTGACGCGTTGTCAGCGGAGGCCCGCGTGCGCGCGAGTTAGCGTCCTCGCGCATATGCACGAGCTAGCCATGCCCAAGACAACATGTTCTATGCTTTTAGATTCACGATGTTCATCAAAAAGGCAGGGGCATGTGGTTACACCCAAATTTGGCACCAATGGACGAAATAGGGGAAAATTGCCAAAGTTTGGAAAGTGCCGGGTTTCCTTCACAGGGCCGGTCAGACCACAGGTATGTGGCCGGTCTGACCACAGATATGTGGGCGGTCAGACCGTCAGGGTCCAAGTTTGTTTTCGTCGGGTCTCGGGTTTCCTTGGTCCGGAAGGCAGGTCTCGGGTTTCTTTTGGTTCCTATCCCGAGTTGGACGTGGAGAAGGGCCTGTAGAGGGCAAGACCAACCCCTATTTAAGGGACAAGGCCGGTTCGTTGTAATACCCCGAATACAATCTACTTAAATCGTTCTTTTACTATGTTTTCTATTTTACCCTAGTTTTAGTCCATCTTTGTCGATTTGCGCTGTAAATCGTCCGCCGCCGCTGCGAAAGTGCGACACTGTTGGAGGCATACCACGAAGGGCCTTCGTCCGGGCCTGCTGAAACCAAGGGCTTACGCGACAAGCTTAGACCAGAGGCAAGCGGCGAAGATCGAGAAGGGAACCGTCTGGGCGAAGGCCTCACAGCGAAAGCCATGGCCCAGGTTTCGCCTGGCCATAGACTTCGTCAGAAGGCGATGCGAGTGAGGATGATAAGGCGAAAGCCTTAGCTGGAGGATCCAGGTTTCGCCTGATGCCGAACCTCGCCGAAGAATGGCACAATGGGCCACTGGGCCTAGGAAGGTTTCGCCAAGTAGACGGGCTGAGCCATTTATCCGAATAAGGGCCCATGTTTGTAAAGGACACAGTGTGCCCCCAATAATGTCCATATCATAAGGGTAACCATGTAAATTCCCCTCTAAAGCCTAAACCCTAAAAGGGGAACCTGTAATAGGGCTATAAATAGCCCCCTAGAGCCATGTAATAGGGGGATCCAAACATTTTTACTAAGAAATACAATTGTTTTTACTTCCAACCACTATTGAGAGAACCACGCCTTTCGGCGTGACGCAATTGTCTCTTCGATAACAGTAGGTTTGTCCTGAAAACCTTCCGTTTTGCCCACGAGACGGGTAGTTATCCTCATATCGATCTAAATCGGCCTAGAGGCTGATTTTGATCTCTAAATCGGCTCCGTTAGCCGTTTTAGCTGTGTTTCTACAGAACCCATCTTGATTTGGCCGTTTGGATAGATCGAGGTGGTTGGCGACTTCTTATCACCGTAAGACGTTTAGGTGCTGCAATCGTGCTTGTAGACTTGTCACAAAAAGTTGCCAACATTCCCTTATCCGTTTCCGCGCGAGACCACCCCGGGTAAGTGGACAGCGGAGTGAGCCAGAGGGAGGCCGGCGCTATCGTGCAAGCAAGCTCGCTGGCTTGGCCTATCCCCCGACACCGGCCGGTACAATATTCTGCTGCCACTGGCCCTAGTTCCACTATGATATGACTTGGTACGTATTATGTGGTGGTGGATCGATGGATGGACCTGCCGCACACCCGCCTTGGCTGGCTTGATCCTCGATGGAGTTGGTGGTGGGTTCTTGTTGTCACATAGGCATCGGCCTGCTTCTCCTTTGTCAGCTAGCACTGGATTTGAAGAGCATCGATCAATGCGTGCATACGTTAATGGGAGAACATCATATACTATAGGGCCTTTCTCAGTGTTTTTCTTGTTCGATCTGCATGCATGCACGGTCGAGATGACCTCCACAAAAAGCTGCAACTAGCTTGAGTCAAACCGGATCTCATCTCTCTCTAGCATCTCCGATGGCCAATGCGTTAAATACCATGCACGAGCTAATCCTAGTAATCCATCCATCTCATAAAAACAAGAGGGCTGCTAGAGTACGATATCTCATTCGTGATGTGCGTCTCCACTTTATCGTCTCATGAGTCCATGGCTCCGTTCCACCACATGTCAAGTGCTCACGCCCCAGCCGGTGGAGGAGCACACGTGAGGTGCTAGCAGAAGGTGACAGCACATACGGTGGCGCATAGTGGCCAAAGTTGGTTCCCACAGCAGCATGGTGAGCCTGTACCAACACCAAAGAGGAAAAATGAGGAGTTAGGGAAAGGAGTGAAAGGGAGAAGACAAGCCAAAGGCGCTGATGGTGGACAGCTCACCACCTGGCCAAGCGGCAATGATGCACATCCTCTTCCCACACATTGGTACCTTGTACTTGATACCTATGGGGTATCGGTTGGTACCTATAGGTATCATCCGGTACCTGAAGCAGGGGCGGATCTAGCATTGGGCTGGCGGGGTCTCGAGCCTTCACTACTAGCATGGGAACCATGGGAGCCCCCACGAAGCCCCCACTAAATTTTTGTGCTATAAGTTGATGGGAAGAGGGGCTATAACTTTGTCTAGTTTCTTCAGACCCTCATGTTATTTCTTCCTATATCTGCCACTGTTCCCGAAGTATCAAACTTGATACTCTCGAGTACTAGGGCTGATACATGTAGGTATCAACCACGATACCACAGGTGCCAACCCTGAAATCTGTAGGTATAAAACATGATACCGCAAGTACCAGGCTGGTACTTGTGGGTACCAACCGATTGAGCCAAGGGTGGTACAGCGCATGACATACCTAAGCTCAACACTGACGAGTAGCATGGTGTCTGCATCACCATGTCGATTGTCAATGGAAGCCCTAGATCTGGCACCTGTTGGCGGCTGTTAAATGCCGATTCTATACCGCCAACATCTGCATAAAGTTCGAATAATAAAACATCCAACATAGTGGTAGGTGCTTAATCTCACATATTCACGAGTGTTGGTATATATTTGTATGCAAACGATAAACCCCGATATTGGGAGGAAAATCAGACTAAAGTGAGGAGAAATATGTATCCATACAAGGATGGGATATAAACTTCATCGAAACATCAGTGAATCAACCCAAAATTCCGAGAAATGGACAGAGGAAGGTCCAGGGAGTCCACCGACCGAAGGCCAGGCCAGCAGGGCCCAGCCCAAGTTCGGCCGAACACCCAGGTTCGGCCGAACCCCCCTGATCACCGTTGATCCTGGGGTTTGGCGTGGACGCTCCAGATGCTCTCCCAATGACGGTTGCGGGGCAGTTCGGACATTTCCCCTTCTCACAGCCGTCATACCTACCTCTATATAAAGGCTTCACTCCCTCGCTTCACACACACACTTTCAAGCTTGAGCTGAATTATAAGAGGCTATATTGTACTATATTGTATACTAGAATAGGAAGAGAGTAGAGTAGAAGGAGTCGGAAGAATTCCGGAGTTGTCGGTAATCTTCTCCTATTTCTTTTATTCTGTTTATTACTCTGAATTCAATATAATATTTTTTTGAGTAATTTAGATTTATCTTGTGATAATTATCTCTTGGTTAGTTCCTAAATAGCATACGGGATTATTGTTCACTATAATCAACTAAAATATAGTGATTGCTTTGGTGAGTTATAAACACTAAAATAGAAAGTAATTGCTTAGACGTGGTGTTTAGGTAATTGTTATCCAGTAATTGCTGTGTATCCCACAGTACGTTTGAGGTGGGTGTAGAGGTGGTGACAGCCCTCGAGATCACTTTAGTCTTCCCTGTCCGGGTACGTAGTAGAGCGATATCTAGGAACAGCGGGTTGCCAGTGCCTGAAGTATTGCATTAGGATTAAAGTTAAGCTTTCCTTAGACACTATTTCTCACTAGTAAATCCTCTCTATCCTGGACTATCATTTGCTTGGTGTCCTCGGATGAACCGGAGGAAGATCTGACCACACTCGTTCCCTTGGATTCGATACCCTTGGAATACTCCATAGGGGAAGTGCTACATCGGTATATCCATACGCTTGCGGATTTTGTCTGTAATCGTAAGAAATACCAACAAGCGTTTCTGGCGCCGTTGCTGGGGAACGGTTGCTGATCATTTCCGAACCTTGTTCATCCTCGTATCCTTTTTGTTTCTTTTATTCTACCTTCACACATGCTATCCTAGAGAAGTATTCCTGTCAAACTCTTCTCGACCATGGAGCAACCTCTTTTTGAACTGTCTGCTCCTCGGGGCGAATTCTATGAGCCACCTCCTTCATCGGAGCCCATTTATACAACTGGCTATGAAATTCGTCCCGAACTAATCAGTATGGTTAGGGAAAATCCTTTTTCTGGATTTGATCTAGAAAATCCCTACCATCATCTGTGAGACTTTGAACAAGTCTGCTCGTGCCTTAAGATTCGTGGCATGAGACAAGAAACTGTGCGGTGGAAATTGTTCCCGTTCTCTCTTCAAGAGAGAGCAAAGCAATAGTACACCTCTACCGTTGGATGTGTAAATGGTAGTTGGGAAAAGTTGCGAGACAGATTCTGTCTTGCCTTCTTCCCAGTTACTCGTATTACTGCCCTACGAGTAGAAATTCTTAGTTTTAAGCAGATAAAAAACGAATCAATAGGTGCAGCTTGGTCCAGATTCACTAATTTAGTGCAGTCCGGACCAACCCTGTCCTTACCCGAGTATGTGCTACTCCAAGATTTCCATACGGGTTTGGATAAGGAGTCTGCATTCTATCTGGACATAACCACTGGAGGATCATTCATGCACAAAACGCCATCAGAAGGAAGGACAATTTTGGACCGCATTCTAGAAAATGCTTCCTTCATGACGTAGTCCAATGAACTCTAGCCGGAGGTATCCGTGTCCAAGATAGGGGAACCTCTAACGATCGAGCTACTTGCTGAACCATCCACTTCTGTTAGCTCGATTGATGAGAAGGTTCCTGAGCAGCTGTCCGTCGAGAATGAAGAAATTCAGACTTCGGATTGTACTGCAATCCTGTTCAGGGACGGCATTGACAAAGACTATGGCAATACCCTGAACTATTTTAGCAAGAGGAAACCACTCGTTCCTTTGCCACCTTCCGATCCTATGGAACTCGGGTTCCTACGAGAAACTGTCCGGAAGTTAACATCCATAATGAGCAATGAATGGCTAAGGGAGGCAAAGCTTTCATCCGAAGTAATTAGGATAAATACCACTCCCCGAATCATTCCTTGCCATCTGAAAGGGAACAACGTCGGTATTCTCTACAGTCCAACTATCAGGGCCAATCTCGTTTCCGAGTCTTTGGCATTCGCTTATTTAAGCGATAAGGCAGTGACCTCGACAAACAAATTCTTCAAGCATCCAAACAGAAATATCATCGAAGGATTTGGGATTGTGCAAGATGTGCCTGTCTGCTTTGAAGACAAGGAGGCGATCTTGGATTTCCATGTCTTTGAAATCCAAGATTTTGACATCCTAATCAGGCTGCCTATTGAGCAACTTCTCATCAACACACCCCGATTAGGTAGCCTCAAAATAACACTGGGAGAAAATGAATTTTCAATTCCATTCTCACGAGCAAGGATCACCTTGACTGACCCTCTCCCAGAAATTGAGTCAGCGGAAGAGGTTACTGCAATTCCCCCTCATGAGTCTCCCGAGGCCCTTCTTGAAGATGAGGTCCCCGATTTCATCAAACAGCAAGCGGATCCCGGTGAGACTCTTGACCTGCCAATCATGGAACCACCACCTCGACCTCCGCTTGAACTTAAACCTCTACCTCCATGCCTACATTATGCTTTCCTACACAATGACAGATAGGCTCCTGTCATAATCAGTGACAAGCTCTCTGAAGACGAGACTCAACGTCTTCTCACCGTGTTGGAAAAGCATCGTTCTGTTCTTGG
Organism: Oryza glaberrima; assembly: GCF_000147395.1. NCBI lineage: Eukaryota > Viridiplantae > Streptophyta > Magnoliopsida > Poales > Poaceae > Oryza > Oryza glaberrima. The sequence continues at coordinate 15,219,401 of NC_068327.1, read as the reverse complement.
CTACTCGCTAGCAGATCTTAGGGGGATTAATCCCACGCTTTGCACTCATCCTATTCCTATTGACCCCGAGAGTACTCCCTCCAGGGAACCTTAACGACGGCTCAATAATGCAAATGCGAGAAGTTGTAAAGAAAGAGGTCTTGAAACTCCTGCATGCCGGGATTATTTACCTCGTACCACACAATGAGTGGGTTAGTCCAGTCCAGCTGGTGCCTAAGAAGGGAGGGATGACGGTTGTTGCAAACGCTCAAAATGAACTAATTCCGCAACGAACCGTAACCAGATGGAGGATGTGCATCGATTACAGGAAACTTAACAAGGCTACAAAAAAGGATCATTTCCCGCTACCCTTCATTGATGAAATGTTAGAACGGCTAGCAAATCATTCCTTTTTCTGTTTCCTTGATGGGTATTCCGGGTATCATCAAATTCCTATCCATCCGGAGGACCAAAGTAAGACTACGTTCACATGTCCATATGGCACCTATGCATACCGTAGGATGTCCATCGGACTGTGCAACGCTCCTGCATCTTTCCAAAGATGTATGATGTCCATTTTCTCGGACATGATCGAAGATATCATGGAAATCTTCATGGATGACTTCTTGGTCTATGGAATGTCTTTCGGTCATTGTTTGCAGAATATAGACAAAGTCTTACAACGATGCCAAGAAAAGGACCTGGTGCTTAATTGGGAAAAATGCCATTTCATGGTCCATGAAGGGATAGTTCTTGAGCGTCGAGTGTCCGAACGAGGAATCGAAGTTGATTGTGCTAAAATCGATGCTATAGATTAGCTTCCTCCTCCCGTGAACATCAAAGGAATCCGTAGCTTCTTGGGACATGCCGGTTTTATAGAAGGTTCATCAAGGACTTTTCTACAATCGCCAGACATTTGACCAATCTGCTAGCCAAGGATGCGCCCTTTGAGTTCGATGACGCGTGCCTAAAATCTTTTGAAATTCTCAAAAAGGCACTCGTCTCCGCTCTAATCGTTCAACCTCCTGATAGGACTCTATCCTTCGAGATCATGTGTGATGCAAGCGATTTCGCTGTTGGTGCGGTCTTGGGCCAAACAAAGGATAAAAAGCATCATGCAATCTGCTATGCTAGCAAAACTCTAACCGGAGCTCAGTTGAATTATGCAACTACTGAAAAAGAGCTGCTCGCGATTGTTTTTGCTATCGATAAATTCAGGTCTTACTTAGTGGGAGCCAAGGTGATAATCTATACTGATCATGCTGCATGTGAAATACATGCTCACTAAGAAAGATGCTAAACCACGTCTCTTAAGATGGATTTTGCTGCTCCAAGAATTTGACTTAGAAATTAAAGATAAAAAGGGAGTAGAAAATTCCGTAGTAGATCATTTGTCCAGGCTGCAGATCACTGATATGCAGGAACAGCCGATAAATGATTTCTTGAGAGATGATATGCTGATGACGGTTCATGACTCCAACCCATGGTATGCCAACATAGTAAACTACATGGTATCCAAGTACATACCACCAAGGGAAAATCAACGAAAATTAAAGTATGAGAGTCGCCATCATATATGGGATGAGCCATAGCTATATCAGGTCTGCTCTGATGGCTTACTATGAAGATGTGTGCCAACTGATGAAGGACTTAAGATCATAGAACGATGCCACGCCTCACCCTATGGTGGCCATTACGGTGCATTCCGCACCCAGGCCAAGATTTGGCCAAGTGGTTTTTTTCTGGCCAACAATGTACGAAGACTCAAAAGAATTTGTCAGAAGATACACAAGCTGCCAGAGGCAAGGAGGAATCACTGGTCGCGATGCAATGCCCCTCACATACAATTTGCATGTAGAGATATTCGATGTTTGGGGTATAAACTTTATGGGACCTTTCCCTAAGTCTCGCAACTGCGAGTACATTCTGGTGGCAGTTGACTATGTCTCCAAGTAGGTTGAGGCTATGTCGTGCAGCGCCGCGGATGCGAGGCATGCCAAGAAGATGTTCACAGAAATCATCTTCCCAAGATTTGGTACCCCCAGGATGGTCATAAGTGACGAAGGTTCTCACTTCATTGACAAAACCTTCCGAGACCTCCTACGAGAGATGGGAGCTAAACACAATGTGGCCACTCCTTACCATCCATAGACCAGTGGTCAAGCAGAAACATCAAACAAACAAATCAAAAATATTCTGCAAAAGACGGTCAACAATATGGGAACAAGATGGAAGGACAGATTGCCGAACGCACTGTGGGCATACCGGACAGCATACAAGACACCCATTGGAATGTCCCCATATCAGATAGTCTACGGAATGTCATGTCGACTACCCGTAGAACTTGAGCACAGAGCATACTGGGCCATTAAGAACTGGAACATGGATTTTGAAGGAGCCGGAGAATGAAGAAAAATGCAGATCGCTGAGCTTGAAAAATGGAGAGAGAAGGCCTACCACAACGCAAAGATTTACAAAGAAAGGACGAAGTGCTGGCATGACAAAAGGATAAAAATCAAGAAATTCAAGCCAGGAGACAAAGTACTGATGTTCAACTCCAGGGTTAATCTCTTCAGCCACAGAAAACTACGCAGCAAATGGGAAGCACCGTTCGACGTCATCGACACCTCTTCGCACGGGGCAATCACACTCCGCGACGACTCAGGTGACATATTTAAGGTAAACGGTCAACACTTAAAGATTTTCCTTGAGCCAAACGAAACTTTAGATGAAGAAGTGGATGTTATTGAATTAATTGATTATGAACCATGATGATCTCATCTATTGCATGCTTAAAACCCTGTATAGTTGTCATTTATGTGCTTAGTTCAGGACTTATTGGGCCTAGGAAAATAATGGAGGTCAACCGGACCCACCAGGGTTCGGCCGAACCAGGGAGGCGCCCGATCACCCCCATTTTTGAACTTTGCTCTCCCCCGCTCGTTCCTAGTTTGTTTAGATGCGCGTTTGGAGTAGAACGTTCGGATCTCACCAGAACACTTCTTCTTCCTCTTACTCTCCATCTTTGCATACTCTCCTCTCCAATCCAACCCAATTCCTTGAATTCCCACTCACACACACCAATGGCTGGCAAATCCTTGATCCCATTCATCGGCTCTTCCTCCAATTCCACTTACAACCTCACCGGAGAGCCAACGCCGGCAAACCAATTGATTCCGGTGGAAGAATACACGATGGAAGGGGTAAATGTTGTATGGGCTCAACCCCTCGTAGCTATGCCAGGCTCCCTGCAAATCTGGAGCACGTCGGCGAGCTCCCTGGTTCGGCCGAACCCCTCTCGGCCCCGTTCGGCAGCGCGATCCCTCTCCCCTCGCCATGTCACAAGGACAAAAATCCGGGGGGATTCGCCTATGCGACGGCCGACAATGGGAGAACTTGGCTTGTTGAAGGCACGACGCCTTTTCCAAGATGACGGGAAGGCCGCGCCGCCTCCCGCCGAGCGTAATGTGGGCACCCTGTTCACCAAGGCAGGGGATGAGGTGCTCCATAAGTATGTCACACCCACCGCTACTCCAGCCACTCCGAAGGAGGAGCGTTTCCGCATTCAGGGAGTACGAACTCCCGGCGGTGGGTATGGCAAGGGTTTACTCCGGCCTTTGACGGCATCGGAGAAGAAGGGGGCAGCGGAATCCCGTAGCCCTCCACCTGTGAAGATGAGGTGAAGTCGCCAGAGCCCTCGATCCATAAGCTCACCGCGCAAGTAAAGAAACTCCGCAAGGAGAACATAGAGCTTAGGGATTACAACGCGGAGCTAGGGGTAGAGCTTGCTAAAATTAGGAATAATTTCGATACCCTTAGTTGCATTTTGTGCGCTAAGATCAAGCATGCATTCGTAGAAATGGGAAAGGAAAATAAGTATTATGCTAATTAGATGTTTCCTTTCCCATGAATAAAATAGTAGTAGGTGCTTGGTTTTTATTTTTCCAACCATGTAAGCACTTGCTATGAATAATGTGGCTCATTGGTGTTAACCCCAATGTTTGCCAAAGTTTGTTTTGTTTTATGTTTAATAAAGTTCAGGTTTTGAATAAGTGTGGGGGAGATATCCCAGTTTCTGACGTGCACATAATCTGAAAATTGCTGAAAATCTGAACACCTGGAAGGCACTAAACTCTGCAGAAAATTGCAGAGGTATTGGGCACCAGAGTGGTTCGGCCGAACCAGTGTTGGCCCCAATACCTCTCAATTTTCACAGGTAAGCAGGTGAGCACGTCTTGTACCTATATATCTCCACCATTGTATAGTACTAGAGCTAAAAATTCAGAAAACAATTGGTTCAAGCATAAGTATGAGATTAAATTTCCAACTAATGAAATTCTTCATGTGATTGATCTTGTATATTCATTATTCTCAGCTGAACTTGTGCTTTTGTACAACCATCCATGTTTAGGGAACCTTATGCATCTAAGTAATTGCTATATGAGAGATGATTAAAGATGAAGGGAATTCTTGCAACTCTTGTTATGACTCTTGGGAATTTGTTTTCAAAATAAAATTGTTTTAAAAGCTCCATCCTCCATTTGACTTCATCTTATACCTACCAAGGCCATATGCAAGTACATTAATGATCAACCTTATCATGCATATGACTGCTTGACATTATATTGAGCTTTGTCAAATTTGTGTGACTTGTGTTAGATATCTTTCATACTCTCATGATCAAGGGGTCATTATCATTTCCACTTTCCATTCCCACATATAAAATTAAGCTAAGCTTCTACACTGGAAGTTGGCTTTCCACAAAAATATCCATTCAAATAAACTCCTACATTGGGTATTGGGCTACGTTGGAACGAGGGTCTACGTAGCACGACATCAAGCAAACAAAAGACAAGGATTATACTAGTTCAGGCCCCTTATCAGGTAATAACCCTAGTCCAATTTATATGTATTTATGATGACGAGAATAGGTTACAAAGAGAGTAGTCGGATCAGATGATACCGACGAGATCGTAGTCGAGGAATTCGTCGAGATCTCCCGACGATTTGGCTCCACGTACTCTGGCTTCGTAAACTATGGTGGGTGTGTTGGCGATGGAATTGGATGCCTTTCACCCCTCCCTGGGGGTCCCTTTTATACCGTGGATTATCTTGACCCCCAAGAAAGATTTGAGGATATCGGATCTGATACGATATAACAGAAACTCTATCCCTTCCGAGTAGGACTTTGGAAATCACTTGACTCGTAAGATATTTTCCATAAGACGGATTCCTAGCGATATTCATAGGAACGATCCGTATACGTGAAGGTATACCTTATTGGTATATTCCATAAATCGTAGGATAGAAGGTATGACTTATCCATAACCCTGACATTAGCCATAAATAATGAGGTATTTTTCCCAAACAAAGATTATTTTCTAAAAATTGGCTAGCCTCAGGAATTGCCAACCATGCCCTCTAAAAAACAGGTACATCACAAATATCACAGTCAACCCCAATATCACAGTTTTCCACAATTCAGCACATATACATCACAAAATTAACATTACACACATGCATTCCAAAATCCCACACAAAGTTTATATTGACAATCAAATATTCCTAATGCACATGCCTACCTTACATTTATTTTGAGCCTGTGAAGCAGGGGTTAAGATAATCAAAGGGTAGAGTGACACACAAGCATTAACTACTCATTCTCATAATATACCATATAAGCTAAGTGGAAAGAAAAGAGGAAGAAAATCTATTCCTATACTTCTAATATCCATAGTATACATACATTCTAGTTAACTGATATACTAGCTAATACCCTCTATCCGATGCCCTCCTGGTACTTCGAGAAGCCACCCCTGACTGCCGAGTTCCTTACGACAGCCCGTCATGACCATACAACCGGGGCTAAATACGTTGGAATACCCTCCCAGGGAATTAACTTAGGATTATCTACCGGCGCGGAGGAATACCCGTACTGAGCTGTCACCATCAGCGGCCCACCTCTCATCCGCAATATATAACTCCAAATAATGATATCCCGTAATCTAGACACCACGCCTAAACTACCAGATACTACTCTAACATAGAGTAATTGCATAAGCAAACATTATACCCGCACCAAAGCATCTCCCAGATAAGCTAGCCGTATATTCAGTATAACAAGAATATAATGTAAAGTAGGTACTCATATACTCGGAAAGTATTTCAATACCATAAATGTATATAGAAGAGTATTCTAATAAAAATACAAAGCTTACAAAAGAGAAGAGAAGAGCTACTAGAGCCATACCCGAACTCTTCCGAAGGCTTCCGGGCTCCTGATTTCTACTCTACTCCTATTCCACCAGCTAGATACTACTAAACTAAATTTGAGAGAAATGAGAGACCTATTGCTTGAGGTGTGTGTTGAAGTGAAGAGAGTGAAGTTCTTATATAGGCTGCCAATGACGGTTGTGGCAGTTGGAATGGTCGGAATTGCCCTCCAATCGTCATTGGGGAGTGATCCATGCCATCCAGCCAAAACCTGGATCCAACGGTGCCAAGGGAGGTTCGGTCGAACCAGGGGCCGGCCCATCCTGGCCCAAAATCGGCAGGTGGCCTCCTGAACTTCTCCACTCTGCAGACTTATGAATTTTGGCCCAATTCACCGTGTCAATTTTGAGTTCTTGGCCTATTCATACATAAGTCTGGTTCTCGACATCGTCCGATTGATTTATCGTCTGAGTTGATGTCGATTCTTCTCCACTTTATTGTCATTCTCTGCAAAAGGTTAGTAAACCTAATACTAGTGGAATATTATTACTCTAACATATTTATACATTGAAAGCATCATTAGTTCTCCTCTATTTTGGTCATATTGACGGTTGAAACTGATCGATAACGACCATCAACACCAAGTTACTTATAGCCTATGCCTTTTGAAGAAGAATGGTGACCTGCCATTTGAAAAAAAAAGGGAGAAAACAATTGAATGATACAATGTGAATGATACAATGTAGCAAGTAATGAGTAGATGCAAGGTGTAATAATTAAGTTTGATGATATGTTCAAATTTTGATGATAATTTAGCAAACTACCTTAAATTATTAAAAAATGACATAATACGAGATCCTCGGGGTCCCAATGTGTCTTAGTCGGCTCTGTGAATGCACTAATCCGACCAAACCATCTTGGGACCCTAAGCACCTCCCATTCTATGATGACTTAACCAAGATACTAACTACAAATAACTTACTAATACCATAATCTATGAAACTATCTCAAATTATCAAAAAAATAATAGATTACAAGGTGCTGAGCGACCCTGGTTTTCTTAGTTTGTTGGCATATGCACTAAGAGCAAGTTAAATAGTATAGCCAACTACTGGCTCTAAGTTATCTATAGTTAATTTAATAGCCAATTCATAAAATAGTTACCTATAAACATATACTACACTATTAATATATTGTCACATATGTCATACATATATTGTGTCTTGCAGCCCGTGATGTAGCTGGCTATAGATCTGTAGCCCGCTGCTCCTCTTTATCCTATTTTATCTCCTCGACGTGTGTTCATAGCTGGCTTATAGTCTGCTATTGTACCTGCTCTAATCCAACCAAACTAACTAGAATTGCCGGACGCCTCGTATTATGTGATTATTTGATAACCATGGACCTAACTATAAATAACTTACTAAATGTATATTCTAGTAAACTAACACGATTATTGAAAAATGCCAGAATATGAGGTTCTCGGTGATCCAAGGTGTGTTAGTTGGTTAGTCTATGCACTAATTCAACCATATCAACTTAGATCCCAAAACACCTCACATTTTTGTGATGATTTCATAACCAAGGAACTAACTACAAATAACTTATTAAATACATATTTTATTAAACTACCACATATTATAAAAAAAAAGACAGAATACGAGGTGTTGAGTGATCCCGGGTCTCTTAGTCGGTTAGGGATGCAATAATCCGACCAAACCAACCGATATCGCCGAGCACCACATTTTCTTTGATTATGTGATAACAAAGGTACTCTTACTAAATGGATATTCTAATAATCAACGTTTAATTATATAAAAAAGACAGAATACGAGGTGCTTGATGATCCAAGGTGTATGCACTATATCCAACCAAATCAACTTAGGTCACGGAACGGCTCTCATTCTGTGATTATTTGATAAACAAAGAACTAAGTACAAATACTCTCACTAAGTAGGTGATTGCATATATGAAAATAAATTAGATTGTCTTCCACATCAGTAAAATATACTTGTATGTTACATAAAAGAAAATAACAAAAAATGTTTAGTTTACAGCACCACAACTAACAATTCGATCATCTACTTAAGACGAAATGCACCTTTCTTGTTCATGATTTCGCTAAAATTGAAAGCAACGATTTCTCCTCTAATAGCAGGGGGTTGATGGGGCTAATTTTCCAGCCGGTTCTTAATTGAATAAGATTGAAGTTAGTATGTATTGAGAAATAATGTCAGCTTTGATACAAGAGACGTGATTATGAGCACAAACCTCGGGCTCTGAATCTGATGGAAATGGGATGCCAGATCTTTTATTAGGTGAAGATAACTATCGATTTGGTGGAAACATGACACACGATCCGGCTTCCAATCAAAACGATCCGAACCCTTCAATTGCAACATCACGACTCCTCTAGTTAACAACTGTGCCGAAACCTGATTGACCTCGCCAAGAAGGCTAATCCATGCATGTGAATCGAAGAACACAGGCAAGAACAAGAAAGACAACAACTCACTTGCAGTTGAATAATTAATCAAGAACTCAAAGTTGGGGTTCCACAAACCGAACTAGTGGCGATGGCAGAAATAATCTAAGAAAAACCACCTCTAAACTATGACGGCTACTGAATAAATATGATTAGGGACGTCCTAGGGTTAGTCCTAAGGCATCCATCCCTTGGGTTTAGCCCACGACACAATTACAAGGCCCAAGGCCTAAATTAGACTCGGACTTGTTTTGCAGATTCCCAATAGCTCGGTAGGAACTTCACAAAATCCCTTTTGTTGTGATCTGGGTTTTCAACATTACGCAACATTTCATACAGAGTTTGAGGGTCTAAATCTATGGTATTTTTGCCTAATGGAGAAGGGACAAACATGCCATCTTGAGTTGGATCGTTCCCTACAACAGGCACTTCGTTAGCTGCAACATTCAGTGGCTCTTGCTCCCCATGCCTGCTCCAGCAACTATAATGCTTCCTGAATCCTCTAGGATCAGATGAGAATGTACCCATGAACTATTAGAGAACATCTTCTCATTTTTATAGTCTGCAGATGGACACAACATACATTCGCTCATCCTAATTCTCTTATCCTTATTCGCAACATTTAGGAATTTAGCAACCCCATCCCTATACTCTTGGGTCCAACGATTTATTGTACATCCAACTTTGGTCCATCTACAATCAATCAAATGACAAGTATAAGACACAATATGTAATATACGTTATCAAATAATTTTCATAGTTTTTCTTTTACCTCCAATTTCCAGCAAAAAATTTGCCCCCTTGCCCTCCACCGGAAATGTTAATAGTGCACAGGGTTGGGATGTAAAGCAGTTGGTGGTTGGGGGTATTTATAGGCCACAAGACACCTCTGACGGGTTAGGGTTTGAGCCCAAACTCACCTTTGTGAAACATAAATTAGACAGTGTTGCACAACATTTATCAAGGGCGGTTGATGGTCAGTATGTTCTCCCCCTATTTGCTCAAGCCTATGAAGAATACAAAGTCTTTCTGGAAGAGGTTACTGAAATCTCACTTAATGTCCAATCTGATGTATGGACTTATGTCTAGGGTAATGATAGATATTCTTCACAAAAATTTTATACTGTATCTTTCTTTCTGGTCTTTACAAATTCCATTAACCTTGCCCTGGATTTGGAGGTGCAAAGGTTATATGAAAATCAAGGTGTTTGCATGGCTACTGTTTATGGACAGAACAAACACTAGAGATCTACCAGAGCAAAAACATTGCAGACCGCCTCATGTTCCTCTGACTTGCCCTTTTTGCAACGCTGGACACAGAGAAACAAGGGAGCATCTGTTCTTTCAATATTCTTTTGCTGATGCTTGCTGGAGATCTATTGGTTTTCTATGGGATACATCAATGGACTTTCATGATATGGTTCAGCATCAAAAGAATTCTTTTGGTGCACAATGTTTTACCCTGTGGAAACAGAGAAATGAACCTCATCTTCCAAAATGTGCAACCTTCTCTCCCTACATGGAAGGTCCTCTTGAAGGAGGAATTAAGTCTACAGTTACTTAGACTTAAGATAGTTGATAGACCTTTTCTTCAATCATGGCTTGATAATTTGTAATTAACATCTCTTGTACAGTTTTTGCTCTGTTCTTCAATTAAAATTACCATGGGGGCATCCTCCGCTGTTTTCCGGTCAAAAAAACATATTCGTTTCAAGTTCTCATATTTACTTTTGATTTTTTTTTAGTTTTGCAAATGACCTCTCATGAAGACATGTTCTATATTAAAACAATACAGATTTACTATATTTGTAGCTTTGTAGCTGAAAGTTTTTATATATGACACCATTTAGGTGTCTAAATATTTTTTTTACAATATCTGGTCTCAATATTTACAAGTTATTTCGAAAGTCCAATCGTTAAAAAATTCTAAAAACAATTACATTAAGCTTGATTAAGGTGGACCAAAGTTTTGTGCGATTATTACAGTATTTTCTTCAATACGACTAGTTAATATTTTCTTGAAATATTATTTTCAGTATGGTCATTGACTAAAATATATCATCTCGTATAGAGACTCATGACATAAGTGAAAAATCATGTTAAAAGAGGTATTATAACGAAAAATGGACCAAAACATATCATTTTAAAGAGAATATTGTAAGACTCACCTTAATTGGATTTAAAATGAATTTTATATTTTAAAAAATATAGTCATTTTTGAAGAATAGGAAAAAAAAACTTTTGTCAGCGGACTTCTTAACAAACCACCCTTAAAATGATTTTTACAGTTGAACTTCTTAAAGAGCTGCTCTTAAACTAATTTTTATGGATAGTTTTCATAAGGAAACCATATAAAAATCGATTCACGCAGACTTATTAAGTGATCCACCCATGAAAATGGGTGCATCACTAAAAACATAAAAAAATCATAACTCTTTCAGATGAAGTTGGGTAATAACAAACTTTATATGAAAATTGTAGCTCTCGATCACATCTAGAACTTTGTAGTAGAATGTTTTTTTATTTGAGATCGTTTACAAAATATTATATGTTTCAATATGAACTTTTGAGTTTTTCAAATGAGCTCGGATGGAGATATGCTATATATCAAAGTTGTATAACTCGACACAATCTGCAAGTCTATAGATGATGAATTTTTCATTTAAGATTATTTAGAGTGTAAAATATCTCTCTTAGTCTCTCTCGAACTGTCCCGTATGTCCCCTTCAACAAAGCTGCTTTCTCTCCGCCCCCTCTTCCTCCTCTCCGACAGTAGGTGGCTGGCAAAGGGTGGGAGAGGGGTTCGGCCTTGCTCCTCTAGTAGTAGTAGTCTAGTAGGTTTAGTTGGGTTCTTTCATTTGTCTGGGTTATTCTATTAGCTTTTACCCTTGGGTTCTTGAGGTGGTCATCGACGTTTGTGTTATGGGGCTTGTTGTTGGATTTGCTCATGCCAGCAAGCCTCAGAGTTCAGTGACAATGGTGTCCCACCTGCTAGATGGGATGCTTCCACGTCTGCACAAGGAGAAGTGGGGTCGGCCTTCACCAACATCTCTGGCAAGCTTGTTCCAAGGGTGGAGGCCTTCTTCATGAGCGCCGGCGATTGTTCTTCATGTGGCGGCTAATGCTATTGAGTCAAGCCAAGCTTTCCTCAACCTCCCATGCATGGAGGCCCCTTTCAGGTATGGTCTTCGGTTTCTAATGCAATATTCTATGCTTCGCCGATGCTATGGATTTGAGCTAGCTAAATCTTTGAAACTGCTGTTGTTGCCTCCTTTGGCATATGATTTGTTGAAAATCTACTGTGGTGTGGCTGAAAGTTTGATTTGTATACCATCGCTTGAACATCCAAATGTGTAAGGCCCTTTTTGGATTGTTTGGTGGTTGAATCATAATTATGCAGCTAAGTTAGTTTCAAACTATGCCGGATTCAAGCTCTAGGACTTCATTGTTGATGCTACAAACAGTTGAAGGACTCCATTACTTCTTATCAACTCTTTCTAAATCTTTTTCTACAAAATGTAGCTCAAATCGCACAAGAAAAATAATGGAAGGGGTGGTGATTTTACATCAGACTATCCACGAGTTGCACAAGAAAATTATGAATGGGGTTATTTTCAAAAAAAAAGTTTTGAAAAGGCTTATGATAAAGTCAAATGGCCATTCCTCCAACAAACACTACACATGAAGGGATTTTCTCAGTAGTGGTGTCATCGGATTTCTAAAAAGATTTGAAGGGGGAAGTGTCTGTCTAAAAAGTCAATGATGACTTGGGTAATAATTTTCAAACACACGAAGGCCTGCGACAAGGGGATCCAATGTCGCCTATACTTTTCAATATTGTGGTTGATATGTTAGAGGTTCTCATTGAGAGAACTAAAGGCGATGGTCAAATTAGAGGAGTCATTCCACATTTAGTGGAGGATGGTTTGTCCATTCTACAATATGCTGATGATACAATAATTTTTCTAGATCATGACCTTGAACATGCCAAAAACATGAAGGCCATCATGTGTGTGTTCGAACAACTCTCAGGGCTGAAAATAAACTTTCATAAAAGTGGTTTTTTTGCTTTGGAAAAGCCAAGGAAGTAGAGGATCAATATAGACAACTATTTGGTTATAATTCTAGATCTTTCCCCTTTAGATATCTTGGTATTCCCATTCATTATCGAAAACTCCAGAATGTTGATTGGAAAGGAGTTGAAGATAGATTTGAGAGGAAACTTAGAACATGGAAGGGCAAAAACATATCATACGTGGGAGATTGGTCCTTCTAAACTCAGGTCTTTCGAGCCTTCCCCTGTTTATGTTATCCTTCTTTGAACGTTCACGAGGTGTGCTTAAAAGATTGGATTACTTTAGGTCACGTTTTTTTTTGGAGTAATGATGATTGGAAAAGAAAATATAGACTAACTAAGTGGGAAAACATATGCCGGCCATAAAATCAAGGTGGACTAGGTGTCCCTAACCCTGATATCAAAAATAGCTGCTTATTATGCAAATGGCTTTTCCAGTTGCTTAATGGTGAAGGTGTATGGCAAGAACTTTTGCGTAATAAATACTTCAAGGGTAAACCTCTCTCTAGTATGTCCAGCAAGATATGTATTTCTTAGTTCTGGGCCGGTTTAATGAAAGTCAAAGACCAATTTCTTACGTTTGGGTCTTTTACATGTGGCAATGGGACAGACATAAGATTTTGGAAAGACACGTGGTTGGGATTGCGTGCTTTCAAATATCAATACCCTACTTTATATAATGTGGCTCGAAAGAAGCAGTCTGCTGTGGCAGAGGTTATGAGCACAACCCGCTAAATATCTCTTTTAGGAGAGCCATTGTTGGCCAAAAGCTAATCGAGTGGAACGATTTGATCCTCAGACTAGCTAATATAACTCTAGCTAATGAAGCGGACTACTTTGTATGGTCGCTCCATAAGAATGGCCAATTTTCAATCCAATCTATGTATATCGCGAACATGAACTCTAATGTTCGGATCCAAAAGAGAATTCTATGGGACTTAAAGATTCCACTAAAGATCAAGGTCTTTTTGTGGTTTATTCACAAGAAAGTACTTACCTTTCTTTGTGGCATTCAAAGAAAGGTCTTTTTGTGGCTAAAAGAAAATTTTTCGAGGGTGGGGGGCACAAGAGACAATCCAACATCTTTTCTTTGAATGCCATGTTGCTCAGTTTGTTTGGAGATGTGTTTTTTTTGCTTTTAATATCCCTCCACCCCGTAACTTCAAAAATATTTTTGGTAATTGCCTTAGAGGGGTATCTAGGACTATTAAAAAGATGATTCTAATTGGAGCTAGTGTTGTATGTTGATCAATTTGGTATTTGTTGTCATGATAATGTTTTTAATGGTAAACAATTATCTAACCCTATGCAGGTTATCTTCATGTCTTCCTATTGGCTCCACTTTTGGTCGACGATGCTACCACAGGAGGAGTATGATACTATGTGCAATGGTGCTATGCTCTTGGTATCGACAGCCGAGGGTCTCTTATTGAACTATGGGTGGCGTAGTTCAATTAGAATTGCTAGCTAAAAAATCATGTGGTTTAATGCTAGTCAATACTAAAGGGGAGTTGGCGAATTGTCCCATCACCTTATTTCCCATTTTGATTTATTTTTATCTTTACCTTTTTCTATTAAACTTTAGACTCCATCACCTCCTCCCCCACCCCATCCTCACCACGCGCTCCCCCACCCACCCATGCGTCCCCAACTGAGATGACTGCAATGGAGACGGTGACCCAACGGTACAGGTAGCGAATCCAACCGCTAGAGGGCCACGGGCGGTGGATTCGATCGCGAGAGATGCGTGGCCGGCAGATCCGGTAGCCGGACATCCACGGGAAGCCAGAGGGGCGCAGACAGCGGATTCGGCGTGGGGAGAGTGTGGGCTTCGATGGCAGGAGTGGTGGTCGCGTGCGTGGGCTTTGGCTCGGGCGTGGGCTTCGGCGGGCGGCAATGACAGCGGCCGCGATGGTTGCACGCGCTAGCTTCAGGACGGGCGTGGGCTTCGGCCGGCGGCGACGATGACGGCCATGGTGGTCGTGGCAACGTCTGCAGTGAGTTCCATAGCTTGGGCCTTGGCTGCAGTGAAATCGGCTCCCTCCCTCGCCAACGGCAGCTTGATAACGACAACGGAGACACCTACAATTAGGGATTTGGGACAATGATTTTTAATTTGTGATTCTCTGTGGACTATTTTCGACCTGGATTTTCAAACAAAAATTTTGATTGAAAAATTATTTTCGTTGGCGGGTATCTTAGCATTCCTAGCTTGGCCGCTAGCGAAAATCGATTTTCGCTGACGGCCGATAGCTCTCAGCACAAATGTATTATTTTCACTGGCCTTAGGCTGCTGGTTTCACAACTGGTTGTTAGCGAAAACCCATTTTGGCTGTCAGCGAAAACTATTTTTATAGTGAATCCTGCATTTTTTTTCTATTTTGGGGTCTGAAATATTGGTTGTATGATGAGTGCATGTAGGCAGGAGCCATAGAAGTTTCAGGTGTCCTATTCTGCATCCCTTAGACTGAAGAAAATGCTTAGATTCCTATATACTTCCATCGTTTCAATTTAAGTGCAGTCATGGGTTTTCTTGTCCAACGTTTGACCGTCCGTCTTTTTAAAAAATATATAAAAAAATTGAAAAATAGTCACACATAAAATATTATTTATGTTTTATCATCTAATAACAATAAAAATAGTAATCATTAATTTTTTCAAATAAGACGGACAGTCAAACGTTGAACATAAACAGTATAAAAGTGCATTCTTTTTTGACAGGGTAGTACATGTATTCAGAATGAATTACGCCTATATTATCAAGTTCAATTGAAAGTTAATTGAGCAAATCGACCATTAATTTATGCAAAAACGGGTCTTAGTAGTACACAACTGATCGATAGTAGGATGCACGCATATTAAATATATATATATATATATATATATATATATATATATATATATATATATATATATATATATATATATATATATATATATATATATAGGGTGAGACTATTCTACACCCGGGGTGTAGAATAATTCTATACCCCCTCCCCAAGAGCCCAACCCACCTCCCCCTCCTTTTATTGGGCTCAAAACCCACCTCCCACCCCAGTCAAAGGAATGTCAAATCGCGGCCACGTCGGTCAAACCCGTGTGCTAACTTCCTCCCACGTCCACCTATTTGTTGTCCTTGTCTCGTACGAACGGTGCAGTAACATGACGACCACCATGCAGTAACGTTGTACCTTACTTGCAGTAACACTAATAAAATATAGTTAAAATATAGTCATGACGGATCTAATTTTGTAGAGCTTTTTTTTTAAAGCATTACGGTGCAAACGGTTCAAAAATATAATATGTGGTGTGAGAGATATTATTGTTTAAAGATGTGAATTCAAAAGATATCACTTGCACTTATATTTTACTAGTTCAAAGTGGGTGGTAGGTCCTGTACCTGTGTTTAGTTGTTACCACCTGTTATTGCAGTAACGCTATTAAGAAATTACAGTAACATGCACTGTTAGTAACGTCATGATGGAATGGTAGTAACACACAATAAAAAGTAGTAACGATAATGATTTAGTATTACTACTTATGGAGAGATAAATTTCAAAAGACCAATCTTCGAGAAGAAATAATAGTAACACACTCGATTACTGTAAAAGCACATAAACTGTTAAAACTCTACAGGACACAAAGTTTCATAGTTGTAAGAAGCTAAGTAGAAGAGAAATATATATGTTATTACAAAACTCATAACAAGTTACTATATGTTTTAGTAGTAACATTATCGTATAAGTATAGTAACACGTCACATTACTGCAAAACATATAGGATGTTACTGCACTTTTGATAGTAACATCGTGGTGAAATTGTAGTAAACTAGGAATCGAAACAAAAATATATGAGTTAAAAGTCTACATGCTAACCATATATTTGTTACTGCACAAAAATGTAAGTGTTACTGCATGGCAGATACACGTTACCACAAGTGTATGCAGTAACACTATTCAAGAATTGCAGTAAGACGCTTTGTTACTGCAAAACTTATAATATTTACCACACTTTCATAATAATGTTATGATGGGATTGTAGTAATGTACAATAGATAGTAATAACACTTGTGGAGAGTTAAATTTCAAAAGACCAATCTTTGAAGATTCTCTCTACTCTTGCCCCATAAGTAAACCAAGCCAATTCATCTCTCTCTCCATGTCACTGCACCTTTTTTTCTTACTATACATATTCTTGCAATAACGTTATCAAGTAATCGTAGTAACACACTATGTTACAATGAAACTTATAATCGTTACTATATCTTGTAGTAACGATATTATATGATTGCAGTAATGCATAGCAGATCAGCAATAATACTTATGATATAGTATTACTGCTCGTGGAGAGCCAAATTTTTAAAAAACCAATCTTTGAAGGGTAATATCTCTCACATCATGTACTACTTTTAAAAACCATTTGCACCATGATGTTAGAAAAAAGTGCTTATCAAAAGTAGATCCGTCATGATTATATTATGACTACATTTCAATATTGTTACAGCAAGTAAGACATGGTGTTACTGCACGAAGAACATCGCGTTTACTACGTTGTTTTGAGACGAGAGCTGAGAAAATTGGAGGTGGTGGGGAAAGTGAAGGGCAGGTTTGACCGAGATGGGGGAGCTTTGACCGAGGTGTGGGGTGGGTTTTGCCCCCTGGAGTGAGGGTAGGTGGGTTGGAGGGAGGGGGATATAGAATAGTTATTCTATACCCGGATGTAGAATAGTTTATATATATATATATATATATATTCTCTCTTTTATCTGTGTGATGCACGAAACAACGCTAAGGTAGGAATGAAACAGGCAAAAGCACGAGGTAAAAGGAGTGACAGAGCATTTGATTATAAGTTTGGTTAGGAACTTAATTAGGATGATGTGGTGGTAGTGGATGATGGGCACAACTCTCGAGGATATAACAAGTGTACTATATACCGCTATAAACTGGATAATGTGGCACACTTGTAGACAAAAGACAAACATTAGGACATGATTTTTTTACTTCTATACGTCCACATGTATGAACCCACTCTTAAATATGATGTGTCTTCGATAGGAAATTAACTAATTGTGCTGCTTGATGACCTGGTCAGCTAATTTTAAATTAAGATATAGACAGCGATCCGGATACCATCGCATTTCCTTGCAAAAGGAGATAATAGTAATCACCTGAAGTTCTCTATACCCTGCAATTCCCAAGATAACACGCATATATTTTATGACTAGCGACTTCATCGTTGATGATTACCTATTTAACCAATAAACATGTACTTGCGTCTCAACCCGTGAAAATAGAGTATTAACTAGCTGAACTTCAGGTATAGTGAACTTAATCACTAATACATTATATCTGGTTTTCCATTGTGTGCATTGCTTTGTTTAGCGGCATGCATATGCATGAATTCTTCAAATTAAAGGCAAAATTAAATAGTACAAACTCGTTATTGAGGAAAACCTTTTGTCGATTTGTGTGTAGATGACTTTTGTTTCTAAACTACTCCTCCATCCACAATAGTTACACCTATTTGATATTTTATTTTTTCCAAATGAGTTCCTATTTATAATCTCTATGCATCGAAGATTTAAATGGATGTAAATTAAATGTTTTATCAGAATTCAAAGAGTCATCTTAATACTCATTGACTACTCCTTCATCCACAATAGTTACACCTATTTGATATTTTATTTTTCCAAATTAGTTCCTATTTATAATCTCTATGCATCGAAGATTTAAATGGATGTAAATTAAATGTTTTATCAGAATCCAAAGAGTCATCTTAATACTCATTGGTTGCATGCGTAGATACACTTCTTGGATCTTTGTTATATTCAAGATGAGTTAATTTCTTCTTGATCTTAGGGACAAAAGTAACAAGTGTAACTCCTATGGAAGGAGGTAGTAATTAAAAAAACTGTCCATGGTGTTTCAAAAGGTGTGAAGCATGCTTGGTAATGTTTAGAATACATGAATTTTGTAGGAAATTTACAAAAGAAGACATTAGTAATTGAAAGTAGGACTCATATGCTGAAAAGCATGTTAAGCAACTAAAGGTGCATATATCTCAAATTTCATAATCTGAGCGCAGATTGTTGCATACTTAAATTGCGGCACTTGTCTTTCTTTACGTCATGTATATATGATCTGATAAAATTTCTTGATAGATAGAAGTGTTGTTTCGCTCATCCATGTGAGAGGATTTAGTTGATCGAAATAATATTTCATATCGTTCAAAAATTGCTGGTTGCAGCTGATTAACTACGTACTGGTGGCGTATGTTGCTGTCCTAATGTCGTACGTTTACTACTACTTCCTGCGTTTCATAATGTAAGTCATTTTAGCATTTCTCATATTCATATTAATGTTAATGAATCCAGATAGATAGATATGTCTAGATTCATTAACATTAATATGAATGTGGGAAATGCTAAAATGACTTATATTGTGAAACGGGGGGAGTAGTATATATGTATGCATTAATATTGACTGGAAAGCTCCCAAACTTTGATGAGTTCAATGAACACAGGCGTCTCGTGCCTACAGTTTAAATAAGCAAAAGAGTTACCTTACTCTGTAACACTACTATAAACATGTATAAGTTGAAAATAACACGTGAGAATAGGCCAGCGTGTCAGTGACACGCATAGCTAGATCTTATGGTATCTAAAAAATCTCTCGCAAGTTTTTTGGGTTAAAAACTTTCAAATGTAACTATATAGTATAATTGAAGTGTAATTACATTGTAACTACACTGTAACTACTATGTAACTACACTGTAACTATGATATAACTTATTAAAACTTGCATTTAACAATGCTTTGGTTAGATAGCACTAGGATCTTACATATGACACGTGTGAAAAATTTCATTCTAGCAATTTTTTCCCTTCATGCACGAATCTAAAAGTTTTGGGGGCAAAAAAAAAAACTCATGAAAGTTTTCTAGCAAATCGTATGTATATTTTCATGTGTCGCAAACATGTACTCCCTCCGTTTCAGATTATAAGTTGTTCTGGCGTTGGTAAAAGTCAAACTGTTTTAAGTTTGATCAAGTTTATAGAAAAAAGTAGTAACATTTTAACCCCTAGACAAATATATTATAAAAATATATTCAATTATATAGATTTAATGGAACTAATTTTGTGTTATAAATATTATTATATTTGTTAATTTACAAACTTGATTCATTCAACTTAGAGTAGTTTGATATTGATTAAAGACAAAACGATTTATAATCTGAAACGGAGGGAGGGAGTATAAGTTTAATTCATCTGATCGTTACAGAGTATATATGCATGGTAAACTGATTTTAAGTGCCCTTAAAATTTTAATAAACCCCTCGGAACTGAATACTTCTCAATTCGCTGCCCATTTTGTTTGAATGTTTAGACTCTCGCGACATTTGGCTGTCGATAAAAACCTATATATAGCCACATACTTGGTCATCGTCGTGTTCGTCTTACGTAATCACAGTCAAGCTTATGCCGCTATATATATATTACCCTCATTCATGGATTAAACGAAATACGGCAGGCAGCATATGCAATAGGCTACTAGTCTGTTGGAGGATCTTCTAGCAGTTACGGATTCTCCCAGATGCTCTAAACAGTTAATGCCACTCAAATTTTGAGATTCTATGTCTAGGAGATAATCTACTATATACCACTAAGTTTGTACGAGTTCAACAATTTACTATCAACATTGTCTCTTTCTATAATATACCTGTGACTTTATCAATTGTTGTACAATACGCCATTTGGTTGGGCCTTCTTTTCAAAAATACCCAAAATACCTCATGGACATACAAGGTTAACAATTGATTTATCTCATTAGAAGTTTCAAAAAATATGAAAACTTTTATGTGTCCTTCTTACCCAACGTGGAAATTTGTATAGAAGTTTCAAGATTTGTATATTTCTATCTTTTAAAAAGAATAAAACTTATATGCTATATGCTATGTAAAATACTTTTTATTATTGTTTTTAATGTAAATCATCTTTCATAGACTGCATAAGTTATTTATGTGCTATTACCTCTTATGGCTGTGTTCGCAAATGCTGGTTCCCATCGCAAACGGTACGCACGGAAAACAGAGCTGTCTATTAGCACGTAAATATCTTTTTTCAAAAATGGATCAATATGATTTTTTTAAGCAACTTTCGTATAGAAGCTTTTTTGAAAAAAAACGCACCGTTTAACAGTTTGAAAAACGTGCGCATGGAAAACGAAGCAATGGAGTTGGGATCTTGGAGTTCCGAACACACCCTATATAAGCAAATTCTCTTTCATTTACCACATAAAAATAAATTTTAAAAAACTAAATATACCAAAAAAAAAACTTGAACCTTGTATACAAACTTTCATGTTATGTAAGAAGGCCACATAAAAATTTTCATATTTTTTTAAAACTTCAAACAAGATAAATCAATTATTAATTTTATATATCTTTAAGGGTATTTTGGGTATTTTTAAAAGGAAGGTTCAACCCAATGGCGTATTATAAAACAATTATCAATTCACCAATATATTATAGAAAGAGACAATGTCGATGGTAAATCGTTGATTTCGAACAAACTCTGTAGTATAGAATAGATTCTCTCTATATATATATAGCTATAGAATACAAAAGATATACATCCAAAAGCTGAGAAATCTAGTTTTTTTTCAAATTTTCATAAAATGGCTCACAACAAATTACTTCCTAAAGTGTTAAACTAACTCTAAATACGACCTATACCTTTCGTACCGTAAGTGTCATCTCAGCGTGGACATATTATAATCTGACACATTGTCGATCCTGAGGAGAGAGACGTCGAGGACGACGACTCGCCCGCGCGCGTAGTAATTAGCTATACTAATTAACAGCTAGGGCCTACCTAAGCTGCGCACTAACCACGGAATTAAGAAAAGTAAACCGGTCTGGTCGGCATAAGTATACATTAACTGGCTTGGGCTTTCAGTCCCGGCCAATCAGACAGCGATACGGCGGCCAATGGCAAGTGAGGCTTTCGGGATGGATGAGTAGCAGTAGTGGGAGGCCACACCGATGGCCGCAAGGTTGGAGCCAGGGAGACGTTCGAACGATGGCCAACCTGATTAGAGAGCTGTGACCTCCATGATTAATTAGTTAGGGTTAGACTCCCCAGAACCAGCCTGTCCGAAAAGCTAATTTAAGGCACTGCCTGTTGGGTGGCTGGACCAGGCAGGCGCTGCATACCCGGCACGACAAACCTCGCAGGCAACAACTCCAGTTTTCTGCTCTTGGATGCCCACAAGAAGTTAAGCATCTATCATAGCATCCATGCCGGATAGAGTTAGCTACGTACTACTACTTCTAGCACTGTGTCGATTGATGGATGGATCATTAACCTTTCTTCCAAGGGACCAGCAGCTAGCCAGACGCCAGTTCCTTCTTCCTGGAATATCCCTGCCAAAGCATGAGCTGCTGTGCTGCTAGTCACTTTCATGCCGGCCGGCCTGCTGTTATGATTAGTACCAAGCGGTTTTTGGTTGGTTATACCGACACACACACACACACCATATATGTAAATCCATGCAGGGTGTTGTAAGGATGGAGGAGGCACAATTATGTCGTTAGGCCTTGTCACTTTCATGCATCCTCTTGAAGACTATTATTCTGGTGTAAGGTTAATCATGCATGCATATACTATATCCAAATTAGGATGAAATATATAGCAAGGAAACTAGGGATCTCTTACGAGGAAAACATATAGGAAATCATTGTTGCGGTGTGTGCAGGTGGACTTAGACCTCATGTTCGGCCTTTCTATGACAATCACTTCCTTCTGACGCTGCTAGTCTTATTAGAAATGCACAAGAACTGATCCATTCATTACTTATCATTGTGGACATATATGTACTTGTACTTAATCGTCACTGACACGACGGATATATGTACTTGTTGCGCGCTAGCTGTGATTACCGAAGAAGACGGCCAACAGTTGGAAACATTGCAGGTCACATCGTGCCCAAAACACCGAGTCAACACAGCATCTCTGAAGGAACCACACAACTTGAGATGATGTGATATTTGAGAGCAACGTACAAGTACACACAATTGAGAATTGAGATTACGCATCTGGTGACACACACATATAACTTGAGACATGTGATGATTGGGAACAACTTTTGATCACTACTCATCCATATATACGAAACAATTTTTGTGGGGAGCGCACAAATCCAAGAGGGGGAGATGAAAAGGAGTAGCTAGCTAGCTAGTCTAGTTAGATGCCCTAGAATCAAGCAGCTGAGAAGTTGGTGGTTGACATGAGAAGTGCCTTGCCTCCCTCCTCCCTTGCTTTGTTCGTTCGGCGTCTCTCTCTCCGCATTTTCTGTGTCTGGTGAGGGGTAGTAGCGGTGGTGGTGGTGGCGTCCCTCTCCTCCTCCCTCCCACCTATCATTATTCTAATCAAGCGGCAAAGTGGAGAAAAGAATTGGCCAGACCAAGCCAGGCAGGGTGCCGTCTTTCTTTCCCATCTTTTCCCCTCTTCCCTCTCTCATCGCGCAGCACAACACACACCACCACACCACACCAGTAGTAGAGCACCATGCATCCTCCTTAGCTTTCCTCCCCTTCCATCCTCCTCTCCCCCTTTGCTTTCCTCGCGACTGTTCCATCTCGTAGGTTTCGTCTCTTCGTCGGCCCCTTCCTTCCCACTTGAGACTTGAGAGAGATTTGTTCCTAGATAAGATAGAGGCCAAATAAAAAAGATCTTGGAGGAAAAAGAAAGCAAGTGAGTGGAGTGAAAGAGAGAGAGGAAGAGCAAGAGGGATAACCTAGCTAATTGATTGCTAGCTTGCAAGGATGGATCCGGTCACGGCATCAATACACGGTCACCATCTTCCTCCACCGTTCAACACCCGCGACTTCCATCACCATCTCCAGCAGCAGCAGCACCAGCTGCATCTCAAGACCGAGGACGACCAAGGCGGCGGCACTCCGGGTGTCTTCGGCAGCCGCGGCACCAAGCGCGACCACGACGACGACGAGAACAGTGGCAACGGCCATGGAAGCGGTGGTGACGGCGGTGACCTCGCGCTGGTACCCCCCTCGGGTGGCGGACCGGACGGCGCCGGGAGCGAGAGCGCCACGCGCCGCCCGAGGGGACGCCCGGCGGGGTCCAAGAACAAGCCGAAGCCACCGATCATCATCACCAGGGACAGCGCCAACACGCTCCGGACGCACGTCATGGAGGTGGCCGGCGGCTGCGACATCTCCGAGAGCATCACCACGTTCGCGCGACGCCGGCAGCGCGGGGTTTGCGTGCTCAGCGGCGCTGGCACCGTCACTAACGTCACGCTGCGGCAGCCCGCATCGCAGGGAGCGGTCGTTGCGCTCCACGGCCGGTTCGAGATACTCTCCCTCTCCGGCTCCTTCCTCCCGCCGCCCGCCCCGCCGGAGGCCACGGGGCTCACCGTCTACCTGGCCGGAGGCCAGGGCCAGGTCGTGGGCGGCAGCGTCGTCGGCGCGCTGACCGCGGCTGGGCCTGTGGTGATAATGGCGGCGTCTTTTGCGAACGCGGTGTACGAGCGGCTGCCGTTGGAGGACGACGAGCTACTGGCGGCTCAAGGGCAAGCCGACAGCGCTGGGTTGCTCGCCGCGGGGCAGCAAGCGGCGCAGCTCGCCGGCGGGGCCGTCGATCCAAGCCTCTTCCAAGGACTACCACCAAACCTACTCGGAAACGTGCAGCTGCCGCCGGAAGCCGCCTACGGATGGAACCCTGGCGCCGGCGGTGGCCGCCCGGCGCCGTTCTGAGATGGATCGATTCCGCAACAGCAACGCAGCATAGAAAGGTTAAGTGCTTTAATTAGCTTTCTCTTCACTTGGAGTTGGAGACTACTCTTTCTTGGAGGATTTCCGTGGGAATTATGCATGTGATTTCAGGTGTTATTAATCGTTATTATGTCCGCGTCGGGGATTAATTGTTTCGTGATATGTAGCTCTCTCTCTCTCTCTCTCTCTCTGTCTCTGTCGTTTTTTTCGGCTATTTCTTGTGTCTTCCTCTTAACTGATCTCGCTGTTGACTCGAGAAGCTTGTACTACCTTATATTGATCTTTCTTTCAGCTCTGTAGCTTAATTATATTCGTTTCGAGCTAGTTGTTTGTAGCTTTGGCCGTTAAAAAGACTGCCACATTGTTCCCTTGATCGACAGATCGATCAACTAACAATTGATGAGGAGTGAGAGAGAAACAAAGGAAGGAAGGGGGGAGACAGGATAAAATGATGAGAGAAGGGGAACATATGGAAAGATGCGTGTACTTTTACCCGGGCCTGCAGAGAGCAAATTTCTCTTACTTCCAAGCCTTGGAAGTGAAGGTTTGATCGGTACGAGAAGTGCCTGTGCCCTGACTGACACCATCACCACGGCCACCAGCCAGCCACCACCATCATCATCGCATGCTCCAATTCCTGCCATTTCTTCTTCCCACACTCCCATGGATACTGACTCCGAGAATAACTGAAACACTGGCCAATTGCCACCATTATGTTCTACAGGCCAAGTCGTAGCATCATTAGCACACGTACATTACGCATTGTATCTCTTAATTTATACCGTTGCTAGCTGCTGTTCTCTGCTACTACATCTCGCTGCTTCACTGTATTCATTCACACACTACTACACTGCTACTAAAATAGTCACCGCCAAGTCAAATGGTGATGCCAATCAGGGCCATGCCCAATAACTAGCCCATGCGTGAGAGAGCTGAGAGCCTGAGACTGGAACAAATATTTTATTTGTGCTCTCTAGCTTGCTTCTGGGTCTCCTTGTTGGGATAGCTATGAACGAGAGATCAGCACGTTGCAAAGAGAGGGTCATGGAGTGGTAGTCGTACCTTTTCGAGGCAAACTGCCAGATCTTAATGATTCTGCAACGCCAACACAAAGAAGCACACGAGGTGTTAGATCTGGCTCTATTTGATGCCAGGCTATATCATGTTGTTCGCCTGCTGCGTCTGGTTAATATCTAAGATGAAGACTGTTGGGTGTGTTTTCCTGTTTCATGCCTTTTCTCACCGTAGTTTGCTATTTCAATTAATTTCACCGACTAGCTTGACGAGCTGTACAATTAACATTTCGATGCATGATAGTAATGATTAATGAATGCTATTAATTATCATTTATTCTTCCAGTGCTCTTTAGAGTGCTGATTTTACAATCCTTGAGAGGTATATTGTGTGTTACTTTCACAACGTAAGACTTTCTAGCATTGCCCACATTCATTTAGATGTTAATGAATCTAGACATATGTATGTGTTTAGATTCATTAACATCTATATGTATGTGTGCAATACTAGAAAGTCTTACATTATGAAACGGAAGGAGTACATTAACTTTCTTTGTCTTTTTTTTAAAAAAAAATATTGTTTCCATGGTTCTGTGCACTTCCAAAAATCTATTTCTCACTGAAAAGGTAAGATATAATAAGAGAAATAATGTCAAATGTTTTACTGACCAAGGCCATATAATGTAATCATATCCAGTTTCAAGCTAGCGTCGTTGCAAGACCCCATCTAGTCATAATATTTGACGTTTAGGATAAAAAGTAGTCAAAAATTTTGAAATCAAACTTTGGTAGTCAATTTTGTGTCAAATAAGAACATAAAACAATAATTTTATGATATTATAATTATTCTTTTCCACGCAAATCTATACATACCACATATTCCTTTAAAACTAAGTATTTGAGAAGCTTTTGATGTTCAAAGTTATAAAATATAATCAAATCTTGTCTTAAGCATAAAATATTAAGTAACGTTTAAAAAAGTAATGAACTTTTTAAATATGCGTCCTTCGGTGAACTACTTGTTGAAATATTCTTGAGTAATTAACTTCATATGTGAACCTGTACACCACTATCTAGACTAGAAAAGAGGTGCAATTACAGTTCTTTCTAAGTCAAAATTGGCTAGTCTGGACAAAAGAAAACCTATACCTTAGTTATGTGTGTGTACAATCTGCATGTTAGTATATTCAATCATATTTTTCTACTATTTTTTTTGCTATGTTGTATCTATAATTGACGGATTTTTATTCAATTACAAGATTCCGGGATTTTCTTGGCGCCACCTGATTTTTTCGTCGGTCAAAAAATAGCCGTCAAGGTTACATTTATTGGCTTTTCAAAAGTTTGATATCCTTCATAGTTTTCTTGGCGGTTAGACCTTCAATAAAACTTTCCCTCACGGTTAGCAGCCAAGAAATTTGGATTTCCCTATCACTCTAGACTTGGCGTTCGGCCATCAAAATATATTGCCTTGGCAGTTTTTGGCCGCCAAGAAAATTCTGGATTCTTGTAGTAGTTACCTTTTCGTTAAATCGTGAATACAGATAAATATATGATTTTAATATTAAATTTTCTAGTTTAAAGGTCCATATATCCCTAAACTTTGGATAGGAGTTCGTCTAAGCTAGCACACTAAAACATTAAAACCACACACCCAACCACCTAAACTTTTCAAAACCATTTATATTGCTCCCTAAGGTGGTTTTGTGTATTTGGAAGTTTGCATGCTGAGAGGTTTTAAATTATTAATATAGCATGTTTACATATCATCAATCACTGGTCACTCATTTATACTCTATTGTAATATCATACAAGTATGTATTGACATTCCTTTGTAAGTGAGAGCAAAAAATAGAGTAAAAATGAAACATTTAGATGGAGATTTTAGCATATATGTCCAATTCATATGTCACTTAGTCAAACCCACCCAACATAAATGCAAATTAGGTAAAGATCACTTTGTGAAAACCACCTTATAGAGTAATATGAACGATATTGTACAATTTAAGGTGTATATATAAAGTTCAGTCTGCTAGATGGACTTCCAATCAAAGTTTAGGAGGGTATTTAGAATTTTTCTTTTATATATATATTCTGCATTAGAAATAATCTCCTGAATATTGTGTTGTACGTATTGAAGAATATACTAGAATTTCTGTGTAGGTAGTTAATTAACTAATTGCACGACTATTTATATAATTGTCTATGTGCCATATATATGACAAAAGTGTTTTTTATGTGTGTTGTATGACAAAAGTATGTTTTCAGTTATTTTAAAAAAAAAGTGTAGTTGTTACTAGCCAGATGTTCATATTTTTGTCCACTATCTTTGTATGTTCATATTTTTATGATTAATTCCTTCTGTGTACTATCTATGTAAAATTAGGTGTTCATTCACTGTTTTTAATATCCAACGGAAAGATTCCATTTCGATAGTTCCTCAATAATGTGTCCGTACGTGTGTGAACTGGTATTGCAGCTAGCGTGCATTATATAGCAGCATATTTTGTTTAAGAGATCAGGGGTCAACTCTTCGCTTAATTAACACACATGAATACTTGCAGGTGTTCCTAAACTTCTAAATAAAAGTATCTTCACCCTATATGTTTCATGGTATCTACTGGTATAATAACTATTTCAGCAACTAAATAAATAAAGACAGAAGACTTTAGATAACCAACTAGTTTGGTTCATACAACGTACATGCAATTTGTGCAGCCCGTTTTCTCCGATCCCGTGGATGGCTGGGGATGAATAAAATCATTGAACCATTGCTGTCCCCCTCCTTGACAGGGGCATGTGGTTGCCGATCGAAGGAGGGGATTTTCTGGTGGCCAAGAAAGGTTATGGGCATGGTGTGCTCTGGACACATGGCTTCCTCAAATCGGCACAACAAGTAGGCTACAACCTTGTCACGCCCAGAAATTCACTAATAATTTCCGAACTTATTTGTACATACAATCCTCATCCAGAAATCAGCCGAGGTACATAAACAGACAATTTAATATACAAATCCATCTTAATAATAACGTTACATACTTACAAAAGAAAAGAAAACAGCAGCGGAATTAACGGTCTAGCGATGGCTTCAGCTCCACTCCCACAGGCAGCTCAACTGGGGTATAAACCAAACGTCTTCTCCTTCTACATCCTTTTTCTTCAACTGAGGTTGATTGATTATTGCAAGAATGAGCATATGACATACTCAACAAGCCACACAGCAAATATGCAAGTGTACAAGGATACCAAAGGATGGCATAATATAGGCTCATTTGCAAAAGCAGCATTTAGCAAATATTTAAGAATAGTAAAACAGTAGAGTAATCATCAATTTTAATCAACACTGAACAGAACACCCATGCTGCTCAGGCCTAACCATTCTGAACAACCAAACCCGACTGCACAGATCTAACTCCAAACCAGGAGCTAAGCAAATTATTACCAATTATAGCATCAATAATTATTGTGAGAGGTATGAGACTAATCACGAAAAATATTGCTCAACCCGCCCATGACCGCGGGTATGGCTATTCGAATAGTTTTACTCTGGCCAGAGGTGTACCACTGTACCCACAAGACACAGCCTCAACATCATGTCTGCCATGCGTTGCGATACTGGAAAGTACCCGAATAGAGGCTGTGACAATACCCTCTGCACAACACAACTCACCACAGTGCACCAATCCTAGATCATAATCACCCCCTCTATAAATATAACCAGAGGCATGGACTCCCCAGCGACCCTCACCGACTTCTCGCCGCTTCTCAGTCTGGCACCCCGCAATGAATCATGCTATACAAAAGGTAAAGCCGTTGCCCACGCTGGCTTGTGGTTGGTACGGTTAATGTCTCACAACAGTAGCTCGCGAACCGGTCCTTAATTGCCATGAGCACGACCTTCAAAACCATGTGCTCACAACCTACCATTGTCAAGTTTTAATTATCAATTAATTATCATAACACGATTAACCATCGTGAGCTACCATTAAATATATTCATAAATAATAATGTAGTATGATTCATCCCATTAATGAGCTAATGTTTCTAAGCATGGCCAAGCCATTATATATATATATATATATATATATATATATATATATATATATATATATATATATATATATATATATATATATATATATATAATTTAGCTGAACCAAACCAATATATAAGGTTCAAGCTAATCAATTTATTAGCTAAGGTATCAAGGAATAGGGTAATCAATGCAAACTGGCCATAAATGCACAGTTGAAATAAATAGAGAATTTAAATATAGGGTCAACATGCTCAAAGGATTGTGTTTGGGATCTGTGTGACTTGCCTTGCAATAATCGGTCTTCAATTAATCTTCTTGAACACTTCCGACGCACTCACGAACCTTCGCATCGATGGAAACGACAAGCTAACATGCAAAACGAAGAAAAAGACTAATAAAAACCAAATAAACAGTACATAAAAATAAACAAACATGTAAATCATAATTTTAGATGAATTTAGAGACTTGAACGGCCTCATTCTGAGTTCATATGAATTAGCTATAAATTTTACAAGATTCAACTGATTTTAGCCTTATACCGAAAAGGATTCACGATTTATTTTAGAAAAGAAAAGGGCATTATGACATCATTGATGACGTCATCACCGGCGAGAGGCTCGGGACAGCACGGTCACCGGCGATCTAGGTCACGGCGGCGAGAACGGAGGGCACCAACGCGACGAGCACGACGCGAGGAACTCACTGAGGGGCGGCACGACGACGAACGACGACGGCAGACGGCCGGCGACGAGCTCCGAACGGCGGCGAAGTCTGGACGACGACGACGGCGGCTTTCCGGCGACGAGCAGCGGCAACGGAGGGGTTTACGGGCTTCTTCTCGGTGCTGCGATGCCGAGGGAGCTGGCGGCATAGGTCGGGGACGACCGAGGCGACGGCACGGCGCGGATGAAGGCGAAGCAGATCGGCTTGACGTCGGCGATGGCTTCCGGTTGTCTTCGGCTTCGGGGAAGTGGTGGACGGTGTGAAGCTCCTCCTTGCGAACCCGGGAGAGGCGACGGCGCAGGTCGTCGACGGCCGAGGCGGCTGCTAGGGGCGGCTGGAGCGGCTGCCGGCGGTGGACAGAGAAGACGAACGCGGCGACGGCGCTACAAGCGACGGCAGAGAGAGGGAGAGGTGGTGGCCGAAGGAGGAGAGGGAGGGGACTCTATTTATAGTCACGGGAGAGAGTGATCGGGCTTGGAACGCAAGGAATCGCGCCGGGAAAACCTAGGGTTTGGTGGAGAGATAAACTCGAAAACGAATCCAAATTCGCGTCGAATTCAAAGGGATAAAACCGGATTTTTGGGGGAAAAGATAGAGGAGGCTAAGGGAAACAAATACCCTCAACTAATTTTAGGAATGCACGAGAGATAAGGCCGGATTTGGAGGAGAAAATCGACGGCAATGGCGGCATCGGGCTCTGTCTCCAGCCGGCTGGAGGTTGAAGATGCCACTGTAGCGACAGGGAGGAAAACTAGACTTACGGCTGGGCTTCTACTTCTTGGCCCGATTGAAAGAGGGACACAAAGCAGACTTCGACAGAGAGAGGGAGAGGGGCTACAGGCTGAGAGGAGATTGGGCCAAGAAAGAGAGAGGACTTTTCCTGTTTCGGCCCGAAAAGGAAAAGAGGAATTTTAATTACTTTTCCAATTAAATTAATCACTGAAATGATCTTTGAATTGTTAAAAATACTTCTAATGCTCAAATAATTTGAAGAAAAATCCTGAAAATACTTGGACACCCAAGGTACTTAACAAGATTATAATCAGACCATTTAATGATTAATTTAATATGTGGATAATTACTAAAATATTGTTTGTATGATTAAAATTAGGAATAGAGCTCCAAAAAATCCGAGAAAATTCCAGAGAGTATAATTAACCGTGGAGAATTTAATAAAAATAAAATCCATCCATGATTTATATTTAGGAAATTTTATTTCCCACATTTAACTTCACTTGTAAATTAATGAATATTTAATATAAATTCTAATAATAATTTATAAATCCTAAAACGAGTATCAGATGTGACAAACCTGCAAGTCGCTTTCACTATCATTTAGGAAAACCGTGCGGACGGGGGAGTGGTAGCTAGGCCTGTTCAATGTCAGGCCAGGCCCAAGCAAACAAATCAAGCCTAGTCTGAGAGCAGCCTGAATCATGTAAGATCAGAATTTTGCTCTTTTTATTGTTATTACAAATAAAACATATAAAAATACGTAATTACCAACACTGGGGCAGGCTTCAGATCAACGGGCCAAGGCAGCGCTAGCTATCAGAAACCATCGCAGGTGCACCGGTATCTATTGGTCTACACCATTACAAGCAGCTGGCACCTATATATGTGAAAAATAGAACCGGCACCTTTACCTTCGCTCAAGCAAAAAAAAAAAAAAAAAAAAAAGAGCCGATTATTGTAGGATCGAATCACAAGAACTAAGCCAACCAGAGGGGGATGAATGGTTGGTATACCCAAAAACCGAAAACTTTTAGCGGAAATAAAAGTTACCCTCGAAATCGACAGAAGTCGGTCTGACCGAGATTGATCTGCAGGTCTGACCGAGTGGATGCCGCCGGTCTGACCGGTGTTGAATCTCCGGTCTGACCACCGAAGTCGCCTGCCGCGCTTGTCGCCGCCGCCGGTTTGACCGCCCGTATGCCGCCGGTCTGACCACCGGTGAGTTGCCGGTTAGACCGCCGAAACCCGGTGAAACACAAATCGAAGAACTCTTAAAGTAGATGACGACTTTATTGATTCTCTCTGTATTTACAAAGTGCACCAACAGTACTCCTTACAAAAATTTCGACTAAATTCGAAACCCTAACTCAAAACTCAACTCAATTGCTCTCTAAAGCGATACCGAGAAGCCTCACGCTCCCCCTCTATTTATACCCGAGGTAGGCAGCCTAAAGCCACGAACCAAACTCATACTAAGAGTCCTAAACACCTTAGGAAACCCTCTAGTATAAGAAAACTTTACATAACCAATCGTACCAAATTTGGACTCCTTCCAAATTCGACTCCGCATCCTATACGCACATAATACCTCCATCGTATGCCATATGGAATGTCCATCAACCACGTGCATCAACTCTAGCCTAAGTATCCCGGATGATCTCTGACCACCACGGACGTCGTCTTATCCCCAAGCCGACTCCCGGTCCATCACCGCAAATACTCTCCCGAGACATCGAGTCACCTACACATGAAATAAACAAAGAAACCATATTCCAAGACCAAGCTATCTCCAACTTGACTCATTAGTAGCAAACAACAGTATTACATACGTATAGTATCCATCTAGAAGTCATAATCATGAAATAATCACGGATATCCAAACAAACAACCCGAAACCGAAACCAACACAGCGTCGCCCGGTCAGACCGCAGGCTGGCCGATCCGACCGCTCGATCACCGCCGGTCTGACAGGCATACACAGCCCGGTTTGACCGGTCACATAAAATAATAGAATCCTACGATCACCTGTGAATCCAATCATCTCCAAAACCACTTCGTGAATAAATTCCAAATAACAAAACCAATAATCTCCAATGCCCAATTGTTCATCACAGAATAATAATCAAAAACACCTTTGATTTTACAATCTCCTCCTTGATGAACACATTGGCAAACCAGTCAAAAATGTTTTGGTGTTTGGAAAAATAAAAAACACAAGTGGTAAAAAGCACACTTCGTACAAACGTACACATCGTGCTCGAAAATCCAAAAGAAAACTTCTCCCCCTTTTTAAAAGAAAGAAATTCCCAATTGAACCAAAAACATGCTCTTCTCAACAGCTCTTCTCAACAACTCTTCAAAAATTCACCTTGCTTCTCCAAAAATCCAAAAATTTCACATTACTTCTCCCCCTTTTGACAATGATTTCATCAAGCATAGGAATTAAGTTCATTAATGTTCAAGAGCTTAGCATACATATAGCATATCATGTCATGTGTTGCAATAAAAAGAAGATGAATCCATCTATAACAGAACAAGCATGTATTAAAGTAGTATAACCATGAACCAAAGATTTTACAATTAAGCTTGAATCAACAATCAAAATTCATGATTTCATACGATTTATAATACAACATCTTAACAAGCACATAGGTTGAAGAATAAACACTAAACACATATACCTATTGCATTTATCACTCTTTCTCAAATAACCTTTAGCACAAAATAACCAAGAGAATTTTTTTCAATTTTTTCTTTTCTTGAGCCTTTTTGCTCATATTTTTCTCTTTTATTCCGGGTACGTCCCTGTCGTCAAGACTGTTTACAGGGATTCGGCACCCATTATTTTGCTCACATCGAATACGTCCTTGTCGTCAAGACTTTTTCCAAGGATTCGGTATTCATTTTTTTTATATTTTTATTCTCTTTTCGCAATGAGCAATTAAAGCTATTTGAGGAATAACAATTCAATAAAGCATATATATAGAGCATTTATAAATCAAACCATATGCTAGCATCAACATTGCATATTTTCTTAATTCAAGTATAGAAATTAAATGTCATGCATCATCTCCCTTAAAAGCAAAATCTAAATCTCATGAAAAGACTAGAATACATACAAGCTATGCTAGAGACAAATAAACCTTCAAAGTATTGCTAGCATGCACAAGAAAATACCATATGCATAAACAAAGCTCTCTTTACTCAATTTTTCTCATTGTCATATTATTGCTTGATAAAACCATGAGGTACAAACTCCCCCTCAAACCATGCCAATAGGATGAATTATGCCCAATTCACCACGAAGAAAAGCAAAGTGATTAGAATCCAAAGGTTTAGTGAAAATATCAGCAATTTGCAACTTGGTGTCCAAAAACTGCAATTCAACATCTTGCTTCTCAACATGATCCCTCAAAAACTGAAAACGAATATCAATGTGCTTTGTGCGTGAGTGTTGAACAAGATTCTTAGCAATATTGATAGCACTAGTATTATCACAAAAGAGAGGTACTTTCTCAAAAGTAAAACCATAATCTTTCAAAGTAGATAAAAGCCAAAGAATCTGTGAACAACAACTAGCAGCAACAACATATTCAGATTCAGCAGTTGATTGAGCAACACTAGATTGTTTCCTAGAAGACCATGCAATCAATGATGTACCAAGAAAATGACATGTTCCACTAGTACTTTTCCTATCAATTCTACAACCACCAAAATCAGCATCGGAATATCCACTTAAGCATATAGAAGATGAAGTAGAATACCAAAATCCAAACTCAAGTGTATGATTCAAATACCTCATTATTCGCTTGACCGCTTGACGATGTGAAGCACGAGGAGAAGCTTGAAAGCGTGTACACAAACACACAGCAAATTGTATGTCTGGCCTAGAAGCAGTTAGATACAACAAAGATCCAATCATACTTCTATACTCCTTTTGATCAACAGCTTCACCATCTTCATCAGGATCCAACACAGCTGTAGAACCAATTGGTGTTGAAATTGGCTTGCAATTATCCATCTTGAACCGTCTCAAAAGATCCTTTGTGTACTTCGTTTGATGCACAAATGTACCTTGAGGTGTTTGCTTAATTTGCAATCCCAAAAAGTACGATAACTCACCCATCATGCTCATCTCAAATTCCCTGCGCATAGTCTCAGCAAACTCCACAACCAAAACGTGAGTCGAACAACCAAAGATGATATCATCCACATAAATCTGAACAAAAAGTTGATTATCACCTTGCTTAAGAACAAAAAACGTTTTGTCAACCTTTCCCATTGTAAAACCTTTCGCAAGCAAAAAGTTCTTAAGCCTATCATACCATGCCCTAGGAGCTTGTTTCAAACCATACAAAGCTTTAGATAATTTAAAAACATGGTTGGGAAAATCAGGATTTTCAAAACCTGGTGGTTGTTTGACATCAACTTCCTCCTATATAAAACCATTTAGAAAAGCACTTTTCACATCCATTTGATACAATTTAAAACCTTTTGAAGCAGCAAAAGCCAACAAAAGTCTAATTGCCTCAATTCTAGCAACAGGAGCAAAAGTTTCATCAAAATCCAAACCCTCAACTTGAGTAAAACCTTAAGCAACAAGTCTAGCTTTATTTCTCACAATTAAACCATCCTCATTTTGTTTATTTTTGAAAACCCACTTGGTTCCAATAATATTATGTCCAGAAGGTGGTTCAACTAAAATCCAAACTTTGTTTCTCTCAAAATTTTCAAGTTCTTCATGCATGGCATTAATCCATGATTCATCAGTTAATGCATGTGACACATCTTTGGGTTCAAAAGAAGCAAGAAATGCAGAATTTGCACAAACATCATGAGTCGTTACCTTAGACCTTGTAGTCCGCTCACCTATATTACCAATAATTTGTTCCGGCGTATGTCGTCGTTGAATGTGCAAAGGAGCCGCGACTTCTCAAGTTGATCCACGTTCTGTATCAGTACTGGTCGAAGTAGTAATTTCCGGAGGACCATCCTGAACAGCATCAGCAGAACCCTCAGCCGACGAGCCTGGCCGGTTTGACCGCACCTCCTGTGCTGGTCTGACCGGAGGTGTGCCGGCGGTCTGACCGGCCGAGCCGACCTCGTCGTCATCGTTGTCGTCGCTCTCGTCTTCAAAAATACGACCATCCTCCCCATGAACCTGTGACAGTGTACCTGCAATATCGGGTCTAGTACCTAGACTAGCCTTATCAAAAGAAACTTCGCAAGTCTCCACGATTTTGTTAGTCCCCAAAATAAGTACACGATAGCCACGAGTATGTGCGGGGTAACCAAGAAACAATTCATCGGTAGAACGTGCCTCAAACTTATCCAAATTTCCAGATTTCAAGTCAAAGCACTTGCAACCAAAAACACGCAAATGTGAAACTTTGGGTTCATGTCCAAATCGAAGTTCGTAAGAAGTTTTTCCAAGTTTTGATCTCAAGAAAACTCGATTTGAAATATAATAAGCAGTGTTTATCGCCTCAGCCCAAAATTTTCTAGGAGTTTTATACTCATCCAACATCGTTCTAGCCATCTCAACCAAAACACGATTTTTCCTTTCAACAACATCGTTTTGTTGAGGAACACGAGGAGAAGAAAATTCATGTTCAAGACCTCTTTTGTTGCAAAATTGTTCAAAAGAAGCATTTTTAAACTTACCACCATTATCACTTCGAATTCTTTTCAAAGAACAAGGAAATTCAGGATCCAATCGAAGAAACAAACCACGAAAGTGTTGAAAAGCTTCGTCCTTAGTTGCCATAAAGAAAACCCAAAAATATCGAGAAAAATCGTCAACAATAACCAACACATACCACTTTCCTCCAACAGATTGCACTCTAGCTGGACCAACAGTGTCCATGTGTAATAGCTGTCCTGGTGCATCCGTCATCACAGAAACAATAGGAGCATGTGAAGAAGCAACCATCTTAGCATGACGACACGGTGTACAAACCAAATCAAGATCTTTCTTAAGTTTAGGCAAACCACGAACAAGATCCAAACCACTTAACCTAGTGAGATGATCAAAACCAACATATCCAAGTCTACGATGCCAAAACATCACATTTTTATCAAACTTAGCAACCAAACATGTTATCGCAGGTGAAACAGGATTTTCAAAATCAGCTTTAAACACTCTTCCATAGCGAGAAATATTCAACACAGAATCACCACAAGAATCAAAAACTTTACTTCCAGTTTTCTTAAAGTGAACCTCAAAATTTTCATCAACAGTTTGTGAAACTGAAAGCAAATTGTACTTTAAGTCCTCAACCAAAGCTACATTCTTCAATTCAAAATTTTCATTTACCTTTACCAAACCTGTAGCAAGAACGACACTTGTAGAAGCATCACAAAAGCTAATCGATTCAGTCTTGGATGCCTTTTTGAGAGAGGAGAACCAATTTTTATCACCGGTCATGTGCTGCGAACAACCGGAATCCACGATCCACACGTTCTCCTTCCTTGCCACCAAAGCCTACACACAAGCAGAAGTCGAAGCCTCAGTACTGGGGTTAGAAGATAATAAAAATTTAGGAATCCAGTACTGAGACACACGACCAGAAGATCCAATAGGCATATATCCACGTGCAAAATCAATTTTAGAATTTTCAGAAAAATTCCTCCGAGGCCGGTCTGACCGAGGTACAGTGGCCGGTCTGACCGCCTCTGTACCGCCGGTCTAACCGGTGCCCGGTCTGACCACGGGACCCACTGTGGTCTGACCGGTTTTCTCGAGGGAAAACCCGATTTTTGCCACTTTGATTTTGCAAAAGCAATCTCTCTCTCCTTTTTCTATTTATGAGCTAATCTGAAACAAAAACCAACAATATGTCCATCTTTGCCAAAAAAAGAACAAGTATATTTTTCACGATGATTAGACACATTGGTAGCATTAGAAGATTTAGCAACAGAAGCAACAACAGGAGATTTTGCATGCACGACATTGGATTTTGAAGAAGATGCATTCAAGGTAGACATGATACTAGCAGATTTAAACACAGTTTTGTTAGTATCAGGTTTAACCAAAATCTCACCACTTCTAGCACCAGCACCAAACATAACAGGAGGATGTCTAGAATTATGAGCATAAGGATTAAAATCTAAACCACGGTTATGTGTGCTAACCTTTGATTGATCCAAAATCATGTTGAGGTTCTTTTTACCATCAGAAAATCTTAGCAAAGAATTTTTCAAATAAGAAACCTCTTTTTCCAAATTAGCACAATTTTCATAATCTACCATGACACCTTTGCTTTTACGACATTTGGGGCAAGAAAGCGCTTCATTGTTTTTCACAACATCTTCCATATACTCAACACGACCTAAAGCATCTTTCAATTTCAACTTATTCAAATTACATGTTGAGCAATCCAAAACATCAAGAGGTTGTTTTAACTTTTTAGCAGAAATCAAGTTAAACATCAAACTAGCATGAAAAGCAATTTGATATTTTTGCAACAACTTCTTAGTTAAAAACAACTCATCCAAAGTGCGTGTGTGCAAAGCAAAACTAAAAGCAAGAGAAGATCTATTTTTCAAATCATGTGTAGCATTAACATCTCTAATTTTTGAAATCTCATTCATTAAAACCTCACAATTTGAGCAATCATCATCATTAGGAATAAGAGATTTTAATCTAGCAATTTCAGATTTAAGAGATTCAATGATAAATTCCTGTTTTCTATACATCTTCTCACACTTCTTATTTTTTTCACTCAAAATATTAATGGCTTCCTCAAAAGCACTTACCTCATTATCTTCATACTCTGTGTCAGATTCACCACGCGCCATGAAGCAAACATCGGAGATGTTCTTTCCCTTATCATCATCTCCACTTTCACCATCTACATCACTTAGTGGCTCGAAGGCGGCGCAAACTTGTTGAAAAGCCTTCCTGAGATTGTCCAGCTTCCTCCCTTGGGATGAACCCTTCAGCTTGTTGTTGTTGTTGGTCTTCTCACCATCTTTGTCTTCTCTTTTGCCTCTCCCAAGCTTAGGACAATGCGAACGAAGACGATCAATTGAACCACATTCAAAGCAACGATTTGGACCACCTTTTTTCCTGTTCCTGGCATTATTCATAGCTCGAGCAATTTTTTTAGTAACCAAAGCCAAATCCTCCTCCTCGATTTGTTCGAGTTGATCATCGGATGTGGCATTAAAAACAGCAAGAAAAGAAGACTTAGATGAAGAAGCATCAACATCCAAAGAAGAAGAGGAAGAAACCAAAGCACTCGACTTAGAATCAACTTTTCGAGAAAGAACATTCATCTCATGTGTTTTCAATTTAGTGTAAAGCGAATCCAAACTCAAAGTAGACATGTTAATAGACTCCTGAATAGATGTAACTTTCATCTCCCAAATAGACATGTCAAGACCATTCAAAAAGTGATGAGAAATCTCAGATTGTGGATAATTAGCATCATAAGAAGAATCAACAGATCTAAGATCACTCAAAATTTTATTAAACCTAGAAAGATAGTCATCCAAAGCTTCTCCAGGTTTCATCTCAAATTTAATATACTCCTTTTTGAAAAGATCTCGACGAAGTTCTTTAATGTTATTAGTTCCTTGATGAAAATTACTCAAAGCATTCCAAATCTCATGAGCAGTTCGAAGATGAGCAACACGATCATAATCCGAACGAGAAATCCCACTCAAAAGAATATTGCGAGCTTTGCAATTTTGTTCAAATTCAGTTTTTAAAGCAGCAGTATTAATCTCTTCAGGAATCACATAAGGATGAGAAACTTTTCTCCAAATATCATAATCTTCAGCCATAATATAAGATTGCGTCCTACTAAACCAATGAGAAAAATCCGTTCCATCGAAAACATGAGGCTTAGTTGAAAACCTAGCAGGAGTAGCCATGGCAAAAACTCTAGATCGATAAAAATCCAAAGAAGAAAACAAGGCTTTAATACCACTTGTAGGATCGAATCACAAGAACTAAGCCAACCAGAGGGGGGAGGGGTGAATGGTTGGTATACCCAAAAACCGAAAACTTTTAGCGGAAATAAAAGTTACCCTCGAAATCGACGGAAGTCGGTCTGACCGAGATTGATCTGCATGTCTGACCGAGTGGATGCCGCCGGTCTGACCGGTGTTGAATCTCCAGTCTGACCGCCGAAGTCGCCTGCCGCGCTTGTCGCCGCTGCCGGTCTGACCGCCCGTATGCCGCCGGTCTGACCGCCGGTGAGTTGCCGGTTAGACCGCCGAAACCCGGTGAAACACAAATTGAAGAACTCTTAAAGTAGATGACGACTTTATTGATTCTCTCTGTGTTTACAAAGTGCACCAACAGTACTCCTTACAAAAATTTTGACTAAACTCGAAACCCTAACTCAAAACTCAACTCAATTGCTCTCTAAAGCGATACCGGGAAGCCTCACGCTCCCCCTCTATTTATACCCGAGGTAGGCAGCCTAAAGCCACGAACCAAACTCATACTAAGAGTCCTAAACACCTTAGGAAACCCTCTAGTACAAGAATGAAACTTTACATAACCAATCGTACCAAATTTGGACTCCTTCCAAATTTGACTCCGCATCCCATACGCACACAATACCTCCATCGTATGCCATATGGAATGTCCATCAACCACGTGCATCAACTCTAGCCTAAGTATCCCGCATGATCTCTGACCACCACGGACGTCGTCTTATCCCCAAGCTGACTCCCGGTCCATCACCGCAAATACTCTCCCGAGACATCGAGTCACCTACACATGAAATAAACAAAGAAACCATATTCCGAGACCAAGCTATCTCCAACTTGACTCATTAGTAGCAAACAACAGTATTACATACGTATAGGATCCATCTAGAAGTCATAATCATGAAATAATCACGGACTCCAAACAAACAACCTGAAACCGAAACCGACACAGCGTCGGCCGGTCAGACCGTGGGCTGGCCGGTCTGACCGCTCGATCACCGCCGGTCTGACCGGCATACACAGCTCGGTCTGACCGGTCACATAAAATGATAGAATCCTACGATCACCTGTGAATCCAAACATCTCCAAAACCACTTCATGAATAAATTCCAAATAACAAAACCAATAATCTCCAATGCCCAATTGTTCATCACAGAATAATAATCAAAAACACCTTTGATTTTACAATTATTTTATGTAAGGAAATCTCCTTGGGAGCCTTGCTCAAATGTATGCAATGAAGATCCAAATTGTTGAACCTGTATCAATCTACTAATCCAGGAATTGATACAGTTAAAACATGTCGGTTACCGAATCATTAGTTTTGGGACCCGACAAGATTTCGGGCCAGATTTAGCCCAATGAGAGGGAGAGGATTATTTGTAGGTTGTTTTATTTTAATAATCTCTGAAATTGGTTTTTGTTGCTTTAATACTATTTAGGGTGCTCGAGGGACCAATTTAGAGCATGAGAAATTTAAGAAAAATAATCCAAGCCATATTCGATTTT
The DNA here is from genome assembly GCF_000147395.1 of Oryza glaberrima. Taxonomy (NCBI): domain Eukaryota; kingdom Viridiplantae; phylum Streptophyta; class Magnoliopsida; order Poales; family Poaceae; genus Oryza; species Oryza glaberrima. Next base: position 15,177,892 of record NC_068327.1, on the reverse strand, counting down.
TTTTCTTCCCTGTATTTTAGTGTTTGAGATTTCTTTTAAGCTTTTAATTATTTATATTATTCCCTTTAGAAAGTGATTATATGATTTTATCAGGACGTGGCAAATCCATTCCCTTACAAGAATCTCACCACCGAGATTGGAAAGTGCTAGCAAAAAGGTAGGTGTGGGTGTCATCTTCACTTCTTATGTAGCTTTCCCTTTCATCTGACCAATCTGATAAAATCTTCCAAGAGAGAACTGTTTGATTGGTGAGATTTTTCTTCATGGCATTTCTCTAGCACCAAGTTGACTTCACAATTTTGGAAAAGTTCTGACGTCGTCTTCTTGATCTATCCAAGCTAAGCTTATATCTGAGTTGCCGGTACTTAGAGACGCCGCTTTCATTATGAGGTTGTTAACTTTGGTACATACATCTTTAACTGAAAACAATATTTTCTTATGTCTTGATGTCGATGTGATCTTATTGTAGCTTCGCATTGGCTTTCTTATATTTCAATGTTTCCTGGCCTTGTGATGTGGTATATTTTTAGATTAGTTGATGTTGAAGATGAAGGTTCTATGTATCTTGGAAACAAATACTCCTCAAGGGAATAACTATTCTTGCTTATTTGGTCTGGCATATTTACCACCTGTCTTAAAGATTACCGCCAACTGGCTTGTGGTTGTTGTGATCTGTTTATCTTGTCGGCCTGATGCTGCACCACTGGATCTGTAGCAAGGAGTTCCTCTATATTGTCGCATGTAGATTACTTTGGAGTAGACACTTAACATAGCTTGAAATGGATACAACTCGGGTTCAATATCTTAACATACAAATTAATGTCTGCTCTTCTCTGTGGGTCTCAATTATCGGAATGCACCTTATCCTTTCATATACCCCAACCTTGATGTGACTCTTTCATTGGATATATCTGCCAGTGTGATATATGGTATGATCTACTCCCTAGTTATCCTTTATCAATCACCTTTCTGCCTATCCCTTTCTTAGATGGTGTGAAGCAAATCTTCTGTTTCATCGCCTTTCAGAGAAAACTTGAAATGGTTCATCAAAAGCTATATCGAATGCCTTGTGAAAATGATAGCACTCTGAGTGGGTTTACACCACTAGGGTTTTGATGCAACTTACGAACTTCACTTTCACTTATCCTGTCTTACTATAAAGTTATAACCCACTAACTCCTAAAGCTTAATATGCAAAGAAGCCACATCATCATCCACTAATAATCATTAAATTTAAATATCATGTAAACATGCTATAATATCTATAATTTTATAATTTATTAAATTTTAGAGCTTTTAAAATGCAAGCATGTTAAATCATGATCCCACATAATTCACATAATATTTCAATATATATCTTCATTATTTTTTTATGATATTTCTCTCTTTTCTTATTAAGTCATATCACATCAATTATTTTTAGTGCTTAAATGATTAATCTATGGTTCAAATTATCTCTCTACCTTTCTTCTCATTAATTCATATCACCTCAATTATTTTTAGTCTTTAGATGATTAATCTATGGTCCAAACTATCTCAATATTTTTCTACTTTTATAAAGTCATATCACCTTACCTTTACATTTGAATTATCATTCTATATACTATTTAAATTTAAATTATCATGAACCATGTTAACATAAGTAATCTTATGTTGTCTAGCTATCTTACACATTATTTTTATTCATTGTTATCATACTAAAATCCCGCAACAACGCGCAGGGTTTCACCTAGTGGAGTTAGAGAGTCATGATGGACGGTCACTAATACAAAAACGATTTTTCATGGCGTCACCCTATAATTTTTGCTTGCGACTGTTGTTGATGCGAAAACAACCGTACACTAAAACCGCCAGCAAAAGCGTAACGAGCGGTGGGGGCTACAAACCGCCAGCAAAAACCAATTTTTGTTGGCAGCCACGCTAAGATGTCCGCCATAAAAAAACTCTATTTTTTTGAGGCGGACCTCTTAATTGTCAGCCAGCGAATGGTAGGTAAAGAGGACCGTGACAAAAAAAAATGAGGCGAATAAAATCCACCGCGCGCCCCCACCGTCCACCAAACTCGCCCTCTCTCCGCCTCTTTCCCTTCTCCCTTGGTCTCTCTGCCTCTCTCTCTTCTCCCTCGCATCTCTCCTTCTCCCTGCCTTCTACGGTTGCTGTCGCCACTCCACCACCGCCGCATCGGCCAACGGAGAGGGCCTCAGGAGGGCGGCTCCGGCGCCGGCAGGCCTCGAGAGGGCGGATCTGCCGTCGCCATTCCTCGGGAGCAGCGCGGGGAAGGGGGCTGTCGACGAGTAATACTCGCGGACTGGATGAATAGAGTATTGGGGTACGTTGGAGCAGGGGTCTACGTAATACGACATCAAAACAAACAAAAGACAAGGATTATACTGGTTCAGGCCCCTTATCAGGTAATAGCCCTAGTCCAGTTTATATGGGATTGATGATGATGAGAACAGGTTACAAAGAGAGTAACTGAAACAGGCGATACCGGCGAGATCATAGTTGAGGGATTCGACGAGATCTCCCGGCGAGTTGGCTCCGTGGACTCCGGCTTCGTAAACTTTGGTGGGTGTGTTGGCGATGAGATACGATGCCTTTTGCCCCTCCCTAGGGGTCCCTTTTATACCGTGGAATACCTTCACCCCCAAGCAAGACTTGGAGATATGTAAACCGACACGATATACTAAAGACTTTACCATTTCCGAGTAGGACTTCAGCAATTCCTTAACTCGTAGGGATATTTTCCATAATTTGAGGCGAATTCCTAACAGCATATACGAGAACCAACCGTATATGCGAAGGTATACCTTATCGGTATATTCCATAAGTCGTAGGATAGAGGGTATGCCTTATCCGTAACCCTGACAGGGGCAGCGGCAGCGGCGCCAGCTCTTAGCGTCAACGACGCAGGGAAAGGGGCGGCGGGGAGTGGATCCGGTGCCTCCTCCTCCTTCCCTCTGGCGACGATGGCATAGAGGAGGGATGGCGGCTTGCGCATGCGGCAGCGGTGCTCGGGAGAGGCAGATCCAGCACCGACGGACTTTGGGAGGTGGATCCGCCACCGCCAGGCCTCGGGAGCGACGCGGGGATGCGGGCAGCGGGGGCGGTGGCTCTCAGCGTCAACTCTCGGCTCAGCGGCACGGGGGAGAGGGCGGGAGCGGATCCGGCGCCTCCTCCCCCCTCCCCACCGGCAGCAGCAGCAAAGAGGAGGGATGGCGGCATTAAGGTGGCTAGCGCAGGCGGCGGTGTATATTTGTGATGATGATGTATTGTTAATCTGTTCTGCTGATGATGCCAATGTTGATATTTGTGATGCTTTGTATTTGGATTGATGCTTGAATGATGTTCATATCCATTTTCAATTTTTTTGGTAACTTCCTGGATGAGATGGTAGAAAGGGATTTTGGGGATTTATTTTTTTCCTGGAAAATCATTTTTAGTGGCGGTAGGCATAATCTTGCCGCCTGCAGAAGTCCATTTTCGCTGGCGGTCCACTTAATTTTGCCACCAATAGCGGACGTCTTAGCGTGGCCACCAGCGAAAATCGATTTTCACTAGCGGTCGGCTGCCCGTCAGCACAAATGATGCATTATTTTCATTGGCCTTTGATAGCTGGCGGTACAGTTGGCCGCCAGCGAAAACCTATTTTGGCTGCTAGCAAAAATTGTTTTTTTAAGTAATGGGTGGCCCTGATGATGAAAATGGTGGCCCCATGGTTAGCAAGCTGGTTTTGGCTGGCCAAAGCCAAGATGGCCTGGCATCTGGTTTGTAAGTCTGTTGGAGCCTCCCCCCCGGATTGTCAAATTTTGACTTGAAGATTGAGATAGTAATTCCATTGCAGATGCTCTAAATAAATGTTTTGTTGTCTAAGACCAAACTCAGTCCAGCCACTGAGCCAGTGTACCAATTGCAAGAGCTCGTGAAAGTTTGGAAGAAGTCCAACCTAACTACGGTTTTAGGAGGAACACAGATCAACTTTTAGAGGCTAGGCATGTTGACTTGTTTTTAGAAGCTGGACTTGTTGATTTTTGGAAAGCACAATATTTATTCTGTTCTTGTTGATCACACGATGCTAAGTTGGTTAACATTGTTCTGTATGTCGTTGCGATTTGTTCTGTTGTTGATCAGCCGATGAAATCACAGATTGTGTTCCTGCTTTCTGTTGTCGGATCAATCTAAAATCGACATATTCGTAGCCATTGTATTTGTACATTTTATTTTATTTTCTCAAAATGATTATCACTACCGGTTTGTAACTAACTAAAATCGGTAATGATATTTGTTTCGTTGCGAGAGACCCATTGTCTAAAAAAGGGCAGTGATGACCACCAGTTATATATGAATCGACAGTTAAAAGTTGTCTAATAATGAAGCATACCGACAGATTTGATTAAATTTCTAGGTTTATCTGCACCCATTATAAAATGACATCCATTTGATAACAGAGATCTATCCAAAATTGCATACTCATTTCCACTATAACTCTTCACCAAATACTGTTCAATATCAAGTGACTATATGTATAGAAATTTCAGGTGACTGAGAATTAATAATGCCATTAAAAAAAGTAGGGTTTCTAAGGTTTCATACAACATAGTGTATATGATGGAGTGCTAGGTTATATTCCTTTTACAAGTAACAATAGGGAATAACTAAACAGCATTGAAACGTATATAATTATGACTCCTCTATTTTGTCATTATATGCTATTTTCATCAGATATTTACACATTCATTTAGTCATTAGCTACAAGTGAAAATTTGAATTTTAAAACTTAGTTTATTCTAGGTTTTTTTTTGTTGAAGTTTATTTTAACATTTAAATTTCTATGGACACTTGCATAGAAGTTTTTTATTCATAAAATATTTTTCAAGTTGTTAATAAGCCGTTTCGCCTATAAATTTAAAAGCAATCAATGGCAATAAGAAATGAGCACCCCAAATATGATAGACAGAATAGTTGCGAATAAATACTCAAATATGCAAAAATAAAAGCAGGCTTGTCGTAAAAAAGTTTACAAAACTAGCATGGTTTATATTCGAAAACTGGTGGTTAATAAAATATTGATCCCTATAAGCTGTTTTCCCAAAAATATAACATCACTGTTGATTTTTTAGCTTTCTAAAAATAATTAAAGCTATATTGTAACTATTTGAAAAGTACAAACGCAACAGTAGTGCACAAATGGTATATCTAGTAGCCTACAATTTCTAATAGGCACTGACAAGCACCGTTAAAACTCGGTGTTATGCTGTAGTACAAATAACACAAATTCATCGATTCTCATACAGAATACCAATTCCATAATTAGTTCAGGCTTCCTGGTTTCTGTTCATAATCATATATACCAACCAGTGAGAATCTGGGGGAAACAATGAAAAGCATAGTTTTAAAAGTGGAATAATTCAGAAGGTAAGATATGTCTGCCAAATGATACATACAAGTGTAGAAAGCATTCTAAACAAGAAACTTTACAAGATTTCAGCCCGTGAGTTCTAAGATGTTCTCCACTGAAATTCCAACTGGATGCGGCCATTTTTCGAGTCAATTAGATGATATTTCTCATTGATCCTCTTATTGTTTATAACATCTGCAAGACTTATGACAACATAGCCAAGATTTTCCTAAAAAGAAACAGCACAGAAGGCCAGAAGGATCAATAGAAGAACGTTAATATAAAGCACTAAATCAGTGACTATCAAGATTTTAAGCTTTAAAGGAGATATCTGCTATAGTACATTCTTTAAATTTCAAAACTTTCAATTGGATATGAACTTTCACAATACAAACTTTTTTAAAAAAACTATCTCTATCCGGGAAACAAATCAAGCCAAACTGATATTTTAACCAGAAAATTTAGTTTGGAATTTTTTTAACAAGAAATGAAGGGCAAGGCATGACAACAGCATAGGGATTGAACACACCTAGATTCAAATGCTACATTGTTGTGTTAGTAGTGGTTCTTTCTTTAGTTCTTTTTCGGAGCCATCGACGGCATATTTGTAAACAAAACATAATTTGTGAATAAAACTTTTATATACATGTTCTTAGCGATCTAAAAGCAAAGGCTGAAAAATAAACTTCGATGAAAAAAACTCAATCAGCTCCAAATGTAAGGTTGAAAATTCAAATTTTGACTGATAAGCATAAGCATAAGTGAAAAGATGAGGCCCTTTATTGCAGCATGTAAACTACGAATGGCCAAGATTATTCTGGATGAATACTTAGGATCAAGAGTAAATATCAAAAGCGCTAACTAGCACTCTAGGCCCCCCCAGGGGCAACTGTAAACAAACTCCTACGAAATTCTCCCTCCGTAAAAAAGAAAAAAACAAAAAAAAAATCAAAACAACTTCTAGCTACGAATCTAAACATAGCTTATGTCCAGGTTCGTAACTAAAAGTTGGTTTTTTTTTCTGGGACGGGGGGTAAATGCCCTGCAAAGTAGTGAATGTATCCCGTGATTTTAAATACATTCCCACGACAGAAAATTTGTTCCTTAAATTAGCATATTCAAATATTTCTTGTGGCTCTTAATGTTAATAATCTGTTCTATTTCCCCGCAAAAAAAAATGTTCTACTAAAAACAACTTCAAACTTGGAGGCTGAATTTAGTAATAACTTCATATAAAAAATAACGAAATGAGATGCTGAAAACTGCTTTTGCAGTTATCAACAAGTTTCCAGTGGTTCTCCCCGTACTGGTTATTAGAATTGCAGCTAGAATTGTCAGATAGAACTTTATTTTCCCTGACCAGCTGCTGTCCTGCAGTGGGAACTGGTGTGCCTAGCAATAGTGTTCACTAGTTATAGCTTAGCTGTTTTTCTCAATAGGATTACACAACTAGGAAGTACAAATCTCCATTAATCTTTAAACACTAAAAGTTGATGTCACAACACAAATAGAGATAATCAGATCACAGAAATGATACCTTGGAATGTATACCGATGCTTGGTGGTCTGCTAATGACTTCAATTTGCATTTTATCATTTATGGGTGGTTCCTCGCAGACAAACTGAAATTCTTGCTCCCAACGTGGATCACGATTCTTCTTAATATGCTGCATAAACAGTATTACAAGATCAAACATTATATTTTATAATGTAGTGACTAAAACTACCCATTGATTTCAAAATTTCCTACAGTAAATGTTATTGGTGAAAGTTTATTACACATTTAAACCTGTTTTTCATACCTTGGTCTTCCTTTCTTCACCTCTAAACACAATTCTTACATATGGATTAGTGTGGTGCTTTCCTTCAACGTCTTGTGCTTCATGAACGATAACTACCAGCAAACCACCACCTTCCGGTGTGCCATCAGGGGCTTTTTCAATGGTGCCAGATTCATCACTTGTATCAACATCAGAATCACCTTCCTTGAAAGGCTTATATGTTACATCAACAGTGAGCTGCCCCCGGAACTTGTCATTTGCTGGGTCATTAGCATCCATAGTCTTGTGTAAGTCAAGTGTAAGTGACTTTGCCTCATCAGGAATAAGCTCTTTCAATGGGATAACACTCATTCCAATCTTGTCGTGCTTCCCAACCTGATAAGAAAATTGTATGTAGGATTGAAAGCATCTGGATTAAACAGCTCAGGAGGATATTTAAAATTATTAACCATTACCTGCTCCCAATCGTAAACAGTAAGCTCAAGAGCCTGAGATTCTGGGTCTTTGACAACTAATTTGAAATCTTCATTCCATTCAGGGTTCAAGTTGCTCCGCTTCACTGACGTTTTCTTTGATGGGAGTTTTTCCTCTGTTAGCTTTAACTTCACATATGGATCCGATTTTCCCAGAAAATCCTTTTTGGTGAGTTTGACAGCCCGTACGATGTTAACATGCAAAATTCCAACAGGCTTCTTTTGTGCTCTTCAATTCAATGTTATAAAAAGAAGATACCAAATTAGCAACCAGAAGGACATGCCTTGCAAAATAGTAGATAGATTATAGCATGCATTACTTTGCTGGATCCATGATTGGCACCTCAAGTACTTTTGGCCACAAGTACATGTTTGCTACCTGAGTCTTGATAATCTCCTGCAAGGTAGGGAAAAGTCAACAGTTGCCGACATGTCACCATCAACATTTGTGAAGAAAAAACGCCACAGATTAAGTTAGAGTAGACAGGTGAAAATTTAGGCTAAAATGTAGTAGTGGAATAATCAAAGAAAACCGGATGAATAGGCACTTAAGCAGAAAACTGAGAGTAGTTTAGTGGAGTTTATGTTCTACTTAATCTCTCTTATAAGGGATACGTCAAATCATTCATTATTCTATAATTCATGAACACCAGAAATGCAATTGAGATAAATGAAATATAACCCTATGGGATATATCAGTATATCCTAAATATTTGATGATATGGAAACTATGTTACCTGAACAAATACATAGAGACCTGGAATTGCCATGAGATCTGCTCCTAAGAGTTTCAGACCAAAATCAACATGTGGCTGCAAAGAAGAATACAAGCATTGACGATTCCATCAGTAATTACCAGAATGAATATATGCTTGAGTGTTTACCTTCTCCATAAGTGAAACAACTATTTTAGCAAAACAAGGAAAGCTAGGCACCAAGGGCTTCAATGTTATGCGTGGTAGAGCAAAAACATGCAAATCAATAACCTACAATATTAGACATATAATACTGGATCAATATAACTTTTGAATAGAATTATAAGTCTGCAAATTAGCCTAATCCCATCAGGACGGAATCAAAAAAATATATATTTCCTTTAATTTTCACACTTTCTCTTAAATGGTTGTACCTGTGCAGTTGCTTTTAGCCCAAATGCTTTGACAACAACAGTGATATTCGGATTTCCAGCCCACTTGATGGAAGGTTCCATTATAAGTTCTTGCTCATCTGTGGTGTAGACCTTCATCCCTATATGGAAAGTTACGGAAATGCGATATCATCTCATCATATACAAAAACACATCAGTCAGACACAATAACATCATCTAGGTGCTTAAGAGAAATATTTAGAATTAGGTAGAATTAGGTAATGCAGAGCAGAGTTATGTACTCTGAAATTATTGTGTATTTCAGGTAATGCGGAACTATCATAGTGGAAACATGCTGGTACAGATAGTAAACCTTGAATTCATATGTAGCACCATATGTTCATGCGCTTGACTTAGCGAGTAGTAATGAGATAAGATAAGTTCATATAGATACTACAACACAATGGCATATATTCATACAGAGCTTAGTACTTATCGTAAATTTTGTTTCACAATGGTAAATGAACTGTCAGATGGCTTGTTGGTTTGCATCTGATCCAAGGGAGGAGAGCAGGAGGTCATGATTACCCGGCTAGCATCGTTTGTTTAGATTGCTCACATGGGAAGCGTTGGGACATTTCGCGTTGGGGTCTGGCACATGAGTTCATGGTCGACAACTCTGGGATAAATTGGGCCTGGTCAGTTGGGGCTAGCAGATTTCCAGATGAATACAGTACACTGAAGCAACGGTTGGTAGAACAGTGAAACCATTTCAGGCTTCGTATATGGCTGGTTATACTATTTACCATTTCCAGGTGATTAGGTCGGTATAAATCAAAACAAGCGTCAATTGGTCAGGAATCTCTGTGTCATTTGCACTCCTATCATCACACGACCAATGTACAACTTAAGAGTCTACCTGGCAGATTTACAAAATCATTGTCACCCAATTTGGCCTAACATAATCTTAGGGGCAATTATATAAGCAGATTTATATAAGCTGATGGTAGGATCAAGTGGATAACATATCTTGCTATAGATTTATATGAGAAGCTAAAAGCCCATTTCAGCATAGAACCTTAAGCCACATTGTAGATTTGAAGAATTGCATGTTCAAAAACTTACAAGTCAAGTGTCCAACGAAAGTATACATAACATTTTGGGTGGTATATTCGATAAGTGGATCTACTTGGCTTATCTATACTCCTTATAAAAGGGAGTAGTGGTGGTGGTGGTTCTTCCACCACCCCAACTACCAACTCCCAACTTTTTTAAGAAAAGAAAATGATATGTGGGGCTAGAGGGCCCACATCTCAACTACTCCCACCAACTCTCTACTTTTCGTGGGAAGGAAAAAGGATTTATGCGGGACTAAAAAGGTCCACATGTAATTAACAAATATGTTCAACAATTAAGAGATATTAATAACATGTTAATGATAATTTTCTTTGATTAAAATTCCGTTGCAACGCACGGGCAATATGCTAGTATGCTATAACTCCGCTAACATACATTTTTGCTTTTTAAGCTAGGTCGAAGAGAGCTTTATCACAAAAGTGCTTAATTGGCACCATAATCCTGCACGTTTCTCATTGACGCGGAAATGAGTGTTCAAACTTCAAATAGGTTTACCTGGATTGGATGCCTAAGTTAAGCTAGGCAGTTACTTTATTTTTGGTTTCATTTTATTAGTGATTATTGATAATCCAAATCCAGATAGAAGCCTGAGTGCTTGAGCAAGAGTAGGGCCAATAACATGAGTTTGTTAGGAACATAAGTGGGCTGGGCTGGCTCCGTCGCTTCCAAAGCCTAGCCCAAGAGGAGAGGAACTACAAAACAACAGAGTATGCACTTCTAGGGGGAGATCGATCGATCAATCGGCGAATGGCAAACGGTGGCGGCGACCTGGTGGCCGGTTGGCACCTTGTCGATCTTCTTCCTCCCTACCTTCCTTCTTCCTCTTCCTTCCAGAAGTTTCTGGCATCTTCCACCAGTTGAATTCCCTTAGTTCATCCTCCTCTCCACCTCTATTTACTGGAGTTTGGTTGCTATTGCACTGGATGCTTGCATATTTGAGTGGAATTGAGATTGGAAGTCTCGGTTGCTAACAGAGTTGTAAGACTGGAATGTACACCTAAACAACTTGCTGTTGCTAGGTATACTCACATTTGGCACATAAGCTATAAATTCAATAAAGTAACTTTAAAAATAATATAAACTAAGTGTAACTGGCCCTTTGGGCCATACTCTTTCTATTCTGACAAAGGACTATGTAGTTTCATAACTGACTCTTCAACAAAAATGTGATATTTCACATAAAGTTCATAAATATAGTTGTTTCAATTAGCCGTGGATCTGAATCTTCCATGGTTACTTGATCAAATTAGTTAGGCATTCTTAGCATGAAAAGTCTTTTTACGATGTAGCAACTTTTGGCTAAAAAGTACTTCTGTGTAATTAAATTGATCCAAAATGTCTGCAACTAAGATATAAGAGTAGAACTAACCTTGAAATGTTGGTGGTAATGAACCTAATGTTAATGTCTCAAATTCAACCGAATCAATCTTATACTTGGCAGTGTTCTCAGCAATAATTGGCTTAGCGATTTCCTTTGCAGTTTTACATATTGCCTGTAAAAGACAATATTTACAAAACAGTGCCAAATAAAAACTTGGACAAATAATATTGCACTAGCTTGTATGAGCCAACCTTGTCAAGATAAGGCCAAATGTTTTCGACAAACTTGTTAAGCCAATCAATCTTCATAAACAAAAAGTTAAAATCAGTAACGTTAGACTATAGGCCTATTAAAATAGAAACTTAAGATGGCATGACAAAATATAAGCTTCACGTTCACCCAAAGAGTAAGCATACCCGGTCAAAGTCTGGATTCTTCACCCAATGAGGAACCTCAGGAAGCATGCTTTCTAGAGATTTTGTATCAAGTTCAACAAGTGGCCTGATTACAGGGTCCTGTGCAATTGACATTCAAACAGCAAGTGGTATGTTATGTAATGGCAATATAAGGCTGAATCATGCAATCACAATGACAGTGATAGAAGATACAGATCGATCAAATCTCAAGCCAGTATACCAAGTCATGGTTAGAACATCTAAGAGACTAACCAATCTATTGAATGCTAATAAATTTATGCATTCTACCAGATAGTATGTACAAGCTGTCCACTTTTATTCCATATGTTCTAACAGAAGTTCAATTTCAACGGTGCACATTAGTAAATTCCAAAAATACAATATGGCCGTCATTTGCCCGTGCAAGCATAAAACAGATATTCAGGTTGTCCTGGAACCACTCCAAGAATAGGTTGTCCTGGAACCACTGGAGGAAGGAATTACTGTGATTTTTGTACTTAGGTGTTTTCTGTTGGTCAAGTCAATTCCTCTGACCCATTGCAAAGGACGAACAATATTCAATCTGAAACAGGAAGAAAAGTAGAGCACCCTGACCAGCTCTTTTTTGAGACCAAAAGCGGAACCCCTGCTTCCATACAAAGCAAATAAAAAACAAGAGTACTAGAGAGACCTTTTGAGGTCGCTACAAAAGGGAAACAAAGCCGCCACCTCCATTTACAGAGACCTTGAAATTCAAAATAAAGTCCTTGAAATTCAGGAGTACTAGCAACGAACATCTGATTTGCTTTGGTACAAAATAAAGCCCTTGAAATTCACCTCATGCATAACGAAAATTCGTAGATTGCAAATTCGTCTTCTCATAAATCACATCCAATCAGATGATTATTCTTCACATCCACAGTAGAGATGCAGGGCTAATTCGAAGGATCCCATTAGAACACAATCCTACTGTTATACGATGAAAGCAAGCTAACTCCAGCTACCCTATACAGCAAGCCCAAACCAAAGGAAAGAACTAAACCATGAGTTTTCAGGAATGCATATCACTGTATCATCTCGTACAGAGAAGCCTCGAAAACCATCCCGTTTCTCGCTTCCAGCTCCACTAATTCACCCCGACGCCAAACCACAACGAGGCATCCAACGAAAAGAAGGGTGGCGAATCGTACCTTGACGTCGGTGGGCTGGAAGTAGATGAAGAGGTAGTACCCAATCACAAGCCCCATGGTGACTCCCACCCCAAACCCGAAGAAACCCAGCACAGTGCGGAAAAACCCCATCTCCTCCCCACCACCGCTCCCCCAACGCGAGCCGCCGAGAAGAGCAAGAATCCGAAAGCGAGCGCCTCAGATCACATGAAGAGGAGACGTGAAGCAAGCAACAGGGGCAATGTCAAACGAGGAAGAAGATGCGGATGGGATCTAGGAGAGGAGAGGATGCGTTGCAGCGCGCACAGTAACAGCCAGGATGGCATTGATAGCAGCATCCCTCGCTCGCTAGTGGTGGTAGGGAAGGGCCATTATTATCTTCCTAATAATGGTGCCGCAAATGGGGTTACTAGGCTTAATTATTATCTGCCCAATCGGCCACACGCTGCTGAATTGCTCATGGTGATTGGTGAGGTGAGATCGATGACGAGGTCGCCGCTGCTGGCGGTGTCGGCGCACGCTGATGGCAACGCTCCTCCCACAAGATTTCGGAAACGGTTCTTTTTTTTTAATTTTTTCGTTCGGGAGTATATATATCTTTCGAAATATCGTATCATAAAGATTTTTAATCTTTGGATTAAAATCCGATAGACACAGTAAAAGGTAAAAAGCAACTAAGAAACACCATAATGGACACTAAATTACCATATCTTCGAGAAAAAAACCAAATCCAATATAAATTTTAAAACTTACATGCGAAAATTTAAAAATTACACTGTAACTTACAAAAGTTACAATGTAAGTTTTATACATTATATTGTAACTTACAAGAAAATGCACTGTAAATTTAAGTGAGAAAATCGAGTGAGAGATAAGAAAAAAACTTTCGAGTGAGGTGTAGCAAAATCGTTTTCGTTTCTAGGATGCGAGTCCTGTATCTCTCGACGGGCCTTTTCTGTGATTATTTTTTGGATCGCTTTCTGGTACAGCACCGTGAGGTCCACGAGCTGTGTATCCTTTTCCCGTTGATCCTCCGTGTACAAGATTGTCGATATTGTTTCTTTCTTTAGGTTTACAGAAACAAATTCAGCAGAACTTTCATATTACTCATTTACTCATGCATGGAAAACATCATAAACTCTACTATTATACTCAAATAGAATTCAGATAAAATTCATGTGAAATTCAGACTTACTAAACTGAACCAATTGAGCATATCTCTGCTATTATAAAAATTGAAGATGTTTTTACCGGTACATTGGTACGTCATCCGTGTATGAGTCGGTTTTTAAGTTCGTTCGCTTTTGGAAATACAGATTTGTATTTGAGTGAGATTTTAAATCCGTTCGCGTTTGGAAATACAGAAGGAGTCATATAAAAAATATGTTTTAAAAAACTTGTATGCTAACTTTGAGATGATCTGACTCATAATTGCAGCTCATGATTTTCTAAAAACTATATATACAAGCGAATTCTCACAGTGTAACTATTATAAAAATTTTTATGTTTTTGTCCGTACTTTGGTACATCATCTATGTATGAGTCGGTTTTTAAATTCGTTCGCTTTTGAAAATACAAATCTATATTTGAGTCGGGTTTTAAGTTCGTTCCCTTTTGAAAATGCAGAAGCAGTCGTATAAGAAGTCGTTTTAAAAAAAACTTACATGCTAACTTGAGATGATCAGACTCCTAATTGCAGCTCATGATTTTCTAAAAAAATATATATCCAAGCGAATTCTCACAATTAATTTCACCTTAACTAAACCGTACAATAATAATAAAATTAAAATAGCCTTCACCCATTGCAATGCACGAGCAATTTTTCTAGTCTATATACTAATATAAAAAGAAGTTGTCCCTAGCAATCTTACACGTGAAATCATCCCCTCTCATCTCATCCGTGTATCCACTATCTCATCTAATCTCATCCGTCCGCTATCTTCCTCGTTGTATGCTATTCATCAGTGATTCCACCGACTCCGCTGCATAAATCCCCGCCACGATGACTCCGCCCCCCGAATCTCCGCCGTCTCCTCGCTCTGCAAGCATCCTCCCTCCTCGCGACGGATCTGCAACGATGCACCGCTAGACTAGCGCACCGCTGCCGTGACTCCTCGCCGCACGCATCCCCTTTCCGCTAGAGCCTTGCCCGGGACTTTCCCCGATGGCGCCGTGGTGCTTTTGTGCCCGCGTCGTCCAAGTTTGTCCGTCGTTCCGCCAAACCTTCTTCAAGATTCTTGGGAACTTGTGATTTGTGGACTTCTTCAAGGTGAAGGCCATTGGGTTTGCCTGGGATCATCTCACTCAGGTATTGGATCCTTCTAGATTCCCTGTTTATTCTCATGCAAGTGCTACCGTGCTATTTTGAGCTGGTTGGGACTGGAGTCACCAAGTTAGTTGGGTTGGCATAAAACTGTTTTGAGCTAGCGAGTTGCATATTTCGAGGTTGTTCAGTGAGGAAAATTGAAGGGTAGATCCGTTGATTTGGGGTTATAATGGTACTAATCATCAAAATTCCTACTGATTATTGACATAGCAATTGAATGGTTTAGCTGTATAATAATGTTTAGTTATATATAATTGCTGAACTAAATTATATGTTTACCAAACTGCTTTGATTTTTATCCAATTCCTCTTGGAACATCAGGTCAGCAGCTATCAATTTAAGAAATTCCTTTTTCCATATTTCCCATCACATTTTGAGTCGAACTATATTCCTGAATTCATCTATGCGCATGCTGCTCGCCTAGCGAGTCACTCTCCACAAAGGGTGCCCATGTGCTGTTACTATTCATGCTATTTGATTCTTTTGTGTGTACATATCCCAAAAGTTTGATTGCATTTTTTAGGTTGTTGACAGATGAACTAATATACTTGCAAGTAACATATATACGGCCGATCATCAATATATGTCTTTTTTAACACTAATTTGGCATCTTTTTTTATAGGTGAATGACATGCAAAACACATATTTCAGGGGTTTGCCATTGCTCAAATACCATTATACGTGTCGATGGGGGATACCCGTAGACCGGATATAGATGGTATTGGGGTACGTTGGTACGAGGATCTACGTAGTACGACATCAAACAAACAGAAAATAAGGATTATACTGGTTCAAGCCCCTTGATAGGTAATAGCCCTAATCCAGTTGGTATTGGATTATATGATTGAAACCACAGATTATAAAGGGAATAGAAGAACTCGATGATACTGACGAGACCGTAGTCGAGTTGGTTCGACTAGATCACCTGACGACTTGGCTCCTGTAGGCTCCGACTTCGTAAGCTGTAGTGGTTGTGTCGGCGGTGAGATTCGATGCCTTAGATCCTCCCGGGGGGTCCCTTTTATACCGCAGGTCAGTTGATCTCCCAGTAGAACTCGGAGATATCGGACCCCACACGATATAGTAACGACCCAGTCTTTGTCCGAGTAGGACTCCTTCTATTCATGGACTCCGTTTCTGTTACGTGATGAATTTCCTTAACGTGTACAGGAAACATCCGTATACGCGCAGGTGTACCATATTAGTGTACAACATACATCCAAGGGTAGAGGGTATACCTTATCCGTAACCCTGACAGTAGCCCCTGACTTCTGCTTAAATGAACTCATGTGACCGATCACGACTTCTGATGTCGGGATCGTTATCGCTCTCAACTGGTCGATCTCGGTATGAGAACCGTAGAGACGTAGAGTTATCAATAACATTACACGAAGTTCAACGGTCATGAGTGAATTTAAATTGAAGTCTGAAAACTGCTGCGTGTAACGGACCCAGAAATTTTTGGCGGCCATCTCTCTCCTTTTCTTGGAATTCGCACCGTCGGTAGTGCGCTTATTTAAGGGAGTTTTGGGGATCCATTTTGAAGTCCACTTGCTGCAAAAAACTTTCCAGCCTCCAAGCACCCCTCGCCTTCTCCGCTCTAGCAGAAAAACCCTAATTTGTTCATCTCGGTTTGCTATCCGGTGATCTCCGGCGGTGATGAATCTCAACAAGTCCACCTCCACCAATGCATCCCTAAAGAAGCTGCAGGACGACGGTGCTCTCCCTGGGCGTGGGACCATGGAGAGGAAACAGGAGGTATTGAACCTGAACCTGTCCTAGGCCACATGGTTGCGGTTGAGGATTACATTCTTTGCGGTTTTCTTCCTCCGCCTTCCGAATTCCTTCTTCTTGTCTTGAATTTCTACGGCCTTTCATTGCTCCATCTGAACCCCAATTCCATCGCCTTCCTCAGTATTTTCTCCTATCTTTGTGAGGCCTACATTGGGGTAGAGCCGTTTCTTGATCTCTTCCGCTTCTACCATGAGTTATGCTGGATGGAACGTAAAAAGGTGTCCGGATGTGTCGGTTTCCGACTTCGGGATGGCCTGAAGTCACGATACATCCCCTTCTAGTGCCCCTCTTCTCGTAGCAAATGGCAGGCGAGGTGGTTCTATCTTCAGATAGAAAATTCGGATCTAGTCTTTGTTGTTCCTGAGGAGCAACCAGACAAGACCCCGGAATGGACCGCCAAACCCGCCCTAACTCCCTCCCTTCAGTCTTTCATCGATATCATCGATGACCTCCGAGTACGAGGGTTGTCAGTGTATGAAGTCGCTGCCGACTTCATCGGTAGGCGGATCCAATGACTCCAGGTCCGAGCTCACCCAGCCTTTGACTATTCTAGGCCGGAGGACGCGACCCAGGTTTCTCCTCGGGGTATTTTTCTTGTATTTCAGATTTCATTCTTCATATGCATGTTCCTCCTGACTTATCGAGTTCTGGTTCTCGATCCTACAGGTTTAAAAAGCGAAACCGTGGAACGCCGCGTAGGTCAAGTGATGGTTAGCGGCCCTACGACGGCGAGCAACGTCCCCATCCCCTTTGCGAGAAGGAGAAGGCCAATCGCGAGGCTGCGATCAACATGAGTGTATTTGGCGACTCCTTTACTTCTGTCTTTCTGGGATCGCATTGTGACTTCATGTATGCAGGCTCTCCCCCTAACCGATGTCATCGGACCGCTCGCGGACCACCAGGCGTCGGCGTCGTTAAAGGAGGGCATTGCCAAGGAGGCGTCCGACATTGCTGCTGCTGCTGCCACGACGAGTGGCAGCAGCATTCCGAAAAGAGGGAGGAAGTTCTCCTCCGTGCTCGGGACTCGTCGGAAGGCGCCTACCCCATCGGTAAGCCTCTCTTGTCCTTTAACGCGTAGTCGGAAGATCTTGAACTCACACCATGCTCATCTTACTTAGGCCTCGGACGCGTCTCCCCCGCCTCAGCGACGGCAAAGGCTGGTGACGCTTGGCGAAAAGTAAGTAGATGAATTTGAGGTCTTTTAATTCACAAATCTTTGGTTGCCTGACTTTATGAAAATCACGGAAATCCTTTGCAGGGCGGCGCGGGCGAAGGCGGTGCAAGATGGGTCTAGAGCGGCCTCTAGTGCATCTCCTGCAGCGGCCTCGACAGATGTCGTGGTCGTGACCAGGGACCGTGAAGTAACACCCAGTGGCTCTGCTGGTGGCCTTATGCCTGCAGGAGATGCACTAGAGGCCAGGGCGGCGGCGGCGTCGTCGGTGAATAAACACGCCGACCAGCTAGCGTGAGACCTGGAGGAGGCCCGCGAGGACCACCAAAAGATGAGGGAGATGGTGGCCGGCAACGAGAGGCAGCGGTAGGGGCTCGAGCACCGTATGTCGGAGCTCGAGAACAGCTTGTCAGAGATCCTACACAAGGCTGCACTAGCTGGCCGGGGAGTGCGGCGTCACGACCACCATCCCGGTGAACCCCGACGAGTACTCACTGACGTCTTCACTCGCGGAGTTGGCCACAGCGATGGAGGAGATCCCCTCCAAGCATGCGGCCATGATCGGTGAGGAGACGTCAAACAAGATTTACACCGGGGCGTGCCACGTCCTCGTGTGCATGAAGCTAGAGTACCCTGACCTCGACCTCCAGAGGATTCTGGATCAGGGGGCCGCCAATGACGCGCGCAAGGGCATGATGGAAGAAGTCGGTGATTTGGGGGAGTCTGTTCTCCCCTTTTTTGAATAGTAGGATTTTATTTCCCTTGTACTCCTTAATCAATTATGCTCGTAAAACTCTCGTAGGTTCAGACTGCCTTTGTGTATGCAGTTGTCTCCTTCATTTTCTTTAGCATGTTGATTCCGAGTACTTTGTTGTCGTTGTAGAGATGTCGATTACGGGGATGTCCAGCAGCGCGGGTGAAGCATCTAGGCTTCCGTTGTTAATTTTGGTAATTAATGACAAGTGCTAATTGTGGACTAACCGTTGCTATTGAGATATATCTTAAGTTAGGTCCACGTCATGTGTGCGCATGGATGACTATCGATGGATTAAAATTTGATGGCGCGAAGCGAAGAAAAGAAAACGGTAAAACTAGTGCTTTAGTTTTAAAATTGATCGAGGTGAAGGGCGATCAAATTTGCTAGTTTATTTTTTAGTTTCGCCGTACTATCAAGGGGGTAATGACCTAGCAATGAGATGATTTTAATTGCTACATTAGGTCATTATGCATTTAGACTTGTGCTCACATTTCATCACACACACAAATTCACTTTGTATCTCACTGGGTTCGGCCTGACCAGGGGCGGTCAGACCGGCCACATAGTGGCGGTCTGACCGGCGTGCCCTGGCTGGTCTGACCGGCCGCAAGAAGGCGGTCTGACCGGCGCATAAGGCCGGTCTGACCGGCGGCACATGCACGGTCAGACCGGCCCCCTGGAGGCCAGGATGGTGCTACTCGGGGTGGCTGATACAGAGCCGACGGAGTATTCGGTCAGACCGAGCCGATGGCGGTCTGACCGAGCCGAGGCCGGTCTGACCGGCCACTCAACCTCGGTCTGACCGGCCAGGCCGATGGGGCCCTCTGACAGGGCTACAACGGCTAGTTTTCTAGCCGTTGCAGAGTAGCACGGTCTGACCGACCACATACCTCCGGTCAGACCGGCAGAGCACAAAGTTGGGGGATTTCGCCCCCAACGTCTAGTTTTGGTTTGTGGGAGTATAAATACTCCCCCTCCAGCAGCAAGGGGACTCTCTTGGCACCCAATTCAATTACATACACCCCTTGCACCTCTCTCACACCCACTTGAGCTTTGTGTTCATCCATCTAGTGTGTTAGAGGGTTAATTAGCCAAGAGTCAAGTGCATTGCTTCCATTGTAGAGCTAGTGTGGCACTTGATTGATCATCTCCACACCAGGTCATTGCTTGTTACTCTTGGAGGTTTCTGCCTCCTAGACGGCTTGTGGAGGAGTTGCCCGGTGACCTCTCCGAGAAGATTGTGGAGGAGGCCCGGTGCCGGTTTGTGAGTGGTTTGGAGTTCACCACCTTCGGAGTGAAGGAAGAACTACCCTAGTGATCGAGGTTTGGGTAGTCCTCTCCGTGGGCCGGCTCCCGCCTTGCCCACCCCTTGACGAAGTGGGCGTGCGGTGGCTTCGTGGTTGAGCGGTGGAGTTGGGCTCGCCTCAACAGGGAGTAGGAAACTGGCGAGTTTCCGAACCTCGGTGAAAAATCTCTTGTCTCCTTGTCTCATTTGATTGTCGCATTTACATTTGTGCAATTACATTTCTAGAGACATACTTGAGATCATATCACCCTAGAATTGCTAAACATTGACATAGGAGTGTGATTTACTTTCCTAGAGATATAATTGAGCCACTATCACCGTAGGTTTGCAAAACATAACTTAGTTGCTTAGTTAGAGTTGACCCTCACCAAGCCTAGCAACTTAGGTTAGTTTTGATTAGGTGTCATTTAGTTTTAAATCGCCTATTCACCCCCCCTCTAGTCGACATCTCGATCCTACAGCGGGCAGCCTGAGTCGCCGGTAGTCGTTCCGGCACTTGCGCTTGAGCCGTACGTGCCGCGGGACGATGTCGATCAAAGCTTGTCCGTGGAGGCGTTCATGGCGACGACTTCCTTAGGTTGGTACTTTAGTCTTCATCTCCTTTACTCTTTAGTTCGGATCGACTTAATTTGTCGTGTTCTCGAAAGAGGAGAACGACTTGACTTAGTCATTTTTGTATTGAGCAGACCTCGAGAGTGCGTTGGCTGACCGAGATCGTCGAATCCAATATTGGAGGACGAAGTTCGAGGTGGCCGAACTCGAGAGGACTATGGTGGAAGTGAAAAAAGACCAAGCCGTGGAAGCACTCCGAGGTCGCGAGGTGTGGTTCAACTCGTACCACAGGAGCTGTTGCACAGCAATGGCTGGAGTCTCTATGGAACTCCGAGTACCTCGCGGGAATCCCGAGGAGTCAGCGGCCGGATATATCTCGTGGTTAAATGGGGCATGCGCTCAGCTTGAAGGCATCGGCAAGCGTATTGACGAGGCCTTGAAGTAGGAGTGCCGTCGATCAAGCCGATATGCTGGAGGGCACGTGCTAGCCTATATCCGAGATCACCGTCTGCAGCTGCACCTCGAGTTCCTCGACGAAGAGTTTTCGCGTTCTCGGAGGACTCCCGCAGAGATAGACAATCTAGCGAAGTCAATAGTGCCGCTTGCCGAGAAAGTCTTTCAGTCCATGTATTGGCGTTGGCCGTCCTGGTAGTCTTTTTATATCCTGTAAAAAATTATCTCAAGGAGACGTGTAATATATTTTGGAACAATCATGAACTGTAAGAAGTACTTGTGAAATAGAAAAGGGATCTATCTAACTAAGCTTTCTTAGTCTGGATGTGCTGTGTATGAGTGTTTTCTCACTTCGCGACTTCGATCAGTCACTTGAGTCATACACTCTCCCTAGCCCCCAGCCTTGTCATCGGAGAATTGTTCTCGGAGGATAAGGCTCTTGGACCCTTGACCTGCCTTGGTTGAACAAGCACTGATCCTAGCCCCCAGCCGTGAGGTTGGAAAACTCAGTTTCTGATTACACGGCTTGGTTAATACGCACGGCGAGAACTCTTACATGACCAGATCTTACATGGTCGTTTGTCTCTACATGATCCGACAAGGCCTTATCTGCTCTGGGCGTCCCTAACCGAAGTTCCCTTAGGTTCCTCAGAGGCCTTGTCAAGACGGCGTAAATGGACATGAGGATAGGTTTCAACGCTAGGTGTCGTCGTGGTAAGGGATCGTCGGGAAGGAACACTTTGATTGTGATCTTTACTGAAAATAAACTTTATTGAAGCTATAAGATGTCTTACAAGTATGGGTACTATTGATTTATACATAGGATTTATGTAATTGATCAATGTTCCAAGAATTTGCTAACTCGCGACCATCGCCGTCTGCAATCTTGAATGCACCTGGCCACAAGACTTGCGTGATCGTGTACGGTCCTTCCCACTTGGGTGAGAGCTTGTTACGCCCTGCTTGGCTTTGAACCCATCGGAGGATGTAGTCGCCGATCGAAAGGGTGCGTGCTCTGATGCGCTTCTCGTGGTATCGGCGAAGGGCCTGTTGGTAGTTGGCTGCTCTAACGGCAACTCTTTCTCGATGTTCCTCGAGTAGATTTACATCGTCGTTTCGCTGCTCCTCTTGGTCCTCGTCGGAGTACTTCTGTACTCGTGTGCTCTGATGTCGTAGCTCTGTGGGGAGCATGGCCTCTGAGCCGTACATGAGGAAGAAGGGTGTCTCCTTATTGGACGTTGTCGGTGTGGTGCGCACGGCCCATAGTACAGAGGGGAGTTTTTCAACCCACTTCTTGTCATGTGACATCAGTCTGTCGTAGACTCGGGTCTTGATTCCTTGTAGTACTATGCCGTTTGCCCTCTCGACCTGTCCATTGCTCTGAGGGTGAGAAACCGAGGCGAAGCAGATCTTGACTCCTAGCCCAACGCAGTAATCTTGGAAGTAGGTACTGATGAACTGGGAGCCGTTGTCCGTTATGATGCGATGAGGCAATCCATATCTGCAGAATATCCCTTTAATGAATTTGATGGCGTTGTCGGCCTTGATTTCCCCCGTGGGTGTCGCTTCGATCCACTTGGTGAATTTGTCGATCGCCACGAATAGGAACCTGTAGCCGCCCTGTCCTCGTGGGAATGGTTCGAGTAAATCGAGCCCCCAGCATGAGAACGGCCAAGTGAGAGGGATAGTCTGGAGCGCTTGCGCTGGTAGCTTTGTGTGTTTACTGTGAAATTGACAGGCTTCACACCGCTGAACCATGTCGCAAGCGTCTTTGAGGGCGGTCAGCCATAATCCTTGTCGAAAAGCTTTTTCGACCAATGTGCGACCGGCGGCGTGTGACCCACAAATCCCTTCGTGTATGTCGAGGAGGAGATGTTTGCCGTCGTCGGACGAGACGCATTTGAGAAGTACCCCGTTTGGCGCCTTCTTGTATAGATCGTTTCCGATGATACAGTAGATTTTGGCTTGACGTGTTATTTTCTCGGCTTCTGCATCGTCCTCGGGCAACTCGTCGCTACTTAGGAATTTAATGAGTGGGATCCGCCAGTCGTCTGTGGTTTCGATGTCGGCAACGACGCGTTCTGCCTCTGTAGCGCCCGAGCTGATGTTGGGGACTACCATGCTATCTTCGTTGTTTGCCTTTTTCACTGATGGCTTTGTCAGGACGTCCAGGAAGGTGCCGGGTTCGAGTGGCTCTCTTCTGGACGCACGCCGTGCTAGGTCGTCTGGTTCGATGTTGTCCTTGCGGTACACGTGATGGACCTCAATTCCATCAAACCTTTTTTCTAGCTTCCTGACTTCTGCAAGATACTTGGATAACTCGGGGCTAGAGCACTTATAGTCTTTGTGCACCTGGTTTGCGACTAGTTTGGAATCCCCTTTTACGATCAATCGCTTGACTCCTAGTGCAGCTGCTGCTCTTATTCCAGCAAGTAGTCCTTCGTACTCGGCTGTGTTGTTAGTCGCCCTGAAGTTGAGGTGAATTGCATGCTTGAACGGATCTCCCAAAGGTGATGTCAAGATGAACCCTGCCCCTGCTCCTTGGCTGTTGAGTGCGCCGTCGAACGCCATTGTCCATGTTTCGCTGTCAGTTTGACTGTCCGACCTGTTTTTAGGCATGGTGGGAGGTGGACTAGCCATGAACGTGCAAATCCTTTCAACGCCGCCGGCAAATAATTCGCCAACGCGTTGTCGTCTGCTCCGGCAGCGTAGAGTACTATGGAATAGACCTAAAGGAATTCTTCCGGGCGGTGCTCCCATCATACTTCTCTATTGCTCCCGGTCAGAATCTCTCAGGCCATAGGACATCTCGTAGAGCACGGCTGAAAGCTCTACACCCGCCGCCGGGGGCGGTGGGTTGTCGGCGATCGTATGTCCTCCGTGGATGTCTGTCTGACGATGAGGATGATGAGGATGATGATGATGACGATGAGTCACTTGGTTCTAGTGTACGATTACGAGGATGACGTCTGGGTTCTCGAGAATCCTGTCGATGCTCCCCATTGTTGTCCCGGTGCCAATCTCCGTCGTTGTCATCGTTATGGCGGCGTCCTCGACCAGTATCGCCCGGCATCCGCTGTTCACGATCATCGCGTTCGTGGCAGTTGTGGCGGTTATCACGGTCTCGGTTCTCGCTCAGGTGTCCTCCTCGCTCTTCGTTTTCCCGACGTCGTGAAGAGACGTGATGTCAGGAACGATTTTCGTTGTCTCGCGCGCGTCGTGCTTCTCAACGGCCATTCAAATGGTTACGGAGATCGCTGGTGCCGCGAGGTGGAGGAGTGGCTAGACGAGGTGATGTCCGCTGCCCAGGTAGTTCGCCATTGGCACCGCAAGCTGGCGGTTATTCTGGCAGTACTCCGGCGGCGGCCTCTTCGAACGCGTTACTGAGGTTAGCCATTGATTCCCGTAGTCGTTCTGTCCATTGTGCGAGATCATTGTTTAGGACGGGATCATAAGGGGTTTCCCTCAGTAATGCGTTGATGGCCCTGATGTGCTGGGTTGGTGTAACCACTTGATCCTCCGCTTCTGCGTTAGCGCGCGCAGACGTGCTAGTCCCATCGATAGCGAACACATCGCATGGTGTACTCGTCGACGATGAGGCCTGGTCTTCGAGCAAGTGTAGAACTGACGGCTCGTGGGATCGATGTCGATTACCCCAACAAATCGATCTGAGATAACTGTCGCTCCTCGTTCCTTGTCCGCATCTCTAAGAGAGATTTGTGACTGCTGGACTTTAGGAGGTGACGTCCTCATAGCGCTGAGAAGAACCTTGCAGCTTGAGAGGTCATGATTCTTTGTCTTGTGAATAGGACAATAGACATCATGGGTTGGCGAAGTACGTTGAATTCCACGCTCTTTGCAGGCACGGATCTCAGCTTGCACGTCGAGAAAAACCCAGCAAGCTTGTAAGGTGTGTTTCCTGGTTTTGTGGATAGGACACCAGGACCTTGTCGCCTCGGAAGTTGTCCTTGTCGGCTCGTGATTCTTATTGGAAGGACAAGATTTGGCCGCATTAGGATCCTTCTCAGGCTCGGATCTCGTCGATGTTCCGTTCTCCACTTCTGCGGGAGGATCCTTCGACATGGAGTCATCCAGGGTTGTAACCACGGCGTTCTCGCTTCCGGTCATTGATGGACCACTCAAGATCGGCACCTTGGTGTAAACCGGGAAGACGATTTCACCGACTTGAGTCCACACCAGCATTGTCGAAGTAGAAACTCCTTGGTTGATGCCGAGGTTGACGCTGTTGTCGACGAAGCTTGATGACATAGTAGTAGAACCTTGAGCACCAAGTTCCCCTACCTAGCGCGCCACTGTCGACGGGGGATACCCGTAGACCGGATATAGAGGGTATTAGGGTATGCTGGTACGAGGATCTACGTAGTACGACATCAAGCAAACAGAAAACATGGATTATACTGGTTCAGGCCCCTTGATAGGTAATAGCCTAATCCAGTTGATATGGGATTATATGATTGAAACCACAGATTACAAAGGGAATATCAGAACTCGATGATACCGACGAGACCGTAGTCGAGTTGGTTTGACTAGATCACCCGGCGACTTGGCTCCTGTAGGCTCCGACTTCGTAAGTTGTGGTGGATGTGTCGGCGGTGAGATTCTATGCCTTAGGTCCTCCCGGGGGGTCCCTTTTATACCGTAGGTCAGTTGATCTCCAAGTAGAACTTGGAGATATCAGACCTCACACGATATAGTAACGACCCAGTCCTTGTTTGAGTAGGACTCCTTCCATCCGTGGACTCCGTTTTTGTTACGTGATGAATTTCCTTAACGTGTACAGGAAACATCCGTATACGTGCAGGTGTACCATATCAGTGTACAACATACATCCAAGGGTAGAGGGTATACCTTATCCGTAACCCTGACAATATGCATTGTTTCAAGTTGTAGAACCATACTATCTTTTTTTATGAAAATGCTGAACCATAATATTATCATTTACAGTATATATAATTATACATTTATGTGTCCATCTATACTCTTTATAGGCTATTTTCAAGTCTCAACTACCAATGTCTCTACAGGAACGAGCTCCACTTGATGATCTTGCTAATTAAAGTGCCATGACATTATCAAGCTCTAAGGACGGCTTGTCATAACAAGCTATAGTTTTTTTTTTCGGGGATAACAACCTATAGTTACTTCTATGAATTTTGTGAAATAAAAGATGATCCATTTGTGACCATTGTTCGAGACTAAAAACATTACAGATTGCAAGAGCAAAAGGCAATAATGTGAGGGCAGGGAGAAAATTCTTTTTCAGCAGAGTTAAGTCTGTGACCATGTTTTCATAGGAAAATCCATTATAAAGAAATGAAATGGAAACAACTTCCCATGGTGATTTCATTGACCATCGAGGACATGAGTGATGTAGGATATCAATGCAGTAATTCACGAAGTGAAGAATGCATGATTTAGTTGGAGGAAAGGGAATACATGATGAAGATGAATTGTACACTAAATTGTCTTATGTTAAATTAATTTTGTTTTCTCATCTGGTGTTTTGTACCATTGTAATACCCCAGCTGTTGTAATTAATCAAGTGTTACCAATGTTGAAGTGGTCTGTACCTTGTAGCAGTCTAGCAGAGCACTAAATTTTGTTCTGCGCAAAATTTGGGATAAAGTGAGAGAAGGGGATCCTGTTTACAAATTTCAAATAAATTAGTTATAAAAAATCCAAGCAGTTTAAAACCAGAGCAAGGCATTCCCTTCAGTTTTGTTTGCCTCTTTCCACATAGGAGACAGTGAAAAATTCTAAGAAATGGCATTTCCTTCAGTTTTATTGCCCCTCTTTGCACATAGGAAACAATTAGAAATTATGTACGCAACATGAACAATTTTTATTTACACCAAGTTTTTCTGAATGGTGTAATACTCAATGGGGCATTAAAAAAAATTGATGTCACACCTTGATGCATGAAATTACCACCTCCTTTTTAAATATATAACGTTGTTGATTTTTGGACGTGACGTTTGACCATTTGTTTAATCTAAAAATTATGTAAATTTAAGTCGTGCTTAAAAGTCCTTCTAAGCATGACTTATATTTATATCTTTGCGTATTCATACTAAAATTTTGAATTAGACAAATATTCAAATGTCCAAAAGCCAACAATATCATATATTTAAAATGCAGATAGTACATTTGTTGTTTATTTGTTTCTTAACTCATTGCATTTATAATTTATCAAATATTACACATTGGTTGTTTTATTACATATGTGGATTCCACGTATACACTTACATTGGCTTATTGAAATGCCCATCCTAGCTTTGGACGATATACCACCGTAAATTTGCTTTTTGATATAACATATTTTTACAATTGTATTACACTGGACTTAATTCATATTGGTCAAGATATGCATTGCACGTGTAAGATTACTAGTAGAATTGCTAAAGAGGCTTAAAGAATCATTCAATAAAATTTGATCGACACTTAAGTTGGGTGTAGTATACTAACCTTCCAAAGTTTCGTTTGTGATCGTGTGGTCAATTGGACAATAAACCTGGGTGGCTGGTACAAATTCCTGCAAGTAGGGATGGCAATGGGGCCCCGACACCTGACACCCGGTGGGGAATTACTCTATTAGGGGATGTAAATGTGCTAAAACTACCATCCATGGGGCTGAAAACGGCAAAAAAGAAAAGCCCCCATCGGGTGGGCCGGGGGCGGGGCCGTTCAACAGTCCCTAGGCCCCGAATCCCCATGGGTCCCCGAGGTGGATAGGCCACGCTATATTTCCTAAGCCCACAACCCAATTAGACTGGCCCAATTAGGTCCACATATATAATCTGAGCAAACCCTGGTCTACCGTCTCCACTTCTTAGTCTTCCCATCCCCTTCCTCTCAGATCCAATCGACCAGGCGACAGGGCGAGGGCGCGAGATGCCGCCTTGTTCCGCGTGGCCTCGTCCGCGTCACCCCATCGCCGCTTCCAAGCTCGCACCCCGCCGTCACCTGTTCAAAGCTCACCGCCGCAGCTGAGGGACCAAATATAGCACAGGAAGCAGCGACCATAGGACCCGTAGCGGAGGGCTAGCAAGCGGATGCCACCGACCGAGTCCCGGTCGAAGATTTGAACATGAATAACTTCAACTGGTTCCATGGATGTTAACGCTTGATGCGTTTCTTTGATTTTCCTTGTATTTCTTTATTTTTTTATATAGAATGCATTAATTTGATTCATTGGCGCCTGTGCATAGCCGCATAACCTTTCTGTTTGATTTTCATTAGCTTCGTTGGCTTCAGTTGCATGCCTGCTAGACATGAATGGGGATCTTGCTCCTCGCAATGTCTTCTAGCCAATGGTGCAGCCGTGCAGGTGTGTATCCCCATGGGGCCCCGAGAACCCAGTTGGGGATAGGGATGGCGAAAAGTCAGCCCTGAGGCCGGGGACGGGGGCGGGGAGCAGTCAGCCCCGAGGCCGGGGAGGCCGGGGAGGGGGAGCGGGGCTTTTTGAAGTGTCCGGGGGCGGGGTAGCAATATCCGTTGGGGATGGCCCCGTTGCCATCCCTAGACATATATATCTATCTAGAATGACTTACATTGTGAAACGGAGGGAGTAGTTTTTTCTTCCTGAAACATTTTTTCTCTTTTCTACTTCCTCCGATTCACAATGTAAGTCATTCTAGTATTTTCCACATTCATATTGATGTTAATGAATCTAGACATATTGATGTTAATGAATTTAGACATATAAATCTATCTAGATTCATTAACATCAATATGGATATGGGAAATGCTAGAATGACTCACATTGTGAAACAGAGGGAGTACAAAAATAAAAAATAAATTGCCAAATTCAAGACTTGAACCCATCACCTCATAGTTCAAAGCACATTCTTCTAACCAATTCATCTAATAATGCTATTTGTTTTAAGAATTTTGTGAGAAAGTAATATGATTATCAATTCTAATATCTTTCACTACCGAAACTCATAACATATTACTATGCTCCAGTAGTAACATTGTTGTGAAAGTATAGTAACACGTGACGTTACTGTAGAACACATAGGACGTTACTGCACTTTTGGCAGTAACGTCGTAGTAAAATTGTAGTAGACCAGGAATCGAAACAAAAATATATGGGTTAAAGCCTTACATGCTAACTATATATTTGTTACTGCACAAAAGTAGAAGTGTTACTACATAATAGGTACATGTTACCACTTCCAAGTAGTTATGTTACTACACGATAATCGTAGTTTTACTATGTCAGTTTTACAAGATGAAGATCGAATAGGTGTGCTATGGGTAAAGTCTGTAGGTGGCTTTGAGTGAGGTTTGATTGATGTAGGAGTGTTTTGAACAATTTTATACATTTGATAAAACTATGTTACTTCATATATATACCCATGTTACTACAAATTACATATTCTGTTACTGCATATGGAGTGTTAAAGTTCAAAATGCTAATATTTGAAAAGCAAAATCTCACAAGGTATGTATTGTTTTTTAAAACCGTTTTCACAATGATGCTATAGTGTTACTGTATGTGGAGGATAGAACTTCAAAATGCATCTACATACTCTCCTTTTTTTTTTTGATGAGAAACAGTAGGAGAGGCTCCTACTGTGTTAATAGATTTTATATATATATATATATATATATAAAGATATTTACAAAAGAGAGAAAAAAAGAAAAAAAATACTTTACAAGGGATCTAGAAAATTGAGTCTTTCCATGATTGATATTTTTGTTTGTCTTCCTCCTTCACTCTATGCATAAGAAGAGTGAAATCCTCTTTGAAACCAATCCTCCACAAGTGGATTGAAAGCTGGATGTTGTTGAAAATTAAATAATTCCTTTTTGTCCAAATCTGCCAGCAAGCAGTGCCCACAACTTCTACATACTCTCCTCCTCACGAAACCGTTCTTCCTCCCTCTTCTTAAGAAAACCGGTTTTCTCCCTCTAATATAGTGTTACTGCATGCATGTATATGACGTTACTACACTTTTGATAGTAAATCAGGAATATATGGGTTCAAAGTCTCATATGCTAACTCTATACTTGTTACTGCACAAAAGTAAAATTGTTACTGCACGGCATATACACGTTACCACCTGACAGTTACACATTACTGCATGTTTATGCAGTAACACTATCCAAGAATTGCAGTAACACACTTTGTTACAGTAGAACATACAGAACATTACTGCATATTTGGCAGTAACATCGTGGTGAAATTGTAGTAAACCAAAAATAAAAAAAAGGATTAAAAGTCTCACATGCTAAATATACTTGTTACCAAACAAAGTGGAAGTATTACTACATATGTTTATGCAGTAACGCTATTCAAGAATTGCAGTAAGACGCATTGTTACTACAAATGTTATGGTCTTTACTGCACACTTACAGTAACATCATGATGTCATTGTAGTAACGTAAAACAGATAGTAGTAACGAGTAGTAATGCTATAGCATTACTACTTGTGGAGAGTCAAGATCCAAAAAACCCAAGCTTCGAAGAACAATATCTCTCATGTGATGTATGATTCTTTTAAACCGTTTGCACCATTATGTTAGAAAAAAGTGCTTATCAAAAGTAGATCCATCTTGACTATATTTCAACTAAATTTGAATGTTGTTACTGCACGTAAGGCACAACATTACTGCACGATGGCTGTCGCGTTATTGCACCATTCCGCGAGAAGATACCTGAGAAGAGGTGGGTGGTGGGGGAATAGGTAGGTGGTTTGACCGGGCTTTGACCGACATGGGGGTGCTTTGACCGATCTTTAACTGAGGTGAGAGGGGGGTTTGACCCTTGGAAGGGAGGGGGGTATAGAATAGCTATTCTATACCTTTTCTATACCCCGAGTGTAGAATAGTTTATATATATATATATATATATATATATATATATATATATATATATATATATAGTAAATTTGTTTGGTGCTCTATGGTGCCCGGGCACCATTGTTAAAATTGAGTATATACCCAATTCAAATGAGTATGAAATTTTTTTAATTACTTAGGTATTAACATTAACTACTTTACTAACTAGTTCAAAGCAAGTTTGAACTGAATTTGAACTTGTTATATATATATATATATATATATAGATAGATAGATAGATAGATAGATAGATAGAAAAACTATTCAATACCCCCCTCCATCCAACCCACCTCCCCTTCCCCCAAGGGGGCAAAACCCACCCCCCACCTCGGTCAAACCCGCCCGTCACTTTCCCCACCACCTCCACTCTTCTCATCTCTCGTCTCAAAACGACGTAGTAACGTGATGTTCATCGTGCAGTAACACCATGTCTTACTTGTAGTAACAATATTGAAATGTAGTCATAATATAGTCATGACGGATCTACTTTTGATAAGCACTTTTTTTCTAACATCATGGTGCAAATGGGTTTTAAAAGTAGTACATGGTGCGAGAGGTATTACCCTTCAAAGATTGGTTTTTTAAAAATTTGGCTCTCCACGAGTAGTAACACTATGTCATAAATATTACTGCTGATCTATTATGCGTTACTACAATCACATCATACCGTTACTACAAGGTGTAGTAACAATTATAAGTTTCATAGTAACATAGTGTGTTACTGCGATTACTTGATAACGTTATTGCAAGAATATGTATAGTAAGAAAAAAGGTGCAGTAACATGGAGAGAGAGATGAATTGGCTCGGTTTACTCATGGGGCAAGGGTAGAGAAAACCTTCAAATATTGGTCTTTTGAAATTTAACTCTCCACAAATAGTAATACTATATCATAAGTGTTATTACTATGTATTATACGTTACTACAATCCCATCATGGCGTTACTACGAAAGTGTGGTTAATTTTATAAGTTTTACAGTAACAAAGCATCCTACTGCAATTCTTGAATAGTGTTACTGTACTTATATGATAATGTTACTACTGAAACAAAGTAACTTGTGAGTTTTGTAATAACATATCTATTTTTCTTCTACTGTGGAAGTGAAGAGAGAGATAGAGAGAGATCGGGAGAGGAGAGAGAGTAGAGGGAGAGAGAGACCGGGATATTATTTACTCTGTTACTACACATTAGTACACTGTTACTATATTTATTTCACATATTACTACATGTTTGCAGTAACACAGTACAATTTTGCGATAACGTAAGAGAGTAAAAACTATAGTTTAGGAATGGTCAGTTGTATGAACAATAATCAATAGCATGGTGGTTACTCCTACTCATGACAATTAATGATGGTGTGTCTCATGTTACTATAGTAATCTACAATTTTCTTGGTGATGTCACTATAGCCGTGTAGTAAAAGATTTGCGATAATGCAGTAAAATGGTTTGGAGTGTGCAGTAATAATCATCATAGTGTTGTTACTACATGTTGTGCCAAATATTTATATGGATTAGCACGTGTGAGAATATAAAATTCACCTCCTACCTTGCTTAAAACTAGTCAAAGCGAATTAATCATACCCAATGTCGATCAAACACCTAAGCGGATGCAAATTCATGTGGTTAAAATTGTGCAATAATATATAGTGCTAGAGAGCAGTAACAACTTATGTATTTTACAGTAACTGAGCTTGTTACTACAATACCGTGATAATGTTACTATGAAACTACAATAGAATTAATTTGTATCTTACATTGCGCTAGAATTTAATCTACCATGTACCATGTATTTTGGTTTGATCAACATACTAAACGTTAGAGGGGACCGATAATGTGATTTAAGTTTAATAAGAATCGATCATCTTATCCCTTTCTCACAAAATGTTATAGAGATGAATTGAATAGAAAACTTGCTTTAAACCATAACGTCTTGAGTTTAACTTTGGATTTTGTAAATTTAGTATTCAATTTTTTTGAGCACCTGAAATAGATAGGAAAGAAAATGGAGAAAAAAAAAGTACGTGATAAAAAAAAATTGGTGCAGAGAAAACAATTGGGAAAGAAAAAAAGAAAAAACAATGGAGAGGAGAAAAGAGAGAAAAAAAACAATGGAGAAAAAAAGAGAGGAAAGAACGAGAAGGGGGAGGGAACGCAGGCATGGAGGGAGAGGAGAGAAATAGATGGATCTTGAGGAGGGGGAGGGACCGAGAGGGGAGGGGGATAGAGGAAGGGAGGGAGAGCGCCGCGGGCAGGCGCGCCGTAGCCGAGGTCGGCGCCAGCCGTGTGGCTCACCTCTTTTCAGCAATGGAGTGGGAGGGATGGGAGATTCTTTTTTTTCTCGGTCTTTTTTTCTTTTTGTCGCTGTTTCATAGGAGGACGGGCGGGATGGGCGCGAGCGGGACGCCAGGACCGCGTGGAACGGTGCAAGCGAGAGGAAGGGGTATAACTATTCTATACCCGGGTTGTAGATTAGTCTTACCCTATATGTGTATATATATATATATATATATATATATATATATATATATATATATATATATATATGTATATATGTATATATGTATGTATACATATGTATATGTGTATGTATATATATATATGTGTGTGTATATGTATATGTATATGTATATGTGTATATGTATATGTATATATATGTATATGTATGTATATATATATATATATATGTATAGATGTATATATACATATATATATATGTATATATATATATATATGTATATGTATATCTATATGTATATATATATATATAGCATTATTATACATCCCTCCCTTAGAATAACTATTCTACACCCCCTCCTTCCCACCAGCCCATCCCTCACTCTGATCAGCCCATCTCCCTCTCCCTCCCGGGCGCTACGCGCGTCCTCGCCCTCTCCCTCCTCCCCCTCTCCTCCCGATCGCTTCGCCCGGCCCCGCTCCTCTCCCTCTCCTCCGGATCGCTCCGCCTGACCCCTGCCTTCCCCTTCTCTCCCTCCCGGGCGCCTTTTTTTTCGCTTTTCCTCCTCCCTCTCCTCCTGATCGCTCCGCCCAGCCCCGCTCCTCTCCCTCTCCTCCGGATCACTCCGCCTGACCCCCGCCTTCCCCTCCTCTCCCTCCCGGGCGCCTTTTTTTTCGCTTTTCCTCCTCCCTCTCCTCCCGATCGCTCCGCCCGGCCTCGCTCCTCTCCCTCTCCTCCGGAACGCTCCGCCTGACCCCCGCCTTCCCCTCCTCTCCCTCCCGGCGCCTTTTTTTTCGCTTTTCCTCCTCCTGGCGCCCTCCTCTAATTTTTTTTTTCTTTTCTTCATTTTTTTCCTCTCCCATCTCTCATTTTTCCTTCTATTTTCTTCTTTTTTTAAGAAAAAATATAAATAAATAAATTGGTGAATTCAAGATTAGAACCCATGATCTCATGATTCATAACAATCTCTACTAACCAATTCACCCTATGACACTATATGATTCGTGATCATTGTTTGCTTTATCTGTATATCTTTTCAAATTTTGTGAACACAAACCCGTTAGGTTACTATAGGAATCATACCTTGTTACTATGATTCGGTAGTAACATTATCGCAGAAGTGCAGTAACACGATACGTTACTGTGAAATTTATAGATCGTTACTGCAAAATTTATAGGTCGTTACTGCACTGTTTGCAGTAACATCATAATGAAAATGCAGTAACAGAGAACATATGGTAGTAACGGTACTACTACAGTATCACTGCTTGTACATTGCTAAATTTTTAAATCTCAATCTTGTGTACAAGTGTTAAAAAAGTGCATGTGCATGGTCACAAGTTAACACAAGTGTTAAAAGTACATCTAGCAAGCTCAATACAAGTAAACTTTTAGAATTCTAATCTTTAAACAACAATATCTCTCACATCGCATATTATTTTTTAGAACCGTTTTCACCATAATGCTTTAAAACAACGTTACAACAAGACAATAGTCCTGTTACTACACTATGATCATTGAGACAAAAATCCTTAACGAAACTTGATCCATCATGACTATTTTATAACGTTGTTACTACAGAAAGGAAAGTAGTCCTGTTACTGCACATTGAACGTCCCGTTACTACGCCGTTTCAGCGAGACGAGAACTAAAAAAAAGTAAATCTCAATCTTTAGAGAGCAATATCTCTCACGTTATATAGCATTTTTCTAATCCGTTTGCACTATGATGTTCGTAAAAAAGTGCTTAACAAAACTAGATCCATCATGACTATTTTTTGATGTTGTTACTGTAAGAAAGCTATCATGTTACTGCACGATGACCGTTATATTACTACAGATTCCTGCGAGACGTGAACAACAAAGTGGTGGGCGGGGGAGGGAGTCAACGGGCGGGTTTGACTCGGGTTTGACCGGTGGGAGGGTGCTTTGACTAACCTTTGACTGAGGTGGGAGGGGGGATTTGGGCCCTAGGGAGGGTAGGGGAGGTGGGATTGGCCTATGGGAGGGGGGGTGTAGAATAGTTATTCTAGGGGAGGGGTGTAGAATAGATTTGCTATATATATAATTATATGGGTAGAGTGACACAAAACAAAGGACTTAAATTCTCTCATTAAATAATTCTAGGGTAATGGGAAAGAAGAAATAGAAAAGCAATCATTCCTATACTTATAATATACACTCAACTTTAGTTTGTATTTGCTAGTTGTGCTGACCAATACCCCCTAACAGTGCCCTCTTGGTGCTTTGAGAGACCACCCCCGGTTGCCAAGTTTCTTACGATAATTTGTCATTGCTATCCAAGCGGGGCTAAATATGGAGGAGTACCCTGCCCAGGAAATTGTCTTAGGAATATATGCCAACGTGGAGGAATACCCGTACTGAGCTGTCACCATTAGCGGCCCACCTCTACTGTCTCACAGCATATATGCCCAATTTATGATATCTAATAAATCTAAGCACCATACTTACATTATAAAATATTACTCTATATCCACTAGATTAATATAGAGCAATCATTTGCATAAACATTAAACCCACACCACTGCACCTCTCTGATAAGCTAGTCATACAACTATATTGGCACAAATATAAAGTAAAACCACTACTCAGACAAAGTAAAGTACTGAAGGTATATAAAGAAGAATATTCTTTTAATTCCGGAAGTGTTACAAAAGAAGAAAGAGAAGCTACTAGAGCCATATCGAAATCTTCCGTAGACTCGAGGACTCCGAGATACTATTCTATTCTACTCCACTTAGCACTAGAGCACTAAACTAAACTTGAGAGTGAGAGAGAGAGAGATCAAAGCTTCTTGCTTGAGTGTGTGATGGAGTGAACGAAGTGAGGTTCTTTTATAGCAAAGCTATGACGGTTGGAAAGGTCGGAAACGCCCTCCAACTATCATTGGGAGTTGATCCTGTGGGGATTCGGCTGAACCCTGGGCTGGCCCAACCAGCCCAG
Organism: Oryza glaberrima; assembly: GCF_000147395.1. NCBI lineage: Eukaryota > Viridiplantae > Streptophyta > Magnoliopsida > Poales > Poaceae > Oryza > Oryza glaberrima. The sequence continues at coordinate 15,141,486 of NC_068327.1, read as the reverse complement.
TTTTTGGCAGGCTCTCCCTGTTGCTGCGTCACTTCAGAGACATGAAATCTTGGGCCTTTTGAGGTTATTGCTCTGGTTTGCAGACCCATTTACCCATAAGTCTGTTTCTCGACAGCGTCCGATTGATTGTTCGTTAGTTTTTATGTTGATTCTTCTCCATTTATGTAGAAATCTCTGCAAACAATTAATACCCCAAGTACAAGTGAAAATATATTACTCTGAAGCAAAATATGCATTGCAAGCATAGCTAGTTCTCTTTTATTTTAGTTGTATTGACAGTCGAAGCTGGTCTATAACCACCATCAACACTAATCCTAAAGACACTGGGCAAGCGTAAAGAAGCAATTTCCAAGAAAACATCCAAGAAACCCAAGACTTCCAAATCCAAAACATCTGCCGATGATAATCTTCCTCCCATTGATCCAGAAGTTGAAGAGTTCTTGACAGAACAAGTGGAAGAAGAACAAGTCGATGATGCTCCTGCTACTGTGGTTGATGATCCTACCAATGAAAACAAAGAGGCAGATGACAAAGACTCAGCCGATAATGAAGCAGCCGATACAAGCATTGTTAGACCTCGCGCTCCTACTCATGTATTGGCAAGTTCTTTTTATTTCTATCCTTTCATTTCAGCTGATATTATCAATTCTGACATCCAACATTTTCAGCCCAAGGCTCCATCGTCTTCTCCTCGTCGACGAGCACCAAGTGAACGTACTACTTCCGCGATCGGCAGCCAACAGGGAGAAGAAGAAATAACTGCTGCTGTTGTACCCCCAATCCAAGTAAGCATACCCATATCACAAATTCCTTCATTGGCCATCTTTGCTTTTTCTCATCTTTCACCCATACTTCGCAGAAGCTAGCCGATATGTTTTCATCTTACATAAGGCAATTTTTGGACGAAGATGATGAAGACATCACAAGCAAGACCAAATTTCCTATCTCTGATGATTTGAGAGCACGACTGTTAGACATAGCTGATCGACTGGGTGCTTCATTGGATGCTTTAGTGACTGACAGTGGCCCGATCAAAGGGAGACTTGAAGAAGTCCAAGATCAGCTGCCCGATGATATAATTGACGCCATCACACCGGCAGCTCATCTTGAATCGCGTCGATTCTAGTTTCAACGACCTCAACAAAGATTAGCAGATCGCCTTGAACTCAAGGCTATGGAATCGACTCTCCAATCTAGCAGGCAGCAAGTAAACAAAAGCAAAACCAAACTTGATGAACTAATTGCTGGCCCAGAATCAACCCAAAAGCGCATTAATGAACTTGAACAGCAAGAACCCGATCTCCTGGCAAAATTGGAACAAACTCACAAGAATATTGCTTGGAGAAACAGAATTTAGCCGATCTTCCCAAGGCCATTGAAGAGCAAAGATCAATGTTGAAGGCATTGACCAAACATCTACCTGCTCAAACCAAAGCTATGAAGCATGTGCCAGGTTCGGATGCCGAAGATGCAAAGATCATCGATGAAGTAAACCACATCCGCCTACACGCGATATCGACAATCCAAAATTTCTTGGGTTGATGTAATAATATAAATCTTAAAAAATTTTTGCTCAAAAACACTTGAAACATTTCTGTGTAAATATATCTATTGGCCTTCAAGCCGAATTTACTTCTAATCTTTATATACTTGTTAATATTTTGAATTTTTTGGTCTAATCAGTGGCAAATTCATACAAACTAACTTGACAAACTCACCTGAACATATATCATGAACATAGGATTTAATAAACATATTAACTCACATAGAGTATATTATATCTTAATTATAAACATTCTCCTAACATAATACAAAATATAAATACGAAACATTAAGCAAGTAACTTGTGACATGTGCATCATGAACTGAATATCAAACCTAACAACATCACCTTAGGTCAAGAAGAGTTTAAATATAATTTTTATAGATGCTTAGATCCATTTCTAAAGTGGGAACACATATATAGAGATAGGCTAGATGAATTTCTAAAAATTATTGGTACAACATTAAATCTTGGCAAAATTCACACAAATACTACCTAATAATTACAACCCGTTGTAAGTTTGGTTAAATTTTATCATTCATCCTTATATCTTGAGTAAATCACTTACATGTGTGGGATGTCAAAACTGAGCAAAAGTAGATGCGGACTTTAAAAAATGAACAGTAATGGCTCGCTCACCACCACCTATAGAGCCCAAAGAACTAGGCCCATATAGTCTAGTACACAAAAGAAATAGCCCATACAGACGGCCCATGAGAAGTATACAGGTCTATCTCTCAACATGAATCTCCAAATATATTAGACGGCCCAATGGATTTTCTGACGTAGAAATAGAAATTCCGCATTCGTATCATCGAAAAAACGAAAAAAGAAAACAACAAATCTTCTCACGAGTAGCGACATGGAAAAGAATCCCGCTCACACGCACGTAACACCTCCCCATACTACCCTCCAAGGTCCAAGCTCCAAAAATCCCTACAAACACATGATCTTAAAAAGAAAAAAAACAAGCTACAAACACACGGTGGCACATTCGTTATTTATGGAGGTACGGTGCCCATTGACGTAATTCCGCACCACACGCCGGCACCCCCACCCCCAAATTCTTGCCGAGACAACTCCCTCTCTTCCACGCCTACTCCCGGTTTACGCGGTTTTTCTCACTGACAACGTGGGGCCACGCGTACCACGGATGGAGTACAGTCCATAAGACCAGTTCCAGGGAAGAGGATCACCATGAAGGGAAGCTTCCTCCCTTTGTTGAGTAAAGCACAGAAAAAAGCTCGCCGTAATGGCGACGCGAAAGTAAACGTTGCGCCGACGACACCACCGTCCGCCGACCGACCAAAAACACATCGAGGCCGACCGACCAAAAACACATCGAGCTCCGCGGCATCGCGTCCATCTGCGATCTCCACGCGCGAGCACAGGATCAAACAAGCGGTCTCGAATCTGAACTGGATGCCGGAGAGGAAGAGCCGGTCCCGGCTCGCAAGCATCCGGCTAGGTCGATCGCCGGCGGGGCTCTCCTCGTCGCCGTCGCGACGGCGTGGGAGCGGGAGCGGAGGGCGGAGGGTTCGGCTGGCGGTGCGCCCCGCGCCGACGTCGCGGTCGCTGCCGCGGCGGGAGGGGAGCAGGGCCCTCGCGCGCTCCGCGTCCGAGCCGGCGCTCTTGTTGAGCGGCGGGCGCGTCCACCCCGAGCCGCGGGGGCTCTCCCCGCCGTCCCCGCCTCCGCCGCCGCTGGAGCGTCCGCACACCTGCTTCGACGTCTTCACCCCGGACTCCCCCTTCGGCCGCTCCGCCTCCGCCGCCTCCCTGTCCAACTGCAATCCCTGGGAGGTACAGAAGTGGACTGTTGTTGTTGTTAGCTGCGCGGTTCGCGGGAGTGAATTGGCTGGGCTTCGTTTGGTGCAGGAATCAAAGGTGGTGGTGAGCGTGACAGTCGAGGGGAGCGTCGGCCCTGTGAAGGCGATGGTTCGGCTGGGTGCGAGTGTTGGGGAGGCGATCGCAGCCGTGGTGGAGAGGTACGCGAAGGAGGGGAGAAGCCCACGTTTGGATCCAGCTGCCGCGGAGGCCTTCCAGCTCCACCACTCCCACTTCTGCCTCCAGAGTAAGTCATTTAACACGAGCCTTCACATTCGTCGCTTAATATATGTCGAATTGCACTTGTGAGTAAGGGTAAAGTGAATCTAGTAAGAAACGCATCCAAAAGCTGTTGCGCACCTTAAGGGAACATTGAACTAGAAGCATGGTATGCGAAACTCGAAAGAATTGTAGCATTATTTCGAGTGAAATGAAATTACTGCAGGTATATATGATAGTTTGGCTACTACTGTTATTAGTGAAAATTTATTCAGGTCTTCCTGAACACAGTAAAATGATGTGTAGTATGAACTTTCAACTTACAACCCATAATTGGTTAAATTATACTGATGGGTTTATACGGAACATAGTTAATTATGGAGGTTGCAGGTTTTAATGCCAGTGTAATGATGCTGGTATCCAACAGTTCTTTGTTTACCTGAGTCCTATTATCTCCCACGTTGGACCATATAAATTACTAGTTGTTACATACTAAAACATGAATAAGTTCATGTTTTTCTTTACGGAACAAAGGATATGAACATAAGTGACTAAAAATGCTTTCGTTGAGCCCAGGTGACTACTCACTATTAAGTCAAATTTCCAACATTATCTTGTTACCTTGGTCGATTGCCAATACATAGTTGAGTGATCTGATTATAGAAGTAAAAGCTGAATCTTTTGCTGGCAGGTTTGAACAAAAACGATAAGATTGGAGACGTGGGAGGTAGAAATTTCTACCTACACAAGAACGATGGAAATAACAGGATTTACCTCCAAAGTGAAGAATCTGGTACAAATTTGGTTGGTGGTGAAATTGCACACAGCTTTGGAGGACAACAGATTGTTGCTATAAACCACGACCAGTTCTTTGCCATTTTCATCAAGAAGCTAGATAAAATTGGCAGGCTGACAAAAAGGATTTGGAGGTTACTAACTTGTAATTGTACATGACCTGACCCTGTGGATGGTTTGGTAAGGATCCATCCAAGTAGCAGCTTAAGAGTATAGGGTAGAGTATAAATCTTAGCATCAGTAAACCGGTGTGGTACCATTATACTTAGGCCTAGCCCAAAATCTCTCACTGCTGCAAGCATCTTTCGTCAGATTATTAACCTTGAAGAGGATGATAGGTGAAACACAGTACTAGAGGTTTCAAGCACCTTCCTACTAGATGTCAGCTCCTTTTATCCGTAGCTGACTGTGTTGTGGATTACAAGAAGTGCAATAGGAAAACAAAATGGGTTACCAAAGGCTTTGCATCAGTTTTCGTTTTACTCCTACATTGCTTGCTTTGAATTTTTTTTTATTACACGGCAGATGCACGTGCATGCACAACACACGCTGCGTCATACTCACACTCCCGTAAATGTGCCCTCTAACACGCACTCAAAGATGAAAACTAGCGGCACATCATTGATCTCACTAAAATTTTGTTGAAAACTCACCTGCATATCCGTAATATTTGTTGAATTTGTAAGACTTAGAACAGTTTGCATGTAGTTTGAAACTGGACAGAGAAGTTCGTTCATTGCGCCTGCAGCTTGTTGGTTCACAACTGACCCCGATTGGAAATCAGGTGTTTTCCCAGGATTATGCTCGACGTGTTCTGTTCCTGTGAAATTATGCGGTTAACGAGGCCTTCACGTAAACGTGAATTCTTTTTTGGGAGGCCAACTCCTGGTGGATCCAAGCCTATTAACGTGGCGCAAAGGAAAAAGTATGAATTAACCCCATGAACTATTATGGTTGACCGAATTACCCCCCTAAACCCAAAAACATTGCTCCCCCTAAACTTTCAATACAGGACGAATTACCCCCCTCGACCCAATCCAGAGCGGTTTTATCCGATGTGGCGTACGCGTGGCACTCCAGTCAGCATTTTCTTTTTTTAAATAGTGGGTCCCACCTGTCATATATACTCTCTCCCCTCTTCTTTCTCCTCTTCCTCTCTCTCTGGCATTCTCGCCTTCTTGGCGAGCAAGGCAATGCACGGCGGTGCGAGTGGCGGTGGTTGGGCGAGCGGTGCCGGTTGCGGGCGCGGCTAGGCGAGCGGCGGCGGGTGGGAGGCCTTCACGTGGGACAACCCGGGGAACTGCCTCGCCCAGCCGCGCCTCCCGGTCACGCCCTTCCGTTCCCCTTCTTCCTCACCCCCTACCCTGCCCCCACCTCTACCCCTTCGTCGGACCACCGCCGCCGCCGTTGACACCGACGACGACGCAGCTATCGGGTGAAATATCTCCCCGGCAGTCTCCCGCGTCGATTGCCCTTTCGTTGCTTCCCTTTGTAATCGTGGCTGGGAATGAGTAGGCTCTCTCTCTGGATTGATTGATGAGGGTTGATCTCGGAGGAGTGGTGCGCGTTTGGGTTGGGGAGACGGGGGGTAAGGAGAGAGGAGGGAGAGGAGGAGGAGGAGGGGTGGTGGGGAGCAAGTAGGGGATGCCCGAGAGCGAAATGGGCGACGACGACACCGACAACGTCGACTACGCCGCGGAGATGGAGGCTGAAGCCGCCAGAAACGGCTCGGTGTGGTCAGCGGCGTACGTGGTGCGGGCCGGCGTCTACTGAACGTGCTGGTGAAGCCTAGAGGGGGGTGGATAGGCTGTCCCTGAAAACTTAAAAGCAAATCACAGCGGTAAAATTCAAACAGACCCGGAACTTCCTGGTAAAGAACATCGGAACATCCGGTTTGCCAGGCTCGGAACATCCGGTGTTCTAGGACAGGAACTTCCGGGTAACAAAACAAAGGATGGAATTCAAATTTCGAAACAGGAGACTAAGCCAATCTTCACAAGATGGTGCACAGGTATTCTGAGCAGAGAATAGATCACAGAAACATCCACAGAAACATCACAGAAAGAGACAAGAGCGATTTTTTCCCGAAGTTCGGATCTTGCGATCCTACTCTCCGTTGAGGAGCTCCAAAGAGCTAGGTCTTGATTAACCTCTTGCCTCACTTGTGCAAAAACCCTAGAGGAAATCCACAGCCTTCAACCACAAACACCCCTAGGCAAATTTCTAGAATTGAGTGACCACCAAGATCCAACTCAACCTATTTCTAGAAATTCGCCACAAGTGTAGGTTGCTCTACTTGGAAAACCTCTAGAATCTCAGCACAAGAACTTCATTAACTTACCTCGTTCCCTTTCGGAGGAGGGGAGATCCTTTACAAACTTACCCGGGACATCCACAATATGCAATGGATTCTCGCGAGCGACACCTAACCGTCTAGGAGATCATCTCCAAGAGTAATAAGCACCGAGATGACAGTTCACGAGATATTCCAAGTGCTCACCCAAGATCCTAGTCTTCACACCTCTCCAAATCTTCTTCTCTCCCTCTCAATCTCTCTTTCTCACAAGAATTAGGCTCTAGATTGAGTGGAGAAGGCAAGAAACACTTGGGAGAGACTAGCAACAGCTCTTGGTTCGAAAAGTGAAAGTGGAATGGCCAAGGAACGAGTTGGTTATGTATAACAGCTAGGTGACGTCATCTAGCCGTTACTCACAATTTTGAACTGGAAACTAGACAGGAAGTTCCGGACCTGGAAGATAGTAACTTCCGGACTACACTTAGGAAAATCTTTTTCACAAGACCAGAACTTCCGGACCTAGAAGACAGGAAGTTCCGGACTTGCACTTTTGGACAGATGGAGTATTTGCAAAAATGACTCCTAGGGAAACTTGACACTTGGTTCACACTAAGAGCACTTGACATATCTCAGAGCATCACCTGGAACTCCTCTTAATAGTATGGTATTCCCTAAAAACTCGATTTCAATAGATAAACTATCCTATGCACTTCTCGAGTTCTGGTCCGCTTTGATTTTGTACTTTGGGGGGTCTCCAAGCATTCATCTTCCACACCTTGGAATAATGCACCTGAAAGTTACTCAATGAACTCATTAGTCCCTTAAGCACATTTGTCATTAATCACCAAAACCCATTGGGGGGGGGGGATTAATACACTTTCATCTACGATGGCGTTGACCCGTTCGAGGGGATGGAGTTCGACGACGAGGAGCCGTTGACGTGCACGCCGTGGTGCAGACGCAGCCGTAGTTGTCGGGGATGGACGCTACGCCGTTGACATGGAGCTCGAGAGGGCACTGCCTGCCGCCGCCGCGTCTTCCTGCGTTGTGCTGCCGCCCCCTGCATAGGTGTCACGACCGGAAATAGCCCAACGGGCGTTCCTTACGTACGTGTATTATTCCTTGTCCCAGGAGGCAAGGTACACCAGAAGTTGATACAATTCAGAGTTTAATAAGCGGAAGCGTAAATAGTTAATTATTACATGGGCAGCGACGGCCCAGCACACTCAAAGACAACGGAAAACAGCGGAAGACTAAGGCGACGACCACAGGCGCTTGACGGCAGGCACGAGCTAGACACCAAAGCCTTCATCATCCAGGGGCTCCTCTTCTGGGTTTGGGAAAAATTGAGCAAGACTGAGTACAACCACCGTACTCAACAAGACACACCCACAAGTGCAGCATAAGTGCAAAGGTAGTACAATGGAGTTATAGTATAGGGGTTAGGTTTTGCAATAAACAGCATTTAAAAGACCCTTAGTTGCTTAAAGCTAAATTTAAAACACGATCCTAGAACTATTTAATATTATTAAACAAGGCCGTGAACCCACACGAACCTGCCTTAACCCAAGGCCTACGATGATTCAGACCGAACTGGCAACCCGACCCTGGGTCCCAGCTCGTCCCAAGCCAACCCAGGCCAACCATTCCACATTTTAGTTATTAAGCAGGTTTTAAGAATTAAAAACACTAACTCGGGTACATTGCTAGGCTTGCCCATAACCGAGGGCGCGGCTATTCGAATAGGTTTTACTCTGATCAGAGGTGTACATCTTTACCCACAAGACACGTCTTCCTCACGTGCAACCACGTGCCACATACCACCACGGCATATGGACGGAAGACATGACATAGTTTCCAACCCATCCTAGCCATAGACAAGAGTACCGACCCAACCCACCTACGGCCGGAACCCCCGGACAGGCAGGCAGAATTGAGCCCCTAGCAGCAGGACACCAGCCCTGTGCTATGACATCTCGACTACCGGGCCGCAGCCCGTGTAGCCTTCATTTGTCCTAGAGATGTCCATCGACCCCCGACTTCGTCCATCTCCATCCGTGTACTTTTGTTTATAACCAGACTGAGCCACAAACTAAGCCTTATCCACTAGACATGTGGAAGTACGGTAGTGCTTTGCAACAGAGGCCCGAAGACCGGTCCTTATGTGGCCGAGGTGCTACTATCAAAACCATGCACCCCGAGCCCAGCCTAAAACCATTTTGGGGGTTTTGAATAGAGGGGGAGGTGTGCATCCAATTCCACAATAATCCAACCATTCCAATATGTCCAGGTGATATGAATATTCCCAAAGTCTAGAGTTATAAAACCACCTAATGTTGCCTAATTAATCAGCGAAGCATCTACCTAAATTCTTACTAGTGGAACCATGAATAGAGTGCCCACTAGTTGGGGTTTTGTTTATTCTAGGGTGAACAAGGTAATAATAGCAATAACAACAATAATAAGGTCATAACAAAGGTAAATAGGCATGGCTAAATAAAACAGTGATAACGCGGGAATTTAAATAAAGCGATAATGCAATAATTTAAATCAAAGTAATTTCACAAAGTGGGATCCAATATGTTCAAAGAATGATGTGACTTGCCTTGCTCGCTTTCCCAAACGTCGGCTTCAACCTCCACGAAGAGCGGATCTTCCGAAGCTGCAGCGTCTACACGACCAATGGAAAAGAAAAGGGCTTTTACTCTAATAAACTCCATATAACAAGCAGAAACAAAGCACAAAAATGGGTTCTTGACTTCTTAAGGAAAAATTAGAGACTTGAACGGTCCAATTCCGAGTTCGTGGCAATAAAATCAAAAATAAAAAAAAAGACCCTTGTGGGACCCACATATATCAGTGAAACAATGTATTCTTCCTTATCTCTCTCCCCATTCTTTGATTTCTCTCCTTCTCTCCCACCTCAGTCTCGGCGGCAGCAGATGTGGAGGCGCACTTGTGCTTCTTCCCAGCCCACTTCCTTGGCCGTTACGCCGCCACCGTCTCCTCAAATCTCCTCAGTAGCTTGGACAACATACCCTACCGCTCCCACCCTCTCATCCCCCACCTCTAGGCCATCGTCACCGCCATGTACTCCTAGCTCTCCACCTGGCCACATGTTTGGAGAGGTGAGAGGCGAGGGTAGTCAATTAAGCCCATCTTTCATGAAAAGAAAAACGGAAGTCCGTCTATTCAGTAGTATGAAATGTTGCCTTCACTCCCCCATCCCTATACGAACTGGGCTATGTTCGGTACCCAGTTGTCCCAACTTCACCTCTCTCGTTTATCGTGCGCACGTTTCCCAAACTATTAAACGGTATATTCTTTGCAAAAATTTCTATAGAAAAGTTGTTTTAAAAATCATATTAATCTATTTTTAAGTTTTTTTAGCTAATACTTAATTAATAGTGCTCTAATATATCGTTCTGTTTTCCATGCATGGAAGATTAGTTCCCAAACCCATTTACCGAACACAACCTTAATTTTTTTATGTATGTGAACTAACACTTGAGTTTTGCCGCAGGTTCTTGAAGCAGAGGCGTTGTACTCATCAAAGGAAAAAAAAGATTAAGGCATTTCAGTTTAATCATTCTTGGCTCAAGGTGAGGAATTGAATAATTGTCCAAAGTTTCAAGCATTGGAGTCCCTCAGGAGGCCAAGTTCCCAGAAGTCTTTGACCCCAACTTAGAGAGCTGATGAAGAAAATGATGGTAGCAAGAGTACAACTCCTAATTCATTACAACCGAATGATAAAAAAGAGACCAACATGTAGAAAGCAAGTAAAGGAGAATTTGAAGAATGGAGGAGAAGCTGGACCATACAAGGAGGCGATGAAAGATTTGCTTGATGCCAAAGAGAAATAAGGATTTGAGAGAAGAGAGATGGAAGGAGACCAAGGGTGTGTTCGGCACCCTCTTTTCCCAACTCTTCTCCCTCGTTTTCCGCACGCACGCTTTTCAAACTGCTAAACGGTGTGTTTTTTTGCAAAAATTTTCTATATGAATGTTTCTTAAAAAAATCAAATTAATCCAGTTTTGAAAAAAATGCTAATACTTAATTAATCACGTGCTAATGGATCGCTCCGTTTTCCGTGCAGGAGGGATTAGTTCCCATCCCCTAAAACCGAACACAACCTAAGGAGATTCAAGAGCGCAAGCTCTCATTCGCTAAGCATAAGATAGTGTGGGAGCAAGAACAGAAAATCATGTTCTGTGATGTCTCCACCTTGGAACAGATGTGAGAACATATGTGTTGGCCATGAGGACACAAATTGTTGCTTCAAAGGTGGCTGCCCTCAATGGCCAATTTGGTAGTGGTAGTAGTGTCTTTGGAGGTGAATTTGGTAGTGGTAATGAAGAAGTTCGAGCTCCTCGATGGAATATGTTTGATCTTATTGGATGATCCATGTGTCGTTTGGTAATAGGATATGTCGCTTCCATAATTGGTCTTTGGGGTTTCTATTTGTTAAGTTCCACAATGATCTATATGTCATTTGCTAGTAAATATATTGTTTTTAAATTTGTTATTCCCATTGTTGAACCATTCATGCTTGTACGATATGCTTTTTTTTATTATATAATGCTTGTGAACTTATATGCATGTGTTTTTGGAAATTGAATTTTGTTATGAATTTTGCAATGTTGGAAATTTTGAATTTAATTTTAAGTTGTGTTTGAAATATTTATATTTATATTATTGTGGTGTTAAACTAGACATAAATATAGAGTATAAGTTGAAATGTAAGAAAAAGAAATAAGGGTTGTTGCTAAAGTTGAAGACATTTTCTGGTTGTGAAGAAATGGGGGAAACCTCCAATTCACTAATGGGGACTTTAAAATGGGTACTATTGCTAAAGATGCTTGGGCTCTACTGGAACTCGTTTTTTTCCCATAACCCTCAGGTGCTGTATAGGGACCATGTTTAGCAAAATTTTCAATTAGTGGCCTTTTGGGGGAATCCAACTAACTTTGTATGGCAAATAAGAAATTATCTTTTCCTTTTCAATTTAGGTCTGACCTTTATCCCTTCTTTAGTGTCCACTAGCTGCAATTAAGACTCTAAAGCTGAAACCTTAGTGTGCCACATCATCACAAATTTTGAGCCATTGGATCAAAGAGATCATGTCACCTTTCCGCCGTAGAATCAATGAGATTAAGCATGAAAAAAAATGAAAAACATCCAGCACACCCCAGGTTGAGGCCCATAGATTGCTCCATCCACTGCTGGAGAAGTGATCTTTGCTAGGTCGGCTGATTTCCACAATAGTCTCGGTTCTAATAAGAACTGGGACCAAAAATTGTTTTTAGTCCCGATTAAAAAAAAATTGATCTTTAGTCCCGGTTGGTATTACCAACTGTTAGAGGCCTGTCAGGGGGCCAAGGATCTTAGTACCAACCGGGACTAAAGATCACCACTTCAGTCCCGGTTGGTACACCGGTTGGTTGTACCAACCGGGAGTAAAGATTATTTAGATCCTTAATCCTGGTTGGTAATACCAACCGGGACTAAAATTCAACCCATAGTTGTTAACGACCAAATTTGGTAATCTAGGAATCGGAGATGAAGAAGGAATCGAGATGGAGTTCGAGATGGAGATCGTCCCGGAAATAGAGTGAAGATCAGCTGGAGTCCGAATCGGCTACGACTAAGATCGGCAGAATTCGAGTCGGACAGGGTTAGCCGATCAAGCCGGATCCGATAATATAACATTGTATATGTTGTCGGGTTAGGTTGAGATGCTTCATGATGATTGGCAAGCATGGATAGAGTCCTGAGAAGGCAGTTGTATCTATTAATTAGGACATTTTATGTAATTCTCTTAGAGATATGTTTGGGCAAAAGTCTGCCACAAAGACTTATGGTATCTTAGAGTGTGTTAGAGATAAGAGTCGTGTCCGATATGGACATATTTTGTAATTCTAGGGTATAAATAGACCCCGAGCCCCATGTAATCAAACTAACACACGGTCAATACAATCTCGGCGCATTGCCACCATTTTTACTTTCGTTTTGTTTCGATGAGTTCTTGCTTTTGGGTTGAGCTGCATCGGTTTTGATCTTCAACAAGAGGTAAAACTTATTATGGCGGCTTGCGTTCTCGGGATTAGTGCTTCCATCTTTATGATACTCTAATCTTGTTTATGTAATTGTCGAGTTATCACATATCATACATAATCTCCGGCAATATCGTTACCTAACCTACAATCGGCTAACATCTGTTAGTAGAAGGCAACCGATTAGGATAGATACTGATGTTGACTTAGATTATATATGATATCCACCACTTTATGACACATCCAACGGCTTGATTGTCTAGATATTGTCTTTCTTTTCATACTTGTAGCTACATCAGTTGAGTTTGATCATATGAGTCGTGATTAGAATCTCAATCTCTAGCCTGTCTTTGGTTGCCAACTAGGGTAGTATCGGAGTTTCAGCCTATCTTACCTGATTTAACTATATTTACCTTATATGCTTTGTTGACATGTTAAATCTGCCCTTTATGTTAAGATCTTGTTGGATTTAAGTATATTAGGCCTTTGTTTGATATATTCTACTTGCTTTAATATCTTAATATAGAGTAGTATCGGAGTATTAGCCGATATATGCTAGATCTATCTGATCGGCTATGCTATGAACATATATAGTCTCATTATTAATATATATTTCGATCTAAGTGATTTATACTGTCTTGGCATGGTGACCGATCTATCCCAATCGCTTGATTTAAGTATATATCGATATAGGGACTATATACTGTTAATATCTACAGCCGATCAAGTAGATGTAGTTCTTTCTTACTTATTAACGACTGTCGATCGATGCATATATGACATCAGCTCAAAGATAAAGGATATGTCATCGGCATCTAGCCGATCGGCTATCGTTTATGGATTTAACCGTGGTTTCTTTGTCTTTGTTTCTTGTTGATTGTAGGATCAAATCAACTGGCACGCTCGCATACCCAAAGGCCAGTTTTGGACCTGCACTGGAGTTAAGCAGATCTCCTAGGCCTCAAGTTTTTACATCAACACGCTTTTGGCACGCCCAGTGGGACCGATTAGAAGTCAGAATCACAACAGCGTTTTCTCATGGCTGAGAAACCACCAGCATCACCATCTTCGGCTGGTAGAGATGGTTCTTCCAAATCTAGGATCCCGAAGCTTGGTGTATCTGAAGTTAATGAGAGCAACATCGTGCCCATCACTTTGGACAAATTGACGCCCGAACAGAAGAAGGATCTTGAGGCAATGATGCAGCAAACATAGAGCCAATTCTTGAACTCATTCATGGAGACTCGCCAAGGAACAATTGTTCTGAGGTATAAGATGAAGTTAGTTGCTGATGTTCCTGGGACAAGCTCTTCCAAGGATGGAGAAGTACAGCAAGTTCCAGATGGTACTACTCAATCAGGTGATAAAGGTGCTGCAGACGGTTCTCAAGGGGTTCAGGGTGATGGTTCTCAAGGAGTTCAAGGTGATGGTTCTCAGGGATTTCAAGGTGAGAATCTTAACCAAGATGGCAACACGGCATAGCTACAGTTTAACAACTTCCAAGATCGGATTGACTATGCTGTGCAACATGCTTTGATTAATCAATCTGGGGTGTTAGTCAACACTTTGTCAAACATGGTGAAGTCGATGGTTGATGGCTCAATAGATGAATATCAGGCTACAGCACCGGTTTAATTGCCAGGAGGTGTTTTCCCAAACTATCGGCCCTTGATCACTAATAATCAGCCAGCTGTTCAGCCAATTCCTCCCAATGCACCATCGGCTCAGCCGACAGCACCAGTATCGGCTCCTGCACCTACTGCACCATCATCAGCACCAGGTCAGCTAATTAATCCTCGGTTGCTGGTGAGAGAGCAGCCACAACATAGTGGACAAAATGTGAATCGGCTAACTCAAGACCAAGTCATAGCTATGTTCTTACCAGCTCAGCCTACTGTTGACCCAATCCAGCAACAGCCGATTTAACAGACGCCACCAAGGCAGCAGGTTGTGCAGCCAATTCAACAAACACCACCAAGACAGTAGGTTGTGCAGCCGATTTAGCAAACGCCACCGAGACAACAGGTTGTTCAGCCGATTCAGCAGCAAGGTTTGATGAATGCATTGGCTGGGTTTGGAACACCTGACAATCAGCTAAGGCAGCACGCTGCGAATAGTGTTGTCCCAGAGCATTTGGTTCATAATGTGCAACCAGATTAAACGGTGATACCTCAAGTTATTCCCGAACATTTGGTGCGCAATATACAGCCAAACTTTCAGAATTATCAGGGGGGCAATTTGAATTATCAGTATCAGCCTCCATCGCCGCAAATTCAATATCAGCAAGGAGGATCGGCTCAGCCTCAGTTCACTCCTCAATACAATCAATTCGAGCCCGTGCCACAACAAGCACAGGGGTGCCTCAGCAATGACCATGGGCTGATATGATTGCAGATGTGATGAGAGAGCAGTTTGGGCTTAAGCCTAAGGATGCTGGAAATCTGTATCGGCATCCATACCCTGAGTGGTTTGAGAGAGTTCCATTGCCAAACCGATTCAAGGTTCCAGATTTTTCAAAATTCTCGGGGCAGGATAGTGCTTCAACTTATGAACACGTTAGCCGATTCTTAGCTCAGTGTGGTGAAGCATCGGCTGTGGATGCCTTGAGGGTTAGGTTATTTCCATTGTCTTTGTCTAGATCGGCTTTCACTTGGTTTTCTTCTTTGCCATGTGGATCAATCAACAGTTGGGCCGATTTGGAGAAGCATTTTTGTAGCTATTTCTATAGTGGGGTTCATGAGATGAAATTGTCTGATTTAACGGCGATTAAGCAAAGACATGATGAACCTGTGCAAGATTACATCCAAAGGTTTAGGGAGATGAGGAATAAATGCTACAGCTTGAGTTTAACTGATGCCCAGTTAGCCGATTTGGCTTTTCAGGGTATGATAGCTCCGATCAGGGAGAAGTTCTCGTCCCAATACTTTGATAGTTTGTCACATCTTGCACAGAAGGTAACCTTGCATGAACAGAGGTTTGCAGAAGCCAGGAAGAACTTTGAAAAGGTTAATCATGTTTGTCCTTACATATATGGATCGGATGATGATGATGATGACTCCGAAATAACAGCAGCCGAATGGGTTAGAAGCAAGAAGGTTATACCATGCCAATGGGTGAAGAGTTCTAGAAAGGAAGAGAGGTATGACTTTGATATCACCAAGGCCGATAAGATCTTTGATTTGCTACTTTGGGAAAAACAGATTCAACTTCCTGCTGGCCATACAATCCCATCGGCTAAGGAGTTAGGCAAGAGGAGGTATTGCAAGTGGCATAATTCTGGGTCTCATTCTACCAATGATTGCAAAGTCTTCAGACAGCAGATCTAGGCAGCTATTGAAGGAGGCAAGATCAAATTTTATGATTCCAAGAGGCCGATGAAGGTTGATGGCAATCCTTTTCCTGTCAATGTGGTATACACACTGGCCAAACAGCCGATGGAAGAAGAGCTAGAGGTTTTAAGGTGAATTCGGCTAAAATTATCAATAAGTATCAGAAGAAATATGACAAGCAGCAGGAGAGGCATTATGAAGAAGATGATGGCGGCTTTGATCCTCATTGGGGTTGTGAGTTCTTTAGATTTTGCTGGAATGAAGGTATGAGGTTGCCATCTATTGAAGACTGTCCTGGGTGCAGTAATGTTGCAGAAAGTTCAAGCCGATCGTATAATAGAGGCAATCGGCTAAGGCAAACAAGAGTTCCTGTTCATCAAAGATTGGGCCCAGTGAACCAAGATCGTGGCCAGGAGGGTGATGAAGACAGGAAGACTCAATGGTGTCCTTCCGGTATTTTTACAAAGAATCAGAAGAGAAGGGTTCAAAGGTTGAGGAAGAGGGAACGCTTTTAGGAGGTTGAGCAAGAAATCAACCATCGGCTGAAGAAGACGAAGCCAAAGCAGGAGTGGCGCGTTAAGAATCAAGTGCCTACAGCTGATGAAGCCACAGTCGATGAAGCAAAGAGGTTGGCTAAAGGAAAAAGTGTTGTGACTGCATCGGTTAACATGGTTTTCACACTCCCTGCGGAATTTGGGATCAAGCAAGCCGATGTTGACGAAGTTGAGGAAGAATCAGTTAAATTGATTTTATCACCAGAACAAGCAGTCTTTGAGAAACCAGAAGGGATGGAGAATTGGCATCTTAAGCCATTGTATGTAAATGGTTATGTCAATGGGAAGCTGATGTCTAAGATGATGGTCGATGGTGGGGCTGCGGTGAATTTGATGCCTTATACTACACTTAGGAAGCTAGGCAAAAATGTTGAGGATCTCATCAAGACAAACATGGTGCTCAAAGATTTTGGTGGCAATCCATCAGAAACCAAAGGAGTTTTGAATGTAGAGCTGACAGTCGGCAGCAAGACTATCCCTACAACATTTTTTGTCATTAATGGGAAGGGTTCCTACAGCTTGTTGCTCGGAAGGGATTGGATTCATGCCAATTGTTGTATTCCTTCAACCATGCATCAATGCTTGATTCAGTGGCAAGGCGACAAGATTGAAATCGTGCCAGCCGACAGGTCAGTCAACGTTGCCAGTGCCGATTTAGCTCTTTGGGAGATGGATGGTCTCGATTTCTTATCTGGAAAAGTTTGGGATGGAGATTTTCTAAAAGTGTCCGATTGTGATATACAGCCAATTGAAGATGGAGAGCCCAAGCTATTATTTTGAGGGCGTCGTGGAGGGTTCAAACATCTACACTAAGGACACAGTAGATGATCTCGATAACAAGCAAAGACAGGGTTTCATGTCGGCCGATGATTTAGAAGGAATTGATATAGGTCCAGGCGATCGACCAAGGCCGACATTTATCAGTAAGAACTTTTCTCCAGAATTTAGAACCAAGTTGATAGATCTCTTAAAGAAATTCAAAGATTGGTTTTTTCGGGAGTATTATGAGATGCTAGGACTCAGCCGATCGATTGTTGAACATCGGCTACCTATCAAACCAGGGGTTAGACCACATCAACAGCCTCCGAGAAGATGCAAAGCCGATATGCTCGAACCTGTCAAGGCTGAGATTAAACGTTTATATGATGTTGGTTTTATTCGTCCTTGCTGATATGCCGAGTGGGTTTCTAGTATAGTTCCTATTATAAAGAAAAACGGCAAGGTTAGGGTGTGCATTGACGTCAGGGATTTAAACAAAGCTACTCTAAAAGATAAGTATCCAATGCCAGTAGCCGATCAGTTGGTTGATGCTGCTTCAGGGCACAAGATATTGAGTTTTATGAATGGAAAAGCAGGATACAATCAGATTTTTATGGCCAAAGAGGATATCCATAAAACGGCTTTTTGGTGTCCTGGTGCAATCGGCTTGTTTGAGTGGGTTGTAATGACTTTTGGCTTGAAAAGTGCTGGAGCTACGTATCAAAGAGCCATGAATTATATATATCATGATCTAATCGGCTGGTTGGTTGAAGTCTACATTGATGATGTGGTTGTTAAGTCTAAAGAGATAGAGGACCACATAGCCGATTTGAGGAAGGTTTTTGAGAGAACTAGGAAATATGGTTTGAAGATGAACCCAACAAAGTGTGCTTTCGGTGTATTTGCTGGCCAGTTTTTGGGATTTCTTGTTCATGAGAGAGGGATTGAGGTGACTCAAAGGAGTGTTAATGCAATCAAGAAAATCCAGCCTCTAGAGAACAAGATAGAATTGCAAGAGATGATTGGTAAAATAAATTTTGTTAGAAGATTTATCTCTAAATATTCTGGAAGATTAGAGCCTTTTACACCATTATTAAGATTGAAAGCTGATCAAAAGTTTACTTGGGGGGCAGAGCAGCAGAAGGCTTTGGATAATATTAAGGAATATCTTAGCTCTCCTCTAGTTTTAATTCCTGCACAGAAGGGAATACCCTTTAGGTTATACCTATCGGCCGGTGAGAAGTCAATCGGCTCAGTCTTGATTCAAGAACTGGAAGGAAAAGAAAGAGTTGTACTCTATCTAAGTCGTCGGCTCTTGGATGCAGAAACGAGATATTCCCCTGTGGAGAAGTTGTGTTTGTGCTTATTTTTTCCTGTACAAGGTTAAGGCATTATTTATTGTCCAATGAATGCACTGTTATATGCAAAGCCGATGTCGTTAAGTGCATGTTATCGGCTCCAATTTTGAACGGAAGAGTTGGAAAGTGGATTTTTTCCTTAACAGAGTTTGATCTTCGGTATGAGTCACTGAAGGCAGTCAAGGGGCAAGCTATAGCCGATTTTATCGTTGATCATCGTGATGATTCAATCGGCTCAGTTGTGTTTGTGCCATGGACTTTGTTCTTTGATGGATCAGTATGTACTCATGGTTGTGGTATCGGCTTGGTTATAATTTCTGCTCGGGGGGCAAGTTTTGAGTTTGCTTATACTATTAAACCTGATGCAACTAACAATCAGACTGAGTATGAGGTAGTTCTCAAAGGGTTGCAGTTACTCAAGGAAGTTGAAGCCGATGCTATTGAGATTATGGGAGATTCTTTGCTAGTGATCAGTCAATTGGCAGGGGAGTATGAGTGCAAAAATGATACATTGATGGTTTATAATGAGAAGTGCCGAGAATTGATGAAAGAGTTTCGGCTGGTGACTTTGAAGCATGTATCTTGAGAGCAGAATATTGAAGCTAATGATTTGGCCCAAGGGACTTCGGGATATAAGCCGATGATCAAAGATGTCAAAATTGAGGTTGTTGCATTAACAGCCGATGATTGGAGATATGATGTACATCAATATTTACAGAATCCATCTCAATCGGCTTCTCGGAAATCGCGATATAGAGCGTTGAAGTATACTTTATTGGATGATGAACTCTATTATCGGATGATTGATGGGGTGTTACTTAAGTGTTTGAGTGCCGATCAAGCTAAGGTTGCAATCGGTGAGCTTTATGAAGGCATTTGTGGCACTCATCAATCGGCTCATAAGATGAAGTGGTTGCTTCGATGTGCAGGGTATTTTTGGCCGACAATGCTGGAGGATTGTTTTAAATATTACAAGGGATGTCAAGATTGTCAAAAATTTGGAGCAATTCAGAGGGCACAGGCATCAGCTATGAATCCTATCATTAAACCATGGCCATTTAGAGGTTGGGGAATTGATATGATCGGTATGATTAATCCACCATCGAGTAAAGGGCATAAGTTTATATTGGTGGCAATCGATTATTTTACCAAGTGGGTAGAGTCGATTCCTTTGAAGAAGGTTGATTCTGGGGATGCTATACAATTTGTTCAAGAGCATATAATCTATCGATTTGGTATTCCTCAAACTATTACAACCGATCAAGGTTCAATCTTCGTGTCCGATGAGTTTGTTCAGTTTGCCGATAGCATGGGTATCAAATTGTTGAATTCTTCACCATATTATGCACAAGCTAATGGGCAAGCCGAGGCATCTAACAAGAGTTTGATCAAATTGATTAAGAGAAAGATTTCTGATTATCCTCGGCAGTGGCATACTCGATTGGCCGAAGCGTTGTGGTCTTATCGGATGGCTTGTCATGGATCGATCCAAGTCCCTCCTTATAAGCTTGTCTATGGACATGAGGCCGTTTTACCATGGGAAGTTAGAATCGGCTCAAGACGAACAGAGTTGCAAAATGATTTGACAGCCGATGAATATTATAATCTCATGGCCGATGAAAGAGAAGACTTGGTTCAGCCAAGATTAAGAGCCCTTGCCAAGGTTACCAAGGATAAGGAGCGAGTTGCTCGACATTATAACAAGAAAGTGGTACCCAAGTCTTTTTCGGAAGGAGAACTTGTATGGAAATTGATTTTGCCGATTGGGACTCGGGATAACAAATTCGGCAAGTGGTCACCGAATTGGGAAGGACCATTTCAAATCTATAAGGTTGTGTCAAAGGGAGCTTACATGTTGCAAGGACTCGATGGAGAAGTCTATGGACGAGCGCTAAATGGCAAATACTTGAAGAAATATTACCCAAGTGTTTGGGTTAATGCATGATCGGCTGGTGTTGCCGAAACATGATAGCCGATGTATTCACATCGCCTTGAGATGGCCGATATTGTTATATCGCCCTTAGTTTTTTTTATTGTAATCGGTTTTGGTTTGCCGATGTACGGCCGATATTGTTATATCGCCCTTAGTTCAAATTATAATTTTATCAATGCTTTTGACATTGTAAAATTAGGGGGTCACATATATGCAAAATTGCAAATTTTTGAGCAAAATTATGGAGTTATATTGAATCGGCATAAAGATTATCAAGATGAGTTAGATGAAGAGCCAGAGTTAGATGAAGATTATCAAGGGAAACTTACTTGGATAGCAGGAGCAGCTGGTTGTTCTTCTTGTTCAACATAATGGCTCCCTGTAGCCGATGGAGTTTGGTTACTTGGTGATTGTTGTACAGGGGAAGAAGGAGGAGCAGGAGGCTGCAAAAAGAGATAAATGTTAAGATAAGATTGGCTATGATCGGTTAATGAGAAATTAAGAACATTTTACTGGTGGAGCCGGTTTGAGAGTTGTTGTTGCCGATTTCTTCTTCACGGCAATTCTTTTTTTCTGCAAAGACAAGATTAGTAAATAATCAGCTGAGGATAAAATAGTTATAAAAGGGAATCAAGGAAAGATATTTACCCTAGAGAAGTGAGCTGGAGCAGAGGGAGTCAGAGGAGTTTGTTTAGGTGACGCCGATGGAGTTCTTTCTGTATCACTTACCTCAGTTGCAGCTTCATCAACATCCTCTTTGATCTCTCGTTCATCCAAAGCTTGCTCAAAGGATGGATCTAGGGCAGACAGATCATCGGTTGACTTGGTCTTCTTTGACTTGGTTTTCTTCTTTGGAGCCAGAGCCGATGTGTCTACAACTGATGCTCTGGTTTTTCTCTTTTTGCTAGCATCGGCTGGTTCTCTAATGAGCCCTTGGAGAAGAGTTGAAGTCTTGGGGGCATGATAGCCGATGACAGGGGGAGATGGTCCACCTCCATTTGGAATTAGACTTGGGGCATATTCGATATCTTTGTCGCTATTGCTTTGGTGTGGAGGGGAAGATTCTGTTGTCTGCAAAATAGAAGAAAAGATTAGTCAAGTTATGAATCGGTTGACAATTATTCAAATGAAATTAATGAGGTTAAGGTTTACCTGAGGTATAACATCAAGAAAGAGATCTGTCATATACATTGAGGCCGGTTGGTGGAGCAGATGCAGCTTCCATTCACCCCACCATCTGTCAAAGTTTCTGCTCCTAAATCTTGCCAGCTCTATATTTTCAATGCTGCCCAGAGGAGGTCCATGGAGATTGAGCAGCCGATCTATCATCAAGGTTGATGAAATTTCCTCTCGGCATTGGATTTTATCAGCAAAGAACAAGCCGATTGGTAGTTGACCCATCCCAAGTTGTCTGGCAGAGCTCATCGGGTGATAAAATTCATAAGAAACCTGAATATTCCTCCCTTGATGTATGCCGATAGGAAGAATGCATGGGCTAATTGCAGCTGAGAAGACTTCTCTAGATTTTTGAAATTTTTCATGGTTGATATCTTCAAATCTGAAGTCTGATGGGAGGTCAAGATGCATTGAATCTTCATAAGGAAACCAAACTCGAGCATCGTTTTGAAAGTCCTCATAAAAACTGCAGAACCAATCTTTGAGCAGTTCAGCCAATAATTTTGCTCCAGCATCGGCTGGTGTGGATGCATATTCTCCATCTGACATGCATCTACGATGGGTGCGCTCTTCTTCATCATCTTCTACAATCGGCTCTAGCCTTGGGAATACAGCTTCTGTCATAGATAGCCGATTGACGACTTTCATGACCATCAGGTTGAGCCAACATTTTAGCAGCTACCATGGTCCACCTGCTCCAACCACTGAGTCGACATCTATCTTGGCCGATGCATTGTTCAACATTTGGTATAAGTAGCCGAGGAGGATCTTGCCTAAAGGAAATTCTCTTTTTGATTCCAGAGCCTCGGCTGCAAACTGCCAGTTGGTTGCAGGACCACAACTGGATCCACAGAAAAGGAACTTTCCTAGCCACATGAGCAAGAAGGCCACATGTTCTCGAGGAGTAATGGATCCCTGGCCCATATATGCCGCCACATAACTAGACCAACCACCTATACTCTTGGTCCTGAAGTCGTACTGATTCTTGGTGTTCAGATTCATGGGATTAGCTGACGAGGACACGTCCAGACCAGTAATCATGGTGATATCTATTAGGGTTGGTGTCATCGGCCCTTGATTGAACAAAAAGGCGTTGATGGTATTAGACAGAAGTATGTGGCAGCGGCCATTAAGGGTTCATCTTTGGCTGAATTCGCTATGGTGACGGCAAGTGCTTCGCCGATTCCAATCTCGTCCCAATGAGTTTGCTTGCTAGCCGATACACGCTTGTACCATGTAATCCAGCTTTTCTCGGGTGGAGTTTTGTCACAGCCTGAATTTCCATTTCAGGATTTATAAATTAATTAACAAATTATTATTAGAATTTATATTAAAAGTTCATTAATTTACAAGTGAAGTTAAATGTGGGAAATAAAATTTTCTAAATATAAAGCATGGTTGGATTTAATTTTTATTAAATTCTCCATGATTAATTATACACTCTGGAATTTTCTCGAATTTTTTCAGAGCTCAATTCCTAATTTTAATAATGCAAAGAACATTTCAGTAATTATTCACATATTAAATTAATCATTAAATGAGCTGGTTTCAACTTTTTTAAATACTTAGAGTGTCCAAGTATGTTCAAGATTTTTCCTGGAATTATTTGAGCATTGGAAGTATTTTTAATAATTGAAAGATCATCTCATTGGTTAATTTATTTGGAAAAGCAATAAAATCTTCCTTCCTAGTCTTGGGCCGAATTCAGCCCATTCCCTCCTCTCCTCTCAGCCCGCAGAGAAGTCTATTTGACCTCCCTGACGCTACAGTACTCTATCTTCAACCTCCAGACAGGGCCCGAGCCGTCCCGAGCCTGTGCAGCCGTGCCGCCTCCTCCCACTAATCCGGCCACCTCGTTGCTCCTTTTTCCAAATTAGTTGTGGGAATGGAATCCTCTCAATCTCCTCTTCCTTTTCCCCAAGAAATCCCAAAATTTTCTATGGAAATCCTTTCCAATTTCGCGGATCAATCTTTCCTTTTTCCGGCGAAGATCCTAAACTTTCCCGAGTTTTTCCTGTCGACGTGGGCTCGATCCCTGGGCTCCCATGGCTATATATAGAGCCCGCTCCTTCTCCTCTTTCGGCCGCCACCTCTCCCTATCTCCGCCGTCGCCGGAAACACTCTCCCCGCGAGCTCCCTCTCTCTCCACCTCCGGCCGCCGCTCCAGCCGCCGTGCGCCGTCGCCCCGGCCGTCGCCGGTCAGCGCCGCCACCTCCCTCGGCTCCGCAAAGTCGAGCTCCACCCCGGCCATTGGTTCCTTTGTGCCAAATCCCGCCAGAAGCCGCTTGCCGACGCGAACCAGAAGGTTTCGGCCTTTGCTGCGCCTCCAGCCGCAACTAGCAGCCGCCTTAGCCGCCTCTTTCGGTCGCCGTCGACTCGATTGGGTTCGCAGGAGCAAGGTGAAGCCCGGCCACCGGTTTTTCTTTGCCGAAGATAGCAGAAACGTCGCTGCCATTGCTGACCCGACCCCGTCGCCACCTCTACCTCGCTGCCGGCCGTCTGCCGTCATCATCCATCGTCACGCTGCCCCTCAGTGAGCTTTCCTCTCTCTGTTGTCGTTCATCGGTGTAGTTTATCCATAGGGTCTTAATCCAATCTAATCTAATTTGGCCCTAGTGTCGTCATCGTCTTCATGTGTTGTCGCCGGAAAATCATCGCCGCCATGGACAGTACCTCGCCGCCCTTCGAAGCTCGTCGCCGGCCATCTTCCGTCGCTGTCCGTCGTCGCGTAAGTGTTGGTAAGAATCGCCGTCACCTTCTCTACCTCCCGGTGCCCTCCGTTTGCATTATTGGGCCGTGGTTCGCCGGCAACCGCCGCTCCTATGTCGTTCACTGGTGTAGTTTATCCCTAGGGTCTTAATCCCATCTAATCTAATCTAATCTTGTTTGGCCCTAGCGTTGTCATCATCTCCGTGTGTTGTCGCCGGACCGTCATCGTCGACCCTTCCTCTCCGATCGCTTTGGTTCGGTGAGACGTCTATCTGTGTTCCCTCGGTTTAGCTTTTAATCTCTCGTTTGTGTCGTCGAGTAGCCGCCGCCGTGCCACGCTTAGCTGCTACGCCTTGTTGTCGTGCTCTGTCGTCGTTGTGTGTCGTCGTCGCTGTGCCGTTGCCCTAACCCTAGCCGCGTGCCTTCGTCGTGTCGCCGCCGCCTAGCCAAGCCAAGTCGCCCTAGTGCCGCTGTGTCGCAGCTGTGTGCCGCTTTAACCTAGCCGCCGCTTTAACCGTTGCTCGGTAGTCAAGTTGTCTAGCCGTAGGTGCATCCCTAAATTCCTACCGGCCTATCGTTTGCCGTACCCGGGCTTTACCGTGAATCGTGTCTAGCTCACCGGTTTAGTCGCAGTCGTTGTTAAGTCGTTCGCTCGTTCGTTCGAACGAGGTGTTCCCCGTGCTTTGTTCGTTCGTCCGTGTTGAATCATCCTTTAGTTTAGAGCCGTTCAGAGCCACCGGTTCCATTCGCCGGTTTCGGTTGATCATTTGGGTGATCCCTGTCACGTAGAATTGACTCTTTGAGTCGGTATCTCTTGAGGCTCGCTTGCTAGATTAATCTAATCCGATCTTGGTCGACTTGGTCAAGATTAATCTCAGCCATATAAATCCGTTCCCTCTCTTCAATGGCATATTAGTTCTTTTTATCATATGTCATCTACCAAATATAATCTAATCTTTTCCGGAGGTTGTTTTAATCTTTATCTCAGTTATAAATCATTTGTAAACGGTTTAATTAATTTTGAATAGTCTTTTCTTTAATAGGATTAATTGGAATTAAATCTTGTAAAATTCATAATTAATTTATATGATATTGAATGAGGCCGTTCAAGTCTCTAAATTCATCTAAAATCATGATCTACATGTTTGTTTACTTTATATGTACTGTTTATTTGGTTTTTATTAGTCCTTTTCTTCGTTTTGCGTGTTAGCTTGTCGTTTCCGTCGTTGCGAAGGTTCGCGAGTACGTCGGAAGTATTCCAGAAGATTAATTGAAGACCGATTATTGCAAGGCAAGTCACACAGATCCCAAACACAATTCCTTTGAGCATGTTGATCCTATATTTAAATTCTCTATTTATTTCAACTGTGTATTTATTTTCGAATGTCACCGGGTGGTGAGCCTTTCCCATTTAATTAGGGCCAAAAATGACTTTATTTTCCTATGGGTTATGATTTGATTAGCTAGAACCTTATATATTGGTTTGGTTCAGCTAGATGCTTATAATAGATGCTTAGCCATGCTGAGAAACAATAGCTCACTAATGGGATAAATCATGCTTCACTATCACTTATGGATATTTAATGGAAGCTCACTATGGTCAATCGTGATTGGTTAATTAATTACTTGCCAATTAAAACCTGATAATGGTGGGTTGTGAGCACATGGTTTTGATGGTCGTGCTAATGACAATTAAAGACCGGTTCACGAGTATCGGTTGTGAAACATTAACCGTGCCATCCACAAGCCAGCGTGGGCAACGACTTTACTTTTTGTATAGCATGGTTCATTGCGGAGAACCAGACTGAGAAGTGGCGGAGATAAGCCCACGGGGGTCGCTGGGGAGTCCATGCCTTGTTTATAAGGAGGTGATTATGATCCAGGAACGATGCACTGCTTTGAGTTGTGTTGTGCGAAGGGTACAGTCACGATTTCCCCCTTTGCAGTGCCGTGGTGGTACTTCAGGGCATGGTAGCATGTGCGGAATCGTGTCTTGTGGGTACAGTGGTACACCTCTGGCCAGAGTAAAACTATTCGAATAGTTGTGCCCGCGGTTATGGGCGGGTCTAACAATGTATTTTGTGATTAGTCTCACACTTCTCACCATAATAAATGATGCTATAACTGGTAATAATTTGATTAGCTCCTGGTTTGGAATGGTACATTCCTGGTTTGGAGATAGATCTGTACAGCCGGGTATGGTTGTTCGGGATGGTTGGGCCTGTGCAACGTTGTTCAGTGTTGATTAATATTGATGATTAATTACTCTACTGTTTTACAATTCTTAACTGTTTGCTAAATGCTGCTTTTGCAAATGAGCCCTATATTATGCCATTCTTTGGTATCCTTGTGCACTTGCATATTTACTGTGTGGTTTGCTGAGTATGTCATATGCTCACCTTGCAATAATCAATCAAACCTCAGTTGAAGACAAATTGCGAAGGAGAAGACGTTTGGCTTATACCCCAGTTGAGCTGCCTGTGGGAGTGGAGCCGGAGCTTCGCTAGACCGTAATTCCGCTGCAGTTTTCTTTTCTTTTGTAAGTATGTAACATTATTTTTATGATGAATCTGTATATTAAATTGTCAGTTTGTGTACCTCGGCTGATTCCTGGACGAGGATTTTATGCACAAATAAGTTCGGAAATTACTAGTGAATTTCTGGGCATGACAAGTTTTTTCAAAAGATGGCCAAGACTTGAAGGTGTTCTTCCAATGACCTAGATTAGGTTGGCCAATTTGAAAGGGATTCTATTGGTTTCGCCAATGATGAAATCAGTAGGGTCGAGATTGCCGATCAGACCAAGGAAATAATGTCTCTCATGCGACAAACTTGGAATTGCAACTAGATTGGAAAGGTGCTACGAATCCAGAAGGAATAGAGAAGAAAACAAGATGAGATGAGGAAAACCAATCTACTGCACAGAAAAGAGGGATCTGGCTGATGGGCACATACCTCAGCGTATTCGGCTGATGGCGCGGTAGACGGGCTGGCGGAGGTCGACATCGCCGCGGGCGGAAATTTGGCCGGAGAAGAGATCACCTAGAAATCGCTTTGTGCACCGAGGGGATCACCGGAGAGAGATAGGACGGAGTTTGCTTCGGCGGTGAAAACAGAGGAAACGGTGTGAGATTTCTCGGGGACAACGGTTAGTATTTAAAGCGCTGAATAACGGTTGGAAAACGGCAAGCGCAAGATTCTCTCGGAATTGATGTATGGCATGTGGAACATTATCCAATATTCCGGACTTGGGGGGCATGTGTTAACGACCAAATTTGGTAATCCAAGAATCGGAGATGAAGAAGGAATCGAGATGGAGTTCGAGATGGAGATCGTCCCGGAAACAGAGTGAAGATTGGCTAGAGTCCAAATCGGCTACGACTAAGATCGGCAGAATTCAAGTCGGACGGGGTTAGCCGATCAAGCCGGATCCGATAATATAACATTGCATATGTTGTCGGGTTAGGTTGATATGCTTCATGATGATTGCCACGCATGGATAGAGTCCTAAGAAGGCAGTTGTATCTATTAATTAGGATATTTTATGTAATTCTCTTAGAGATATGTTTGGGCAAAAGTATGCCGCAAAGACTTATGGTATCTTAGAGTTTGTTAGAGATAAGAATCGTGTCCGATATGGACATATTTTGTAATTCTCGTGTATAAATAGACCCCGAGCCCCATGTAATCAAACTAACGCGTTCAATACAATCTCAGCGCATCGCCACCCTTTTTACTTTCGTTTTGTTTCGACGAGTTCTTGCTTTCGGGTTGAGCTACATCGGTTTTTTTTAAGAGAACATAGCAGGGGAGGCCCCCACTGTTAGAAAAACTTTATTAAGAAAACAAGAACAAAGTTACAACCCATTAATCCAACTTATGATTACATCGTGATATCTCGCAGAAATTCTAAACAACAGAAGGAAGAGGTCACCCTTTAAGAGTTGCCTCCAAGTGATGAAAGAAGGGATCTTTTGCTCAAAAATGAACCCATTTCTTTGCTTCCATATATGCCAACAGCATAAAGGAATTTCTCCATGAAACAGCTCCCCTGATAATCCAATTTAGCCCTTATAAACATTGCTTCCAAAGATAGAGTAGTATCCCATGTAATGCCTAGAAGACTCCAACAATTTTGGGCAAACGGGCATAAAAAGAACAGATGCATGAGGTCTTCAACAGCTGCCGATTGACAAAGAACACAAGAAACATCACAATCCGGAGGAGCACAATTCTTATGATCCAGCATGAACTTGGTGTTTAATCTATTCATCATGAGTAGCCACCCAAAAACCTGCTTTGCACTTCCATAACCATAGAAAATGAACTGGTGGCTTAATAACTCTGAAATTCAGGGCATAGAATTTTTGTGAAGAATATTTCATATTTTTTATTGTAGGATCAAATCAACTGGCACGCTCGCATACCTAAAGGCAAGTTTTGGACCTGCACTGGAGTTAAGCAGATCTCCCAGGCCTCGTGTTTTTACATCAACAGTAGTATATAATCCCTAGGACTTATCCTCAAATCCTCTATCGGAAAGTCTTTCTCCCCATCTTGAGTGGCGGATGCAGGTTTAAAATACAGATGGGGCGACAGAGCAAGCCTTAATTAGGTAATGGCACAACACACACAAACCATAGTCGCTAGTTCACGGCATTGGCGCAACAGCGCACAGCACGAACATCGAGAAAGTTAATAAGAAAGATTGATAGTCGAACAAATGTATATGACTTGTATGTAGAGAGATAAAAAAATGAGAAACACTGTTAGACAATAAGGGGAACCACTTTCAATAGTTCGTAGGTATAAAACGAGATGAAAAATTATGTAGGGGTTTAAGTGCTTCGTCAAAATAGTTCAAGTGAGTAAAATTGATTTTTTTATATATTTACCAATTTAATTATTTACTGTAGACTGTATTATACGCTAAAGAAATAGAAAGAAAATCAAATTTTATGTATGGCCAAAATCAGAAACAGTCAAATTGGTACTACTTATACACGAATTTTCATAAATGTTTTTGTTCCTACTTAAAATACTTGATTTACCTGATTATTCAATAGTAGATTGATGATTAATGTGTTAGAAATAGGACTAAAATGAGGTTTGGAGAGTGTGGAGCGACACGGACCGTAGCTGGGTCGGCCGACCCCCCTGCCTAATGGTTGTGTCCGCCACTGCCATCTTCCTCCTCTCTCCCTCTCCTCTCTCTCTTATCCTCTCCTCTTTTCTTGCTCTTATCTACTCTTTCCTTGCAGAGGCAGTAGCGTATCGGTGGAGGCAGTCGGCGCGGCGCGGAGGACGGGCGCGGCGCGGCAGCGGCGGGCCGGTGCGGCAGGCGGGAAGCACCTCTGAGTTTTTCTCTTTTTTTGAGATTTTTATTTCGGATCTGAAATGTATTTGATTTGTGTGTGATGTGATGAATATATTATGTATTTGTGATCAATTTTTTAGAACTTGTGATGTAATTTTTTTAAGAATTTGTGATGTATCTGGAGATGATCAATTTGAGGATTTGGAGAGGATCCTTTTGATCTATGATGTGATCATCAATTTGGGATTTTTTTGGGATGATTTGGGAATGGAGTGAAATCAATATTCAATGTTAAAAATAATGAAAAAAAAGGAGCAACTGGACCTAGACTGGCTTCATTTTAGTCCCGGTTGGTGTTACCAACCGGACTAAAAATGGATTTTTACTCCCAGTTATGGTTGTATAACCGGGAGTATAGGGGGTTCATAACCGGGAGAGAAGAGCCATTTTTCCAGTAGTGATCCCGTGCAACAGAAGCCCACCAAGTGTCTTTTTTTATATATAGAAAACAGTAGGAGAGGCTCCTACTACGCTATATTAATAATAGGGAAAATTACATAGCACATGGGATAGGGGAAAACGAAAAAAGTTGAGACCCATTACTGCAATTGGATTTTTTTTCTTGTACATGGCCTGCAATTGTACCGGTGTTTATGGTATTGGTTCATGGCGAGCATGGTTGGGGAAGGCCACAGCTGAAACGGCCGATAGGCGGAGCCCTATGTGACACACGACCTGGTGCTCGATCAACGGCGGGCGAAAGCTTGGTCTATCACACGGCTCAGGAGAAAGGTGGAACACGCTTCGACGCTCGATGGTGTGAAACGCAGTTCGGGAGGGCAAGGCGGCTGGCCTTTCTAGATGGCTCCAGCTGCTAGGTTACCCACCATGGACATCGAGGTTTGCCTGATCTCAACCAGCCCCTCCCTCGTCGTCTTTCCCAACCCATGCCTTAAACCTTGCTTCTCTCCATTCCCTTTAACTTGTAATCCACACCCTAATCATCTTGATCCTGTATGCTCCCCTAGCTCCCTCTTAATCATGAGCAATTACACTATAGAAACTGCTAAAATCAATTGGGACAACAGGCACAATGGTTAGTCCTTAATTATGTGCCTCTTGAAGTTTCTGTTCATGATTTTCTTCTAATTAATTTCCTTCATGAGCCTTTTGCAGTACCTCCTACAACCGTAGTAGTTCTCAAATCCAAACCTTCGGCCACATCGTGAACACATCTTGCAGGTAGGGATGGCAACGGGGCCATCCCCAACGGATAGTGCTACCCCGCCCCCATCCTCGGACACTTCAAAAAGCCCCGCTCCCCGTCCCCGTCCCCGGCCTCGGGGCTGACTTTTCGCCGTCCCCGTCCCCAACTGGGTTCTCGGGGCCCTATTGCCATCCTTATATATGTCTAGATTCATTAACATCAATATGAATGTGTAAAATGCTAGAATGACTTACATTGTGAAACGGAGGAAGTAGAAAAGAGAAAAAATGTTTTAGGGAGAAAAAAACAGAAAAAAATGGAAAAAAGAAAGAGACAGATCGGGAGGAGGGAGGGGAGGGGAAGCGAGAGAGGGGGGATCGGGAGGGCTGGAGGAGGGAGGGAGGGATACGGATGAGAAGGGGAGGGGGTGTAGAATAGTCTTACCCCTATATATATATATATATAAGTAACTTATATAAGTTATTAGCAAAGTTTTCTCTCTGATAAATCTTCCCTTGGGATTAAACAAATACGATGCCTTCGAATACTTCCGGGTGAAATGCTACAATGGTATATCCGTGCGCTTGCAGATTACTACTGTAACCATAAATATACTAGGGCTATTTCTGCACTATTGCTAGGAATTCATATTTCTAGTAATGTTGTTAAGAAATACCAACAATTAGCTCTCTGATTTGGCCTTGCAGTAATGATCCTAGTGGTGAAGCACTGAAGCTGATGAGAGATGGAATTATTTCTCCTAATGGCATCAAAGCTAGAGCCTACGCTATCGACTGTCCGCTATTGTTTGTGGCTGGAGTATAAGAATCGACAACCTGTAAATTATTAAGTTCGCATTTGAGAAGAGGATGCAAAAATAAGGAATAAAAGTAATATGATTTTACCTGGGGGCTGATAGAATCATCAATTATGGTTAAGTAGAAACTGGATCTCAAGATGAAAAGATGTTTCTCCCATTCAATCCACCATTGGTCAAACAAACAGCTACGCATGGGATGGACATCAATGTCAACAAGAGAACCTAAGGTGGGTCCTTCAATGCTGAGCAGTCGATCAAACAGAAGAGCTGAAGTCACTATTCCTTATGGTTAAGTAGAAACTGGATCTCAAGATGAAAAGATGTTTCTTCCATTCAATCCACCATTGGTCAAACAAACAGCTACGCATGGGATGGACATCAATGTTAACAAGAGAACCTAAGATGGGTCCTTCAATGCTGAGCAGTCGATCAAACAGAAGAGCTGAAGTTACTATTCCTCTAGTTTGAATTTTTCTCGAGAAGTGCAGACCGACTGGGAGTTGACCAGATCCTCGTTGTCTAGATGCCACCATTGGATGATAAAATTCATAAGAAACTTCAAAGTATCAGCCGGTGGATATGCCAGTTGGAAGGATGCAGGGTGAAATAGCCGATATGAATGTATCTCAAATTATTGCTTGGGAGTTCATAAGAACTGAAATCAGTGTAAGGGTACTAGATTTTGGTAGTTCTAGGGAAACCATCGTAGAAATGGTCCTTCGGAATCCTTCGGCCGATGGTCCCGATCCAGGATAGATCGATGCTGCTTCTCTAAAGGACATACACCGGTGAACTGTCTCATTGGCGTCTTTAGCATAATCAGTCAGGAATTCAGACTCTTCAAGGGCTGGCCAATTGGCAATTTGGACCGCGTAGAGGTTGAGCCAAAGTTGGATAAACCACCAAGGACCTCCACATCCTATCGACTTGCCATTTAGCAAATTGGTTGCTGTTTGGTACAAAAGTTGGTATATGGCCCCTAGTAGATATTTCCCTAAAGGCATTTCTTTACCATTCACTAAAGCCTCAGCAATGTGTTGCATGTTGACTGTTGGGTAGTAAGTTGTTCCATTAATGACAAAACTTTCCAGCCAAAGGTTTTAAAAGGCTACATGCTATTTCTCAGTAATAGCTCCGGCATTGGAATGACTAGCAATGTATCCTGACCAACCACCTGGACCTTTGGTGTCCAATATATACTTGCATTTTGTTCTCAAGTTAACAAAGTTGGTGGAAGAGATTGTATCTAGGCCAATCAACATGTTGATATTCAAGTAATGTTGGAGTCATCGGCCCAAGATTGAAGAGGAAGCATTTAGAGTATCTCACCAAAAATATGCAACCGATGACATTAAGGGCTCATCTTTCTTCATTTCAGCCAAGGAAAGTGTTAGGCACTAAGCTATTCCTATATCAGAGAAGAAAGAATATTTTGAAGCTGACATTCTTCTATACGAATTTCTCCACCCAGAAAGCTTTGATGTCCAAGATCTGAAACTAAGATGCCAACATGCCAAACCGGGTTATGGCCTGTCTGAAGGAAATCGGCCTATTTGTTTCAGCGTCGATTAAGTAGGATCTATTTCTCCCATCTACCAAAGAAAATAATGGTTAGACTCATCCAGGACAGGGATTGCTATCTGATTACTCAAATGCTACAAAGATCAAGAAAAGAGGAAATATGCGAATCTAGGTCGATGACAAAAGTAAGGAATTAGAGAAAACTAATGAACAATCAATTGGAGGCCGTCGAGAGGTAGACTTATGGGTTAATGGGTTTACAAATCCAAAGAAATAATCTCAAAGGGCTCAAAAACACATTACCACTGGACTGAGGAACCACCGCAGAGGAGGCCTGCCAAATTCTAGGCTGGTAGGGCCAGCCCAAGATTCGGCCAAACCCCCATCTCAGTCGTTCAGGTTGGGGTTTGGCATGGACGCTCCAGATGATGTCCTGATGGCGATTGGAGGGTATTTCCGACAATTCCCATCAGCCCAACTGCCATTACCTGCCTATAAATGGACCTCACCTTCTCCACTCTTTCACACACTTAAGCAATAAGCTCTTGATCTCTCTCTCTCTCAAGTTTAGTTTAGTACTCTAGTGCTAGTGGAGTAGAATAGAATAATTTTCTTAGTCCTCGAGTCTTCTGGAGATTTCGGGTATGGCTCTAGCAGCTTTTATCTCTTCTTTTGTAAGACTTATCGAATTAATAGAATATTCTTCTTTATATATTTTCGATACTTTACTTCATCCAAGTACCGGCTTATTTTATATTTGTCTCGCTATAGTTGTGTGACTAGCTTACCAGAGAGGTGCAATGGTGTGGGTTTAATGTTCATGCGAATGATTGCTCTATGACATTGCAGAGGATATAGAGTAATATTGATACGCCCCGACCAAGACCATTCATACATAATGTGATTGTTGCGCATCAATGCAAGGCTAACGCTATGCTTAACTCCAAATCTTATTGTGTTCATCACGAAAGGCTGCTACTTGGCTTGTACGATTGTAGGTTAAAGCATATTGTTGTACTTAAAGAGAGAGACTTGACTCGGATTACCAACACTACACCAAGGCATCGTAATCGTGCACTACCGTTGCTATCATATGAACGTAAACCATCAATTGGACTAGTGCTACCATCTCAAGGACCGACTACATCAAGTCGTGTGGTTACTCCATCACTAAGAGATCATGCCAAGCATGGATGGAGTACTCAACATCATTCAATAAAAACACGACAAAAGGTTAATTCGTTTCTTGCTGAATTTAACTTTAGTATTGATGTGAATTTTATACTATCTAAATGGTGTATATTTAATTTGCTAATGTTCATACCAAAGGAGATGACACTACTACAAATATCAACGACTACATCAATAACAATAAAGATTACACAGAAGATGAAGTGACATTTGCTCAAGTGGAGATGGTTTACGACAACGAGCAGACCGGTTATGTGCAAATGCTACAACTTCTAAGGGATGTGCGACTCAGCCAGTCAAATTCCTCCATGCATAATATATATGGTTGGAAAGATAATCAAGTCTAGTTTCACCTCCAACAAACGGCTAGTCGTCTCGACTTCCCATGAGAGAGTAATATATATTTTTGTGGAGGCTGCACAGAAGCTGAAAGGCTCTAGCGAACTTGCTCGGGAATGACTCATGGAAACCCTTGAGATAGCCATATTTATCCCCATCTAGGAGGATTGTTCCTATTATAAATATCCCCTATGTTTTATCATTTGAAAGACTTTTGACAATAAGAATATGAACCCCTTTGTTTAGCTGTGTGCTAGCAAATTCAGAGATAGATCTCTACGCCTTTGCTCTTGTGATTTCCATGTTAGATTACAGAAGCGGCGTTCGACGCCCCCCAATTGGTGCTCCTGGTCCCTTCGAGGTTTTTCCTTGATTGATTCCAGGTTGTGTTGGTTGGTAACTTAGAGTGTGGTTGGATGAACCCTCGATTCAGGTTGTCGTAATAGAGATGGTGGTTGGCTTCGAGTACGATTGTCAGGTTGCACTGTTATCTTTGTTGCTCGCAACTAGTTATCTTGTTTTCGTTGAGGCTAGTTATCAATTCTTGATCCTATGCCGTAAAGATCGGGACATCACCCCTACCGGGGTCGTATCAAATATTTAATAATGTAAACGTGGTGCTTATATCATTAAGTATCATTATTTGGTTATATATGCTGCGGGACAGTAGAGGTGGGCCGCTGATGGTGACAGCTCAGTACGGTTATTCCTCCACGTTATTCCTAAGACACTTTCCCAGGGTGGGTACTCCTCCGTATTTGATCCCGGTTGGATGGCTATGACGGGTTGTCGTAAGGAACTCGACAATCAGGGGTGGTCTCTCGAAACTCCAGGAGGGCACTGTTAAGGGGTATTGGTTGCATAGCTGTATACTAGCAAGTGTAAACTAAAGATGTATATATATTAAGTATAAGAATGAATTATTTTATATTTCTTTTCCCACATAGCCTAGGTTTATTTAAATAAGAGAATCTGAGTTCTTCTTACTTCGTGTCACTCTACCCAGTACAAATGAATTAACCCCTACTTAGACTTTGATGTATACTGGTAATATATAAATTATTAGCATAGTTCTCTCTTATAAATCTTCTATTGGGATTAAATACATATGATACATTGGAATACTTCCGGGTGAAATGCTAAAATGGTATATCCGTGTGCTTGCGGATTACATCTGTAACCATTAATATACCAGGATTATTTATGCGTCATTGCTGGGAATCATATTACCAGTAGTGTCGTTAAGAAATACAAACAATTCACAAACTGATTGTGGTTCCCCGGTTTTGTACACCGGAAACCCCATATGTCTTACAATACCACTCCCTGGATCAGTAGGTGGTACACACATGGCATAGTCGAATATCACAAGCTGACATCGTTTTACAGGTATTGTACTACATTAATAATACAAGGGTTACTCAACTGGGACCCCAAATAAACCAAGCATGGTCATGCACATTACAAAATACCAAATGGAATATAGATAAAATAGCTGAAGCGAAGCAGCAAAGGTCCATCAAATTCCACAGGCATTGACTGGTGAACCTAGATCCCTATTCCTTTGTCTTCGACACGTTTTCAACAGCATAGCATGCATATGGTCGACTCCAACTCCTTTCTAAAAGTTTTAAATTAAGTAAGGGTGAGTACGAACGTACTCAGCAAGCCACCACTACAGAATGCATCTAGTGCACACAGGGGTTCAAGGATGGCTGGGTTTATTTGCATAAAGCTAGTTTTCACAATTCATTCCACAAACCTATGACTTAGCAGTTTTAACTGAAAACAACATTAAGTTGAAGTTGTCATTAATCTTCGAGGGTTCATCCGCCTTCCCCAAGCCTCACTTTGTCCGATTTACCCTCACATCCAGATTCTTATCATCTTCATCATATCGACCTTCCCGCACTGTGGGCAAGGTCACACAGTTCGTTCCATCTCAAATCTTAAGCAATATTAGAACTTATGAGTCTAGTCAAGAGTAGTACAAGTCCCGGCGCTCATTAACCGCAAGCACGGCTATTTGAATAGATTGGTTTACTCACACTGCAGTGGATGTACACTTTTAATCCCGCACTCCGTGACTTGCCCAACACAGGAGACTTGTCAGGGCCCGGCTTTTCAGTTATTCTCGCATTGCGGCACCCGCTCCAAGGACTATGAGCCCCATCGCACCCCCGGCACACCAAACCTACCTCGAGCCGGAAGTGAGGGGAGTCCTGGCGCTCCCGGGATCAGGGTACACACACACACACTTATAGGGTGCATTTTAGGTTTTTACCGGTATTTTCCAATCATCAACACTTCAACAACAACATCATACTCATACATAACCTACCATGACTGGGGTGCCACCCCACAAGAATTTCCTAGTCCATCGGATCTACCTATTTGTAAAATGCGGTCGTACTCGATTCGTTTCCTATATAGCTTTCTGACTCGGTCCTTAACTGACCAAGGTCGACGACTAACCCTTTCTAGAACCACCCATATTCTGACGCCTTCACCAACGCCGATCTATAGCGGTTGCTCACGTGTGAGCGCTATCGTCCGCCCCTCACAAATTTCGTTGTTAACAGCCCCCCTCCTCTCCGCGCCACCGCCATGTTGCCGAAGAGGAAAACTAGGAGGCTGGGAAGCCTTCGAGCTGGAGGTTGGAACCTCCTTTGCGCCGTTGCCCAGTTGGATGAGAGGACAAAGAGGAAAGAAAGAATAGGTGACATGTGAACTAATGGTTTTTCGTTTTTATTCCTTTTCATTTACTTGTGGGTTCCACATGCCACGTCATAGGAAGATGA
The DNA here is from genome assembly GCF_000147395.1 of Oryza glaberrima. Taxonomy (NCBI): domain Eukaryota; kingdom Viridiplantae; phylum Streptophyta; class Magnoliopsida; order Poales; family Poaceae; genus Oryza; species Oryza glaberrima. The sequence continues at coordinate 15,103,742 of NC_068327.1, read as the reverse complement.
AGTCAACACACCACATGGTTGCAGTCAGCTGAAACCTCTATTGAAATCACATTAGGACTATATTTAGACTGGTTTAGTAAGATGAGTGACGCATTATATCTGGTATTATGGTATAGGATATGATCTGAACTTGATGTCAAGATGAAGGATCTCAAGTGAGCTTATTCCGAATAAAAACCTTTGCCTGAAGTCCTTTGAAATTCATCCTGTCCAAACAGGGTAAATTCTTGGGGACGGAATAGATATAGCTAAACGGAATAAGTTCATTTGAGGTCCCTTAACTTGTCAATGAATCTGATTTTCATCCTTCAATCTGAAAACCAAATACAACGGGTCCCTCAATTATCAAAACCGGTGCATATGAGGTTCCTCGGTGGTTTAGATGACGGTTTTAGTTGACGGTTTAGAAAGGGAGGATATTGAGAATGATGTGTGGGGCCAAGGGGCCCCACCATTTATTATTAGAGAAAATCTATGAAATGCCATTGACAAACACCCTAATCCCATAAATGCCATCGACAAAGACAACTTCCTAAAAATGCCATTGCACAAGCCTCTTTCTCCTAAAAATGCCATCACCGTCAACTCCACACCGTTACATCCATTATTTTTTTTTATAATGTCCATTCTGCCCTCAGTGCAAAATATACTCCCTATTTTCACTGTGAGGAAAAATGCTAAGGGAAAAAGAACCCTAACCCAATCGATCCGGCGAGGAGGCACAGCGGCTGCTCGGCTACGACGGCTAGGCGGTGGTCCACGGTGATGGAGCCACTATGCCGGCGGTCCACGGGGGGCTGCGCGGCAGGGCAGGCCCAGGGCAGCGTTGCAGAGAGGAGGCCAAGGGCGGCGGCACGGCGAGGGGGCCTAGGGCGCGGCGAGGAGGCCCGCGGTGCCGGCACGGCAGGGAGCGGCGAGGAGGCCCGCGGCGCTGGCGCGGCTGCGAGCGGCGAGGAGGCCCACGATCGCGGCGCTGCAGGGCGCGTCGACGCGGTTCACGATGTTGCGGCGGTCGCAGCCTGCGGCGCAGGGGCCGTAGGCGCCGGCGAGGAGGGTAAATTTGTTTTGCTTCTTTTAATGAATTTGAAATCTGCAAGAGATGAACTTTGTGTGTGGATAGTAGGTTGATTCAGTTGTCCTTGCTGTTTTTGTGTGCTTTACTTAGAAATTTTAGGTATCCATGATTCACAATCGAGCTGAGGGGGTGATCTATCTTAGTGAACTTTCATGTGAAATAGAGATGATGGAGAAGTATATGTTTCAACTGAACTTGTCTCGCAGGCGCCAGCGAGGAGGGTTATTGATAGCTCTATTTTTTTCTCATATCACAATCCTGATTATTGATAACAAAATTTCTGAAAGAATTGCAATGGCAAAATGTGTGAAATTAGTTTGTGAATTTAATTCTGAAATAATTTGATTGATAACAAAATAATGATGTCTGTGAATTTAGTTATGGACAGAAATATGTATGAATGCAAAATAATATTGTGTGAGCAAACAATACAGAATAATGATGTGTGAGCAAATGGATGCCTAGGGGTAAGATTGTCTTTTCATACAACTTAATGGAGAGGACTTAACAACACTTATGGTGTGATGGCATTTTTGGGAGAAAGAGGCTTGTGCAATGGCATTTTTGGGAAGTTGTCTTTCTCGATGGCATTTCTGGGATTAGGATGTTTGTCAATGGCATTTCATGGATTTTCTCTTATTATTATTATTATTGTGTGAAACTGACATGTGGGCCCTACGAGTTTTTTCCGGTTCTAATTGCCACATAAACGCCACGTCAACGCCACGTGGGACGATGACCTAGTCAAAGGATCCATGTAGACGTCACGTCAGCCAAAACCGAAGATCAATGCTGCCGAGGGACATTATTTGCATGGTTTTGTAAGTTAGGTTTTGTAAGTTGAGGACAGGGGGACAAGTTGAGCGACCTAGAGTGAACTTATTCTTAGCTAAAATAGGCTTTTGCTCCCCCCTACTTACAACACGTCCGGCCCAACCCAATGGTTTCACGGCCCACAACGAAGTGACCGGCCGCCGCTTCGTCCGCCCAGGCGTCGGCCGCGTCGCTGCGCCTCTCCTCACGCGCGCAGACATCGACGCCACCACCCCGCCACCGCGCACGGCGGGCGGGGACCGGAACAGCAGCCATAAGAGGCAGGTCGCGACAACCCCCAAGCGCCGTCGCCGTCGAGGGCGGCCGACGGCTCCCCTGTTCCTTTCTGCTCCGTTCCAAAGTGGCGAAACTAATAAAACGAAAAAGGTGAGTCGGTGTCAATCCACCTCCGACACCACGCCACCGCCCGTCCGTCTTTCTTTCTCCTGTTCCTTGTCCGGGGTGGCGCAATGATTCGCCCGGACACGCCCCGCCCTCGGCGTCCGTTCCCTTACCGCGCAATGTAGAAACCGTGCAGGAATCAGGTGCCCCTTCCGGTTTGGAGATGGTGAAAACCGACGAGAACCGGGCTGCTTTCTCGGTGTCGTATGGTGGCCGTTTGTTGCCTTGCTGCCGGTGGGGCGTGAGGTGAGGTCTGTCAACTACTCACTACGGGGGAAAGGGGGAGGGTGAAGTCGTTGGAAATTTGGTCGGCAGGGTGAATTCGTCCCCAGTTTAATCTGTTAGATTTTGTTTTTACCGAACGGTAGAAAGAAACTGTTATTTCTCTTTCTTGCTTATTATTAGTTATTATCATTACTATCCCAAAATGAGCCGACTGGTTATTCTGATCTAACTAGGTCGATTGTCTTTAATGATTGCATATGGTGTGGTCTAGACCATTGATCGGCATTCTTACCCTGCCCTGCTGGTTAGCTTTATCGATAAGGGCACCCACAATGGTTATCTATAGGCTATCTACAAGAGATTTATGTCAGCATATTTTCCTACATGAAAGAGATTAAATGAAGAGAGAGAGCAAAACTATCTACTAACCTGGAGATAGTCTATAGAGAAAAACGAGACAATAGATTAGAGAGCTATAGATACCCATATAAACATACTATTGAGGCGATTTACTATTAATCTAGTCTATTGCTGAGATGTACATGTTTTATAGAGAGCACCTTACTTTACCATTATGGGTGCCCTAAGCAAATATTGTGACAGAAACTGGTTGGAGTTGTTACGTTGTATTCATTTGGATCACATGTTTCAAGACCCTAGCGTTGTTACTGTAACATTTACTACAGTATGGAAGTGATCTTACGTCTTATAGGCTGGCATTTTTATGTATGAATCAACACACTCCAGACTTGTAGCAGGTGGCTGTAGCATGAAGTAGTCTTACATAAATCCCTTCTTTAGTAATATATCTCTTTTACACTGTATTTTTTCACAGAAAAGGGCCAAAACCAAGGAGGGGCTCATACAGTTCTCCTTTTTTTTTTTTTTGAACGGGCTTATACAGTTTTGACACAAACAGGATTCCCCAAAAAAATATTTGTGTTGATAAATAGAATAATAGATAAGATTAGAGTAGCATTATGCTGCACTGGTAAAAATACATCTGAGCAACTGTAGTGTGTGCATTTTATTAGCTTTAAAGAACTAAAACTACAGTTCATTCTTGTATTTGTACAAGTCAGAATCAATTGTTCTGTGGATTTCTTATCCAACACGACTTTGGCTGCTGGGATGCGTGTGTATTCCAGATTACACAGTTATATGATTCTAAATAGCACATTGTTTTGGTGACCTTGCAGCTTAGTAGTTGTAATAATAGAGACTTATAACTCTTGCAGTATGTTGTGCTCTCCAGGTTGAAACACCTGCCAAACCTGTTATGGGACTTTCAACTCCATGGTCTGAGTGCAGCAGTGCGACACACACTTCACTTTACAAATATTATCTGTATAGTAATCTTGATCTATCTTAAAGTTGTCCTCGTGATCTTACACAATGTTTGGCTCATTAGTAGGTGATTTTTCATTTTATTCTCCATAAAACCTATAATTACTATTATTTTCAGAGTCTTCCATAAAAGGCACTACCAATGCTTGGGAGGGATGTATTTTACTAGATCACGAGACGTAGTTACAGTCACAAGATATATTTACTACTTTAAGTGAATGTGTCTACAGTGGCAGTGGCAAAGTACTATAACTCTTTCATTACAAAATGAGGAGAGGTGTCTTGGATTCAGGAAATGTACTTTATGTTTATATGGTAATAGAGATCAGCTATGTACTTTTATCTTTCTTCAAAATTGAGGTTATTAGTCCATCAATTGACCAGCAATAAATAAATTTGCAAGATGGCAAGTTTGGCAACCATTTCTTATGGCTTCAATTTTCAACATGGAAGGATCATGTTGGCAATAATCTCCTGGTCTCCTAACGACGCATCAATTGAAATTATTAATTTGAATGGTAAGTATTGGTTTGCAGTTAAATTTCTGTTGACATACATTTTTGTATGAAATGGACCCTCCGTCCCAAAAAAAAAAAACCCAATCACAAGTTCGAATCTAGACATAGTATTTGTTCAGATTCAAACTTAGGATTAGGTTCTTTTTGGAACAGAGAAAGTATGGTTCAGTATTACTTAGTCTATCGGCACACAGCAATTCAAAATTGTTGCTGACATGCCAGTTACAAGTACTGTGACTTCAAATCCACCTGTGATTTGAAACTATTGCAAATATGCATCCTTTGTTCAGAATTTTGTCTAATTATGTGACTGCAGTTTGAAGAATATTGAGAACAAAAACTGCTACAATGTTTATTTCTTTCATTCAGTTGTTTTATTTTGCCATAACTAGTATTTTGGAACAGCAAAGATTCTTTTTCCCCTTTTTTTATAAATGTGTACTTTCTTCAATAGAACAGTTCTTTCTGTTGTGAAAAAAGAAGAAATTTTGCTACTTTCAACATTTAAACCTTTAATTGTTTGTTGTTTCTAAATTGAACAGAAACAGTTAAGTATTGTTGGAATTCAAGAGGTGTTTGAAACATGTCAATCATAACTGTGCAGGACTATTTCCATCAAGAGAGGATGAAGCTATGCCATATAATTGATACCACTATTTGGTTACTAAGGCAGGAAACCTTCATCAAGCCCTATATTATACTTCCCTTTATCCAAGTTAAAGGTTGTGTTCCTACTTCCTGGTTCTACTGAACTTCACTGGAGCCTGAAATCATGGCATACTTATTTCTGTATCTCAAAGCAAATGTTGCACATGAAATTTTGAAGTTGACATCACTAAAATGCTCAAACTGGGTTCCTTCTTTCGTTTTTACCATCAGATGACCAGCGTAACTTACAACAGAGACTTTCTGTCACTGTGTATAAGATATTTAGATTTCTGGCTTTTCTATTAGCATGGGCAAAACAATATCCTACATGATTTACATGCCTGATCTTCCTTTTTCCCCTTTATATTAGCTTGTTTTTTCTTTCTTTCTTGTGGGGAGTATCAACTAAGGTAGCTTCTTCATGTGGATTTATATTTTCCTTTTTATAATATTTCATATGTGTTGAAATTATAAGCACATAATGATTTAATCTATTCCACAAATAAATTATGACATTGCAGATGTAAACTAGCATGAACGCATCATTAGATCTACACATATAAACTAAGCAGTAAAATATGAACAGATCAAATATGTGCAACATGTCAAACACGTACCAAGGTGGTGGAAAGACCGGTTGCTCGGCAGGAACTACTCGCGGTTGCAGGCGTTGACGAAGGCGCGCAGCACGCGAGCGAAGAGGAAAGCGAGCCGTCGCGGACGAACAGGGAGCAGTCGCGCGAAGCGCTTCCCAAAAACCTTATTGCCGCCTTCTCCCGGTGCAGGACGTCGAAGGCAGAGGTTCTGGAGACCTACTCTCCAGATCGCTGGTGCACGCCAGCGAGCGGGATGGAGTAGTCTACGAGCGACGGCGCAGCACAGAGTAGGAGGCAAACCCTAGACTGATTTCGCGTATGTTGCGTGAAGGCGGCGGCTCGGTTTATATAGAGATAAGTCGCTTGATCAGGGCGCCCGCACGATCTCCACTCTGCATAACCGAACCGGATAAGTCGCGCGTAACTTATCCGGACTCCACGCCGTTTTCACGAACCGGATTTTTCGGAATGTTTCCAAAACAAAACAAATCCGAATTTCCCGCAGCAAAATAAAACTGCAAAAGGAGACTTGCATTTGCAGACCATTCGGCAAGGCGAGGCGAGGCGAGCGCGTGTGTTCCCCCTCTTCTCTCCACCATACACGCTTCAAGTGGCTAGGAGGGCATCCTTGTTTTTAAGGAGGTCCCCCTCTCCTAGAATAAGCAAGATGGTACTACACTCCACATGCATGCTATCTCATGAGGTGGCCTTTTGTGATTTTCCAAAGAATTAATCTTAGAATGGGCCTTACCCCATCTATTAATTCCAACGATATGCAACGGCAAAGCCAGCTCCCAGCTGATCAGGCGGCTGCTCAAGCTCCGCCACTGGCATCAATACTGCCAATTGGCAGAAACTCCTATAAAAGTTGTCAGCAGCTAAGAAATGCTCTACGTCGACCGGGCTTAAGAGTGCTGCCGGCCCTGCGACTGTTCATATGGTATAACCTATGCCTTTGGTTTTCTGATTAGTGGATTCTGCATGTGTAGGTACCCACAGTAGATGGAAAGTCACTGATAAATGCATGCCTATGGGTGATCCAGCCAAGAGGTATCAACAAAATAAAAAAAACATTAATTATTCAGATCAGCACGAATCTGATTTCAAATCAATTCAAGAAGGAATGTAGTAATGTCTTGGTTTTTTCTTTCTGCATAACAAGTTTGAAGTTCAATATTTTAAATTTGACATAACATCACTACTGAGAACCGGTGCCTAACACCTGGAAGTCTGGAACAATATAGGTGAGCTGGGTGAATAAGATTTGATTTCTTTTCCTTGCTTACATTTGATAAAAAGAAATTGAAGTAAGTAGATCTGATATACTATGAAGTTTATTGGAATATGGAGTGTGCAGATGTAAGTCACATCACACTGATCTTATTGTGTGTAATGAGTAATGAGACAAGATATCTAAACATGGTTTCCACTGTTGGACTTCAAGCTTGGATCTCTCTTTGTGCAAAATTAAATGGCATACCAAATGTGTGATCTGAAGTTTGGTTAATACAGTACATTTTGGGATTGGTTGGGTCGAATCAGCCCAAACAATTGTCCAGCATGAGCCATGTTAAACACCTGGGTCCAGCTAGGCCAGATATTCAAAAAAAGAAATACTTCCTCCGTTCACAATGTAAGTCATTCTAGCATTTCCCATATTTATATTGATGATACGTCTAGATTCATTAGCATCAATATGAATGTAGGAAATGCTAGAATGACTTTCATTGTGAAACGAAGGGAGTAGTAAACTCTTGGGCATTTCTTAAGTCTGCCAATAGTGGCTGTGGAAAAGTAAAGCTGTAAAACTGAACCGCATCGGAAACCAGTCCTCTGACAACCCAATCGCTCACATCCCCACAAAAAAGTGGAGAAAATAGAGCTGCATAATCTTTTCCTGTTGGAATTTAGTTCATTAAAATTGTATCTAGCTAGCAATCGCATTTCCATGTTGATTTTATGGATTGTGCCAAGCATGTCCAACCAAACAATATTTGTTTGATTCCTGGCTACCCAGTTCGGTTATTTTGCATGTTTACCATGCTAAACATTAGTAAACTAAAGTAAGAACTAGTTTATCCAAGTGTTTCTTTTTTCAGCACTTATAGCAAAGTAAGGACATATACACTATAAGCCACGGTAGAAGTAGCCTCATGTAGACCATACCGCCTAAGGACACATATAGGAAACTCTACTCCCAATGGAGGATACTCTCAAATGGATCCTACAAAATCTTAGAGTACTATATGAAGATACTGCAGTCCACAACGCGTGTCCCAGCCTACAAAGTTACAAATGTTGTTTTCCCCTTCTACCCCCCTTCTTTATTTTATTTGTCTCCTCCCCTTTTTTTTTCTCGTCTCCTCCGCTTCAGTGCCTCCTCCCCTTCTCTTCTCCTCCGCCGACTCCGCCGCAATGCGTCGCAGGCTCCGCCCCACCACGCCACCGATGACTCTGCCCCATCGCACCGCCGACTTCGCCCCACCACCCGTCGCCTCCGTTTTTCTTCACCGCGCTAGATCCAGTAGTGGCTGGCGTCGTCGCACCACCGATTCCACCCCACGGCGCGCGAGGCGAGACGCAGCGTGAGCTCCCGCCGCTCTCTCCGCCGATGGCTGGGGCGAGACCGCGTGCGGGGCGAGACGCAGGGGAGCTGGTGCCCGACGGATGGCGCCCGTTCCTCTCCCTCTGCCATCCCTAAGTCGTCGCCAACGCAGATCCATCTTTATCGCGCCGCCGTGGGCTCCTCCACCACCTCACCGCCACCGGTTCCTCCCCACCGCTGTGGGTCTCCTGCCTCCTCCCAGCGACGAGGCCGAGGGTGGAAATGGGAATTTCTGGTGGGAGCCGTGTTCATGAACCACGACGTCACCAACGCCGATCCTAACTCCGTGGCTCGACGAAATGGACCAAGGAGCGGAGGGAGGCGCGTGCCTCGCAGAGTTGTCACGCCCCTCTGCCGGGAGATGGCTCCGACCCAAAAAGAGACGTCCGGTCGGCGGTGTGAGTAGGGGCACGGGCCAGGAGTACCCATTGTACATGGGCTAATAAAAATGCAGCAGTCGAATTCCATGACATCGTCACTTTTAGATTTGTTGTCCCCATGGCCTTATTTCGTAATGCCTTATTTAAATCTTTTTACTCTTGCGTTGAGTTCTTTTTAGAGCACTTTGGAAGCTATGAATGTGTGTAACTAGTACGATAAGGTCCTTGACACACTTTTCTTTGTTGATGTTATTGTTTGAATAGCTGTCTTGAGAAAAAGCTGTGCGGCTGTTGATTCAGATTCATGTCCATGTCGTAATAGAGCTTTTGTAGTATTTGAAATTTAGTCGGCGAGGCGTGAGTGACAGCTGTTTAACCAGTTGGTTTTTCACGTTAACAGGCGCACTATTGCATACTGCAGAGCATGTGTTAGTGCTACAAGCTGGAGGGCCCCCTCAAGCTTACACTTGCGTCCTTGCCCAGCTCAACCCGTTACTTTTTGGCTCATCCAATCTCTTGTCCATACGCAGGTACGTTCTGCAATACTTATCCTCATAAAGTCTGGTCTTTTTTTCTTTTATTTGGTTTCAAGTAATCCACATGTGAACCTCAATTTGATGCCTAAAACGAGGGTTTTCCATTGGTCCAACGGGTTTCCCTTTTCTTGTGATGAAAGATACATACCTACCATTGGTAGGCGACGATTGTGATGTTAGCATGGTACTGGACCGTGTGATCTGTGTAGCAATCGGTGAAAGGTTTCATCAGGTTCTGGGAAATATCTGTATAATTTTCCTGAAGGAATTAATCTGCATTTTTGTCACGGCAAGATATTACCACACCTAACCGTGACTGCTGAAACAACAGCGCGAATAAGCATCCGTAAAGTAGACAAATAGTATGTTGAGCCAAGAAATCATTTACCACCACCACCTCCCTTTGCTCTCGTTAAAAGAGCATCGAACATGTAGTATACACTGCGCTTTCCTGTTTTGCTGAAGAGATATATACAACGTTACGCAGGCACGATGATTCCTCCTTCAGACACATTTAGCACCGAACAGTCTTGCCTGTGTCTGATGCTATTTCACTAATCGTCTCCTGATGCTGAAATTCCTGTCCAGATCGGTGCTCTCCCCGGTCTTCTTGTAAAACCCCTCGCGTCGATCGTCATATATATTCGGTTTTACAGCTAGCTGTTGCAGATGAGGAACCGAACAAATGCAGCTCCTGTAGCACATTCCGATTGTTCGGGCGTCGCGTGGCAGCCAGAATCCATCCACATCATTGTGCCTTCATCATCCACTCATCAACTCTCATCAGTCGGAGGCACAAGGCGCTTTGATTTGGCAAGAACGGCTGAAAAAATGTGATGATATATCTACCAGTTCTCTCGTTTGTATACAATTTCAAACGCAAAATTGTTGTGTGACGAGCCGTACCAGGGATGGCACGGCATCTTTTCTGTGTGGGTATGTATGTGCCAGTAGAAACAGGGGCTTTGGCCGGCTAAAGTTTTGCCACCTGATGAGGCCCCTGTTCCGGAGCCATTTCGGCACTGTGGGTCGAGAAAGAAAGCGAGCGTGGGACTCCCGTCAAGGAAAAGCTACGTACCTGAAAAAGTCCCACGGCAACGGACCATGCTAATCGTGAAACTGCCGGCCACCACCCTTATCATTGCCCACAGGTTGATGTTGACGTTGCCCTCCTCTTCTTCACCTCGATCGGCTACTATTGCCCCAGCTCCCTGAATCTTGATCCCTCTGATGGAGAACTTCATCTTCACAAAAGGAAAAAAATAATAAAGAAACTAGGAACTCGAATTCTCCTTGTTGCATCAACCACCTTGACCGTTGCAATTGTGGTACTCTAAATCTCTAATCAAATCTCAGTCGCTTGGGCCTGTCCTGATCCTATATGCAACCGTTTGAGAGTGACTGCTGAACGACAATGTTTCAAGCGGCTCTCGTGTCACTAAATGTCATGTGTTCGGAAACAACAAACCTAATTTACCAGTAGCAACTGATTGCAAGGATCCCCGCAAAAAGAAAAAAAAAACTAATTGCAAGGATATTTGTGCATGGGTGCACTAATGTAGAATTGATTTTTCTGGAGGAGACCCCTTTTAATTGCAGATAGGCTATAGCTGTTCATGCATGCAAAAAATTGTTTTCCTAGGAATTAGTTGAAGGCATTTTTCATATGGCCGCTTAATAGACCCGTTTACGAAAATAAACTTAATTTTCCGCTGGGACTTTTAAGAGGTTTGTCTATAAGTCTGATCTCCCTGCTCTTAACTCAGCACCTTCAATTTTTTTAAAAGTTTCCATCCTTATCTCCTCACTTCTCTCTTCAATCTCTTCCTTCCTCTCCTACATTCTGCTCGAGCTAGCAGGCTTGGCTAGTGGCACTATGGAGATTATGGATACCCCATACCTACACGGCATGTATAGTCCGACTGGGTATGAGGTGCCATGTATAGATAGAATATCTTTAAAGGGACTCGGGTTAAATTCTAAACTTGTATGTCAAGGAAATACCCGAGATCCTAGTCGGTTACGATTGTATTTTATCTGTAACTACCTATTCCGTTAGAGATATGGACTGTATTTTGTAATACGGACCCCTTCCCCTATATAAGGAGGGGTCCGGGTGCCTCTAGGGGCACAATTTTTCACCCAGATCATACGATCAATAATACACTCAGCGGATCAATCCCTGGACAGGATTAGGGTATCACTTCTTGATTAAGAAGGCCTGAACCTGTATAAAATTCCTTGTCTCTAAACCCATCCACTTTTCTAGCTTGATGGCCACCCCCTTTTAGTATTGCCGAAATCTTGTTTCAACAGGCAGTGATGGCGGGCTCAGGAATAAAAGTTCGTTCTCGAGCTTTTTTAGTCGGCGACCTGGTTTTGAGAAAAATTCAAACTACACGAGATCGGCACAAATTGTCTCCCTTGTGGGAAGGAACGTTTATAATTTCTGAAGTCACTCGGCCAGATTCTTACCAACTCAAGCGTGAAAGACGGTACTCATATTGACAACTCTTGGAATATTGAACATCTTCGTCATTTTTATGCTTAGGCATTACTTTTGTATTTTCCTCTTTGACTGTTAACATCAAGCTGTCCCTTGAGTTATCAATCGGGGGCTACTATAATAATAATGGAGTGTGATTTTTATCAATTCAATTTGCTTACTTGATTTATCATTGCCTTGTTTGATTTTTTGGCTTAGCCAATGAGGACTGAGTTTTTTAAAACTTTTGAGGTTTCTAGGCTCAATAAGGTTTGATAAAAACTTTTAAGAAATCTGGAGCTAAGTTTAAATCATCAAGCACAGCATAAATTTATCCGTATTGTACAAATTGTGCCTCCATCATCATCATCATTCTTATCATCAAAATACACAATCAATTAGATTCAGTTCTTTCATCATCAGAATTATCAGACCCAGTCGGCTTAAGATCGTTGTCCTGGAATCTCTCAACCACATCAGCGGCTATCTTGTCAGCGGCCTTTTGCGCATCACTGATAAGGTCAAGGGCAGCCTCTTCACTTGTCCCGTTTGCAAAGCCGTCAACAGCATCAATATCAATTTTCGGGTACAAGGACTTGGTCATCGCCAGCGCTAGGCCTGCTCCCATACTCCCAGTTTCTTTGATGTTCTTAAAATATGTATCTGGAGCAGCTCTCAGCTTGTTGAAGATTTTGACAGCATCAAGTGAACTCGGACCGTTGTTATTGAAAAACATCGCCTGGACGAGGGGCGTAGCGGCATTGGCGACTTCATCTCTGGCTCCTTCAAGCTTCTTGATTTTATTAACTAAGACATCGAATTGGGCCTGGGATTTGATCTTGCGGTCTACACGAATAAGTTTACATCAATGACTAGGCATGAAGATTAGAGTGGTTTTTGAAGTATTAGCTACCAGTACCTTCGACATCTTTCAGAGCCGAGTCCCTCTGTTTCGCCAATTCGGCCTTGTCTTTCTCCAGAGCTTGGATTCGCTTCTCTAGCTCGGATATCTTGGAAGCTTTCACTGTATTGCCTTTCATTGGTCAGTTGCACATGGATAGCAACATGAAGCAGGTCAGACAGAGACAATATTTACCTTTTGATGAACCGCTCAGCTCAAAGTTGGAGTCTTGAAGCTCGGCGATCCGATCTCTAAGGTCATGTTCAGTCTTCCTAGCAAGCTCTTTGGCTTCACGCAGCTGGTCTCTGGTTGCTTCAAGGGTTCCAAGGTGGGGAACTAATTTTTCAAGAGTTGCAGTCTTCGCCTCATTCTTGAGATGGATTCTCTGCACCACAAATTTATCCGTATTTAAGCATGGTGGCCGACAGGATGATTGAAGCCGTATATAGGGAGACTTACATTTACAAGGCGAGTAGCTTGGCCGAGTGTCTTTTTTAGCAGACATACTTCCTTGTCCTCTTTTTGTTTATTTATTACGATCCCCTGCGGCTGCATTTTGTCATCCCACCACTTGACTAATATGGGTGGGCGAGAATCTTCAGCCGATTGTATCCGGAGGACCTCTTCTTCGTCACCGATCATTGCACCTTATGCATTCATAAATAATGGTGGGACTATTGAAGAAAGTTTGTCAGATCAAAGCAGATTTCAGAGAGTTGTGTACCTGTTATAACTTCCGGTCGGGGACGAGCAGGCCCTTGTACCCTAACAGGAGAGCTGGACCCTGGATTGACGTTGGCATCCTTTTTAGGAGGGCTGTTTGCTTGAGCCTCTACTTCCAGGATGTCATTATTTTGTTCTGTACCCGACTGGTTTCCAGTCGGGGGCTCCTGATTAGCACCGACTCCAGCTTCGGCCGACTGATTTCCAGTCGGGGTCTCATTGCTGGTTTCTACATTGTCGGTTGCTGGATGATTATCACTCGGGCGATTTTCGACAGTCGGCCCGGTTTCTTTTGAAGGACCCGTCTCCATATCAGTCGGCTCAGGGTCTTTTCCATAAGGATCTATGTCAGATGGCTTCCTACAAATTTGAGTTATGCTATCAGTGCTATTTCAATAGTAAGTGAGCAGCAATACAAGGAAAATGGCCAAATGATTTGTACCTGGAGGACTTACTGATTTTCGGCATGGGACGACTGGATGATTTCTTCTTCGAGTTAGCTTGCCTTGATTGTTTTCCAGTCACCCCTTTGCTGCCAGCCTTTTCAGCATTGTCATTTTCATCGTCACTCAGAACCAATTTCCTCTTGCGGAAGTCTGACTAGTTAGCCGATTGAGAGGTGTTGGGTTGAGTGTCAGACCGGATTTTTGGTCCTCCGCCAGCTTGACCAGTTTACCGCCGGGGTGAGCAGCATTGAGCAATTGGGGGATCTGACTTCATCAAGGCGAATTCCTGGGCATGATGATCCAAGTTTTCAATCAACTTTATAGATGATAAAAGCGTGCTTTTGAGAAAGGCTGAGATATTAAATACATACCGGTGGAGGGGGGTTGAAAGCATTGTACGGCACCACTGGCAGCAAGTGCGAGTAGCTGACTACGATTGCATTTGAAAAGATTTTATACATTCTCTCCTTCATAACTTTGAATTCCAGAGATTCAGGATCTTCACGGTTAGGGTCATGCTTGCCATCGAATTCAAAGGCCGCGCGAGATCTTTCCTTGATTGGGGCCAGCCGGCTCTTGATGAAATGCCGGGTGATCTGTTCTCCTTGCAGACCCTGCTCCTTCAGCTTCAGCATACGATCCATCAGGGAAAGCGCTTGAGCAGCTTCATCTCCATTGGAAGTGAGTTCCAAGTATCTTGATACACTGGAGGAAGGCAGGAGTACTCGGGAAGAGCTGGTTCGGGATTTTGTATATAAAACCAATTTGCATGCCAACCCTTATTCGAAGTTTTGAAAGGCATGGAGAATTATTTTTGGCTTAAGGTTCCCCTCAGTTGAAATCCAGCTCCCCCAACTACGCATGGTTTGCTCTTGTTTGGCTGGGATTTGAGGAAGAAGATGCGACGGAACAGGGCAAAATGCGGTCTTATACCCCTCTCAAGTTGTTGAGTTTGAAAATGTAAAAATTATATGAATAAATTTGTCTTGAAAAATAATTTCATAAAAATATACATATATCACAAACCCCAGCCAAACAAGAGCAAACCATGCATAGTTGGGGGAGCTGGATTTCAACTAAGGGGAAGAAGATGCGACGGAACAGTGCAAAATGCGGTCTTATACCTAGGAAAGCCTAGCATGAATAAAAATTGGCAATGTGGAATATGGAGTTGGGGTTTAGGTGATGCAAACTGATCCCGTAAAACTCCAAAATTCCCCGGAAGAATCTTGAGGTTGGAAGAGAAAATCCGCCATAGAAGAAATGAGAAAATACCACGACTTCATGTGTGTCAGGGGTTGGAAATGCTTCGCCGCGCGCCGGACGCCACCCGATGATTTCCTTCGCCGCAAGAACACCATGCGCTACCATTTCCTTCAAGCTCTCCTACGTGACGTCGGAGGACGCCCATTGGCTCTCGAAGCTCTCTCTCCTCCACCATGGATGTGAATTGGATGATGCGATTTGCTTTGGAAATGGCTGGGAATGGATGGGGGATCGATGCGGTGGATGCGCGGAAGATTTCTGTGGAGTTTTGGAAGGCGGATTTGAGCGAATCGGTGAACCCTAGTTCCGCCGGTGCGGTTTTGCACTGTAGCAGGGAATGGGGAAAGTGGCGAGAGTCTCGGTGGGGAAGATGAAGCGGCGTTTGGTTTTTGGTATTATTAGGGTATCGGGAGTACTAATGGGCCTAGGCCCGAAACAGTACTTCAGCCCACTTCTTTCTATCAGCGTGGCTAAGTTGTGATCCTTAGGGACTTAGGCGTTTTGCTTCGGCAATACTTGCTCGCAACAGTGTAGCCCAATGCTGCTAAAATCCTTTTTAACGCTGTTAGATAATTCCTTGGAATTATCACGATGCAAATGAAAAGGTGCCCGACAGAAAGGTGTTATACTTCTTTTGTAAGCCTTTTTAGGTTGCAAAGGCTGTTTAGGTTTTGTTGAGATGATTGGTTTTTGAACAGTCATTCTCTCGGCATGTTATATGCTTATTTTGATTATGACGTGAGTCATAGCCTAGGCTATTTCGACTCATTAATTGTCATGATATCATATTTATACCACATTTGATGGATCTTTGAGAGTTTTTACTCAGATTCTTGTCATATGTGCTGATTTATGGACCTTGAGAGTATTTTTTACTCGGGTCTCTTTATATCTTCGTTTCTGGTATATTAAAGCTAAAGCAGTCGGCTGGATGTTTTATTAAACGTTGCATATGCTTATCTGTATGATACTTTGGATAATTCGGTTGTAAAACCACTCGGATGGATGTTATTTGCACTTTGACTATATGTTTAGCCTTTAGCTACTCACATAGTCGGGGGCTACACCTAATGAGGTGCATCTATTCGATGCACCCGATTATTTATTTTTAGCCCATCACAGTCTTTGATTTTGGTACTCGGGAGATCAATGCAGAAGAAATTGAAGCACTCGGATTATCATTTTTCACTACGAGAGAAGGCTATTTTGTCGACTGTAAAGGTCTCAGGGGCTACTGTGAAGATTATGAATACCCCATACCTACACGGTATGTATAGTCCGACTGGATATGGGGTGCCATGTATAGATAGAATATCTTTAAAGGGACTCGGGTTAAATTCTAAACTTGTATGTCAAGGAAATACCCGAGATCCTAGTCGGTTACGATTGTATTTTATCTGTAACTACCTATTCCATTAGAGATATGGACTGTATTTTGTAATACGGACCCCTTCCCCTATATAAGGAGGGGTCCGGGTGCCTCTAGGGGCACAATTTTTCACCCAGATCATATGATCAATAATACACTCGGCGGATCAATCCCCGGACAGGATCAGGGTATTACTTCTTGATTAAGAAGGCCTGAACCTGTATAAAATTCCTTTTCTCTAAACCCATCCACTTTTCTAGCTTGATAGCCACCCTCTTTTAGTATTGCCGAAATCTTGTTTCGACAGGCAGTGATGGCGGGCTCAGGAGACGACGGGAGGGGCCTCCGAACGCACAGATCCCACCACCTCTCTCCCTCGTCATCTTCGATCCCGATGGCCGGAGGTCGCAGAGTGGCGGATCCGTCAGTCGCAGATTCGGTCTAGGCGGATCCAGCGGCGATGGGCTTAGATGACGGCGGGAGTGATGGTTGGAGCGGGATCGGCGGCGGCAGGTTCGGCCTCCACACGCGGATCCTATGTGTGTCTAGACTCATCCGTAGGATTTGAATCTTTTTGGAACAGAGGTAGTAGTTCTGTGAGAAATTTAGTGTTGAACATATAGTTTTATGATACGTCATCTTAAATATGTACAACTCCGTCCCGAAAAAGATAAACCTTAGCACATATGTCCAGACTCGTAGCTAGGATTGAGTTTTTTTTTATGGAGGGGTAGTTTTGTAATAATTTAAATATATGTAGTTTTATATAGTTTACTCAAATGTAATTTACCGACGGCAACGGCCGCACGGATATTGATGCAAGGATGACGTGGCTCACTACCGATTTATTACGGGCACCGAGGTGCCAATGCGGAGCTGCTGTGCTGAGGCGCGCAGCACACAGAAACAGGGGCAAGCTAGCTTACCTAGCTAGTGCCCTGAAAAGGTCACCTCCTCAGGGTCAAGTGATAGTAGTGATTTCTGACAACGAGCATAGCTAGGGGCCTTTCTTTTTTTTCTATTTGTGACACTGGCTTAGGAAGTGAAAAAAAAGGGACGAAAGCCCCGCAGGTATTGAAGCGAGCATTTACAAAAATGTTTCCCCCGGACCTTTTAAATCAAAAGATTTCATAGAGAAATTTTATAGGATACAAATCATATGCAAACTTTTTCCATTTGAACCTTTGATACAAAGGATTGGAGGATTTCAAATCTTATGAAATTTCTGTAAGTTGACTCATTGTATGTAAATTTCAGACTAAACTTAGGCTCTGTTCATTCCTAGTGGTTGGGAACACTAATTAAGTATTAGCTTTTTTTTAAAAAAATGGATCAATATGATTTTTTTAAATAACTTTCGTATAGAAACTTTTACAAAAAATACAGCATTTAACAGTTTGAA
Source organism: Oryza glaberrima (assembly GCF_000147395.1). Classification (NCBI taxonomy): domain Eukaryota; kingdom Viridiplantae; phylum Streptophyta; class Magnoliopsida; order Poales; family Poaceae; genus Oryza; species Oryza glaberrima. Next base: position 15,086,005 of record NC_068327.1, on the reverse strand, counting down.
AAACGTGCGCGCAGAAAATGAGGGAGAGAGGTTGGAAACCTTGACCTTCGAACGCAGCTTTAGTAAGAGTTTCAACCTCTTGAATTTTTTTCTCTCTTTTATCTGACTCTTGTGTTTTTCTCTGACTCAATTAAATAATTATTTATGTCTTTTTATATATTTTACAATCTTTTGTTTTACATTTCATTTCTGTTAGAATTCTCTGTTTTTTCGTTTTTGTTAATTTTTTTTCATTGCTACAATAAAAAAGCCCTAAGATTGAATGAGATTACACACGATCGACCGAGCAGGGAAACGAAAAAGCGGATGAAGAAAAATGTAAAACAAGTAGGAGTAGCCAGCAGCTGAGTGACAGCAAAAATGGAGAAATGCGCGCGCATTGCGTTGTGTGTTGCCATTTGCCAACTCCATCGAACGCGATCGATGTTCGTGGCACGAACGAGCGTACGATGGCGTCTTCTTCGTCGGGCGTCCTGGAAATGCGGCACAGGGAAGGTGGAAGGGAAGGGAGCGACAGCGGAATCATGACGGGGCCACGGTCTTTTTGACCGATCGCCGAGAAAGCAATTATGGGTGTTTGATTCTGACACTACAAAATTTCGCCATTGATATACAAATCAATCTGCCAGTCCTTTCTGTTGCTTACTCTGCGTATGTGCGTGCCCTGCGCTACTCTGCATGCATGCTATACTTACCCATTTCTTTCTTTCTCTCTCTCTCTCTCCTACTACTCTTTCTTTCTCTCTCTCTTCCCACGTCCTTGCGGAGGAAAGAGGGGGAGGGACTTATCGATGCCTTTTTTTTTTTAACCTCTGCCATGCATGAGGGACGACCGAGTTGATCGCCATGGACGCTTTATTTTTTCGCTCCCTCGTCAGTGTCATCATATGCTCAATTCATCAAAGGAGACGAGTAGTGTACCCTGAGACACTCAGAGAGAGGCCTTTGGTGAAGGATTCGAGCATAATGATGCATGGCAATAGCCACACGGTGGTCCCTTCATTTTCTCTCTCTTGCACTCAATCGATTGCCTTTCTTTCCCATGCAAACAGAGTAAACGAAAGGGAAATATAGCTAGAAAGAAGCTAACGTGTTTATGTATGTTGTGTGGGTTCGCTACGTACTGTTGCATGTATGTATATAGTTGCATGCATATGCATTCTCATTAAGGCCTCTCACAGTGCAAACTATGGGGCCCGTACCTCCAGCCCAAAAAATTGGTCCTAAGACACCCATCCCACAGTGCAAGCACCCATATATGTGTGACTTAATCGGATAGAGGCACTGGTAAAGGGTCCCAAGCCTACAGTGGGCATGACCCTAGCTTCCGGACCAGTAGAGCGAACGAAAATTTATTTCCTCCACTTACCCCTTCTAGCCCTTCCTCTCTCGCGCGAGACTTCTCCTCTCCTCGAGTACTACTCCTCTTCTCCTCTCCGCGCCTCTTCTCCTCTCACGCCGGGAGGCGACGGCGCCAGCAGTTGCCGCCTCGTCGTCGTGGTGGCGGCGCTGCCGCCTCGCCTCCTTCCCCTCCCTCTCTATCCCTCGCCACGACTCCTTCTCCCTCACCGCGACGCCGATGGGAAGCTGCGGCGAGGAGGCGTCCCCGGCGGCGGCGGCTGGCGTGGTGGCGGAGGCTCAACCAGGGGACGCCTCCACGCGGCGACCTCGCCGAGGGAGACCTCGAGCAGCCGCCGCCGCCGCGAGGAGGAGCGGGTGGGCTGGGCCGGCGGCGGATCTGGCGGACACGGCGCTCGTCAGCGCGAGGAGGAGTGGCGAGCGATTCGAGGCGGCGGCGAGGAGGAGAAGGAGGAGGAGGAGGAGGAGTCCCCGGGAAGGCGCCGGCGCAACGGTTCCCCTCCCCAAGAAGAGGCACAGCGGAGGCGGTGTGGTAGAAGAGGCGGCGCGGCCTCCTCCTCGCCTCCCACGCCGTGGCGGCATGGCCTCCTCCCCGTCGACCGCGCCGCTGATCCTGACCCCGCCGGCGTCGCTGCGGTCAGCTCCGTCATCGATCGACGCGGCGACGCACGGATCCGCCTTTCCCGACGGCGGGGGCAGCGAGGGCGGCGGGAACAGACGGCAGCGAGGACGAAGCGGGTGCGGGAATAGTGGACTCTTGTGTGATTCCTCTTTGTGTTCTTGTGTGATTCCTCTCCTCTTTGTGTTCTTGGGTGATTCATCTTGTGTTCTTGTGTGATTGGCAACGAAATCGGTGGCGGGAGGAGGGGATTTGGGCGCGACTTCTTGCTGAATTTTCAAGGGCGAATAGGGGATTTCGCCAGGGGAATCTCGCGCAAGAGCACCGGGCGGCGAGGGAACGACTCCCACAGCGCACGCGCCTCACATCGATTCCTCCGCGCGTCCCCTTTTCCAGGCGAGGTTTTGCGCCCCCTAGTTTAGGCACGAGCGCCCTAGCTGAGACGCGGGTCTAAGCGACACGGCAGCAAAAATCTGACGTGGCGCGACTAAGACACGGTCCAGATCGACGCACTGTGAGAGGCCTAATTGATTTGCATTGTTGTGGATTGAGAGATGGAGACCGTTCCTTGAGGAGCGGGGAGACAGGGCTCCTCTCTGTACAAGTACACTGTAGTTCAAAAACTGCACCATCGTCTCGTTTTCTCTTTAATGAACAATATACAACTACAGAATCAGAGCTCTCGCTGCCTGCCCTCTTACAGTACACGTCGTGGCTGTCAGGGGATGCACTTTAAGATCGAGAAGAGTTGAAGTCTCTCGTTTCGCCAGGAGGTGAAAGGTTGGAGAAAGAGAATCCTATCGACCGACCGATGCCGATCGATCAGAGTTAGCGTAGTGGTGGCTACTACACTGATGGCTTAGCTAGTCGTATATATGCAATGCAAAGCATCCATGATCCAGCCAACGCATACATGCATGAGAGAGAGACGATCCAAGTGAAGAAGAAAGTAGAGGTGAAAAGTGGAGGCAACTTTTCTCTGCGAGGCGGGCAGCTTTTGGCTGCTGATCTGGGGCGAGGGAGGCAGGCATGGTCTCCCCCTGCTACAACGACTGCTCGCTTGCACGTACTGCCGACCTGCCTATCTTAGACCCTATTTAGTTTCATACAAAAAACTTTTCACCGTATGATATATATGATATCGTATCGAATATTTGGACATATACACAAAGTATTAAATATATAAAAAAACTAATTACAAAGATTGCATGTGAATTGCGAGACAAATCTTTTAAACCTAATTGCTTCATGATTTAACAATATGGTGTTACAGTAAATATTTGCTAATGATGGATTAATTAGATTTAATAAATTTATCTCGCAGTTTACATGTGAAATATATAATTTGTTTTCTTATTAGTCTATGTTTAATATTTTAAATATGTGTCCGTATATCTAATGTGACACGTCAAAAACTATTCAGCATTGAAACTAAACAGGGCCTTGGTATCTGTCCATCGTCCGTGGCCGCGAAAGCGAGCGCCGCTGATCCATCCAAGTACGTGGTGCACCCCAGTGGCGTCGCGCTTGCATTGCACTGGTTTGCTTTGCTTCAAGTGGACTGGCCGGTCTCATCGCGCGCGGCGACCCCATCTCGCTTAGCATGCATGCACGCCCAAACAAACGCCTACTTTTGCACGCTTTCCCGCTGCTCCCGTTTCGATTGGCGACGCCCCCCTGCCCTGACCCCGGACCCCGGCCGGACCCTTGCATGCATGCACGATGCCTATGCATTCATTCACGTACGGTACGGCCGCACACGCTGTTGACCTGACGATATGATCAAGCAATATATATGTCGATCGAATAATTTAGCATTTGCATGCTAGTAGTAGCCATGCCAGCCGTAGCGAGCCGTATGTTTGCAGGGATAATATCGTATCATATCGGAGTTGGCCTCTTGCTAGGCCCAAACAGTACCGTGGAAGGGAAAAGAGCTTTTTTTTGACAAATTAGTCCTTTTAAAAAACTTATTTTCAAACTAATCCTCGCAAAAAGCTTTAACTAGAAATAGGTCATGGCGCTGAGGTCCAAAGGGTCAGCGCCACATACGTTGGCGCTGAACCCGTGGCTACGTGGAACCGAAACCGATCTGCATACCGACGTGGCACGAGTTAAAAAGCTCACGAGTCTAAACTAGCATTAATGATATTGTAGTGTGGTGGTGTGGCCTCTTTGGTTGCAACCTAGAGGTAACAAATTCAACTTCTTCAATTAGCAGAAGTTATCAATTTTTTTGCAACTTTTTTACCGTCCTTTTCTTCAGGACCCCTTTTTTTTCCCAAGTTTACTGTCATCAATTTTTTTGCAACTTTTTTACCGTTATTTTCTTCTGGACCTTTTGTTTCCCAAGTTTACTGTCCAGCTAGCAAATCTTCTTGTTCTTTTCTCCCGGCACTTCCCCTAGCGGTACAAACCACTTTAAAAAAGCAAATCGAATTCTTAAATTTGATCCCGGTGTTTTTTCCCCAAGTGGTTACAAAAATATTTTGAAATAATACTGTAAAAAAAGAGAAAATATTGTGAGAAAAAAGAACGGAAGTATACCATATATTCCGAATGTACCGTTGGAGTATATATGTCGGAAATAGTAACGTGGGAAAAAATAATGGAAAGTATTACATTTATTTTTGAAGTATGCTTATTGATGAGAAAACATGCAAAGGCTCCCATCGGATGGCTTAATCGCCAAAGAAAAAGCCAAAATTTAAATTTTCAAACATTTTCAACGTAGTTTCTTTTACAACATTGGCTTTTAAGTCACCAATAACACATTTATAAAAAGTTTCATCTACAAATTCATTTTTATTTCCTAATAAGCCGTTTTGGCTTATTAGGAAATAAGCCAAACGATGGGGACCAAAATATAAGAATACTTCAAAAATAAATATAATACTTCAATTATTTTTTTCCCACATTACTATTTCCGACATATATACTCCAACGGTACATTCGAAATATGTAGTATACTTCCGTTCTTTTTTCTCACAGTATTATCTCCTTATTTTTCTTACAGTATTATTTCCAAATGTTTTTTTAACCACTTGGGGAAAAAACACCAGGATCAATTTAAGAATTTGATTAGCTTTTTAAACTGGTTTGTACCGCTTGGGAAGTACCGGAAGAAAAGAACAAAGAATATTTGCTAGCAGATAAAAGGACAGTAAACTTGGGAGCTAGCAGGACAGTAAATTTGGGGAAAACAATAAAGGTGTGGAAATGCAGCTTGAAGGAGTAGAACTTGGTACCTTCAGCTTGCAAGCACAAAGGCCACACCACCTCGCTACAATAAATTTAATGCTTGCTTAGACCTGTGAGCTTTTTAACTGGGTATGAGTTCAGCGAAAATAGAGTTAGCGCCGACCTCATGCCACGTCAACGTGCAGATCGGTTTTGGATCCACGTGGCCACGGGTTCAGCGCCAACGTATGTAGCGCTGACACTTTGGACCTCAGTGCCAATGACATTGGCGCTGAGCCCACGGCCTATTTTTAGTTGAAGTTTTTTATGAGGGTTAGTTTCAAAATAAGTTTTTTAAAAGGACTAATTTGTCAAAAATAGTTAGGTATACGTACGTAGTAACTTGCTATGATAATCCGTGCATGTATTACTCATCTATCCGTCCCCGTGTCGTCCATCATGATACATGCATATGCCAGAGTCGTACTCTCTAGCCCGTGTCGTCGTCGATCTGTCGGCATGTACACTACTTCCTCCATCCCAAATTACTTGCACAGGTAGAGAAATGATCTTTGCTGGGTCGATCTAAAACCACGATAGTCCCGGTTTTAAAAAGAACCGGGACTAAAAATAATCTTTAGTCCCGGTTAAAAACCCCACATCCATTCTATGATCTTTAGTTTCGATTGATGCCGGGACTAAAGATCATTCCCTGTCAAATGCATGTCAGGGGGCCTAGGATCTTTAAGATCACCACTTTAGTGCCGGTTGGTAATACTAATCGGGACTAAGTCCCGGAACTAAAATTCAACGTGTAGTATATAATCCCTATCACTTATCCTCTCCTCCACAATCGCAACTCACACAGATCGAATCTCTCCCCCTCCTCCTTCCCCTTCCTCCTCCCCTCTCCTACAGATCAGATCGATCCTCTCTTCCTCATCCCCTCCCCTCTCCTCCACCTCCTCCTCTCTCCTCCCCCTCCTCCCCTTCCCATCCGGCAGCCGGCGGGGCCACGCCCGGCGGCGGGCCGGCGGCAGCGGCGTTGTTTTCTGTCTTTTTTTTTGGTAATTTGTGATTCACAGAGATGTATAATTTTGTGATTCATTGTATTATATGGATATGAGATGTATAATATGTGATGTATTTGATTTGTGTGTAATTTTTTAGGATTTGTGATGTATTTGATTTGTGTGTATAAGTAACTTTTAAGATTTTTGATGTGGATTTGGGGTGTTACTTTGATTTGGGGATTTGGGGATTTGGGGTTTGATTTGGGGATATGCATGCCATTTGATTCGGGAGAAAAAAAAGGAAAATGGGACCATTTGGGACTGCCGCTATTCTTTCCTTACTTCCGGTTAGTAACATCAACCGGGACTAAAGATCCCTCTCTTTAGTCCCGGTTGCTGTTATCAATCGGGACTGGATCTTTAGTCATGCCCATCTTTAGTTCCGGATTTATACTCCCGGTTGAAATCCTGGGACTAAAGGGGTTATCAGCCGGGAGTAAAAATGGTTTCTCCACCAGTGTTGTCTTCCCACCATTCAAAATTTATCCCACAATACTTGTCACTCCCAAATACTATATGTCCTATCAATTACATACCATTCAAATTTCTTCCTATTCTACCCCTCCGTTGATGTGAAAAACACACACTGGCCTGGAAGATCTGCTTAACTTCAGTGTAGGTCCAAAAATCTTGCCATTAGATTCGTGAGCGTGCCAGTTGATTTGATCCTGCAATCAACAAGAAATAAAGATAGGAAAATAGCGGTTAAATCCATAAACGATAGCCGATCGGCCAGTCGCTGATGACGTATCATTTATCTTGGAGCCGATGTCATATTTAAATCGATCGGCAATCACTAATAGGCAAGAAAGAACTAAATCTATTCGATCGGCTATAGATATTAATGGTATATAATACTACCGTCGATATATACTTAAATCAAGTGATTAGGATAGATCGGTCGCCATGCCGAGACAGATTAAATCACTTATATCGAAATATATATTAACAAGGAGATTATAAGCATTCACAGCGTAGCCGATCAGATAGATCTAGCATGTATTGGCTGGTACTCCGATACTACTCTATATTAAGATATTAAAGCAGGTAAAATATATCAAACATGGAGCTTAATATACCTAAATGCAACAAGATCTTAACATAAAGGACAGATTTAACATATCAATCAAGCGTATAAGATATAAAGTAATTAAATCAGGTAAGATCGGCTGAAAGTCCGATGAAACCCTAATTAGCAACAAAAAGCAGGCTAGAGATTGAGATTCTAATCACGACTTATAAGGTCAAACACAACTGATGCAGCTATAAGTATGAAAAGAAGGACAACATCTAGACAATCAAGCCGTTGAATGTTTCATAGGGTGGTGGATATCCTATATAATCTAGGTCAATGTTGGTATTTAACCTAATCGGCTGCCTTCCAATTATAAATATTAGCCGATTAAAAGTTAAATAACAATATTGCCAGAGATTATATAGGATATATGATAACTCGACGAATTACATAAACAAGATTAGAGTGTCATAAAGATGGAAGTACTAATCCCGAGAACGCAAGCCGCCATAACAAGCTTTACCTCTAGTTGAAAATCAAAACCGATGCAGCTCAACCCGAAAGTAAGAACTCATCGAAAGTAAACGAAAGTAAAAGGGTGGCGATGCGCCGAGATTGTATTGAACATGTGTTAATTGATTACATGGGTTCGGATCATATTTATACCCGAGATACAAGATATGTCCTTGTCGGACATGACACTTATCTCTAACAAACTCTAAGATATCATAAGTCTTTGCGGCAGACTTTTGCCCAAACATATCTCTAAGGAAATTACATGAAATATCCTATTAATAGATACAATTGCCTAAATCAAGAGCTTTATCTCTATCGTGGCAATTCCTGTGAAGCACTTTGAACGATTCAAAGAGCCTTAAAACCGTCTTCATTGGAATTAGCTGCATCACCTCTATCAGCCGTATCGGCTATCCTCTGACCGATCCATCTCAGCCGATGCAGACTTCAGCCGATGCCTTCGCATCCGATGCATACCCTGTTCTTCGAATCGATCTCTTTATTGAATCCGCCTCGATCCCAATGTCGAACCTAGTTCACATCTTACCAAATTTGATCGTCAACACCCTCAACCAACCTTCTATCCTTAACCATAAATTATTTTATAAGGGTATTATAGTTTTTTGTTCTAAACCTTAGAATATGCTAAACAATCTTGAAAGACAAGTAATTTGGGACGGAGGAAGTAGCTATATAAGTACTCGGTCTGTAAAAAAGAAAAAACAAATCCCAGTGAATCCAGACACTGTCCAAATTGAACTCTAAAATTTATTCATTTTAACAGGGACAATACTATAAATATTCGCAAGAGACGAGTCAAAGGTCATACAATCAAGCAGTGATCGACCGATAATATAGTTCATCTGTAATACAATATAAATGATTTTACATATTTAATTAGACATTTAAATTTTTTTATATTTTTAGATGGAGGTATACAATACTCCACTATATATCTACTCCGTAGTATACGATAGCATACTGTACCTATAGCCAGCTAGCTAGCGTACGGGCATGCTGTACGTAAATTGTAATCCCTTTTGCTTTTGCTTGGCCTAGCTAGCTAGCTAGCGTGTCGTACGTGTAGAGTTGGCGTGGGCGCGTGGCTAGTCTATAGGGTACGTTAGCTCGCTCTCGCTGAGCATGGAGGAAACGGGACGGTGTCAGTACTGTGTACACCAGGAGACAGCGCACGCACGCACGCACGTAACGTGTGTAGCTGTCCAATACTCATGTCTTGCTACTCCCTCTGTTTTGCTATAAATAATTACTATATATGCATATAGTAAGTTACAAACAACGGTAGGAGTATAAAATTAGCTCCTGGGTTGATGCGGCTGACCATTCTCTTCCTCTAACGTATCTACAACTATTGTGTTGATGGGATGGTCATCACTGGTCAGAAAACACTATAATAGATTGGCGTTCGCGATGTTACTGTTTATAGATAGTTAAGGTCCGTACGTTCGTTTGGAGAAGATAAGAAAAAGAAACCCATCATTTTTCATGCGCATATTTTTCGAACGACTAAACAAAACAATGCTGTATAATTTTAAAAACAATCATATAAAGTTACTTAAAAAATCATAATCTAATTTTTAAATTTAAAAATAATTAATACTTAATTAATCGTATATTAGTTGTTCATTTTGTTTTACATATATTCTCGAATCCTCTTCTCTCAAACACTTTAGAATTGTTTATATATATTGGGATACGTCAATTGAAATATGGATCACGCAGAACCGTACTACACGTATATCTTGTCGTCCATGCGACCGACTGGCCAGAGAAAATTAAGATCATAATTGACGTCCTAAGTACATGGAAGGTGATACATCCATGCTGTATGTATCGCGTTTAATTTGCTACCTGCTGTCTCGGATCGAGAACATCTCGGTCGGTCAACCCGGCCGGTGGCCATTGGATCTCAATCCAAACGTCAGTTAGAAATACTCCCTCCATATTTACTAATCTAGAACCATATGCGATACAAATTTAATTTGTAGAATTTTTTTGAACATTATTTGTAGAATTAAGATAGGTTCTATTCAATACTAGATTGTAATATTTTTGGACAGAAGAGTATGTAGTACTACCTTTTTATTATATATAAAGATAGCTGTTGATTTTTCCATAACATTTTACAATTTGATTTATTAAAAATTTAGTGTAAATATGTGAATTATACAAGTTAAAGATAAAGTTTCTTTGATAATAAAATAAGTAACAATACAACAAATGATATTTCATATAATTTTTTTAATAAGATGAATAGTCAAATGTCATGCTAAAAATTAGTGGTTTCATATATTAAAAAGAAGAAAGTACTATCTAGGTATAATACTTATCTAATATTTTCCTTTGGGTATCCAAGCCGTACATAGGTAGGTAGTGGTTAACACGTCTATAGTTTGTACTCAAACTGTCCTAAAATATAGTAACTTTTGGTTAGATGGGACATATCCTAGTACTACCTAGTACTACGAATCTAAACAGGGTAAGATATATCACATCCAATAAAAAATTGCTATATTTTAAGACGAAGGGAGTACAAAGTAAACGTGTATATATATATATACTGTATGTACATTGTATTGGGAATAAGTAGCATGTGGTCGTGTCTGTGAGGTATGTGTTGTCCGCTGGTGAGAATTCCGGCCCTGCATGATGTGATGCGAGATGGGGGTACGTAGCTAGCAGCTAGCTAGCTTTAATTTGTGTTAGACTCAACAGTAAGTCCACATACGGGTGCGCTTATGAATATATGGGTGGGTCAGTCCGGCCAGCTCGCGCGTCATCCTTTCGAGTAGTAGAATATGGGGTGTGTTTTCCTTGAAAAATGTTGAAAGTTTAGAAAAAGTTGGAAGTTTGAAAAAAAATTTAAAGTTTATGTGTGTAGAAAAATATTAGATGTGATGTGATGTGATGGAAAGTTAAAAGTTTAAGGTAGTTGGGGGTGAACTAAACACGAAGTATGCTTGATGTGCCATTGGATTGTCCTGTACTTGGCTAGTGTGCATAAATCAGTACTACTACTCCCTCCGTCCCATAATATAAGGGATTTTGAGTTTTTCTTGTAACGTTTGATCATTCGTCTTATTTAAATTCTTTTGAAATTATTATTTATTTTATTTGTGACTTACTTTATCATCTACAGTACTTTAAGCACAACTTTTCGTTTTTTATATTTGCAAAAAAAATTTAAATAAGACGAGTGATCAAACATTGTAAAAAAAACTCAAAATTCTATATTGTGGGACGGAGGGAGTAGCTTAGTAGGATATTTCTGTCTAGCTAACTGCTACTAATAGCTACTAGTAGGAGATTAGAGAGGAGACATGGTACAGTCCGCTCAAAGTATTTGTCTAGCTAGATATAGCATGTATCAAATTCTTTTTCTTTTGTGGAATTGCAAGATAACATTCGGCAATTTTTTCTTCAAAAAACTTTCTCAATTTTGATAATTGGATGGTCTCAAGATTTGTGGACTAGTCGGAAAATCTCTATACGTTTCTCGATCGTGCATAGGGACTCAAAGTCGAACCATATAACCTGTTGGCAAATGCTCACGGCACTAGGTATCAGGCCGCACACTCAATTTGTTTGGTTACATACGAATTCTCTTTTAGAAGTTATATTGCGTTACAGTGTTATTATTAAGTTAAATTTGTAGCTTTTCAATTAAAACACTATCAAATGTGGTAGAGTTACTTCTTTTTTGGTGAGGAGCGCGGTGCTAGCTTGTATTTCCGATGGATCCACAAATGTCCAAAATAATATGTAGGCCACAAACTTTACAGTGTAAATATCTCTATAGATGTCATCATAAACTAGCTATACCGAGATAGAGTTCGTACCAATTGGCCGAGTACGCATGCATATGTACGTACGTTGCCTCTCCCGATTGGTACGAAAACGGTAGCTAAAAATATGAGGTCGTTGATGCCGTAACGCGATCGTTTCAACAAAGAAAAAAAAAACAACACAGCTATACAGCTAGCTTTGTCCCTAAATTCCGGACGGAACATGACAAATTATTTAACTCAAATTTTAGTCGTTCGACACCCTTTCGTTTGCATATTTCAACGGCTCCGGTCGGCCAGCAGGACACGATCTATAAGCAAGGACTACTAGCTATACAAACATCACGCAACAAGTACGTACGTTCCACCCTTCTCATTGCGGCAAAAAGGGAGTAATTGTTGGAAATATGGTTATAATTCTGCATATTTTAATCCATAATAACATAATAATAAACATGATATTTATAATATGAGTAGATCTAGTGACGGTACTGAACAACATGATCATGCCACTACTACATTGATTTTCCTAGACGCCTCCCGTTTTGTTTCCATGTGGTTCGTAAGTGGAACCACACAGGAAAATGGGGGACCGACGCCAGGCCATCGCCCGCACAGGAAAATCAATTTTCGTGTATGGGTCACATAACAGGCCCGCACATGAAAATAAACCTATTTTTGTGTGCGGGCCTGTTAACTGACCCGTACACGAAAATACCTCGAGCGATATCCTCCGCGCCCCTTCGCCCACTGCCTCCCTCCCTACTCACTCTCTCCCTCTCTCCCACTCCACTCCTCTCCTCCCACTCCACTCCTCTCCTTTCCTCTCCCGGCTGGCCGGCGGCGACAGCAGGCGGCGACGGACAATACAGCGGCGGCGCTCGGCCCCTCCCTCCCTCTCCCTCGGCTACGGGCGGGAAGAAGGGTGGGCGACCATGGTGGCGCGCGGCCCCTCCCCTCCCTCCCCTTACAGATCCGGCGGAGGAGAGGCATGGGGCCGGCGGATCCGACGGCGCGCGGCCCCTCCCCTCCCTCCCCTTGCAGATCTGGCGGAGGGGAGGCAGGGGCTTGGCGAATCTAGCAGAGCGGCGAGAGGTGGCGGGAGGGAGACGGCCTGCGCCCCTCGGCGGCTGGAGGCAGTCGGACAGAAGTGGCCCACACCCCTCGGCCGCGGGAGGCGGTGGGACGGAGGTGGATCTGGAGGTGCGGCGGCGTCAGCGGCGGCCGACCGGCATCAGGAGAGTTGATTCCCCTGCCCTCCCTCTCCCTTAGCTCCCCTCCCTCCTCCTTCCCTTGCAGATCTAGTGGAGGGGAGGGGCGTCTTCGGCTGGCGACGGGAGCGGGCGGCGGATCCGTAGCCGGCGACCGCAGGGGCGACGGCGGCGGGCCTCGACTAGGGCAGCGGCGGCGGCGGCAGAGTAGGGTTAGGGTTTTGTTTTTCTTTTTTTTTGTTTCGATATTTTATTTTCTCATGCGGGCGTCTTAAGCGCCCGCACGCAAAAATCCGATTTTCGCGTGCGGGTGAGGCATGATTTTCCCAGACCGCTGGGCGCGTGCGGGCTGTCCACCCGCACGCCAAAATCATATTAGCCGCACGCAAAAATCGGTTGTGTAGTAGTGTGCTTTTTATAAAATAAGCATCATCATTCACATGATAGCACAATACTGTCATTGCGATGAGCATTAACAATAAAACATATAGGGTGTGTTTGGTTGCTCGCATCCCCTAAGCATGGCTCATCTCTCTCATCTAGGCTGAATTTGACCTGGCTAAGAGCATGCACATGCAGTTGTTTGGTTGTTTGCATTAGTCTAGCCAGGCTGACATGAGATTGTATTTAGTTACTCGCATGAGAGATACGGTTTGGAAGAGATTGTGTTTGGTTAGTTGTATTGACTCGAGTGCGGTTACCTATTCATTTAGTTGGGTGAGATTACCTATACACAATATATATATATATAATTATATTATTTTTTTATTTAAAAAATTAGATAATCTTTTACATAATATTAGATCTGGAAAATCACTATCTTGTCTATATAAAAATCATTAGTAGTACATACAGTGTTTAGTTATTATGAGAGAAAAACCGAAAGAAAAAAGAAAGCAGAAAACGAGAGAAAAAAAAGGGAAAGGGGATCGGCGTTGCCTCGTCGCCATCAGCAACTCCCTTCCGCTCGCCGCCATCGATGCGGACATCTGCCTGTCGCTCCCCTCCACTGCCTGCTACCGATGCGCCCATATTCCCGTCGCTCCCCTCCCCCTGCTGCTCACCACTCCACCCATCTCCCCACGCTCCCATTCGCCGCCGCTCGCCGCTCCGCTCCATCAGATCTGGAGGCCGGTGATTAAAGATAGGAGACGACGGTGCCCGGCGATTGAAGGTTAGGGGACGGCATGAAGAGGAGGAGGGATGCAGCAGCAAGACGGATCAGTTGTTGTGCTCGTCGTTGTGCCCCCCGTCAAGCTTCGTCGCCTTCGAGCCGTTCGCTGCCTCTTCGCCATGTCCATAGTCTCGTTGCTTGTTGGGTAGAATGAAGAGGGGGAGAGGGGTAGGGTGGTAACTCCAATGCCTGCTCTTGCACGCGCGGGTGCAATGCTGCATGTGTGGGTGCAGCGCAATGCATCGCGTGGGCCTAGCTGGGCAGCGAAGCTCAAATCGAGCGTTCTTGCTCAGCCTGGCTAACGGGGCATTTTTGCATCCACTCAGCCAGGATGGGAGCTACGTGTAGGCAACCAAACGACCACCCACTGCATCCACGCATGCATGCGAGCCAGGTACCATGCAAGCAACCAAACACACCCCTAGTGACAATAGGAGAGTGGAAGTATACCTAGAGAATGGTCTTCCGCTAGATGATGAGGCAGTATTGCCTCCATTGGTGTTGACGTTCCCGGATTAGTCTCCTCCAGTAGAGCCACCGCTCCCTGCGCCTAAGCCACCTCTAGCAACAGCAGCAGACATGCTGACGTAGGGGAAGCAGAGCCTGACGTAGATAACACAGAGCCGTCGCACCCGAGAGCGCTTCCCAAAAACTTGATTGCCCGCCTACTCGTGTAGGTACACAAGAGGACGGACTTCTGGAGGCCTGCTCGTCCCGTTTACCTGTGCGCGCAGGTGAACAGGACCGGGGAAAGCAGTGGCTAGCGCAAGAACAAAACGGAGAGGAAACAACGAGGAAGCATGGTGTGAGAGGATGAACGGGTGTGGCGGATTATATAGTGCTTACTCGTTCAGGAGTAATTAAATCGAAACCAATCGGATTCAACTCTGTAAATTAATAGCGAAATCAATCCGTTGGAATTCATTCACTCATTCATACAAAACTGATTAGCCGAATTAACATCGATTTAATTCTCGTCCGTTACGTAATTGATTAGCCGAATTAACGTCGATTCAATTCCCGTCCGTTACAAAATAGAGAGAGAGAGAGAGAGAGAGAGAGAGGAGTAGCAGCAACCGCCTGCCTCGCTTTGTATCGCCTCGGCGCGCGCATGTAGCAATCCTACCATCACCTCAACCGGTCAACAGGGGCTCTCTAATAGTTCCCTATTTAACTTGAGATTTCCTCACCACGTTTCCAAGGTGGTATTAATCCCCATAACATTAATTGGCCTGAACATGGCACTCTCTTTCTCTTTCAAAACCCCTAAAACCTATTTTCTAGTGGGGTTTGAGTGCATGCCAGTTGTGGGAAGTTAGCACCCCGCCCAATATAAGGATTAATCTTGAGCCTCTATTGCAAAGCACTACCGTACTTCCACATGTCTAATGGGTTAGGCTTAGTTTGTAGCTTAGTCTAGTCATGAACAGGATGACACATATAGAGATGGATGAAGTTGGGTGATAGATATCTCTGAGGCAAATGAAGGCTACACGTGCGGGTGTTCGGTAGTCGAGATGTTGTGGCACATGACGGGCATCCGGGTGGTCACTTCCAAAGGATGTCCTGATGCCATGGGGCTTAACCATAACCTACCTATCCTAGGAACCCTGGCCGTAGGCGAGCGTTGAGTCGGTACTTTTGTTCAAGGCTAGGATGAGTGAAGAACTATGTCATGCCATCTGTCCGTATAACGTGGTGGTATGTGGCGCGTGGCAACACGTTAGGAAGGCGTGTCCTGTGGGTAAAGATGTACACCTCTGATCAGAGTATAATCTATTCGAATAGCCATGTCCTCGGTTATGGGCAATCCTAGCAATGTACGCAAGTTAGTGGTTTCCCTTTTAAAACTTGTTTAATCAACTAAAACCTGGAATGGATGGCTTGGGTTGACTTGGGATGAGCTGGGGCCCAGCTATATAAGGCTGTCGGTTCGTTCTAACTCATCGTAGGTCTTGGGTTAAGGCAAGTTGGTGTGGGTTCATGACCTTGATTAATAATCTTGATTAGCATTAGGGTCGGATTTACAAAATTGCCTTGGGCAACTAAAATGGTTTGAAATCCTTGTTTGTTGCAAAACTCAACCCTATATTATTACAACTTGCACCCTCGCCCCCTCCCCCCATTGTATTAATCATGCACCTCTCGGTTTGCTGAGTACTGTGGTTGTACTCATTATAGCTCAATCTTCCCCCTTTCAGTAAGAGAAGCTTTGGAGAATAAGTTCTAGGTGGAGTCTTAGATTATACCCAGATGAGTGCCTGTGAAGATGGAGCCGTAGGCCCGCTAGTCCGCAGCTATTTATTTCTGTTTGTCAGGCCTTAAGTGCCTTTGTAATGATGTAAATATTATTGTCTTTTGTATCATGTTTGTTGAAGTGTACCCTGGTTTTTCCTAGGACGGAGATCAAGGCACTAGAGATTGGAAAAAGGTATTTTTCCAATCGCGACAAAAAAGGGTTTTTCATGGTAGCACAATATAATTTTCAGTGGCGACCAAACCATAGATCCGCTTGTGAAAATGTAACAAAGGGGTGGGGGGATAAGGACCGCCAGCGAAGATCGATCCTCGCTGGTGGCTGGGTAAAGTGGACCGCCAGCGAAGATAACACCATTTTCGTCGGCTCCCACTTAAGGCAGTGTCACACCAATAATGTAAGTGTGGTGCTTAGATTATTAGATATCATTATTTTTTGAGGTTATATGCAACGAGTCAGCAGAGGTGGGCCGCTAATGGTGACAGCTCAGTATGGGTATTCCTTCACGTCCGTATATAATCCTAAGACATTTTCCCTGTATGGGTACTCCTCCGTATTCATTTCCGGTCGGATGGCCATGATGGATTGTCGTAAGGAACTCGGCAATCTGGGGTGGTCTCTCGAAACACCAGGAGGGCATAGTGCTGTGGTGGTTGGACCCGTTTGGTGTTATTTCACTGTATTTGTAAGCCCATCCACTCATAAGTCTACCTATCAACGGATTTCGATTTATGGTTCGGTTAATTTCCATCGATTCTCCTCCAATTATGTAAAGTTCTCTGCAAACAAATAAAATTCCATGTACAAGTGGAGATTGATTATTCTTAAACAAAATATGCATGCAAGCATGGCTAGTTCTCCTTTATTTTGGATATATTAGCGGTCGAAATTCGTCTATAACAACCATCAACAAGCCCCCCCCCCAAGCTTGAACCTTTGCTCGTCCGAGTAAAGGATTCACAAAAACAAACTTAAGTATTGATCAAGAGTTGCTACCATGATGTATATCTCAAAGGTGCAGGTGTAAAGTATGAGTACTCTTAGTCAAGTTAAGTAAGTAGGCACAGTGGCTTACCCATATGGCCAATACCCGTGGGACACATGCTTCTCCTTATCTTGAGCGGTTGGGAGACAAAACAGCTGGTAGAGCACTAATCACTCATTCTTTATCTAACTTTCATTCCGGAGGTTTTCAAATGATTTTGTAAATAAAAACTAAGTTCCTCAAATGATTCTCTCAATCACTCAAATTGTATAAGTGCATATTCCTCACCAAGATGTTGCCATTTTGATTCCTATTCTAAAGTCATATATGTGGAGTATGGTAGGGATCAAAGGACACATACTTGTATTCACATTTATTACTAAGTTAAAAATCCAGACCAAAGCAGATAGCAAAACATTATACCTTTGATCAAGATCGTGCAAAATGTGTGTGGAATATGGTAGTGAAAATGGAAGGGATATATGAATTTACTCCTTGGTGCATACCTCTTTCTCCATTTTTGAAAGCATCTGAGAGAGAGTCTTTTTGCCTAACTCTTTCTTTTAAGAAGAATATTTTGAGACAGTCCTTGCCCCATATTTTGTATTGGTACAAATTCTTTTCTTCTCTCTTTTCTCTCTCTCTCTCTCTCTCTCTAGCCACTCTCCTCTTTTTATTTAGCTTTTAGAAAAAAGAGGCATAAATATCATGGAGTATTTATTTAGTGGATGACAAATAGATGAAGTGGATAAAATGGATGAAATGAATGCTAGCTTGATCATAAAGTTTAACATATGTGTGGAAGTGTGATCTTGATCAAAAAGTATGAGAAGGATCTAACATAGGTCACAAAATGTTGACAAAGTTCAATGGAAGTGCAAGCAACCAAAATATAAGATTTTGCAATGTCAATAATATTTGGCTCTGGTAGGAATTTATATCAAATGAGGAACTTTTAGAGTTTATTTTGAAAAATAAAAACATCTGGAATTGCAGTCAAATTCAGAACAAGATTATAGTAACTCTATTTTACCTTATCATATCTCACAACAACTTAGGCTCAGATCATGCAATGTGCAACTCACATCTCTCAGGTTCCCAGATAATATTTGGCCTTCCCGACTTAAAAGTTGAGACAATACTTAACTATGAACCAATACATAAGAGATATAAAACAGAGCAACTATTCATCATTTCAACATACAGAACTAAGCAGTCTTACCTAGCATGATAAAATCTAACCTATATTTTTGTTCTTTTATGTTTTTCAAATTTTTATGTTGTTTTCTAGATATAAATGCAATGGGAAATGGAAAGATACAAGTCACCTTAGCAGGAGAGAGGCCTCTCCCCCAAGCTTGCTTGTTGCTCAGGGTCCAGGGTGAGGATAGGATCCCTGATGGCGAAAGTAGGCCTGCAAGTCGGCCTACTATTGATGCATCATGTCATCAAATTTGGAGAGTCGTGCATCAATATTTTGCTGCCACTTATGTGCTTGTGCTATGTGTCCTTCGAGCGTGTACTGGATTTCTCCTGCTTGCAGTTCCAGCGTGCCCATCCTCCTAGTGAGCTTACCCAGGTTCCCTCGAGAGGAACTTGAGCTCCACATCCTAGAGAATGGGGGCATGCTAATGGAACTGGAAGAGCGAGAGTGCCCCCAGTGTGTGTCATGAGGCGCTTGCCACCGGCTGTCAATCGCGCTTTGCCAGGCCAAACTTCCCGCGTCGTGGTATGGAACTTGGGTCCAACCAGGAGCATCCTCGGTTGGGGCCCAGTCGGCCTCACACATCATCACTGGTGGTGAAGACGTTGATTCCTCAGGTTCTTCCCATGCCATGTTGTGGGTAGCCCTATGCGAAGTACCTGCACGAAAATCCTCTATCGTCTGCAAAAGGATGGTTAGCTCTTGGCAGTTGTACAAATGATACCTCGGGTTAGGTAACGGGATTCATTTGTATAGCCAAGAAAGAAAAACACAAGTGTATTATCTGGCCCGTGGTTAACTGTATGACCTTGCACTAAATAAGCTTCATCAACATAAGAACGAACTGTGGAAATATAGGCAATTAGATTACCCTGTATAACCCCAAGTCCATTGGCTATGCGAGTACCTAAAGAAGTGCATTCAATAGGACCAGTAAACTTGATATTTTCTAACCACTGGCAAATCATGCATTGCACAGGAGTAACCTTAATTTTTCTAACCATGGCAAACAAGATAATCAACTCATCCTCATGAATGGGTCTAAGATCAGCTCTAAGGAATAAAGTCATGCCAAGCCATTTATGCATAAGCTGTAACAACCGGAATAAAGTCATGCCAAGCCATTTATGCATAAGCTATAACAACCGTCCCTCAAGAATCGCGTAGCCAGCCCATCGGACGGGCGGGCCCACTTACACATACCTCTCCAGTTACACTTCCATCCTCGCTTCGTGTAAAAGGGTTAACCCGGGAGTGATATGGTTGGAGGGACAAGCCCTTATAAGTTTGTTTTGCTCTTGCTAAATTAGCAAGGTGGTACTAAACATACACACAGCTCACATGGGCCACACAGGTCTAATCCTAATTGGGTCGGGATGTCACATACCCCCCCACCCCCTCAAAGGACTCGACATCCCCATCGCCCAACTTACCCATGTAGCCACACGGGAATATAGGCAAATGTCCAGGAATACGCCCCCTCTTAGCGCACGTCCATACGTCCAGTGCCGGCGCCATATGGAGCCCACATGCGCCATACGCCCGCACACTGACCCGTACGCGCAACCGCGAGGATCGGCTCTAATACCATTTGTAACAACCCTCCCTCTAGTACCGTGTAGCCAGCCTATCCGACGGGCGGGCACACTTACACATACCACTCCACTTACATTTTTATCCTCGCTTCCTGTAAAAGGGTTAACCCGGGAGTGATATGGTTGGAGGGACAAGCCCTTATAAGATGGTTCCACTCTTGCTAAACTAGCAAGGTGGTACTAAACATGCGCTCACAACTCACATGGGCCACACAGGTCTAATCCTAATTGGCCCGGATGTCACATAAGCCTATGACTAGGGTTGTGGATGTCATTTGTTCTAGACTTTTTGCAGAATGATGCAACCGAAATATCTTCCCAAAATTTGTGTTTTTCAAAAGCAGAAGTTGCATTCCGAAAATTGATTTTACAATTATGGTGAAAACCCAAAAGTAGACTTAATTCTCTCGAAGAAAGATGATACTCCTTACAGAAAAACTGAAAATAAATGCCATCGGCTACCTCTAGCAAGGTACATGGAAATTGCAAACTAAGCAAACGAGAACCAGGCTTATCTACCACAACAAATTTCTCCCATCCTACCCATTCCAAACCTCACGGAAATCAAGATCCATACCTACCTTTCGAAGCAGTTCAGGGTCGTATGCTCGGGTGTGAGCAAACGACCTATCCTTGAGCATATGGTAGGCTTGCATCTCTCGCTCATCCATGAGATCGAGATCAGAGTCACTAAGAAGTCTGGGTGGAATGTCCGCATCATCCATCGAAACATCGACGGATGAATGTGTACCCGACTCGTCTTGGTGATAGCTTGATTGAGAGCTTGATCCCTTCTTGAATAGGCGAGTGATCCTCTCTTCATGACCACAGACAGAGCAAGAACACAAGGCGAACTTGAGCCACACAGGCCTAATCCTAATTGGGTCGTGATGTCACATAAGCCTATGAGTAGGGTTGTGGATGTCATTTGTTCTAGGCTTTCTGCAGAATGATGCAACCCTAATATCTTCCCAAAATTTGTGTTTTTCAAAAGCGGAAGTTGCATTCGGAAAATTGATTTTACAATTTTGGTGAAAACCCAAAACTAGACTTAATTCTCTCGAAGAAAGATGATACTCCTTATGAAAAAACTGAAAAGAAATGCCATCGTCTACCTCTAGCAAGGTACATAGAAATTGAAAAGTAAGCAAACAAGAACTAGACTCATCTACCATAGCAAATTTCTCCCATCCTACATGAACGCGCTGATGAAGCCTAGAGGGGGGGGGGTGAATAGGCTGTCCCTTAAAACTTAAAAACAAATCGCAGCGGTAAAATTCAAACAGACCCGGAACTTCCTGGTAAGGAACTCCGGAACTTCCGGCCTGCCAGGCCCGGAACTTCCGGTGTTCTTAGGACAGGAACTTCCGGGTTACAGATGGAAGATGAAATTCAAATTTCGAAATAGGAGACTAAGCCAATCTTATCAAGATGATGCATAGGTATTCTAAGTAGGAGATAGATCACAGAATCATCCACAGAAACATCACAGAAAGAGACAAGAGCGATTTTTTCCCGAAGTTCGGATCTTGCGATCCTACTCTCCGTTGAGGAGCTCTAAAGAGCTAGGTCTCAATTAACCCCTTGCCTCACTTGTGCAAAAACCCCAGAGGAAATCCACAGCCTTCAACCCCAAATACCCCTAGGAAAATTTCTAGAATTGAGTGACCACCAACATCCAACTCAACCTACTTCTAGAAACCCACGACAAGTGTGGGTTGCTCTACTTGGAAAGCCTCTAGAATCTCAGCACAAGAACTTCACTAACTTACCTCGTTCCCTTTTGGAGGAGAGGGGATCCTTCACAAACTTACCCGGGACATCCACAATATGCAACGGATTCTCGCGGTCCACACCTAACCGTCTAGGAGATCATCTCCAAGAGTAATAAGCACCGAGATGACAACCCACGAGATATTCCAAGTGCTCACCCAAGATCCTAGTCTTCACACCTCTCCAAATCTTCTTCTCTCCCTCTCAATCTCTCTTTCTCACAAAAATTAGGCTCTAGATTGAGTGGAGAAGGCAAAAAACACTTGGGAGAGGCTAGCAACAGCTCTAGGTTCGAAATGTGAAAGTGGAATGGCCAAAAAACGAGCTGGAAACGAGCTGTATATGTATAACGGCTAGGTGATGTCATCTAGCCGTTACTCACAATTTTGAACTGGAAACTAGACAGTAAGTTCCGGACCTGGAAGACAGGAACTTCCGGACTACACTTAGGAAAATCTTTTTCACAAGACCGGAACTTCCAGACCTGGAAGACAGGAAGTTCCGGGCTTGCACTTTTGGACAGATGGAGTATTTGCAAAAATGACTCCTAGGGAAACTTGACACTTGGTTCACACTAATAGCACTTGACATATCTCAGAGCATCACCTGGAACCCCTCTTAATTGTACGGTTTTTCCTAAAAACTCGATTGCAATACATAAACTATCCTATGCACTTCTCGAGTTCCGGTCCGCTTTGGTTTTATACTTTTGGGGGGTCTCCAAGCTTCCATCTTCCACACCTTGGACTAATGCACCTGAAAGTTACTCAATGAACTCATTAGTCCCTTAACCACATTTGTCATTAATCACCAAAACCCACTAGGGGAATTAATGCACTTTCAATCTCCCCCTTTTTGATGATTGATGACAATATGGTTAAAGCTTACAAGAGATTGATATAAATTTTGTTTTGAATGGTTAGAGGTGAATGAAATTCCCCCTTAGTGTATGCATGTGGAAGATACAAGTGAAACTCATATGCATATATATAAGGGAGCTACCGAGGAGAGTTTCCTTCATCCCTACTCATTCGTGGGATGCAAATAAGCAGAAGAATAGATATGATATGCAAATGATATGACATAATGAGCACTTAAAAGGAATAAAATCAACATCACATCATAAACAACAAATAAGACACTCATAGCATAAATGAAATGCAATATATATAAAGAGCATGTCCGTAACAGTCATTACATCCACACAAATAGAGCATTCTTACATGTCCATAAGTTCATAAGAGTAGAGGCCAAAGGACTGCCAGGTCCGGAACTTCCGGATAAAATACCCGGAACTTCTGGACAAGCTGATAGGAATATAGCGAGGGAGCTGCCAGGTCTGGAACTTCCGGATAAACAGACAGAGCAGGCAGCAAGCTGTAATGACCAAAATTTTGACCCCCTTCGATTGCAATTTTCTCCCCCGTTGGCATCTAGGCACCAAAAAGAGACAAAATCACAAGGGAAGAAGAGGATCAAGCCTCATCATCATCGCCATCAGAAGGAATGATCTCGGTGTCGCCGGAGTGAGGTGAGTCAATGTCTTGCCCGGCGATGTCTACTGCCTCATCTGGATCTGTAGGCACATTCTCTGTAGGTGCATCGGACTCCTCATCATCGCTGCTCTCCTCGGAGTGGGAGGACTCCTCATTGAAGAAATGAGAAGTGCCAGAGGGACCCTCACCACTAGCAATGTCTCGAGCAGTCTCATAAGCAGCAAAAGGATCAACAAACTCCTCATCATCAGAAATATCAGAGACATCCTTGCCTGCTGCAATCCAATCTTCCTTTTGACGCCTCTCTATCTTCTTCACTTTCTTAGCTGTCTTAGCACACATGCAAAAGATAGCCCGGAGAGCCTTCTTTATGGGGGAAGAAGACTCAGAGCACTGTGGAGCAGCAGAGGAAGGAGCAGCTGAGGTAGAAGCACGAGTCGCCCTGGTAGAAGGAGGAGCTGAAGAGGAGGAAACATGAGGACGAAAAGGCTTGTGCTGGTTGTCCTTGAAATAGCAAATCCCAGTTTTTGCCTCAATCATCTTCATTATATAAGGAGCATAGATGCAACCCCTCTTTGGTTCACACACTGTCTCATATATCTCACTCCAGATAAGCTTCATGATGCTGAAATCTGGCTTGTTGTAGCGTATGCGACTGAGGAGGAGCGCATGCCTATCTGGAAGTGCTGTAGTATCTCCCACTTTGGGGAGCAATGACCACCTGAAGATAGAATAAAGCACTCTATAGTATGGACGCAACCCACGAGTAGTCCCCAAACAATCCTTGGGAGCTTCCTTCTCATACAGGAAAGTAGTGCTGGTCGGTGACAAAGCATCTTCTACAAAGATATGAGGACGACTCAGGTCATCATCATCTAACTCCAGAGCTGCAGCAAACTGTGCCATAGAGACCCTATACTGCTGCCCCTGAATGGTCCACTTCACAAATTCAATGCCCTTCTTGGTGATGCCAAAGAAAGCGGTGGAGTAGAACTGACCAATGACTTCCTCATTCCAGGAATACTGCAAGGCCAACAGATCTGCCACGTGCTTGCGCTCACACACCTTGCGCACCTCACTGAAAACTAAGTTGTTCTTTGAGGACATGTACTGCCAGTCTAGCCACTTCATCTCTACCACTGGATGAGATCTTCCCATGATCACAGAATTATACCAATCAACTTGCACCAAGGTCCTGAATCTGTCATCCTGAGAGTCAGCAGGCATTGTGTCAGGACTCACCATTCTGTCCTTTCCACACTTGAGCAGATTCTTCAAATAGTTCACACTTGGACGTCTAGGATCAGGATCAACAACCCTTGTCTTGTAAAGCCTCAAAGGATTGCTCTCAGAACCAGGCTCATCCTCATTGCCACCATCATCTGACTCAGATGCAACTGGAGAGGGAGAGCGGAGAGCATCACCAATGACAATGCTACCAGCCCTCCTAGAATGAAATGGAATTTGACCCCCACTGTAAAAATTTCCAACTTTTTCTTTGCCCAATCTCCCCCTAGGACCACGAACCGGGGGACTCGAGTCAGCAGGAACATCCTGTGAAAGGTTCTGTCTCTTCTCACGAGGCATACTGACCACTGCAACAAGAATCAACAAGGTTGAAGTGCAATGGTTAAAATAAAAATTGGAGGAATCAAGGTTTGCTGGCTGGCTGGACAGAGACCGGAAGTTCTGGACCAAGAACACTGGAACTTCCGGCCTGCAAAACTAAAGCACAGAGGATTCAAACAGGCCAGTGCATGTGACAAAATCCTATAGATCGGCAATCTACAAGGTAGCAGGAACAATTCTATCCAAAAGGTTTTCTCCCTAGGTTCACATATTTAGAGATCGGGGCAAAAACATGATGAACCAAAAGAGAGGATCAAAAGTGCTACCTTGGGAGAGGAAATCGCAAAACGATCGCGGGATGAACCTCCTAGCCACCAATGTGGTTGATTCCACGGAGAGGAATCAAATTTCCACGGTTGGAAGTGAAAATCGCCGAGAGGAGCACTGTAGCGGTGGCTAGGGTTTGGGAATCGGGTTGGAGAAGAAGTGAGGAGAGAGATAACAGACTCGGGCTCCCCCTGGGTATTTATACCCCCGACCCCCGATGTTCTGGACTAGGGTGACCGGAACTTCCGGCCTGACAGAACAGAGGGCAGTCAGGCCCAAGTTCAAAGGAATAGACGAGAATTCAACGATTAGAAATAGAAACCTATGGACATATAGAGACTTATGATGCATATGACCAGCCAACAATCATCATTATTCAACAATGGTCAATATACATCACAAGATGGGGGTAAAAACCAAATTTTCGCAATAAAAACACACACAAAAATTTTCGCAAATTTTCACAAAAGGGTTTTTGGATATGAGGGGGAATGTTTAAGTTTTATACCTGGTATCAAGACCATCTTCTACCAAGAAGTGATCTCAAGACACAAAAGCTCTTTTTTTTTAATTTACATTTTATTGATACATGTTTTGCTATGAATTAGACAACCACCCATCACCTAATGTTACGAGAGTCTAAGATATTGAGCTCACTCCTAAAGCTCGCACAATCTTTTCTCATCTAAAGGCTTGGTGAAAATGTCAGCTAATTGGGTCTCGGTTCTCACATGGGTAAGGCATATGTCTCTTTTAGTCTCATGATCTCTCAAAAAGTGATGGCGAATATCTATGTACTTGGTTCTTGAATGTTGAACGGGATTATTGGCTATTTTGATGGCATTCTCATTGTCACATAGGAGTGGGATCTTAGTGAAGTTATAGCCAAAATCTTGTAGGGTTTGTTTCATCCAAAGGAGTTGGGCACAACAAGAACCAGCGGCGACATATTCGGCTTCGGCGGTGGATAATGCAATGGAATTTTGCTTCTTGTAGGACAAAGAAACAAGGGACCACCCAAGGAATAGACAAGTCCCGGTTGTGCTTTTTCTATCAACCTTACACCCGGCATAATCCGAATTGGAATAGCCCAAAAGCTCAAAGTCACAATCCTTAGGATACCATAAGCCAAGATTAGGAGTATGAACTAAATATCTTAGAATTCTCTTGTCGGCAATCAAATGGCACTCTTTAGGTTCCGCTTGAAAACGGGCACACATGCAAACACTAAGCATGATGTTGGGACGAGATGCACATAAGTAAAGCAAAGATCCTATCATGGAGCGATATACCTTTTGGTCCACACATTTACCATTATCGTCAAGGTCTAGGTGGCCATTAGTAGGCATGGGCGTCTTGATAGGTTTGGTATCCTCCATCCCAAACTTCTTGAGTATGTCTTTCACGTACTTAGTTTGAGAGATGAAGGTCCCCTCTTGTGCTTGCTTCACTTGTAGCCCGAGGAAGAAGGTCAACTCGCCCATCATAGACATCTCGAAACTTTTAGTCATGATACTACTAAATTCTTCACAAAAAGAGGCATTAGTAGAACCAAATATTATGTCATCGACATAAATTTGGCATATGAATAAATCACTCTTAAATTTTTTAGTGAAGAGAGTAGTATCCGCCTTTCCAATTGCAAAACCATTTTTCAAAAGAAAATCTTGGAGACATTCATACCAAACTCTAGGGGCTTGTTTGAGCCCGTAGAGCGCCTTGTGGAGCTTGTACACATGGTTTGGCAACTTTGGATCCTCGAACCCCGGTGGTTGCTCCACATAGACCAACTCTGAGATAGGTCCATTGAGAAAGGCTCTCTTGACATCCATTTGGAATAACCTGAAATCATGGTGAGCGACATAGGCTAAAAGAATTCTAATTGACTCAAGGTGAGCGACAGGTGCGAAGGTTTCACCAAAATCGAGACCCTCGACTTGGGTGAATCCTTGCGCAACTAACCGGGCTTTGTTCCTTACAACCACCTCATGTTCGTCTTGCTTGTTGCGAAAGATCCACTTGGTGCCGATGACATTTTGCTTGGGTCTCTCCACCAAAGTCCATACTTGGTTGCGAGTGAAGTTATTCAACTCCTCTTGCATAGCCATCACCCAATCCGGATCACCAAGCGTATCTTCCACCCTGGTTGGTTCCAAAGAAGAGACAAACGAGTAGTGTTGACAAAAACTTGCGACACGAGAGCGAGTAGTTACCCCTTTTCTTATGTCACCAAGTATGTTGTCGACGGGATGATCTCTTTGGACAGTGTGATGTATCCTTGGATGGTGCACTGGGGGGACCTGAGCCTGATTAGTATGCTCTAAAGTGCTCGCAGCATCGATCCCATCCACTTGCGCCGTTGGCATGTCTTCACTGCCACTGGTCCGGAGGTTCCGGACTGTAGAACCCAGAACTACCGGGCCTGGAGATGTCCAGAGGTTCTGGTCAATAGGATCCGGAACTTCTGGCTCAGCAGACACAGCACTTGTAGGGCTATTGGATGTTGATGACGGAGGTTGATCCCTATCTTCTTGGTCATCCTGCGTCTCGACTGGTCGTATGTCTCCAATAGCCTTAGTACCTATAGCTTGACTTGGATCCACATCACCTACAATATGTACAACAACTTGCTCTCCTTGGGAGCCATTAGATTCATCAAATGTCACATCCCTAGTGACTTCAACAATACCGAATGTTTTGTTGAAGACACGATAGGCATGTGCATTTGATTCATAGCCAAGTAAGAATCCCTCATCCACCTTAGGTGAGAACTTAGATGAGCGAGGCCTCTTACTCAAAATAAAGCATTTGCTCCCAAAGACACGAAAATATGAAACATTAGGCTTCTTACCACTCAAGAGCTCATATGATGTTTTCTTTAGGATATTGTGGAGGTACAAGCGGTTGATGGCATGACATGTAGTACTCATGGCCTCTGCCCAAAAGACATCCGAAGTCTTGTACTCATCAAGCATTGCCCTTGCGGCTTCAATGAGGGTTCGGTTCTTCCTTTCAACAATGCCATTTTGGGGAGGATCATAGGGGACGGAGAACTCGTGCTTGATTCCTTCTTCATCAAGAAATTTCTCCACTTGAGTGTTCTTGAATTCTCCTCCATTGTCACTTTGCACCCTCTTGATAGTGAGGTCATAGAGGTTTTGGGCTTGCTTTGCGAAACGCTTGAAGACATCTTGAGCTTTGCTTTTGTCATGGAGAAAGTACACCCAAGTGAAGCGTGAAAAATCATCAACAATGACAAAACCATACTTGTTACCTCCAATGCTTATGTAGGCCACGGGCCCAAATAAGTCCATATGAAGAAGCTCGAGTGGTCTTGTTGTAGTCATGATGTTTTTAATAGGATGCGGACTCCCAACTTGCTTCCTGGCTTGGCAAGTGCTACACACACAATTCTTCTCAAAAGAAACATTAGATAGACCAAGAATGTGTTCCCCTTTTAGGAGGGATGCCAAATTCCTCATTCCAACATGGGCTAGCCTAAGGTGCCATAGCCAACCCATAGAGGATTTAGCAATCAAGCATGCCTCCGGATTCACTCTATCCACATCGAAATCAACGAGATAGAAATCACCCTTTAACACACCCTTGAATGCTATGGAAGAGTCATCTCGCCTAAAAACGGTCACATCCACATCGGTAAACAAGCAATTAAATCCTAACTTACACAATTGAGACATGGATAATAAATTGTAGCTTAATGAATTGACAAGGAGGACATTAGATAGAGACTGATTCTTGGAAATGGCAATCTTACCGAGACTCATTACCTTTCCTTTACCATCATCTCCAAAGATAATATTTTCACGACTTCCACCCTGCTCATCAAGACTTGTAAACATACACGTCTCTCCCGTCATAAGTTTGGGTCCCTTGATGTTAGTTACCAAAGCCTTTGGCACCCACACACAAGTGCGGTACTCATCATTGTAATTCCCATTAAAATAAGCAACCACTTTGCCCTCTGAATTTTTGGAAATTACATATGAATCATAGTAAAGACCTTCTGGGCGGAACTTCCTGGCATTATACCAGGAAATTCCGGTCAGCCCCTTCGACTCATCAGAAGTCCGAAACTTCCTGACAAAATGTTCGGAACTTCCTGTCTTACAGGGCAGGAACTTCCGGTCATTTTGCCCGGAACTTCCGAGTGTCTGACCAGTGAAGGGACAAGTCACCTCACTTGCTTGTGGAGCTTTACCTTCTCTCAAAAACATCAAGCATTCTTTCCCATTTACCATCACACGCTTAGACACAGGACTTCCACCAGAAAACCCGAGCCCGTGTCCATCCTTGTTAGGATGAGCGGTGATGGTCTTGTAAAGGGCATCTTTTGAATGGTATGTCTTCATGCATCCATATTTTACCAATGTGCCCAACCTTTCATTCTCTTTCTTAAGAGCTTGCATAGCATCAACATTAGTAGCACAAGAGTTCAAATCAATATTGTAACACCTAGCACAACCATTGCTAGTAGATGGGTTGGAAGGATTAGAAACCACATTTGGTTGAGAGGTGCTAATCCAAAGAGTGTCAAATTGAACTTCAAGATCTTTATGACTTTTGTCTAAATTAGCAAATTTGTCTTGAAGAGTTTCATTGACATCCCTAAGGATAGCTAGAGAACCATTAGCCAAATTAAGCTCATTAGCTAGATTTTCATTTTTAGCACATTCTGTAGCTAGGCTCTCCTCTAAAGCAAGGTTTCTTTTCTTCTCAAGAATAAGCAATTCTTCTTGCCTTTCGAGTGATTGTTCTTTATTATCCAAAGCTCTCATTAACTTAGCCAAATGTTGCATAGCGGGTTTGCTAAAGCTCTTAAGCACATCATCTAATTCATTATCACTTTCCTCATCACTAGAATCAACATCAAGAGAGATGTGAGAGGGCTTTTAAGTCATCACCTTGCGGCCTTGGGCCATGAAACAAGAGTAGTGGTAGGAGTCGTCGTCGTCGTCATCACTCAAGTTGTTGAAGAGACGCTCCTTGCTTGAAGAGGATGACTTGAAGGCGACGGTAGCAACACCACCTTCTCCTTCAACCTTGTCTTTTGGCTTGGGCTTGGGCTTGACCTCGGGATCTTCTTCATCTCCGGAGTACCACACCTCCGCCACATGTGCACGCTCTAGCTTCTTCTTCCTCCCTTAGCCTTAGCTTCATTTGACTTGGGACAATCGGCAATGAAGTGGCCATATTCGTCACAATTGAAGCAAGCTCTCTTTGATTGCCTCTTTCCCTTGTCATCATCCTTCCTCCCTTTTCCATAGCCACTCTTGCGAAGAAAGTGCTTGAATCTCTTGACAATAAAAGCCATCTCTTCATCTTCACTTTCTTCACAACTTGACACTTCTTCTTGTTTTGCCTTCAAAGCTACTTCTTGATTTTTGATCATGGCGGCATTCTTCACCATTTGCCTCACTTCATGAGCTTCCTCTTCTTGCATCTCATGAGACACAATTATTCCAAGAATGTCACTTGGGGTGAGCCTCTTGAAGTCTTTCCTTTCCCGTATCATTGATACAAGAGTGGGATTTCTTGGACCAAAAGCACGGAGAAGTCTCTTGACCACAAAGTGATTTGTCATGTCCTCATTCCCAAGTCCTTTGATCTTGTTGACAAGGATCATCATCCTATCATACATCTCTTGAGGTGTTTCCTTGTCATCCATCACAAATCTTCCAAGCCTTCCTTCCAACAACTCAATCTTGGCCTCACGAACGGCGGGTGATCCCTCATGAGCCAGTTGCAAACTATCCCATATCTCCTTGGCCTCCTCAGGTTCATCAACCTTGTTGAACTCCTCCGGACTCAAGGCGGAGAGAATTGCATTGGAAGCTTGAGCATTGCGGTGGATGAGTTGCTCTTGCTCCGAGGTGAGCTCCATGTCATCATTGGGTACATCAATACCTGTACAAACAACTTTCCAAATACTTGGATGCAAAGAGATTAGATGCAACTTCATCTCGTGCTTCCAAGCGGCGTAATGTGTCCCATCAAATTGAGGAGCACGCTCGGAAGGCACGGAGACAAAGTTATGAGGAGGAACATTAAGTTTGCTGTAATCAAAGTGAATAGTAGCTCCCTTTATCCTTGGTGCTAGAAGCGTCTCCCTTGTCATCCATCCCTTCGGTTCCCTCTAGATGCAACGTCGTGGATCACTCCAAGCGGTGAAGCTTGAATCAAGAGCACCTTGCTCTGATACCAATTGAACGCGCTGATGAAGCCTAGAGGGGGGAGGGGTGAATAGGCTGTCCCTGAAAACATAAAAACAAATCGCAGCGGTAAAATTCAAACAGAACCGGAACTTCCTGGTAAGGAACTCCGGAACTTCCGGCCTGCCAGGCCCGGAACTTCCGGTGTTCTTAGGACAGGAACTTTCGGGTTACAGATGGAAGATGAAATTCAAATTTTGAAACAGGAGACTAAGCCAATCTTATCAAGATGATGCATAGGTATTCTAAGTAGGAGATAGATCACAGAATCATCCACAGAAACATCACAGAAAGAGACAAGAGCGATTTTTTCCCGAAGTTCGGATCTTGCGATCCTACTCTCCGTTGAGGAGCTCCAAAGAGTTGGGTCTCGGTCAACCCCTTGCCTTACTTGTGCAAAAACCCAGAGGAAATCCACAGCCTTCAACCCCAAACACCCCTATGCAAATTTCTAGAATTGAGTGACCACCAAGATCCAACTCAACCTACTTCTAGAAATCCGCCACATATGTGGGTTGCTCTACTTGGAAAACCTCTAGAATCTCAGCACAAGAACTTCACTAACTTACCTCGTTCACTTTCGGAGGAGAGGGTATCCTTCACAAACTTACCCGGGACATCCAGAATATGCAACGGATTCTCGCGGGCGACATCTAACCATCTAGGAGATCATCTCCAAGAGTAATAAGCACCGAGAAGACAGCCCACGAGATATTCCAAGTGCTCACCCAAGATCCTAGTCTTCACACCTCTCCAAATCTTCTTCTCTCCCTCTCAATCCCTCTTTCTCACAAGAATTAGGCTCTAGATTGAGTGGAGAAGACAAGAAACACTTGGGAGAGGTTAGAAACAGCTCTAGGTTCGAAAAGTGAAAGCGGAATGGCCAAAGAACGAGCTGGAAACTGTCACACCCTAAAAATCCCGAATTTATAAATTGTTGTTTAAATGGAATTATTAGAAATAATTTTAAAAGCCTAGAAGAAAAGATCTAATGTTAAGAAATAAATTCCAATATAAAAGTGGGCCAGATAAAATTTTATTAAATACTTCTCTTGATTCTATACTTCCTAAATTTTTCTAGGATTTATTTGAGCCAAGAAATTATTTTTAATAAATAGAATTGCATTTCATGAATAATTTAAAAACAAAAAGCTTTTAAAAGTCCTCTCTTAGCTTTGGGCCGAAAGTCGGCCCAAGTCTCTTTCTCTCTCCTTCGGCCTGCTCGCGCTCAGCCCAAGCCGGCCCGCCAAGCCAAGCAAGCCGCAGCCACCCCTTGCAAATCCGGTCGCATCTTTCCCGATCCGATCAAATTGGTAGAGGGGAAATGATCTCCTTGATCTCCTCTATCTTTTCTTCTATAGAAACTTCATCTAATTTTGTTTGGAAATCGTCGGATTCGAGTTCGATTCGGATTCGATTTCTCTTCTAAAACCCTAAACCTTCCATCGCCGCCGCCGGACGCCGTGGGCCTAGCCGCCGCCCCCTAGCTCCTATATAGGACCCCCGGGACCTCCTCTGTTCGTCGCCACCTTCGCCTTAGCCCGCCGTTCCTTGTAGCGCCGCCTCCGCGTCAGGCCGTGCGTCGCCGTTGCCGCCGCAAGTCCAGCCTTCCACCGCCGCTGTTCCAGTTGCCGTCATCGCTCGGGAAGGCCGCTGTCGCCATCCCAGTCCCGTCCTCCGTTTCCGTGAAGATCGCCGGAGCATCGCCGTCGTTGTCGACCAGAACGCCTCCGCCGCCTCGACCTCGCTGTCGTCGCCGTCGGTTGCTGTCCGTCGTCGTTCGAGCCCTCGGTGAGTTCGCCGCGTCGCCCTCTACCTGTAGGTGTGGTCCGTTTGTGCCGCCGCACCGTCGTTCGCCAGCGAGCACGAGGTGCCGAGCCGCCGCCAGTGATGACGTCATTGTCGACGTCAGCGCCACGTCAGCCGTAGACCCGTGGTAGATTAGATCGATCTCGGCCGTTCGTTCGGTTTAGATTAGATCTCAGCCGTTCGTTCCGTAGACCATTTCCGTGCACCCGGTCCACCGTAAACCCGAGCCCGCTGGCGCAATAAATCCTTTTTCCTTTTCAAAAATAATTCTTTATTGCGTCATAATCCAATTAAAATCTATATAAATGATTTAATCCAGTTTAATCTTTAAAAATTCATAACTAATTCATCTTAGCTCGGATTTAGTTGGTTCAAGTCTCTAAATTTTTCTAAAATTGAGATCCACATGTTAAAAATATCCACATGTGCTGTTTATGATTGTTTATGTGCTGCTTTGGTGATTTTTCTCTTTTATGCTTAGATTCCGACATTCTCGGAGAGTCCGATTTTGCAGGAGAAGACTTTGAAGAATTCCAAGGCCAGCAAGGCAAATCACACAGATCCCAAACAACCTTTGAGCATGTTGATCCCGTTTAAAGCTATGGTTTCTATTCAACTATTGCATTTATTTTTGAATGTCACCGGGTGGGAACAACCTATTTCCTTTGTTATAACCTTTTGTTATTGATTACCTATACTTTGTCACCTGGTTAATAATTGGATTAGCTAGAACATTATATGGTTTTAGCTAAAGTAATTAGGACACTTAGCCATGCTTAGAGACATTAGCTCATATGAATGGGATAATTAATGATCCACTATTACTTAATGATGGTTTAATGGTAGCTCATGATGGTTAGTCGTGATAGGATGATTAATTAAGATGCCAACTAAAAAATGGTAATCGTGGGTTGTGAGTACATGGTTTTGATGGTCGTGCTCATGACAATTAAGGACCGGTTCACGATTTTCGGTTGTGAAACATTAACCGTGCCAACCACAAGCCAGCGTGGGCAACGGCTTTACCTTTTGTATAGTATGGTTCATTGTGGGGCACCAGACTGAGAAGTGGCGGAGATAAGCCCACGGGGGTTGCTGGGGATTCCATGCCTTGTTTTATAAGGGGGTGATTATGATCCAGGAATGATGCACTGCTTTGAGTTGTGTTATGCGGAGGGTATTGTCACAATCTCTATTCGGGTACTTGTTTAGTATCGCGACGCATGGTTTGACATGATGTTGAGGTTTTGTCTTATGGGTACAGTGGTACACCTCTGGCCAGAGTAAAACTATTCGAATAGCCGTGCCCGCGGTTATGGGCGGGTCTAACAATGTCTTTCGTGATTAGTCTCACACCTCTCACCATAATAAATGATGCTGTAATTGGTAATAACTTGTTTAGCTCCTGGTTTGGAATGGTATATTCCTGGTTTGGAGATAGAACTGTGCAGCCGGGAATGGTTGTTCAGAATGGTTGGGCCTATACAACGGGTATGTTGTATAGCGTTGGATTAATATTGTTTAATTAAATACTTTACTGTTTTTCTAAATTCTGAAGTATTTATTGAATGCCATTTATACAAATGAGACTATATTATGCCATCCTTTGTTATCCCCTGCACTTGCATATTTGCTGCATGGCTTGTTGAGTATGTCATATACTCTCCTTGCAATCATTCATCAGAGGAGGAGTTCTACAGTGATGCTGAAGGTGTGGAGGATTAGGCGTAGCCCTGGTCAAGCTGCTTGTGGAATGGAGCCGCCTGTGCTCTTTATTTTATTTTCCGCTGCTTAGATCTTTATTGTTTGAGAGGAACTATCTACCTCTGTAATGACTTTATATTCGTCTATTAATTAGAATAATAATTGCATTCTATTATCAATTTGTTATTGTGTGCCTTGGCTGATTCTTGGACGAGGGTTTACACACATGTAAGCGTTTGGAATTTTGGATAGAAAGTCCAGGCGTGACAAGTTGGTATCAAAGCCTCCTTGACCCTAGGTTATGCCAAATGGTTACCTATAGAAGCCCTCTAAAAATATTGAAAAAGTAGAACTGTTGTCCTCTCTTTCTCTTTTAATTAAACCAAGCTAATGGCACATGCAGATTATAGTCTCTTTAATTGTTCTCATTCAAAATTTACTTATTATTCCTGTGTTGTTAGTACTATACTAATGGCCCATTTGCCAGCAAAAGTTTTACAACATCATTTATTTTCATTCAATCATGTTGCAATATAATAAACTTAGCATGTTGATTTAATAACTCTCTTTTATTTTATTTCTTTTGAAACCTGCTATTCAAAAGTGCAAAATTTGTGATCCTGTTTTCAGCTGTTTCAACTTATCTTGCAAGATTAGTTTACTTTATTTATTACCTTTCACTTTGATTTTCTAAATTTATTCAATTTAATCCAAAACCTTGTGTTATTAATTGGATAAATGTCTTAACTCCCTCCTTTCACTTGTCTTTAGATGTCGCGCTTCAAGCCTGAGTACTTGTTCGGTATTGAGGGATTTGTCCAAGAGCTGCGTGCGATGTCCTTTACCATAGGATTCGGGACTGCCCCTTTGTATGCCCAGATTCCTCATGATCATGATGAAGAGAAGTGCCGTGTCAAGGTCACCTTGAACAGTGATCGTGAAGATATCCCATCGGTGATGTTCAAGGCTGGAGGGGGAAGCTATCCACATGCTTGTCAGGAGGTGGCAAGGATCACCATAGGAGAGCTCCGCGGCCGTTACAACGATCTGTTGGCCGACACTGAGTATGGCTACCATCCTCGTCAGCCACAGGGAAGTGACCGTGCCAGCTATGTTGATCCTGAAGGAATTGAGAATGATGCTACCACAAGACATTTGGTCGAGATGCTGTGGGCCATGGATGAGTCCAGCGTTGAAATCGTGTCAGCTGCTCAAGCTCGTGAAGACCAGAACCATGGTAAGATCTGCAAGCTGGAGGGCAAGGTTGATTGTCTGGAGAAGGAATTGGCCGAATTGAAGGGAGAAGCGCCACCACAGAAGGCCAGGGTTCGTCTTACCGCTAGGAAGAGAGCTCTTTTTGTTTCCCACTACCAGTTGGCGCCCAAGGTTCATGTGGTGTCAAGAGAAGCTGTCCCAGTGGATCCTCCTATCATTAATTTAAGCGATGATGAGGAAGAAGATTCAAAGCGCACCCATTCAAAGGTTGAGTGGGGTGCTACTCAAGATGATATGGACGAGCCGAACGAGTCTTCACTCAACTCCGATGCCAGGAAGACCTAGACGTCTTGATTAAGTCGTTGCCTTAGTTCGTTGTGTTAGTTTGCTTGTTTAAGTTTGGTTGTGTGTGAGGGTCTTGCATGTGGTTTACATCATTGGTGGGATGTAAATGCATGCGTTTGATTGCTTTCGAGTGTTAGGAAGTTTGAGTTAAGTGGCTTTCGAGTGTTAGGAAGTTTGAGTTAAGTGGTGTAAGAGTCTTCAGTTTTATGTAATAATGAAACTAAGTTTAGATCAATAAAAGTCAAGTTAGTAGGAATTAATTCCCTGTCGTAAGTAGTTTTCCCCCTTGTTTCTCTTCTTGTGTTCTTGCCTATGCCAGATGGTGAACACCCGCAACAATGGAAATGGGCCCAACAACAACATCATCAACAACAACAACAATAGAGAAAATCCCACGCTTGCCCAAGTCCTAGCTCAACAGGCGCAGCTCATGAATATGATGATGCAACAACTCTAGAACCAACAGAACCAGGGGAACAATCATGCACCTCCTCAGAACAAGTTAGCAGAATTTCTTCGCGTGAGGCCGCCCACTTTTTCTAGCACTACCAATCCGGTTGAGGCCGGTGATTGGCTGCACACCATAGAAAAGAAGTTGGACCTGCTTCAGTGCACTGACCAAGAAAAAGTCTCCTTTGCTTCACATCAGCTTCATGGCCCTGCCTTTGAGTGGTGGGATCATTTCCGTCTCAACAGGGCTACTGTTGAACCAATCACTTGGCTTGAGTTCACTGCTGCTTTCAGGAAGACTCATGTACCATCGGGAGTGGTGTCTCTCAAGAAGAAGGAGTTCAGGGCGCTCACTCAGGGATCCCGTTCTGTCACCGAGTACATGCATGAATTCAATCGTCTGGCCCGTTATGCTCCGAAGGATGTGCGTACAAATGAAGAGCGTCAAGAGAAGTTCTTGGAAGGGTTGAATGATGAGCTTTCTTACCCGCTGATGATTGGAGATTATTCTAATTTCCAGAAGTTGGTGGATAAGGCCATTCGTCAAGAAGATAAGTACAACCGAATGGAATAGAAGAAACGCAGGATTGCTCACTTCAAAGCTCAGCAAGGGAATAGTCAGAGGTCGCTTCTCACTATGGGACCTCAGGCAGTGTCACAGGGAGGATCTTCGTCTGTTGTTCGTCCACAGCGTCAGTTCTACAACAACAATAACAACCGCAACCAAGCTCCACGTCCTGTTGCAACTCCAGTCTAGCACCAGCCTGTCAAGAGGGAGCAACGAAACAAGCCAGGGGTGTGCTTCAACTGTGGTGAACCAGGTCATTATTCTGACAAGTGTCCGAAGCCTCGACGTGGGAAGACCATTCCTGTGCAGAATAACTCCAATGCACCATCGTCAAAGGCTCATGTCAATCATGTTGCTGCTGCAGAAGCCCAAGGTGCTACAGATGTGATTTTGGGTATGTTTCCTGTTAACTCAGTTCCTGCAACAGTGCTTTTTGATTCTGGTGCTACACATTCCTTTTTGTCTATGAGTTTTGCGGGAAATCATGGGATGGAGATAGAAGATCTTAGACGTCCTTTGATGGTTAGTACCCCCAGTAATCAAGCACTCTCATCACAACGTAGCCCCTCTGTCAGAATAGAGATTCAAGGTGTTCCATTTCTGGCCAACCTTATTCTGTTAGAATCCAAAGACCTTGATGTCATCCTAGGGATGGACTGGTTAGACAGATATAAACGTGTGATTGACTATGCCAATAGAAAAGTAACTCTCACCAGCAATGATGGTCAAGATGTAACTGTTCATGCATTGCCTTCTGAACCTTTAAGGTCAAGTCTGAACCAAATAACTTTGGAAGAGATTCCCATAGTACGGGACTACCCGGATGTGTTCCCGGATGACTTACCTGGTATGCCACCTAAGAGAGATATAGAATTCAGAATAGATCTGGTACAAGGGACAACCCCAATCCAAAAGAGACCTTATAGAATGGCAGCCAATGAATTAGCAAAGGTCAAGAGACAAGTAGATGATTTGCTTCAGAAAGGATACATTCAACCAAGTTCATCTCCATGGGGAGCTCCAGTCATTTTTGTGGAGGAAAAAGATCATACCCAGAGGATGTGTGTGGATTATCGTGCACTAAATGATGTGACCATCAAGAACAAGTACCCTCTGCCTAGAATTGATGATTTGTTTGATCAACTTAAAGGTGCCACCGTTTTCTCCAAGATCGATCTTCGATCAGGGTATCACCAGTTGAGGATTAAAGACGAAGATATACCTAAGACGGCTTTTACCACTCGGTATGGGTTATTTGAATGTACTGTCATGTCTTTCAAACTTACTAATGCCCCTGCTTTCTTCATGAACCTGATGAATAAGGTGTTTATGGAGTACCTGGACAAGTTCGTGGTGGTCTTTATTGATGACATTCTTATTTACTCCCAAACCAAAGAAGAGCATGAAGAACATCTTCGCCTTGCACTAGAGAAGCTACGAGAACATCAACTGTATGTCAAGTTTAGCAAATGCGAATTTTGGTTGTCTGAAGTAAAGTTTCTTGGGCACGTCATCTCAGCCGGAGGAGTTGCCGTCGACCCTAGTAATGTGGAATCCGTAACTAATTGGAAATAACCGAAGACAGTTTCAGAGATTCGTAGTTTCCTAAGTCTTGCAGGCTATTACCGGAGGTTCATAGAGAATTTTTCCAAGATTGCAAAGCCCATGACACGCCTGCTTCAGAAAGACATGAAGTACAAGTGGTCAGAAGAATGTGAGCAGAGTTTTCAAGAGCTGAAGAGTCGCTTAATATAAGCGCCCATTCTGATTTTGCCAGATCCAAAGAAGGGTTTCCAAGTGTATTGCGATGCATCTGAGCTTGGGTTAGGTTGTGTTCTAATGCAAGATGGGAATGTGGTTGCCTATGCATCTCATCAGTTACGTCCCAATGAGAAGAATTATCCTACCCATGATCTTGAGTTAGCCGCAGTGATTCATGCATTGAAGATTTGGCGTCACTACCTCTTTGGTACTCGTACGGAGGTGTACACAGATCACAAGAGTTTGAAGTATATCTTCATCCAGCCAGATCTGAACATGAGACAGCGGAGATGGTTGGAATTAATTAAGGATTATGACATGGGAATTCATTATCACCCTGGAAAGGCTAATGTTGTAGCAGATGTTCTCAGCAGGAAAGGCTATTGCAATGCTACGGAAGGACGACAGTTGCCGTGGGAGTTATGCAAGGAATTTGAAAGGCTGAATTTGGGAATTGTCAGTAGAGGTTTTGTTGCAGCTTTAGAAGCGAAGCCCACTCTCATCGATCAGGTTAGAGAAGCTCAAATCAATGATCTTGATATCCAAGAGATTAAGAAGAATATGAGAAGAGGAAAGGCTATCGGTTATTTGGAAGATGAGCAAGGAACTGTATGGTTGGGTGAGAGAATTTGTGTCCCAGACAACAAGGAGTTGAAAGATACAATCCTGAAGGAAGCCCATGACACTTTATACTCCATTCACCCTGGTAGTACCAAGATGTACCAAAATCTCAAGGAGAAATTTTGGTGGGCAAGTATGAAGCGTGAGATAGCAGAGTATGTAGCTGTGTGTGATGTATGTCAGCGAGTCAAGGCAGAACATCAGAAACCCGCAGGTTTGCTGCAGCCTTTAAAGATACTAGAATGGAAGTGGGAGGAAATTGGGATGGATTTCATCACTGGTCTGCCCAGAACGTCATCTGGCCATGATTCTATTTGGGTGATAGTCGACAGGCTTACAAAGTGGCTCATTTCATCCTTGTGAGAACAACATATTCTAAAAATCGTTTGGCGGAATTGTATATGGCAAGGATTGTGTGTTTGCATGGTGTTCCTAAGAACATAGTATCCGATCGAGGTTAGTCAGTTTACTTCAAAGTTCTGGAAGAAGCTTTAGGAAGAGATGGGTTCTAAGCTGAATTTCAGTACCGCCTATCATCCACAAACAGAGGACAAACGGAAAGGGTAAATCAGATTTTGGAAGACATGTTGAGAGCTTGTGTTTTAGACTTCGGTGGAAGTTGGGATAAGAATTTGCCTTACGCAGAATTCTCGTACAATAACAGTTACCAAGCTAGTCTTCAAATGGCTCCTTATGAAGCACTGTATGGTTGGAAGTGCCGCACTCCACTTTTGTGGGATCAAATGGGAGAACGTCAGGTTTTTGGGACTGATATTCTGAGGGAAGCAGAAGAGAAAGTAAAGATCATTCAAGAAAGATTGCGTATAGTCCAGTCTCATCATAAGAGCTATGCTGACAATCGCCGTAGGGATTTAAGTTTTGAGGAAGGAGATCATGTGTACCTTCGTGTCATGCCTCTTCGGGGAGTTCATCGTTTTCACACCAAAGGGAAATTGGCACCGCGTTTTGTGGGACCATATAAGATTGTCAGTAGAAGAGGTGAGGTCACCTATCAGTTGGAGTTACCTCAATCCTTGGCAGGTGTTCATAATGTGTTCCATGTGTCACAGCTAAAAAAGTGTTTGAGGGTACCCACTGAAGAAGCTAATCCTGAGCAGATAGAAATTCAGGAGGATCTGACTTGTGTTGAGAAACCAATCTGTATCTTGGAGACATATGAGAGAAGAACCAGCAATCGAGTTATCCGTTTCTGTAAGGTCCAATGGAGTAATCACTCAGAAGAAGAAGCTACCTAGGAACGAGAAGATGAATTAAAGTCAGCTCATCCGCATATTTTCGCTAGCTCTTCCGAATCTCGAGGACAAGATTCTGTTTAAGGGGGTAGGTTTGTCACACCCTAAAAATCCCGAATTTATAAATTGTTGTTTAAATGGAATTATTAGAAATAATTTTAAAAGCCTAGAAGAAAAGATCTAATGTTAAGAAATAAATTCCAATATAAAAGTGGGCCATATAAAATTTTATTAAATACTTCCCTTGATTCTATAGTTCCTAGATTTTTCTAGGATTTATTTGAGGCAAGAAAGTATTTTTAATAAATGGAATTGCATTTCATGAATAATTTAAAAAGAAAACGCTTTTAAAAG
Organism: Oryza glaberrima; assembly: GCF_000147395.1. Classification (NCBI taxonomy): domain Eukaryota; kingdom Viridiplantae; phylum Streptophyta; class Magnoliopsida; order Poales; family Poaceae; genus Oryza; species Oryza glaberrima. The sequence continues at coordinate 15,044,536 of NC_068327.1, read as the reverse complement.
TCCTCTCTTGGCTTTGGGCCGAAAGTCGGCCCAACTCTCTTTCTCTCTCCTTCGGCCTCCTCGCGCTCGGCCCAAGGCGGCCCGCCAAGCCAAGCCCGCCTCTCTCCCTCCTCTCTCCCGCTGACAAGTAGGGCCCACCTGTAAGGGTCGTCTTCCTCCTCCCGCCGCCAGCCACGCCCTAGCCGCGCGCAAGCCGCCGCCGCCCCTTCCAAATCCGGTCACATCTTTCCCGATCCGATCAAATTGGTACAGGGGAAATGATCCCCTTGATCTCCTCTATCTTTTCTCCTATAGAAACTTCATCTAATATTGTTTGCAAATCGTCGGATTCGAGTTCGATTCGGATTCGATTTCTCTTCTCCAACCCTAAACCTTCCATCGCCACCGCCGGACGCAGTCGGCCTAGCCGCCACCCCCTAGCCCCTACAAAAGGACACCCGAGACCTCCTTTGTTCGCCGCCACCTTTGTCTTAGCCCGCCGTCGCTTGTAGTACCGCCTCCGCATCAGTCCGTGCGCCGCCGTCGCCGCCGCAAGTCCAGCTGTGCGCCGCCGCCGTTCCAGTCGCTGTCGTCGCTCCGGAAGGCCGCCGTCGGGTTCGCCAAGTCGTCGCTGTCCCTGTCCCGTCCTCCGTTTCTGCCGAAGATCGCCGGAGCATCGCCGTCATCGTCGACCTGAATGCCTCCGCCGCCTCGACCTCGCCGCCGTCGCAGTCGGTTGCTGTCCGTCGTCGTCCGAACCCTCGTGAGTTCACGCGTCGCCCTCTATCCGTAGGTGTGGTCCGTTTGTGCCGCCGCACTGTCGTTCGCCGGCGAGCACGAGGTGCCGAGCCGCCGCCGGTGATAACGTCATCGTCGACATCAGCGCCACGTCAGCCGTAGACCCGCGGTAGATTAGATCGATCTCGGTCGTTCGTTCAGTTTAGATTAGATCTCAGCCGTTCGTTCCATAGACCGTTTCTGTGAACCCGGTCCACCGTGAACTCGAGCCCGCTAACACAATAAATCCTCTTTCCTTTTCAAAAATAATTCTTTATTGCGTCATAATCCAATTAAAATCTATATAAATGATTTAATCCGGTTTAATCTTTAAAAATTCACAACTAATCCATCTTAGCTCGGATTTAGTTGGTTCAAGTCTCTAAATTTTTCTAAAATTGAGATCTACATGTTAAAAATATCCACATGTGTTGTTTATGATTGTTTATGTACTGTTTTGGTGATTTTGCTCTTTTATGCTTAAATTCCGACGTTCCTGGAGAGTCCGATTTTGCAGGAGAAGACTTTGAAGAATTCAAAGGCCAGCAAGGCAAGTCACACAGATCCCAAACAACCTTTGAGCGTGTTGATCCCGTTTAAAGCTATGGTTTCTATTCAACTATTGTATTTATTTTTGAATGTCACCGGGTGGGAACGACCTATTTCCTTTGTTATAACCTTTTGTTATTGATTACCTATACTTTGTCACCTAGTTAATAATTGGATTAGCTAGAACATTATATGGTTTTAGCTAAAGTAATTAGGATGCTTAGCCATGCTTAGAGACATTAGCTCATATGAATGGGATAATTAATGATTCACTATTACTTAATGATGGTTTAATGGTAGCTCATGATGGTTACTCGTTATAGGATGATTAATTAAGATGCTAACTAAAACATGGTAATGGTGGGTTGTGAGTATATGGTTTTGATGGTCGTGCTCATGACAATTAAGGACCGATTCACGATTTTCGGTTGTGAAACATTAACCGTGCCAACCACAAGCCAGCGTGGGCAACGGCTTTACATTTTGTATAGTGTTGTTCATTGTGGGGCACCAGACTGAGAAGTGGCGGAGATAATAAGCCCACGGGGGTCGCTTGGGAGTCCATGCCTTGATTTATAAGGGGGTGATTATGATCTAGGAATGGTGCACTGCTTTGAATTGTGTTATGCGGAGGGTATTGTCACAATCTCTATTCGGGTACTTGTTAAGTATCGCGACGTATGGTTGACATGATGTTGAGGTTGTGTCTTGTGGGTACAGTGGTACACCTTTGGCCGGAGTAAAACTATTCGAATAGCCGTTCCCGCGGTTATGGGCGGGTCTAACAATGTCTTTCGTGATTAGTCTCACACCTCTCACCATAATAAATGATGTTGTAATTGGTAATAACTTGTTTAGCTCTTGGTTTGGAATGGTATATTCCTGGTTTGGAGATAGAACTGTGCAGCTGGGAATGGTTGTTCAGAATGGTTGGGCCTATAGAACGGGTATGTTGTATAGCGTTGGATTAATATTGTTTAATTAAATACTTTACTATTTTTCTAAATTTTGAAGTATTTATTGAATGCCATTTATGCAAATGAGACTATATTATGCCATCCTTTGTTATCCCCTGCACTTGCATATTTGCTGCGTGGCTTGTTGAGTATGTCATGGTTTCCGCTGATGAGGAGGAGTTCTACAGTGATGCTGAAGGTGTGGAGGATTATGCATAGCCCTGGTCAAGCTGCTTGTGGGATGGAGTCGCCTGCGCTCTTTATTTTATTTTCCGCTGCTTAGATCTTTATTGTTTGAGAGGAACTATCTACCTCTGTGTTAACAGTGAAATTTGGTAAGCCCAAAGTTACCATCGGTTTAGAGTCAGTATCGGCTTCAAAGTTCTAGAATCAAAGGAAGCTTATCTAGAAGAGTTCGAGTTCAAGAAGGATGCGACATGACAGTTATCCATTAATTAGCCATAGTTTGTTAGTTTCCTTTTATCTTTAGGAAAGTGTGTTTAGTGTCCGATAAGGACTTTATCTTTTCCTTTTTAGTTTCTTTTTTGTCCGACAAGAACTAGTTTCTCCCTATGGGTATAAATATGTACACCCGGGGTCATTGTAATCTATCAATCTATCGATCAATAATACTCTCGGTGCATCGACACCCTCTTCCCTGAGGTTTTTACTTATCTTCCGGCGGAACTTGGGCACCTGACGCAGGGCTGCATCGGCTTTCGATCTCCAGCGAAGGGGTAAGTCCTACGTTCTGTCGGGCCCTGGTGAATCTGTCGTCTATGTTGGTGTTGTTCAAGGCTGCATCGATTCGATCTCTTGGATCGCTCTGGTTTGGTTGATATATTTGCCTACCTGATATCTCAATTCTATCTCTAATTGCATTGTGTTTAGAGACGTATCGATTTAGTTGGGACTGTCTCGGTTAAGTCTGATCTCCTGTCTTAGCCGATATATCTCTACAATCATAATGCTGTTCTAAATAGATTTGTTATATCCATCGTATTAGACAGATCTATCGGCTCATCGAGTAATAGATTATCATATACAATCTCGTGCTGCATCGGTTAGGTTCGATCTACTAGATTGTTGTTGATAATATCAGTCTTGTTAAGCCGATAGGTTCATGCTAATGTTTTATCGGGGTGCTAGCCGATAAGTTATCTGGACGTTGCATCGGCTTGTAGGGATTGCATATACATATAAGTTGGATTTAGCCGAAGGCAACAAAGGTTTCACTGTTTAATCTAATCTTGTGGATCTTATGACATCGGACCTCCAGCCGATGTGTGCTTTAACCTTCGGATCAATACTTGTTCTACTATATCATATTGTTAGCCGATTGGCTTCTACTGGATTATATTGTTCTTTTATTATATCATCATCAGCCGATTGCCTTTATATCATTATCTACATTGGACATATAGCCGATTGCTTAAACCCTATCGCTATCGGCTGGTATTGGCATCGGCTATTATCGGCTATCGGCTGGAACTACTCCATCGGCTTGTCAGCCGATCGGCTATTTTGTCTATTATTTGCATATCTTGTCAGTTGCAGGATCAAACTGACTGGCACGCCCGCATCTCATCAATCTTTGGACCTGCACAGGAGTTAAGCAGATCTCCCAGGCCGGTGTGTTCGATTTTTTCTCAACACTCTCACCTCCTTGGTAGAACGGGTAGGGCTAATACCACCCTTGTCCTACTTGCGGACGGTATCCGTTGTTGTTCATGAACATTGACTCTTCATGGGTCCCGGGATAGTTTGTTCCGGAATGACCCGCGTTCCACAGACTTCACACGTAATGTGTGAGTCCAAAGCCTTAACGGTGCCTTGAGGTTTGTTCTTCTCCGGATCATCCAGTCATTTCATTAGAAGATCCAACTTGGCGGCTAGCATTTCCGTCTACTTGACGGTATGCATGCCGCGTTGACGGGTTTGGAGTCGTTCCTCTCTCCAACCCATGTTCGAGACCATCTTCTCAATTAAGTTGACGGCGCCTCTGACCGTCTTGGAGAAGAAGGCTCCTCCAGCAGCAGTGTCCAGGTGAGCCAGGGATGAGGGAGTTAGTCCATTATAGAAGCTTTGTAGATGAGCCACTCGTCCATCCCGTGACGAGGGCATGCAGCGTCATATTCTTGCAGCCTTTCCAGGGCTTCAGGAATTGTCTCATGTCTGGTTTGCTGAAAACTGGATATTCTACAACAAAGGGCATTGGTTTTGCCTATCGGGAAGAATTTTGAGAGGAATGTTGTAGAGCATTTGTTCCACATGTCCACCCGTTGCACAGTTGACATAGAACCATTGTTTCGCTCTCCCAAGGAGCGAGAACGGAAACAAGCGGAATCTGATAGCGTCTGGGCTGACTCCCTTCATAGTGTAAGTGCTACAGATCTCGAGTAACTATTGCAGGTGAACACTGGCAAGCTCATCAGGCTTGCCGCATAACGAGTTAGCCTGCGCCATTGTAATTAGGCTGGTTTCAAGTCGGAGTAACCGTCTCCTAAGTTGACTTGCAGCCCAATAGGCATGTTGTCAGCAAGGGGTCTTCTCAGTTATGGTATTGAAGGTTGGTGGCGCTTGGATGGTTGGTTTCTCTGTCGATAGAGTCTTCTGAGGAGGGACAACACGTGGTTTGATGCTCCTGAAAAAGGCTTCTAGGTTATCTTGGAATTTTTTTGGCAGATTAAAACCAATCATGCACTACCCTGTTTTCACAACGAAGTAAAAACAATCAAGGATAGCCTGCAAAGGACAGTGATTATACAGAGGTAAATATAAGATTATTAGCATGTAGTAAGCTCTTAATCGTTAATCTTACTTGGCAACGGTGCTAGAATGCTTGTTTATATTTCTTAACGATATTACTAGAAATATAATACCCGGCAACGGCGCCAGAAATGCTTGTTGGTATTTCTTAACGACATTAAAACAAATATAATTCCTAGCAATGGCGCCGAAATATTCTTGGTATATTTATGGTTACATATGTGACCCGCAAGCGCACGGATATACCATTGTAGCATTTCACCCGGGAGTAATCCATGGTATCGTATTTATTTAATCCCAAGGAAAGATATGATAAGAGAGTGCAATGCTAATAATTCATATATTACTTGTACAAACCAAAGTCTATGCAGGGGTTAATCAATTCAAGGGGTAGGATAAGATTGACACACAGAAGAAGGAACCAAGGTACTCTTCACGAAAATATAATCTAGGCTAAGTGGAGAATGAAAAAGAAAAGAATCAGTCCTGTACTTCGTGTATATGGTTAATTCAATTTACACCTGCTAGCATACAATCATGCAACCAATACCCCTTAACTATGCCCTCCTGGTGTTTCGAGACACCACCCCTGATTGCCGAGTTCCTGACGGCAACCCGTCATGGCCATTCGACTGGTAATAAATACGAAGGAGTACCCATACCAGGAAAGTGTCTTAGGATTATATATTAACGTGGAGGAATGCCCGTACTGAGCTGTCACCATCAGCGGCCCACCTCTACTGACCCGCAGCATATAACCCCAATTAATGGTATCTAATAATCAAAAACACCATGCTCACATTATTAAATACTACTCCATGCCGATGCAGCAGACATAGAGAAATCATAGAAATGAATATTAAACCCACAACAAAGCATATCTCTGGTAAGCTAATTACACAATTATATCGAGATAAGTACGAACTGAAGTCGGTGCTCGGATAATATGAATTAAGTAAAAGACCGAAACTATATAGAAAAGAATATTTCATTCATACTAAAAGTCTTACAAAAGAAGGAAGAGTTACTAGAGCCATACCCGAAATTTCCTGAAGACTCGAGGACTAAGAATACTACTACATTCCTACTATACTAGCATTAGAACAATAAATTAAACTTGAGAGAGCTTCTTGATCTTCTTCTTGAGTGTGTGTTGGAGTAGAGTGAGGTGAGGTCCTTATATAGGCTGACAGTTGTAGCAATTGGAATTGTCCGAAATACCCTGCACCCATCATTGGGGAGCAATCCTAGACGTCCACGTGGAAGGGGAGCATCAACGGTGCAGCTAGGGGTTCGGCCGAACCCAGGGTTTGGCCGAAACCTGGATTGGCCCAAATGGCCCACAAATTTGCAGGTGCGTCTCATAATGACTCCTTAGGCCAGTGTTATGGTGGTTGGACCCATTTGATGTTATTTCACTAGATTTGTAAGATCATCCACCCATAAGTCTACCTCTCGACGGATTTGATTGATGGTTCAGTTAATTTCTGTCGATTCTCCTCTAATTATGTAAAGTTCCCTGCAAACAAATAAAATTCCAAGTACAAGTGGAGATAGATTATTCTTAAACAAAAATATACACGCAAGCATAGCTAGTTCTCCTTTATTTTGGATATATTGACGGTCGAAATTGGTCTATAACGGCCATCAACAAAAAGATAACTAGCGCGCGCCGCCAATGAAGCTGGCGCACACACGGGGCATGCGCATCTGACTTCGGATCTCGTATGATATTTTTCATGCGCACGATGTTCTTTTCGCCATTATTTTATTTATTTTTCACATGAACTTTTTCGTGAATTTTTTGATCATGTGCAAATGTTGAGTCAAAAGTTTTTAAAATTTTAGTTAAAAGTTTTGAATTTTGAGTTTAAATTTTTTAAAAAAATTAAGTTGAAAGTTTCAAATTTAAGTTGAAAGTTTCTAATCTTCAGTTGAAAGTTTTTGAATCCGAGTTGAAAGTTTCAAATCATGATTTGAAAATTTTTAGATCCAAGCTAAAAGTTTTCAAGTCAATGTTTAAAGTTTTAAATCTGGACTTTGAGAGTTTTCAAATCTGCATTGAAAGTTTTCAAATCTTGACTTGCAAGTTTTTAAATCAAAGTTGAAAGTTTTTGAACCTTATTTGAAAAGATTTCAAATCTTGGTTTAAAAATTTTTAAATCTGAGTTAAGAGTTTGTTTCAATCAAAAAGAAAAACAAAAGACAAGCACGGGAGGATTTTTTAGGGGAAGAAGGAAAACGGAAACGAAAACAGGAAAAACGCACGAAAGGTTTTCTGGTGATGCGAAACAACAAATGTGTAACAGATACGTGGACCAATCGCTTCCTTTGCACAACGCGACTTCCAAAAACGGCATGTACGCGCCAATTAGGCCTTGTTTAGTTTCCAAAATTTTTTCCCAAAAACATCATATCGAATCTTTGTACACATGTATGGAGTATTAATATATAGATAAAATAAAAAAACTAATTGCACAGTTTGTGTGGAAATCGCGAGACGAATCTTTTGAGCCTAATTAGTCCATGATTAGCCATAAATGTTGCAGTAACTCACATGTGCTAATGATGGATTAATTAGGCTTAATAAATTCGTCTTGCGGTTTCCAAGCGAATTATGAAATTAGTTTTTTAATTCGTGTCAAAAAACCCTTTCGACATCCAATCAAACGTCTAATGTAACAATCAAAAATTTTCTTTTCGTAAACTAAACAAGGCCTTAGTCACCCAAAAAAGAGTCATTGATCCTGTCCATTTTTCGAACCATTTTCTCGGCCCATTCTCAATAGCATGGGCCCTCCTCGTGAAGTTTAATCTGCGTATATACGAGCACGTTACTAACCAAGTAAAGTTACACTATGAAGTTGGTTGCCCCAGCTAGCTTAGCAAAGTAAAAAGAAAAAGAAAGAGAGAACAAATTCATTGCGTTAAATTAAATCAAGATCTACTTTCTTTTAATATAAAAAATACCTCTAAAAATGCTACTAGGCATAAAGGTATTTTATAAAATGCATTTTTGCTTGTAGAGGTACAAGGCATTTTATTGTAAAGACATTTTTAAAATATCTCTATAGGATTGTAAAGTCATTTGAAAAATTGCTATGTATAGTATTATTAGGTTGATCGGTGGCCAGAATACTACATTTCATAAGAAAATCACACATGAAGTAATTTTACTAAAACAATCAAAGCATGTGCCAACTATATATACTAAGCAAGAAGCCCATCAAATATAGATATGTTATCTTCTGATTAGAGAGGTCGAAAAGGTTCTTTCCGATAGAAAAAGGAGCTAGACACAAATAAATTTCAATCGATCCGTAAAAAGGTGACACGTCTAATCAGAAGCTTTTGTTTGTAGCTTCATATATAAGAAAGATATGGCCAGATTCTTAACAGACGGCGCGAGATGCCTTTTACATTGCTATCCCTATTCTCATCGTCAAGACTCGCAATCGAGATAATTGAGAAACAGTGATCATGGTGGTGGTTTAGTTCTGGGTACGTAGTGATTACGCACTTACTCGGGCTTTCTTTTCACATATTATATGGAGATGGTGACACAAAATTCATATATTACGAGCCCCACATTGTTAAGTTGCGACTTCGTAGATTCCAAATACATGCGAAGTACGGATTTTATCAATTCATTATTTTTTTAAATTCGACAGAAAAATCATTTATTTCTCAATTTCAAATAACTTGCAGCATGGAATTATTAAATTAAATAAGGAAAATGAGACATATGAAACCCACACACTTACACATAAAAATATAAAAAAATACTAATAATGCACATTTGTTATAAAAAAATACTAATAATACATCTTCCCCTGTTTAGGTTATATTTTTGTTGAAGCTCTTGCCAATTATCATCTCCCAAAATACCTCTCTAGACGCTCCCCCTCATAGCCACCGCTTGTCCTAGCAATCTCTTTATGTCAAAGGTGAATCACCCATCTTCTCTCTCCCAGACAACAAAATAAAATTCATATACCTCAGCATCTAACTTCAAATTCAGTAATTGGCTCAGTGAGATTGAAGAAAACGTCATCGGAAAGCGGTTGGATTAGGAAGGAATATCTGCGCCCATCCTAAGGTGAGAAATTGCCGTTAATTTAGAAATATTTGTTGAGTGATGTGGAATTGTAGTCCATGTTAATTATTGTGATAGAATTTTTGCTCCTGTGATAGATACACGTTTAAGCCATGTTCTTAGGCCCTCTTTGTTTAGGCTTAGACTTATTGGCCTAGACTTTTAAGTCAGCTTATTGGCTTATATGATTTATAAGCCAGTGGATTTAATGTCCTAAGTTTAATAGTGGAGTCATACATCTATCTCATATAAGCCAAAAAAAGCTTCTCCAACCTAGCTTTTGGCTTAATAGTGTTAGAGTGGCTTATGTCTTCAAAAAAGCCAAATGAAAAAGCTGCTTGTTTGTTTTGACTTAGACTTTTCGACTTATAAGTAGGCTTATAAGCCTAAACAAAGAGGGCCTTAATTTTGTACACTTTTTAACTTGTACTTTTTCATTTTTCAGGTGCACATTTTTTAAACTAAAAATATATACTTTTTATAAAATTTTAAATTAAAACGTTACTGAAAAATCATATTAATAAATAATCGAGGTGAGTACAGTACATATATCTATCTTTGGATTCTCACCTCAGGCCCTTTTCCCGTTGTTGGTTTTGGGCCACGTGGGTGAGCAATATTCCTAAACAAAGCTAGGGCCATAGAGCCCACCCCGAAACCACTACACCTACCGTTAATGGTGACCCCGTAATCGTGTTTTAGGTCGTTATTCCTGCTGCTTTTTTGGTGTGTGGCAAATGATACGCGGACGTATGCGGTACATTAAATTATTCCAGCTCCGGATTGCACGAATCATTCGATGTAAATAAAAAGTGATTGAAATGACCAAAAGGTGGTCATAATCACCACCCCGAAAAAAATAATACTCATACTATATGTTACGGCCTCCAAAATTGCTAAGCCTACCAGCGCCCCCACGTCGCCGCCATTTTCCCTCATGATTTATCTACAGTATTTATAAGTTATTTAAATACCGTACAATTTTTCTCCTTTCTCTGAGACATCAGCGTCTCCCTCTGTGTGTGCGTATGAATTGTTTTTGCCAAAAGCATCATTTGATTTAATCAGCAGCTGCTTATCCTTGGGATACGTAGCATCAGCAAAAGCACACTTTGTTACTCAGTGACTCGACTGTACTATTATATTGTGGGAGTTATACTAGTGCTAATTGCTTATGTTAGAGTACATACTCCTAAACTGGATTAGTATTAGTAACATGTACTGTACTATAGTATTGTTTAATTAATAAATAAAGTAGAATTAAGAGCTTGCATGCTGTTGCTGCTGTAATGGTGTTGCTGTCCCGAGTCCTGACTTACACACACCTCTGGCAATCAGCGTCTTTTCCATCCATCTTTTCCTGCAGGAAAGGGGCAGGTCATGTCAAAACCGGACATTTATCAGTATACTGAATTTAAGCAGCATGTAGTATACATAAAAAGAATTCCACCGAGACGAAAAAAGGACACCTTTCTTTTAGCTAGCACGCGAGGGGTAGCTAGCCTCGTAGTAGGATATTACGCTGAAAATATATTCTGCGGCACCATGATAGGAAATCATAAAAGAGTGTTTTGGCCTACTAGTACTAGTACAAGTTGTATCATACGTGGAGAGGACAGACACCCACTTTTATATTTATGCCGTGTTTAGTTTGAGTGCCAAAATTTTGTTTAAGTATATAAATATATATTTAAAATATTAAATGTATACTAATAACAAATAAATTACAGATTCCGCCTTAAACTACGAGACGAATCTATTAAGCATAATTAATCCGTCATTAGCAAATGTTTACTGTAGCATCACATTATCAAATCATGGCGTAATTAGGCTCAAAAAATTCATCTCACGATTTACATGTAAACTGTGCAATTGGTTTTTTTTCCACATTTAATGCTCGATGCATATGTCCAAACATTTGATGTGACGGAAAAGTTGAAAGTTTGAAGAAAAAATTTTAAATCGAAGCACGACCTTAGGCTGAATCGACTTCGGTGGCAGTCGAGATAGATTGGTAAAGTTCTTCTTCCAACTTTACCAACTCACGTACTCCGATTCCGCATGTTCGTTTTTGAAACTGCTAAACGGTACATTTCTTTAAAAGATTTCTCTACGAAAGTTGCTTTAAAAAATATATTAATCGATTTTTTCAACAAATTAATAAATACTTAACTAAATCATAAGAAAATGTGTCGCTCCGTTTTACGTGAGCAGGAGGTGAGTTTCCAACCTCACCTCCCGAACACAGATCAAGATGAAAATAAAATCAGTGCATGTAAAACTAAAAATCTATTATAGCGTATAATTAATTATGTTTTATTATTATAAAACTAAAAAATATTTATTTAATATTTGAAGGCAACTTTTATATAAAAAGGTTTTTCAAGAAACACACTATTTAGCAGTTTGAAAATCTACTAACAGAAACCGAGATAAAATATTGCATCTTAATTAGGAAAGAACGGTGCCGACTCGTAGTATGACCTACACCCTTCATCACATGATAAATCAACTTCTAGGGACAAGTTGCATATCCAACATGTACTCAAACGTCCAAGATAGAGTCCATATACAAAATACACGACCATTTTACGTACAGGTTATCCAAACCAAATCTCAACTTATCAAAACCTTCTTATTTTTAAAATTCTCCTTCGGAAACAATTGAATCCGTGTAGATAAGATACTTACCAACTTATAGAGAGTCTTGGAATAGAAGGAAACCATCTAACCATGTCATAGAACTCACGAACTCTCCAATAGAAGGAAACCATCTAACCATGCCATAGAACTCATGAACTCTCCAAACTTGGCAATTCTCGTGCGTCACTTTTTCATCCTGCACAACCTTCAGTAAAATCCAAATCATGTGCCACATGATCCATTGGAAAGAATACTTGATAACCTTTCTAAATGACCTTTTGATACATTGAATTCCTCTTATTTGATGTGTAAATCTTCATACTACTGGCATCCAGTATTGCACCATATCCTCATTATTCTCCCCTTCTTCAAAATGAGTCGTCATCGATTCATGCTGGTTGTTAAAGCTTTGGTCGATGACGATGACAACGAGCGAAGAACACAAATTTATAGCAACCACACTGTCATCCCAACATGGATTCGGATACGAACATGAAAAAAAAATACAGACTCAACGATATGACTAATAAATAAGAAAACAAATATATCCATCAAGTGCAAACCAACACCAACAATCGATAAAGCCTGATGAGAGATGTACAATTCACCCAACTATACCACAAATTACTATTGTATGACCACACAATCTAGAATTGAAATCTGACATGTAGAACAAGTTTGCAACATCCTACTAAGACAACCAAGCGCTCTGATACCAAATGATATGGGAGGTGACCCAACCTTCTCGACGTAGGATCTAAAACACCAAGCAGCTGACGATGTGGATGAACAACTTGCTGCTTGTGTGGCACACCTTTCATCTCGCCATTACAAAACCACATGATGCGGAAGATAACTATTGAACCGTCAATCCAAGCGGAAAGATAGCACGATCTTGATAGTATCATCCTATTCCTTTTCTACTGGTTGTGCCAAAACATAGGATGAACGGGTGGCGAGACCCTCACATAGTTGTAGCAAAAACTTATTTTTTATTCATAATGTAGAGTCTCCCTTACAATGGATGCACACCTTATATAGCAATCTGAAGACCTCTAAACAAGAAAATAACTCATTACATGACTTGGACACGAAGAAAGAAACTTTTGCTACAGCAATCGTGTCCTAGTTTGGTAGATTGTGGATGAACCACGAAGAATATGAAGGTGGGACCAAAACCTTGGCATGGGCCATAAAATTAGCTTTCAAACAAGTACTCGAACATCCAAAATGGAGTTCATATGCAAAATCCTTGACCGTTTTACCATGGGACTATCCTGGTTGTCCAAACCATCCAAACCTTCTTATTTTCAAAATTATCATTTGAAAACAATTGAATCCATTTAGATTAGATACTTGCCGACTTATGGAGAGTCTTGGAATAGTCGGAAATCATCTAACCATGCATGCCATAGAATCCACAAACTCTCCATACTTGATAATTCTCGCATCTCACTTTTTAAACCCGCGCAACCGCGCAACCTTCAGTAAAATTGCGACTACTTTTGATTGGAACATCCAAATCATGTGTTGTTTGATCCCTTGGAAAGAAGACTTGATAAGATTTTCTAAATATGACCTTTTGATACCTTGAATTCCATTGATTTGTTGCACAAATCTGTAGACAATTGACAGTAAGTATTACACCACATCCTCATCAAGATTTATCCAAAAAGTTGATTTTATTTACTAGTACTATATTCTGCTACTATATTAGACACTACTTTGTACTACAAATTTAGATTGGAGATATTTAGCTTCCAATATTTTGGGAAGGAGTGAGTAGATGTTTTTCTAGTACTACGAACTAAGGGACTATTCACTTTGTTGCTAAGATTAATCTTACAAAAGTTTGGTAACAAATCCAAAAGTGGTGATCTAAACATTTCCAAAAGTTACCTCACCACTAAAGTTAACTTGGCAAAGGTATAACAAATCAAATAAAACCTACACATCTTAACATTGCCAAATATTTACAATGTCAAAATTTGGCAGTACTAAAATTTGATTAGGGTGATTTAGGCATCACAATGAACAACCCCCAAATTCATTTAGAAACTATATGTTTTAAGGAAGCGTAGATATTTTTATGACCATAAATACGTAGGCGATAGGTACATATCTTTTACTCCATCCATGAACAAATATAAATGATTTATTATTCAATCCATTCAATCAAAATTAGCAACGTCAACAACATCAAATTAGTTTTGTTAAATGAAACATTCAATATATGTTTATGATATGTTTGCTTTGTGTTGAAAATATTACTACATTTTTTCTATAAACTTAATCAAACCTAAAAATGTTTGACTAAGAAAAAAGTCAAATACTTATAATATAAAACAGATGGAGTATTATATATAGTATATGTATATTTAACTTGAGGATAAATAATTACTATATTATAAATTTTGTGAACTTCTAATATATTTATTGCACGGATATATAGATATATTTTTAATAAATTATAGTTTAAAAAATTAATAATAAAACATATGCATTAAACTCTGTGTCAATGTCCAAAACGACGTCACCAAGGTATGAAATACACAAATTCACTCAAAAATTTCAATTTGTGAGTATATACCTAGGCATAAGAATTTGATTCATACCTATACCGAGCAACAAAATAACTCAAATTCAACTTTATTTCACATTCCATTATTACATACCTAACTAATATTATATGTTTGGATGCTATATACCTAGAATCAAAATCTATGAAAAAGATGTTCAAATTCAGTTCAAACTTGTTTGAACTAGTTAGTAAATAAGTTAATGTTCATAACTAACCTTTTTTTTAAAAAAATCATACTCATTTGAATTAGGTATATACTCAATTTGAAACTTGGTGCCCAGAGCCCCGGACACCATGAAGCCCTAGTTAATGTATATACACTCCCTCCGTTTCAAGTTATAAGACGTTTTGACTTTAGTCAAAGTCAAACTACTATATGTTTGACTAACTTTGTAGAAAAAATGCTAGAAAGTATTATAATATGAAACGGAGGAAGTACTACTTTTTTCTATAAAATTAGTCAAACTTAGAGTAGTTTGACTTTGACTAAAGTCAAAATGTCTTATAACCTGAAACAGAGGTATATAGCGCAGTGACTTTTCTCGTATCCATATATATGCAGTTATTTTATTGAACAAAATATATTGTTGTTTTGTGAAAATTGGACTGAATTTAGTCTGTTATCCATATCCAATGCCAATTTGAACTTTTCTGATGATCCTTTAATCTCAATTCCACCAATATAATTAATCACTATGCCTACTTCATAGTATATTATTGTTCATTGCCTTCCGGATGTCTTTTCAACACCACATGTTTACTGAGGCTTCTAATTTCTATTGTGGTGCATACTTTAAATGTATAATTTGTGAAAATTGACATATTCTTTTGGCAAGGAGTTTGTACCACGTGCATTTCTAAGTACAATATTCAATCACTAAATTTAGAGTAAATTTCATAAAACTATAACTATTTAGACAAAACTATATTTTGCTGTAACTTCATATGAACATTTCTAAAGGCTGCAACTATATTGCATGCGAGCGATTTTATAAAAAATAAAACTACAACTTAAAAGTGATATGAGTGTTTGACATGTGGTTCTTTGACAAAGTTGCATTTTTCTCATAAATTGTCAACTATGGTTGTATGACCAATCAAAGTTGTAGCAAATTAATTGTTTTGACATATAGTTTTCTGAAATTATCATAAATCTAAATTATCATATAGTTTTCTGAAATTACTTATTTGGTTTGTAGCATATTTGTTCACACACACACACACATATATCTATATATATTCGAAAGATCTTAAGTTTTATTAGGCCAGCCACCGAGTTATAATGTTTATTGTCCTATATTAGTTCTTGAAGCACAATCAACAACTTCAGAAGGTCTACATATATAGCCAGATTGGAAAGCTCATCGGTGTATTCACTATTGGTACTCATTCACTATTGGTACTGTCAGCACCATTTGTTGTGGTCTGTAAATCCATGTTCATGAGAATACCGTGTCTAAGCACTCGTATCACTTCTGTGATATGAGTGATAAATTTTTCAAACACGGTACAGTTTTGCACTATTTATGTCCAACGTTTGATCGTTCGTTTTATTTGAAAACTTTTTCAAATAAGACGGACGGTCAAACATTAGACACGGATTTTCACAGCTGCACTTATTTTAGAACGAAGGTATTAACATTTCTTTATCTAGCGCATATATTTTAATAGACCAGGCAAGGAAAGGAAATCGTTTTATTTGAAAACTTTTTCAAATAAGACGGACGGTCAAACATTAGACACGGATTTTTACAGCTGCACTTATTTTAGAACGAAGGTATTAACATTTCTTTATCTAGCGCATATATTTTAATAGACCAGGCAAGAAAAGGAAAAATGATAGGAAGAGTATCGATAGACTGTATAGTACGTACAGTTGCCAACAGTCCCCGTTTCTTCAGTTATAGACTTTTATATGGCTACTGGTTACAATATCTTTATCTGACGTCCAACTCTTTTCATATTACTACAGTGGAGGAAAAAAAGAAAAAAAAAGGAGAACTATTTTTTTAATCTAACCTGCCTAATCCAAAATATATCCAAACTTTATTAATTAATTACAGCTGTGATGGTATATACATACACACACAATTATTTTCTTGCGCATGCTAATCTACTATATACAAATGGCTCTGTTTGAGTACAAATGCAAATAATTGTGGTTGAATGGACTTAATTTTTTGGTCCTGTGTGTTATCCAGCGGAGTTACGTTACAGCTATACCGCATTGATGAAAGTTAATGTTTTACATCAACCCCGCTATAGAAAAGTCTCTCTCTCCGGAATGATATTGATATATATGGTGCTGCATGCATGCATGTTCTTGCGCAATATATTACGGTGATTTTTATTCTTCTCTGATCAGTGATCACTCCATACATTGCGGGGTACTAGTAATTAATCAACCGTCTGGCTGTTGCAGCTAGCAACGCATGCAAATCTTACTGTGTGTTTTGTGATGCTCAAATCTAACTGTTACAGTCGTACTTACCGTTGCGCCAGACAAGCACAAGCCACAGAAAAGGTCATACGCAGTACAGTACTATATACAGTAACCGTTCCATGCATGATGCTAATTATCTGCATGTACTTTTACTTGGCTAATGACTCCAGATTAATTTGTGTATACCACATGCATGTATACCAGCGTACGTATTCCTGCAGTATATACTACTACTAGTAGTTAGGTACGTACGTACGTATGTATAGCCACTAGCCAGATTGGAAAGCTAGCTGCAGCCTGCAGGTGTAGCGTATGAGAGCATGTGAAATTCCTAAATAATTGAGGGTACACAGCCTTTTGCTGTCCTAGAAACAGTCGAGAAATTCAACCAAACTTGCCAGCTTTTTCAAACGCTTATTTATCATAATGTGGATGGGTTAGCTCTAGCTTGCTTGCTTACTCGCTTTCTCCCCAGTGGAGGAGGGAAGTATTGTACGCCGCCCTTAATTGTCTGTCTAGCTTGCCTGCAAATACTCACTACTGCTACGTGTATAATGCGTGCAGTTCATACGCTGTCCGGCGCCTCACCAAAACTGGTACCCCACCCCACCCTTCTATATATGTTTAGCCACGCACGCCATTGACAACTACTACGTCCTTTTTTTCCCCATATAGACGCCACAGCAAAATACTCAATGCTACTAAGTATACGCGATTGATAACTATTAGTATGTTTGGTAAAATGCCACTGTCACACGGTTAATAATGACGATGAATTTGGCTTGATGCTAAAAAATGCCCTAGATTTTACTGACTTTGTCAGAGAGATTTGTAGCTTTTCAGTCGTAACCATTTGTTTTTATGACTTTTGAATTAACTGATCATCTGGACTTGAGATTTTCTTTCTCCACCCACAGGAAAAAAATGAATAATTCTATGTTAAATAAGCGATGTGCTGTTACTATTGCGGAGGTACACGTATCATGGGAGCAGGTCAGGTAGCCGAAATGGAGGTTTTGTAAGGTGTTTATACGGCAGCGGCGCGGCGGCAAATTTGCGCTGCCGCCGGCCGGGGGGAACGAAAAGGGGGCGAGAGGAGGTAGGAAAGGCTAAACAAGGGGGAGGGCGTGGGCTCTCACGCCACGGCCTCTAGGGCCACCAACTATTCCACCGCAATAATTGTGGGAGAGAGGAGAGGTGTGTGGTGGTGGTCATGCATAGTAGCCGAACACAATACACTTGTACAATCCTCCCCCTTATTTTACATATAGGCCTTTGTACCATAAAGAATAGACTAGGCATTATACCGAGAGGCATTCGTCTTGTGGGAGTGGGCAGTCAACCCTGCCCCAAAGACCAGACCAAAAAAAATTAAAGAAAAGAAAAAGGGTGTAGAGAAGTAGTCTGGATAGAGAGAGAAAGATGGTGGCTCTCAGGCTCTCAAGCTTGCTCCTCCTCTTCTTCTTCCATAAATTCCTAGGTTGCCCCTCTCCTGCTTTCTCTTCTTCTTCAATCTCCATCCCCATCATCTATCTATCCATCATCCATCAGACCAGACCCTTCCTCCTCTCCCCTGCCTACCGGCAGCAGCACCCAGCAGTAAGCCCCCAAGCAGTAAGCTATAGCTGCCTGTGTGAGCCCCCAAAATCTCTCTACTCTCCCTTTCTCCATCCCCACACACATTCCTCCGATATCTAGTATATCTCCCTACTACACCATCATCCAGGCTACATTAGTTTGGTCTCTTTTTTTTTCTTTTATAAGTTTTGGGTTTTTCCTCACCACCACCACAAGCGAGGAGTTGCACAACCATCCAAAGGGAGGGGAGTGCAAGAATTGTGAGCTGCCACAAGTGATATTTTTCCAATTTTGTTTTTGGGCAAGTGTAGTGCACTCACTCACACACTAGGCAGGGGCAGGGGCAGGGCGGCCTATAAATAAAAAGAAAAAAAAAGAGAGAGAAGATATATTACTAGTAGTATTTGCTATTGGAAGAAGCCAAAGGCAGGGGAGGAGGAAGAGTCTTCTTCTGCTGCTCTCTCTCTTCTCTTCTCAATTCATCCTCCTTTTGTCCCTATCAAACCCTTTTTTTCTGTCTCTCTCTTTCTACCTTGGCATTGTTTTCTCGCAAATCTTGCTTTCTAAACCCCCAAAACCTCCCGGAAAACAACCCACCCACCCCGCGCGTGGATGGACGGCCCGCGGCCGCCGCCGCCGCCCAATGCGCTGCGCCGATCGCGGTTGTTTCCGACGACCACGCCGCCGCCGTCCGCCACTGGGGGTCTCCGGCATTAGAACCCGGGCAGTTGAGAATTCCACGCCGCTACGGCGGGATTGGATTAGCGGGCGGGCGGCGGTCAGGGAAGAGGAGGAGGTTCTCTCTTGTGGTCGTTGCCGCTGGAGGTGATCGATCGATCGGTCGGTCGTCTCGCGGGGCGATCGGTCGGCATGTCGACGGCCGCCAAGGAGGAGGCGGCGGCGTCGGCTCCGGCGCCGGCAATGGGCGGCGAGGAGGCGGCGGCGCGGGCGGCGCAGAAGCGGTACGAGGGGCTCCTCACGGTGCGGGCCAAGGCGGTCAAGGGCAAGGGCGCCTGGTACTGGGCGCACCTGGAGCCGGTGCTCATCCCCGCCGCCGACACCGGGATGCCGCCCAAGGCCGTCAAGCTGCGCTGCGGCCTCTGCTCCGCCGTCTTCTCCGCCTCCAACCCATCGCGCACGGCTTCGGAGCACCTCAAGCGGGGCACCTGCCCCAACTTCTCCGCGCCACCGCCGGGCGCCGCCGCGGCATCCGGTTCGTCCGGTTCGCAGCATCAGCAGCAGACGCCACAGGCGGCGCTGCAGGCGTTGCCGCCGCCCAACTCGACGGCATCGTCCCCTATCCCAATCTCGTCCATTGCGCCCTCGTCGCCGCGCCACCCGCACCACCACTCGCAGCCCCAACAGCCGCAGTCGCATCACCACCATCACCATCACTCCGGCAGCCGGAAGCGCCACTCGATGCCTCCGGCGTACACGGCCGCGGAGCCCGTGTCCCACCACCACCATCTCGTCGTCGTCGACCCGTCGACGGTTTACTCCCCTCCGCTGCCCGCCCTGCCGCCGCCACCACCGCAACAACCGCAGTCGGCGCTCGTGCTCTCCGGCGGCAAGGAGGATCTCGGCGCGTTGGCCATGCTGGAGGACAGCGTGAAGCGGCTCAAGTCGCCTAAGGCGTCGCCGGGGGCGATGCTGCCGAAGCCGCAGGCCGACGCGGCGCTCGCCCTGCTCGCCGAATGGTTTCTCGAGTCGTCGGGCGGCGTGTCGCTGTCGGCCGTGGCGAACCCGAAACTCCGGTCCTTCCTCCGCCACGTCGGCCTGCCGGAGCTGCAGCGGACAGACCTGGCGGGGGCTCGGCTGGATGCGCGGTTCGCCGAGGCCCGCGCCGACGCCACCGCGCGCGTCCGCGACGCGCTCTTTTTCCAGCTCGCGGCGGACGGGTGGCGGGAGCAGGTGGTAACTCTGTGTGTCAACCTCCCAAATGGAACATCCGTGTTCCACCGCGGCGTGCCGGTCCCCGCCCCGGCGCCCTCGGACTACGCCGAGGAGGTGTTGCTGGACGCGGTGGCGTCCGTGTCCGCGTCTGGCTCCTCCAACGACCTGCACCATTGCGCGGGCATCGTGGCTGACCGCTTCAAGTCAAAGGCCCTTCGTGATCTGGAGAACAAGCACCATTGGATGGTGAACCTGTCCTGCCAAATCCATGGCTTCACCCGGCTGGTTCGGGACTTCGCGCGGGAGCTCCCTCTGTTCCGCTCCGCTGCGGCTAAATCCGCCAAGCTGGCCGCCTACTTCAATGCCAAGCCGACGGTGCGGTCCCTGCTGCACAAGCACCAAATCCAGGAGCTCGGGCATGCGTCGCTTCTCCGTGTGGCGCATGTGCCATTCAACAGCAGCGGCAGCGACTACCGTGCGGCCTTCGAGATGCTGGAGGACGTGTTGACCTCTGCTCGCCCGCTCCAGCTCGCCGTCTTGGAAGAGTCCTATAAGCTGGTCTGCATCGACGATTCGGCCGCCAGGGAGATGGCGGACATGTTGCAGGATGGGTCATTCTGGAGTGAGGTTGAGGCCGTGCATCTGCTCGTGAAGCTGATCATGGACATGGTGAAAGAGATGGAGACTGACAGGCCTCTGGTTGGCCAATGCCTGCCTCTCTGGGAGGACCTACGTGGCAAGGTTAGGGATTGGTGCGATAAATTCAACATTGATGAGGGCGCTGCCCTGAATGTGGTGGAGAAAAGGTTCAGGAAGAACTACCATCCAGCCTGGTCAGCGGCTTTCATATTGGATCCTCTCTACCTAATCAAGGATGCCAGTGGGCGCTACCTCCCGCCCTTCAAGTTCTTGACTCCTGATCAAGAGAAGGATGTGGACATGCTCATCACCAGGATGGTGTCGCGGGAGGAGGCGCACATTGCGGTCATGGAGCTCATGAAATGGCGGACGGAAGGGCTGGACCCGTTGTATGCGCAGGCGGTGCAGGTCCGGCAGCCTGACCCGTCCACCGGGAAGATGAAGGTCGCAAACAAGCAGAGCAGCCGCCTTGTCTGGGAGACGTGCCTGAGCGAGCTCAAGTCCCTCGGGAAGGTGGCTGTACGGCTCATCTTCCTCCATGCCACTGCTAGGGGGTTCAGGTGCTCACCCTCCATGCTGCGTTGGCTCTCTGCTCCTGGCAGTTTAGCCGGTGGCATTGATCGTGCGCACCGGCTAGTGTTCGTTGCTGCAAATTCCAAGCTAGAGAGGAGGGATTTCTCAAGTGATGAAGACAAGGATGCTGAGTTACTCACTGAAGGGGACGATGATGTGCTAAACGAGCCTGGCAGTTTGGAGCGCTCCTCAGTGTAACACCCTTATTTAATTGTTCGTTTCTTTTTCTCTATTAGCCTTTTTTAGAAGTTAATCCCTAGGAATTTGCTAGAATTTCCACCCCCCTACCTATTTTTTTGCCTCCTAGAAATTTCTTCCTCGTGCCTATGCTGTTAATTCTTACTTCCTCACTCTAGATTTTGGTGGGGTGGGGAGTGGGGCATGAGATGGAGATATGCATCCTTTGTTCATCAAGTTTGGTTAAGAATGACTGTCTCTTGCCATATATGATTCCATGGGGCCATTGAACTTGCAGAGATTAATGGAAGTCTTTCTGTCAATATGTTCATAGTCGGTGGTACACCGAAAGCGGGAAGAATGTGTAACCATTTTTTTTTGTGAAAATTAATAATATTGATATGCAATTGAATGCAATCTGACTGCCGTCTATATATCTATTATTGCTTTCTTCAAATTGCACCGTTACTTCTTTTACATTGTTCTTGAACGTGTGGTGCTCTGTTCCTAGTTAATACTACCATACATCACTCCACTCAACAGTCCACACTGAGCAGGCTTCGAACAAAGAGTAATAACATCCCTTTATTGTTTTGACCGTGATTAACTCAACACCAGGAACTCTTGCTACTCTGAAAGAGAAATGCTCACCGGATGCTAATTAATAATATCCTTGTTTGGTTTCTTCTAACGCGCCTGGCCTTGTTTCTGGAGGCATTGTGCATCATTGGAGCTTGGCAGCTTCTGTGATCCTGTCATGACTCATGAAGGCGAGGCTCACTTTGCAACAGCATCAGCCAAGAAGGTACATATCTCATCTTCTAGGATGTTCTTTCGGTTCTACTCCATGGCATTTGGCTTTTCAGCTGGACCTGCTATGCTGGAAGTTTAAACAGTAGCAGCAGCAGAAGCAGCTCCAGCTCGGTTTATTACGAGGTGAGCCGTGCCAACTTTCACATTTTGCCTTTTCTCAGTGTTACTCGTAGCATTTACTGTTTTTCGCCAGAGTAGGCACAACGGCAATGCCGCAATGGGTTTTTCTGCATTGTGTGATCATGTGAGATTATCATGAGCACGGTCGTTGTCGTCGTCGGCATCTTCTTCTTCGTGCTCCTTGCCTTGGTCGTCGCCCAACCGGGCGATGATTGCGCCGGTTCGCATGGCTTCATCTCGACGGTATCGGAAAGGCTCCGGTCCGGAGAGGGATGAAAAGCCGGAGTTGAAGGTGCAGACACGGTAGGCTTTTTGCTCCTCCCCCATCCCCATGCCCATCACCACGGCCAGGGCCTTTGACAATCATGCCTTGCATCAAAACATGTCCTTTTAGTTTGCAGGGGGTACAAGCTTGCCAAGGCAGTGATCGATTCCCTTTCCTATCATTGGGATGGGCACCTCGGTTTCTGCCTACCGGAGAGCTCGCCGTGCTTTCGATCCAATCTGCCATGAGAGCTCCTCTCCTTGCCCTTCTGGTCTTATGGTTTGATGGAGAAAAGAGCGTTTGATTGGAGCGGCAGGGATGTGTTCTTGGACAGGAGAAGAGGAAAGAAAAGCCTGTGTAATACAGGCTGTTCCTGCATCCGTACCAATTGGGGTTTTTCTTTTTTCGCTCGGCTTCTCTGTTGCTCCTGGCTCCTGCTGCTCTCTCCTCCCCTCAGCTGCCCAAGCACATGCTTTACCTGACTAATCATTACCATTTGAGCTTTATTAGGCGTCGTCGCAGAGAACGGAGGAGATGATTATTGGACATAATGCAGTCAGTATTCAGCAAGTGATGGTGAGTATCGTTGGTGCTGGCACATCTCCTTTTTTTTCCTTAATTTTCCTCCTGTGTCAGTACTGCTGGGGCTGTGTAGTTGTTGCTAAAGTAGTAGTAGCAGCAGCAGCAGTACAAACTATTGCTGGAATGGGTGTATTCTGCTTTTTCTCAGTCGCTTTTGCAACTTGGTGTACTATGTTTTGTACACATGTTGTGTAGTAGTTGGGAATATGATGCTGTGAGGGGTGTTAAGACACGGCCTGGAGACAAAGCTTTGTTGTTGTTGTTCTCTTTGGGTCCTACTTAGGGCTCCCTTTTCCCCTCGTCTTAGACTAATAATCCAGCACTCTCCAATCAAGCTCTTTTATGCTTTTTTCTCTCTGGTCAATAGAAAAATGGATGGGAAAGGGAGGCCAAGTATTTGGATCCT
This sequence comes from Oryza glaberrima, assembly GCF_000147395.1. Taxonomy (NCBI): domain Eukaryota; kingdom Viridiplantae; phylum Streptophyta; class Magnoliopsida; order Poales; family Poaceae; genus Oryza; species Oryza glaberrima. Next base: position 15,020,697 of record NC_068327.1, on the reverse strand, counting down.
ACTAGCTTGTTGCAAGTATAAACAAGGCAAGTGTACAATCCTTGTCCAACAACGATTGAGACCCACATCGCCACATGGGAAAGCAAGAGAGGCCCTTAAAGGATCAAAACAAGAAAAATTAGCGCCTCCTGTTTCCTGTTGTTTTAAAGGATGATAGCAACAAAAGAAAGCCAAGTCCATACAAGGGCAAGAAAGAAGGGGTCTTTGTAATGATGATGATTATGATACACACACATGTTGATCCTGGCTAATCGATCGAATGGAATAAGTTGCTTGGACGTGGATGGTGCCATGTATGCATTGTAATGTAAAGCAGAGCAGCTCTCTTTTTGTTGTTGTTGATGCAACAAGTACTCCCCTCAGGGTGGGGGGGGGGGGGGGGGGGGGTTGTATTTGCTAAGAAAGGGGGAAACACCTGAGGGGATGCCTTTCTTTGTCTTGAGGCTGAGTGTTTTCTCCTCTCTCTCTCTCTCTCTCTCACAGTGTTTTGAGGTGTGCGTGTGCGGAGACCCCACAGTGAGAGAGAGCAGTGCGTGTCAACCTCAGTCCTCTCACCTTGGCTCAGCATTCAGCAAAGGGACCGAACTCTCTTAGGGCAGTCCCAACCCATACTGTCTATAAGTAATGTCTATAATACCATGTCAATAAGACATCGTGATAGAAACTACACTCTACCATCCATAGTTTCTTAAAGTGGGCTATTAATAAATACATCATCTCTCTTTTCTACCAATTATATTTATTCTTCATCTATTATGAAGACATTATTCTCTTTCAATGCAAAACTTGATAGTGTCTATTGCATAGGTTCTCGTATTGAAGCTGTGTCTTGCATGAGACCTAGTTTCTTCATCTCTTCACTCTCTCTCTTAATTAATATAGTGCCACATAAGGTAAAAGTGCTACATGGCAATGTAGTTAATGCCATAGACACCATCCTAGATGGAGGGTTGGGACTGCCCTTAGGTTCAGTCTGTGCGATGGATGGATGGATAGATTCATTGATAGCTTGTCTGCTGGACATTACCTCTTCTATCTTCCCTTGCCTTGCAACACAACGCATGTCTTGGACGAGACGACGGGCTTCCTTTCTCAATCACCATCTTCTTTTTGTGGGATAAAATGTCTAAGAAAAACACGCGCGTTGCGCGTCGACGACGGTGGTGCCGTGGCGGTGGCGGTGCGCGACAGCAGGCAATCGACGTCGGTGCGATCGTACGTCGGCGGTGGAGCCGAGGGCGCCATGGATGCCGGGGCGAGATGCTCTGGACATACGCTAGAGTACAACGGGATTAGGCTTGTGAGCTATGCTAGTGTGGTAGTTTAATGGGTACTTGTCGACGTAGACTACTAGTACACCTATTTCTTAATTGGGTACTTGGCGACGTAGCTAGGGAGTAGAGATAGCTGCGAGCAACCTTCTCACAATAATAGAGGTGGTTATCTACAGTTGACAGCAAGTGTTATGTGCTTTATCTTTACAGATAATCAATAATTCTCCTATGGAGTTTGGATACATACATGACGAACGGCATGCTGCACCACAGAGGTGTCAATTTTCTGAATTGAACAAAAGTTATTGCCATCTTCCATTTCAAGTTTTTATTGTCATCCCGTAATGTATATATAGGCTGCATTTTCAATTGTTTTTACTGCAAATATGATTAGTATGGAGTTCTCAACCTCTGCATTGCACAAACTATTATTATAAATTTTGTAAATGTTAAAATATGGCAGTCACTTTGAACACCCGCGTAGATTGCATCCTTATTTTTTTTTTTCATATAATAGCATATATATTTACATATTTTATCATTAAAATATTTTAAATTATGTACTAACTTAACCGAACTAACCAATGTGCAATATTCATATTGTATTTTATATATGTGATAGTTAAAATTATATTACTACTAGAAAAAGTGCCCGTGCGTTGCAATGGGAAAAAAATACGAGAAAATTGAGGAAACATTGAGAAATATTTACAATCTGTAATTAATTGAAATACAAATTTCACCTTCTTTATATAAAGCTACATGTGAAATCGTAATTGCACATTTATACGATGTTATTTTACCAAATAATCGGACTTTTTTTTCTATCTTTCTGACAGCTTTTTCCTAGCATGTTTTTCTTTTCTTTTTTTTACCGACAACGAAAACTGATTTTTCCTCGCGCTTTTCTGCCCCTTTTTTCCGACTTTTTTCTCACGGGTTATTTTTGCTTGTTTTTCTCGAGCGTTTTTTTTCCTCGTGAGTTTTCTTGAAACCGTTTTTTTCTCGCACATTTTTTTATATTTTAATGAACAATGGAAACTTCTCTTTTTATGTTAGTAATTAGATAGCTTAGACATAGAGAATATATGCACTGACAATGTTTTTTTTTACAGATGGCGGAATCATAATTTTCTCGCGTGTTTTTTAACATTTTTTTCTCACATTTTTTTGCTTTATTTTTTCTAGCTGGTTTTCTTTTTCTCGCATGCTTTTTTCTTTTCTTAGTGGACGATGGAAACTTATTTTTTAGATAGATATATTAGATTAGATTAGATATAAAGAGGCTTTTTTTGCCGCGTTTTTTCTCCCCTTTTACCATATAATGGTTTTTTTTGTTATATACGGACGACGGGAACTTTTTTAACTTTTTAAGTAGCTATAGATATAGATAGAGATAGAGATGAAATCTTTTTTCCTTTTGTGATTAGGAATTTAGATTTTTTATTTATTTATTAGGCAGACGGGAGGGGAATTTTTTTTTCCGCCTCCGATTCGCTCTTTTTTTTCGTTGCCGCTTTTTTTTTTTGCTTGATCGCTCTTTTTTTTTAAAGGTAAGACGGACGACGGAAGCATTATAAATTTTTTAAGTTATATATATATATATATATATAGGTTTTATTTGTTATATACGGACGACTTTTTAAGTAGCTATATAGATATACATAGAGATAGAGATGAAATCTTTTTTCCTTTTGTGATTAGGAATTTAGATTTTTTATTTATTTTTTAGGAATTAAAAAAAACAGAACGGCAGACGTGAGGGGAGTTTTTTTTTCGCCTCCGATTTGCTCTTTTTTTTTCGTTGCCGCTTTTTTTTTTTGCATGATCGCTCTTTTTTTTTAAGATAAGACGGACGACGGAAGCATTATAAATTTTTTAAGTAGTATATAACAGATATGAACTGTAGATTGGTCTTCCAATATTTTTTATTTTTTAATTCTGAATTTTCGTTATTTTCAAATTTTATTCCTATATGAACTTGAAACCCTTCTTTTAATATTTCCTATTTTTAAATTTCTAATTTCTGTTATTTATAAATTATATTTTTATATGAACTCTAGACTATTATTCTAATATGTCTTATTTTTAAATTCTAAATTTAAATAAGGAATATGCTTGCTAACACACGTTCAAAGAAAAACCCAGTGGGAATTTTGTGACTTTACTAAATTCATAAGTTAATGTTGATGATGCAAGTGTGTATTCCTAATATTGATAGGCATCATGATTTTAATCGGCGGATAGAGTCATACACTTACGATACCACCACTGCATCTTTTACCTAGTAACTTAAATTGCACCCGGATATACTATTACTGTATACACAACTATATCTCATCTGCCTTCTTTATTCTGAAAAAAAAAGGGAGCGCTGACATAAGAATATACGTGGATGAATCCGAAACCATGGTTTTTTTTGTCACTGTAGTTATTTTTTTAACAGAAATGGAATATACTCCATACTTGGATCTATCTTTTGTCTGTCTTCATATATTCACTTGAGACAACATAAGGAAAAACAGGCACAACGTTCAACTGACATTGATATTTATATTTTGTAAGACGCAGAAGCAGGTATCTCAACCATCATCTGTCCCTTTTGGCTCTTGGTGGCCTCCAAAAGCACCTGGTGAATGATTCAAATTTATTAGCACCTCGCAACTAAAATACAGGCATGAGGAGGAGTATTACTCTAACCAATATCATAATCAAGTTCAACTGCGATTTGCACGCATTCATCTAGAGTGGTTCTCGACGCGCATGATGATCTGCAGATGTAGTAATCAAAGATCTCATTGATTTGAGCGCTAGCTTACTTAGAGTATCTCTGGCGCATCAGCCCGGGTCAGTAAACTAATCCTTCCTGCTTACTATTACTTGAGAGGATTATTAAACTGAGCCATTGGGAAAGCATACATGGCCTTTTCTGCAACGAGGGAAGTTGATCAGAGTGACAGAGTCAAGGGCCACAATAATCTATTCGGTGAAAAGCCTGAGGTGAAGAGCATATTTGTAGAGAAAGGGAAAGGGAGAGACATTGGCTACTGCTCTGCCTTTGAGATTTGAGATTTCATCATTGCTTCATCTTAGTTTAATCTCCTGGTGGGAAAGGGGGCGCATTCCATAAGAGGCATTGCCAATACCATATTCACAACCTCATTTGAATGAATGCCTCTTTTATCCCATCATTTCCCCATCCTAGCAAAGGTAGTCGGTCAGTCAAAGAAAAGAAAAAGAAAAGAAAACAAACAAAGAAAAAAAAGATAATAAGTGTTGGCTGGCTGTGAGCATTCAAACCCTAATCAAGAGGGCCAGTAGTAGTAATCAGTAATCGCCTTTTATTCCTCGGTCAAAAGTGCAGATTTGGAGCTGGGCGGTGGGCCCCTGCTGTCGGGAGCGGGCAGAGGGATTAGAAAAGATGACAGAACAGCATGCAAGGCATCTGAATCTTGATTAGTTAATGTAATCACATCCGTATCCTTAGTCCGCGATCAGCATGCTGAGCTGAGCTGTAGTAGTGTTCGCCTCTGCAGCAGGAGACGATTAAGAATCAAAATCGACTCTTTCAAAATCATATTTTTCTCGAGCAATACGATCCTTTCTACTCTTATTTGATCGAACATTTCATATCTATTTATACTACCATTCCGTTATATTCTGTTACAGTGGTAGTAGAAACGTTGACATATATTATTGTAAAAAAATAAGTATGAATGGGGTATAATCATTGTTGAGTAATAACTGAACTTTTTTTTTTTAGATTTTTTCATGTGTAATATGAGCGATGCAAGTGCAATGAATAATCATATATCAATTTAACGAGAAAGAAAAAATAAGTGACCGTTACTTGTAATCATCGTATTAGTTTATTTTGAGAACACCGTGGCATCGCTCTTTTCCCTCCTTTGTTCTTTCCTAGAAAAAGAGCACGCGCGTATACGGTGGGCGGAGGATCCTCCCCAGCAGCAGCTGGGGTGCAGAATTGGACAGTGCCTCCTCGCCTATGGATCAAACATCAGGTTTGTGGACAGTACTCCGTGTGGACTCTTTTTCTTTATGTGAGACTCACGGCCTGTTCATTTTAAAGCTATTTTCAACCATATTATTTTTTAAGTAAAGTTGCCAAAAAAATATTTACTTTTAGTTTGTTATCAAATTTGGTCAATATATAAAAAATCCTACCAAAATTTTAGCAATATTATCATCTTGCCAAAATTTTGGCATTACCAAAACTTGGCAAGGTTTATTTTGGCTACAATCTGAACAGGCCCTCAAATGTGTACCTGTACTATAGTACTAAGTGTACACTATTGGAGCATTCTCCCTCCATCTCGTAAAAATAATATAAAAGGCAAATTTTGCTACAGTACATCGCGACCTTGGGAAAACATATTTTCAAAACTTGAATATTTACTGTGGACATCACACCTATTAAAATAATATTTTTCGGTTGAGGAAAAGAGAGAAATCACGTGAAATTACTGAAATGCCCTTGGGCCCACATGTCAGATCCCTCCTCCTTGATTCCGAGATCACGCGACAAGTTCAACCACCGCGGAGATGGATTTCTCCGGCGGCGGCGGTGCAATGTTACCGGAGATGTACCAGAGCACGCGGCGGCTGCTGCTGGTCCGCCGGTGCCGTCCGGATGCACGATCCACCGTCGTCGCTAGACCCGGCATGGCAGAGGCCTTTCGAGCCCACCTCATCGCGGATGGCATTGGCGATGGGCCGATAGTTGGCGTCCACGTGCTCCAGTTCAACCCGTGGAGTATGGCTTCCCAGCCAGCGTCGAGCTCCGTCGTGCTCACCTGCACTCGGAGGCGGAGGGGTGCGGTGCTGGGCACGCTACCAACGGCGGAGCACCACTATGGATGCGGCCAATGTAGACCGCGCACGCTCCAGGAAACATGTTTACAGAAAATAAGGAAGTTACGGTTTAGAGGTGAAAGAAACTCAGCTATAGTTTAGAATGCGCAAGATTCGCTTTTGAAAAAAAAATAATAGTATGATAAACTTATTACTCCTTTCCATAATATAAAAGATTTTTTTTTTTTTGAAAAAAAGGAAGTAGCAACTTGGTCCCATAATATAAGTGTTTATGTATTTCTTTTATTACAAATTAAGAAAGTAGTAAAAGGACAAGTCATGATACAAAATGTCATAGTTAGAGGAATAGGGCCTGATCAGATTTGTGCTATTTTAAATAATACAATTTTTGGTAAAATTGACAAATGAGTGGATGCATTTAGTTTGTTACATTCCTAGAGAATTTTGGCAACAACAGTTTAGCCTATCCTATCAAAACTTGAAAATGTTACTAATTTATCTAAATTTTGGGACTATTCTAAACATGCCTATAAACTTGCGTTCTCTGCTCCAAAATGTTACTCCTTTAGTAAAGCTATATTTGGGAATGGATCGGAAAGAGTACAAAGTTAGTATATGAGGAATAAGCTAATACTACTTCCGTTTAATATTATAAGTCGCTTTGACTTTTTTTAGTCAAAATTTTCTATGTTTGATCAAATTCAGAGAAAAAATTAGCCACATCTAAAACACCAAATTAGTTTCATTCAATCTAACATTGAATATATTTTAATAATATGTTTATTTTGTATTGAAAATGCTATTGTATTTTTATGTGAAGTTTGTCAAATTTAAAAATTTTTAACTAGAAAAAATTCAAAGTGACTTATAGTATAAAACATAGTAGCTACAGAACAAAGTACTACCTCTAGATTATAAAATAAATCCCCTATATTTCAGGACAAGGTACAAAGGAAAAGCTCTTACGATGAGACGGATGAGAGAATATATTTTGTGAACATAAAACAAAGTTAAAAGTACGGTAGCGCTAATCCACGCGCTGCGCGCGAAATATTTGTTTGAGTGCCGCACGCTGTCTCCTTCCGGTTTTCCCTTTTTTACCACCCCACCTTTCCTCCGCATTCCACCTTTCCTTAGTTTGTTTTTTTTATTTTTTAGCACCCCACCTTCCGTGTTTCTTTTCTCTTTTCCATCTTATGCGTGCTTCATCAAAGGGCTTGGTAAAATGTTAACCATCCAGATTTTTCCTTTTTTCGTCCTTTCTCTCCAGTTTTTCTATTTTCGCGTTTTAGTAAAATATTTACCGTCTAGTTTTTCTTTCCAAGTTTTCTGTTTTTCCAGTGTCTCCCTACGCTTCAAAACTAATGAATTTACTCTATGGACTTTTCCATTTACTTCCAACCTCCCACATTTGCTCATTCAAAAGTAACAAATTTACTCACATGAATGCCCCCTTAAAAGTAACAAATTTACTTGTATGAATGCCCTCACATCGTACGGCACCGTTCCTAGATGGTCGTAAAAGAATTACTACCAGCCTACAACACTAGTAATTGTTTTACCATTATAAATATTGTTTAGATTCCGTGGTCTGCGAGTAAAACAATTACCACCTTCTTCTCAATATAGCCCATGATCTCGTAGCCATAATATGTTTACTGATGCATTCAATACACAGTATAAGAGTAAAAACTGAGACTTCATAGTATGCGAGTAAAACAATTACCACATTCCTCTCGATATAGCCTATGATCTCGTAACAACCATGTAGAATATGTTTACGACTGATGTATTCAATACACAGTATAAGAGTAAAAACTGATACTAAGAGTATTGTTAATCTGTATCAAAAAATGGCCGTACGACTGAAAAAATTACAGGCTCAATCACATACAAGTGATAAAAATTACTCACATGTTAATCAAACTAGAAAAGAAAAAAAAGATTCAACCAAAAATCCATTGTGAAACTAGGATCCTGGTGACTTTGCTGGATCTTGCTATAAGGATGGAGAGGCTGGTCTGTGTCTTGTGACAGGTAGTGGAGAGGGCAACCGGGTGGCGAGCGGTAGTCAACGATGGAATCATAGAAGGGTGTAGCAGCGTGGTATAGAGTTGGGCTCGACGTTGCGCAGTAGCAACCATCCATCATCTAGCAAGCACGAAAAAAATGCAAAAACATTCTCGTTCATGTCATAGAGACGACAAGCAAAAGAAAAATAGCAAACAACCTTCATCACCAGCGGACTCCACCCTATCCTCTGCGGCCAGCCACATGAAGCACGATGTGCAAATGTAGGACCTATGCAGCCCATCAATTCAGATCAAACAATATTGGAGAGTGCACGTTAATTTGATTTGCAAAAAGAAATTGGGGCTTCATGTGTGAAGGCAAAAGAGAGTATGCATATGCAAATCGGAGTGTCATTACCTTACTTGCTTGTTCTGTCAATGTCGTCGAAGTGGAGCAACCGCCGGTTGTTGCTCTTGGCCTAGGTGAACATCTCCTTGCTGGTACCAGCCACCACTCGCCGGCCACCGCCGTCAACCACCATGATGTCGTCCTCCTCCTCCATGGCGTGTCACCGATCTGTGGGCTGGGATGGTGGATTGATTCAGATCCGAAAAAAGAGGAAAAAATGAAGTGAGGGTGAGAGTGGTTGGTTGGGTACGGGGAAAATAGAATATATACTGGAATCTGGGTATTTTTTTTATCGAAGTAAATCGTTTACTCCGATAATAGCTGGATGGCGTGACGTGGGGTGGGATCAGAAGTAGGGAAGTTGTTTTTATTATCGAAGTAAATTGTTTACTCCGATAACGATGGGAGCGGGATGACGGGACGTAGGGCGAGGTGGGCCTAGACTAATACATGTTTGGCGCTCGGAATACTAAGGAGCGCACTGTGCTACTAATAGTTATACTATATGAAAGTATTACAAGGTAGTATTTTAAAAAGTGAAGTGCACAGTGGTCCAATCTGCAAGTCCTAATAACTAAATGCGAAACCATGGTCAAAATATCTAACCTAATGTGCAATCCACTCTATTTTAAATCTCATCATAACCGTTAGTCCCTGTTTAGTTTGCGAAAAGAAAATTTTTGGGTGTCACATCGGATGTTTGACCAGATGTCGGAAGCGGTTTTCGGACACGAATGAAAAAACTAATTTCATAACATGCCTGAAAACCACGAGACGAATCTTTTGAGCCTAATTAAGCTATCATTAGCACATGTGGGTTACTGTAGCACTTATGGCTAATCATGGACTAATCAGGCTCAAAAGATTTGTCTCGCGATTTCCATGCAAACTGTGCCATTAGTTTTTGTTTTTATCTATATTTAATGCTCCATACATGTGTCAAAGATTCGATGTGATCTTTTTGGAAAGGACGTGACTATACTGCTCTACCACTCCATCTATAAGAGACCCTATCCACCTATACTTCAAATAAAACTTTCTTTAAACTACTCATCCGATCTACGATCCGATTACACCGTTGTATTCGTAACAATTAAATATTTATAACATGATCTCACATAATTATATTTTGATGAAAAATTATAAATTACTTTTATAATATATCTAAATTACTTTTAGATTTCACTAAATTACTTCTTAGACATATAAAAGTAAATTCAATAAAGCCTAAAGGTAATTTACATATATTATAGAAGTAACTTATAACAAAAAAAAGAAAATAACTTTAATGCATGCCTTTTTTATTGGACGTGACTACACAGCTAGTCGTAGCTGGTTTATACTTCATCTAGTATCTCCTTTCAACTTGAAAAATGCAATAGTATCCATCTTTTTGTAATCTCTTTAATAACTTAAATCTTTTAAATCACATACTGTTTTTAAGATCTATTTGCATAATTGTACTCCACTCAAAATATGTGACAAAATGAGATTCGTATTGAATATGTTCAAATATTTTATTAATTTAAAAGTAATTTATTACACGTTAGAAAGTAACTTCCATGTTATCAGAAAGTAACTATTACATCTTATACATGTTAATTCTCATTAGTTATTTCATCAATGTTATTTACACTCCATCAAAGGTTTTATCTTCTTTTCTCATTCTACATGAAAAACAAAAATGAATGGAAAAAATAGATTTAAAGAGAGTTACTTCTAAACTATGCAAAAGTTACTTCCAATTAACATTGAAGTTACTTTTAAAAATTGTTAAACTTACATGTGTTGATCTGTACTGATTAAATAAAGTTTTCTAGATAAATTCGTATTTTTATCCTTACAATGATTTTACTTCTAATGTCGTGACAAAGTTACTTACGTTTTGTTTTAAGTTATGTTTATAATATATATAAATTATCTTTCCAACTTTATTGAATTTACTTTTATATGTCTAAGAAGTAATTTAGTCAAATCTAAAAGTAACTTATATATATACGATAAAAGTAACTTACGTATATAATAAAAGTAATTTACAAATATAAATATTTTTTCATCGTAATATAATCATGTAAGTTCTTCTTGTGAAGATTTAGTTGTAACGAATACAATGGTGTAATCGGATTGTAGATCGGATAAGTAATTTGAGAGAAAACTTCATTTGAAGAGGAAAAAGATGTAGATGTCTATTAAAAAAAAGGCATGCATGTAGTAGACTTTCTCTTTTTTTTTTTCCTCCACTGCTCCTTCGGTCTTTCCTGCTACATGGTTATGTTAGCCTGCTTGCAGCCAAGTACTAGTGGAGAAAGCAATAACATCAGCCGGAGATGAATAGATAATGGGATCAGATGGTCGGAGGTGCGTCGCACGATTAGACTAACCAAGAGCGCGCACTGTTTAGATTTTACGTTTTGGAAGCTAAACCGGGCCTTAATACACAAGATAAACTTGCCAGAACTGAATTGTTTCATGCGAAATCTTGGCAATCCAAATTAAAGACGAATGAGACAAGAAGTTTGAATATTATCATGGGCAGGAGCGTCCAAATGTGAATTTAGTGTATTCAGTTGTTATAGACACGGTACCATTTCATTTTGCTTTCCCTTTGGAAATACTCCAGACAGTATCATTTGAAAACCATGTAGACATCCCGTGGCTATGATTTAGTGGCAGCCTGTGCTACTAGTACTTAATTTCTAAAGCGTTACAGGCTTACAGCTCATGCTCCTCCGTATGAAGTACCACGACCTTGCTGCACGCCAGTTCAGAGCTGCACGGACATGTCAGATAAAACTTCACAGTGCTGATTATTACCACTGACCTCGAGATGGGTATTTAGAGGATAGTTAGGCGAAATCAGAGAGCTGTGTGCAGGTTTTGAACGATAAAGGCAAGTTTAATAGTATAGCCTACTACTAGCTTAAATTCATCTATAGCCAATCTAAGAGCAGGTAAAATAGCAGGCTATTAGCCAGCTGTAAACATATTTTATAAGATAAAATGTGAGAGAGAAGAGCAGCGGGCTACAGATCTGTAGCCAGCTGCAGCACGAACTCCAAGACGCAATGTGTGTATAACTGGTGTGACCATATATTAATAGTATAGTAAGCAACTATTGTATGAATTGGCTATTAGATTGGCTATATATCAATTGAAGCTAGTAGTGGGCTGTACTATTAAACTTGCTCTAATAGCCAATTCATACAATAGTTGTTTACTATACTATTAATATATGGTTCCACCTGCCATATACACATTGTGTCTTGGAGTCCGCGCTGCAGCTGGCTACAGATCCGTAGCCCGCTATTCTTTTCTCTCATCTATTATCTCATTAAAATATGTTTACAGCCGACTAATAGTCTAATATTGTACCTGCTCTATACCTGCTCTAGGGCGGTGAGCCGGTCAGACCGTGAGAGCAAGACGCGGCAGAGCCAGCCTGCAGAATCATACAATGGATGCCGTGGGGTGGACCGAGAAGCTCAAGGATTGTAGGATGGGGGTAATTGTCGTACATTTTGACCAGCTAAAGAAGTTGTAGTGCGGACATTGTTGCTAAAATAAATTTTATTAAAATTTGGCAATGTCAAAATTTTAGCAAGTTGACAGGGTTATGTATTTACCAAAGTTTAGCAATAAACTAAACGTAGACATGTTTTTAACAACTATGCTAAAAAATGATACGGTTGAAAATGGCATCAATCTAAATAGCCCCTACATTTTTAGAACCAACAGCGAGGTCGCAACCTGCAAAATATACGGCATATAATTATACCAAATTTGTTGTTAAAATCAATCTTATTAAAATTTAGTAGTTTGATATAGTTTAGCATTATTAAAGTTTTATAGCGTTGGATACGTTCGGTAGTTTGTAGCCCCATCAAATTCTGATAGTGTTTTTATGAGAGACAACTTACGAAAATGCCAAATTGTGGTAGAATGGCATTGGCATGAATTAATATGTTAGTTAGTTATTAGTCTACCAACTAGCGTCAAAATTTGGTAGCGTTAAAAACTGGTCCTAAAAAACTGAACATACCCTGTGAACCTTTCATACTATAAATTAAAAAATAATAATTTTTATATCAATTACAATGAGCTAGTACATCACAAAGCACATAATTTCAATATAATTATAGGGCCCGATCTGACCAAATTTGTAAACCAATCCCATTTCTTGGTAAGAACTAATTGACGCGTAAAGAAATTAATTCTAGACACGTGAAGAGGAAAACATAGAGTGAGATCTCTTACTTATTTTCCTTCAAAATTCCTCTAGAATGGTTCTGTTGATGCCTTTTCGGGTCACGCTGCTAACATGATCAGAATCTAGCTAAAGCCTTGCGTTGTTATGGAGTCGTCAACCAGCTCGACCTCAAGAAACTCCTGATCAATATGGATTTAGCAAATCAAATCGGATAGTGAAGCCTATTTAGATAAATTGAGATAAACACCCGTCTCGTGAGCGAAACATAAGGTTTTTAGTACAAACCTAAAAAAGGATTAGCACTCTCGCAGAAAGGAATGACAACTTTCAGTGCAAATCGATGAAGATTGATGAACTAGGCTAAAAACTACGCAAAAAGTAGACATGATATCGACAAAACGATTCAATTGACTAGTTGCGTTGATTGTAGAATTGTTGTTTCAATTAAACCAGCTATGTCCCTTATAAAGGGGTTTCTCTTGCCTCCACATGACTCTCTCCATGTCCTACTAGGCTTAAAAACCATTTAGGACTCAATAAACATCAAGCCCAAGCAAGGAAACCCAAGAAACAATAAATTTGACTTGGAGTTAGACTTCGTCGGTCCAACCGGCCTCTGTTGATGCGAAAAACACACATTGGCCAGGAAGATCTGCTTAACTCCTGTGCAGGTCCAAAATCTTGCTTTTAGGTTCGTGAGCATGCCAGTTGATTTGATCCTGCAATCAACAAGAATAAAAGACAAGAAACGAGGTTAAATCCATAAACGATAGCCGATCGGCTATGAGTCGATGACATATCGGCAATTGTCAAGCCGATGTTATTAGCATTAGATCAGCAACGATTAATAAAGCAATATAAAACTAAATCTACTCGATCGGCTGTAGATATCAATGATATATAATCTTTCTCTCAATATATATTTAAACTAAGTGATTGGGATAGATCGAACGCCATGTCGAGACAATATAAATCACTTAAGCCTAAAGATATATTAAGATCATGATTATATGAATGTTTATAGCATAGCCGATCAGATAGATCTAGCATGTATGGGCTAATACCCCGATACTACTCTATATTAAGATGTCAAGACAAGCAAAATATATCAAACAAAAAGCCTAATATATTTTAATGCAATAAAATCTTAATATAAAGGGCAGATTTAGCATAACAATCAAGCATAGAGGATAAAAATAGCTAAATCGGGTAAGATCGGCTAAAACTCCGATGCTATCTCTATTGATGATCATAAAACAGGCTAGATATCATAATTGTAGATAGAACTTAATAGATCGAACTCAACCGATGCAGTATTAAGCATAAAGATAACTGTAAGATCTAAACAAGATAATGAAAACCTCTAAGAGATGGTAGATACACGATATAATCTAAATTAATAACGCGATCTAACTCTATTGGCTACTTTCTAATAGTGAAAACCAGCCGACTACAGGTTATATAGCACAACTAATGAAGATTATAAAGTATATATGATAACTCGACGAATTACATAAACGAGATTAGAGTGACGTAAAGATGGAATCACTAATCCTGAGAACTCAAGCCGCCATGACAAGTTTACCTCTAGTTGAAGATCAAAACCGATGTAGCTCAACCCGAAAGCAAGAATTCATCGAAAATGAAAGTAAAAGGGTGATGATGCACCGAAAGTGTTATTGAACTGTGTGTTATTGTTTACATTTGGTTCGGGTCATATTTATACCCGAGATACATGATATGTCCTTGCTGGACACGACTCTTATCTCTAACAAACTCTAAGATACATATAAGTCTTTACGGCAGACTTTTGCCCAAACATATCTCTAAGGAATCTATTCAAAATATTCTAATTAATAGATACAATTGCCTAGCTGAGAGCTTATCCCTGTCGTGGCAATCCTTGTGAAGCACGTTGATCAATTCTAGAAGCAGTTTTACAACTGTCTCATCAGAATCAGCTGTATCGGCTGTCCTTTGTTCGATCCATCTCAGCCGATGCAGACCCCAGCCGATGCCTTCGCCACCGATGCATACTCTGTTCTTCATATCTAACTCTTTGCTGAATTCGCTTTGATTCCAATGCCAAATCTCGTTCATATCTTACCAAATTTGGTCGTTAACACATGCCCCCCAAGTCCGCTATATTGGTAATGTTGCGGATTTGCTCAATTTCCTTCTCCGAGTAAAACTAGGGTTTCCTACCCCGATTCTGTTTTGGCCGTTACCGCGCTTTCTTTTAAATAGTAACCACCGCTTTGCTCGTTTCACGGCGTCGTGTTCGTTTTAACCGCTCTAGCCGAAAACTTTCCCCAATCTCCTCCTCGAGATCTCCGGCGATCTCCTCGAGCTTTCTGGCGATCTCGAAAGCGAATCCCTGCAGCGCCAACTTTCGTTGCCGACAATGTCGACCTCCGCTAGCCCTTCGAGCACACCAACCGCCGATTATGCTGAGGTAAGTACCATCGGGTAAATCCCTTTTTTTTTTTGTACAAGATCGGTTCTTCCTTTGCTCAATCTTCGATTTTCTTCTTCTATTGCATCTTTCTCATCAAGTTGCAGTTCCTAGCATAATCGATGAGTATCAGTATTTCCTAGGCCCAATCGGTAATTTAGACCCCAGAGAGTTTATCAATGGATCCCCTTTAGATTTGCCAACCCCAATTTAGGCCTCTGGAAAAATACTTTCAAATCATGGCCATCAGCCGAAAAGAGTTGGCCAACCTGGTATATGAGGGTATCAGCTAGAAAACTAATCCACTGGGAAGAAATCGGCATGTCCCAAGCTTTAGCGTTGACTGCAGCAGATATGGCTAAGGATGAACCCACGATGACAGCTGCAACTTATTTCTAGTCCACTGCTATGAATGCCTTTCTTTTCTCCCAAGGACCAATGACCCCAACTCTCTTGGATGTCACAATGATAACTAGCCTAGATATAACCTCATCGGCTAACCCAGTTAGTTTGAATACCAAACCCACCTTTGAGTTCAAAACTAGGAGCATAGGTGGTTGGTCAGGTTTTGTTTCAAAAAACATGGGTACTGGGCCAGTTTCTACAAGAGAACATGCAGCTTTCCTCATGATGTGGCTTGAGAAATTTCTGTTTTGTGGCCCAGGCTGTGGTCCTGCTGCCAACTGGTAACACATAGCAGAAAACCTGGTGGAGAAAAAGCAATTCCCTCTTGGAAAGTATCTCTTAGGCTATTTGTACCAGACTCTGAATACTGCAATAACCAAAATAGCCTCTGGACTATCAATCGGCATAGGAGGCCCTTGGTGGCTCCTTCAGATCTGGCTGAACTTGCACACCAGAAAAGTTGTTAATCAGCCACCCCTATCAGATGCAAAATTTCCAAGATTCGAGCCAATCATTGGTTATGATGGAGAAGAAATCACCACATGCCGATGCATGTCTTTTGGAGAAGCAGCATCCACCAATACCGCATCCAAGCTATCGGCTGAACCTTTCATAGAATGGTTCAATAATTTCTATGATGATTTCCCAAGGAACACCCGAATCTGGTTTGCATATGAGGGATTTGGTACTTTTGAATTGCCAGGCGATTTTCGGTTTGATGAGATTAATTCCGAAAAATATGACAAGTCCAGAGAAGTGTTTTCAACCGCCATCAGCCCTTGTATACTCCCTGTCGGCATCCATCAAGGCAAAAACATCCAGATATCTTATGGGTTTTATCATCCAACAAGTGCTGCAAGGCAACTAGGGATGGGCCAACTGCCGATCAGCCTATTCTTTGCTGACAAGATCCAAAGCAGGGGAGAAATCACATCAGCACTCATGATGGATCGGCTGCTAACATACTAGGACCACCTCTAGGCAGTATTGATAACATCAAGCTAAGGATGTTGTGAAGTGCTGCATTTGACTGATGGTGGATAGTGGAAGAAACATTTGTTTCACCAATTGGCTTCAACGTACTTGACAGATCTATTCCCTGAAGCTGTCCCTCAAGTAAGAATTCTACTCTTTGTCAATTCTGTCAATTGTAAGCCGATGCATCAATCTTAATTTTTAAATTTTTCCCTTCTATAGACAACAGAGTCTTCTCCCCCTCACCACAGTGAAAGTGGCGTGGAGATCCAATATGCTCCAGGACTCCTTCCCAGTGGTGGTGGTCTGACCCGTCCAATCATCAGCTATCATGCCCCCAGGACCTCAACGCTGCTGCATGGTCTGCCTCGTGTGCCGATAGCCCCTAATGTTGGCAAGAAGAAAAGAGCAAAATCGGCTGTTGCTCCATCGGCTGCAAAAAATAAACCCAAGAAACAAAAGACTGCTGCTAATGATCTGCCAACCATAGATCCAGACGTAGAAGAATTTCTGGAGGGTGAAGAATTGGTAGAAGATGTGGATGAATCGGCTGAACATGTCAGTGAAGCAAGGGAGCAAACACCTCCAGCCGATCCTCTTGTTCCTCAAAAACTCCATCACCTATAGTACGTCCTACGTACAAACCGAGGGTATGTGTTTGTTTTTGGTCTATGGCCTAAGTTTATTTTTCATTTATACCAATTCTTAACTTTGATTCCTTGCAGAAAAAGTTTGCTTCCAAGAAGCCACAGGCGCCGATTCCATCGGTTAAGTCTCTAAGTCCCATCAAATTTCTTTTTAGTTTTTAAATAACCGATACTAATCCATACTTATGTTTTCAGCCCCCTCGTCCCCCAACTCTAATTTCTGAATCTAGTGAGCACACTCCATCGGCTGCAGGCAGCCATCATATAGACGAAGGGGAAGAAGTAGCACCAGCTCCAGCTATCCCTGTAAGTGCCTATCTTAAATCTGCAAATCATATCGGCTGCCATATCACCTCTTACTAATTTATAATCTCAATATGTCCCTTTTTCAGGTTTTGGCCAATATGTTTTCTTTCGACATCAGGCAGTTCATGGATGAAGAAGAAGATACCACAAGCAAGGCCTTGGAGCCCCTAGCCGATGACACTAAGTCTACTTTGCTAGATATTTCAAAATGGCTTGAGGGTTCTCTAGAAACTCTGGTTACTAGTTGTGGATCTATCCAAGATAGATTTCATGAGATCCATGACAAGATTCCAGATGAGTTAGCCGATGCAATCACTCTGGTAGCATACCTCGAGCAACATCGGCTCAAGCTTGAGAAGGCCAAGCAAAGAATTGGCGATCGTCGTGAGAGACAAGACCTTGAAGCAACTGTCCAAGCTAACAGGGCCTCAATCAATGAAGAAAAAGCCAAACATGATGAACTGGAAGCTGGTCCGGACTCCACTCAAGCCAATATCAATCGGCTGAATGCCTGAAGGATAGAACTTCTAGCCGAGCTGGAACAATGTAGTGCACAGATTGCCATCGAGGTACAAAAGCTTGCCGATTTGCCCAAAGCCATCGAAGACCAACGATCAAAGCTAAAAGTATCCGTCAAGCACTTAGCTGAATTGACGAAATCCTTGAAGGTGATTCCTGGCTCTGATGCAACCGACGCCCAAATCATAGATGAAGCAGATCAAATCAGGCAGAGAGCTATATCGGCCATCCAAAAATATGTGTCCGGATGAGCTAAAGTTGTAACTTTAACTTACAACTCGCAAACTTTTGGGATGTAATATATATATAACTTTTAACTATCTGCTTGTGAAGCTTACTTTTGAATTTTGCTTTTGAAATCAAGACTTTTCATATATATATATATATTTGCCGCCCTAATTTTGCAATGCTGAGTACATTGACAAAATTATAACGTGGACTAAGGGCGATATACCAAATGTCAGCCATCATAATAAAAATACTAAGAGCGATATAACTCATATCGGCCATCTGAAGGCAATGTCAATACATCATCTAACCTGTATCGGCAACGCTGTGCCGATCATGAATTGATCCAAACACTTGGGTAATATTTCTTCAAGTATTTTCCATTAAGTGCTCGTCCGAAAACTTCACCATCAAGTCCTTGCAACATATAAGCCCCTTTGGATACAACCTTGTATATTTAAAATGGTCCTTCCCAATTTGGTGACCACTTGCCGAATTTATTATCTCGAGTTCCTATCGGCAAGATCAATTTCCAAACTAGCTCTCCTTTCAGAAAAGGACTTGGGCACTACCTTTTTGTTATAATGACGAGCAACATGTTCCTTATCCCTAGTCACTTTCTCCAAAGCACGCAATCTGGATTGAACCAAATCTTCTGTTTCATCTACCATAAGATTGTAATACTCATCGGCTGTTAATTTATCTTGTAAATCTATTTTCCTTGAGCCGATTGTAGTTTTCCATGGCAGAACTGCCTCAGGCCCATAAACAAGCTTGTAAGGAGGAACTTGAATTGATCCATGACAGGCCATCCGATAAGACCATAATGCTTCGTCCAATCTTGTATGCCATTGCCGAGGAAAATCAGAAATCTTTCTCTTGATCAATTTAATTAAGCTCTTGTTAGATGCCTCGGCTTGCCCATTAGCTTGCGCGTAATATGGTGAAGAATTCAACAATTTGATACCCATGCTATAGGCAAACTGGACAAATTCATCAGATACAAAAATTGATCCCTGATCGGTTGTGATAGTCTGAGGAATCCCAAATCGATAGATGATATATTCCTTTACGAACTGTATTGCATCCCCAGAATCAACTTTTTCAATGGAACTGCCTCCACCCACTTGGTAAAATAATCGGTTTCCACTAATATAAACATATGTCCCTTGCTTGAAGGTGGATTAATCTGGCCGATCATATCAATTCCCCATCCTCTGAATGGCCATGGCTTGATGATAGGATTCATAGCCGATGCTGGTGCTCTCTGAATTGCTCCAAATTTCTGACAATCTTGACATACTTTGCAGTATCGGAAGCAATCCTTTAACATTGTCGGCAAAAAATACCCTGTGCGCCGAAGCAACCACTTTATCTTGTGAGCCGATTGATGAATACCTCAAATACCTTCATGTACTTCACCCATCACAACCTTAGCTTGATCGGCACTCAAACACTTAAGCAATACACCATCAATCGTACGATAATATAGCTCATCATCCAATAAGGTATATCTTAAAGCCTTATAGCGCAATTTTCGTGAAGCCGATTGAGACGGATTTTGTAAATACTGATAAACATCATACCTCCAATCATCAGCTGCAATTGTAGCGACCTCTACTTCAATATCCTTCCTCATCGGCTTATATCCTGATGTCCCTTGAGCCAAATCGTTAGCCTCAACGTTCTGCTCCCGAGAGACATGTTTCAAAATCACCAACCAAAAATTATTCATCAATTCCTGGCACTTTTCGTTGTAGATCATCAACGCATCATTCTTGCATCCATATTCTCCTGCCAGCTGACTGATAACCAACAAAGAATCCCCCATGATCTCCACAGCATCGGCTTCAACCTCCTTGAGCAACTGCAACCCCTTGAGAACCGCTTCATACTCAGCCTGATTGCTAGTTGCATAGGTTTTGATAGTATAAGCAAATTCAAAACTTGCCCCCCGAGGTGAAATTATGACCAAGCTGATACCACAACCATGAGTGCAAACCGACCCATCAAAGAATAAGGTCCAAGGCACGATCTCAACCGAGCCAATTGAATCATCACGATGCTCCACAATAAAATCGGCTATAGCTTGCCCCTTGACTACCTTGGGTGATTCATAGCGAAGATCAAACTCCGTCAAAGCATATATCCACTTTCCAACTCTTCCTTTTAAAACCGGAGCCGATAACATGTATTTGATCACATCGGCTTTACATACTATGGTGCATTCGTTGGATAACAAATAATGCCTCAACTTTGTGCAAGAGAAATATAAACACAAGCACAACTTCTGCACCGGAGAATACCTTGTTTCTGCATCCAAGAGCCTGCGACTTCAATAGAAAATAGCTCTCTCCTTGTCTTCTAACTCCTGAATCAAAACTGAGCCGATTGACTTCTCATCGGCTGATAAATACAATTTGAAAGACACTCCCTTTTGTGGAGGAATTAAGACTGGAGGGGAATTTAAATATGCCTTAATATTGTCCAAGGCCTTTTGCTGCTCGGCCCCACAAGTGAATTCTTGATCGGCTTTCAATCTTATCAAAAGGTGTAAAAGGTTCCAATCTCCCAGATAAATTAGAAATAAACCTTCTAACAAAATTTACCTTGCCGATCAACGACTGTAGCTGTGTCTTGTCCTCCGGAGGTTGAATCTTCTTGGTTCCATTAGTGCTCCTCTGAGTTACCTCAATCCCCCTCTCATGAACAAGAAAACCCAAGAATTGCCCAGCCGATACACCAAAAGCACAATTCGTGGGATTCATCTTCAAGCCATATTTTTTGTTTCTCTCAAAAATTTTTCTCAAATCGGCTATGTGGTCCTCCACTTCTTTTGATTTAACAACCACATCATCAATATAGACTTCAACCAACAAGCCGATCAGATCATGGAATATATAATTCATGGCCCTCTGATATATAACTCCTGCGCTTTTCAAGCCGAAAGTCATCACAACCCACTCATTCAAGCCGATCGCACCGGGGCACCTGAAAGCAGTCTTATGAATATCTTCTTCTACCATAAAAATCTGATTGTAACCAGCATTGCCATCCATAAAACTTATAATACTGTGCTCAGAAGCAGCATCAACCAATTGATCAGCAATCGGCATTGGGTATTCATCCTTAGTGGTAGCTTTGTTTAAGTCTCGAAAGTCAATGCACACCCTGAGCTTGCCGTTTTTCTTGATGACTGGAACTATGTTGGAAACCCACTCAGCATATCGGCATGGTTGAATAAAACCAACATCGTATAGTCGAGTAATTTCAGCCTTGATAGCGTCATACATATCGGCTTTACATCTCCTTGGAGGTTGTTGAAGTGGTTTATATCCTAGCTTAATAGGAAGCCATGGTTCAACAATCGATCGGCTGAGTCCTGGCATCTCATAATATTCCCAAGCAAAGCAATCTCCATATTTTTTCAATAGCTCTATTAACTTGGTTCTAAATTCTGCAGATAGATTCTTACTGATAAATGTTGGCCTTGGCCTATCCCTTGGACCTATGTCAACTTCTTCCAGATCATCGGCCGACATGAAATCTTGTCCTAACTTGCCATCAAGATCATCTACTGTGTCCTTGGTGTAGAAATTTGAACCCTCCACTACGCCCTCAACGTAATAATTTGGGCTCTCCATCTTCAATTGGTTGTATATCACAATCGTACACTTTTAGAAAATCTCCTTCCCAAACTACCAGAAAGGCAATCAATTCCATCCATCTCCCAAAGAGCTAAATCAGCACTAGCAACATTAACTGCCCTGTCGGCTGGCACGATTTCAATCTTGTCACTTTGCCATTGAATCAAACATTGGTGCATAGTTGAAGAAATACAACAATTCGCATGAATCCAATCCCTTCCAAGCAACAGGCTATAGGAACCCTTCCTATCGATGACAAAGAACGTGATAGGAATAGTTTTGCTGCCGATTATCAATTCCACATTCAAAACTCCTTTGGTTTCCGATGGATTGCCACCGAAATCTTTAAGCACCATATTGGTCCTGATGAGATCATCTGCATTCTTGCCCAGCTTTCTGAACGTAGTATATGACATCTAATTCACAGCAGCCCCACCATCAACCATCATCTTGGACATCGGCTTCCCATTGACAAACTCATTAACGTACAATGGCTTGAGATGTCGATTTTCTGTCCCCTCTGGTTTCTCAAAGATTGCTTGTTCTGGTGAAAAAATCAACCTAGTAGATGCTTCCTGTACATCATCAACATTGGCTTGTTTGACTTCAAATTCTGCAGGCAGCATAAAAACCATGTTTACCGATGAAGATGCAACAGCTTTGCCCTTGAGCAACCTCTTCGCCTTGTCGGCTTCAACCTCATCGGCTGTTGTAACTTTGCTCTTAACACGCCACTCTTACCTTGTTTTCTTCAGCCAATGGTTGATCTCTTGTTGTACCTCCTAAAAACGTTCCCTGTTCCTCATCCTCTGGACCCTTCTCTTCTGATTCTTAGTAAAAATGCCAGAAGGACACCATTGTGACTTCCTGCCTTCATCTTCCTCCTGATGACGATCTTGGTGCACTGGGCCCAACCTCTGATGAACAGGCAATCTCTTCTAACCTAGCCAATTTCCTCTATTGTAGGATCGGCTTGAACTCCCTGCATTGTCACTGCATCCAGGGCAATCTTCAATCGATGGCAGTCTGATCCCTTCGTTCTAGCAAAACCGGAAAAACTCACAATCTCAATGCGGATCGAAACCTCCATCATTTTCTTCAAAATACTTTTCCTGCTTGTTGTCATGCCTTCTTTGATACTTGTTAATAATCCTGGCTGAATTCAGCTGTGAACTCCGATGTTTTCCCTCATCGGCTGTCCTTCCTTATGTATGCACCATGTTAATAGGAAAAGGATGGCCATCAACCTTCATCGGCTTCTTTGAGTCATCAAATTTTATTTTTCCTCCCTCAATAGCCAATTGGATCTGCTGCCTGAAAGCTTTGCAATCATTAGTAGCATGAGACCCGAAGTTATGCCATTTACAATATTTCCTTTTCCCTAGCTCCTCAGCCGATGGAATTACATGACCGACAGGAAGTTGAATTTGTTTCTCCCGAAGCAGCAAATCAAAAATCTTGTCAGCTTTGGTGATGTCAAAATCATATGTTTCCTCTTTTCCATAATTCTTCACCCACTGACATGTGACAACCTTTTTGCTCCTTGCTGACTCGGCTGCTGCTACTTCAGAATCATCTTCATCCTCAGAGTCATACATATAAGGATACACATGATTGACCTTCCTGAAACTCTTCTTTACCTCTGCAAACCTTTGCTCATGCAGGGTTACCTTCTGTGCAAGGTGAGACAAGCTTTTGAAATCTTGAGATGAAAACTTCTCCTTTATTGGAGCTATCAAACCCTGAAAAGTAAGATCGGCCAACTGAGAATCGGTTAAGGCCAAGTTGTAGCACCTATTCCTCATATCTTTGAACCTCTGAATATAATCTTGTACAATTTCATCATGCCTCTGTCTAACTGCTGCTAAATCAGATAGCTTCATCTCATGATTACCACTGTAGAAATAACTATGAAACTGTTTCTCCAGATCGGCCCAACTATGAATAGAGTTGTAAGGCAGTGAAGAAAACCACGTGAATGCTAATCCAGACAAGGACAAAGGAAACAATCTAACCCTCAATGCATCAACAGCCGACGCCTCACCACATTAAGCCAAAAATCGGCTGAGTTGCTCATAAGTTGACACATTGTCTTGTCCTGAGAACTTTGAAAAATTTGGGACCTTGTATCGGCCAGGCAGTGGAACTCTCTCAAAGCACTCAGGGTAGGGTGCCAATACAAGTGTCCAGTATCCTTCGGCTTAAACCCTAATTTCTCCTTCATCATATCTACAATCATGTCGACCCAGGGCTTCTGCTGAGGCACTCCTTGCATCTACTGTTGGATTGGATCAAACTAATTGTACTGAGGTAGAAGCTGAGGTTGAGGTGATCCCCCTGGCTGATACTGAACCTGAGGTGATACTGAAAGTTCAAGTTACTGCCAAGATAGTTCTGAGGAGGCTGTTGCACATTATACACTTGCTGTTCGGGAATAAATTGAGCTCCAACAGGCTGACGTTGCTGATTAATAGGTGTTCTTTGCCAAACTGGTATCGGCTGAACCGTTTGTTACCCAATCGGCTGTACTACTTGCTGCCTGATCGGTGTTGGCTGAATCGGCTCAATAACCGGTTGAGGTGGCCCAAACATTGCTGCAATCTGTTCCTGAGTCAGCCGATTAATGTTTTGCCCAGCATGCCGAGGTTGTTCTCTGGTCAACAAATAAGGATTAACCATCTGCCTTTGTGCCGATGATGATGCACCTGGTCCTGGAGCTGAAGCCGATGCCGTCGGATGGCCTGGAGGTACATTAGAAGCATGCTGCTGGTTGCCGGTCACCAAATTCCTGTATGGTGTGAATATACCTTCTGGCAGAAAGACTGGTCCTTTATCTTGATGCTCAGCAATTGTGCCATCAACCACAGATTTGATCATGTTTGTCAAAGTGTTGACAAGAACCCCTGATTGGTTGATTAGTGCTTGATAAACAGCATAGTCAACCCGATCCTGGAAGTTATTGAACTCCAAGGTCTTTTGTTCCATAGTTTCATCTTCCTTAGGCCCTTCACCTTTGTCTCCTGCATCACCTCCATCACCTTTATCACCTTTGGCTCCTTTGGCTTTGCCATCCTTAGATGAGCTTGTTTCCGGCTCATCGGTAGAAACTACCTTCAGCTTGTACTTCTGAACAACTGCTCTTGAGCAGGTTTGGTTGAATGAATCTAGGTACTTGTTCTTCACATTGCTCATCACCTGCTCAAGTTCCTGCCTTTGTTCCGGTGTCAGCTTGTCTAGAGTGACTGGGATGATGTTCCCAGTGTCAACCTCAGACGGTTGACTGGGTGCTTGCTTGGTTGACGGGGGTTCGGAGCCTTGCTTGCCGTCCGACATGATGAAAAAACCGTTCAACGTGTGTCCCACCGAGCGTGCCAAAAGCGTATTGAGGCGAAAAACATACACTGGCCTGGAAGATCTGCTTAACTCCTGTGCAAGTCCAAAATCTTGCTTTTAGGTTCGTGAGTGTGCCAGTTGATTTGATCCTGCAATCAACAAGAATAAAAGACAAGAAATGAGGTTAAATCCATAAACGATAGCCGATCGGCTGTAGATATCAACGATATATAATCTTTCTCTCAATATATATTTAAACTAAGTGATTGGGTTAGATCGAACGCCATGTCGAGACAGTATAAATCACTTAAGCCTAAAGATACATTAAGATTGTGATTATATGAACGTTTATAGCATAGCCGATTAGATAGATCTAGCATATATCGGCTAATACCTCGATACTACGCTATATTAAGATGTCAAGACAAGCAAAATATATCAAACAGAAAGCCTAATATATTTTAATGCAATAAAATCGTAATATAAAGGGAAGATTTAGCATAACAATCAAGCATAGAGGATAAAAATAGCTAAATCAGGTAAGATCGGCTGAAACTTCGATGCTATCTCTATTGATGATCATGAAACAGGCTAGATATCATAATTATAGATAGAACTTAATAGATCGAACTTAACCGATGCAGCATTAAGCATAAAGATGACTGTAAGATCTAAACAAGATAATGAAAACCTCTAAGAGATGGTAGATACACGATATAATCTAAATTAATAACGAGATCTAACTCTATCGGCTAATTTCTAACAGTAAAAACCAGCCGTCTACAAGTTATATAGCGCAACTAATGAAGATTATAAAGTATATATGATAACTCGACGAATTACATAAGCGAGATTAGAGTGTCATAAGGATAGAAGCACTAATCCCGAGAACACAAGCCGCCATGACAAGTTTACCTCTAGTTGAAGATCGAAACGGATGCAGCTCAACTCGATAGCAAGAATTCGTCGAAAACGAAAGTAAAAGGGTGGCGATGCGCCGAAAGTGTTATTGAACTGTGTGTTATTGTTTACATTCGGTTCGGGTCATATTTATACCCGAGATACATGATATGTCCTTGCCGGACACGACTCTTATTTCTAAGAAACTCTAAGATATACATAAGTCTTTACGACAGACTTTTGCCCAAACATATCTCTAAGGAAACTATTCCAAATATCCTAATTAATAGATACAATTGCCTATCTGAGAGCTTATCCCCATCGTGAAAATCCTTATGAAGCATGTTGATCGATTCTAGAAGCAGTTATACAACTGTGTCATCAGAATTGGCTGTATCGACTGTCCTTTGTCTGATTCATTTCAGCCGATGCCTTCGCAGTCGATGCATACTCTGTTCTTCAAATCTAACTCTTTGTCGAATCCGCTTTGATTCCAATGCCGAATCTGGTTCATATCTTACCAAACTTGGTCGTTAACAGCCTCGTATCGTTAGTCGTACCAGCCCTAAGCCACTGGTTAGACCGGCCCCATGTAGTAGGCGTGGCGAAAGTGCCTCTAGCCCTCTAAATGGGTTTTGGATGATTAATGACAAAACAGTTAAAGGACTAATGAGTTGATGAAGTTTAGTGCAGATAATTAGTCCGAAGATGATTAAGTGTGAATGGAGACCTCCTACGAAAGAAATGCAAAATTGCGCGAGGACTAGAAGCTTTATTTAACTTGATTTTATATTTTGCTTTTGAGTTTATGAAAACCGTAGTATCAAGGGGTACCAAATTGGTTGCCTTCGTCGACCTAAGTGCTAAAATTCCACATCTATAGAAGACAGGCACATTTGCACAACACTTACATGGGCTCTAGTGTGAGCAACAAGGCCTGCCCAGGATTTCCTAGCATTTTGGCCAGAACTTCCGAGTGACTAATTTTCTGCCATCGTCTAACTGTTGACCTGAAGATCTTGGCAATCATGCATGGAACTTGTGGGCACCTTTCCACTTCAAATATGAATATTCTACACCCAAGCTAATTTGGCAATTCCACTTTTGTTTTTCTGAGTTCCAGCTTCTTCTATGATTTACTTACCTCCTTCACCTTGTTCTTGAGCTTGTATGGTGATTGAAGAGTAAATCTTGGGGGTTGCTTATGAGATGGCTAGGACTTGAGCACTTGGGGATCGTCGTTGGGCTGCTGCCGGCTGCTTACCACTCTTGGAGGGCGACCTCCTAGACGGTTAGGTGTCGCCCGCAAGCATCCTTATGTTGTGGATTGTCCCAGGATGGTTTGTGGGGGTGGATCTCACCTCCGAAAGAAAAAGAGGTAACTTTGAGTGGATTCAAGCTGGTGGCTAGGAGGTTGCCTTTATAGAGCAAGCTTCACCTCTAGTGTGATCTCGGTGTCCAAATTGGGTTTTTCTATGGTCACTTGGAACTAAGAGAAACCTTGGGGTCTAGGCTTGAAGACCGAAGGCTTCTTCTTGGGTACTTGCTTGGTTAGGCAAGGGGTTAAACGAGATCCAGCTCACATGAGCTCTTCAACTAGAGTAGGATCCTAGTGATTTGAACTTCGAGAAAAAAAATCCTTGTCTCCCCTTGTTTGTTCACTTGTGCTTGTTTTTATGTATTTTGCTGTTGCTTGGTACCTACTATATTGTATTGAGTTTTGACCATTGTGTGAATCAATTTACTCATTGTGAGGTGATTGGAAGTGCAACTCAGAGCTGCCCGAAAGTTCACGGGAAGATGTTAGGAAGTTCCAGGACTTTTGCCAAGAAGTTCTGGCCTCTGGTTTTACCCGTTGGAATTTAGTGCAAATTTTAGGAACACCTGTTCGCCCCCTCTATGTGACATATGCAGGCTTTCATGTGGGTTCTTTCTAAATCTAGTCATATTTTCCCCTTTTTTGCCTTAAGTGCCAAATTTAGGTGTTAACAGGTTCATTTCATAGGAATTTCAAAGGAATGGGTAGGAAACAATCTTTTTTTCAAAAATGGATCCGTATAAATATTTCGCATAGGATAAAATCCTCTATAATTCCTTTGTTCAAATGGGGTCTACATGTATGCAACAGTTAAACGTACGAGAGGATTTTAAGAATATGCTTTGCAAATCGAAGGAATTAATGATACATAATATATCCATAATAAAACAATTGCATATTTGCCATTTGCATACGTTCCAATTGTTAATATGCTAATATGTCAAGAATTGCCATGACGCCATTATGTTAATTGGATTTTAGTTCATAATTAATTTAATGTGCCACCGATAGTAGGGTTTCCTTAACATAGTAGTTTTGATTTGAGAGAAAATTAGATAAGTCATACATATTGAAAATGGCAAAAGGTTGATGGCAACGAAATTGATGGCCAATACAACATTTCCTTCGTGTGATGGTCCAACAGAAACTTTGATGCATTTGTTCTTCACATGTCCCTTCAATAAAACATGTTCGGAACGTCTTGGAAATAGGTGGAATACTAATTTGGAAATCTGTCAGATGCTAGTGTTGGCAGGCTTCAATTTAGAAGGAAAGGTTTTCTTGAGATCCTTTTTTTTTTGCATGTTGGCACATTTGGAAGTTGAGAAATGGAAAAATTCCTAGGTTGATGTAATAGCTTCAAACACTTAATAATATTTTGCATGATAACTTTGATGACAGTTAAGTTCTTGTAATATATTCATCGTATTGGCTCTAAGCCATCCTTTCGCTTTGCTTTATTTATTCTAAGGGCGATAATTTATATTGGTCCTCTCAAGGCCATGTCTTAAACATCGGCTATCCTTTAATTGATTCATGAGTTGATCCAAATGCTAGGATACTATTTCTTCAAACATTTTTATTGAGTGCTTTTCCAAATACTTCTCCTTCAAGGCTTTCTAGCATATATGCATTGCGTGGTACACAACGATGTATCTGATAAGGCCCCTCGCAATTAAGTGACCATTTTCCAAACTTACGGTCTCTTGATCCTATCCGAAAAATCAGTTTCCAAACCAAATCTCTTTCTTCAAAAGATATAGGCACTATCTTTTTATTATAATTCCTTGATACTCTCTCTTTATTTTCTATAATATTCTCAAGCATGTGTAGCAGATCCCGAGCAAAGTCTTCTATTCATCAGTCATAAAATTATAATACTCATTGGCTATGAATTGATCTTGCAAAGAAATCCTTCTTGAGCCGGTGTTAGTCAACCTTAGCAAAAAGGCTTGATGTCCATATACTAATTGATAAGTCAGCACCTGAGTAGACCCATGACACACCATCTGATAAGCCCATAATGAACCATCAACTAATATACAATGGTTTTAAATGATGATGCTCTGATTCTTCTAGTTTATCGAACACAGCCTGTTGCGGTGGCAAAATCAACTATGCCAAAGATTCTTCAAGCTCTTCGTCATCAGACAATGATGCTTTGTCTTCCGCAGGTCAAACAAAAACCATATTTACTGTTGCCGATGAACTTACCTCATCAGCATTAGCCTTAAAACAACATTTTTTTCTCATTTTTGATCATCTTCTTCTTCAAAATAATCTTCATGAAATGGCCCAAGACGTTCATGTACTAGTACTCATTTCATCGACCAATTTTGATCACAGTCACGAAAATACTGTCGATAAGAATATTCGTACTCATAATATTTTGATTTCTTGCAACTGCACACAGTGCAATCTTCAACTAACGACAATCTCATCCACTGATTCCAACAGAAATGGAAAAACTCACAATCCCAATGTGGATTATACCAAGACTCTTCTTCATCATAAGATCACTGTATTTTCTTTTCCAGTTGTCCCTGGTATTTCACAATCATGTCTAATGAACATGATTTTAACTCATGATGAGCCTGATAATTTGTCCTTTCGACTTGATTATGTGATTGTCCCATATAAACCATGTTCAATGCGAATGGATGTCCATCGATCTTCATCGGCTTCTTCCTATCATCAATGATCCTCCCTTGATTTATAGTCGATAGAATCTATTGCCGAAAAATTTTGCATTCATTTGTATGATAAGACCGGTAATTACGCCACTTGCGATACTTCCTCTTCTTTATTTCATCAACTGGTGGAATAATATGATCCGGAGGCAGCTGAATCTATTTTTCTTGCAGGAATAAATCAAATTCACTGTGGGCTTCTTTTATATATAGAAATCATACCTTTCCTCTTTCTTAGCATCTTTAATCCGAGGAAAAGCAATCACCTTCTTATTTATTGACCACTCTGCTGAGCTGATTCGGATCTCCTTCATGGTCTGAATCCGATGGGTAATCATTAACAGGAGCAATTCTCTTGGAAAATTTCTCCTTATTTCTTTAAACCGTTGCTCATGAGTTGATATTTTTTGAACCAACTGAGATAAACTTTCAAAATCTTGAGATGAAAACCTCTCTTTAATCAGCCCTAACAAACCTTGAAAAGCCAATTGAGCTAATTGTGCATCACTTAGACTCAAGCAGTAACATCGGCTCCTAACATTACGAAATCTATGAATATAATTAGGAATAAATTCATCCGACCGCTGTCTGACAGATGTTTAGTTCATAAGCCTCATCTCTTGAATACCAACAAAGAAATACATGTGGAAATTTGCTTCTCTAAATTGGCCCAACCTCTAATAGAATTTGGTAGCAAAGATGAAAACCAAGTAAAGACCGATTCAACTAGCGACAGAGGAAAAAACCTAACTTTCAAAGCTTCTTCATCTTCAGCCTATGCTTCCCCACATTGAGCTAAAAATTGGTTGACATGCTCAACTATTGAAATATTATCTTACTTTGAAAACTTGGAAAAATCTAGAACTCTATATCATTGAGGCAATGGAACCCTATCAAACCATTCAAGGTATGGACGTCCACACATATAAGTCCGCTCCTTAGGTTTGAGTCCAAATTGCTACCTCATGATTTCAAACAATTTTATTGGCCCACTCCTCATTTCTTGCATTATCTACATTATATTGATGTGGGACTGTCCCATGTGCATACTGATTGCTCTGATACTAATATTGGTGCCCATTACCAGGTCGATATTGATGAGATCCTTTCGGCCAATACTGATGTGGATCCTCATGTTTAATACTAATGGAGTTCTTCTTGTCAATACTGCTATGGATGCCCCCCATAGTAAGAAACATTGTGAGATCCCAGAGGAATTTCATTAAACTGTCCTTTTTCCTGGAGAAAACACACTAGGAATTTCACCTTTCGCCAAACTGTATGTTCCTTGATGAACTTATGTTTTGACTGGCTTCAATAGTGCTGTCCCTACTGGAAAATATATACGCCCTCACGAAAGTTCCTAGTGAATTGATCCATCAATTGCTTTCTTGATCAACCCATGTAGTGTATTCACCAAAACCCCAGATTGATGATCGAAGCATGATGAACGGCCTCATTGACCGTCTCTTGGAAAGTTCTATTGTGAGGACTTGGAATAATTCCTGAACTAATTCCTGAACCTTGGAAGCTAAGTGTTCCGTATTGGTCCTTGCTGAGTCATGTTAAAAGATTCCAAGCACACTTTCTTAAAATCATGAATTAGTTCATCTTGATTGACTTCCTAAGACATGTTGATGAAGAAAATGTCCCACCAGGAGGGCAAAAAGCATATTGATGCAAAGTACGTCATAACATACGAAGGCTTGAGAGATCTTCATAGCTCTAGTGCATGTCCTAAAATCGGGTTCATAGGGTGCTAGTTAGTTTGATATTGCAACTATCAAGATAGAAAAATTAAATCACAAGGTCGATCAGCCAAAGGGCCGATACAAAACCGTAGGCCTAACCGATGACGATGGAATTTCGGATCAACAGCTATATAACCGATATAATTTAGATATTGTTGATGTGAAAACACGGCGGCCTGGGAGATCTGCTTTAACTCCAGTGTAGGTCCAAGGCTAGCCTCGAGTGTGTCAAGAGCGTGCCAGCTGATTTGATCTTGCAATCAGCAGGAAAGAATAAAAGTAGAATCAGTCGACCGATAGCCGATCGGCTGATAGGCTGATAGCGTATCGTTGATGGTCTCAGCCGATATAGTTAGACC
Organism: Oryza glaberrima; assembly: GCF_000147395.1. Lineage (NCBI taxonomy): Eukaryota > Viridiplantae > Streptophyta > Magnoliopsida > Poales > Poaceae > Oryza > Oryza glaberrima. Next base: position 14,988,429 of record NC_068327.1, on the reverse strand, counting down.
AAATTGGCTATGGATTGGATATATCAAAGAATAATAAACCCTAAACACGCCCAATCGGTTGTAATACTATCTATAGAGTTTAACATATTGATTTAAGACAGTACTAGGAAAATAGCCAATGTGACAGTATTTAGAGCAAGAGAGATAACGTACCAGCTAATACTCTAGTACAAACTTATCTAGGCAGATTGATCCATATAAACATGTAAAATAGAAATCAAGAATGAAGGTATATGAGTCTAGTCGATACTGACTAAATCTTGATATGCTTATCTAAAATGATCTACATGAAATAGGGGGTGAAACATGCATATTAGGTAAGATTGGCTAAAACCCCGATACTATCCTTATTATGCCTAATTGCAGGCTAGATTGCATGATTCTAAGAACGACTAGGCATGATGCATCTCAAAGTATGAAAAGACGAAACATGCAGTCTGGACAATCAAGCAATTAGACACTTTTTAGGACGGTAGATGCCTTAGCTAATCTAATCTAGCAAGACCATTTAGCCAAAACCAGCATAAACCCTAAAGCGAGCAGCAGCCAATAGAGCTAAATTGAGAAGCTAAGAATATGTTAACTAAGATATATGATAATAATGACTCGCGATATCGAGCCTAACACGTCTAAAGCGACATGTTAGCCCTGGTAGCATGTGCCATAGAGACGGGTTACCTCTTGTGAAGAACTCGCCGGAAAACGAGAAAAGTAAAAAGGGTGGTGATGCGCTGAAGTTGTATTGGAGTTGCTCCCCTTTTACAATGCTATGGGGTTCATATTTATACTCCGAGTACGAACTTAGTCCATTATGGACAAGACTCAAACCTTCCTAAAGTTAAGAAACAAGCAAGACCATATACGACGGTCTATTGCCGAATCTCTAACAAACTGATTCAATATCCTAATTAATAGATACAATTGCCTTAATCGAGCTCTATCTCTTATTGGCAATGATGGTAATCCCAATCTAGGCCCATACCGAGCCCAAGTTATGTCATATCGGCTGTATCGGCCATCGGCTTCATCAACCTCGATCAACTCCATATTCTATTTTCAGCCGATACGTTATCCAGCCAATGCGCAGTCCGACTCCAAGTTCAGTTAGATTCAACACCAAATCTGCTTCGATCTTCTTCCTTCTTCTCTGAATCTGATGCCAAATTCTGTTGTTAACAAATATATGCTATAAAATGAATTAAGCTGTCATTGGCTAAAGCTAGATATAATATAATTGATAATAATCTTTCTTTATTAAAACAATCTGATAGATTAGACCTAACCGAGACAATATATGATTGAAGATATATAATAAAGACAAGAACTAGACAATTATATGATATCTTAAATATTAGTTGATGCCATGGATTAATTGATAGCAAGCAGATACCTTATCAGCTTAAACTCCGATCAAATAATGAACAAAACTTGTCAAATTGAGCAGATCTATCTAGCAAATCAAATTCTATTAGATCGAACCTAATCAAGACAATACGAGATTGATGATAAGTTTGATAAGTTAAAACGAGCCGATGGACTTTATGCAACGTGATTGATATATTGAATCTAACTAAGACAACAAGGCAATCTAAGAAAGAGTCGATATATCGGATAAGCAACGCATGTAAGAACTTAATTAAAATATCACCGGGAAAGTACTAATTATATTGATACAAGCGAGGATGATGGAACTTACTTTTTGCCGGAGATTGAAACCGATGCAGCCCGACTCGAAACTAAGAACTCGACAAAACTAGAACTAGGGTGGCAATGCGCCGAAAGTCGTATATTGAATTCTTGTTGTTTTACAAAGATCTTGGGCAAACGTATTTACACGCTCGGGTTAAAATGATTCCACTTCAGACACGAATTGATCAGCTCAGAACTATGTTTACAGAAAAGGAAACTAACAATTCTTCCTTAATAAGATAGAAAGAATAAAAACAACTATAAAACTGATGCTATCCGATACACTTTCCAACCGTAGCAGTTAGAATAACGGCGTTAATTTATCCTCTTGAATAGGCCTTGACTAATGGAAGTTACCAAATTCCGTCGTTAACTTAACATTGGCGAACGAGGAGCGTGACCAAAACATTGTCAACCGCTTACCGAGCTCTGCACCTCCGCCCTGACCCAAGCTCCGGCTGGGCTGCGCCGCCTTGATCTTGGCCGCATGATTTCTGCTCCCCTCCCGAGCTATGTACCCTCCATCATTCTTCCCGTCGTCCATTCTTGAGCTCGGCCATGTCACACCACGCTACGTGGAGGGCCCATTGAAGGCAAGTTTTTTTTTTAATTAGTGGTGTTTGAAACTGTGAATTGTATATGGTTGAATTCTATTTATTAATTATATTTATGTTTGTATTATTGTTACTAGCTAAATGCCCATGCTTTACTGCAGGTAGAATGAAAAATATCGTAATATGTCATAGCAAAAATATTTTTTAGCAAATATCTTAGTATTGCTTGTTTGCTCTTTCGATTATCTATTATTCACTTGTTTGAACCAAATGTTAGAGTATTCCATAATATTAGAAAATATCATGGGACAATTTGTAAAAATTGTAAAAGCAATAGGGGTGACAGATTCTTTTTCACTACCCCTAGAGACTTTTAAACAAGTATAGATGTTACACTAGATGTAACATAATGAATTAGGGGCTAGAAAATTAATGAGAAGTTGTAGGCAATTTTAGGCCCTCTGGAAATGAGGGATGGTACTCATTTAATTGATTTATATAGGGATTTTCATAAACGGGCTATTGTTCAATATGCTGGATAAGGTACTTGGATCATCGTTGACTCCCTTTAGAACTGGGGCCTATAGAATTATTAATTCCCATTATTTGTTTGCCATGTTTATATCAGAAATTAAATTACCCTTGGTGTAGACGTACATGGGCCACGGGACCCTAGGAGTAGGACTATTGGGCGCCAGGCGGTACACCCCCCCTGGCCATGACTAAGAAGAATGCAGTGGTCGATTGATGTGTAGATAACAATCATAAGGACTTAAGGAGTATTGGTATTGAACTAAAACAAGCTCATTATGACCTAATTTGGAATGATGAAGTTTTAGAGATTTTTATAGGAATTGAAATGATTCGCACGAAATTCATGTAAAGTTCCCGTATTCCGCTAAGACACATTAAAATTAATACTCCCTTCATCTACTTTTGGTAGTCATATTTTCAAATCTGAAAAATTTATTTTTGATAGAAATATTTTAATCTAACAACCTATCATCTTACCTATCATCTTAATGATTTTCTCGGATTTAATGCATGACTCTTCATTCTTTCACACAAGATTGGCTACATGGGCATCGAGAAATGTAAATATTAATGAATCGCTTGTTTACAAGGAATGACTAGTACTTCCTCCGCTTCACAATGTAAGTCATTCTAGCATTTCCCATATTCGTATTGATGTTAATGAATCTATACATATACAATATGTATGTGGAAAATGCTAAAATGACTTACATTGTGAAGCGGGGGAAGTAGCATGTTTAAATGGATGATAAGTAGAATTACTTAACCTTAGTCTGTGTGGCAAGATGAAATATAACTACCTTTGAGGGAGTAATAAACAACACTGCGTACCATTCAACATTGACAATCGAGGTGATTCACTCACAACTAAGCTAATTTTTCTTATGTGGACTATAGGTTAAATCACCCAAATTAACTTTTTAACTCATTATAATCAAAATGCCATCTTTATTTTGTCTTCATTCTAGATTTCAGTTAATGATCTTACTTGTGACATTTAGCTAGTGTTCTCCAATTTAGGGTCTAAATTGTTTGATCGTCAAGTCAGTTAAAAACGATCCTAAACCGTCTAGACAATGCAATTAATTAGATAATATATATCATAACGAGTGTAGACCATAAAACTGTCATTTGGATCATGGTTGGTGTAGGTAATGGACCGTTACGTTGCACTGTTAATGCAATATGAGCTGAAACTTTGTGGTACTCCCAAGGTCCAATGCCCATAAGGCTTAGAGTTTGGAATGGGTTTCAAACCTATTTCAAGCCCTTCTCTGCATTGTTACCACCACATTTCACCAGCCGCTGCTACGACGTATTCATGCCGCCTTTTCTCTGTTAGTTACCATCGTGACCTTGCTCCTCCTCAGTGGCGGAGTCAGGATAAAATTATAGTGGGGCTCCTCAGCCTTTTAGGCCTTATAACAATTTCCGATAAAGTCTATTTTAGCCTCCTTACAATAGATATATGGATTTAAATTTTAGGGAGGGCTTAATGGGGGCTCTAATGTTTTATTTGGGTGTAGGATGGTCTAAAGAACCCCCAGCCCCCACGCTGCCTCCGCCACTGCTCCTCCTGCCCTTTTGGTCCATGACTCTACTCTTGCGGTTGCGGTTGCAACCTGCCACTGTGCCACAAGTTAAATGAAATATGCTGTGTATTTATATGTGTGTCAAAAATATGATGATAGTATAGTGTACGTTATATTGTCTAGATCGTGCAGTCTAGAGTTGCATCTAGACTCTAGACTTGGTTTCCTGTCCATCTAGCTTGTAGGTGAACCTACATATAGCAGTATCCTCGTATGGATAACCTTCACATTTTCAACATATGATATGGTTGATTTTTTTCTAAAACTTTAATCATTTCACGGGTGGAGAGTTGCTTTTTAGTCCCAGTTCGTAACCCCCATGTAGTCCCGGTTTTCAAACCGGGACTAAAAATCGCTATCCTTAGTCCCGAGTGAAATAACCGGGACTAAAGATCGATCTTTAGTCCCGGTTGGTAACACGAACCGGTACTAAAGATCTATCTCTTTAGTCCCGGTTGGTGCTACCAACCGGGATTAAAGATCGATAAGGCAGTCCTAGTGCAGTTCCCATTTTCTTTTTATTTTTATTTTATTTTCTCCCGAATCAAGTTGGATGTATATACCCAAATCACACAACAAATCCCCAAATCTGACTACCATGCATATACCCAAATCCCCAAATCAATGTAACATCCCAAATACAAATCCAAAATCTTACAAAACATCACAAATATTAAACAAATTACACACAAATGAAATGCATCACAAATCGATTATACATCTCAGATCTATGCAATGAATCACAAATTGTAATAGAAGAAATTATACATCTCTCAAATCACAAATAAAAAAGGGGGGAGAACCGGCTGCATGCCACGGCCGCCGCGCGCTGCCCCGCTGGCTGCCGTCGACGCGCGCTGCCCCGCCGCCGGCCGCCTCGACGGTCGCGGCCCCGCCGCCCTCCGCCGCGCGGGTCGCGGCCCCGCCGCCCGCTGCCGCCCGCCGACGCCGGCCTCGGATGTGAGGAGGAGAGGGGAGGAGGAGAGGGGAGGAGGAGGAAGGGGAGGAGAGGAGATGAAGTAGCTAGATCTGATCTGAGAGATAGGAGAATATGAGGAGGAAGCTGGTCTGGGACTTAACCGATTAGATGTGGGAGAGAAATATGTACTCCCGGTTGGTTCTGGTTGGTAACACCAACCACTCCTGGTTGGTAACACCAATCGGGACTAAAGTGGTAATCTTTAGTCCCGGACTAAAGATCCTCGGCTCGGCCTCCTGACATGCCTCTGACAGGCCCCGAACCGGGACTAAAGATCATCTTTAGTTCCGGTTAGTATTACCAACCGGGACTAAAGATCAATTTTTTTATAACCGGGACTAAAAACAATCTTTAGTCCCGGTTCTTTTTGAATCCGGGACTATTGTGGAATTTGCCAGACCGACCAAAGATGGTTTCTCCACCAGTGTTTATTATTTACATAGTAAAGTAAGTAAAATGCCACCACTAGATCTGTTATTAAAAGAATATTTCATTACTTAATTAAGGAAAGTGACAAAAAACACCACTAGATTTGTTATAAAAGTATTTTAAGTAAATCTAATTTATTTATCTATTGAGTAAATTTCACAAAACTACATATACTTTGGCCAATTTATCGTAAAACTGCATATGTAAGGTCATGTATCACAAAAAACTACAAATTTAACAATTTAAGGCTAAGTATCGCAAAACCACATATTTTATTATAACATTATCACAAAACTTTAGATTTTTGGGTTGAAATCTTTAGCATTAATATTATGTTTGAATTATAATGTCCAAGCTTTATGATTAAATTGATATAAAACCTATAGTTTTGTGATAAGTTTGTTTCTAAATCTATAGTTTTGCAATAGTCCACCTTATGTTGGTACTTCTGTGATAAATTTAGTGTTAAATATGTAGTTTTGTGATACATCATATTAAATCTGGAATTTTGTAATATTTTGGTTAAAGTACATGTAATTTTATGAAATTTACTCTTATCTATTTAAATAAATATATGTAAAAATATATTAGTCAAATGGATTAAAAATGTCAACTGTGTTATTAAAACACGGACGCTGTACTTGTAGTAACTGCCACCAAACAAACTCCAGTCATCTTTGAATCGGATTTTCGGTGACGTGAATCAAGAGAACGTTAATTTTATCATGTGACCGAAGTAAAACTGTTTTTATAGAACCACTACTACTAAATTTGAGCGTACTGTTGAAATTTGTGTAGGTTGATTGGTTTCTTGTGATACAACCAACTCACCTGGGTTAAGAGTTCTAAATGTTCCCCTCTTCGACTAGAGAAAATTCCCTGTACATCTGAAAGTTTGTCCAATCCACTACAATTTACTCATTCACTTTCATACCCCTAAATTTCAGTTTGTATCTTTTCTATACCCCTTCCGTTAGTTAACCATTAGTGGACCGTTAAATTTCTATCATAAACTCCATTTTGCTCTTTGTATGAAGAAAATATAAATTTATGATGTATATTACTGGAGTGTATAAATTTATTGTAGGCGAATATTATATTTGTGAGTTTATTTTGTGAGATATTATTTAACAAAAGTAATTTTTATCTCGTGTAACAAAAATAAATTATCATAAATCATATCTTGCTTAACAATGTCATAAATTATATTTATGATAATTTATCTTAGATATGACATAAAAAATAAAATTTATTTATTAGTTATTAATTTTTTTATTTAGGACATAAATAGATTTATCCTATAAAAAATGTCGTACTATTATAACAAAATATGCTATATATAATTTTAATGGTAAAAAATTAATATTAAGTTATATCTAAAAATAAATTTTGTCATAGATAAAAACTAGTTTTATTTTGCCTTCAGAGGCGAAACTAAAATATTATTTTTGTTAAATAATATCTCACAAATAAACTCATAGATATAATAGTCCCATACAATAAACCTATACACTCCATCAATATACTCCATAAAATTATATTTTCTTGGTACCAATGGGCAAAATGGATTTATGACAGAAATTTAACGGCCCACTAATGATCAACTAACGGAATGGGTATAGAAGGGATCCAAATGGAAATATAGGGGTATGGAAGGGAATGAGCAAATCTCAAGGGCATAGAAGGGATTGGGTGAACTTTCAAGGATACATAGGGAATTTTCTCTTTCGACTAATTGTTCTTTCAGTGGTAAGCGATGCATCTATCGATAGCGAGATACCTGTGGTGATTTCATGAATCTTAACATATACCGGCAAAGTCTTTCAGATGTGTTTATTGGGGTAGAGTGTCTTGTAGGTTACACAACATTTCTTGAGAGAAGCATCGAGACCTACAAGATATATATCTCAAAAAAATAAGACAAAGGGAGACCAGGATACCAGCCTGCTTAGGGATCCGGACATACCTTCGCTCTCGTATGTCACACATTCTTCCTTTAGAAGAGTGTGAAGACATAAAAGATCTAAGGGGAGCCTGAATGACAGCCCGGTCCAGTATCTGGGATCCCTGTATCCTTGTAGGTTACACGACGTTCCTTGAGAGGAGCATCGAGACCTATAAGATATATATCTTAAAAGAATGAGGCAAAGGGGGACCAGGGTCCTAGCTTGCTCTGGGACCCTGGCATACCTTTGCCCTTGTATGTCACACATGCTTCCTTTAGAAGAGTGTGGAGACATACAAGACCTACATATTAAGATCTTAAACTAAGGGGGGCCTGAATCATGGCCCGGTCCGGGATCCGGGGCCCCCGTATACTTGTAGGTTAGATGGCGTTCCTTGAGAGGAGCGTCGAGACCTACAAGATTCATATCGTAAAAGAATGATGCAAAGGGAGACCAAGGTCCCAGCCTGCTCTAGGACCCAGGCAAACCTCTGCCCTTGTATGTCATACATGCTTCCTTTATAAGAGTGTGGAGACATACAAGATCCACATATTAAGATCTTAAACTAAGGGGAGCCTGAATCACGTTCCAGTCAGGGATTTGGGGCCCCAGTATCCTTGTATGTTACATAGTGTTCCTTGAGAGGATCATCGAGACCTACAAGATATATATCTTAAAGATTAAGGCAAAGGGAAACCAGGGTCCCAGTCTACTTTGGGACCCTGGCATACCTACGACCTTGTACGACACACATGCTTCCTTTAGAGGAGCGTGGAGACGTAGAAGATCTACGACTTAAGATCTTAGGTCAAGGGGAGCGTGAATCCCGGTCTAGCCTGGGATCCGGGGCCCCTGTATCTTCGTAAGTTGAGCAAATATCTTTGTTGGGAGTAGAGAAGCTTACAAGAAATACATCTTTAGATAGTTAGAAAGGATAGACTTGGGGACCGGCTAGTCCCTGGACCTGAGCCCACATTTATCTTAGGGTATCTCTCCCCTTATTAAAAGAAAAGTGTAGAGACATAAAGTATTAAATGACTCAAAACTCTAAGTATAAGGAGTCTGGGTCCCGGCCTATTATGAGACCCGGATCCCCTTATACCCTTGTGAGGTACATGTATCTCCTTGAGAAGAGCGTTGAGACACGTAAGGTATACATCATTGTTTTCTTTTCATTAAAGATTTCTTCGAGAAGCTCATCCGAAAATAGCTTAACTACCTTTTCAGGGACGCGGGGGCATGACCAGGAGGCTCATAAATGAAGCAATGTTCTCCACCATAAATGAAACAAATTTATGGAAGGAACCCCAACCAGTTTGGGGTCGAAAAGACGTGGAAAGGAAATTAGCGCTAAGTCATTCGGCTCAGCGGGTGCTTGGACACGCGCCACAAATGCCCAACAATACCTAGTCTTGCCAACCAGGCAAAAAAGGAGCTCTAGCACTATTTTGAGTAGGTTGGGAGTCGCCAGGCCCACCACTTGCCACATGGTGGGGAGCTGGAGTAGCCCAACTGGGCCAGATCCGTGCCCGGGGAGCCCAGGGCAATGCAATCTTGGCGTTTTTGGTAGGTTTCTCAGGAAGATTAGAAGGGAACCAGCCGGCATTGACAAGATGGCTGAAAGACAATACGGAGGGAAAGTAGAAAACATCAATGTTAGCCCCTCCTTGAGCCATAAAAGGAAGGGGACATGCTACAAAAAAGGTATGTTTGTTTCTTAGTTGAAAAAAAGGAATAGCTTGTACTTTCTATATCCAGATAGCAACAAAAAGAACAAGAATAGGGTTTTACTACACCTCCGAGTGGCTTGAACATGTGTAATCGCTTGTGTGCATTTGCTTGGCGGGATGCTCGGGCCCAGTATAGTTTGTTTCATTCAAGTTGCGCGCTGCTAACCCCTGGTTGGATCTTCACATCGGGGAGGGGTCTGCACTTCCCTGCTGTCGGAGAACCGCTTCTCTGATAGTACTCCAACAATCCTATGAAATTTGTATGGAAGGGCTCAAAACATGGATATTTTAGAAAGAAGTTTTAGTATGAGGTCCAACTTGATAAAAACTTTCTTTTTGAGTCTTTACGTCTCCTCTGATTCCATTGCTTTTTTTTTTACTATTTAAATGGTTTATCATGTATTTTTTGCTATGTTTCGTAATCCTTATAAGTTTTACACTTGCACTTCTGTCGAAATATTTGCTAACACCCTTGCCCCAAAATATAAAGAACTTTAGGGTTGCGTCATATTAAGAAGGTTGATGAAATAAAATACCAAAAATGTTGTGATTTATTAAGAATATGAGGAAGGTAGGGAATTTGAGTGGTGGAAGGTTATGATTGGTTGAAAAAAGAATGTAGGTGAAAAAATTGTTAGGGCCTATTCGTTTTGGTGGAATTTCAAATGATTTGAATTCTTAAGGGTTAATTCCTATGAGTTGCACTCAATTCATATGAATTAGATATAGGAAAACCAAAGGAGTTTTTCCTTTCCTTAAAAATTATAGAGAGAAACATAGGAAAATTTCCATCCACTCAAACCTCATAAAAAATTTCTCTGAATTAAAGAGTGCATATATTTATATTCCTTCATTTTTCTATTTTGTTGTGTTGATATTTCTCCAAAATGTTTTTATTCGCCGGGCTAGTGGAAGCCAGCCAAAAGTTTATTAAGATTTGGGAAGAGAGTTACAAGTTAGAAATTACGAAGGTTACATACACATTTCTCTAAAATGAATAGGTCCTTATATTTTAGGACGAGAGATTATAGTTTTCTCAATCCTATATTTCACGGTCACTCTAAATATAGACTTTTGCACGTACTGTGCCATCGATCAAACCTCCATTAAGCTGCTAGTATAATTTATGTGTGCATGAACAGTTGAAGGGGAGAGAATTTGGTCACGTGGTGGTGGACGTATGCATGTGGAAGACAAAGCTGGTTTGGTAGGTATACCGGCACATATATATGTAGCATACAAGATGGGGGATACTGGTGGATGCTTGTCCCCCACCTTTTCTTGCTACTGACACGAAAGTCTATGCCTACGAGGCTATCACAAAAAAAGACATTGCTACAGAAAAGAAAAAGGACCGTGTGCATGAGCCTGATCGCATCGTTGTAGTATTTTGCAATGATAACGTGAGCATTTCTGAGCTGAATAATAATTAGTGAGTATATGGACAAACAGAAATACTGTTACACCAGTACATGGCGGTTTGCAAAAGACGCGAAGAAAGACACGCTTTTCTTACCTTACCACAAGGGAAAGCTTAAGTTGAGATGTTGTGATACTTTTTTTTTCCCTCTGCAAGTAGCACGAAGAGAAACTGCACACTGTCATTGCTTGTCTAAGGGCATGTATAAAAGTAGACTCTAATATGAGCTCTATATATTAATTAATGCCACTAGAAACTATCCTTTTTACAATAGTTGAGACAATAAGATTTCTAAACCATTAATGCACTAAAGATATTTTTATTATACTTCTTTTCTTTTCTACACTCTCATACAATGAACTTTCCGTTAATAAATGCTAAGAGTCGACTCTGAGCCGTTGTCATGCGTACCAACAATGTTTCTCCTTACTTCCCTCTCTCTCTTCCACGTTACTAAATTTATTTGCATGATAACGAAGATAGCCTGTTATTAGGCATTATTGTACATGCCCTAAGTCTGATTTTCTGATAGAGTAACATGCTGGGTGCATGCATGTATCCAGTACCATGATGTTTGTAGTATTTGCAGACATGGGGTTAATAGCTAAGGCAGAATCTGTGGGTGATCAGCCGCACGATACATGAATACAGCGTCAAGTGCACCTAGAGAGAATCTTCCGGCCGGGTTGAAAGCTCCACTGGAACGCGAAGGGGCCAGCCAGCCAGTGCGATAATTACTCATGCCGCTGTTGACGCGTTGAAACTCGAAACGTTTGTGTTGTTCTAGTAATGTTTTGCTTTCCCTGCGTTGCACCGGGGCGCGCCGGGCCACCACCGGCAGAGAGAGAGGTTGCATCTTGCATGCACAGTGAGGCCCCCGAACTTGGGCAGAGTTTGGAGAGGTGAGGTGCAGTCTGCTGCAACGTGTAAAGGAGCGCGTGGAAGGACGAGGGCAGGGACGATGGCCACAGCTAGCCCCACGCCGATGGCGTACTGTCGGTAGAGGCGCGCCCCGCAACGCTGACACCCCACCAACTCCTCGTCGTCTCCCCCCGCGGCCCCCAAAACTTTTTCACCGAGGAAGCCCGGGCGGCCGGCGCCCGCGCGGGTTGTGATTTGTGAATCGCGCGCGGAGCATGCATGCGGGTGCTGGTGCCCCGTCTGCTGTGGCGCGGGTGCGGGGTGCAGGCGCAGCCGCGCAGGCGAGGCGTGTGTTTCCTCCGTGGTGGCGAGTGGGCCGCGCGCGGGAGGGGAGTCGGAATGGAGCAGCGAGCGGTCAGTCGGTCAGGCAAGCAGCCTGCCTGCCGCTGCCCCTGCCCAGCGCCTTTTTGCCTTTTTCGTAGTGGCCGGTACGGGTAGCTGGGGAGTACGTAGTACGTACGTGTACGTCTTTTTTGACCTGTGCGGCCCCTTCTCCCCCACCTGGTTGGTCCCTCCTCTGTTTGCTTGGCCCCATGCCTGTCGCTGCGTATATGCATGCAATGGACGTACCTGCCCTGCTGCCCTCTGCCTTTTTAATTTCCTCTGCGCCGTGTTGTACATCACAGCTTGCATGTAGGTCAAGTATGTATGTCCAATACGCTAGCTAGTCAAAACACTGTGGCCAACGAACGTACTACAGTTCATCATATATATACGTACGTACTTGCTCTTAAACCCTCCTGCTTGTTGCTACCATGCATGCGTTTTTTAAGTTCAATCGACTGTGCACCAAGGCAAACTTTTCCTTTTTTAAAAAAAGGGCAAAAGCCTTGCGATGTGTAGCCTTGCGATGTGTGTATTAATAGAGAAAATGTATTACAGTGCCAAAATATTCACAAGGCAGGTCTAGGAATATCACAGAGGCCAGTATCGAAGAAAAGAAGGCATGCGAACCATTTATACTTATTCTAGGAGAAGTAAATTTTCCTAAAAATGATAATGATCTTTTAGCCAATTGAGACATATATGGTGAAGAGAGCTAGAGAAACGTGCGTACTCGCTTGACAGGTATGGACACGGTCCACACGTATACCTGCGTAGACACAACTTTCAGTTGAAATTTTGTTTTACTGCAATAACAGTTTGCAGTTTTTTTTTAAAAAAATCGGTGTTTATTTTGCAGATTTGCTTTACTGTAAAAATCGGTTTTTATTTTCTTTTTGAAAATTTTAGTATCAGTTTGGCATCCATAAGGGGGGGAAATCACTATTTGTTTTTAGAAATAGTCGGATCAGGATGGCGTGATCAGGGAGGGGTGAATGATCCTCGGTTATTTTTTCAAAATAACAAAAGTAAATACACAGCGAAAATAAAAAACAATGATATGAATAATTAATCAATCACCCTCATACTCAAAGACTTAGACGCTACAGTAAATCAAGCATTAACAGTGCACGCACAGTAGCTCTATGGTAAAATGATCAGCAAACCGACTCCAACCGAAATAATAAGAACTTTACCAATTCAAATCCGTTCAATGTGAAACTTAAAACATAAGTTCTAGACAGAGCCTAGGTTTATAAGTTTTAGTCAGGAAACACGAAAAACAACAGATGAAATTAACAATATCTTACAAAACATTAATTTGAAAGCAATCTGACAGGTGTGCACTATATTTGATTAAAAACTAAGAGGCAATTTCGCTCTTACCCCTACTATGGTCTCTAATATATATTGTTTTTCTTCCTATTTATTAGGTTTTCGTTTTTGCCCCTGTTTTTTAAACGAAGCCAAGTTTTGCCACTACTTTGGATTGATAGGTTAATGTTGTTAAATTTTTGCCAAAAAGACATTTCTACACTTCATTACTTGCTGTTGCATATTTGCCCCTATTTTTGTTCATCAATTCTGTATTTGCCCCTTTCTGTACATGTATCTTGCAATTTTGACAAACTTTTACAAATATATTGACACAAAATTGATAAAATTTTAGAAGGTGTAATTAGCGGTGGAGAGAGCTCTGAAATGTGAGGAAAGGCGATGGTAATGAGGACCTACCTAGCTCCTCACATTGTTCTATAACTGCTACTCAAGATCCAACAATCTCTATCACACGAACACGTGCATGGGAAATTCAAAATAAGATGAATCTATTCCTAAGTACTTTAAATTATGATATTAGTGAGCATAATTTACTACCTAATAGTTGCCCATTGCTTGTACCCAGATTTGAGGGAATTGCATCTTTGAAGATTGAAAGACAAGATGAAGATGAAGAGCTTGCCGGTCGAATTCGTTGTTTATGGCGCCAACCCATACTGTTGGAACCTAGGGGGAGGTGTGGGAAGATGGTACCAGCGATAAGATTGAACAAGTTAGTGTTTGAAAGGGTCAATTAGGTCTATAGGAGGGGTTAATAGGCTAATTTAAAAACTCAAATAAATGCGAAAGCAGTGATTTTTGGAATTTCTGGAAATAATTTTTGGAATTTTCAAAAATAACAGAGTATGCGCAAAAATCCAAGTAAATTCTAGATCTAGTTGCCTAGGAGTCCTCAACCTCTAAGAGATGATACAAGTGCTCACAAATCTTCACGAAGCCAATTACAACAAGCACTCACACAAACTTGAATCCACAACTCTCTCACACACACACCAAATCCGAGTCAAACACGGGTGGAGAGGGGAAACAAGAAAGCAAGGCACAAAAGTGATTCTCAAGATGAAAAAGCCACGAAATATCCAATTGGTCCAGCAGCCCTCACAAGTGGAGAGAGTGGGCTATTTATGGCCACAGCTCCAGATCTGCTCGTTATGTACAATAATTGCATTTTTCAAAAATTCTGAAAATTAATTTTGGACATATCTGAAAATTTCCAGAACAATGAAGTCAACTGAAGATTTTTCAGAGATTCCGAAAAATTTTCGGACAAGTCCGAAAATATCCAGAACCAAAATCACCTTTAGGCTTTTCCAGAAATTCCAAAAATTCCTTGCGGACAAGTCCGAAAATTTCTAGAAGAAATTTTTGGTTCGAAGAATTTTTTGGAAATTCCGAAAATTGATTTCGGACAACTCCAAAAATTTACAGAGTCATATTTTGCTTCTTGGTTATTTTTGGAATTTCCGAAAATTAATTTTGGACAACTCCGAAAATTTCCGGAAGCTAAATCTGGTTATGTCTATTTTGGGAATTTCTGAAAATTTGTTTCAGACAACTCCGAAAAATTCCAGAACACAAAAACTGAGGAGAAACACTTTTAAAAATTGATTTTGAGCATATATATACATCATTCCTCATATGTTAATGCATCATCCCTCTTAATAGTACAGTTTTCCCAATTACCCAAACAAATGAAAATATACAATATAACCTTTGATCATTGCCGCAACTCATGATTTTGTCGCATTCGTTGAGATATGCAGCGCTACAAATCGTCATGGACTAACAATCCTTCACATTCACTTAAATAAACTTGTTAGTCCTCTCTAACCGTATTGTCATTAATCATCAAAATAAATTAGGGGCTTAGATGCACTTTCAGTGTTGATGTCGTTAAGTACCGATTTCGACCATCAACTACCCCAATAAATATAGGAAGAATTAACATTTATTACACGTATATAAGTATTAAACAATGTAGTTCCACTTGTATTGGGGGAATACTATGTATGTGTTGGTGTTTGTTACGTGCACAAATAAGGCTGTGTTTAGATCCAGGGGTGTAAAGTTTTAGCGTGTCACATAGTTTATACGGACACATATTTGAAGTATTAAACGTAGTCTAATAACAAAACAAATTACAGAATCTGCCTGTAAATCGCAAGGCGAATTTGTTAAGTCTAATTAATCTATCATTAGCAAATGTTTACTGTAGCACCACATTGTCAATCATAGCGCAATTAGGCTTAAAAGATTCATCTCGCATTTTACACGCAATCTGTGTAATTAGTTATTTTTTTCGTCTATATTTAATACTCCGTGCATGTGTCCAAACATTCGATGTGACATGGTGTAAAGTTTTGCCAGGGGATCTGAAGAAGGCCTAAATCCACAAGCGGAAGAATACCGTTGTAGTACTTCCCCTTAGAGTATTCCAAGGGTATCAAACACAAGGAATATGTGGGTATATAAAAGATCAGGATTCAACTAAGAACACCAACTAAATGGCAGGCTTAGGATAGAGAAGATTCCCATGGATTCGACTAGCTAACTTAAGTTAAAGATAAAACTCTATCGAATGATTCGGGCATCGACCCTCCCCTCGTCTGCAAGGATGAGTCCGGCCTTGTGCTCTATGGTATACCCGAACGTGGAGAAATGCAAAGGATGGATAGGGCTATCACCACCTGCCGCCTACCTCACTTTCCGTAGAGCACACAACAAACAAAGGCAACCTCTAACTAGAGACCACGTCTATGTTATCGATTACTACTCTATCCTCGGTCCAGAACTTCCTTCTTTATCTACAATTCTATCCTTGGCCAAGAACTTTCTTCTTTATCCAGACTCTTAGCACTAGAGCACTCAGTTGCACACTAAGTGACGAACCCGCATCGATGAGGATATATCTCACTTAAGTAAACTAATTAAGGTCTTTGGTTGGCTCTTCTTTATGGATAGAGTTAATACAAGGGATCTTCTGGATAGAAAGCATTGTGTTCCTGACAATGCAACTGTCTTTTGCACCTGCTGCTCTTAAAATATAAAGGAAACAAGGGAACATCCTTTCTTTACTTGCAGTTTCAGTATGCAGTGTTGGAGTGTGTTGGGTTGGAATTCCAGCACTTCCGAGGAGTTTCATGGAACTTATACTTTTGACTGCCTGGAATATTTGGAAGCAGAGATATAACCTAAGTTTTAATTGAATTCGGCCTGAGCTTCTCTCCTGGAAAAGGAGTTTAAAGTTAGATTTGAGTGTACGTTTATGTAGGCTCAAGTCGATTCATCGTCGTTTAGTGCAATCATGGATTGACCTTTTGTAACCTTTGTCCTTTTATTCTTTTCTTTCATTTTCTTTGTCTTTCGTAAATAACTTTGTCTTTAATCTAATCTATACCGTTGAGGCCTCCTCCACTGTGATTTCATCAAAAAACATAATGAAATCTCGAATACTTACTTTATAAAAGAAGCATCCACAGAGGTATAAGATCGGAGAGAGCACTGACACTCTGGCACTCCTCCGGGACTCTAATGGAGAGTGTGCCAACAACTCCGGCACTCCTCCGGAACTCCCCCGTAGAGAACTCCCACCTTTGGGGTACTCCTTTCAGAGCTTCCCCTCACTCTCTTCTCATTTCTAACTCTACTACAAAGTATCTTAAATATCAAAGTGAGTTGTACTCCACTTAAGTTATGTGTTTTGAGAGTGAGATGAACACATCCTTTTATAGGCATCCTATGACGGTTGTGACGGTTATCCTGGCCGGGAACCACACAAAACCGCCATTAGGAAGTTATCAGGGATGTACACGTGGAAGCAGATGGCGAAAGGAGCCAAGGTCGGTTCAGCCGAACTGGTGGTTCGGCCGACCCCTTGGGCCCACCTTCTGGCCTCTCCGTCGGCTAAGAGGTTGCTTGATGGGCACCCAACATCTTGTACCTTGGCTTGGCTCAATCATAGGTGGTTTTGATTAACATGTGGGCTCTCCAATCCTTGTAATCGCGTCTGATTGTTCGGAGCTGTGCTTTCGTCGCATGGCGGGTGTATTTTTCTCCTTAATTGACCTGCATACATAGATTTACCAAAACTAGTGGAAATGGTTAGTTGTAAACCCCTACCACTAAGGTTTGACGGTTAAAGTCTATACTTAACGACTGTCAACAGCACCCCCACACTTATCCTTTACTCGTCCCTGAGTAAAGCTCATGGACTTTACTCGTCCCTGAGTAAAGCTCACGGACTTTACTCGTCCCTGAGTAAAGCTCATGGATCTACTAGAGTTATGACTTTTTGACCAATAATATGACGCAAAAAAAAATTCCAAGACATACCTGTGTTTGTGAACCTTGATGTGTTTACCATGTCATCTTGGGCGATTGAAGATTGGAACGGTCCTCGACTCAAGTCACCTTTACTTCTTCTGATGAATTACCTTGGTGTTTTTTTTATGCTCATAAAAACATAACTTTTATATACTCCTCAATTAATTCTCTCGAATCTCGCTCAAAGGTGTTTCAATCCTCACCAAGGCATTAATGTTGACTTTTCTTATCCTACCATTCTACTAAGGCTTATGTGGAGCTCATGGTAAGGAATAAGAAATGGCATACTTGCATCAGATATATTGTAAAGTGAAATAGACAATCCAAGAAGATAAGAAATCATATAGCCATGTTCAAGCTTGTGCACAGTGCACCTATGTGTGGATGAAAATGGAAAACTGGAAGAAATAAAAATTGGATGGTGACTCATTTTTGTATGACCCTCCTCCTTTTACTTTATTTTGGAAAACATGGCTTTTTCCTATATTTATCTTTTTTTTTCATGCTCGAGAATACTTTATCTCATTCCCTTTTGAGCGTTGTTTTCATTTTTCTCCTTTTTAGCTCATTTCTCATTGGCATCAACCATTGGAGGAGATACCATAAATGTATGGAGTCTTTATAGAAATTCTTCTTGCGGATAATGTCTTGCCAGAAACAACGTACCGAGCGAAAAAATTTATCCGTCTCCTTGGCCTTGAGATACAGAAAATTTACGCTGACGAAATAATTGGATCCTTTACTGGGGTGATTATGCGGATTTGGACCAATATCCAGTATGCGAGGCTTCTCGGTATAAGTGTGGAGACATTGGAAGTAATGGTACAATGAATAAGAAAAGAGTCCTGGTGATGGTTGTATGGTATTTTCCAATCATTCTTCATTTGGAACGTAGGTTAGCAAACAAGAAGATTGCTAAGTTGATGCGATGGCTGTTGGTATTTCTTAACGACATTACTAGAAATATAATTCCCAGCAATGGCGCAGAAATACTTCTGGTATATTATGGTTACAGAGTTCATCCGCAAGCGCACGGATATACCATTGTAGCATTTCAACCCGAGAGTATTCTAAGGGTATCGTATTTATTTTATCCCATGGGAAGATCATGTAGAGAGAGCTTGACTAATAATTTATATATTACTTGTGATAATCATATTCTAAACAGGGGTTAAGATAATCCAAGGGTAGAGTGACACACAAGCATGAACTACTCATTCTCATAATAAATCATCTAAGCTAAGTGGAACGAAAAGAGAAAGAAAATCTGTTCCTATACTTCTATCATACATAGTATACATACATTCTAGTTAACTGATATACTAGCTAATACCCTCTATCCGATGCCCTCCTGGTACTTCGAGAAGCCACCGCTGACTGCCGAGTTCCTTACGACAGCCCGTCATGACCATACAACCGGAGCTAAATATGGAGGAATACCCTCTCAAGGAAATTAACTTAGGATTATATACCGGCGTGGGGGAATACCTGTACTGAGCTGTCACCATCAGCGGCCCACCTCTCATCTGCAATATATAACCCCAAATAATGGTATCCCGTAATCTAGACACCATGTCTAAACTACCAGATACTACTCTAATATCATCATCATGACATAGAGTAATTGCATAAGCAAACATTATACCCGCACCAAAGCATCTCCCAGATAAGCTAGCCGTATATTCAGTATAACATGAACATAATGTAAAGTAGGCATTCATATACTCGGAATGTATTTCAATACCATAAATGTATAAAGAAGAGTATTCTAATAAAAGTACAAAGCTTACAAAAGAGAAGAGAGAAGCTATTAGAACCATACCCGAACTCTTTCGAAGGCTTCCGGACTCCTGATTTCTATTCTAGTCCTATTGCACCAGCTAGATACTACTAAACTAAACTTGAGAGAAATGAGAGAGCTATTGCTTGAGGTGTGTGAGTGAAGTGAGGAGAGGAGCTCCTTAAATAGGCTGCCAATGACGGTTGTGGCAGTTGAAATGGTCGGAATTGCCCTCCAACCGTCATTGGGGAGTGATCCATGCCGTCCAGCCAAAACTTGGATCCAACGGCGCCAGGGGAGGTTCGGCCGAACCTCCTGGTTCTGCCGAACCAGGGGTCGGCCCAACCTGGCCCATATTCGGCAGGTGGCCTCCTTTGTTGTTCTCCTCTGTAGACTTGTGAATTTTGGTCCAGTGTGTCGTGTCAATTCTGAGTTCATGTCCATTCATGCATAAGTCCAACTCTCGACATTGTCCGATTGATTTATCATCTATGTTGATGTCGATTCTCCACCACTTTATTATCATTCTCTGCAAAAAGGTTAGTAGACCTAATACTAGTGGAATATTATTGTTCTAACAGATATATGCATTGCAAGACCACTAGTTCTCCTCTATTTTAGTAATATTGAAGGTCGAAACTGATCGATAACGACCGTCAACAATGGCACCACAAAGAACGTAAAGGAGTTGGAACGATAAGACACCCAACTGATGGGTTTCAATGGAGAAAGATAGACAGGAAGTACAAAAAGAATTTGGCATATGACATGAGGAATGTGAGGATTACGCTCAGCACCGACGGCATGAATCCTTTCGGTGACATGAGCAGTCATCATAGCACATGGCTAGTCGCTATTATTATCTACAACCACCTTCTCGGCTCTATTAATAGGAATATTTGAAGCATAAGTACATCATGATGTCACTTCTATTTCAGGTGCACAAATAACCTAGCAACGATATTGATGTGTACTTTGAGCCGCTAGTAGAGGATCTTGTGATACTATGGATGGATGGTGCACGGATATAGGATGCATACAAACGAGAGTACTTCTAGTGTCGGACTATTTTGTTGACGAAAATATGTTGGTAATTTTTACGTTCACATATAAATCCGTAAGCGCACGGATACTGCTGTAGCATTTCAGCCATGAGTATTCCCAAGGTTATCGTATTTATATTTCGGCAGGAAAAGGCGGCAGCATAAAAATATGTTTTTTATATATCCTTAATCAACCTATAATTAATTCACCGTGGTCTAAATAGGGGTTAGGATAATAATTGATAAGGTAGTGTAGGATCGACCCGTTCTGTAGAATTCTGAAGAACTACTGTTGCAGCAGGTGGAGACATTTCTTTGGCCCCCTTCCAAATAAATGTGGGTAGGGTAGAGCTCGGTGGAGGGTTCAAGAATAAGGGCGGTACGCTCTGCTCTCTCACGACCTCTACTATAATCAAAAGACTAAAGGCCCCTACGAAAGATGAAAAAGGTGAGGACTGAAATGACTCTGGCTACTAAAAAGGTTTATGTCCCATGGGAAAAGTTTAGGCTTGTCTTACCTCTCTGCTGCATTCGGACTTCCGCTACATAGTACTTCTGACACTAGAGAAGATGTAAGACTGATCTATCTTTTAAACTTCAAAGGTGAAAAATGACTTCCAGTTCACGAGCTCCTTCAATCAATAGAGAATCCGTATCGGTTGTCGACATTAGTTATAGATGGTTGCTATTCGGGGGTGCTTAGGACCAGAGGTACTTGTAGACCGGAGAGGAGGAAGAAAACTTAGAATGTCATCTCTTGCGACACAACCAGGGCCCTCTTGCCCAAATTGAAATGTTAAATCCACGTTGCGACACACAGGAGATTCACCTCTATAAGAATCTCTAGTACAAAATTAGCATTAGGAAACTACGATTCATCTATACTTCTATATTAATCATGTCTAGTATACACTCAACATATACATGTTTACAACATAAGACTTCGTTCTAGGCACCTTGGTACTACCGAGAGACCACTCTTTACTCGCCTGCTAGCGTGATTATGATATTTACGTATTCTTATATCATACTCAAACGTGGAGGAATACAAAGGACGGAGAGGGTTGTTACCACATGCCGCCTACCTCACTTTCTGTGGGGCACACCTGCATCCAACAATATTTATCTAGCCTAATTACCATGCTTATGCTCGTAAATAATATCAGTAACTCCACCGGGACTCTCACCATACGGATGAACAAATTGGAGCTAGAGCAACCTATAAAAGTGGTTGGACCGTTATCATTGTATGGATTGACTACCCTAGGATGAAACGGATATACAAAGTATATACTACTCATAGAACATATACTCAATAAAGAAATATATGAACGAGGAGCATAAATAAATAAAGAAGATAATTCTATTAGTTCAACTATAGTCTTACAAAAACTGTAAGTACTAGAAACATACCCAAAACTCCAAGAGGACTATAGCACCGAAGCTCCTAAGCTTTATTCCTACTAGATACTATAGAGAATACAAAATGGAAGAGACATGCATACCGGACAAATGGCGGCGCTGTTAGGGCTATGGTGGCGCTCAGGCAACCAGGGGTCACCGGCGGCCGTAATCCACGTGTGGAGTGGGTTTTGGATGGGGATTATTCCCGATCTGCTTGGTGTGTCTGCGGGGCTATCGCCCACCTTTAGTTTTCTTCAGGTGCTATGGGATCCAGGAAGGAAACAGTACCATGATCTTGATCATCATCGGACTCGGGCATACTCCTTTCAGGATCGGCAGATTTTGAAGATCAAATCAGAACCGGTACGACTGGGTAAGCCTAGGGTCTTATGGACGAGATCAAACACTATCCAAATTGGTTATGATGGATCTGGAATTTGTTCTAGGCATTTTTGGATTCCCTGGTTTAGGCCCGGATGGGAGTCAGTTTTGTATATCTGGCCCTTTATAAGGGATACTCAGATAGGGGGATCTCTGTGAGTCACCCTTTCATTGAAGGCAAGCAGTGCCGATTGGATCTCGTCTTGGCGTCAGTTTTCCCACGATCAATCTATGGAGCCGTCTGCTGGTAGGGGCGATCAAGGGATCATCAAGGCGATGATTACCCGCCCGAAGCCGCAGGACGGTGACATGAGTGGTCAGCAGGGGAAGGAATTAGCATTGTTGGGGCCGAGTTCGAAGGATTCCACACTGAGGGCGTCGTTGACAGATGAAGAAACTCTGAAGTTGAAAGCAAAGGAGGTTGGGGAAATGAGTCCTCCCCCAACAGGCAATTCGAGAAGCGGCTACCTGGGTCCGGAGGAGTTCACAGAGGGAGAGGTTCTAGAGGATGATGAGTATGCAGTGGAGGTTGATATTGAGGAAGAAGAGATGAAACAGGTGGGGCAATTGACAGTGTTAGCCAGATTTTACTCTCTACACACCCCTAACCTCTCTGCTCTGTTTGAGGATATGGGGAGGGCATGGAGGCTGCGTTCGGATATGAGCTATAAGTCACTTCGGGACAATCTGTTCATCATCACGTTTGGGGCTGAAGGGGACTACAACTTTGTCCTCCAGGGAGGTCGTTGGCTACATAAAGGTGATGCTTTACTAGTAGCTGCTTTCGACGGCTTAACTTGTCCCTCAAAGATTCCTTTAGAAGTGGTTCCTATCTGGATTAGGATTTATGATCTACCTTTGGTGTTGATGACAAAAGCTCGTGGTGAGTTGTATGGCAGCAAATTTGGTCAGGTCAGGGAAGTGGATGTGGAAGCTGATGGGAGGAATAGACATGATTTCTTCCGTATTCGGGTAGATCTCCTAGTGAAGAAACCTCTTAAATCGAAGATAGCTATCAAAAAAAAAAGTTCAAGGCAATGAGGTAACCAGACGCTTCGATGTTAGGTATGAGAGGGTTCCATATTTCTGTTTCATATGTGGGTTCATAGGCCACTCTGACAGAGACTGTGTTAAGAAGGTAGCTAATAATGATGCGCCCTTCCAATATTCTGCTGAGCTACGCTGCTCGCCTTTGAAGCCATTTGAGAAGAAGGTGAGCACTGTTAAGGGGACAGAGGCTTCGACTGCTTCTCACAAGTTGTCGTTCCGCAAGGCTGGTAGTGCAAGCTCATCTTCTTCACGGAGATATCAGGGGGAACAATGGGATGAAGCAGTCCCTCCAAGGGTGGACACACATTACGGCTTTGATGCTCGAGAGAAAGTGGGAGATGAAACACTTGATGAACAGTTAGCTAGTCAGACAGACAAGTTACATGTTTCAGATGAAAAGGGACAGCTACAGGACATGATGGCTACAGGATCGACAAAACTGAAGATGGGATGCATGTCCGGGTTGTCGTCGGCGAAGCAGCAGATGGTTGACATGATCCCGACTATTGCGATTTTACATCAGGCAGCTTCTTTTGGGGATGTTTCTTCAGAAGACACTCTCAGTGTCCATAAGAGACGATCCACAGAACAACTCAGGAACAAGAAGTCAGGGAAAGTCCAACAAGCCTTGCTACAGCTTGTGTTGGAAGCAGAGGAAGACATGAAGAAGAAGGAAGGTGCATGGCTGCAAGGAAGAGAACTGAAGCGTTTCAAGAAGACAGCTGCGGACGGTATGAATGTGGGAGAATTGGAAGTGACCAGCCCCAGGGCTGCTGGTACACTGGCAGGTCCTATGTTGGGATCGCGCCAGGAACAATGAGTTGCGTAAGCTGGAACTGCCGTGGAATTGGGAACGCCAGGACTGTTCGCGACCTATGTGCCTTGGTTCGCGAGGCAGGTCCCAAGTTAGTTTTTCTTTGTGAGACTAGACAAAAGATCGAAACGGTTCGGCGTCTTCGTAATAGATTAGGTTTAAAAAGTTGTGTTGGTGTCAGTTCTGATGGTTTGAGTGGAGGTTTAGCTCTGTTATGGGATGAGTCAGTTTTTGTGGATATTAAAGGAATGAATGAAAGATATATTGATGCGTATGTGCGTTTGTCCCCGGATGATCCTATATGGCATGTTACTTTTGTGTATGGTGAACCTAAAGTTGAGAATAAACATCACATGTGGTCTCTGTTGAACTTGCTGCGACAATCATCTACTTTGCCTTGGTTGGTGATGGGCGATTTTAATGAAACACTTTGGCAGTTTGAACACTTCTCCAAGACCCCACGGAATGAAAGACAGATGCAGGCTTTTAGGGATGCCCTTCATATCTGTGAGCTACATGATTTGGGTTTCAGGGGGCTACCATATACGTATGACAATAAGAGATAGGGAGTTAATAATGTCAGAGTGCGGCTGGATAGGGCGGTGGTAGATGACAATTGGAGTGATCGGTTTAAAGAGTCACAGGTTGAACATCTGGTGTCCCCATGTTCAGACCATGCCCCCATTCTGCTGAAATTTGCGGTTGAAGAGAGCCGACGGGTTAAACGCAAATGTCTGCATTATGAAATATTCTGGGAAAGAGAGAATGAGCTCCCAAATATTATTGACGAGGCCTGGGCAGTAGCAGGTGATAAAATGAACTTATCTGAGGTCCCTGAGCAAAGTCATGATGTCCTTACACGGCTGGAGTAAGAGGAAATGCAAGAATGTGGGCAGAGAAATTGAGAAATGTCGAAAGGAGCTAGCTGCCCTACTGGAATCAAACTCGGATAGTTTAGCGATTCGGGGAGCCACGGATAGGCTAAATGAACTTCTATACAGGGAAGAGATGTTATGGCTCCAGCGGTCGAGGATAAATTGGCTTAAAGAAGGTGACCGTAATACATGGTTTTTTCATAGTAGGGCTGTATGGCGTGCAAAGAAAAACAAAATCACCAAGCTTCGGGATGCCAATGGAGTTGTTCATAGTTCGACAAAAGTAATGGAGAATATGGCCACATAATATTTTGAATGTATAAGAGAGATGAAATGCTTGATCATTCTCCTATAACCCAGCTTATCCAAGGGAAAGTCACGGCAGCAATGAATGAGGAGTTATGTAAGGATTTTTCGGACGATGAAATTGCAACAGCAGTTTTTCAGATTGGTCCGCTCAAAGCGCCCGGTCCTGATGGGTTTCCTGCACGGTTTTATCAGCGGAATTGGGGTGTTTTGAAGGATGATATCAGTAAGGTAGCGAAGGTTTTCTTTGATACTGGGGTCATGCCAAATGGAGTTAATGAGATGGCTATAATACTCATCCCTAAAATAGAAGCCAATGGAACTAAAAGAGTTTAGACCAATCAGCCTTTGCAACATTATCTATAAAGTTGTCTCCAAATGTCTGGTGAACAGGTTGAGACCTCTGCTGGATGAGTTGGTTTCTCAAAGCCAGAGCGCTTTTGTCCCGGGGCGTATGATAACGGATAATGCCCTTCTTGCCTTTGAATGTTTTCACAGTATCCAAAAGAATAGTAATCTGAATAAAGGAGCTTGCGCGTACAAACTAGACCTCTCTAAGGCTTATGATCGAGTGGACTGGAAATTCCTAGAGCAGGCGATGTACAAGTTGGTTTTTTCTTGCCGGTGGGTTAACTGGATATTGGAGTGTATAACCACGGTGAGGTATTCGGTTAAATTCAATGGAACCCTGCTATCTACACTTGCTCCTTCGCATGGACTTCGTCAGGGAGACCCTTTGTCACCCTTTCTATTCCTGTTCGTAGCCGATGGTCTATCCTTGCTCCTGGATGATAAAGTGGCCAAAGGAGAATTAACGCCTGTGCATATCTGTTACCGGGCGCCGGGGATATCGCACCTCCTGTTCGCGGATGATACTTTGCTCTTCTTCAAAGCAAACATCCAACAAGCAAGGATCATCAAAAGAGCTATGCAGCAGCAACAAGCCAATTGATTAATCCTGCAAAATGCTCGATTATGTTTGGAGAGTCATTAAGCAGAACCTGCAGATCGCTAACAACTCCTTTGAGGATAAGTACCTGGGTTTCCCCATCCCGTAAGGAAGAAGAAACAAAGGTAAATTTCAGAGTTTACAGGAAAAGATCTGGAAGAGGGTGCTCCAATGGGGAAAAAACCTGCTGTCAAGTGGTGGGACGGAAATTTTCATAAAATCGGTATTGCAGGCAATCCCTGTTTATGTCATGGGGATTTTTCGGCTGCTAGATTCGGTCTGTGAGGACTTAAACAGATTAACTAGGAACTTTTGGTGGGGGGCTACCAATGGGGAAAGGAAGATACATTGGAGGTCATGGGACAACCTGATCAAACCGAAAAACCAAGGTGGACTTGGTTTTAGGGATGTTAAGCTTTTCAATCAAGCACTTCTTGCAAGACAGGCTTGGCGTCTCATTGATAACCCTGAAAGTCTCTGTTCTAGGGTCCTCATGGCAAAGTACTTCCCCAATGTTTCCCTTGTTGATACTTGGTTTGGAGGCAATGCCTCTCCGGGGTGGAAGGCCATCGAGTATGGCCTGTCCTTGCTAAAAGAACGAATCATCTAGCGCATTGGTAATGGGAGATGTGTGAGGATCTGGAGGGATCCATGGCTGCCAAGGAACTTCTCAAGGAGACAGATCTCGCAAAAGAACAACTGCAGGTTAAAATGGGTGTTAGACCTTACTGCGGATGGTGTTTGGAATGAAGAGAAAATCAATGAACTTTTCCTATCGATAGATGCTGAAATAATTTCAAAAATTCGTATTTCATCTCGGGAGGAAGAAGTTTTCCTTGCCTGGCATCCAGATGTACACGACAGGTTTTCGGTGAGGAGTGCATACTATTTGGCTCTGAATCTCGCGAACCAGAATGTGGCTGGGCCGTCTTCGGGAGGTGGTAACAAGTCTTGGCATCTGATATGGGGATGTAATATCCCCCAGAAGGTGAAAATTTTTGCATGGAAGATAGCTACCAACTCCCTTGCTACTTTGGTTAACAAAGCTTAAAGGAAGCTCGAGCATGTTGCCACTTGTGTGATCTGTGGGTTAGAAGAGGACGATGCCCAGCATGCTCTTTGCCGCCGCACTCAATCAAAATTCCTGTTACTAGCGATGCAGAGAGCCGGTTACTTTCCAAGATTTTCAGATGATTATAGCGACAACCCTTCTTGGTTCTTTATGCATCTGGAACGGCTTTCGGACTCAGAGCATGCTGCTTATATGATGGTGATGTGGCGTAATTGGTTCATCCGAAATGAGATTGTCGATGACAAACTTCCTCCGTCGATTGATGCCTCCAAAAGATTCCTTGAGAGCTACATTCAAACACTGTTTGAAATCCGACAAAAGTCGAGGGATGTGTTAGGCAAGGGAAGAGTTCTGAGATTGATTGGAATAGGAAGCTCCTTGCTTCCTCCGGGCCTGGTTTGGCAGCGAAGAAGAGATGGGTGAAACCACAGCGAGGGTGGATGAAAGTTAATGTGGATGGTTCCTTTGATGCCCTGAATGGAAATGGGGGGATTGGTACTGTCATGAGGGATTGGGAAGGGAAGGTGGTCTTAGCTTCTTGTAAGTTCCTCAAGACTTGCAGTAGCGCACTTAAAGCAGAGCTCTTGGCATGCAAGGAGGGAATTGCAATGGCACGCACCTGGACAAATTATCCAGTTCAGGTAGAAACAGATTGTGATGTAGCTGTCAAAATGATGCAGTCCAAGGACAAAGAGCTCTCAGAGCTAGCCTATGTGATACGCGAGATTAGAGATCTCCTCGCTGGAAATCGGGAATACACACCCAGGAAGACTCACAGAAGCCAAAACTTAGTTTTTTTTTTACTAGAAATACTATCAGGACTTTGCCTCGCAGTGTAATTTTATAAATTGAAAAAGTTATTTACAAATTACAAGAGAATAAACAAAAAAGATCAAAGGATCACATTGTTTGTAACCAATCAAAAACAATCTGTTTTAGCGGATCCTTCATTCTGCACAAATGTAGAAGAACTTCGGCTTTGAATTAAGCCCTCCAAGAACTGAACGAGGGAAGCTCATTGCGAAAATTTTTTCCATTTCTTCGCTTTCAAATGTGCCAAGCAGCAATGAAGAAAATTTCCAAGAAACCTCTCTAATTGAACTGAATACGAGCCAAAACCACCATCTAAAAAAATTCTAGGCCAAGATTCCATGTAATTCCCAAATGTTGCCAGCAAACTTGACTGAAAGGGCAGAAGAAAAAAAGATGTTATCTTGTCTCCCTGATATTATTCCGGCATAATTCACAAGTGAGATCATCTTTTTCCTTTGCACAATGTCGCCTATCCAGCATATCTCTTGTGTTAAGTCTGTCTCTGAATAAAAGCCAAGCAAAAACTTTAATCTTCATTACACATTTTGTCTTCTAGATCCAGACAAAAGGATTTGAGTATGTCAGCTTATGAAACCTCTTAGCTGTGTATTTGTCAGAGTTCCAGATGAAAGACCATTCATCACCATTACCGTTCAGCAGAGAGAGAAGACCATTCCTCCTCTAGAACAGTGAATTCTCCATAAGCCTGGGTGCTCAGGGGCAGTAAAAAACAATCCTCAAGAGGAGTAGAACCCATTTGCTTAACAGAGAGAGTTTTATCTAAGGCAACCATATATAAAGATGGAAAAGCATTGCTTCTTATCTTATCATTCCAAATGTCATCCTAGAAAAGAGCTGAAGATCCAGTCCTGATATGGCAGTTTGAGATTCCCCTGAAAACATCAGTCAGAGCCACTATATCCCTCCACAAAAAAGATCCTTTATTCCAAACTAAATGTGGCACTTTAGAGTTATAATAAGAGTTCCATATCAGTTGAACCCACGGCAGATCATGTCCTTTGTAAAATTTGACTAGATGTTTAAGCAGAAGCGCTATATTCTGAACTCTTAGATTGATGACTCCTAGTCCACCTTCATCCTTTGGTCTGCACACTAGATCCCAAGAGGCTAGAGATCTTCTGGTTGAAGTTGGATTGTTTCCCCTCCAAAGGCAATTTTTCCTTGCAGTGTCAATAGCTTTTACCACTGAAACAGGCAGCTACAAAGAACACATGTAGTATGTTGGGATTGAGGAAAGCACAGAGTTTATCAATGTGAGTCTTCCACCTTGTGGCAGAAATTGTGAGCTTGCTGTTAATCTTCTTTCTACCCTGTCTACCAAGGGTGCAAAATCCACTACCCTTGGCCTAGTTGTTCCCATGGGCAAACCCAAATAAGTAAAAGGCATTGTGCCTATGGTGCACCCAAGCAGACCAGCAAAAAGCCCTGCATTCTCATGAGATAAATCGATTGGGTAGAGACAGGACTTATGATAATTCACTTTGAGGCCAGTAGAGTGTGCAAACGAATTCAACAATGCCTTGGAACAAAACACCTCTCTCTGCGAAGCTTTGAGAAGAATTAGAGTGTCATCAGCATACTGTATTACTAGGAAACCCTTCTCATCAAGTTCATTAATTGGCTTGGTCAACAGACTGTTGACGTAAAACACGAGGCCTAGGAGATCCGCTTAACTCCAGTGCAGGTCCAAAGCTCGCCTTCGGGTGTGTTAGCGTGCCAGTTGATTTGATCCTGCAATCAACAAGAAATAGAAACAAAGAGATCGTGGTTAAATCTATAAATGATAGCCGATCAGCTAAGTGCCGATGACATATCATTTATCTTTGAGCCGATGTCATATGTGAATCGATCGGCGACTATAAATAGATAATAAAGAACTAAACCTACTCGATCGGCTGTAGATATTACCAATATATAGTTCTTATATCGATATATATTTAAATCAAGTGATTGGGATAGATCGGTCACCATGCCGAGACAGTATAAATCACTTGGATCGAAATACATATTAATAACATGACTATATATGTTTATAGCATAGCCGATCATATAGATCTAGC
Source organism: Oryza glaberrima (assembly GCF_000147395.1). Lineage (NCBI taxonomy): Eukaryota > Viridiplantae > Streptophyta > Magnoliopsida > Poales > Poaceae > Oryza > Oryza glaberrima. The sequence continues at coordinate 14,958,082 of NC_068327.1, read as the reverse complement.
ATGTATCGGCTAATACTCCGATACTACACTATATCAGGATATTAAAACAAGTATAATATATCAAACAAAAGCTTAATATACTTAAATGCAATAAGATCTTGGCATAAAGGGCGGATTTAACATGTCACTGAAGCATATAGAGCGAATATGGTTAAATCAGATAAGACCGGCTGAAGCTCCGATACTACCCTAATCGGCAACCAGACGGCAGGCTAGAGATTGATATTCTAAGCACGACTTAATAGATCAAACTCAACTGATGTAGCATTAAGTATGAAAAAAAGAACAATATCTAGACAATCAAGCCGCTGGAAGTTTCATAGAGTGGTAGATATCTTATATAATCTAAATCAACATCAAAATCTAACCTAATCGGCTGCCCTCTACTAACAGATGTTAGCTGATTGTAGGTTAGATAGCGATCTTGCCAGAGATTATGTACGATATATGATAACTCGATGAATTACGTAAACATGATTAGAGTATCATAAAGATGGAAGCACTAATCCCGAGAACACAAGCCGTCATAACAAGTTTTACCTCTTGTTGAAGATCGAAACCGATGCAGCTCAATCCGAAAGCAAGAACTCGTCGAAATAAAACTAAAGCAAAAAGGTGGCGATGCGCCGAAATTGTATTGAACGTGTGTGTTTTTATTACATAGGGCTCGGGGTCTATTTATACCCGAGAATTACAAGATATGTCCATACCGGACACGACTATTATCTCTAACAAACTCTAAGATACCATAAGTCTTTGCGGCAGACTTTTGCCCTAAGCATATCTCTAAGGAAATTACATAAAACATCCTAATTAATAGATACAATTGCCTTTTCAGGTCTCTATCCACGTGCGGCAATCATCTTGAAGCATATCAACTCAAACCCAATGTTGGATACGAGTTATATTGCTGGAATCGGCTGTATCACCTAACCCAGTCTGATTCAGATTTAGCCGACTCTAGTCGTAGCCGATCTGGACTCCAGCTGATTCTTACTTTGTTCCCGCAACAATCCTTATCTCTGGTTCCGCTTCGATCCGATCTTCACCTCCGATGCTGATATTACTAAATTTGGTCGTTAACACAGACCTAAGGAGCAAGCTTTTTTAACTATTCTCTGCAGCAACTCAACACCAAGAACAAAAAAGCAATGGTGAGAGTGGATCTCGTTGCCCAACCCCCCTTCTGCATTTAAAAGAGTTTCTAGGTACCCCATTAAGTAGTACTGAAAAATGTGCCGTAGAAAAAATCATCTGTATCCACTGTAGCCACTTTTCAGGAAACCCCATACATTTCATAATGGATATCAAGGTGGAGTGCTCTATAGAATCAAATACTTTAGCAATATAATTTCTCTCTTTGACTACTGGCATTGATGAATATACTCTAAAGACCATGCTAAACAGTCTTGAATTGTCCTGCCTTTGATAAAACCATATTGGTTCTCATGAACCAGTTTGGGCATTACACTCTGCAACCTATCTGCCATCAATTTGGTTGTGAACTTTAAACTGATGCCCATCAGTGAAATTGGCCTGTAATCATTGACTGTTTCTGGAGAGGACTTTTTTGGCACTAAGGTTATGTAAGACATGTTTAGCAGCTGCAGATCTGTATAGCAAGCATGAAAGTGAGCTGCTAACCTGTAAAAGTCCTGTGATATGATTTGCCAACATTTCTTAAGAAAGAACCCATTAAACCCATCTGGGCCAGGTGCTTTGTCTGATGGAATGACCTTAATAAGACTGTCCATCTCCTAAGTGTAGAACTGATCAACCAAACAATCCAAGTTTTCCGGATTGGGGAAGAGATCCCTCAAATCAAAGTCCATTGGAGGCAAGAGCGAAATTCCCATTCTGTTTTTGAAACTACGAAAAAACAGATCTGCTTTGTGATTGTGTCCAGTGGCTATCTGCCCATGCTGATCCTGAACCTGAGAAATGGAGTTCGATCTATATCTTTCCGTAGCAATGGCTTGGAAGAATTTAGTATTTTCCTCACCCAAGAACATCCATCTATTCGTGCACCTTTTTTTTCCAATAAAGCCTTTTAAACTCAGGAAGCTTAAGGATCTGTATTTTGATAATTTCTCTGAAGTTCCATTCAAGGATGGACAAGGGCCGATGCTCTTCTATCAGGTCTAGGAAATTGATTACAGCATTACAATTAACCAAAAGGGCAGTTAACTTAGACAAGTTTTTACTCCAATGTAGCAAACTTTTCCTCAAACACTTTAGCTTGAAGCTAATGCATTTTGCCGGATCTTCATAACCAGGGTCTATTGCCCATATTCTGCTAACAAGCTCAAAGAATCCTTCCATTTCAACCCAATAATTCTGAAATTTGAAAATTGGAGACTTTGTAATCTTGGTATCAATTTGATCTACACAGGGCACATGATCTGATATATTCCTGGTCAATGGGTGGACAGTAGTGTTTGGGAAAACCAAAGTCCAAGCTGGACTTGTAAAGACCCAATCAAGCCGCTCTAGGAGAGGACTGTTCTGCATATTGCTCCAGGTAAAACTTCTCCCTTTTAAAGGAATTTCTAGCAGACCAAGAGAACTAATTACATCATTAAAAATGAATATATCATTTATGTCGGCTCCCGGCTTATTTCTGTCCTCAACTGATCGGTAGAAATTAAAGTCTCCTAGAAAAATCCTATTATCCATTGTCCCAAAAGACATATTTTTCAGCCAACTAACAAACTTTGTACATTCTGGGCCACTACATGGGCCATATATGCAGGTTAAGGCCCAAGCTTCTGAAGATTGCCTTGAAACAAAGTTTACTGTAATAGAAAAGCTATTTATTTCCCCTGGGGTTCCCGAAAACACTTTAGAGGCCCAAACCACTAATATTCCACCTGAAGCACCTCTTGAGGGCGAGAAAGCAAACACGTCAAAACGCTTAGGAGCAAAAGTCCTAATATCAGCCAAAGAGAAATTTTGTTTTTTGGTCTCTCGGACATAGAAAACCTGACAACCACTTTCCTCTATCTTTTGCCTCAAAGACAATAGTTTGGTATCAGCATTCATGCCTCTTATGTTCTAGCACAGCACATTCTAGGATTTAAACACATTATTCATGAGGAAAACATTTAGGAGTGCATATAGATACAGAGCTAACTAAATTAGCCTGCATAGAGCCATATAAAATAAGTTCCCAGCAAACACAAAAGGAACTGACACTGATCACAGTCCGATAGTACTGAAAAACAAAAGATCCTGCTCTGAGCAAAGAAACATTATTCATTCCTAATCATCCATGTTTGGTCGGGGAAGCTTCTTCCTTTTTTCTCCCCCTAAGCTTGATTCAGCCACATCCTCAGGATTCAGGCCACATAGATCCACCCCCATCTTTTGCAACAAAGATAAAGAACAATCAGAAGGGGAAGAATCTGAGTTTATATCATCTTCCAGAATATTGAAATCAGATTCAGTAATCTTGCTGCCAGGGATAAGGATTTTAGATATACCTGCCAACTCCTTCAGCTTTTTAGCTGACTTTCCCCTTGGCTTGCCTATTCCCAGTCGATGATCAAATTTGAGCTATTGGTTGGCATTAAGAAGCCTAGAGCTCTGCCTTCTAGTAGGATTGTACATAATAGTCTTCCCATCCCTTTTTTTCACAGGAGCAATAGGAATCTGAAGCACTGCTGGTATGACTTCTGGACTTGATGGCTGGGCTTGCAAAGGTGCAACATCTAAAATCTCCTGATCAGAAAGCCCATCATCAGAGGGGGAAGACAATAAAGCCCAGCTAGAATGTGCTCTTTTTACTGCAGGAGGAGCATGATCAAATATTGCCTTCCGCTTTGGGAGTACCAGGGTCATGAAAGGGGAACTGAATGGCAGAGATGTGAGGCTAGGAATTTGAGCTGCCTGCATGATTTCTTTAGCTTTGCACAGATGGTCAATTTTCTCCAGCAATCCTGCCATAGGATAAAAAGATGGGTGCTTTGGTCCTTCCCTGTCAGCTATATCCTTGAGCCTGGCCAGAAACAGCTGCACTTGTTGCTCTTGATCAATCAGATTAAGCTCCTGCTCCTCTTGATTAGGCAAGATAATCAATTGCCCCGAGTTTTCTTCAACCTGGCCCATTGGGTGATCCTGACCCCAAGCATCCTCTATTTCTGCTTCCGCAGCCTGTTGCTATTGCACGAGATCATCCCAAACACCACCTCCCCCCTGATTACCAGGATGTCCTAGTTGCCAAATATTTCCATCATCTGGGTCATCGGCATTATCATCATTAGGCCCAGGCTGTGGTCCAGCAGGAGGTAAATCCTCTTCAGGTGGGATGTTTGCAAAATCTCCATCTAGTACAAAAACAGAAATAGTCCATGATTCACCTCCACCACCATTACCCAAAGGTTCTTGTAACACTATCTTTCGGGGGACAGAGTCAAGATCCCTATACTTTGCTCTCACAAACACTCTTCCCAACATCTGATCTCTATCAAGCCAGAAAGAAAGCTGTCCAAAAGAAGCTACCGCTAGATTTATATGGTGATGATCAACAAAATCTAGCGGGAAATCCAAGAGAAGAAACCAACCTTCTCGATTAAAGTGGCAAGCACGCCAGTTCGGCCCTTGGTCATGCTTCACAAGCTCAACAGTATGCATCCCATCATATGCAGCAGGGGGAGAGTTTACTAAGGCATCTCTATGCATGACCGAACGAAGCTGGAACATACCAACTGTCGAAGGGTGACGGTAAACAGTACGAACCTCATACATGTGTACTTCAAAGATATAATCCGAGATAAGTGCCCGGTGATGATCCCATTCATGCTCAGGGATGGCCGGCTCTACAATGGTGATGCAGACATCCTCATGTCTTCGAGGCGGATGCTGTGGGATGGTGAGATCAACACGCGGCACACACAAGTTACCACCTTGATGAACCACTTGCCCTTGACGAAGAAAACATTGCGGGGTAGGGTTGAGATCAGCCATTGCAAGCGAGGGGAAATTTTGGGGATTAGATTGAACAGTGTTCCTAGGAGAGGAAGGTATACGGGAAGAAACCACCGTCTTTTTGGCCGGAGAAGATTTAGGTCTCCAAACTAAGTTATTCTGAGAACTTAGTTTCGGAAACTTCCCCACAGGTTGATGGGCCTTTGTGGGCCTAGTGGCACAGAAGCAGGCCATATGACCAGCCTCCAGGCAGGAATGACACCGAACAGGCCTAGAGCAATTAGAAGCAATATGGTCCTTATGCAAACAACGCACACAGGAAAGCAAGAAATTTGAATTCAAGTTACGCACAGAAATAGGATCATCCTTCGTGATTGGCTCCACTGTCTTGGTCGCCAGAGTTTCACCGGCAATAGGAACCTTCAACCCTTGAAGTCTCGTGAAAACCGATCTTCTCTCCTGTAGAAGGGCCTTCAAACGTTGAAACACGAATTTGACTGAGACGTCTCTTTGTTGAACAGCTTGGGCATAAGATTTGTCTTTCTGAACCTTAGAACTTTTGTGCACTGACCTCTTCTTAGAAGAAACCAATGTCCACTCCTCAGCACAATCACGGCTCCAAGACTCAAATTCCCACTGCCAATTAGGACCCCCATTTCTCCAGAGATAAAAGCGAAGGGCAAAATCATCACAGGAAAAAGATCTAAGACGATAAATCCATAGACCAATTTGCTTAGAGAAAACATCAAAAGAAAAACTCCGGTCTAACAAATGCTGGACATTGAGATCCGCAGGAGAACCACCAATGGCGGCTCTTAAAGCCAAAGCCACAGAAGAATTGGTTAACCGGAAATTAGCTCTCGGGAGATCAACAACTAACCGGAAGTGCATAGGGCTGAACTTCAAAGAGAAATGCACCGGAGAACGAAATCGAAGACGAACTTCCTCTCGAACTGCATCACTAGGGGAGATGTCCCAACCCCTCGGCGATGCCGGCATTACTATTACAGTGATCACTGGAAATCGCCCATCTCATCGCCTCCGTGAAATCCGGAAGATCCCCCCTGTTCTCAACACAACTAAATCCTGAGAGCCAAAACTTAGTTAGTCATATTCTAGCTAATAAGGGCTGTTGTGAAAACTTGATGGGATTCTGGTGTGAGAATGATTGCACCTTTATCTCTAAAATTGTAAGAGATGATATTATTCCTGAGTAATATATATTCCCATTTCCCCGCAAAAAAAAAGAATACAAAATGGAAGAGGGAACTGCTCCTCGAGGGGTGTTTGTGAAGTGAAGTGAGCTCCTCTATTTATAGCATCCAAATGATGGTTGTATGGTGGTTACTGGTCCGCTAACCGTGCATAACCGCCATTGGGAGTGCAGCAAGAAGCAACACGTGGAGGATCAGGCCGAGTGGTGCTAACCAGGGTTCGGCAACCAGGCCAACCGTCATACTCCACCGACTTTTGTCGGTCGATGACGGGTGGGCCTCTATGATGGTTCCTGGGTGGTTGGTTCCGCCCTGAGTCGGTTTGAGCTGACTTGTGGGGCGTTCAATCTGTGTGCTCACACGTGATTCGCCAGGTGTTTCCTTGAAGGCCAGCTTCATTTCTCCTTCACTTTGATGTATAATTCCTGCATCCAAGTTAATTCTCCAATCCTAATGCAACTATTATTTATTATTGTTACGCATGTAAGAAATGCTAATTTTTCCTTTATTCATTGTGCTAGTTAGCGGTCAAAAATGATATTTAACAACCGTCAACACAATATAGGACTACCCAGCACTTGGTAACACATCGGGCCAAACAGTGAAGGGCATGAAAGCATGTGTGAGGTGCCTGATTCAAACAGGAGGCATGTGGCTGAATCACTGGCGGAAGACCGTGTACATGCACCATCCGAGGTTCCTTAGGCAGAATCATCCGTACCGCCAAAATACAAGTGATTTCGACGGGATGGTGGAAGAGGGAGCACGTCCAAAGTTCATAATCGGCAGTGATATATGGGATGAGGTGAATGATCTCGAAGTTATAAGTGGTAAAGGGAGTGGAAGCACACCTGCATCCACATCAAGCGGTGAGAGTCCTCTTTGGAAAAAGAAGTCTGTCTATCGTACTGGAAAGACTCCCGTCACGCAGTTGATGTGATGCACGTGGAAAGATTGTGTGCAAAAACATGCTCTGAGTATTGTTGAACACATCGGTCAAGACGAAGGACAGTTTGCAAGCACGAAGAGACCTTGAAGACATGAATATCAGGAAAGAGCTGCATCCTCAGGACAAAGGAAATGACCGCTACTACCTCCCTCCAGCATGCTATACTCTTAGTGCTGCAGAAAAAATGAGTACGTCGGAATGTCTGTAGGGTGTCAAAGTCACATCCGGTCAGCTGCTACCACTCACAATCAAAGGTATTCTTCCAGATAAGGCCTGAGATCCAATCAGCAAGTTGTGTTAGTTCTTCAAAGTGATGAATCACAAGGTTATCGATTCAGCTTCGTTGGACAAGCTTCAGGAGGAAGAGATTCGAACTCTTTGCCAGCTCAAGATGTTGTTCTCTCTGTCATTTTTCAATATCATTGTGAATCTTGTTGCTCATCTTGTGGAACAAGTTAAGATCCTAGGTCCAATGCATCTACATAGCATGTGTGTTTTTAAGAGGTTTCTGGGCATCGTAAAGAAATATGTCCGGAATAGATCGAGGCCTGGAGACAGTAAAGTCAAGGGTTGAATTATAGATTACGTGGATTTGTAACTTATCGGTGTATCTGTGCCATGTCATGAGGGCAAAATGTTTGGAAAAGGAACATTAGGGCATAAGAGAACCACTGCCGACAAACCACGAGCATGTCGTGTAATATTGGAGTACGTAAAATGGCTCATATGTCCTTATGTTTTCACACAAAGCTCATTTGTCCTTATTGTTTCACATAAAAGGAACGGTTAGAGTATAAATGCATATTATCTCATGAACGAAACTTTTGAGTTGCACTGATTTGTATACCATATTAGCGTATTAGGCACAGATGTCCCGAGTCGAATTTTAGCTGAGACATGAGTGTGGCCTGAGGAAGGTCGATGAATTGTTTCTTTACTCGTTAAATCAAACTTATAAAATGTTGAACGTACTGGTGAGTGGATCAAGTCTATAGGATTACCTGCACTACTGCACAGGAAAAGCAATCAAGGCAGGGATTAGGTAGCTCAACGAATCATTCGTACGGATCAGCGCTGCAACCCTGAAGTCCGGTCAGGTTTTCACTCCTATTAAACTAATAGTTTCGCATATATATTTGGTGAATGTCACGTAATTTGATAATCCGTGACAGTCACCAGGGGCATAAACACTTACCGTCAAATGGATTTTACTCGTCTGTGTGTAGATCTGTAGCTAGAGCAATTAATTTAATTTTTTATACTGCGATGGCATTGGCAGCAGTACCTAACACGTTCCATGTACGTACGGCACGATAACAACAAAATATACTTTTTGAACAGTAATATTCGAGGCAAACACTGAACCACTGATGAATCATGAATGGATACATTTTTAATTAGATTCCTGCAGATTTCATCGTAGAAACTTCCGTAGTATTATATACTGGAGTAGTTTACTTTGTACACGGTAGTAAACTAGTAAAATGTAGAAGCAGTCACAGCTGTAAAAAGTTCAATTGGGTCTAATTAATATTTCCATATGGCAATGGAATGTTTTTTGAAGGTTATATATATGTGCATGGTTATGTGATATTCCGTCGGAGATAAGTCTCACGGCCTCATCTTTTTCTTTATACTTATCAACCAAAAACGGATTTTTCAAACTTGAATTTAGAGTTAAATTTAGGTTTTTCTTTATATATGTTTATTTTTCAGCCTTTGTTTTTAGATCGTTAAGTTCACGTATATAAAAATTTTATTTATAAATTATTTTTCATTTACAAATATATCGGTTGGCTTATTCACCAAATAAGCGAAACGATGGGCCGTTAGCTAGAAAAATGCGGTCAATCTTTTTGTTGGGGTCTGGGGAGAGATGATATAATAGAAAATCGGTAATTGTGATGGGACACTAATTTAGTTATAGAAAAATGATATCACGAAGATGAACTTGTCCATTCAGAAGTTAATTAGTGATCCCTTTCTTTGAAAAGTTGTTAGTCGCCGATATACCTTATCCTTGTAATCACGGTGATATACCTTGTAATCACGTTAGGCAGATACTCTGAATCGCTGATGTAGTGTTCAGATTTAGGGTGTGTTCCGAACTTCCAACTTTTCCGTCACATCGTTTCAATTTCAACCAAACTTCTAATTTTAACGTGAATTAAACACACCTAAACTCGGCTTTATACTACTATCTATTACTCCTTTCGTCCTAAAACTATTGTTCATGTCCAACGTTTGACCGTTCGTCTTATTTGAAAATTTTTTATGATTAGTATTTTTATTGTTATTAGATGATAAAATATGAATAGTATTTTATGTGTGACTAAATTTTTAAAAAAAATTGTAAATTTTTTAAATAAGACGGACGATTAAATGTTGGACACGGATTTCTAAGGCTACACCTAAACGGAGGTAGTAATTAGCAGTATTCGAAGAATATACTGGCTTGTCGCTAGCTCTTTGATATACGGCCCTGTTTAGTTCGCGAAAAGAAAATTTTTGGGTGTCACATTGAATGTTTGACCGGATATCGGAAAGGGTTTTCGGACACGAATGAAAAAACTAATTTCATAACTCGCTTGGAAACCGCGAGACGAATCTTTTGAGCCTAATTAATCTGTCATTAGCACATCTGGGTTATTGTAGCACTTATGGCTAATCATTGACTAATTAGGTTCAAAAGATCCGTTTCGTGATTTTCATGCAAACTGTGTAATTAGTTTTTGTTTTTTTATCTGTATTTAATGCTTCATACATATGTCCAAAGATTTCATGTGATGTTTTCGGGAAAAAAATTTTGGAAACAAACTGGGCCAGTCTCCCGGAATAATGTATACTGTGCAACAGTGCAAGTGTAATGTAATTAAGATGCATGGATGGAAATGGCACAATAGTCAACGTAGACAGGGGTTCCAGGAGGGAGCAGAGGAACAGATATACGACAAGGACTACCTACCCTGTTAGTAGTAAGCAGCCACTGCAAGATTTATGGTAAGATAATATGCCAAAATGATGATCTACTGGACCATACAGTATGCCAATGTTGGTGAGAGCGGTCAGAAACCTGCGTTAAATCCTTACTGGATACACGCCCTGCAATAAATCCTTGTTTGTCTTGTTCGGCAACATGCATTTGCAAAATGAAGTACAGTATATACATTGATGCAGGACCGTCCAGTGTGAAACTACATCATCATGATCAGTTAGCTTCGGGAAATTAAATACTGACTACAATACATGTACTCCTCCGTAAAAAAAAAAAAAGACAAACTCTATGTTTCCGTGTTCAATGTTTAACTGTCCGTCTTATATGAAATTTTTTTATAATTAATATTTTCATTGTTGTTAGATGATAAAATATGATTTAATACTTTATGCGTGAGTTATCTTTTTAATTTTTTCATAATTTTTTTAAATAAGACGGATGATTAAACGTTGGACATGGAAATCCACGGTTTGTTTTTTTAGACGCAGGGAGTAGGACAGTAGAAAAAAGATTATAATCTGTTATATCCAAGTTATTTTGGGTGCTGCTCTCAGCTAGTGAGAAAGTTGGACGCAGATACTCAGTAGTTAGCGAGAAATCAGTTCGAAGCAGATAAAAACACACACAACGTGCGTGCTAACCTCGTCCAAGTAGCTTAGCTTAACTCCTTAAGCAAGTTAGGCTCAGTTTAGTTCGTGAAAAGAAAATTTTTGGGTGTTACATCGGATGTTTGACTCGATATCGCAAGAAGTTTTCAGACACAAATGAAAAATAATTTCATAACTCGCTTGAAAACCGCGAGACGAATCTTTTGAGCCTAATTAAGACATCATTAGCACATGTAGGTTACTATAGCACTTATGGCTAATCATGGATTAATTAGGTTCAAAAGATTCGTCTTGCGATTTCCGTGCAAACTGTGCAATTAATTTTTGCTTTTATCTATATTTAATGCTCTATGCATATTGTCGACGTTTGATATCGCGACTACGGTATTTGTATAGTATGTGGATCGTTGGTACTAGGGTATATGCGAGATTGAGGTAAAAGAGATGAAAAAAAGGGTTTTTATACAGGTTCGGGCCTTTATTTGACAGGTAATAGCCCTACTCCTGTTGGCCGAAGCCGGTGTTGCTCCTTTATTCATCTTAATCACACAAATACAATATTTGGGATAACCTATCTTGCCGTCGTCGACTTGGCGGCTAGATAACCAACTCGTAGTCGACGACAGGGTAGTCTTCCTCCTCAAGTACGAAATTGTCGAGATTAGAGAGGGCGCTAGATCCCTTTTGCCGACTTCCGTAGGCACCGAATGGAGTATGTCTAGGCTTATATATGATGTTGATATCCGACGTCGTGTGTTGGCTTGTGTCTATGTTGTGTCTTATAGCTTTGTGGCGTGTCCCCTCTCCTCGTAGGGGATTGTATTTATACCCATAGATGCCCCCTTGTCCAAGTTGAACTAGGGAGATAAATATGGAAACGATCCGAGTAGTCCTTGTCATTTTCATGTAGAACTCTTTTTGTCATTCCTTATCCGAAACACCTTTTATATTTGAGGTTTGTTTCCGTATAAGATATGATATGTGGTGGACCCTACCGAGATTTAGCCAACTACTATTAGGTATGTGGTATCCATAACCCTGACAGTAGCCCCCAACTTCAATGCAAATGAACGAGTTGATGTTCTTGACCGAAGACCTTGGAACAACTATTGTCGTGCTCATTGGACCGTTCTCGGTGAGATCAGAGATAGTGCTAGATTCCCCTTAACGGCCTTTGTAGGCTCCATATTGAGTTTCTCTAGGTCCAGATGTCGACCGAGAAGGTATGGAGCATGCGACTAAGTCTCCCGTCTTGCTGTATCAAGAATTTGGATTGAAGTCAAGAAATTTCGTCTCGGTGGGTACACCATCACTTTATTCCATATTCCTTCTCGAGCTCCATCAACCATTCTCGAGTAATCTAGAAGGTGCAAAGTCTGCGACAAAGCCTTGAAAATCTGACTTGACTATTCTAATGTTTGACTTTCCTAAAATCAATACTCAAAACATAATATTAAATAGAAATAGACCTCGAGCGAACGCTCAAAGGGCAATATGTGTGGAAAAGTTGAAAATCTGTGTGCAGTACACTCGCTAGAGTTGCCCTCAGCAAACGGAGTTTGGTATCCTTCCTAGCCCCCAGCTGTTTTTATGGAAAAGCCATTTTTCACAAAGACAGGTTGAATCTTATAACAAACCATGCTGAAGCTGACAAATCCTAGCCCCCAGCTATAAAGTTGGAAAACTCAATTTCCGATTACACGGCTTGATTAATACGCATCCATTGAGAACACTTACATGACCAGGTTTTACATGGCCCTTCGGCTCTTAGAATCTGACAAGACCTTACACATCCGTTTAGCACTCTTACCTTAGGTTTTACATGGTTTCTCGGAGGCTTGTCAGATCAGCGTAAAGGGACAATAGGACCGCCTTCATGACAAGGCGATATAAGAAAAGAAGTTCACCGGAAAAATATTGCACATATAAACACTTACAGAAGTTGACGTATATGAAGTGATGAGACGATTTCTACACCGGGTGAAGACGAGGTGTATAGTTGTACTCAACAAATCGTAGAGGTAGTGGGAGAATTGCCACACCGCTGGTCGAAGGCCAGTTATAGTCATAACTCGACCACTGGAGTTTAAGGTGCGAGAGGTCGCTACATCCTATTAGTTGATAACCAGAAGTGAGTATCTCTCGACCGTTTGAAATAGAGGTGCGAGGACCGCTACGTTGCTGGTTGAAGACTAGTCGTAGTTGTACCTCGATCATTAGAAGTTGTGGTACGAGGACCGCTATGTTTATTGGTATTTCTTAACGACATTACTAGAAATATAATTTCCAGCAATGGCGCATAAATACTCCTTGTATAAGGGTGAAATGCTATAATGGTTTATCCATGCCTTGCGGATGAACTCTGTAACCATAATATACCAGGATTATTTCTGCGCCATTGCCGGGAATTATATTTCTAGTAATATCGTTAAGAAATACCAACAAGCATTTCTGGTGCCGTTGCCGGGGATTATATTTCTAGTAATGTCGTTAAGAAATACCAACAAGCATTTCTGGCGCCGTTGCCAGAGAAGATTCATAAAAGAGATTACCTGAACTAACATTTTATATTTACCTCTTTATAATCACTGCCCTTTGCAGGCTAACCTTGGCAGTTTTCACTTTTGTTGTGGAAACAGGGTAGTGCATGACTGGTTTCAACTTGCCAGAAAATTTCAAAGAAAATCTAGAAGCTTTCTTCCGGAGCGTTAGGCTGCGAGTCGCTGCTCCGCAGAAAACTCTACCGACAGAGAAACCAGCTGTACCAACACGGCAGACTTTCAAGATTATGGCTAGCAAGACTCTCCGCGAGTTCGCTGCTCCCTCTGCTGACAATATGGCCATTGGGCCGCAGATCAACATGGGAGATGTGGATTTCGACTTGAAGTCCAGCCTCATCACGATGGCGTAGGCTAGCCCATTCTGTGGCAAGCCTAATGAGGATGCCAATGCTCATCTGCAACAGTTCCTGGAGATCTGTAGCACGCACACCATCAAGGGCGTCAGTCCTGACGCCGTCAGGCTATGGCTGTTTCCGTTCTCCCTTCTCGGGAGAGCGAAGTAGTGGTTCTATCCCAACCGTGCTGCTATCAATACCTGGGACAAATGCTTTACGGCATTCCTCTCAAAATTCTTTCCGATGGGCAAAACCAATGCCCTTCGTGGAAGGATTTCAAGTTTCCAGCAGACAAGGGACGAGTCTATTCCTGAAATATCGAAACGTCTGCAGGAGTATGTGGCCGCCTGTCCTCATCATGGGATGGACGACTGGCTGATCCTGCAGAACTTTTTACAATGGACTCACACCGATGTCCCGCGATCACCTAGACGCGGCAGCTGGAGGAGCTTTCTTCTCTAAGACGGTTCAAGGAGCCGTTGATCTAATAGAGAAGATGGTCTCCAATATGGGTTGGAGCGAGGAACGACTCCAGACCCGTCAGCGAGGCATGCATACCATCAAGGAGACGGCGTTGCTTGCTGGCAAGCTAGACCTCCTCATGAAGCGATTGGACGACCACAACAAAAGGCCACAAGGCATCGTCATGGCCTTGGACTCACACGTTACGTGTGAGGTCTGCGGCGGCACGGGTCACTCTGGGAATGACTACCCGGAAACCCATGAGGAGGCGATGTACATGGGCAACAACAACAACGGGTACCGTCCACAAGGAGATTAGGGGTGGAACCAACCACGCCCATATTATCAAGGAGGTAACAACAACGGTAATTTTTCTAACCAGCCCTCCTTGAAGGATCTCGTTTTTGCGCAAGCTAAAACCACTGATGCGCTAAGTAAAAAACTCACTGCCAATGACAAGATCCTTGAAAATATAAATGTTAAGCTAGATGGCTTTGCTTCCTCTTTTCAAAACCAGCTAAGCTTCAATAAAATAATAGAAACCCAGCTAGCTCAGTTAGCATCCTTAGTCCCTAGAAATGAAACTGGGAGGATTCCGGGGCAACCCGACTCCTCCGTTGAAAATGTTAAGGCGATCACGACGAGGGGAGGAAAGTCCACTCATGATCCGCCATATCGTAACCCTGCAGGAACTAATGGAATATCAAAAGAAACGCCATCTAGTGACTCGGCTGACAAGGAAGTTCTGCCAGAAAAGATCATGCCGTAGGAATACTGCGACACACGGTTGTTGCCGTTTCCCCAACGGAGTAGGAAACCGTCGGTGGACGAGCAATTCGCTCACTTTGTTGAAATAATCCAGAAGATCCACATCAACGTGCCGTTGTTGGACGCTATGCAAGTGCCAACATACGCCCGTTATCTCAAGGACATACTCAACAACAAGAGACCACTCCCAACAACGGAGATGGTCAAACTGATGGAGCAATGCAGCAACGTGATACTCCACAAGCTCCCAGTTAAGAAGAAAGATCCAGGGTGTCCTACGATCACCTGCTCGATCGGGGCACAACAGTTCGATTAGGGCTTGTGCGACCTTGGAGCCAGTGTCAGTGTCATGCCAAAAGGCGTCTTCGATAAGCTCAACTTCACGGTGTTGGCACCAACACCAATGCGCCTTCAACTGGATGATTCGTCTGTCCGTTACCCGGCAGGGATAGCGGAGGATGTGCCAGTCAATATACGGGACTTCTTCATCCCGGTTGACTTCGTGGTGCTGGACATGGACACGGGAAAAGAGACGCCGCTCATCGTGGGGCGTCTGTTCCTTAGCACCACGGGGGCCAACATTGACGTTTGAACAGGGAGTATCCGCTTCCACATCAACGGGAAGGAAGAGAAGTTTGAGTTTCAACCAAGGACGGAACAATGCTCCATGGTCAGGATAAAGTACGGGTCGTATCCGCAGAATATTCAGGTGGTCGAAGTGGAGCAACCCAAGATGGACAGCCTGGTCAAGTTTATGCAAAATTTCCTGGAGATGGAAACAACGTTGCCCAAGAACCATTATTATAGGACGTCGGTAAAACCACCCATACCGGCCAAGAAGCCAGAGCAGTCGGCTCAGAGGAAGCCGCCGTCCGCACCAAAGCCAATGAAGGTGTGGAGGGAGAAGCCAAAGATGCCCGCTCCATCACCTCCGGAGACTGGTAGAAAATCCGCAAACTGAACTGAATGGAGGTACAGTCTTGCACGTCGGACTTTAAATGACGCGACCTTCGCCAATAGGTAAATTGGTATGTATCTGCATCTTTATTTCCAACAATTTGAATTTTTGCATCATCGCATGTTTGAATTTCAAAGTTGCATTTAGGATTTTTGAGGTTTAAGGAAATTTTTCAAATGAATTTTTCAGAGCAAACCAAAATAACATTTTCATCGAAAATTCACTTTGCCACGACCACACTGACCGTTGGATTCCAACGGTCGAAAGTGGGACCGGTTGGGCCCACCAGGGGTTCGGCCGAACACCCTGGTTCGGCCGAACCGGCCAGGCCAACGGTCGGCTGCCTCTCTTTTTGAGGCAATGGCTAGTGGGTCCCACATGTTATTCATGACCGTTGTGGGTACCCTATAGAAGCTAGCCGGCCGGGAGAGGGAACTCCACACCATTTCAACACATTTTCATTCCCCCTCCAAAAGATTCCCTCAAATTCAAACACTTAGTTGCATATATGCAAGTTGCTTTGGTGAAACTAATCGGCGGGTGAAATTCTTGTCATTCCTAACCCCCATCGAGTTAGTCCATTCTTGCTCCATTGTGCAGAATGAGGAGGCGATTGTCTCGTCTGTTAAAGGGGTCCGGCTCTTCATCAAGTCATCATGACGAGTCTAGTCCTTGTTCATCAGTTGATGTCTCGATGGAAGATGCCGAAGCTCCGCGACGACTCCTGAAAGACATCGACCTCGACCTTGTCAGTGATTGGGAGAGAGAAGCTTACTACATGCTGAGCGACTAGGAGTATGCTCACACACGAGAATACTCACCGGAGCTGCTGAAAAAGATAGGTATGGATGTTGAATTTCGTTCTATTTGGAAAGTTATTGGTTGGCAGAGATTTGCTGTGGTAGATGAGCCTGGTTTTCGTTTTCTTACTTTGCAATTTCTGTGCACTTTGAAAGAAATAGAAGATGGAATTTCCTTTCGCTTTTTCCATAAGGAGTACACACTTACATGGAAAGGCTTAAGTACACTTCTTGGTTTTCATGATTCCTGTAAAATCGATCTCTAGAAAGGAGTTTCTGGGTTTGAGAAAAATAGGTTTTGGGAAAATATTTCTGGTGCTCCAATTTGCAACAAACATAGAACGACTGATATCCATAATCCTATGCTTAGGCTCATGCACAAATGGATTGCTATGACTTTGTTTCCTCGAGGTGATCTAAGACCCATTAGGGGGGATGAATTGATTATCATGTTTGCCATGGTTAGAAAAATCAAAATTGCTCCTGTGAAGTGTATGATAAGGCAATGGTTAGAAAGTATAAAGTTCTCTGCTCCTGTTGAGTGCACTTCTCTGATTACTCGGATAGCAAAAGGGCTAGGGGTCATTAGCGATCAAATTGCTTTTATCTCAACTGCTCGTCCATGTATTGATGAGACTTATCTAGTGCAAGGCCATATTCTGAAACATGGAGAAGATGGATCTTTGATTTACTTTTTCCCCGGTTGTACAAATGAAATCCCGTTGCCAAATGCGGGGTATCATTTGTACAATTGCCATGAACTAACCATTCCCCTGCAGACCATAGAAGAATCTAGTGCAGGTGGAGCATATAGTGAGACGCGCAACATGACAACGAATGAACGAGAATGTTGATCATCCTCAACACCCGTAAAGATGTATGTGGCAGGTTAGGAACCAACTGGGGATGCACCCGGATGGACCCAAGCTCCACGCCACAGCATCTGAGTCTCAACCTAGGCGAGTGCCAGTGAGGACCGGTGGCGTGCGCCTCATGACATCCAATGGGGGGACAATTAACCTCCCAGATCAAGTGGTGTGCCTCCATCTCCAAGTGAATGGCGCTCAAGTTCCTCTCTTTGGGACTTGGGTGAAATCTCTAGGAGAATGGACACCCTTAATATGTAGACGGGGGAGATCCAGTGCAACCTCACGGAACACATAGCTCAAACGCAAGAATGACAACAATCTGCTGATGCTCAGTTCCCCAACTTCAACAACATGATGCAGCAATAGCACGATGACCTTCAAGCGTACTTTCGCTTTCAGGGATTCAATCCTTATCAAGGACCCTGAGAAAAAGCCAAGCTTGGGGGGAGAGATGTCTCCCCCCACTGAGGTAACTTGTATTACATTGCATATTTCCCTTTCCAATTGCATATTTGCTTTCCAATTGCATCTTATAAAAAATAAAAACAACATAAAAATTTGCAAAAATAGAAAATACCAAAAAGATAGGATAGGTTTGAGTCATGCTGGGTAAGACAAGCTAGTTCTCTTTGCTGAAATGATGAATAGTTACTCTCTCAAAGATTAAATATAAGTAGCCAACAATTATCCGGGAACCTGAGGTAAATGAGCTGCACTTGCTGATCTAAGTCTAAGATGTTGCGAGATATGAGATAGTAAATAAGAGTTGCTATGATCCTGATACTAGTTTAACTTGAATTTCGGTTGTTTTGTTTTTCAAAATGATAAATTGAGAGTTCCTCATTTGATATAAATTCCTACCAGAGCCAAAAATGTGCTATCATGATTAAACCATATACATTTTGGTTGCTTGCCATTCCATTGAACTTTGTCAAACTCTTGTGACTTGTGTAGATACTTCTCATGCTCTATGATCAAGATCATACACCCACATATATGCACATGCTAAACTCCTACACTGGGAGCTAAGAAATATTCCATTCCATTCCCATTTTACCACCAACTTGAATTCTCCATGCTTTCACGTGCTTTCTTCTCCTAAAGAGAATGTCCTTTTGAAAAAAAAAGAGGAGGGAAAGGCATGGTTATAAAAAATAATAATAATAAAGTTATGCTCCATCAGGCATGAACATGATGTTGAAAAAAAAATGTAGCCATGCCCTCTCCTAATCAATAAAAGAAGGATTTTTGGGAGAAGAAAGTAAGCATAAAGGAGAAGCATTTTTCTTTATTTTTTTTCCTCATGTAGCATTTTCATCATATACCACACACACATTGCACGATCATGATCTTGAGTTTGTTTAGTTATCTGCTTTAGTCTGTGTTTTTGACTTATTAATAAATGTGAATGCAAGTATGCCATGTTTGATCCCTACCTAGCTCCACATATCAAAACCTTAGAGTAGGAATCAAAAAGGCAAATTGGTAAGGAATTCATATTGATACACTTGGCAAGACTGAGTGAATCAATTGAGGAACTTGGCTTTCTTTTGCAAAATCATTTGAAAACTTCCGGAATAAGAGTTGAATAAAGATTGGGTGATTGGTGCTCTAATTGCTGTTATGTCTTTCAACCGCCCAAGGCAAGGAGAAACAGAGTCTCGTGGAAATAAGGGGTAAGGGTAAGCCACCGTGCCAAAGATTATTTAATCTGAGAGAGAGTACATATACCTTGCACCTGTATTTTTGAGATATGTAGCATAGTAGCAACTCCTGATCAACAAGCAAGTCTTTGTTTCCTTTCGTCCTTCACTCGGGACGAGCAAAGGTTCAAGCTTGGGGGAGTTTTTTGACGGTCGTTATCGATCAGTTTTGACCGTCAATATTAACAAAATAGAAGAGAACTAGTGATGCTTGCGTTGCACAAATATGATAGAATAATAATATTCTACTAGTATTAGGTCTACTAACCTTTTGCAGAGAATAACAATAAAGTGGAGGAGAATCGGCATCAACTCAAACGATAAATTAATCAGACGATGTCGAGAATCAGACTTATGCATGAAAGGGCCTAGAACTCAGAGTTGACACGTCAAACTGGGCTAAAATTCACAAGTCTACATAAAGGAGCAACAGAGGAGGCCGCCAGCCGAAAGGTGGGCTGGTTGGGCCGGCCCCTGGTTCGGCTGAACCAGGAGGTTCGGCCGAAGCTCCCTTACCTCCGTTGGATCCAGGTTTTGGTTGTATGGTGGAGATGAAGCCCCAATGACGGTTGGAGGGTATTACCTACCATTCCAACCGTCACAACCATCATAGTTGTAACGACCGGAAATAACCCAACGGGCGTTCCTTACGTGCGTGTATTATTCCTTGTCCCAGGAGGCAAGGTACACCAGAAGTTGATACAATTCAGAGTTTAATAAGCGGAAGCGTAAATAGTTAATTATTACATGGGCAGCGACGGCCCAGCACACTCAAAGGCAACGAAAAACAGCGGAAGACTAAGGCGACGACCACAGGCGCTTGACGACAGGCACGAGCTAGACACCAAAGCCTTCATCATCCAGGGGCTCCTCTTCTGGGTTTGGGAAAAATTGAGCAAGACTGAGTACAACCACCGTACTCAACAAGACACACCCACAAGTGCAGCATAAATGCAAAGGAGTACAATGGAGTTATAGTATAGGGGTTAGGTTTTGCAATAAACAGCATTTAAAAGACCCTTAGTTGCTCAAAGCTAAATTTAAAACACGATCCTAGAACTATTTAATATTATTAAACAAGGCCGTGAACCCACACGAATCTGCCTTAACCCAAGGCCTACGATGATTCAGACCGAACTGGCAACCCAACCCTGGGTCCCAGCTCGTCCCAAGCCAACCCAGGCCAACCATTCCACATTTTAGTTATTAAGCAGGTTTTAAGAATTAAAAACACTAACTTGGGTACATTGCTAGGCTTGCCCATAACCGAGGGCGCGGCTATTCAAATAGGTTTTACTCTGATTAGAGGTGTACATCTTTACCCACAAGACACGTCTTCCTCACGTGCAACCACGTGCCACATACCACCACGGCAAATGGACGGAAGACATGACATAGTTTCCAACCCATCCTAGCCATAGACAAGAGTACCGACCCAACCCACCTACGGCCGGAACCCCCGGACAGGCAGGCAGAATTGAGCCCCTAGCAGCAGGACACCAGCCCCGTGCTATGACATCTCGACTACCGGGCCGCAGCCCGTGTAGCCTTCATTTGTCCTAGAGATGTCCATCGACCCCCGACTTCGTCCATCTCCATCCGTGTGCTTTTGTTTATAACCAGACTGAGCCACAAACTAAGCCTTACCCACTAGACATGTGGAAGTACGGTAGTGCTTTGCAACAGAGGCCCGAAGGCCGGTCCTTATGTGGCCGAGGTGCTACTATCAAAACCATGCACCCCGAGCCCAGCCTAAAACCATTTTGGGGGTTTTGAATAGAGGGGGAGGTGTGCATCCAATTCCACAATAATCCAACCGTTCCGATATGTCCAGGTGATATGAATATTCCCAAAGTCTAGAGTTATAAAACCACCTAATGTTGCCTAATTAATCAGCGAAGCATCTACCTAAATTCTTACTAGTGGAACCATGAATAGAGTGCCCACTAGTTGGGGTTTTGTTTATTCTAGGGTGAACAAGGTAATAATAACAATAACAACAATAATAAGTTCGTAACAAAGGTAAATAGGCATGGCTACATAAAACAGTGATAACGCGGGAATTTAAATAAAGCGATAATGCAATAATTTAAATCAAAGTAATTTCACAAAGTGGGATCCAATATGTTCAAAGAATGATGTGACTTGCCTTGCTCGCTTTCCCAAACGTCGGCTTCAACCTCCACGAAGA
Source organism: Oryza glaberrima (assembly GCF_000147395.1). Classification (NCBI taxonomy): domain Eukaryota; kingdom Viridiplantae; phylum Streptophyta; class Magnoliopsida; order Poales; family Poaceae; genus Oryza; species Oryza glaberrima. The sequence goes on along the minus strand of NC_068327.1, from coordinate 14,936,743 downwards.
GCGGATCTTCCGAAGCTGCAGCGTCTACACGACCAACGGAAAAGAAAAGGGCTTTTACTCTAATAAACTCCATATAACAAGCAGAAACAAAGCACAAAAATGGGTTCTTGACTTCTTAAGGAAAAATTAGAGACTTGAACGGTCCAATTCCGAGTTCAAATGGCCAAGTTATGGCCATTTGAAGTTTATATGCTCTTTAAATGAATATTTACGAATTTCTTCATTTAAATTTTAGTTTAAAAATATATTTATTGCGTCAGCCGGGAGAGAGGGCGCGCGGACCGGGTCCACGGGAGTGGGACCCACGCGGCAGCCTCACGGTCCACGGTGGACCGGGTGCACCCGGCTCACACCGGCCGGCGCCGTGGGTCCCACGCGTCAGCCGCACCCGAGGGCGCGGGCGGCTGACGGCCGGGCCCCACGCGGCAGCCGCTAGGCGCGCCCGGAGGCGGCCACGTCGGCGCGGCCGGCGGGAGGCGGCGCGCCCGCGCCCCTATGGTCGCCGGCGGCGGCCATAGGCACGGCGGAGCGGCGGCCGAGAGAGGGGAGGGAAAGGGGGAAACGAAGCGGCGGTCCATGGCTCACCCCGGGTCGACGGCGACGACGGAAACGGCGACCGGAGCGGAGGGAGGCGGCGGCGCTGTTCGGGTGGACGGGGTCGACGGCGCTCCGGCGGTCGGCGAGCGAAACGGAGGGGTGGACGAGGTCGGCGAGGATGCGGCGAAGCCGAAGGAGGCGGCGCCGAGGTGGGAGGTGGTCCGGGGCGACGACGGCGGCGGACCGGAGCTCGGCGGCGACGGCGGAGAGAGAGAGCGATGGCGTGAGCTCGATTCCGGCGAGGAGAGAGGGCGGTGAGTGGCGGAAACGGTGGTGGGGAGCTCGGGGAGGGTTTATATAGGGCTAGGAGTGAGAGAGGGCGGCCGGAGGAGGGGGAAATGGGCGCGGGAGACCCGGCCGCCATTAATGGCGCCGGCGAGGTTAGGGGAGAGGTTTCTAAACGAATCCGAGGGAGAGAGGGAGGGAAAAATGGGGGAAAAGGGGGAGGGGATCCGGGGGAATAATCCCCCCCACTTTAATGCACGCGGGGACGGCGGGATACGGCGGAATCGGCGGCGGCGGCGGCGCTTGGCGCGGGCGGGGCGGCGGGAGCGGCGGGAGGAAGGGGATGACGGGTGGGCCCCACCCGTCAGCGAGGGTGGCGGGCAGGCCCGCCCGTCAGCGGCGCGCGCGGGGGGAGGGCCGAGTGGGCCGCGGGGGAGAGGAGAGAGGGGGAGGGAGATGGGCCGAATTCGGCCCATTAGAGGGGAGAGGGTAATTTTTAGGGTTTTCTTTTTATAAAACCTTTTTAACTTTGTTTATTTCTTAATAATTATTATTTGTGCTCTGAAAATTCCACTAAAATTTATTTACACATTTTAGGCTTTTAGGAAATATACAAAAATCCTCCAAGCCCTATTTGACTTTTAACTTTGCACATTTTAATTTTTGAAGGCTTTCACAAGCATTTTAATTATTCTAGGCATAATTTAGAGGATGTATTTTAGGGTCGATTTGGGACGCGACAATAGTTCAGCTATAAAAGGAGCTCCTCTTCTCACTTCACACACACACCTCAAGCAAGAGTTCTCTCATTCCTCTCAAGTTTAGTTTAGTAGTATCTAGCTGGTATATCGGTGAACTAGAATAAATGTATACTATGTATATTAGAAGTATAGAAATAGATTATCTTTCTCTTTTCTGTCCACTTACCTTATTTAATATATTATGAGAATGAGTAGTTAATGCTTGTGTGTCACTCTACCCTTGGATTATCTTAACCCCTGCTTAGAATATGATTATCACAAGTAACATATAAACTATTAGTCAAGTTCTCTCTACATGATCTTCCCACGGGATAAAATAAATACGATACCCTTGGAATACTCTCGGGTGAAATGCTACAATGGTATATCTGTGCGCTTGTGGATGAACTCTGTAACCATAATATACCAGAAGTATTTCTGCGCCATTGCTGGGAATTATATTTCTAGTAATGACGTTAAGAAATACCAGCAGTATACTTGGAAAGTATTTCAATACCATAAATGTATAAAGAAGATTATTCTAATAGTAGTACAAAGCTTACAAAAGAGAAGAGAAGAGCTACTAGAGCCATACCTGAACACTTCCGAAGGCTTCCGGACTCCGTTTTCAACTCTATTCCTATTCCACTAGCTTAAGAACACTAAACTAGAGAGAATATGAGAAAGCTTTGATTGAGGTGTGTGTTGAAGTGAAGAGAGTGAGGGGTTTATATAGCCTCCCAATGATGGTTGTGACGGTTAGAATGGTCGGAAATACCCTCCAACCATCATTGGGAGCTAATCCAAATTTGGCTGGTGGCCTCCTGGACTTCTCCACTCCGCGTTCGTCGTGTCATTTCCGCGTTCGTGGCCTGTTCATTGACAAGTCTGATTCTCGACATCGTCCGATTGATTTATCGTTTGATTTGATGTCGATTCTCCTTCACTTTGTGGTTATTCTCTGCAAAAGGGTTAGTGAACCAAATACTAGTGGAATATTATTATTCTAACATGGATATGCATTGCAAGAATAACTAGTTCTCCTCTATTTTGGTAATATTGACGGTCGAAACTGATCGCTAACAACCGTCAACAATGTTGCAGGTCAAATACCAGTCGTAGTCGTACCTCAACCATTAGAAGTCGTGATGCGAGGATCGCTACGCTGTTGATAGAAGACCAGTCGTAGTCGTACCTCGACCATTTGAATGGAATCCAGAGTAATAGATGGACGACATTCTCATGACGTGCGAGAACTGCCTCCTGATGACGATGAAGACAATGAGGGATTATCGTAGTCGGAGGTTCGACTCCTGGACCTACTACCTCATCCTCGGGCCCTCTAGAAGTCTAGGGATCTCGAGTTTCATTGTCGTCGTGTGATGTTGTGATGTTGTTAGCCTTTTCTGTTGTCGTCCTGATGTCGTTAATCCTAGACGTTGTCGTCCTGTTGACAACAACGATCTAGCCAGTCTTGGTTGTCGCTATCACGACAATGTTGATTGTCGCGTTAGGTGTCGTGAGATTGCTGTAACCGACTAGTCGAGGAACAGGAGTAGGCGTATCTCGATCACCTGAAGATGAATTTTTAGGTGGTGAGAGATCGCTACGATCTATTGGTCGAGGACTAGGTTTAAACGTACCTCGATCACCTATTGGCAACTGACAATCATACGGAAACAAACCGTATTCGCGAAAGCATCTCTTGTTATCCGCGACTCCCCTTATCAATATTTTCCGTACTAACTTGGTCGATCCCGGTGTAAGATCATAGAGACATGGAGTTTTCGACAACGACAGATGGAGTTCAACGGTCCACAAGTGAATTTAAGTTGATAGGGGTACTAGAGTTGGTTATTACATGTGCATCTCATGTGGCCAGCATGACTCACATACCCAACTTATGGCATATCCGGATGTTTGTTCGCAATCATGTCGGGTGATCAAGCCGACAACACTTGCGAGGAATTATCCGTTAACAACCTTTCCTCAAATAGACCAGCCGTAGCCGACGCTATACATGAGATAAGTCATCAGTCTTCGTTGGTAGGTTGGGTGCGACAACTCAGCATTTTCCGAGAACGTTCTCGATAATGGGGTGTACTCGACCACAACTTACTCGAGTGCTCGATTGTTCCTGAAAACATTTTCTAGAAGACAAGATATATAGCAGAGAATATCGAGCATGTACTGAAAAGACTGCATGTAACTTCTAGTATTATCAGGATATAACAAGCAGATTAAATATCAGGCAATATGTAAACCGTAAATAAGCATGATTTATACATAAGGAAATAGAGCGAGCCCCTAGCATTAAACCGTAGTCAGCCCAACACCAGAAACACTCGTACAATAGATATCATATAAAAAACATGCTCTAGGTAAACTTAATAAAGTATGGATCTGACAATATTGTATTGATATGAGGAATAGGTACGATAAATCACATATAGAATATTGCGTACCTTTGTAGGTACATGCAGGATGTATCTACGAAATTAGTAGATTAATCTAAAAAATTAATCTCCTAATTACCTGGATTGGTCTTATTTGCAGGCACGCGTCGACAAACCAATACATGCATCCCTGAGTACGTACTGATTCTGCACATGCGCATGCATGTGTATATCTCACGAGCAAGCAGTACGTGGTGATCTTGGACAGTGATATATTCAACCTGAAAAAGGTGAACTATCATGTGCTTTCTTGCCACGTGCCGTCAGGATGGATGTTCTCACTATGCGTCAGGGTCCAAAATTTGGATCCTAGTCGGAGTGTGAGATGTTGATTTCGGTTCCTCGATGGCCGGCGTCCTAAACAGTTAGCGGCGAACACCGAGGTTACCAAAATCAATTGACGATGTCGCTTACCGGGCAGTCGACTCGGACCAGGAGCGACATCTTGAAGTTCGATCAATCTCGATAGATTAAATTGTTGATGGGGATGATTTCGATCTTGTCGGAAGATATACTCTGATCGGGTTAGATCTCCCTATAGTCGAAGTCATTGAGTAGCTTGTTGTTGGAAAAACTATCTCTTGGACCCATCTCGTCGAAATCTTAAAGCACCAAATTCCCCTACGTGGCGCGCCACTGTCGACATTTGATATCACGACTACGGTATTTGTATGGTATGAGGATCGTTGGTACCAGGGTATATGCGAGATTGTGGTAAAAGAGATGAAAACAAGGATTTTTATACAGGTTCGGGCCCTTTATTTGACAGGTAATAGCCCTACTCCTGTTTACCGAAGCCGGTGTTGCTCCTTTATTCATCTTAATCACACAAGTATAATATTTGGGATAACCTATCATGCCGTCGTCGACATGGCGACTGGATAACCAACTCGTAGTCGACGTCAGGGTAGTCTACCTCCTCAAGTACGAACTTGTCGAGATCAGAGATGGCGCTAGATCTCTGTTGCCAGCTTCCGTAGGTACCGGATAGGGTATGTCTAGGCTTATATCTGATGTTGATATCCGGCGGCACTACTACATAAAAGATTTTCCTATACGCCACCCTCTTTTAGTTGTAGGCAGCCTGTGAATGGAACCGCACGGGATAATCGAGCGACTGGTGCCAGGTGGACGCCAGCACGGGAAAATCGATTATCCCGTGCGGGCATCCTAATCCAACCGTACGGGATAATCCTCATTATCCCGTGCGGTCGACTTAAGTGGACCACACAGAAAAATTGATTTTCACGTGCGAGCTTTTTAAGTGGACCGCTCACAAAAAATACAATATCCCTTCCTATTTTCCCTCTCACCCACTTCAAATTTTTTACACCCTATCTCTTCATTTTCCCTATTTACTCCTCTCCTCCCCTTCCCTCTCTCTATCCTCTCTCTCTCCCTCTTTCCTCTCCACCCCTCCTCTCCTCACCGAGCGCGCACGGGGCGTGCGCCGCCGCCGATGGCGCGGGAGGCGACGCGGTGCTTGCTTGCGAAGGCGCGCCGCCACGGCGGCTCGGCGACGACGTGGGAGGCGGTGCGGCGAGCGATGGAGCCGCAGCCGCTCCCCCTCGACAACTACGACGACGGCACGATGGTGGCGAGCTCGCGGGGAGGCGGATCCGTCGTCGGTGGGCTCGGGGGAGGCAGATCTGTCACCGGTGGGCTCGGGGGAGGCGGATCCGTCAGCGGGGGGCTTGCACGGCGAGGCGGCGCAGCGGAGGCGGAGCGCGCGATGGCCGCTGCCGACGACGACGAGGAGGCGACGGCGGCGTTGCTGCCGCCGATCGACCACTCCTCCCCCTCCTCCCCACGCTCGCGCAAGGCGGCCTGGAGCAGCGCCCGCCCTCCCCACGCCCGAATTCGGCGCGGCGGCTGCCCCCTGCCCGGATCCGCCGGTGTTGGCGGCCAGCGCGGCGGTGGCGGCGGGGTGCCCGGATCTAGGGTTAAGGTTTCAATTTTTATTTTCCCGTGCGGGCGACATAAGAACCCGCACGCGAAAATCGGATTTTCTCGTGCGGGGGCGCCACCCGCACGTGAAAATCGTGATTTTCCTAGACAGCCCGCTCCAGATGGACGAATCTACTGCATGGGATAATCGAAACAACCGCACGCAAAAATAGCTTCTGTAGTAGTGCGGCGTGTGTTGGCTTGTGTGTATGTTGTGTCTTATGGCTTTGTGGCGTGTCCCCTCACCTCGTAGGGGGTTATATTTATACCCATAGATGCCCCCTTTCCAAGTAGAACTAGGGAGATAAATATGGATACGATCTTATACCCATAGATGCCCCCTTGTCCAAGCAGAACTAGGGAGATAAATATGGATACGATTCGATTAGTCCTTGTCGTTTCCATAGAGAACTCTTTTTGTCCTTCCTTATCTGGAACTCTTTCTATATACGAGGTTTGTTTCCGTATAAGATATGTTATGTGGTGGGACTTGCCGAGATTTAGTCATCTACTATTAGGTATGTGGTATGCATAACCCTAACACATATGTTCAAAGATTCAATGTCACGTTTTTCGAGAAAAAAGTCTGATAACTAAACCAGGCCTTAGATCGGTAAAATCAAACAATGTTAATTAATTAGCAGATACTTTCTCCGTTCCATAATATAAGGGATATTGGATGGATGTGATAATAGGATGTGTCACATCGTGTCCAGATTTATTATATTAGGATGTGTCACATCCATCCAATATCCCTTATATTATGGAATGGGGGGAGTACTCATATATAGGTGTAGCTCATATGATGCTATGAGTACTTATTTCGAACTAGCTAGCCACTAGTATATTTAACAGTTAAGAGCGAATTGCAAATGCACTGGATCAATATTTTGTCGAGAAAATTTCGTAGCCAAACTGACCAAAAGTGTCGCGCTTGGAATTCAGTCGAACAGAAGCAACAGTATGATGGATAATTGTGCTCTCTGCACTGCTGCCTCACTAGATTTCGTAGTAAATCCTTTATTTCTATTTATCTATGAATGCATATATATAGTATAAATTGAACTTCATAACAATTAACAAGAACCCAGCCCTGGCGTGCCAGGTTCTTTATCCTGCATCCATATTAGTTACTGCTGTCTAGTAGTACTATTTTTTAGCGAAATTAGACTACAGTTGTTTCTACAAAATTAGATGCAACATAACTCTATCTACTAGCAACAAATGGGTCAGATTCTATCAAACAGACAAATGTAGGCCCTATTTAGATCCCACCACAAAACTTTATACCTGTCACATCGAACGCTTAAACACATGTACGAAGTCTTAAATATAGGCTACAAAATAACTAATAGCACAGATTACGACTAATTTGCGAGACGAATCTTTTAAGCCTAATTGCTCCATGATTTGACAATATGGTGCTACAGTAAATATTTGCTAATGACGAATTAATTAGGCATAATAAATTCATCTCGAGGTTTACTAACTGATTCTATAATTAGTTATATTATTAGTACCCGAACACCACATACGACAACCTATATAATACACACGCCAAAACTTTACCCTAAATCTAAACAACCCGGTAGATGAAAGGAGAATTTTATTTCAGTTGTAAGTGCCAATTAAGTGGTAGAGTTTGAATAAGCTCACTGGTGGAGAAACTATTTGTAGTCCCGGTTCGTAACCCCCTTTAGTCACAGTTTTCAAACCGGGACTACCAATCCGGGACTAAAGATCGCTATCTTTAGTCCCGGGTGAAATAACCGGGACTAAAGATCGATCTTTAGTCCCGGTTGGTAACACCAACCGGGACTAACGGTGGCTCAGCCACGTGGACTAAAGATCGAGCTGACCTTTTTTTTTATTTGCATGGCCCTATTGCTGCATGGTTTATATATATATATATATATATATATATATATATATATATATATATATGTTTCAATACATATATATATATGCATAATATATATATATATAGATATATTATATTTATATATGTTTCAATACATATACATGCATAATATATATGTATTTATACATATATATATGTTATGCAAATGCATATGTATATATATATTAAAGCACTTAACATTTTATGTGCATATATATATAACCAAAATATATATTTACACTAAAGTAAATGTGTACATGCATATAGAAAAATAGACATGTATTAATTACAATTCATTATGATGTCCGAGCTAGCTACGACTTCGACGTAGTAGTAGTCGTTATCTCAGAAGCTAACGACCTATGAATTGTATTTCCATCATAGTAGAATTCACCCTCGGGATCAAGGATTTGTTCGTTGATGAATCCCATGAGTTGTTCTTGAACCGCCGCGATAAATTCCTTGTGTGTGAGGTTATCCCTCATGCGAATAACCTATATGAATTAATTAGTAAACAACAAATCGATACGTACGCAATGAAATTTTGAATCTATTTGTACGTACATCGAGCTCTCTTGTGCTGATGATTTGGTATGCAAGGCAGTGGCAATACTCGCACACGTAGTAGCCGCACAAGTTAGTTCCCTGGGCTTGCTTTGCGCACTATATATATATGACAAACGGCGAGAGATCTAATTAATATACACTTGTATGTATTTGAATTGGAGATTCAATATAAATATAGAGCAGGTGTACTCACAGGAAATTTAAACTTTCGCCTAAGTCTTTCTCTCCAATTGTCGCGGACCAAACGACGGTACCGATACCAAGCCCTACATGGAGTTTAAAGCTATGATTCGTAGTAGCAATTAATTATAACAAGATTCGTAATTAACATTGAACTTATGACAGTACCTGTCTATAAGTTCAAAAACCTTGTCAAACGTAGACTCTTTTTTATCCATTGAGTCATATACGTTAACTACGCAGGCCTCCAAGTCGAAGAGTAAAAGGACCCAGTGGAATATGCAATGTGCGTCGGATGCATTACATATGAAACACTTAGCTTGTTCATACGGGAATGAAATTTGGTAGGAAGACAGTAAAAACTAACTCTGTGTTGTACGGCAATAGTATGAACATCTTGTAATGCTGCGCCTTCAGGAGATGGACGAGATTGTCCTCTGTGGCTTGCGGATACTGGTCGAGCATTGCGACGTTTACTTTCCGAGGATCGATGAATCCAGTATCGAAAACCCCCCGCCATCGGGCCTTTTGAATCTCCATTCTACAACGATAAAAGGAAGTATATATTATATATGGTGTACTTATATACAAGGACCTAATTAATTATTAAAGGAAACGTAATAAGAAATCTAACTGAACGATACTTACAAAGTCCAACAACTCATAATAGAGACGTCGAGGGCGTCCAGCTGGTATAGTTCGTAGATACCCTTGAAATTGATCCAGAGAATATCTTCTTGCAAGAAGTCCGTGTCCCTGATCATCGCTCCGATCATCTCTCTACCGGTGGTGCTCATCTCTATGTACAGTTGATGGAATTTGTACATTTGTGTCGGTAGGGACTGCAGCTGCTTAGGCTTGACAAGCGGTTTACTGAGTTCGTACATATATTTCACTTCCACCTTTTCGATTGGCGCGCCTCGTAGCAATTGATCCGTAGTTAACCCGGTGTCATTAGTAAAATCTTGTATTCCAAATTCTTCACCAGTCACCAACGGCTCGATCTCCTGGTTTGGTTGCTCTCCAAGCTGAGGGACTGGTTTGGACTTTCCAGAAGATGCTTTCTTAAGTGTTCGCTCATAGTCCGCCGATAGCTTTATGGCCTCCTTGGCAGGTGCAGACATACCCCTGAAGAAGTTTCTAACACTCGGGTCTATAGGAATCTTCTTTTCTGGACTTCGAGGCTTCAATTGTCTCCTTACTTCTGATGCCACATAAGCATCAGGCTCCTCTTGCGTGCAATCGTAGCCCGGGTCCTTGTTTTTGGCGGCGTCAACTTTCGCCTTCTTCGTTGCCCTTGTGGGGGCAGGCGGTGGAGCTTGGGGGGCCCTTGACTTGGAAGGTGCTAGACGAGGAGCTTGCGGAGGAGTCGGTGCAGGAGCCTGAGGAGGAGTCGGTGCAGGAGCCTGAGGTGGAGACGGTGCTGGAGCATGAGGAGAAGACGGTGCAAGAGCCTGAGGAGGAGATGGTGTACGAGACGCCGGTAGTCACCCAGGGAGGATGATGTACCGCTTGCACCATAGTATAATGGCGTGGCTTGTGTCTCGTAGATGCGTCTCACCGTCTCCTATAGGGTAGTCCAACTCGAGGTCCTCGTATGTGGCTTTCACCAACTCAACTTCGACCTTGGAGTATTCTGCTGGAATCGGCCTGCAGTGTTAAGTCCCTGAAGGGTCCGTTGGGATGGCCATGCCCGACACCACCTTCACGTGGTGAGAAGTTATTTATTTGTAATCAACATATATAAGCAGCAATTTGCGGAATGGACAAGTCTAAAATCTATAAACTACGAACTTACCTTTATTGATAAGTTCTTGAAGGGAATATGCAGCTCACATGGTGTCCGCCGAGTGATGTCATCAACGGGGCAGGTGGTTTCGTCCTGGGTTTGCATGGCGTCCATGCTCTGTGATCCTACATGCCCCGTTGAGGCGCAGCTGCTTCGATTGCCTGAAGGGCTGACCATTGCAGGAGAAATGTACGGCTAGGGATCCTGGGACCGATGTGCGGCCATGCGTTCATCCACCTTCCTTGCCACCTCCACTTGCATGCTGAGCTCGTAGCTCGATACCCTGTACTCAAGATCTGCAATCTTCGCCTCGGTATCTCTCTTGCTCCTCATCGGACTCCTGTACGTGTGGATGCCCTCCTTGAATCCAATCTTCCAAGGAATCGCCCCTTTCCCTCGTGTTCGTCCTGGATGCTCGGGAGTCTACAAGGCGAGTGACAGCTCGTCCTTCTCTCTGTCAGGTCGGAACGTGCCCTGAGAAGAGGCTTCCACTGCGTCCGTTAGTCGACTCGCAGCCTCGCGAATCTGATCGCTGAAGACCAGGGAGCCATCAACTGGGTTGAGCGTTCCACCATGATCATAGTACCAGAACTTCGATCGATCTGGCCATTTAGCCGTGGTCGGTTCGATACCCCTCTCAAGCAAGCTTGCCTCCATCTCCTCCCACTTCGGCATCGCGATGCTATAGCCGCCTGATCCCAAGTGGTGATGGTACTTCTTCTTGGCGGCATTTTCTTTGTTTCTTTCCATCATCGCTTGCCCTTGTTGACCTGTCTTATAAGCAACGAACTCGTCCCAGTGATCCCTTAGCTTTGGGAATGTGTCGAAGTTCGGTGTCTGCCCCTTTAGGATGTATTTCTGGTACAGATCTCCCTTGAAGCTCTGAAACTGTTCTGCCATTTTCTTTAGAGTCCACCTTTTCACTATGTTCTCTGTACCCGCGGGAAGGGTGAATGTCTCGAGCATTGTGGTCCACAGCATCTCTTTCTCCGAATCTGGGACAAAGCTCTCATGATCTCTGCGTGCCCTTGTTCTGCGCCAGTACACCGTACTGACAGGCACGTTATCCCGCACAACCCAACCGCTGTGTCGTACGTAGTTCTTGGCTGCTTCTGCTGGGGCACTAGGTCGGCCGTCTTCATCCACTTCCGTTATGTGCCGACCCTCTAGCTTCTTCGCGGCACCTCATTGTCCGCGTGCCCTCTTCTGTCCAACGGAGGGTTGACTTCCACTAGCCTCCTCCTCCTCGTTCCCCTCTGCATCCCTCTCCACGTTTCCCTCCTGGTTCCCCTCCGCATCACTCTCCATGTTACCTTCCTCGTTCAAGTACTGGTTTGGATCCTCGTTCCCCTCTTCTTCGTTCCAGTACTAGTTGCTTCCATCTGCGATTGTACCGTACAATATCTGTTCCTCTTCGCGATCAGCCATTTGTTCATACAAGAAATGTTTGCCAAGTCTATAGGTCATATTTGCTTTAACAATCATATATGCTAACAATCATATATGCTAAGTCTAAGTGTAGTATATTAGAACCCTAGATAATCATTAAAACTATACTAATCTTGTATTAGAACTCTAACAATCATATATGCTAAGCCTAACTGTTGTATATTAGAACCCTAGATAATCATATATGCTAAGTCTAATTACAAATATAATAATCTTATATTAAAACTCAAATAATCTTGTATTAAAACTCTAATAATCTTATATTAAGAATCTAATAGTCATATATGCTAAGTCTAAGTGTCGTATATTAGAACACTAGATAATCAATAAAACTGTACTAATCTTGTATTAAAACTAACTCTAACAATTTTATATGCTAAGCCTAAGTGTCGTATATTAGAATCCTAGATAATCATATATGCTAAGTCTAAGTGTTGTACATTAGAACCCTAGATAATCATATATGCTATGTCTAAGTGTTGTATATTAAATCTAATAGTCTTAATTACATTAAAAATCTAACAATCATACATCACTTGCCTGCGCGAATTCCTTCGAGGGCTAGCTACCACTCCGGCTTGAGGGACGACGACGACGACGTCTTTTCAGTAACATACAAAAAAATGTATTAGTCTAAACACAAAGTAACATATATTGTATTTCACGTAGTGTCGTATAAGGCGACCGTTCACGTTTCATTCACGTTCGTTCGCGTTTCATTCACGTTCGTTCACGTTCATGTTTCGTTCACGTTCGTTCACGTTCGCGGTCTCGTTACATTCACATTTCATTCACGATCATTCACGTTCATGTTCTCATTAAGTGCACATTTCGTTCACGTACGTTCATTCACGTTAATGTACGTTAAGTTCACGTTTCGTTCACGTACGTTCATTCGTTCATGTTCGTTCACATTCACGTTAAGTTCACGTTCATTCACGTTCGCGTTCTCGTTAAGTTCACGTTTCGTTCATGTTAACATATGTTAAGTTCACGTTTCGTTCACGTACGTTCGTTCGTTCACGATTGTTCGTTAACGTTCGTTCACGTTTCATTCACGTTCGTTCTCGTTAAGTTCACGTTTCGTTCACGTGGCGGAAGCGGAGCGGCGGCGTGGCGGCGCAGCTGCGGCTTGGCGCGGTGGCGGCGTGGCGCGGCGGCGGCGTGGCGGCGCGGTGGTGGCGTGCCGTCGCGGCGGTGTGGCGCGGCCCGGCGGCATGCCGAGGCGGGGGCGGCGGCGTGGTAGTGGCGTCGGCGTACGTCGTCGGCAGTGCCGGCGTAACGTCGCCGGCAGTGGCGGCCGCATCGAGGTTGGGGTCGGCATCAGCGGGAGGCGCAGTCAGGGTCGACCGCGTCGACGTCGGCGGCGGTTTGGAGAGAGAGAGAGAGATCGAGGTCGAGAGAGAGAGGGAGGCGGCGGCGGCTCTCACCCCAGAGATGCGGCGGCGGCGGAGGCGGCGATGACGACTCCCGCGAGACGACGGCGAGATACGACGGCCGCATCGGCGCGGGGATGCCCTAGGCAGTGGCGGCGAAGGAGAAGCCGAGATCGATCGGGGAAAAAACTTCTAAGTGTTGGTGGAGAAGACGAGGGCGCGCATCGGGAATATATATACCCCTAGATCTTTAGTCTTGGTTGGTGAGAACAACCGGGACTAAAGATATATTTACTCCCGGTTGTTGAGATAAGATCTTTAGTCCCAGTTGTTCTTACGAACCGGGAGTAAAGATATCTTTAGTCCCGGTTGTTCTCATCAACCGGGACTAAAGATATTTTCCTGCTATTTTGAAATTCTTTTTAAACCCGGTTAGGGTTAAGAATCGGGACTACAGATAATAGCACTGAATATTGAATTTCATTACATATGTGTTTCTAAAATAGTAAATAATGCATTAAAATTATTTAAAGTCAAAAAATTAATGACAATTACTTCGAAAAATTATTGTTGTCTGTAGTAAATTAAGTGGATAAAACGTAATAAGCAATTATATGATTTAAACTAGTTAAAAATTCTAATAATCATATATAATTAGCATATGCATGATATTAAATTGTTAAAAATTCTAATTAACATATGTACATACCACATGCGTGATTTAAAATTAATAAAATTTCTAATAATCATATATAATTAGCATATGTATGATTTAAAATTGTTAAAAATTCTAATTAACATATGTAAATGCCACATGCATGATTTAAAACTTTTAAAAATTCTAATTATCGCATATAACTAGCATATGCATGATTTAAAATTGTTAAAAATTCTAATAATCATACATAATTAATATATGCCATACAACAATTGATTTATATGGATATTCAATACATCCAAAATAGTTTACATCGTGTACACAACAATTACGGCAATACATCGGCGATGACGGTTGACCGCACGTACTTTCTCCTTACTATTGTTCCTTCCTTGTGATCGCTACGTGAGTAAGGGGTATCTTCATTTGATAGGAGGATGCTAGGGTCAATCGTCACCGTGAAAGGGGGTTGCCCATCCAACTGATCGTAATCCTCGTCAGTCTTGTCCTCTACTCCGACGATTTTTCGTTTGCCTAGGAGAACCACGTGGCGCTTCGGCTCGTCAGGCCCTTTGCCCTTCCTTCCTTTGCTAGACATGTCCTTCACGTAAAAGACTTGCATTACATCATTGGCAACGACAAAAGGTTCATCCAAGTATCCAATCTTGTTAAGGTCAACCGTTGTCATCCCACTGTCATCAATTGTTACGCCTCCACCTGTCAACCTAACCCATTGGCACCGGAACAGAGGGACCTTGAGAGAACCATAGTCAAGTTCCCATATGTCCTCGATGGCACTGTAATACGTGCCAGTTGTTCCATCGTGTCCCATGGCATCGATACGAACAACACTGTTTTGGTTCGTGCTCTTCATGTAGAATGTGTACCCATTGATATCATATCTCTGGAATGTCACGATTGAGCCAGATGGTCCCCTCGCTAGGAAGGCCAGTTATTGGTTGATCGTCTCGTTACCCATGAGATGTTGTCGTAGCCACGCGGGGAAAGTATCAATGTGATGCCGTGTAATCCTTGCATCGGACTTACCGATATTTCTGGCGCAAACTAGAGCCAAGTGCTCCTCGATGTAAGGAGCCACCAATGAAGATTGTTGCAGAACCGTGAAATGGGCTTTACGGAATAAATTGTTGTCTACCGTCATTATTGCTTTCCTTCCGAGAGTCCCCTTTCCCCGTACTCTCCCTTCATGGCGTGATTCAGGTACCCGGATTGGGCGAAGGTCTTCAATAAATTTTACGCAAAATTTGATGACCTCCTTTGTTCCATACCCCTTGGCGATGCTTGCCTCTGGACGAGCATGATTACGAACATACTTCTTCAGAACGCCCATGTACCTCTCGAAAGGAAACATGTTGTGTAGGTACACAGGCCCGAGAATACCGATCTCTTTGACAAGGTGACAAAGCAGATGCGTCATTATATTGAAAAATGAAGGTGGAAATATTAACTCAAAACTGACAAGACATTGCACCACATCATTCTAAAGGGCTTCTAATCTATCCGGATCGATGACCTTCTGCGAAATTGCGTTCATGAAAGCACATAGTTTTGTTATTGTTGCCCGGACATTGTCTGGAAGGATACCCCTTATTACAACTGGTAGCAGTTGTGTCATCAACACGTGACAGTCATGAGACTTTAGGTTTGTGAACTTCTTCTCCTTCGTGCTTATTATTCGCTTTATATTCGTGGAGTATCCAGACGGTACCTTGATGCTCTCCAAGCATTCAAACATACTTTCCTTCTCTGCCTTGCTAAGAGTGTAGCTGGCTGGACTGAAGTAATGGCTTCCTTTCTCCCTTGGTTCCGGGTGAAGGTCGCCGCGTTGTTCCATATGCTTCAGATCATTACGTGCTTCCAGTGTATCTTTCGACTTTCCATATACACCTAGGAAGCCAAGAAGGTTTACGTAAAGGTTCTTAGTGAGGTGCATCACGTCGATTGCGTGGCGGACGTCCAAGAATTCCCAATAAGGTAACTCCCAAAATATAGAGTTCTTTTTCCACATCGCCGCGTGACCATCTTTGCTTTCTGTAGGCTAGTTTCCAGGCCCCTTTCCAAACACTACTTTAAGATCTTTAACCATAGCAAACACTGTTTTCCCGCTACAATGTTTAGGCTTCGTACGGTGGTCCGCCTTATGTTCAAAGTGCTTGCCTTTCTTCTGTACCGGGTGGTTTGTGGCAAGGAATCGATGACGACCCATGTACACAACCTTCCTACATTGCTTAAGATACATACTTTCTATTTCATCCATACAGTGAGTACAAGCCTTGTACCCCTTGTTGGACTGCCCGGAAAGGTTGCTAAGTGCAGGCCAATCGTTGATGGTTACGAACAGCAGCGCTCGTAGGTTAAACTCCTCCTGTTTGTCCTCGTCCCACACGGGGACACCTTCCTTTTTCCACAACAGTTTAAGATCTTCGACCAGTGGTCTTAGGTACACATCGATGTCGTTACCAGGTTGCTTGGGGCCTTGAATAATAATCGGCATCATTATGTACTTCCTCTTCATGCATAGCCAAGGGGGGAGGTTGTAGATACACATCGTAATGGGCCAACTGCTATGGCCGCTGCTCATCTCTCCAAAAGGATTCATGCCATCCGTACTTAAACCAAACCGTATGTTTCGTGCGTCCTTTCCAAAGTCTTTAAATTTTCTGTCGATGTTTCGCCACTGCGAACCATCGGCGGGGTGTCTCAGCATCCCGTCCTATTGACGTTCTTCAGCGTGCCATCGCATCATTCTAGCATTCCCCATGTTCCTGAACAAACGCCTTAGCCGTGTTATTATAGGGAAATACCACATCACCTTAGCAGTAATTCTCTTCATTGTTGGCTGCCCGTCAACTTCACCTGGATCCTCTCGTCTAATCTTGTATCGTAGTGCTTTGCAAACAGGGCATGCTTCTAGGTTCTCGTACTCCTCACCGCGATATAGGATACAATTATTTGGACATGTGTGAATCTTCTGAACTTCTAGTCCTAGAGGGCAGACTATCTTCTTAGCCTCGTACATTGTCTCGGGCAATTTGTTTCCCTCCGGAAGAATGTTCTTTACGAGTTTCAATAAATCGCCAAATGCCTTGTCACTAACACCATTTTTTGCCTTCCATTGCAAGAACTCCAGAGTGGTATCCAACTTTTTGTGCCCCTGCTCGCAACCTGGGTACAACGACGTTCTGTGGTCCTCTAACATCCGCTCCAATTTATGGGCCTCCTTTTCACCTTCACAGTCCTCCTTTGCGTCCTGCAACATCTGACCAAGATCATCCGCAGCGTTGTTATCGCCAGCATCCCTGTCCACCTCACCCATTTGATTTCCTTCATATCCAACGTACTGAGCCCAATTGGGAATGTTCTCGTCCTCCGCTTCATCTTCTTCCATTTCAACCCCTTACTCACCGTGGGATGTCCAACAATTATAGCTTGGCATGAACCCCGACTCAAACAGGTGGAAATGAATAGTCCTGGATACAGAATACTCCTTTTGGTTCTTACACTTATTGCATGGACAACAAATAAAACCGTACACTTGTTAGCTTCGGCCACTCTCAAAAAATAATGCACGCCCTCGATAAACTCTTTGGACCGCCGGTCAGTGTACATCCATTGCAGATCTATCTACATGAAATGAAAAAAAATCGTACATAAATAAATTTTCGTACAATAATGACAGTCAAACAGTAATGATAACATAATTAAAAACTCTTTCGACAAGCAATTCTTATTAAGAATTTTTGAAGTTCTAAACTAATATTTATGTTGTACTTCTCTTAATTTTCAATTTAGTTTGTTTTCTATTTTTTAAGATTAATTTTCATCATATTTTAAACTATCAGAATAAAATTTCTAAATATTCTTCTTCCCCACACAAATTTTCTCTCTCATCAACTTACAACAAAATTTTGGAGACAAATAAAAATGCGTGAAACATAGGTCCAAAAGTAATATAACAACAAAAAACATTGGAGGATGAAGTTACTAACCTTTTAGACACCTCCGATTTGTATATAATCACTAAAAAAATTTCACAAAAAATTTTGGCATGACCTCCCCTTTTTCTTTGAGAAATTTTGAAGCTTGCTCTCGGGCTGGAGGAGGAAGAAGGCATATATAAAGGGGGGATCTTTAGTCCCGGTTGGTGTTACCGATCTTTAGCCCCGGTTGGTAACACCAACCGGGACTAAAGTTAGGATCTTTAGTCCCGGTTGGTAACCGGGACTAAAGATCCCGGGGGGGGCCGTGACAACGTCTGACGTCTCTACAACCGATCTTTAGTCCCGGTTGGTGTTACCAATCGGGACTAAAGATCACATATGACCATTGTAGCCACCAACCGGGACTAACGATCATCTTTAGTCCCGGTTTTAAAAGGATCCGGGACTATTGTGGATTTTGGCCGACCGACCAAAGATGGTTTCTCCACCAGTGGCTGTATCGCTGTTGTTGGCGGCTCTGGAAACAGATATGATTATTGGAGTATACACATAAAAATAAATTTATTTGATTTATTTTGAAAAGGTTTTTTATAGAATTATTTTACATAAACGTACTGAACAGTGTAGCAAACATGATAATCAAGCCTTGTTTACTTGGGGAAATTTTTTGAGTTTGGTTACCACATCGAATATACGGACACATATTTGAAGTATTAAATATAGTCTAATAATAAAACAAATTACAGATTCTGCCAGGAAACTGCGAGACGAATTTATTAAGCCTAACTAATTCGTCATTAGCAAATGTTTACCTTGTCAAATTATGGCGCAATTAGGTTTAAAAGATTTGTCTCATAATTTACACGTAATCTATGTAATTATTTTTTTCTATATTTAATACTCTATACATGTGTCTAAATATTTGACGTGACAGCGTGAAAATTTTCGTTCTGTTAACTAAATATAGAGTTACCCAAACCGATCGAACAGCCCAAACGAACGGGCCCAGTCTTTCACATGGAAGTTAACGTTGGAAGTGGTGCCGAGTCCCCTGAACGGGCACTGCAGACCATTTGACTATCAAATTCTGTGGCGGCTTTTGTAATTTCATTATTTCTTAAATCGTAATTCTGACACATTAAATTACATATATTTGTATGCAGATTGTTTCGGACAATGACAATTTCATATTGTTGGACAACCACCAATCACGGCTGGTCACCGGACGACAAAAATGTACGTATACGTCCGGCGAAAGCACTAAAGTACTCCATGTTTCTCTTTACAAGCCTAAATATGACTAAATCTTGCCACTAGCGCATGTAGTAGTTAACCTAACACGTTGCTTCAGATGCTTCGATCTATGCAGAAATCCCAGGCAAATTAAGATAGTTTATTCCCCAGTAACGTCTCGTTCGGTTAATCCCTCTCACAATGGTATCGAGGGGGATATGAAGGGGATTTATTCCATCTCTATTGGGTATGGAATTATTCATCCTCAATCTCCTCCAATCTCTACTTTTTGGAATTAAACGAGTAAAGGTCAAACTGTAACCTCTTCTATATCCATAATTATTCTTGTGTATTTTTAGTGGTCTAGGTACAAGTACGAAATTTTTTTTTTGCGCGCGATTGTTAACCTATTTATGCATGTGTTTTTCGAGCCACTGCAACTAAGAGCCAATAGCTATCGAGGTTTTGCCATAGAAGGATTCCATTACTATCCATTAAAATCAATTTTTTATAGGCGGCTCTAACGAACCGACCATAAAATGAAACTTCTAGTTTTACTTTTTTAGAAAAAAGGGAAAATTGATGCCGTATTTCACGAGGCATCTATTCATGCAAGTTCTAAGTCACACGTCAGGGAATTTTATACTCAAAATATGCGAATCTAGAACATCTCTCTCTATGCGTATCCTCCTTACCATCCCATATGATAGCATGACATTGGCACATGTTGCACTTTTATTTTCTCATTGACATGAATGGATATAAATCAATTGCCAAACTTTAAAATAATGTTGATTTACATCGTTCATATCGAAATATGATTATAATTAATAGATTTGTCATCAATCATCAAAAAATGAGAGATTATAAGTTCAAGTGTTTAAGATTGTTGGTTTAGGTATCTTAATTTGGTTTTGATGATTAATGATAAATCTAACTATATGAGGCTAATGTTTTTGTGAACTTTTCTTTTACTAGTCCCGTTTGAATATGAAAATGGCATGTAATAAACTTTCCATATTCTAAATTGGTCTCACTTGTGGATCCAAAATGTAGGGTGGACACATTCATTTACTTATTTGATTATGTGCATATATGTTCCTTTATATTCTTATGTTTGCACATCTTGAGGCGAGCTCATTCTATATATTGATCTCTACCATGATTTGAAATTATGTCACCTCATTTATATATTGTTTACATCGGGTTATCATCCATCACCAAGGAGAGAAAAGATTAAAAGATCGTACATTAAATAATTTGCGTAATTATGGCTTTGGTGATTTATAGTAAACTAACTTCTATCGGAAGAATGTATTGACGATAGAAGCATTCTATATGGAATGTTATTAGTTAAGTCTGGTGTTATTAGTGTTTATAATGAGCAGCACTTTAGCAGGCCGGTGTCCAAAACTTGTAGCTTGAAGATGTCAAAAAGATAAGAGAAACCCACTATGATATAGCCGTGTGGCCCTAGGAAGGTCTCTCTGCCGTGCTGCCTTATTATGGGCGTTCATATTCATTATCATGGAGTTTGATTCCTCCATGTAGTACTGATGCAGCTCTTGGCTATCAGTACCCATTCTAGGTAACTCATGGTCTACAAAACTACAACCAATGGCATCCCTAGCTGGAGCGCTCCCTGATCTAGGATCTTATGTAGATCTAGTTGTTTTGGAGGTAAGAATGACTATTACGCCTTTCCTTTTCTTTTAAATTTTCCTCTTTCACGATGCAGCCTGCTAGACACCATCAGTGGAGATGAATTGGCCTAAGTACTTTTTTGAAGGAGGGCGATCTACGGACATTTCATCGAAGTCCGTAGCGTGGGACTGAAAATGAGCTTCATTGGCCAGAGGAGGTCAAGGAACTTTAGCTGTCGAACCAGAGCAAATTCGGAATGCTGCTAATTTGACCTTGGAGTAATCTTTATGATGATGAGTGTTGGTATTTGATACGATCACAAAAACATCCGCAAGTGCACGAATACTGATGTAGCAGTTCCCCTTAGAGTATTCCAAGGGTATCGAACACGAGAAACGTGTGTGTTCTACCTACGATCAAAATTCAATCCATGGGCAACAACCGATGTTCGTTTGGCTAGAGACGATTCCTATCTCTTTTAGTTAGCTACATAAGTTAAAAGTAAAACTCTATCAAATGCTTTGCTGGTACAAGCCCTCCTTGGTCTACTAGGCTGAGTCCGGCCTTAACCTCTATGATGTACCCGAATGTAGAGGGATACAACGGACGAATAGAGTTGTCACCACCCATCGGCTACCTCACTTTCCATGGAGCACACAACAAACAAAGGTAATTTCTAACCTAGACACAACGCCTAAGTTATTAATTACTACTCTAGTCTTGCGCATGAACTTCGTTCTTTATCTAGAGTCTTAGTACTAGAGCACTCAGTTGCACACTAAGCGATGAGCCCGCACCAATGAGAATTTATCCCACTTAAATAAAATAACTAAAGAACATAAGAAAACTTGAATACCTACTTTATAAAAGGAAGCATCTGCAGAGGTACAAGAGAGAGAAGAAGGCCAACAATCCCGGTTTTCTCCGGAACTCCGTTGGATGAATGCCGATAGTCCGGCACAACTCCGTAAAATTATTAACGAGGATTATCTTGTGCAAGGGCATACTTTGAAACATTGTCCAAATGTCTCTATTGTATTTTCTTTCCTAGATATACAATGGAAATTTCGTTACCTAACCTGGAATTTTACTTGTATAATTGCTGGGAGCTAACCATTCCTCTTGTTTGCACAAGTGGGAGCTCGAAGGATAAGTGTTTCTGCCGGACAACTTCGAGCATGGCATGAAATGCCGCCATGGAGTAGATGCCACTCATTCTCATCCCGAAGTTTTTGTGACTTCGGGCGAGAATTTGCGGTTGCCCCTCAACAGCTGGGAGAGCAGGATTTCTAGACAAATGAGATGCATGACATGTTAAACCAGCATGTCTAGGAGACCCATTCGTGGCGGCAGCATACCACCGACTAGATGGTGGACATCAACAACGCCATACAGCAGAATTAGGCCGACATGATGGCCTACTTCTGATCACAGGGATTCAAACCCCATCACGCACCCCAAGAAGAAGCTAGCTTGAGGGAGTGCCACCCCCACCAAGATAACTTCTATCTTTACATTTTTGCATTTGCTTCATAAAAAGAAAAAAAAGTAAAAATTTGCAAAACATAAAAATACCAAAAATATTTACTTTTGTATACGTGATAAGAATGTTTTAAGTTTTCCCAGTTGAAATGACGAATAGTTGCGATGTTTTTATTTCTATCTAGTACTTAGTTTGCAGCTTAACCTTCACTATAGTTTTTGAGTTTGTTAGTTAAAAACAAAATCTTTGCCATGAACTTGAAACTTGTGGGTTGTAAAAAGCATGATCCAAGTCTAGATTGTTGTTGGATATGAGTTGGTGAAATAGAGTTGCTATGATATTACTCTAAGTGATATTGGAATTTCAGAGCATTTTTTTAAAAAATTAAATTTAAAAGTTCCTCAACGATCATAAATTCCCACCAAAGCCATATGATGATCTTAACTGAATAAACATATGCTCATATGCCAGAGTCAAATGGTTGTGACCCTGGTGAGATTCTTTTCATGCTTCATTGATCAAGATACCCACTCACAAGTACCCACCATATATGCTTGATCTCTACATTGGAGATTAGCAAAAACATACCTTTCACCTACGATAGTTGTTTAACCTCTACACTAGGGGTGAGCAACATTTCCATCCACCACAATAAATACTCCACGATGTCATGAAAATATCTCTCATAGTAATTTGCAATAAAAGATGGCTGAAGAAAAAAAAGTCGAGACAAAAGGTAAAATATTGTCAACCATCATGAGAAGAAAAAAAATGAAAAAAATAGTTGGAGAAAAAAACAGCCACATCTCAATGTTAGAATAAAAGAGATTTTATGACAAAGGAGTACCATATACACCACCATATAGCCACACATTTTGCACATCTTGATCAAGGTTGTATGATTTGTTTTCTCCTTGGATCCTCTATGTGATTTTGCAATATATGTTGCTGGCCCTCAATCCTTTGCTGAGATATTCCCTAATTTTTATGACGAGGAAGAAGAGGAAGTTCCTGACATTGCGTACGAGGAAAAAGAAGAGGAGGATGAGATCCAGGATGAGCCCATGCCCGAGGCGGCTCCTGCTCCTGAGCATACTGCTAGTGGTCCTGTTGCTGGCGACCAAATGGATGACGATGCTCAAAGTGGTGACACATAGATTCTTTACTATAGTGACGTCTCCGGTTGTGAGTGATTCCCTCCTCCTGCTTCTCTCTTTTTGGTGCCTTGATGCCAAAGGGGGTGAAGATTGCAGAATGGAGAGGATTCACACTTCTCTTTTTTATCCTTTTGCAACATCCCGTCAGCGGGCTGGAAGTTTTGGGCTATTGGTCAGGAAGTTTGGACCGGGCTGTTGTTGGTATTTTTTAACGTCACAGATAAAATCCGCAAGCGCATGGAAGATACCGATGTAGCACTTCACCTGGGAGTATTCCAAGGTATCGATTTCCTTAGGGAACATGTGTGTTCAGCTCCTCTTCAGGCTCATCGAAGGACACGAAGAAAATGTAGGCAAATGGTAGAGATGATTTCCTAGTGGGAAATAGTGTCTACGGAAAGCTTAGTTTAATCCTAACGCGGTGCTTCTAGCACTGGCTAGCTCGCTGCTCCCAGATGTCACTGTACTGCGTACCCGGACAGGGATAACTTTAGTGTAGTTACCTAGACACCGTGTCTATGCAATTAATAATGACTCTAGTGTTTATAACTCACTAAAGCAATCATTGTATTTTAGTGGACTATAGTGAACAATGATCCTGCACGCTAATTAGGAACTAACCAAGAATAATTCTCACGCAGGAATTCTTACTTACTCAGAAAGATATTTCTATTAAAGTAGAGTAATTAGCAAGGTACAAAAGGTAAGAGGAGAATTACCGACAACTCCGGAATTCCTCCGATTTCTTCTATCTTACTCTCTCCCTCATGCTTTGGTGTGTTGGAATGAAGTGAGGGGTATTTATAGGCCTAGAGGTACCTCGGGAATGTGGAGATGCTAAGCATCCAAAGGAGCATCTTCACTCTTGAGCTATCATCTGTCCTCTAAGATGGTTTCTACCAGTAGAAACGGTCTTGGAAAGTCGGTAACTACCAACCTATGAAAATTGGGGCCGATTGGGTTGTTTTAGAGTTCGGCCGAACCCTTGCCGGTTCATTTTGCCCCGAATTTTCTTGTGGGCTCTAGTAAAGATTCCCTCAACCCATGTGTATGGTGGATTTGCCCATTTGAATGTGTTTCGTTTGGTTTGTGGGCCCAAAACTCCATAAGCTTGAATATGGAAGTTTAATTCACCTCCTTCTTTATGTATCTCTTGTCTCAACTTTGATAATTTGTCACCTGCATCTAAATATACACCAACACTCGTGGGAATTATTAGAAATAAACCATACCACTATATTGCATGTTTTATTCTTTCAGATTTATGCACGTATTGACGGCATAAATTTCGCATTTAACAGCCATCGACAGCTGTGTTATCCCCCTTTTAAGCCTATTTACCTTATTTTATCTAATGGATTGTGTGATATTCATGGAAATTTGGTGTATTGTTGTTTTATTGTTTTTGTGTGCTTGCTATGTCATATGCATCTCTACTCATTTCATTATCAAACATTGCTGCACCACACGGATGAGAACTGCTGGGAAAAACTGTCCACATTTATCACTCGTATTTTGCATGCCTACATTAAGGGGGAGCTTTCCACATCTCTTTTCGTTCAAAAATAATATATATTCATGATTTTGTAAGCTTTAACCGAGTTTTCATCAATCACCAAAAAGTTGAAGATTGAAAGTGCATCTAGCCCCTTAAGATTGAAATGGGCAAATGATTTTACTGAGATAAGCACGGGTAAATAGTTCCAAGTTTCTTAGGTGTGAGATAGTGTGTAGAGGATGCCCTCCCCTCAACAACAAATGCAAAGTGGCGAGAGGACTCGAAGAGTTATTTAAAATTCTTTTTAAATTTCGCATGAGTCTAGGAAAACCGTACTATCAAGAGAGGTATTAAACAATTGCCTCAGGTGATACAAGTGCTTAAAAGTCATATCCCACAAAACAGAGACACATTTGCACAACACTTGCACGGACTCAATGTCAAATAACAAGTGTGGGCTGGAAGTTCCTAGCACCCTGGCCCGGAACCTCTTGCCACCACTTTTCAGCCAAAAATCGTAAGTGTTGCCCATAAGTTCCTAGCACTCTAGTCCAGAACCTCCTGGCACCTTTCTAATTTAAAAATGTGAGACGGCTACATAACGTCAACACAAGCCTATATATTCCCCACACCCCTCACAGCTCACTTTTGGTAATTAAACTTTCGTTTTTCTGTCCCCTAACTTCTCCCATGGTATTCTTGCACCCTCCACCTTGTTCTTCAGCTCCCCAAGTGACATTGAGTAAGATTTGAGTGCGGCGTTGTGGTTTGCTGAAGTTGTTGAGAGCTAGGATGACTTGAGCACTTGGAGATCTTCATGGGCTACTGGTTGGTGCTTGTTACTCTTGGAGAGCAACCTCCTAGATGGCTAGGTGTCGCCCGTGAGCATCCAAGAGTGTGTGGATTGCTAAGAAAAGATTGCGAAGGTTTTCCTCACCTCCACAAGGGAACAAGGTAATGCGAGTAAAATTCCTAGCTGAGCCTTCGGATGTAGTCTTGGTAGAGCAATCCACATCCGTGGCACTCACTAGGGATTCAAGTTAGTTATCTTTGTGGTCACTTGAATCCTAGTGAGTGATATAGGGAAGTAGGATTGAAAACCAGGGACTTCCTCCTAGGGTTTTGCTTGGACATCTAGGTAAGGGGTTAATCGTGACCAAGCTATTATGAGTTCCTCAACGGAGAGTAGGATTCTTGTAATCCGAACTCTTGTCTCACTTGTGTATGATCTGTGTGATTACTTGAGCTTCTTTGTTTCCTATTGTTTTACTTCATCTCCAACACTTTGGTAAGTCTTGGGGTTCTATGAGAATTGAGACTTAAGCCTCAAAGTATTTGAATATTGGAAGTTCCTAGATAGAACACCGGAAGTTCTGGACAAAATTAGCTTCCAGAAAGTTTTAAGGCTCTTGCCAAGAAGTTATGGGCCCTGTTGAATTTAACCGCTATGATTGATGAAATTTTCAGGAACGCCTGAACCCCCATATAGGCGACATCTACGAGCTTTCAAGGAAGTGGCTTTCGCGGCAAACACATTCGCACATCGCTGGCTCGACAGGTCAGTTCCGTGCTGGCTCCACTGCCATCGGACCACATTGGGGCCCTTTCCACTGTCTCTACCCAGCGCCACCGTCATCATCAACACCTCCACCCGGGGCGGCAAGTGGAGGCGGTGGGAGGGTGGGAGAGGGAAAGATGTGGTGGGAGAGGAAGAAGTATAGAGATTGATATGTAAGACCCACCGTCAGATTGGAGAGTGTAAATGGAGAGGTTGTTAGAGTGGAAAGTAAATTTGACTCTTTAAATTTTTGGCAAGCTGGCCAAATGAACATTTGGAAAATCGGATTTAGAGAGGTTGGAGATGCTCTTATCTATACACCTTAGAAAGAAGTTATGGTGGTGGCTGGTGAATCTGTCGCTCACCAACTTTGTTATATTTCTTTCATCTATAGAATTGAAGTTTATTATGCAAAGACATTTACAGAGAATCAAGAATGAAATTGTTCCAAAAACTTTACAATTAGTTTATTTCAAATAATGTTAGCCCATGTATTATTTATTTTTATCGGTTGTAAAACATAACTATTTAAGTTACTATAATACCCAAACGCAATGCATATGTATGGCAAGTGACCATGCTTTAAAACCGATCTGCGGCGGCCAGCAATGGCTCGTTAATAAAAAGATATAGCGAGAGCACGTACGTAGGTGGTGCCAGTGCAGGGGAGCGTGGTCGTGGAAATGGACTTTCTGAACTTCTCGGAGGATAAGCAATAAAGGACTGGTAGGAATGGAAGTTTTCTGGCGGCCGCACCAGTACGTCCGGAAAATCCACATAAAAAAAGTGAGGGGGAAGAGGTGAATTAATTGGTGATTTGGTGGTTACATCCCGCATATGTATTCTTTGGGTGGGGGGGGGGGGGGGGGGGGGAATTAGGTGAAACCCCGCGCATTGCAGCGGGAATTTAGTATGATAAAAAAAAATAACGTACTCCCTCCGTTTTTTAATAGATGACGCCGTTGACTTTTTCTCACATGTTTGACCATTCGTCTTATTCAAAAAAAAATTTACGTAATTATAATTTATTTTGTTATGAGTTGTTTTATCACTCATAGTACTTTAAGTGTGATTTATATCTTATACATTTGCATAAATTTTTGAATAAGACGAATGATCAAACATGTGAGAAAAAGTCAACGGCGTCATGTATTAAAAAACGGAGGTAGTATAAGATAGCTAGATAACATCAGACTAAGTAAATTAATGTGGTTTATGATAATTTACACTTAAATTGTAGAATGATGATTCAAACGTAAAAAGTAAGGTGGTATGACTTTATGGAAGAACAAAAATAGGGAGATAGTTTGGACCGTAGATTAATCATCTAAAGGCTAAAAATAATTGATGTGATATGACTTAATTAGAGGAAAAAAGGAGAAATATAATTTGAACCATAGATTAATCATTTAAGCACTAACTAAGTATATAAGATATCATAAAACATAATAAAGATATACATTGAAACATTATGTGAATTATATTGGATGATAATTTAACATGTTTGTATTTGAAAAGCTCTTAAATTATAAAAACTATAAAGATATAGCATGTTTGCATGATGTTTAAATGTGATGATTGTTAGTGGATAATAATATGACATCTTTGTATGTTAAGCTCAAGGAGTGAGTGGGGAATAATTTTATAGTAAGATAGGATTACATATGAATAGTGTATAATGCCACATACTTCTTCCGTTTTGTGTCATGAGTCCTCTGACTTATTTCCTATCGTCTAACTTAACAAGATCAAGAAAAAATTAAGCAATATCTAAAATATTAAATTAGTTACAATATATCTATCATTGAATATATTTGTTTTGCGTTAAAAATTGTACTATATTTCTCTATAAACTTTGTCAATTTTTTTTTTACGTTTGGTTAGGAAAATTGACAAACGACTTATAATATGGAACTTATGGAATATTATATAGTACATTAATTGGCAATTTGGTTCAACTTAATTAATCAGAAGAATGGAGACACAGTACGAGCTGAAAATCAAAGTACTCAAACAAAGTCATATATTTTGTGGACTCTATATATATCCATCCTCGGCTTGAACAACTAAGGCCTTGTTTAGTTCCCAATTTTGTTTTTCCAAAAACATCACATCGAGTCTTTGGCATGCATGGAGCAGTAAATATAGATTAAAAGAAAAACTAATTGCACAGTTTACATGGAAATCGTGAGACGAATCTTTTAAGACTAATTAGTCCATAATTAGCCATATGTACTACAGTAACCCACATATAGTAATGACAGAATAATTAGGCATAATAAATTCGTCTCGCGGTTTCTAGGCGAGTTTTGAAATTAGTTTTTTAATTCGTGTCCGAAAACCCTTTCCGACATCCGGTTAAACGTCCGTGGTAACATCCCAAATTTTTTTTTTCACGAACTAAACACACCCTAAACGTGGAAAGAAAGAAGAAAAAAGGTTGCATGGGGAGCATATACAGGTACGTATAGCATTGAAGAGCTAGGACAGGGGAATAGCAGGATTGCAGTAATAAGCTGGAACTGTATCACCGAACAACATAGATCATCATATCAGCAGGTAGCTAGCGTAGAGAGATGACCTGTACGTGGAGTACTCGACGACTACATGCGCGCGCATGTTTCGCATAAAAGCTGTGGGAAGGTGAGAGCACCTTAATGCACATGTACATTAAATCCTTAAACGTCGACATGCAGAGACATGCACCTTAAATCCTTAATTATACCCCCCAGCTACTACACTACTACTCCTACATGCATTCACGTACCCCAGTATCGTGCAGAAAACACTATTTGCTCGATCAATAACTTGCCCAAAGCAGTATACCTACGTACTAGCCATACACACTACTACAGCTACTCCTAGTATACAAACGCTTTAATTTTACTCTCCAGCAGTCCCTCCGACTTAGAAAACAAATTTTATGAAACTGGAATATATCACATCTAATTTTAATTTTTTTTGAGAGAGTAGTTATTAACACTGCAAGCTCGGTGAGGAAGGAGCGACGACGACAGTAGCATATCTTTGTCACTGTGTGCACGTGCTCCTGCGTAGAGATATATAGCCATTAACAATTTTAGGGGGTCTTTAGATCTAGGGATCTAAAGTTTTAGCACGTCACATCGATATTATATAGGATGTTGTTGGCAACGTTTTGTGACAAGTCGATAAGCACGATTGTAGCACCTAAAGCTTTGCGGTGATAGGGAGTCTCCAACCACCTCGATCTAGCCAAAAGGCCAAATCAAGATGGATTTTGTAAAAGAAAAGCTAAACCGGCTAGCGGAACCGATTTAGATATCAAAATCAGCCTCTAGGCCGATTTAGATATCAAAATCAGCCTCTAGGCCGATTTAGATTGATATGAGGATAACTACCCGTCTTGTGGATAAAACGGAAGGTTTTCAGGACAAACTTACAAAGAGGTGTCGCACTCTCTATTAACAGTGAAAAAAAAAACAACAATATTGGCTCGGGGGGCAAGCGCATCAGTTTCAGCATGATGGAGCACATCAGTATCTGCTCATGAAAGCCGATTGCAAGAAGCAAAGGAAGATTGGTTTTGGAGTTATCAAGACAAGAAATTTTGAAGCATGAATTCTCATACTCCAAAACTGGGGGGCACGTGTTAACAGTGAAATTTGGTAAGCCCGGAGTAGTCATCGGCTTAGAGTCAGCATCGGCTTCGAAGTCCTGAGATTAGCCGATGAGAGTTGTCAAGTCGTCAGTTGTCGGATTCTTGCTATATTCGGTTAAGGAAATTGATCTATTAAAGGAAGCTTATCCAGAAGAGACCGAGTTCAAAGAGAATGTGGCATGGCAAGTTATCTATTAATTAGGAATAGTTTGTTAGTTTCCTTTTATCTTTAGGAAAGAGTGTTTAGTGTCCTATAAGGACTTTATCTTTTCCTTTTATCTTTAGGAAAGTTTCTTTCTTGTCCGACAGACTTGTATCAACCCATGGGTACAAATATGTACACTCAGGGTCTATGTAATCTATCTTCACGATCAATACAATTCGGCGCATCGCCACCTTTTACCTTTTCTACTTTATTTTATCGTCCGGCGGGACTTGGCACCTGACGCAGGGCTGCATCGGTGTTCGATCTCCGGCGAAGGGGTAAGTCCAATGTTCCGCCGGCCCAGGCAATTCTATCGTTTACGTCGGCATCGTTCAAGGCTGCATCAGTACATTCGACCTCTTGCATTGCTTCGGTTTGGATGATATGTCTCTGTTAATCATCCAAACCGAAGCAATCCAAGAGGTCGAATGTACTGATGCAGCCTTGAACGACACCAACGTAAACGATACAATTGCCTGGGCCGGCGGAACATTGGACTTACCCCTTCGCCGGAGATCGAACACCGATGCAGCCCTGCGTCAGGTGCCAAGTCCCGCCGGACAATAAAATAAAGTAGAAAAGGTAAAAGGTGGCGATGCGCCGAATTATATTGATCGTGAAGATAGATTACATAGACCCCGGGTGTACATATTTATACCCATGGGTTGATACAAGTCCTTGTCGGACAAGAAAGAAACTTTCCTAAAGATAAAAGGAAAAGATAAAGTCCTTATAGGACACTAAACACACTTTCCTAAAGATAAAAGGAAACTAACAAACTATTCCTAATTAATAGATAACTTGCCATGCCACATTCTCTTTGAACTCGGTCTCTTCTGGATAAGCTTCCTTTAGTAGATCAATTTCCTTAACCGAATATAGCAAGAATCCGACAACTGACGACTTGACAACTCTCATCGGCTAATCTCAGGACTTCGAAGCCGATCCTGACTCTAAGCCGATGACTATTCCGGGCTTACCAAATTTCACTGTTAACACTCTCGCAGCGGCGGCGGACGGTTTACGGCGCAAACTGACAAAGATGGACTAAAACTAGGGTAAAATAGAAAACATAGTAAAAGAACGATTCAAGTAGATTGTATTGGGGGGTTTTATAATGAACCGGCCTTGTCTCTTAAATAAGGGTTGGTCTTGCCCTCTACAGGCCCTCCTCCACGTCCAACTCAGGATAGAAACTAATGGAAACACGAAACATGGCTTCCCGAGTAAGGAAACCCGAGACCTGACGAAAACAGACTCGGACTCGGACCCTGACGGTCTGACCGCCCACATACCTGCGGTCAGACCGGCCCTACTAGCCGGTCAGACCGCCCACATGCCTGCAGTCTGGCCGGCCCCATGAAGGAAACCGGGCACTTTCCAAACTTTGGCAATTTTCCCCCTATTTCGTCCATAGGTGCCAAATTTGGGTGTAAACAGATGACGCATGGGGTGTTTGGATACTAATAAAAATTGTAATTACAGAATCCATCTGTAAACCACGTGACGAATTTACTAAGGCTAATTAATCCGTCACTAGTAAATGTTTACTGTAGCAACACATTATCAAATCATGGAACAATTAGGCTTAAAAGGTTCGTCTCGCAAATTAATCGCAATCTGTACAATTAGTTATTTTTTTAGCCTATGATTAATACTTCATGCAGGTGTTCAAACATTCGATGTGACAGCGTGTATAATTTTCGGGCGGGATCTAAACACACCCTTAATTAATTGGCGTGCGTACATATATGTCACTGTCAGTAATAGTAATATAGTATGTGTACCTCCAAGTTAGTATAGATTCTTAGGATGTGCTATATATGCTACTACCTCTGGTTGCATAATTCATTCTTATATTCTAAACATTGAATATGGCCTCTAAAATATATCTTTAGCTATATTTTTTATTATAATATATGACATAAATAAATATATTTTTACTTTTGTTATAGTAAATTATAAGACAAATATATATATATATTATTATATTGTGTTTAAACTAAATGTTTTAAAGTTACTGATAGTCATAGTTATAATAGTTACAGAAGTTTAATAATCTTAATATAAACGTCAAGAATTATAAAATCGGAGGGAGTACGAATAAACGATTGCTCTTAACTAGTTGATGAACAAATTGCAGAGGAACATGTGGGGTTTAAGTCAGGTACAGCTAGTCTACTTCTCGTTACCTTTCCTTTTGGGGGCTACCAAATTAATCACGTTAATTAATTCCCATCCCTCTTCTTACCTTCTTTTTTTTTTGGGGCCAATTATCATGCCAATCCAGTCCTTGTTAGGGTAAATGGTGGTAAAGTTAATAGTACTATTAAAATAGCTTTATTATTCAATTCTGACAACAACCTACTAACTTGGATGTAATTTACTACACTCTCTCCATCCTTTTCTAATTGTAATGTACTAGTGTGGTCTTTTTGCAACGTACTACTGCTGGTCTGCATGCCTACAGAGGACTGAAATACATGTTCTACCTACTCGGAGTAATTATTAGTGCAATGACTGCTCCTTTAACCTGTACCATACTTATCATATTACTCCTACATGCACCTTCAGGGTAATTATTTTTTTAAAAAAAACATTACGTACCATTACTAATCTTTATAAATACAAATTATGAAGGTTCTGATATTAACCCTACATTAATCAAGAAATAAAAAGGTTAGAAATGCCCACATTAATAAAATATCTAGTAATTCTACGTTAATTAGGAAGAAAAAAGATAAAACTGTGTGTTTATTTGTCACTATCTTTTAAGAGCTCCATCTATCAGTTGTATGGACGACATCTTGCGCACCATAAAATATATGGATTTATTATATCAGTTGTATTCCGTTTGGAGTTTTAATTATTTTTCTTCATCATGATTTGATAATTCTAGAATTAGAAATTCTTATACTTGGTTTGGAGTCTAAATTATAGTTTTCGATGATTTATATTTTTCTAAAAATCAAAATTCGTAAAATACGTACCAAGTTATACTACGCATGCATGCATGTACGTCTGGAGTCTCGTTTATACGTTTATGACAATTTATTAATTCTGAATTTCAGAATTCGTAAATACCAAGTTACAATATGTTTGAAGTTTTAATTAATTGTACTTTCGAGAGATTTAATAATAACTTTTTAATTAATAAATATAGTTTGATTGCACTTTTTGAGGAATTTATTAGAAAATTCAAGCTTTTACTCTTATTCGAGAAATGAATTGAGGAGTAGCATTATATCGTTCCTAAGTACTTCTTTACGTGCTCTTGAGGATAGATTACTACCTATTGATTTAGTTATGATTAAGAATTATGGAGAGGACCATGGAACACTTGGAGAGAGAGGCTAGGAGATGGATTAAGTCAAGATGGAGATCCAACTCATCAAGTTCGAGTCCACTTCGGGCTTCATAGCAGTCCACACTAAATTCGTCGCCTAGGTTGCATTCGGACTCCAATTTTGACGTTCTACATATGCATGGAAAGCTAACGAGATCATCTTTCGAATGGATATAGTCCCACGTCAAAATTCCTTCTGAGTCAACGGGAATCTTCAAAACAAGAAGGCGTTCAGAATCTACCCGGGTGTTGCGTCACCGTCTTTGGGCCCGTTGGGCCATGTATCGAGTCGAAGTCTAATAGTGTCGCGTCCACGGGTCTAATGTCGACCCTAAATCCTATATGTTCAGTAGCTATCATTATGTTAGGATTGGGTTTTGCTTAGATTATTTATGCCTTCGCAGTTTTGCCGCTAGATCGGTTTGTGAAACCCCAACCTCGAGTCCTTGATAATCATTCATCTACAATTGAGTTGCTCTTTTTCTTGTTCTTGCTTGTGTTCTTCGATTCACACGCAGGGATTAGCCTTCTCGGCGAGGTCAATCGAGCTTCAGCACGGTTGATAATCAGAGGAGACGTGCTGCTACGATTGCAGGGTTCGGGTCGTGTTAATCGGAAGCCGGATCGTGTGTGTCAAGTTTCCACCAAATCGATAGTTATCTTCACCTGACGGAAGATCAGGCATCCCGTTGCCATCATGAATCAAAGTTCAAGCTTTTCAAATTAAATTCATTAGATCACATAGGTGATACGACATGTGTGAGCAAGCCTAGGGTGATCCAGACGCAAATCCATCACACGAGCACCTTCAATTTTGAAGTTTTCAAAATTTTGTTCTTCACCTAGTATTTTCCAAGCACTTTGAACTTGATGAAATCTTGCATCTTTGGGGTCTCTTTTCTTGTTTTATTTAATTCCCTTGTTGTTGTATACTGTCATTCAGATTTTTTTTAAAAAAAATTCAACGTTTGTTTGGGTGGTTTGAAGCAAAATCTACAAATTTGGCGTGTGCTGATTTTTGCAGACTGTAAGTTCCAGTGCAAGCGGAAGTTTGATCTAAATCTTTGAGAGAATCAATTCTATGCCACTTACCCTACTTCAACGATTTGTCATTGACTTTGTCTCCCTCTATAATATGCGACTGACTTTGTCACTTTGTTTTTACAATATGTCACAGCTGGGTGGATAATTGTCAATAAATGCCTAAAATGCCCTTCAAGTCATACAAGAGTTGATAATTGTTTGATCACTAGAAGTTTGAAAAAAATATAAAAGTTTTTTGTGTACTTAACCTTCTTACAAAATAAATAATTTTGTATCTAAGATTTTCTTTCATGTTTTTCTTAAAAACTATTTTTACATAGTGTATGAAAGAGTATTCACGTACAGGTAGCCGTATCAGGAAAAAAATTGTATAGCATGTGAATCATGATGTAAATAAAAGAACTTAAACACAAGACTATTTTATTAGCATAAAAAACATAAATTATATTTTTATAAATTTAATAGATGTAAAATGAAATTCTTGAAATATACATACACCTATATATTATTTACATAAGGAGGTTATGTAAAAATTTTCATATTTTTTCGGAAAATCTAGTAGGTCAATCAATTGTAACCTCTTGTAAGTCCTGAAGGGCATTTTGGGTTTTTTTAAAAAAAAGTATCCACCCTAATGGCACACTGTAGAAAACAATTAACATGGTAGATAAAGTCAATGCCAAATCATTGAACTATAGTAAACTCAGTGGCATACAGTGGATTCTCTCTAAAACTTTTAAGCCAAAGACATGGTAAGAGTGTTACGTCATTGTGTTGAAACTGACGGCTCTAAGAGGAAGTGTTTTGAAGCACTTTCATGTATCTCATACTTCCAAAAATTTTAAAATTCCAAAAGGTTAAATTTACAACATTTCATAAGAGCCTATTTGGTGAAAACTCAAAAATCCAAAGTCCAAAGGTTAGCAAAATACTTTAAAGTGTAAAAGAGCTCTTGTAGTAAAAAATTATTTAATTAAAAATGAAAATGCATATTTCTAAGATGTTGCCTTCACCATGTTTGGCCCAAAGTTGCATATGATGGGTTTAGCTAAATGAGCTGAACTTCATTATGAATATTGGCTCAAATTGGTATTTAACCCATGTAAGCTCTAGATCAAGTTTAGTTTTCTATGTGATTTGAGTCTCTGAGTGAAACTTCTTGTCTTAAAAAGCATGTAAACCACATTTCTTGCTTTCAGTTTGATAGAAAAAAATCTTTTTTCCAAATAATATTTTGTGAAATGTTCCTCACAACTCACAAATCCAAAATCTTGGAATTTTGAAAGGAAATTTTATTGAGAAAATCATGGAATTTTGAAAGGAAATTTTATTGTTTCTCAATGCTCTTTTGGAAGCTCATTTTGTGTTTCAAAATCTGAAAGCTAGGAATGCTCAATTGACTACAACTTTGTGATTTTTTGTGTATCATATTTGGTTGAGATATATGAGGAATGCTCCGTAATGAAATTTGTGCATCTATTTATGATCAATCTCCAAGATTTACCACAAAGTTTTAAATCCTATGGACTGGACAGTCCAGAATGAAGCTCGATTGTTGTCATAGGCTCTCCAGACCTCCCATTATATTTGAGAGATGAAGTGAATAATTCAAGTCATCAAAGAAACATAATGAAACATCCGACGCCTCGAGAGAAGAATATTGGAGACATTGCTGGGCTTTTAGCCTGCCAGTCAACTTCAGCCTGAGATGTGCCCGTCAAACCACTCGAAGGCGGCGACCAGATGTGTTACACATTCAGGAGACTTGACAAAAATGGCTAAAGATCTACAACATCTCAAATATTCTTAACTCATACTCATGTGAATCTACTTCCCAAGATGTGCACTAGATTCACACTTTCATCTTAAGCATGGAAATACATAGCAAAATACACTTGAGACGAAAATAATCTAAATCACAACTACTTCATAGTTACATAGGCCGACCGGCGAAATAAAGATATAGAACAGCGGGAAGCTTGACTACCCAATCCTCAAGCACACCGACTAGGGGTTTACCCCATTAAGTTCAAGTCCTAGAAGAAGCAATCGATCACCCGCATCACTCAAAGACTAAATCTAAAACCTGCAAGCAAAAGTTAATTCAACAGCAAGAGTCAGTACATTATTAAAAATAATGTACTGGCAAGTGCCAAGACAAGCCTAACACCCTACTTGCAAGGCATATAATCAAGGAAGGCATAGTATGGTTCTTTTTAGCATAAAGCAAGTTTTATTTGCATAAAACATTTCTAAATCAGATTTGCTTTCAAATAAATTTCAGCAAGCTAGTACTTAGCATATGGGCATCAAATAGGCATTAATCATGTATAAATATACACCTCATTGGCTTCCATGGCAGCAAGGAGATCATTCTCAAATCTCATCACAATTTGAAGGTAAATTTTAGCATTTAGAAGAATAAATACAAGTCTATACTCAATACATATCCACACGCCGCTCATGACCACGAGCACGGCTAATCGATTAGTTTTAACTCTGTAGAGTTTGTACACTTTACCCACATGATGCGAAATAATAATCATGCAAGAGCATGGCACGCGATACATAAGTACCCGATTTATTACCCGCAACAAAGCTTTTTCAAAATTCATGATTTAGCCTTACACTAGCACGATACGTGTTACTCCATCCTAAGCCATACACGTTATATGACCTAGAACCGTTAAGTGGCTGGCCTAAGCCTTAAACTTAACGCCGTGGTGGCGGACACAACGGGAACTCACCCACTTGGCACAATACCGTTGTATTGGACAGACTTAGTCATCTAAACTACCACATCGTGGTAAATAGGAAGTTCCTCTGAGTTATCTGAACTCATACACACCGGCCTAACAGAATGTAAGGCTAAACCATAAATAATTTACTAAGCTTGGGCTATCCCATACTAGCACATGTGGTTGTACTGTATACGAAATGAACTGACATTAAGTGAAGTCCGTACGTCGGTTTGGGCGCACTCTCCCCCTATCGGTACACAACTAATCACCATATGTGCACCACTTGAGGCCCAAACCTAAAATCCATGTTTTCCACCATTTTATTTATCAAAAACACAAGTATTAAAGTTCTGTCCAGATTATTTCAAAATCAATTTTCATATTGTAATGAGCCCATAATGACAAGGAAGTCCATTCTAAGCATGGCTAAGCATTATAGTAACCTAGTGACTCCAAAATTCATATATAAAGTGGTATAGTCATATTGTTCCTAAGGTTAGGAATGATGGATATGGATATATGTGGGGTTAAGGTGATAATGCAAATAATAGGAGTTTGTCTAACAAGTTTAACACAATTTTAATTTGTTAGTGTACAATCGACATGCAAGATTTGGAAACATTTTCAATAACCTCCAAAACATAGGTTCAAAGTGATCAAAGAGAGGAAGGTGGAACTTGCCTTGAATCAGGAAAATGTCAGCACCTAAATCACTTATTCACTGTTTAAGCAATCATCTATACAAAGTACACGTTATGCAATTAAACACTGAAATATGCGAAAAATCCAAAACGCTCTAAAATGCATGATTTGTGCACAGTGGATAAGTGCTGGTCTAAAATGAATTTAGGTGAAAGAATTTATATTTTATCTTATTTCATTTGAGAGTTATGAATTTTAGAAGTTTCGTCGGTATAGTGTAGGATTTACTTAGGTACTATTGCGAAATGCTTGTGAAATGCTGTTGTAAGATGATTCTTATTAAGTTTATGTTTGCTGAGGTGAAGATATATGTTTTCTAAGACTAACACATTTGGTTACATAATTTTTAGAGTTAATATGAATTCTTTATGTATTTTACAAGTTATAACGTGTTATTGGTGTATAGTGTTCTATAGGTTCATGGCTTTAGAGGTTTAGGTCCAGAACTTGCCTCATCTAGCTAGTTATGTATAAAATAAGTCTTTTATTTAACTAATCTAATCTTAGTTTATAAATTTTAGAGTTCAAATTACTTTACTTCACATTTTATAAGCTAGGGGATGTTCTATGCTAGAAACTTAATATATCAATCTAGAGATTATTATATGAGTAAAGGGTACTAAGTTTTGGAGGAAGGGGATGGATCTTATGCCTTCACTGGTTCAACAAGTTTTAGTTGGGTTTCAATATAGTTAGAGTGTATTCCTATATACATTTATATATACGTATTGCTTAATCCTTACTATGTGATTAGCACCTATCCTATAGATTTAAAGTTTAGAGCTATAACCTATACAGAATGTGCCATATTTTATTTTACTATGTTGAAGCTCACCATTTTCTGGTTCTATAAAAACTTGGTTCACTCCATTTGGACTAAAGATGAATTTTCTACAAATTTTACAAATTAAAGGCTGCTCTATGTTGGTTATTACTTACATAAATATTTAGAGGCTTTTATTGTACAGTAAGCATATATTTTTATTTTATAACTTGGAAGTATATGTTTTGGTGATTCTACAAAACTTGGGTATACTTAAAAGGATCTAAGATGAATTTTATATAAACTTCTAAAGTTCAGCTTATGTAAAACTAGTTATTTTAAAGATAATAGTTTTAGAGGCATTATATTTGATGTAAAGTGTGTATATGTTCTATTTTACTTTGTTTTTAAAGAACATGTTGGTGGATCTGTAGAAACTAAGTTTGCTCTAAAATGAGTTGTTTTCAATTTGTTATAGATTTTACAAGTTTACATGTTTTTCTGTTGAAAATATAAAGCTTTAGGCATTTCATTTAGATTTTTCCAGAATTTAAATAGATTGGGTCCACAGGTCAGTCTCAGGCTAATATGCAGAAAGGCCCCTAGGGTTTCAGGAAATCAACCCGCAGTCCTGTGACTGTTCTGTGTGTGAGGTAGGTTTTACAAACTAGTACCTAGAGTTTTGATTCTTCTCAACAGAGGTCCTTGGTTTGAGCAGACACAGAGCTAGCCATGGCCGAGCTCGTTCTCAAGCTCGCCGGTGGCAAACGGCGGCAGATCTCGGTATGCAACATAAGGAGAAAATGTAAAGGGGTTCAAGGCGAGGCTATAGGTGGTATTCTTGCAAGCATTGGTCATCGGAATTAATGGCGACGGCGGCGCGAGCGGCGGTGGTTCTCGGGTGATGGCGCATGTGGAGCTAGAGCATTGATCCAGATGTTTAGCTACATGCATGTGCCTCTATGGGATCCTAGGATGCTTACCGAGCGTCCAATGAAACTTGGCGAGGTCCAGATAGCGATGACCACGAGCAGAACGACTCAGCGACGGCGGGGAGCCTCGGGCAATGACGACGCCGGCTTGATATGGCTGATGATCTTCCATGCATGCATACACACGGTGTTGAATAGGTCTCAGGAAAGCTTCATGCCCGAGGAATTGAACTGTGACTCACCGGAGAGGGAGAAATCGAAGGTGGAGCTTGACGGCCGGAATTGGGGAAGACGATGCCGATCTCCAAGCTCGCTGCACCACTGGCAGGGGTTCATGAGGGATTTAAGAGAGGACACTGAGGAGATGTTGATGGTGCGGTGGCTCGGCTCGGCTTCCTCCGGTTCGACGGCAACGAAGATGATGTCCCGATGGCGGTGCCCAGTGCGCGCTCCAGAGCATCGTCGGCGAGGCTTGCGTTCCCACCAAACCACTGCATGAAATGGGATGAAACTTAGAGGGATGGAATCGGCGTGGAGAGGCGATAATGGAACGCAAGAGAAGAGGAAACGACCGCTGCACAATGGCGATGGCGACGGCCGTCGTCTTCACGGCCGGCGGCAAGGTCGAGATGGAAA
Source organism: Oryza glaberrima (assembly GCF_000147395.1). NCBI lineage: Eukaryota > Viridiplantae > Streptophyta > Magnoliopsida > Poales > Poaceae > Oryza > Oryza glaberrima. Next base: position 14,896,315 of record NC_068327.1, on the reverse strand, counting down.
AGAAAAGCCGGAGCTCTCCCCCTCGGTTTGCTCGGCTCAGGAGTGGTAATGGGGAGGAGGCGATGCAGCTGGGTGGAGGTGAAGCCTCGGTTCGGCGCTGCCCCGTCGAGGCCACGCATCGACGCCGTCCAGTACAGGTCGGCGCCCTTAGTCTCTCTCTCTCGGCTGTCACTGTGTTGGATGGAGGAGATGCACAGGGTGTGGTTCAAGCCAAAGAGGCTGCCATGTGGGCCTAGGTCTATGTAAGCTAGGTGGGAGTCCGAGGGATGGGTAAGAAACTGGGTATGGATTGATTTTTGGACGATTTTCATATTAATTCTCTCCCTCCAACTTTACATCTCAATATTTTAATGTGTGAAGCATATAAATTAGTGTGGGTTTTTCTGAAGGTAGATGAATGTAGCTAGTTTCCATTTTCTTTGGTTGCACTTAAAAATTTAGATTGCTCATAGAAAATTGGGGAAGATGGGCTCAATAGAACTTTGTTTGAATTTTTAGAAGACCTAAACTAAGAGGATAAATTCTAGAAAAATTATATTTATTCATGATAATTGACCTAGTATTTTAATAAATTATTTCCCCTATACACTTCCATGCAGTTAAATGCACATTTTAGTTATGTATGGTTTTAGCTGATTAAGAACTATATTTAGTCTATTATTTGACAAGTTTGACTTGTTTATTTAAGGTATCAAATTTAGTTATTAAATTGTACTATAGTGAGTTGTATATGTTATGTAGAGCCTACATAAATTTTCCCATGATTTTATCTTGCACGAATTATTTTAGATAATTAGCAAGACTTATCTCTTATATGTGTTTCCCTTTTCCTAAATGTATGTAAATGCTTATAAAAGTTTTATTTGGACTCTTTTTAACCTGAGGTGATGTTGATATGTTAGAATTACAGTTTACCTTACACAGGTCATAAGCTCTTTACCTATTTATGCATAAGTTTACTTTAATATTAAATTAAGAGGATGCTTATAGAGATGATTAAGATAGAATATACCCTATATGAGTTAATTTATTTGTTCACTTTCATGTTCATGACATGTCTTCACATGGATGACCAAATTAGTTTTGTGAGGCTTGACATTAGCCATGTTGATATATTTTAAGGTGTATGGTTCCTATTTTAACTTCGTCTAGCTAGCACTAGGCCCTAATGGTTTAGTTGTTTATCGTTAATATTCATATTCATGAGACCTATTATGAAATGCAAATAAAAAATCCAAATGCATATGAAGGACTCAAGTCAAACATGGCTATGAGAATATGCATATGAGAGTATGCATGCTTACACAGACGTTTACATTTTGTCCTAGGTTATAAATGAAAAGGTTTTAATTTGTTCTCAAATTTTATTCATGCAAGAGTTAGATCAACTTCACCTAGGTTTAAAATGGAAATTTTTGGCTCTCAAAAATGTAAAGGTTAGCTTCCAACTATTTTGACATGAAATTTTTAAGGTCTAGAATTTTGGGTATGTTACAATTGTTTTACTGGCATCACGGAAGTTCCAATACCGATTGGTATTTGTTACGATTATAGATAAATCCTAAAGTGGATGGATACCCCTGTAGCATTCAACCCATGAGTATTCAAGAGTATTGTTATTTGTTTTTTATAGGGAAAGCGGCGGTGTAAAAAAATGGACCGTTATAATCGTAATCCTATGATTAATATACCATAGTCTAACAGAGATAAATGATAATATGGAGGTAGTGTGACACACAAAAGAATCATTTCTATAAAGATAAATTAGATTAAGATAAGCTAGATTAAGGAGGACAGAAGAGAGCCATGGTTTCTTATGTACTTCTATACTTACGATGGTTAGTCTACACATACATTCATATACATATAGAAGCTTAGGACTTGGTACTATGCACCTAGGCACTACCGAGACCGCTCCCTACTGGTCTACAGCATGGTTACGGCATTTCACAAACTCTTACGTCATACCAAACGTGAAGGATTACAAATGATGAATAGGGCTGTCACCCACCTGCTGCCTACCTCTACAACCCATGGGACACCCCACATCCTGATGAGGACATAACTAGCTCGGATATAACCATGACTACCTTATGTATTTATCAAATAAAGGTGCATATGTTCTACATTAGGTTTACTTGTTATATATTTGAACAAACGTTGCTACACAATGAGTTTTGTGTGTTTTCGTTTGCAGAGGTACTTGCTTGGGCGAAGGAAAAGAGACCGAGCGTAACTAATGCATGGATGATTAAAGAAGTTGATTGGGGACTAAACCAAGACCTTCTTCAAGTCTACTTCTACCTCACCACGTCACTTTTGGTCCATAGAAGACAAGAGATCAAGTTGTACACGTTTTGGATTCGGATTCGGGCCTCCTGACAGCATCAACTTCAAACGGACCTAGCCGCTCATCTAGAAGGAATTTCGAGGCCCATGAGTACTTGTTGGAAAGCTTATGGAGTCTACTTTCAAATGGTTTTGGTCCCATGTCAAAATTCCTACCGAGCTGCTGGGAATCTGCAAAATAAGCCACGTATCTCATCCAGTCCGAATCTGATTTTGAGTTTTGAGCCTTGTAATTCTGTCATGGGCTTAGCTTAAGGGGGTGTGCGCCCTAGGGCAACCCTAGGACGTCCCTAAGCACATTTATTCAGTAGCCGTTATCGTTTAGAGTCGGGCTTTGCTTAGATTATTCTGTCAAGAACAGTTTCGCCGCTAGATCGGTTTGTAGAACCCCAAATTCGAGTGCTTAATCATTTATATGCAATTTGGTTGCAATCTATCTTGTTCTTACTTGTGTTCTTCGATTCGCATCTAGGGATTAGCCTTCTCGGCGAGGTCAACCGGGTTTCGGCACGGTTGATAACCAGAGGAGACGTGGTGCTGCGATTGCCGGGCTCAATAGCATGTTCGTTCAGAAGCCGGATCGAGTTGTGTCACGACTCCGCCGAAATCGTTGTTTATCAATACCTATCGGAAGATCGGGACCTAACCCCCCATCACATCCAACGGCATTTAATCAACCCAAATACTATGCCTACTGTTGACGGTCGTTATCGATCAGTTTCGACCGTCAATATCACTAACAGGAGAGAACTAGTGATGCTTGCAACGCATAAATATGTTAGAATAATAATATTCTACTAGTATTAGGTTTACTAACCTTTTGCAAAGAATGATCATAAAGTAGAGGAGAATCGACATCAGCACCAACGATAAATCAATTGGACGATGTCGAGAATCAGACTTATGCATGAATGGGCCAAGAACTCAGAATTGACACGATAAACTGGGCCAAAATTCACAAGTCTGCGGAGAAGAGAAGTCTAGTAGCCCACCAGCCAAATTGTGGGCTGGTTGGGCCAGCCCTAGGTTCGGCCGAACCCATTTCTCCATTGTTGGATGTGGGGTTTCGCAGGGACTGTGGAGATTATGGATACCCCATACCTACATGATATGTATATCCGACTGGGTATGGGGTGCCATGTATAGGTAGAATATCTTTAAAAGGACTCTGGTTAAATTCTAAACTTGAATGTCAAGGAAATACCCGCGATCCTAATCGGTAACGATTGTATTTTATCTATAACTACCTATTCCGTTAGGGATATGGACTATATTTTGTAATACGGACCCCTTCCCCTATATAAGGAGTGGTCCGGGTGCCTCTTGGGGCACGTTTTTCACCCAGATCATATGATCAATAATACACTCGGCGGATCTATCCCCGGACAGGAGTAGGGTATTAATTCTTGATTAAGAAGGCCTGAACCTGTATAAAATTCCTTGTCTCTAAACCCATCCACTTTTCCAGCTTGATAGCCACCCCCTTTTAGTATTGCCGAAATCTTATTTCGACAGTTGGCGTGCCAGGTAGGGGTAGCATCAAGTTCTTCGCCGACTAGTGCGATGGGTTTTGTTTCCGGCATCGACGACTTCGTCTTCCCTCCCGGGCAGGCGTTCCGGTTCGGCAGCCTCGACTTCATCACCAATGACCTCGGCAAGATTTCTCTCATCGACTCGGATTCGAACCAGTCGGGAAGAGGCTAGATCTCCGCCCCGTTCGGTATCCCGGACTCGGCCGAGATCTACCCCAAGATCATCTCCACCGAGTCGGCTTCAAATCACTTGGACGAGATCCAATCTACTCCAACACAGCCCGATCAAGACGATGGGGCCTATCTGCCAATCCTGATGAAGCTCCCCGATGATTTGGCTGCTGTCTTCACCACAAGGGCGCCTTCTCCCTGTAGATCTAGGCGGGATCCGGCCTCTACCCCGATCCAGCCTAGCTCCAGGGAAGTCGGCGTCATATTCTAGCCTCTCGGCACGGTTTCGACGGAACAACTGGATGGCTACCTCAGCTCCCCCGGCGTCGACTCACGGCCAACGGAGATCATTGAGTACGACGACTTCGGCTACCGCTACGACTACCGCAACCTCGACGACTTCGACGAAGACTTTGAAGATAACTACACGCCTCTCTACTTCGGCATCTTCATGGCTGAAAACGAGACGGAAGAACAGCGTAAAGCCCGAGAAGCAGAAGAACAACGCGTGCAACAGGAAGCCGAACGACGCTGACTGGAAGAGGAGCGCCAAGCACAAGAGCAAGAACGGCTGCAGCGTGAGCAACAGGAGCGTGAACGGGCTGCAAAAGAGGCTGAGGACCGGCGACAGCACGCATTGGATGTCGGGCGACGAGCACGAGAACTTATCGGGCAGCAAGACGTTGTGGGAACGGCGGTTTTTCGCACCCCTCAACAGAACACGGTTGCAGCGATCACCCTCCTCGACACCCTCCTCAAGGAAGACGCACTCAATCAAGCCAATCACGTCGTCAACATCTTGAACCAGACCAAGACCATGATCTCCGCCTTGGTCCCGGTTAACTCTGCAAGCATCCGCACGCTGACTGGCAGCCGAGTTCCCCCTCTTCGATCTCAAGACTATCACCAACCAAGCCTCAGCGTCGTCGGCGCGGGATCCAGTCGCAGGAGCAAGGCAAGGGTCACGACGAGCGATCTGTCCACTCGCCTCTTGAACGACACAGGGAGCGTCGAGTTGAACGACCTCGCTCCTCATATCGCAGGCGCCCCGTCGATCTTCGCGATACTATCAACCAGCGCCACGCGGCAAGAGGATACGCTCCCCACCATTCACTAGATCGCTACGACGATGACGTGGATGAAGTTGCTGCCTTCACAAGCAAACTGCGTCGAGTGGATTGGCCAGCCGGCTTCAAGCCGACTGGAATCAAGAAGTATGACGGCACCACTAACCCGGAGTCTTGGCTCACCATCTACGGTCTCGCTATTCGCGCAGTAGGAGGAGACAGCAAAGTCATGGCAAACTATTTGCCTGTGGCCCTAGCGGACTCTGCCCGGTCCTGGCTTCACGGCTTACCCCGTGGCACAATCGGATCTTGGGCAGAACTTCACGACCACTTCATCGCCAACTTCTAGGGTACCTTTGAACGCCCTGGTACACAGTTTGATCTCTATAACGTTGTTCAGAAGTCTGGAGAATCCCTTCGAGATTACATCCGACGTTTTTCCGAGCAACGCAACAAGATCTCCGACATCACCGACGACGTCATCATCGCCGCCTTCACCAAGGGCATTCGCCATGATGACCTAGTCGGCAAGTTCGGGCGCAAGCCTCCTAGGACGGTCAAGCAGAAGATGTCATTACCGCGTCCAAGCAGTCGGGCACCACTTGGAAGCCGAAGAAAGATACGCCAACTACAGGGGGGAGTGGAAGTACCTATCACAAGGATCGCAAGCGTAAACCCGAGGAACTTGTGGCAACTACTACACCATCCTCCCGACAACGTTCACGGGTCAACACTTCTGACAAGATCATGAACTCCCAATGTCCGCATCATCCAAACTCCAATCGCGCGGCCAAAGATTGCTTCGTCTATAAACAGTTCGTAGAACAATACGCCAAGAATGCACACAAGGCCTCTGACGGAGATCAAAGCACGTTAAAGAAGGATGATGAAGATGACGCCCCGACTGGTTTTCAAGACCATCGCAAGGAACTCAACCACATCTTTGGCGGACCCCTGGCCTATGAATCCAAGAGAAAGCAAAAGCTAACCGAACGGGAGATCAACGCTATTCAGCCCGACACGCCCCAATATCTTCGGTGGTCAGAGACAACAATTATGTTTGACCGCTTGGATCATCCTTACCGTGTAGTCCACCCAGGGCGGTACCCCCGGTACTAGACCCAGTGGTTCACAACGTTAAGCTTCGCAGATCCCTCATCGATGGTGGCAGTGCACTCAACATCCTTTTCGTCAAGACTCTGGACGACATGCAGATCCCTCGCATGGAATTAAAGCCAAGTAATGCGCCCTTTCACGGAGTAATCCCAGGGCTATCTGCTACACCACTCGGCCATATCACTCTTCCCATTACTTTCGGCACTTGGGAGAACTTCCACATAGAGAACATTTGTTTCGAGGTCGCTGATTTCGAGACAGCGTATCACGCCATACTCGGACGCCCGACGTTAGCCAAGTTCATGGCTGTCCCGCACTATACCTATATGATGATGAAGATGCCTGGTCCTCGAGGAGTCATATCCCTGCGGAGTGACATCAAGCAAGCCGTCACGTGTGACAAGGAAAGCTGCGAGATGGCCCAGACCCGCGAGATCACGCTAGCTCGGGAAGAAATCCGACTGGCTGCGTCCACATCAAGCGAAGGAGAAGTGCCTGCAACCAAGATGCCAAAGAGCGGGGCAAGCGACGCCAAGACCAAGAAGATTCCTCTAGATCCTTCTGATCCTACTAAGACTGCTGTAATAGGCTCTGAGTTAGATTGTAAATAGGAAAGCGCGCTCATCACCTTTCTTCAAAATAATAAAGATATCTTTGCATGGAAACCATCTGATATGCCTGGTATTCCTAGAGAGGTGATTGAGCACTCTTTACATGTCAATGAAGACGCTAAACCAATCAAGCAACGACTCTGCCGTTTCGCATAGGATAGGAAGGATGCGATCAAGGTAGAATTGACCAAGCTGTTAGCAGCGGGCTTCATCAAGGAAGTCCTTCATCCCAACTGGCTGGCCAACCCAGTCCTGGTTCAGAAGAAGACGGGGCAATGGCGCATGTGTGTTGATTATACCGACCTCAACAAGTCTTGTCCCAAAGATCCCTTTGGGTTACCTCGCATTGACCAGGTAGTTGACTCAACGGCCGGCTGCGAGCTACTCAGTTTTTTGGATTGCTACTCGGGATATCATCAGATCCGACTAAAGGAATCCGACTGCTTAAAGACTTCATTCATCACGCCCTTCGGGGCCTACTGCTACATCACCATGCCTTTTGGATTAAAGAACGCAGGAGCAACTTATCAACGCATGATCCAGAGATGTTTTTCAACTCAGATCGGCCGCAACGTTGAAGCTTATGTGGATGACATAGTCATCAAGACAAAGCAGAAGGATGATTTGATTGTGGATCTAGAAGAGACCTTTGAGAGCATCCGCGCTTTGGGGATGAAATTAAACCCTGAAAAGTGCATCTTCGGAGTACCGTCAGGGAAGCTGCTTGGATTTATGGTGTCCCATAGAGGCATACAAGCCAACCCGGAGAAAATCAATGCCATCCTCAAAATGAAACCGCCGAGCTCCCAGAAAGACGTCTAAAAGTTAACTGGCTACATGGCGGCGCTCAGCCGGTTCGTCTCACGACTCGGGGAGCGGGGGATGCCTTTTTTCAAGCTGCTAAAGAAAACCGACAATTTCCAGTGGGGACCCGAAGCACGAAAAGCCTTTGAAGAATTCAAAAAACTTCTCACTACTCCACCAGTCTTAGCTTCACCACATCTGCAAGAGCCACTGTTGTTATACGTGTCGGCAACTTCCCAGGTTGTAAGCACAGTCCTGGTTGTTGAACGTGAAGAAGAAGGCCATGTTCAAAAAGTCCAATGACCAATCTACTTCGTTAGCGAGGTTTTGGCTGACTCCAAGACAAGATACCCTCAGGTTCAAAAGCTATTATATGGTGTTTTAGTTACCGTAAGGAAATTAGCTCACTACTTCCAAGGTCACTCGGTTACGGTGGTTACGTCGTTTCCACTCAGGGACATACTTCACAATCGCGAAGCAAACGGGCGGATCGCAAAATGGGTCTTAGAATTGATGTCTTTGGATATATCTTTCAAGCCGCAAACTTCGATCAAGTCTCAAGCTTTAGCCGACTTCGTCGCCGAGTAGACTGAGTGCCAAGAAGACATGCCCACGGAGAAGATGGAGTATTGGACTAAGCATTTTGACGGGTCGAAGAGGCTTTCAGCCACTGGAGTGGGAGTAGTTCTAATTTCCCCGACTGGAGAGAGGCTGAGCTACGTATTGTGGATACATTTTTCTACGTCTCACAACGTGGCGGAATATGAGGCGCTTCTTCACGGACTAAGGATTGCAATCTCCTTGGGGATTCGGCGTCTGGTAGTTCGTGGAGATTCTTAGTTAGTTGTTAATTAAGTCATGAAAGAGTGGTCCTGCCTTGATGATAACATAACCGCTTACCGGCAGGAGGTACGCAAGTTGGAAGACAAATTCGATGGACTTGAGCTCACCCATGTTCTTCGACACAATAATGAGGCAGCCGATAGACTGGCTAATTTTGGTTCAAAACGAGAAGCAGCTCCTTCCGACGTGTTTTGTGAACATCTCTACGAGCCAACCGTACCAAGGAAAGAAACAATCGAGGCCATGGAAACTCAAGACATAAGCATGATTGAAGCCGACTGGAGAGAGTCCCTCATAAGATTTTTGACAAAACAAGAACTCCCTCAAGATAAAGATGAAGCCGAGCGGATCTCCAGGCGCAGCAGACTTTATGTCATACATGAGACCGAGCTGTACAAAAAAAGTCCATCAGGAATCCTGCAACACTGTGTGTCTTTGGAAGAGGGAAGACAATTGCTAAAGGATATACACTCAGGCATCTGCGACAATCACGCTGCCACACGAACCATCGTTGGCAAGGCTTACCGGCAAGGTTTTTTCTGGCCCACAGCCGTGTCTGACGCTGACAAAATTGTGCGAACATGTGAGGGTTGTCAATTTTTCGCCCGACAAACTTATCTACCGGCTCAGGAGTTGCAAACCATCCCGTTGTCTTGGCCGTTCACGGTTTGGGGGCTCGACATGGTCGGCCCGTTTAAAAAGGCAGTAGGTGGTTATACTCATCTCTTTGTAGCTGTTGACAAGTTTTCCAAGTGGATTGAAGCCAAACAAGTTATAACAATCACGGCAGACAAGGCTAGAGATTTCTTCATCAACATTGTGCACCGGTTTGGGGTACCCAATCGGATCATCACTGATAACGGCACTCAATTCACAGGCGGAGTATTTAAAGATTTATGTGAGGACTTTGGCATCAAAATTTGTTATGCCTCCGTAGCACATCCCATGAGTAATGGACAAGTTGAACGCGCCAATGGTATGGTACTTGAAGGAATAACAGCACGAGTTTTTCATCGACTGCATCCCTATGCTGGCAAATGGGTAGAACAGCTGCCATCTGTACTTTGGTCCCTGCGCACCACTCCGAGTCGGGCTACGGGCCAGTCGCCGTTTTTCCTAGTCTATGGAGCGGAAGCGATGTTGCCAAGTGAGGTGGAATTTGAATCGCTACGGAGAAGACCGAGTAGATGATCTCAACCGACTGGAAGAAGCCCGTGAAGCAGCCTTAATTTAGTCAGCTCGGTACTTACAAGGGTTATGCCGTTATCACAACTGCAATGTTCGATCTCGAGCTTTTTTAGTCGGCGACCTGGTTCTGAGAAAAATTCAAACTACACGGGATCGGCACAAGTTATCTCCCTTGTGGTAAGGACCATTCATAATTTCTGAAGTCACTCGGCCAGGTTCTTACCGACTCAAGCGTGAAGATGGTACTCATATCGACAACTCTTGGAATATTGAACATCTTCGTCATTTTTATGCTTAGGCATTACTTTTGTATCTTCCTCTTTGACTGTTAACATCAAGTTGTCCCTTGAGTTATCAGTCGGGGGCTACTATAATAATAATGGAGTGTGATTTTTATCAATTCAATTTGCTTACTTGATTTATCATTGCCTTGTTTGATTTTTTGGCTTAGCGAATGAGGACTGAGAGTTTTTTAAAAACTTTTGCGGGTTCTAGGATCAATAAGGTTTGACAAAAACTTTTAAGAAATCTGGAGCTATGTTCAAACCATCAAGCACAGCATAAATTTATCAGTATTGTACAAATTGTGCCTCCATCATCATCATCATTATCATCAAAATACAACATCAATCAGTTTCAGTTTTTTCATCATCAGAATTGTCAGACCTAGTTGGCCTTAGGTCGTTTTCCTGGAACCTCTCAACTACATCAGTGGCTATCTTGTCAGCAGCTTTTTGCGCATCATTGATGAGGTCAAGGGCGGCTTCTTCGCTTGTCCCATCTGGAAAGCCATCAACAGCATCGATGTCAATCTTCGGGTACAAGGACTTGGTCATTGCCAACGCCAGGCTCGCTCCCATGCATCCAGCTTCTTTGATATTCTTAAAATAGGTGTCCGGAGCAGTTCTCAGTTTGTCGAAGATTTCGACAACATCAATTGAACTCGGACCGTTGTTATTGAAACACTCGAACCTGGACGAGTGGCGTAGCGGCATTGGTGACTTTATCTCTGGCTCCTTCAAGCTTCTTGATTTTGTTAACTAAGAAGTCGAATTGAGCCTGGGATTTGATTTTGCGATCCGTACAAATAGGTTTACATCAACAACTAGGCATGAAGATGAGAGTGGTTTTTGAAGTGTCAGCTACCAGTACCTTCGACATCTTTCAGAGCCGAGTCCCTCTGTTTTGCCAATTCGGCCTTGTCTTTCTCCAGAGCTTGGATTCGCTTCTTCAGCTCGGATATCTTAGAAGCTTGCACTGTATTGCTTTTCATTGGTCAGATGCACATGGATAGCAACACGAAACAAGTCAGACAAAGATGATATTTACCTTTTGATGAACCGCTCAGCTCAAAGTTGGAGTCTTGGAGCTTGGCGATCCGGTCTCTCAGATCATGCTCAGTCTTCTTAGCAAGCTCTTTAGCTTCGTGCAGCTGGTTTCTGGTGGCTTCAAGGGTTCCAAGGTGGGGAACTAACTTTTCAAGGGTTACAGTCTTCGCCTCATTCCTAAGATGGATTCTCTGCACCGCAAATTTATCTTTGTTCAAGTAAGGTGATCGACAGGATGGTTGAGGCTATATATATGGAGACTTACATTTACAAGACGAGTGGCTTGGCCGAGTGTCTTTTTCAGCAGGCATACTTCCTCATCTTCCTTTTGCTTATTTATTACAATTCCCTGTGATTGCATGTCGTCATCCCACCACTTGACTAAAATGGGTGGGCGAGAATCTTCAGCCGATTGTATCCGGAGAACCTCTTCTTCATCACCGATCATCAGACCTTAGATAGTCATGAATAATAAGTGAAGTAATTGAAGAAAGTTTGTTGGATCAAAGCAGGTTCGGAGGATGTGTTTACCTGTGATAATTTCCGGTCGAGGACGAGCAGGTCCTTGCACCCTAACAGGAGAACTTGTTCTAGGGCTAGCACCAGTGTCTGTCTTGGGAGGGTTGTTAGCTTGAGCTTCTATTTCTGGGATATCTTTATTTGGTTCTATACCCGACTGGTTTCCAGTCGGGGGCTCCTGATCAGCACTGACTTCAGTCTCGGCCGACTGGTTTCCAGTCGGGGGCTCGTTGCTGGTATCTACATTGTCGGTTGCCGGTTGATTATTACCCAGGCGGTCTTCGGCAGTCGGTCCAGTTTCTGCTGAAGGACCGGCCTCCGTGTCAGTTGACGTGGGGTCTTTTCCAGAGCGATCTATGTCAGATGGTTTTCTACATATTTGAGACATGCTATTAGCTTTGCTTCAATAGTGAGTGACTAGCGAAACAGAAGAAATTGCTAGATGATACATACCTGGATGACTTCCTTATTTTTGGCATGGGACGACTGGGCGTTTTCTTCTTCGGATTGGTTTGCTTTGACTGTTTTCCAGTCACCCTTTTGTTACCCGTCTTTTCCGCATCATCACCTTCATCGTCACTTGAAATCAATTTCCTCTTCCGAGAGTCAGATTGATTAGTCAACTTCGAAGTGTTAGGTTGATTAGCAGGCTTGATTTTTGGCCCTCCACTGGCCTGGCTTGTCTTCCAACGGGGTGAATGGCGTTGAGCAATTGGAGGGTCAGATTTCATCAAACCGAATTCCTGTGCATGATACTCCGAGTTTGCAGTTGACCTTACAGAAGATAAAAGTATGCTTTGAGAAAAGCTGAGTTGTATAAGACATACCGGTGGAGGAGGGTTGAAGGCGTTGTATGGCACTACTGGCAGCAAGTGCGAATAACTGACCACGATAGCATTCGAGAAGATTTTGTACATTCTCTCCTTCATGACTTTAAACTCAAGAGAATCTGGATCTTCACGGGTGGGGTCATGCTTGCCGTCAAATTCAAAGGCTGTGCGGGATCTCTCTTTAATTGGCCCTAGTCGGCTTTTTATAAAATGTCGGGTGATCTGTTCTCCTTGCAGACCTTGCTCTTTGAGCCTCAGCATGCGATCCATCAGTGCAAGTGCTTGGGCTGCCTCATCCCCCATGGGAAGCGAATTCCGGGTATCTTGATATACCGAAGGCAGACAAGAGTACCCAGAAAGCGCTGGCTCGGGGTTTTGTACATAGAACCAATTTGCATGCCAACATTTATTCGAGGTCTTGAATGGCATGGAGAAGTATTTTTGGCTCAAGGTCCCCCTCAGTTGAAAATCGGCTCCCCCAACAACACATGGTTTGCTCTTGTTTGGCTGGGGCTTGAGAAAGAAGATGCGGCGGAATAGAGCGAAATGCGGCCTAATCCCCAGAAAAGCTTCGCAAGCGTGGATGAAGTTGGCAATCTGGACTATGGAATTGGGGTTTAGGTGATGCAGGCTAATACCATAGAAATCCAGAATTCCTTGGAAGAAGTTTGAGGTTGGAAGAGAAAACCCGCCGTACAAGAAATAGGAGAATACAACCACCTCGTGTGTGTCGAGGGTTGGAAACATTTCGCCGTATGCTGGACGCCACCCGATGATCTCCTTGGCCGGAAGAACACCGTGCGCCACCATCTCCTTTAGGTTTTCCTCCGTTACGTCGGAGGGCGTCCACTGACTCTCAAAGCTCTCTCTCTTCCGCCATGGATGCGAATTGGATGATGTGATTTGGTTCGAAATATGGCTGGGAATGGATGGGAGATTGATGCGGTGGTTGTGTGGGAGATTTTCGTGGAGCCTTGAAGGCTGGATTGGACCGAATCTGTGAACCCTAGCTCCGACGGTGTGGTTTTGCACTGTAGCAAAGAATGGGGAAAGTGGCAAGAGTTTCAGCGGGGAAGACGAACTGATGCTTAGCTTTTAGTTTTATTAGGGTATCGGGAGTACTAATGGGCCTGGGCCTAAAACAGTACTTCAGCCCAATTTTTCTATCGGCGTGGTTTAGTTGTGATCCTTAGGGACTTAGGCATTTTGCTTCGACAACATTTGCTCACAACAGTTTAACCCAATGCTGTTAAAATCCTTTTTGACGTAGTTAGATAATTCCTGGGAATTACTACGATGCAAATAAAAAGGTGCTCGACGGAAAAGTGTTATACTAATTTTGTAAGTCTTTTTAGGCTGCAAAGGCTGTCTGGGTTTTATTGAGATGACTGGTTTTTGTACAGTCATTCTCTCGGCATGATTATATGCTTATTTTGATATAGTGTGAGTTATAGCTTAGGCGATTTAGACTCACCTATTGTCATGATTTATATCACATTTGATGGATCTTTTTTGTGAAGTTTTTACTCGGATTCTTATCATATGTGTTGATTTATGGACCTTTAGAGTGTTTTTCACTCGGGACTCTTTATATATCCTTTTTTGGTGTCTCAAAGCTAAAGCAGTCGGCTGGAAGTTTTATTAAACATAGCATATGCTTAGCTGTGTGATACCATGGATGATATGGTTGTAAAACCACTCGGTTGGATTTTTGCACCTTGACTATATGTTTAGTTTTTAACTAATCACATAGTCGGGGGCTACACCTAATTAGGTGCATCTAGTTGATGCACCCAATTTTTCTATTTTCAGCCCTTCACAGTCTTTGATTTTGATACTCGGGAGACCAAGGCAGAAGAAGTTGGAGTACTCGGATTATCGTTTGGGATTACGAGAGAAGACTATCTTTGTCGACTGTAAAGGTCTCAGGGGCTACCTTGCAGATTATGGATACCCCATACCTACATGGTATGTATATCCGACTAGGTATGGGGTGCCATGTATAGATAGAATATCTTTAAAAGGACTCGGGTTAAATTCTAAACTTGAATGTCAAGGAAATACCCGGGATCCTAATCGGTTACGATTGTATTTTATCTATAACTACCTATTCCGTTAGGGATATGGATTGTATTTTGTAATACGGACCCCTTTCCCTATATAAGGAGGGGTCCGGGTGCCTCTTGGGGCATGTTTTTCACCCAGATCATATGATCAATAATACACTCGGCGGATCAATCCCCGGACAGGAGTAGGGTATTATTTCTTGATTAAGAAGGCCTAAACCTGTATAAAATTCCTTGTCTCTAAACCCATCCACTTTTCCAGCTTGATAGCCACCCCCTTTTAGTATTGCCGAAATCTTGTTTCGACAGGGACGCTCCAAATCTTCTCCTAATGGTGGTTGAGGGGTACTTCGGACAATTCCCCTTCCACAACCGTCATAACCACCTCTATATAAGGAGCTCACTCTCTTCACTTCAACACACACCTCAAGCAAGAGCTCTCTCATTCCTCTCAAGTTTAGTTTAGTAGTATCTAGCTGGTGGAATAGAATTAGAATAGGAATCAGGAGTCCGGAAGTCTTCGGAAGAGTTCGGGTATGGCTCTAATAGCTTTCCTTTCCTCTTTTGTAAGCTTTATACTTTTATTAGAATACTCTTCTATATACATTTCTGGTATTGAAATACTTTCCAAGTATATGAGTACCAACTTTACATTATAATCTTGTTATACTGAGTATACGGCTGGCTTATCTGGGAGATGCTTTGATGCGGGTATAGTGTTTGCTTATGCAATTACTCTATGTCATGACGATGATAGTAGAGTAGTATCTGGTAGTTTAGACATGGTGTCTAGATTACGGGATATCATTATTTGGGGTTATATATTGTGGATGAGAGGTGGGCCGCTGATGGTGACAGCTTAGTACGGGTATTCCTCCGCGCCTATATATAATCCTAAGTTAATTTCCTGGGGAGGGTATTCCTCCGTATTTAGCCCCAGTTGGATGGTCATGACGGGCTGTCATAAGGAACTTGGCAGTCAGGGTGGCTTCTCGAACTACCAGGAGGGCATCGAATAGAGGGTATTAGCTAGTATATCAGTTAACTAGAATGTATGTATACTATGTATTTAGAAGTATAGGAATAGATTTACTTTCTCTTTTCTTTCCACCTAGCTTAGATTATTTATTATAAGGATGAGTAGGTAATGCTTGTGTGTCACTCTACCCTTGGATTATCATAACCCCTGCTTAGAATATGATTATCATAAGTAATATATAAATTATTAGTTGAGTTCTCTCTACAAGATCTTCCCACGGGATAAAATAAATACGATACCCTTGGATTACTCTCGGGTGAAATGCTACAATGGTATATCCGTGCGCTTGTGGATGAACTCTATAACCATAATATACCAGAAGTATTTCTGCGCCATTGCTGGGAATTATATTTCTAGTAATGTCGTTAAGAAATACCAACACCTACGTCGCTAAATAATACAACTAGTTCTCCAGGACTCCCATCCTTCGAATGGACAAGTTAGAACTAGTGCAACCTATTAATTAAAATCGATGGACCGATACCATCGCATAGATCGATTAGCCTAAACATGTATAACATATGAAAGATGTATAAACTACTCAAAGAACATATTATTGACAAAGCAATATATGAATCATGAACACTGATAGCTAAAGAAGTTAATTTCACTACTAAGCTCAAAGTCTTACAAAGAGGGAAAAGTAATAAAGACATACACAAATCTCCAAGAAGATTAGGAAAACGAAGAACAACTCTTAGCCTAAACTCCACTAATCTAGAGAGTGGTACAAATGAGAAATAAACAGATTGATTCTTGAGAATGTGTTGATTGTGAGAGCTTCTCCTCCTTTTATAGCTCCCAATGATGGTTGAGTATGGTGGTTAACACACATAACCGCTATAAGGAACCAATGGGGAGATGCCTTGTGGGAGGTGGGGGATGAGAGCGACCGAGCCTGGTTCAGCTGAACCAGAGCCATCGCCTCTCTCCACCGACCATCTCCCAAAGGCTGACATGTGGGCCCCTAGGACGGTGCATGGTGGATTGACCACAAATATGTCAGTTTGCCTGGGGTGTGTTTCTTTGCATGCCGACTCATTTTCTCCTTCATTTTGTAGCAAATCAATGCATCCATAGTATTTTAAGGACAAGTGAAACTACATGATTTGAAACTAATATGCGTGTAAGAAATGTCACTTCTCTTTATTTACTGAGATAATTGACAATCAAAATCAGTACATAACGACCATCAACAATACCCTGACTAGAAGTTTCGGTAACCTGCTCAGGTTGCTTTAAAGTGTCAAGTAGAAGTTCTGGTCACGCTGACCGAAAGTTTTCATATGCCTAGAACATATATACCTCGATGTTGAATTGTTACCCCTCCCCTCCCCCAAACCTTCCTCCTCCCGATCTCCGCAAGAACCTCAGATATCATAAACATTCCTTCAGATATGGTACATTACCATGCTTTTAGTCATTATCTTCTAGTAATATACATATTTTATTAGCAGTTAGTGTATCGCACAAGTATGTTCTTGACAATCCTTTATGTGTTATTTTCCTCAAAATATAGGGTAGACACTCCTCATTTGTTTTTTTTAAAGAACTATATATCTCTTAAGTCATTCAAATACTTTAATGCATATGATGAGGACATCCCAGCTGTGCACGCTAGCTCAAGTCCCAAAAATATAAATCAAGGTCCACTTACGCGGAGTCGTGCGAAGAAACTACAACAGCAGGTGAACTCACTCCTTGCTACATTTGATGCTTCTATAGATGAGAATATTATACTACCTAAATGTTCTACTTTGGTTGTGCTTAGGAACATGCAACAAGAGGAAGCTGAATGGGACAGTGAAAAAGGACCAGCAAAAACGGACCAGTTCAGCTTCAAAACGGACCAGTTCAAGAAATCGTCATTACTTTTGATTCTCAAAAGCTACGAAGGTGAATGAGCACTTTCTGGAAAGTTTATT
Organism: Oryza glaberrima; assembly: GCF_000147395.1. Lineage (NCBI taxonomy): Eukaryota > Viridiplantae > Streptophyta > Magnoliopsida > Poales > Poaceae > Oryza > Oryza glaberrima. The sequence goes on along the minus strand of NC_068327.1, from coordinate 14,878,927 downwards.
GAGTCTATTTTCAACCCAACAAACCGCTCGTCCATTGAATTTCCCACTAAAGAGTTATGGCCAGATTAGTGGACACTGCTCCGAAGGCCAATAGTCTGCCAAGACATTCAACTTTCCATGCAAAACTGTATCAATCTACAATATTTCGTAGTGCATTATGCACATGGTTGAAAGCTTATTGAGTTAGCTGTCCAACACAACCAACCCCATGTCATTTGGACTTCCCAATAAGGAGTAATGACCTTTTTATTGAAGGCTGCTCAAAAGCCAAACAAATGCACGAGTCTTCTCGGAAATTCATTTGTGGAGACCTTGGGGCTATCTTATGTCCTTCAAACTTCCAAGACTTTTCATACCTATCTAGGAGGGTTGTTCCTAGTATAAATATCCCCTATGTGCTATTCAGAAAATAAACTTTTGATGATTTGATAACCTGCATAGTTTTTGCAGCCAAGCTGCTTGAGTGTCTTACACCCCTTTGTTCTTGTGAGTTCTTTTTGGACTTGTGAGGAAGATCTATCTGAGGTCCCCTAGTTCGTGCTCTATGGCTTCCAGTTCGGCTACACCGTATTGTGTGGATTAGTCCCAGATTGTGATTCTGCGGTCGTTCGGAGATCGAGTCAAAGTCCTCACGGTTTCGGTGTCTCTCTCCCCGTCGCTTGGTCGCATCCAACCTTAGCAGGTATAAAGCTAGTTACCCATTGTTTCTACAACAAGTTATCCTTGGTTTTCATCCTACTATCAAGAAGATCGGGCCACCCTTTGCGAGTGTGTTCGCATCAGCATACATTATGAGAGTCTTATCATATGTTTTGTGGTTTTGAAAATAACTTATTGTAAGTTCAATTTGTGTTTAATCTCATGAGAAGTGAAAACATCCTCAAAGGTATTATGTTCTTTCGATTGGTAAATTATTTACTCTCACACGGTATATTTTATCGAGATACCTTATGTAATATAGCTTAAATTCCTTAGATTGAGTTTAATGCCAAAATAGTGCTCACAAATTTGCGTTCCACCACATGTGATGAGGAAAACATCCTTTGGATACGCATGAGGGAGGATTGGGAAGCACTTGGTGAGATGCTAGGACATGGAGGCCCAATTTATATCAAGTTTGAGTCTACCTAAGGGGTAGTTCCACATTTGATTGTGGGGTTTGGCTTATCTCTAATGGGCCGATGACACAATATTGTTGACAAAAGCTACTGAGGAGAATATTCTGGCTTTGAAATTCCTACTCTTTTGTTTTGAAGAAATGTCTGGTATGAAAATAAATAACCATAAAAGTGAGGTGTATGTCATTGGGTGAGTAAAGAAGAGGAATTCCGTGAGCCGTTCGTGGGACCAATAGAAAATATATCTGCCTACAGGCTTGCTCTCAAGTCTGGTAGTGGAAGAGAGGTTTGCTGATATGCTTAACTGTAAAGTTGGTGCCTAGCCGATTAACTACTTTATTATGGATTCGTATGGGGGTGGAAAAGATTGGTAGGAGGGAGCTCTTGCTAGTAATGCAGAAAGTTGAAAAGAGGCATATGTGTGTAGAGAAATCTTTACTATGGGTGTAGAGAAATCATAATTAATTCTTGCCTTTCTAGTATCACCTTGTACACTATGGGTTTTTATAAACTTTGTGAGGAGTTCTATAAGAAGATGGATGAAGTGAGGGGGAGGTTTTACTGGCAGGGTGTGGGGAAAAAGAGGAAATACCAAATGATCAATTGGCAAGCTCTATGTAGACCTATGGAGTATGGAGGTGTGGTCTTTTTAAATACCAAAGATATGAACACGTGTCTCTTGAGTAAATGGGTTATGAAAATTGAGGGAAATTAAGATGACATGAGTGTTGTGCTCTTCAGAAAAAAGTACTTGCCAAATAAGGTTTTCCAATTTTTTTTGTTAGGGTGGTTCTCGGTTCTGGAGAGGTTAGAAAGATTATAAGGGGATTCTTGGGAGACTAACTATGAAAAAAGGTGGGAAGAGGGGATTGAACTTACTTATAGTTAGATGTTTGGATTGGGAATGTTTCTTTGAAAAAATATGTACCCTAGCTTGTACAAAATTTGAAGGCAGCAATATGCAACTTCAAAAGAAGTCACTAATGAGGTTTCTTGGGATATATCCTCTACAAGAAAGCTGGACCTCTTGGACAAGTAGAGTTTTGGGGAGATTATGGCCTTACTAAGTGGGCTTACTCTAAGTGAGGAACCAGATAAAACATTTTGGCCTCACACAAAAAATGGTATTTTCACAACCAAATCTATGTACAATCTGATCAAGCATTGGGGAGGGGGGGAGGGTGTTTTGAAAAGAGGCTAGGGTCTTGGCAGAGTGGATATTTTTCCTATGGGGGTAGTGAAATTAGAATTACTTGTTGCATTTCCAATATTCCCTTATTCACTATGGGTTTTATAAACTTCCTGAGGAGTTCCATAAGAAGATGGTTGGAGTGAGGGGGAGGTTTTACTGGCAGGGTGTGGAGAAAAAGAGGAAATACCACATGGTCAAGTGGCAAGCTCTGTGTAGACCTATGGAGTATGGAGGTATGGGGTTTTAAAATACTAAAGTTTATGAACTTGTGTCTCTTGTGTAAATGGGTTATGAAAATTGAGGGTAATTTAGATGACATGAGTGCTGTGATGCTGAGCTAAATTTTATATTTATAGAATTATTAATCCCAAAATTAAACAAGTAATAAATAGAAGGCAGGAATTAGAAAATTAGTAAGGACGCCGTTGGAAAGAGCATCCACTTTCGGACGCTATTTTTATCAATGTCTAGCTCGGGACGCTATTGACAACGGCGTTCGCCTTCTGGTTCAAGTCATCCTGATTCGACCGAACCACTCGTCTATCTCACCCCCTCGGTCCATACACGCCTTCCGCCTTCAGTGATTGCCCGCTGCCTGTCACCGCCCATCGTGCGAAATTGACTCGGCGTCGCTGCCCCTCCACATCTCCCCTTTTTTGTTCCTCACATGGAAATATGGAATCCAGGTGCTTCTGCTGCACTCGGCGATTCCTCGTTGATTGCTTGCATAGGAATTTTTACGCGATATCTACATCTCATCATCCCCGTACTGCAAATCATGGCCACCGCGCGACCTCCCTGGCCAGCACCATGCTCTTCACTTGAATTGTTCTTGTTTCGTGGAAATTACTGCTTCGTAAGTATCTGAACTGTGTAGGGCATCAATTATGTGGTTACATTTTCTAAAGAAGATAATTCATGCAGGAGCAGGTGAGGTAACCGGAAATGAGTCTTCACAGCGCAATATGCAGGTCACTTGACACAAGGAACATCAATGTCAAAGGAACAACAATGGTGTTCAGTGCATAAGACTAGTGCTCACACGTTCGAGTGCAACGTGTTCCAAAAAGCCAAGGCTAGGAAAATAGCCTGAGACAAGGGTAACAGCGACCCTTCATCCGACAACGAACCAGATTTTCCTAACTTCGACCAACACGTGGCACACATCTTCGGTGGTTCAACATCCTATTCCTTTAAGCGAGAATACAAGAAGGTAGAACGTGAAGTTTGCTCCACATCCCGGGTATCAATGTCCAAAATGAAGTGGTCAGGTCAGAAGATCGAGTTCTCTGATAACAACCCCTGATAGATATCCGATAGTAGTCGAGCCTACTATTTGGAATGTCAAAGTTGCACGTGTTCTCATCGACGATGGCAGCACAATCAACCTCCTCTTTGCGGATACTCTTGACGCAATAGGGATCCCTAGAAGTGAGTTCATTTCTTCAGAGCAGCTCTTCCATGGCGTTACACATAGTCATCATCAAGATTGTTACGGAAGATAACGTTGCTTGTGACTTTCGGCAAGGCTGATAACTTCCGGACAGAGCAGATCACCTTTGATGTAGCAGAGTTTCACACTGTGTACAATGCTATCATCAAAAGAGCGGCACTTGCAAAATTCATGGGGCTTCGCACTGCGCATACTAGCGGATTAAGGTTCCGGGACCTAAAGGAATAATCACAATACCGAGAAACGAAAAGATGGTTGTGCAGTGTGACAAAAGGAATCTCGACATGATTGAGCAAACTCCCACCACTCCCGCCGCAACCGAGCCACCCCAAAAAGTGAGTAAACCCAACTCGGTAGGTGAACTAGGGTTTATAGGATTTCAATTTTGGGGATTTTTGTTTCGTTTAGCATGAAAAAAAAATACAGTTAGGTGGCAATAACATGCCCCGTGCCAATATTTTGTTTTCGCATGTGGTTATGCTGCCCACCTGAAAAATCCCTATTTCTACATACAGCTAGGGGTTGGCAGATGCTACACCCATTTACAAAAATATATTTTAGCTGTTTGGAAATATTGTTTCTAACTTTCTATAGTAGTGCATATACGGATCAACAAGGTATAGGCTATATAGTATCCTCACTATATACATGCCCTTATATAGAGGACCCACATTCTTACATTAACATCTCAGGTATGGCTCCATTCACTAATGAACGACCATTAATATCTATCTTAAAACGGAATAACATTACACATGAAATAAGGTGCAAGGACCGATGAATATGCACGCCCGCGTAGCTACGAACAACAGCCATCCTATATTAGTAGGAAGGTCTTGCTCTTGTTATTAACTATAAGTGCTCGGTTGTGTTGGGATACGCGTAGGCTATGATAGCATAAATCAAAATTTTCTACCACGTAAACCATGAACCATGCAAGTATTGGAACGCGCTGCGCGGCGGAAGAAGGCGCTAAGAAGGCGAAGGAACCCTCGTAATGTAGCGCGCGTCGACGTAGAGGAAGTAGTCGATCGCACCGGCTCGACCTTCTCCTCCTCGTGCGTTCTCCTCACCGTACTCCCATGCCGATCAGCACCGTAAACCAGCGGCGCCTCTACCGGTGTCCACACGTATAGGGACGGAACGCCACGTGCAGATCTGCTTGCACCCATGCGCGGCTAGGGTTTGCTCGGGGATGGCAGTGACGGCTAGGGTTTCACGTGGTGTGTTAATTCCGCCGGTCACTTCCCCTCATGAATATATAGGATCCGCGACTGGGCCTTCGAGGCCCATAGGAGTCCTACTCGAATCCCTATTTGATTGAGTGCATATTGGATCTCCATCCAATCCCTTTATTCCGGCCCTTTAAGCGTGCGACCCTGCAGGTTCGTATACACTAGGCCGTAACCCGAAAACTCCTTTTCGGTCCACGTGTCAACAGCGGCCCCTAGCAGAACGTATTGACCCACCGGGCATACATAAGGATCATATCGGCTGAACCTCTAGTGTAAACTTGTATGAACCCTTTTGCCTCACAATATCGATTAAGCTCAAGGCTAGATATGTGCCATCCTCTAATAGCTCAATCATTCACTCGAACTTGTGATATATTATATAATTTGTGATTGACTCCTCAATCACCTTTGGCATGGCCATGCACTTCCATAATCTATAACATCGAGGGGCCCAGATATATCTCTTCATAGGAGAGGCAAATCTCATATTGATTATTCATATCCCACTACATGTTTTATAGCATATCCGGAAACTACTTTTATAACTACCCAATTACGGAGTAGCGTTTAGCAGTCCCTAAGTATGCTACTACACATGTTGAGAACCATGATAATCTCAGGTCTAAGGATTCAATACTAACACTAAATAAGATCACTGATGACACAACACATATGGCTCTTGCAGTGTCTCATGTTGGGTCTATCCAACAACATGTTCCCCATCATGTGTCCACATTATTAATTTGGTATCTCTATACCACGATCTATGAGACATAATCATCAATTAATACATGTGCTGATCATATAAACATGTTTGTTCCACATATAATATTTGATCAGGGATCCTTTAGAAATAGCAATATACAATATAAAGAGTCTCATGAAAGAATCACATATTCATTAACAAATAATGAGTGATACAATGTCGGATAAATATGTCGGATAAATACATTTCAAAGAATAATGTCGGATAAATATGTAAACATAATATGTGATACAATCATCTCTATGATTCATATCACTGATAGGTCGCTCCTACCTTGCCACCACCAACAGCATGGATGTATCGCTATTAATATAGACATACACGTATATATTTGACCAGCAACAGCATTGGTGTGCCGCAGCCAACAAGCAAGGCAACGTGGGCCAAGGACCCAAGGCCAGACGCACGCTCGGCGCAGCCCCCGAAGCGAAGCGAAGCGCGGAGATAGCATGGCAAAGATCCCTGGCTTGATAGAGAAAGAAAGCTGCCAGCGCATCTGGAAACAGTAAACCCCGTGCAGGTCTCAACTCAAATTGCAGCGCAACAGATTATTGTGAGGACCACGCCTCCTCACAAGTCATACACACACAGCGCTGCTAGCAGGCCTAACCTAGACCCAACGACGCACCGGGCTCGTTTGCGCGTACGGACGGACAGCCAGCGGAGCGCAGAGCGTAGCGATGACTTTTTCCTCTTGGGTCGAGGCTCCGCAGCGGCGCCCTCGGGGATTGGAATAAGTTCACCAGAGGTCCCTTAACTTAACAACGAGATTTTTTGAGGTCCCTCGATCACAAAACGAGAAATGTTTACCTCTAAACTCATTCAAACCGTTCACCGGAGGTCCCTTGACAGTATTTTTGCCTGGTTTTGCTGACGTGGTATCCTAGTCAGCAAAAACAAATTAAAAAACTTCTTGGGGCCCACATGTCAGCTGCACATCTTTTTTCTTCTTTTTTCTTCTCCTTCCCTTCTCTTTTATCTCCTCTCCCTTCTCTTCTTCAGGCCGGAGGCGGGCACAGCAGCAATGGGCGAGCGTGGATGCGGGTGGCGGGCGAGCGAGACAATAGTGCGGCGACGAGCTGCGGCGGAGCGGACAGCGGGCGAGCGCGGATGCAGGTGGCGGGCATAGCGGCGGCGGGCTGCAGGCGGAGCGGGCGGCGGGCGGAGCGGACAGCGGGCGAGACCGAGAGAGGAAGGAGGCGGTGGCAGGCGGTCGGCGGCGTCGTCGTCGTCCCCGAGCGGGTGTGGCGGCGCTGGGAGCTCGTAATCGTCGTTCTCAGGCAGGGCGGCCTTGGCGCTCGTCTCTCCGCCCGCTCCCCCTCCTCGTCCTGGGCACGGCGCTGTGCGCACTCGCGTCGTTCCCCTCTGTCGCATCCGCGTCCTCTCCCTCCCCTTCCCCATCTTTCCCGCCGTCGAAGCAGCACGAGAAGCACCCAAGGCGGTGACCTCGCCTCCCTCCGAGCGGCGGCGGTGACCTTGTCTCCCTCCGCGCTCACCCGTCGCTGCCTTTCTACTCCGCCGTCGGCCTCTCGCCCGCCGACGCCGATGCTCCGCAACCACGCTCGCCTGCCACCGCAGACGTCGCCGCTCCGCCTGCCTCCAGTCGCACGCTGCTGCCGCTCCCCATCTGCGTCGTCGCGCACCCCGCGTCCTCCGCCCCTCTGCTCTGCCCGAGCCCAAAGCCGTCGCTCGCCCGCCGCTTGCTACCGCCACAGCCACGCTCGCCCACTGACGCCGCCCTCCGCCTGCTGCAGCCGCGCACCGTCACCCGCTGCCTCTCGCCCTCTGCGACCGCGCGTGTCCGCCGCTTTCCACCGCCTGCAGCCGCCGATGCCGCCCCTCCGCTTGCTCCGGCTGCACGCCGCCGCTCGCCCTCTGCGGTCGCCGACACCGCCCCTCTGCCTCACTGCTCTCACTGCTCGTCATATCTGCTATCACTCACGCCGAAAGAGAAGAAGAAAAAAAGGAAAAGAGAGAAGATTGCTGACTAAGATGGTTGATCCCATATTTTTTTCTCACTTACATGTGGGCCCCACGAAATTTTTTATTTTTTTTTGCTGACTAGGATGCCACGTCCGCAAAATCGGGCAAAAATACTACCAAGGGACCTCCGGTGAATGGTTTGAATGAGTTTAGGAGTGAACATTTCTGGTTTTATGGTTGAAGGTCCTCAGAAAATCTTGCTGTTAAGTTGAGGGACCTCTGGTGAACTTATTCCTCTGGGATTTTCTGCGTGCAGATGCGTGGGCAGCCGCTTTTTCGGCCGGTGCCGCGCTGGTGCCCCGGGCGCACGGATGGGCCAGGCCACCCCAACACGCCAGCCTCCCGGGCCGTTGAGTCGCGCCAAGATGAGGCCGCGGCTTCAAGGGGGGCCCGTGCGCGGGCTGTGGTTCCATTGATCGCGCTAAGCTTCTCGGTGGGTGCCCGCGGAAAAAACTGAAATTCAATGGCACCCCATGCCATATAGAATGCATGGCATCCATTACAAGATTTTGACACCTGACAACTAAACCTCCACGTTTCCAGTTTTACTAGCGAAGAAATTGCTAGGCTCGCCGAGGCCGGCGACAGCGACGCACACAGAAATGAGGCGGCAGCGGGCAAGCGGCCGGCGGCGGCGACGCACGCATGAAATTTACGCGGCCACCACCGCATCAGATCGCGGGGCGTGTTAATTCAAATGACGTTAGTCCTGAAGATTGCGCGAATGAACAAAGTGCCTGAGTGTGTTATGATTTGAGAGAGTTAATATGCATGCTGTGGTGATGCCATAATTAATTTCAGCCTGGTACTTCACTAGGCTAGCTGTTCATTACTTAATCGGTTAAATTAAAACCTGCCCTGAATTGGCGAGCTGAGAGCGATTCAATTCAGGGCGGCGTGTTCGCACGCGGAACTATCCACGTCGCCCCCGCGCCCTGGGAGGCAGCCTCTTGTGCCTGCTCGCCGTCCGATCGGCTTCATTGAACGGTAGGATGATGAGGGTGAAGATTTTGCAAAAAGACCCTTCACATTGTTAGTAATTTGTTTTAGGCCCTTCACAAGAAGGAAAACTTTATATGAAGAAGAGAAAAATCCAAAAATAGAACTGCGCTCGAAAACATCGAACAGAAAGGGGTTCTTTTGAAAAAATGAGCATACCCAATTGGCCAATCCCCCTCCCACGAAACCCTAGCCAGCCACTGCTCCCATGCCATCCTCCCTTGCTCTCCCTGCCGCTTCCTTTTCCCCTTCCTCCCCTGCTATGGTGGCTCGTGGCTTGAGCCTCGCCGCGCCGCAACTGCCCGCCCACCGATGCCTCTCGCTGGATCTGGCGAGCTTGTCAGGAGAAGGGAGAAGGAGCTTGGGGGAACGGCGGCGGCGGCAGCCGAAAGCAGGCGCGATGGCATGAGCTAGGGCTGGAAATCGATGGGACGCCACTAATCTGGTCCCAGCGCAACACCCCATTCACGAGATTAGAGCTTGAGGTTGACGGGGAGGTGGTTGATCCCGGCTGAGGAAATTGGGCGGTCCGGACGGATGTGCAGAGGTAATTCTCCAAAGTAAACCTCCCCTCATGTCCCAGCCACTTGATTGTTCTTGCTGCCATCCTCAAGAGCAATGGATCTAGCGAGTGGATCTGCCTGGAACTTGTTCGTTCTTGAGTGCATTCTGGGAGCACTGCATCTAGCAAGTGGATCTTTGCTTGTATCCATTTTTGCTTTGACGTCACTCTGCTGGTATTTGGTGAAAAAAAAAGACAGGTATACTTTCTTCCCTTTCCCCCACCTCTAATGGTTTGTGCCTGCAATGGAGCAATCGATATGGTCAAAAATGTTTTACCCACTGCAATGATCCTTCAGCTGATAACACTCGGTTTCAGCATGGTCAGGATGGATCGATTTGTTGCAGAACAACAGATCCATCACCAAGCAGTCCATTGCCATCTCCACCATGGGTTCCTTCATTCTTAGTAGTCCGTTGCCATCGTCATCTTGGGCTCCTTAATTCTTAGTGCATGTAGATTGCAGACCCGTTGGTGCAAGACATGCTCTGCAATGCAGAAAACTTCGCACCTCTGGCTCAAGTTAGTATGGGAAAAGGTGGTGGCTGCTGGACTATCAATTGTCTGGCTTACTATATTTCTTGCAATTCTGTATACACACCCAGTGATAACTTTAGGTTGCACGAGTTGAAATTATCTAGCGATCAAATTTAGTGGCTTTTTACGATTTACTGTCAAGTGATAGAGACTCCCATTACCTGACCTTGTACTGAATATATATGTCTCTTTCAGAGCTGCAAATAGGGATAGCATTTTTTTACTAGATGTTAATCATAGATTTGCATGGTATGCAAATTGCGCTTAACATCTTCTCTTGAAACTAAATTGTAGCTGTGGCTTTTCTTCCTTGCCGTTCGTGTTATGGATTGCACGAATGAGTGCTGTATATATATTTTTTTTGCCTTGCCATTCATATTAAGGATTGCATGAATGACTGCACAGCTTTTTATTCTTTCTGTTGTTGATCACTGACCTTAGTTTCCTTTTGGCAATGATTGGCTCATTATCTTCAAAGGGTTTAGGTGGTATGCGCTGCTGGGAAAAAGATGAAATTTGTCACTAGCAAATACTTAAGGTAAACTGTGATGAAGTTTCTAGAGAATGCAAATTTGGGAGGTTGTGTTCGGGGATACAAGTTGTGATTTTTTTTTTGAACTACCGATCCAGGGAAAACTAATATGATTTGCCACCCTATATGAACAGGTATAAGTTGTGGTGCAGTCCGATTTGTAGCTAATCTGGGGATGAGCGACATTTTTCTGAATCAGATTCATTCATTGCGATATAAAGCTTTAAAGGGCAATATAAGCAATTTCGTTCTAGCTGATGATTAGTGGATAGTAGCAATGTAGTTTAATTTTAGAAAGAAAAGGAGTGATGCATAGGGAAGGAAAACCTTTTGTTCAAAACAAAATTATATCATTAGATTTCTCAAGACCTTGCTGTTTTGTGTTTTGCTATTCATTGAGCATTTTACCTAAGGCCTAGTTGAACTAAATTTTGCTTGAACTCTTGAACCCAGCCTCATCCCGTCAGGACCTCATCTTCGATGCAATTCCTATGCATCCAGCAGCAAGAAAGTGGCGTCGATTAATCCCTAAGAGCGAGGGATCGGAGTGGATTGAGAAAAAATAATTCAATACCACAATAAAAATGAAATAAATTATCTCTAAATTTGCTGTCAAATGACAATTGCGTCACATCAAAGAACATGAAACATGGATGGATGTTTTGACTTAGTAAAATTTTTAGGATCCCTCATTACATGGATCTAGTACAAGCTGTTACCCTCTAGAGTTTATTGTTTATAGGGTATATTACATGAATGCCTTTATGATGGTGACATTTACAAGGGTAACTAATGTCTATTAAGTTGTGGGCCTCCTAACAGCCTCCTTGGCCCGGCCCATGAGAGTGGTGAACAACCTTCTCGGGTCGGGCCCGTGCGAAGTTGCGTCCCTGCTTCGCCATGGGCTTGGCCTTCGTGCTTCGCCATGGGCTCCGCCTTCGTGCTTCGCCATGGGCCTCGCCTTCATCCAGACTTGGCTTCTGGTTGTTTTACAGCTCATTGGTGGTTTTGGCATGTTCGGACGAAAGCCCTCATGATATGTCTCCACCAAAATCCTTCATCGATCCCTTGTAGGAGGGATTAATCGAATAATGACCGTACGAGTCGCTCCCTAGGCCCTATGCCACTGACTCATCCATGTGCACATTGTAGACGCGAGTTGGTAGAAGGCTAGGAGCACACGCGGCAGAAAATTTTTTTTTATGGCACTTGGCACTTGCTGAGTGCCATATAGAACGCATGGCACCCCTTGCCATATTTTGCATGATTCTGGAAGCAACTAGACCTTCTGAAACCATGCCTTTCCGTTTTTCTTAAAGAAAATCAACTGATGAATGGCAATCGCTAAACTAGCTTAGGCCGGCGGTGGAGTCAGGTGGCGGCGATGCACGCTTTTTTTTTTTTTCCGCCGCGTGCCCCTTCCCTTATGCTAAGGGCAGATGCTATTTTCAACCATATATTTTTTTTTTGGCAAAGTTGCCAAAAAAATGTCTACGTTTTGTTGTGGCCGAATTTGGCCAATACATAAGAAATCCTGCCAACATTTTGGCAATATTGATATCTTGCCAAAATTTTGGCATTGCCAAAACTTGGTTTATTTTGGCTACAATCTGAACAGGCCTTAAGAATTATTTTTCTACGATGCCAGCAAAATTACACACTACTCCCTCTGTCCCATAAAAAACCAATATAGTACTGGACGCATAGTTATTAGAACCGGATCGGACCGGCGATGCGAACCAGGGCCTCGGTCGGTCCGCGGTCCAGCCAAAAGACAGGCCATGTAATCAAACCAGAGTTGAACCGCTGGTATTAGGTATGAACTGGAGAAAACTAGCCTCGGCTGGTCCGCGGTCTAGCCAAAAGACCGGCCATGTAATCAAATCGGAGGAAAACCGGTTGAACCGCCGGTTTTAGGTATGAACTGGAGAAAAACTGTACATTAGATCGGGGAATAAGCTGGTAACAGGGCAGTGCGGTCCAGCCAAAAGACCGGCCATGTAATTAAACCGGAGGAAAACCGATTGAACCGCTGGTTTTAGGTATGAACTGGAGAAAAAATGTACATTACATTAAAACTGTACATTAGATCGGGGAATAAGGTGGTAACAGGGCAGTGCGGTCCAGCCAAAAGACCGGCCATGTAATTAAACCGGAGGAAAACCGATTGAACCGCCGGTTTTAGGTATGAACTGGAGAAAAAATGTACATTAGATTGGGGAATAAGCCGGTAACAGGGCAGTGGGAACGTGGGATGGGTGAGAAGAGAAAAATAGGAGGAAAAGAGCCGCGCATAGGATTCAAATTGCCTACCTATGGTCACAAGAAGTAATACTCCCACCACTGTGCTATGGACTCGTTGATGTTTTTGATTAATATGTGAAGATATTTGACTCGTGTTGAGCCGGCGGTCCAACCGGTTGAGCCATTCAAACCGTGAACCGAGGGCTTCACCGGTTCCACATCTGGTCCGGTCCTAATAACTTTGACTGGACGTGACATATCCTAGTACTATGAATCTGGATATACCTCTGTCCAGATTCATTGTACTAGAATATATCACGTCCAGTCTTAGGTTCGTTTTTTTGGACGGACGGAGTTGAGAAGATCAACCCCCCCCCCACCCCACCCCAAACACACACACTGTGTTGCGCTGCTGCCACTCTGCACCTCGCAGCGCTGAACGGGATGAATCGGAGAGGGGGGAATGAATTGGCGACCAGAGAGACTACTTAGACCAGACACCCCGCGACCATAGACCAATCAGACTAGGTTGTCTGTTCTCCTTTTCTAGACAACATAAAAACAGAGCAAAGCCCCAATTCGAAAACCCGTTGTGCAGTAGTAGAGCAGCAGGCAAACGCGACCACGCAAGGTGTGAGAGAACCGGGTGTTCGAGACCGCCTGCCTCTGTTGACCGGTGCACGGTGCCCCTAGCAGACATGCCACGGCCATGCAACGCCGTCCAACGATAGCGCGCCGTGAGCTACGGTGGTCTAAGGGTGTTGTTGGTTAAAAAGATATCCCTAGATATGGTGATTTAGTTTTTGGGTTTGTTTGGTTAGTGGGTAAGAGAGGATAGGATGGAATATTCCATGATTATGACAATGTTAATGATAATAACGGAAACGGATCGTCTACTGTACAGTTAATACTGCACAGGTGCTGTAGCGATCAAATCAAGCCATCAGATTACATTAGATGGCTCTGATTCTGCTCAATCTGCCCACCACTTACTTGACAGTTACATGGCTAAGGCCATGAAAGCTTCAGACTCTGTTTATACATATGTGTGTGCTGTTCATCTAACGATATGCCTCCCATTTCACATCTTCTACAAATATCATAAGCAGAGCATCGCCTCACTGTGAAGTCTACACTTATTCCAAAGTGTAACACTAAAAAAGTTGCATCGTTCATTTACACCCTCTACAAAATAGTGCTCTGATGAAAAGGTTTCAGGAAGATTAAACACAATACTCTGATGGAAACATGTACAAAGGTAACTGCATGTGTGCCAATAGTTCAGTACTAAACGCTGACAGAAACTGACAGAAGAATGCATAGCATAAATTTTCTGTGGCATTGAAAAAAAAATGAATGGATGTTCTCAAAAGTAAATGTTCAATGGCTTGATTTGTTATTGTCAATTTGATACCCAGGCATCTAGCTATCTCCCATCAAAATTTGCACTGAACCCAAAATTCCAGGTAGTATCAAATATGTTCCGCTCCATGCCATCACCCTATACAATGAATTAGAGTAATTAGAAAAATAATATTGATGCTGCTAGACAGTATGCACTAAATATATAAGTTTTAGTATATATAAGTGGAATACCCTCAGTAGTTCTGCATAGCTATTGATCCATCCATATTCTTCAGATCCCTTCTCATTCGTTCCATTAGTCTTCTCCACCAGAATTTGGTTCTGTGCTATGGAACAATCCTTCACTTGCTGCTAAGCAAAACCATCCAGATAAAATATTACTCTATATATAATCAGTACATATATAGTCTAATTGAATAGTTCGTAAGTAACATACCAAGATATTTTGTTTGTCAGGTACAACTTGTACCTTCTTTTTGGTGGGATGCTGCTTATCAAGCCAATTTTTCTTTCTCCTTGTGCTACACTTTTGAGTTTCTTTTTTCTTCAGACGTGCAGTGTGCAAAGAGCCGTTTGCTTCTTCAGATGCAACTTCACCTAGTTGACTATTAGGTGTTTTTTCATCAACTTCTTTCCTCAGGCTCTCTAGAACACTGTCCACTAGTGTGCTGCACTCTTCAGATTCAGCAGCTCGAATAGCTATACCAAGAAATTTGTGAATAAGAAACTTCAAGCGGCACCTATCCTCCAATCTGGGATCTTCTACGACAATCTTGCCATAACAGTCCTCAATAGCACCAACTCGTGCTTCTCGAGTCCATCGCTTCAAAATATATCTCTTTGGCAAAGACTTAATATTCATCACATCAAGGACTTTCAAAGCATGACTGCACAATATTCCAGTCCTTTCAAATTGTCCTCAGGTGCACAATGCCTGTTGCTCTGCATAATTGCCTACAACTTTGCACTCCTCTTCAAATGTTGACCCTTCACCAGGAGCCTCAATTGCAACAATGAATTCATTATGTTCTGATGACTTGATGTATGCAGCCATGGATCTTTCATATTCATTTTGAAAATATTCAAATATACAAGGTGTGTAAATCTTACTTGCTTGCACCAATATAGGAACTCTCATTTTAATTCTAGGCAATTTTTTTCTTGCTTCATATTCTGCATCTAATTCGTTGTCTCGTTTTCCTTTGATAACTCTTTCAAGATTATTGAAAAACCGAATAATGTCAAGATCAGACTTGAGATGGTTTTTCAAGTCATTATTTAAGCTCTCACTCAACTGTGTGCTTCTCATCCCTAATGTGTAAACATTCCTCATGTAGCATTCCGCCCATTTCTCTTTTACCTTATATATACTGTTTAGCCAAGTCTGCTTGTGCACCTTGCTTCTGATGGTACTGAAAGCTTCCTCAAAAGTTGCTTCATCTTCATATTCATACATACAAGCAGTGAAATCAGACAAAATGTTTGTGTCTTCTTTCTTGGTACGAGGTAAGTGTTTAATAGAATTTTGCATTATATGAAAAGTGCACAATCCATGCCATGCTTCTGTAAATACCACCTCAATTGCCTTTCCCATTGCAATATCTTGATCTGTGTAGATTATTGTAGGCTGTTTTTGATTATGTACAGCTAAAAAGGTCTCAAACAACCATTTGAAAGAATCAAATGTTTCATCATACAAAATAGCGGCTCCAAAAATGACTGTCTCTCTAAAATGGTTGAATCCAACAAAGACACCAAAGGGCCTGTATTCTTTGTTTGTCCCAAATGTTGTGTCAAAAGTAACAACATCTCCAAACTGAGCATAGTCGATTATCATCTTAGCATCAGCCCAAAAAATATTTGTTATTTGTTCTTCACAATCCAACTGAAGGGCATAATGAAATGAAGTGTTCTCTGCAACTTTGTCCTGAAAGTACTTCAACATACTTCTGGCTTCGCCATACATCAACTCCCTTTGACGCTTGGTTCGTAAATGGTTCTTGAGATCACAACGTGTATAACCAAGGTTTACTGAACCACCAACTTGCCGACTAGCAAGCTCATGTGCAGCTTTTGGTCCAATGCCCGAATCATCCATTGTTTCAATTTCAAATGCTTGCAATGATGATATCTTTCTCTGTGATGGCATTAAATGGCATGTTGAAGGCAATTGAAGTTCATGGTTATGTTTGAGAACTAAATCATATACTGAATAATCGCCCACTTCTCTATCAACTGTGATTCCGATCCGAGCTTTGCAACCTGTTCTTGTTTCAGCACGAGGACGCTTGGTGTTGTGATCTCTTTTGTCTATTGCCCGGTATCCCTCATTGGAACAAACATATCTTGCAGAAGTAATTACTCCATCAACTTTACTCTTATTTTCATAATTTATCCTAACATCAAAACCAGTACGACCTCCATAATAAGTCCAAAATTCCCATGCCTCTTTTGTAGATTTAAATTTCATGCCAAATTGAGGAATCCAACTAGGAATCATATTTGTGCTGTAAAAAGAAACAGGGATCAACTCTTTTTTTTTACAACAAAGAAATACAGTGTTAAATATGGATTGCTATGTGGTCATTATTAAGATCATATTCAGTAATGAGATCAACAACATAGTCAGAGAAAAGAAAAATGTAGATGATAAAACTATGTTGACCTGAATGAAATTGATCTCACCTATTTGAATTATGATGGTTGGAGTTTGAGTCGTTCGCCATAAGGCCTCAGATCTGTAGGTATACTCTGTTTAGCGCTACACGAGTGTAGAGTGTATCCACTCCAATCATAAGAATCACACAACAATGCTTTTGGTTTTTTTTTGGTGAGGACATGATCACAAAAAGAATACAAGACATGGCATACATACCTGTTTGTTGGAGACTGATGGCTTACTTTATCTGATCATCAAAGTTTCTGGACAGAACAAGGCAAAGTGAAACCTTTGTATCTCCTTTTGGCACCAAGTCCCAAGGAGGAAGAAAGCAAAAGGAGAACCTATATTATTTTGGCGCCAAGTACTCTAGAGGATTCGTGATTTTCCCTCCATCAAGGTGATCTTGACTTTTCCTCCTTAAAATCAGTTTGTTAGTTTCCAAATTATCAAAAATATTTTCGGTGTTTAAGGACGGAATCAGAGCCGCTTAATCTAATCAGATGGCTTGATTTGATCGCTACAGCACCTGTGCAGTATTAGCTCTACAATAGAGGATCCGTTTCCGATAATAACATATTTTGTTATTGTTTTCATTATATTCCTTCTATCCATAAAAGAATTGGATGATAATAATATCCACCGACTCATAAAAAACGGATCACTGTATCCTATCAAAACTTGACTACGAATCAAACGCATCCTAAGCGAGCGATCAGGCCCTGCTACGGACCCTTGAGAGAGAAATTATGGAAGTCGAGGCGTCCGTGCTCGCTTGTGTTGTGCCGCGCCACTGAGATCGCACGGGCGTCACAGGCCATGAGGGGTCGGGGGGCGAGTTCATCTGCAGAGGCAAGGCGATGGGTTCATGTACACTTACGTCGTCAACATTGCCTGCGACGACTGTTCGTACTATCTACTACCATGTACCAAAACGACAGTCCACACTGCATGTCTGCATTGTGTCTTCGTTCAGAGGACGGAAAATACAGTAAAAACATGCCTGCTCGACTCTCGACTCCCTGACAGCACGATAGTTGAAAGGATTGCTGACGCAGTGATTTCTGCTGCTTCTAGTGCACGCATGCAGCAGCTGCTCATGATAAGGAAAAATCAGACACAGAAATAACATTGCTGCATTCATACTGTATGACCTCATCACTCTACCTCGGTGATATTATTAATTAAGAATAGAGATTTTGATGGTACTATTTTACAATATTTAACGACTTTGGTCATTTTTTTCCAATATGCATATAAACACGCTTGTGACTTAATTTTACCCCATTATATATTTTTTTCTCAAATGTATAGCAATTTAATAACACTAATACGATAACCTAACACCCTCCGCCACAATTCCTCCTGTCCTCACCGCTACAGGTCCGTTTTCTCGCATTAACGCAGCATATTCTTTCAGAATTAGCTGTAATTGGTAATCAGTGACTTTTTAATTTCAGATAGTTCAAATGCCGACTATGCATTAGCTAGAAGTGTTAGAATCTATGATAGAGGAGGATGCGCTAGGTGTTGCTAGGCAAACTAGAACACACTGTCATATGCTTGCCTAGATGGGCCCCTCTCTAGTGAGCATTCGATGGATTTTACATATATATTAGAAGTTCTAATCTAATGATTGGAAGTTCTACGAGACGACTAGACGTCGGACATCCGATAAAAATCAAAATATTGAACACCCCTCTTCTGCTAGAGGCAATCATAGAGATGATTGTATTACACACTATGTTTACATATTTATTCGACTTTGTTCCTTGAAATAGATAAACTCATTATTGGTTAATGAATATATGATCCTTTCATAACTCTTTATGTTATGTGTTGCTATTTCTAAAGGATCCCTGATCAAATATCATATGTGGAATAAATATGTTTAGATGATCAGCACATGTATTAATTGATGACCATGTGTCATGGATCATCGTATAGAGATACCAAATTAATAATGTAGACACATGTTAGTGAACATGTTGTTGGATAAACCCAACATGAGACACTCCAAGAGCCATATGTGTTGTGTCATCAGTGATCTCATTTAGTGTTGGTGTTGAATCCTTATACCTGAGATTATTATGGTTCCCAACATGTGTAGTAGCTTACTTAGGGACTGCTAAATGCTACTCTGTAATTGGGTAGTTATAAAAGTAGTTTTCGGGTATGCTATGAAACATGTAGTGGGATATGAATAATCGAGATGGGATTTGTCCCTCCTATGGAGAGATATCTTTGGGCCCCTCGATGTTGTAGATTATGGAAGTGCATGGCCATGCCAAAGGTGATTGAGGAGTCAATCACAAGTTATATAATCTATCAACCGGTTTGAGTGAATGATTAAGCTATTAGAGGATGGCACATATCTAGCATTGAGCTTAATCGATATCATGAGGCAAAGGGGTTCATACATGTATACACTAGACGTTCAGCCGATATGATCTTTACGTATGCCCAATGGGTCAATACGTTCTGCTAGGGGCCGCTGTTGACGCGTGAACTGAAAAGGAGTTTTCGGGTTACAGCCGAGTATACATAAACCTACAGGGTCGCACGCTTAATGGGCCGGAATAAGGGGATTGGATGGAGATCCAATATGAGCTTAATTCGGATAGGGATCCGAATAGAAGTCCTATGGGCCTTGGAGGCCCGAGTGATGGATCCTATATATTCGTGAGGGGTGTGACCGGCGGAGGCATTGCATCACGTGAGAAACCCTAGCCGCCACTTCCCTCCCCGAGCAAAACCCTAGCCGCACGCGGGTGCTAGCATATCTGCGTGTGGCGTTCTGTCCCTGTATGTGTGAATACCAGTAGAGGCACCGTTGGTTTGCGGTGCTGATCGGCGTCGGAGTACGACGAGAAGAATGCACGAGGAGGAGAAGGTCGAGCCGGTGCGATTGACTACTTCCTCTACATTAACGCGCGCTACTTCGCGAGAGTTCCTTCGACTTCTCAGCGTCTTCTTCCGCTGCACAGCGCGTCGAGTGGTAACGATTTATGATCTAATACTTGCATGGTTCCTAGTTTACGCAATAGAAAATTTTGATTTATGCTATCGTAGCCTACGCGTATCCCAACAGTGGTATCAGAGCCGCCTTGTATAGTTTATGATCTAGATCATTGCATATAATTGATATGCAGGTGTAGTAGATGAGATCTATTATGTTGTATATGAGTTCTTAGGTGATCGGAACATGAGATGAGCCAATAGCCGCATGGGTTGATGAGATCAATCGGTATGTGTGTTGGTGACTTCACTGGAATGTCTAGTACTCACCAAGGCCGAGCGCGATTGTGTTCATCGGATAGTCCGATGTCCACTGGAACCGCACGTCAATGAGGTTGACTCGGTTTCGGCATAATTTGATTACGCCGTTAAGGTTTTCACATAGCGGGACCGCCGTGTGCATTGCCCCTTAGATTTCGCTTGGGGTTTTATATCTATCTTACTTTATTCCTATTATATATTTGATATGACATGGTAGGATAGATTCCCTCAGAAAAATTATGTTTAATTTATGCTCTTCCAATAATTGCACCTATTATGGTTTGCCATAGCAAAGTGTCACTTTTTATCATGATAAAATAGGATAGATGTCGGACATCTATATGCGGAGATTATTGGTTTACTTGACAAGGTTATCAAAACAGTTTTGGACCTTGGGGCATAGGTTGGGTTGGACATGGAGATATCACCCCAACAGCACAAGAGTCACATATGATGTGATTAGTAAGGTGTTGGTTACCTATTTTGATAGTTGTCTAGCTGTGATGCGAAAGCTCATTAGACACTAATAAAATGAGGATCTTGACTCACTATGTTACTAGAGGGAATTTTGTTTCACAATACATAGTGGAAGTATCTTTTGTTAAATTGTTTAATGAAAGGTTAAATGTAAACATGGTGCTGATTTTGCATACATATATTTCTATTGTAGATCATGGTAGCTCCTGCACCATCTAGTTTTAACTTGCGGTCTATTCTTGAGAAAGAGAAGTTGACTGGAACAAACTTCATGGATTGGTATCGCAACCTGAGAATTGTTCAGACAAGAGCACAAAGAGTTTGTGCTTACACAGCCTTTTCCAGCTGACTTGCCCAATAATGTTCCTGCTGCTCAACATAGGGAGCATGAAAAGCGATGCAATGATTATCTTGATATAAGCTGTCTCATGCTTGCTACTATGACCCCTGAGCTTCAAAGGCAATATGAGGCATTGGATGCTCATACGATAATCACGGGACTACGTAACATGTTTGAGGAGCAAGCAAGAGCTGAGAGGTTTAATACCTCAAAGTCCTTGTTTGCGTGTAGGCTTGCAGAAGGTAATCCAGTGAGCCCACATGTGATCAAAATGATTGGTTACACCGAGAGTCTGGATAAGCTTGGTTTTCCCCTTAGCCGAGAGTTGGCTACTGATTTGATTGTCCAGTTGCTCCCTCCCAGCTTTGAGCCATTCATAATGAATTTCAACATGAACAACCTGAACAGGACCTTGGCAGAATTGCATGGGATGCTAAATCCTGCTGAGGAAAGCATTAAGAAAAACTCCAACCATGTGATGGTTATGCATAACGCAAGCCCAACAACAAGAAAAGTGGTCAAAAGATAAAGCTAAACTCTGATGAGATCACGAGTACTAGCAACTCTAAGACCAAGGTTCAAAAGACAGGGCCCACTAAGGATGCAGAGTGCTTCTTTTGCAAGGAGACAGGTCATTGGAAGAGAAACTGTAAGAAATACCTAGAGCAGCTCAAGCAGAAGCAGGAGGATGGAAAGAGTTCCATCTTAGGTATTAATGTTATAGAAATTAATCTTGCTACTTTCTCTACTGATTCTTAGGTATTTGATACCTAGTCAGTTGCTCACATATGCAAATCGTTGCAGGGGCTGAAAAGAAGTAGGAGCTTAGCAAGAGGCGAAGTGGACATTCGCGTGGGCAATGGAGCAAGAGTTGCTGCTGTTGCGGTCGGCACTATGCTATTATCTTTACCGTCAGGATTAATTTTGGAGTTAAATAATTGTTATTGCATTCCAGCTTTGTGTAAGAACGTTATCTCTGCTTCTTGTTTGCAAGCAGAGGGTTATGGTTTTAGATCTGTGGACAATGGTTGTTCAGTCTATTATAATGACATTTTCTATTCCCATGCACCCATTATGAATGGCTTATACATTGTGAATCTTGATGGATGTTCAGTCTATAACATTAATGCAAAAAGGCAACGTCCTAATGATTTGAATCCCACTTTTATTTGGCATTGTCGCTTGGGTCATATAAATGAGAAACGCATAGAGAAGCTTCATAGAGATGGACTTCTACACTCGTTTGATTTTGAATCATTTGACATGCGAATCTTGTTTACTTGGCAAAATGACAAAGGCACCTTTCACGGGTCAAAGTGAAAGGGCAAGTGAACTATTGGGACTAGTACATACTGATGTATGTGGACCAATGAGCTCAACTGCCAGAGGTGGTTTTGGGTACTTTATTACCTTTACTGATGACTTTAGTAGATATGGTTATGTCTACTTAATGAGGCATAAGTCTGAGTCCTTTGAAAAGTTCAAGGAATTTCAGAATGAGGTACAAAATCATTTGGGCAAGACAATCAAGTATCTACGATCTGATCGTGGTGGAGAGTACTTGAGCCTTGAATTTGGTAATCATGTAAAGGAGTGTGGAATTGTTCCACAACTCACTCCGCCAGTAACGCCTCAGTGGAATGGGGTGTCTGAACGGAGGAATCGTACATTGTTGGACATGGTGCGATCAATGATGAGCCAAACTGATCTGCCGCTAAGCTTTTGGGGTTACGCTCTAGAGATAGCTGCGTTCACACTAAACAGGGTTCCATCAAAATCAGTGGATAAGACACCATATGAGATATGGACAGAGAAGCGTCCCAGTTTGTCTTTCCTAAAGATTTGGGGCTGTGAGGTCTATGTAAAACATTTGCAATCGAACAAACTCACACCTAAATCAGATAAATGCTTCTTTGTGGGGTATCCCAAGGAAACGGAAGGATATTATTTTTATAATCGGGAAGAGGGCAAAGTGTTTGTCGCCCGACACGGTGTTTTCTTGGAAAAAGAGTTTATTTCAAGAAAGGATAGTGGGAGCATGGTTCGACTTGAAGAAATTCAGGAAACACCGGAAAACGCTTCAACGTCCACACAACCACAACAAGCTGAGCAAGATGTTGTTCAACAGGTTGAACAAGTTGTTGTTGAACCAGTTGTGGAAGCACCGGCTTCACGAAGGTCCGAAAGGATACGACGTACACCTACGAGGTATGCGGTGTTAACTACAGGACAACGTGATATATTGTTATTAGACAACGATGAACCTACTACCTATGAGGAAGCAATGGTGGGACCAGACTCTGAGAAATGGCTTGGAGCCATGAAATCCGAAATAGAATCCATGCATGTCAATCAAGTTTGGAACTTGGTTGATCAACCTGATGGTGTAAAAGCCATTAAGTGCGAATGGGTCTTTAAGAAAAAGACAGATGTAGATGGAAATGTGTCGGGTCCCAAAACTAATGATTTGGTAATCGACATGTTTAGACTGTATCAAGCCCTAGATTAGTAAATTGATACAGGTTCAACACTCTGGATCTTCATTGCATACGTTTGAATAAGGCTCCAAAGGAGATATTATTACAAAATATATGGGTATTTACAAACTTGTGGCTAACTAATACAGCAGAAGCTATAGAATGACTTAACTCTAATGTTTGGCTATAGACTTAAACCATCTATCTAATCTAGACTTGAGAATTAGATTGAAATGAAACTAACTTATGTGATTGAACTCCCAATTTCGATAAGAACTCCAAAATGACTCTGAAAAAGAGGGGTTGAAGCAAGGGTGAGTACAACATACTCAGCAAGCTATTATATTCAATAATGAATGCATGAAATGGTAATATCTGAGTAGAGCTAGGTTTACTTGCAGAAAGCAAAGAATATAAAGGAAGAAAGCCTAGAATGTTTTAAATGCAACAGTATTTAATAAAGTTTAGAATTAAGTTTCTAACCAAATACCATATGAGTCCCAATGCTCAAATCCGTGAGCACGGCTATTCGAATAGATTCATTTATACTTTACTACAGTAAATGTACGCTTTACCTGCAATCCATGACGTGCCAAACACATTAGCCTTGTCATGGCAAAGCTTTTCGGTTACTAACATCAGTTGTAACTGTTCCATGAACTCTAGTCCCCATACGCTCGGAACGTAACGTTATCAACAGCGAGAGGAGTTCTGGCGTTCCCGAGGTCTTTAGAGATAACTGATTGTATGACACCATGTCATCGCAATCAGGGTTCACAAACAAGTCGACATCAATAAATCTCATATATTTACCTGCGCCTCGGTAAATATCACAATCGCCCTGCTCGGCGTAAATTTGCCTCCTGCGCGAGGACTTAAAATAGAACCAATGTACAGAGGTATCACCTTTGCTAGATAACTTAATCAGCTAGGTCTATGCCCATACAAGAATTGCGGTCGTACTCGTATGTTCTTCACATGTACTTGGCAATTTTATGTCGGTTGGAACAGTACTAGCCACCCATAAATCAACCATTTCTACCGTACTGTTCCAATCTAAGTTTATTATATTTTATGTAATCTAACTAGGCATGGCTAAGCAAAATCTAGCATATATCTGGTTTGCTATATATTCAGGTTATGCATTTAGAATCATGTATGGCTAATGCACAAGATACTGGAGATATAGAATATAGGATTATTATGCTCAAGGAGAGGAATAATAACTTGCCTTGCTCCAATGCAAATAAATCCGAGATACGCAACCTGATTATCCGATCCTTGAAATACCACCGGTTGCCATCCAAAATATAATAGACTCTACTACAGAAGAGGAAGAACTAAATTCAATAAAAGCCATAAAATAGCAAGAAAGAGATAAACAGTTGGGAGGGTTAGGATTTAGGGTATAGCCTATCTCTTTTATAGGGTATATGGATTACTGAGCTAATATTTTAGTGTGGGTTCTAAAGAGTTGGCAGCTGGGGTGGAGAGGGAATTAAGCGACTAAGATCACCTATGTTTTATGTGCAGACTTTGATTGGTTGGTGGATAGGGAGTATAGTGGATAATTGAATTGGTTGAGCAGATATGTGACTGGTATTAGCTGATAGTAGGTTTGGATAAGATTATACCTAGGGTTTGGTTATATTTAGGCCGATTGAGGAGTAGGGCAATATATCGGCCAGGCTCTATATTTTGTGTATAGGTTGTGGTAGACAGAAAGTAGGTGGATGAGAGTATGGTGGATAGGTGATATTGTAGAGGGTATGGAATTTGGATGACAACTGGGATTTGACTAGCAGGGTATCAGCTAGGGTTTGGTTGTTTGCTAGTCGTTGCTAGAGTTGGCAGCATAACGACTAGATTCAGTGTCTTCTCTAGCCAGTGTCAGCAGACAGCATATCGGCCAGAGGGAATAGGAGGTGGATGTAGGTTTAGTAGGGCGGAAGTGTTACTCCGACAACCGTGGGTGGCGGCGGAACGGCTAGGATCACACAGAGACTGAGAGCTAACTGTGCGGCATGCTGTGGAGGTCGATAGAATAGTGAAGCTCCGACCGCTATACGCATCAAGGCGTAGGGTGCTAGGAGCAGCACTTCGACCTTGGGTTTGGTTTATGCCGGGCTTTACAACTAACGGTTCGATGTTGGGGATAGAAAACCGTGAACGTCCCCACGGAAGGCGTAAAGTTCCAACCGGCGGCTTTTTAGTGGCTAAAGGGTAATTGGGATAAAAGAAAATATTTGAAAAGTCAAATATAAATTCAAACGGTATTTGAATAAATTCAAATAAAATCTTAAAATAGAAAATTTTATATCAAAATGTAGATTTTGAATTTAGATGAATTTAGGTCCAAGTTTCACTGGAATCGGATCTACGGTTTAGGAGATATGGGCTTCTAAAGAATAGAATTTGAATTAAATAGGGAAATTACGAAATAGTACTATATAGGGGCCCACCTGTCAGTTCTTTGTCTCTTCTTCTTCTTTTCTCTTTCTTCTTCCTCCTTCCTTCCCTCTTCTGCTTCTTCTTCTCTTCCAGCCGAGCAAACAGAGAGAAGGGAGAGGAGGGACGCCGATGCTCCGGTGGATGAACGGCCTCGACGGCAGCGGCCACACGTGCTCCCGAGCGACGCGCACCCGGGTAGGTCGGTGGCTGGCCGAGAGGGAGAGATATATAGCCGGAACGGCGGCGGCAAGGGCTCACCTCAAGCCGGCATGGATGAATGCGGTGGTGGCTTCACTTAAAGGTGGAGGGAGAGGGGAAAGGGGAAAAACGGACTCGCCGGATGGAGGCGAAGCCGGTGGCGCGAGGATAGGGGAGGTGGAGCTACGGATGGGGAGATCGACCGACGGCGTCGACGATCGGCCATGGATGGAGAAAGAGAAAGGGAGCTCGAGGCTCTGTTGATGTGTGGAGAAAAGGGGAGGGCTCGCCTTATATTTATAGGCGGCGAGAGGCGGTGGCTGATGGCGGTTCAGAGGAGAAGGTCGATGAGGACACGGCTGCAGCGACGTGGAGAAAAGAATGACGGCGCCGGCTCTGTCCTCTGATCGGCCGACGATGGCGGTTCGTCCCTGTTGCTGACGTCGGCGGAATGAAGTGTAGCTGACGTCGGGTGGCGGTTCCTTCGCGTCGACAGCAAGATGGCGGCGGCGGTAGCTGAGTCGTGCACGGCGGCAGTAATGGCGCACGGTGGCGGCGCCTGGAAGCGCCCATGGGAGGAGGAGCAGGGAGTCGGCTTGAGTGGGAGGGGCTGGGCCGACTTGGGCCGGTCTGGGCCGAAGGAAGAGAGAGAAAATTCCACCCAAATGAATAGGAAGGCTTTCTAATTTGTGTAGGGAATTGAGGGATGGAATTTAAATCCAAATTAATATTTGGAAGAAATTTAAGTGGCTAACCTTTGAGATGAATTTATTTTGGAGAGATTTCCTAATTATTTGAGTGCAATATTTTAGAGGTAGCATATAATGGAATTTATTTGATGCACTCAAATGAAAGGGTAAGGGATATATGAATGAAATTGAATGTGTAAATAGGAAGGTGGGAAGAAGATAATTAGAGAAGGATAAGTAGGGTTTTAGCCTCAAAATATATGGCATGGGTTTCAAAGAATTGTTTGAGGCTAATAGGAAATTTGGATGACAAAGATATAATCTATTTTCTTAGCACAAGAGTGTTAACAGTGAAATTTGGTAAGCCCGGAGTAATCATCGGCTTAGAGTCAGCATCGGCTTCGAAGTTCTGAGATTAGCCGATGAGAGTTGCCAAGTCGTCAGTTGTCGGATTCTTGCTATATTCGGTTAAAGAAATTGATCTACTAAAGGAAGTTTATCCAGAAGAGACCGAGTTCAAAGAGAATACGGCATGGCAAGTTATCTACTAATTAGGAATAGTTTGTTAGTTTCCTTTTATCTTTAGGAAGGTGTGTTTAGTGTCCTATAAGGACTTTATCTTTTACTTTTATATTTAGGAAATTATTTAGGAAATTTTCTTTCTTGTCCGACAAGGACTTGTATCAACCCATGGGTATAAATATGTACACTCAGGGTCTATGTAATTTATCTCTACGATCAATACAATTCGGCACATCGCCACCTTTTATCTTTTCTACTTTATTTTATCGTCCGGCGGGATTTGGCACCTGACGTGGGGCTGCATCGGTGTTCGATCTCTGGCTAAGAGGTAAGTCCAATGTTCTGTCGGTCCAGGCAATTGTATCGTCTACGTCAGCGTCATTCAAGGTTGCATCAGTATATTCGACCTATTGGATTGCTCTGGTTTGGATGATATATTTGCCTACCTATTTATCATATGTCTTTGTTAATATAGTCTTAGCATATCAATTTAGTTCTATCGGCTGCTTCTCGTTTTAGGGTTTCTGCCAGTATCGGCTTAATCGCGTTGCTAGTTAGATTAGCTTAGACATCTACCACCCTGAAAACTCAGTCAACGGCTTGATTGTCTAGATATTATGTTCCTTTTCATACTTAGTGCTGCATCAGTTAAGTTTGATCTACTAAGTCGTGCTTAGAACCATAATCTCTAGCATGCTTCTTGATTGCAAATAAGGGTTTCATCGGGGTTTCAGCCGGTGAGTTATCTGGACGTTGCATCGGCTCGTAAGGATTGCATATACATATAAGTTGGATTTAGCCGATGACAATAAAGGTTTCACTATTTAATCTAATCTTGTGGATTTCATGACATCGGACCTCCTGCCGTTGTGTGCTTTAACCTTCGGATCGATGCTTATTTATCATATCATTATTTGCCGATTAGTTTATACTAGATTATATTGTTATTTTATTACATCATCATCAATCGATTGCCTTTATATCATTATCTACATTGGACATATAGCCGATAGCACAAAACCCTATCACTATCGGCTGGTATCGGCATCGGCTATTATCGGCTATCGGCTGGAACTAATCCATCGGCTTGTCAGCCGATCGGCTGTTTTAATCTACTATTTGCATATCTTGTCAGTTGCAGGATCAAACTGACTGGCACGCCCGCATCTCATCATATTTGGACCTACACAGGAGCTAAGCAGATCTCTCAGGCCAGTGTGTTCGATTTTTTCATCAACAAAGAGCAATTATTCATAATATTTGCAACAATAATATTTCTTGTGCCGAGAAGAAAATCAAGCCACAAGAATTAAATTGGTGGCTAGATTAAAAGAAATGATTTGGATATTTGGATCGAGAATCAAAGGATGGGTTAACAAATAATTCCAATAACATTGGAATTGCAAGGATTTGGTTTGAAGGATTTTCCTTGGACCTCAATTCACAAAAATAAAAAAGGGTTTTCAAACTAAATTTGAATAAAAGGAATTTTTCAGAATAAGGTTTTAAATTAAAACCAAATCAAGAAATATCCCAAGATAATTTTAAATGAAAGTCACAAAAGCTTTTAAATATCAAAAAGGGATTTTATGCAAGTTAGTTTTAGGAGGTCTCTCTAATTATATTTTCCTAGGTTTAAAAGGTTAATAAGAACATAAGAACTGGCATGATGCATAATTAGAAAATTCTAAATTTTCAGTATGTTACAAAATGTTCACATCTACAAGGCACGATTGGTGGCGAAAGGTTTCAGACAAATTCAAGGTGTTGATTATGATGAAACTTTCTCGCCAGTCGCCATGCTAAAATCTATTCGGATTGTTTTAGCGATTGCTGCCTATTTCGATTATGAGATATGGCAAATGGATGTCAAAACAGCTTTCCTCAATGGAAATCTCGATGAGGATGTGTACATGACACAACCCAAGGGATTTGTTGATCCACAATCAGCTAAAAAGATATGCAAATTTCAGAAATCCATTTATGGGTTGAAGCAAGCATCTTGGAGTTGGAATATTCGTTTTGACGAAGTAGTCAAGGTGTTGGGCTTTGTCAAAAACGAAGAAGAGCCTTGTGTATACAAGAAGATTAGTGGAGCGCACTGGTGTTTATAATCCTATATGTAGATGACATATTATAGATTGGGAATGATATTCCTATGCTTGAATCCGTTAAGACATCGTTGAAAAATAGTTTTTCAATGAAGGACTTAGGGGAAGCAGCATATATTATGGGCATAAGGATCTATAGAGATAGATCAAAGAGACTAATTGGATTAAGCCAGAGTACATACATTGACAAGGTGTTGAAGAGGTTCAACACGCAAGATTCTAAGAAAGGTTTCTTACCGATGTCACATGGCATTAATCTTGGTAAGAATCAGTGTCCTCAAACGACTGATGAGGGAAACAAGATGAGTGTGATTCCATATGCCTCAGCAATCGGATCCATTATGCATGCTATGCTATGTACACGTCCAGATGTTTCATATGCACTTAGTGCAACAAACTGATACCAATCAGATCCAGGTGAGAGTCACTGGATAGCTTTAAAGAATATCCTTAAGTACTTGAGAAGAACTAAGGATATTTTCCTAGTCTATGGAGGACAGGAAGAGCTCGTTGTAAATGGTTACACTTACGCAACCTTCTAAACTGACAAAGATGATTTTAGATCGCAGTCTAGATTTGTGTTCTGTCTGAATGGAGGCGTTGTGAGTTGGAAGAGTTCCAAGCAAGATACAGTGGCTGATTCTACAACAGAAGCCGAATACATTGCCACTTCTGAAGCAGCAAAGGAGGCTGTTTGGACAAAGAAATTCGTTTCTCAACTAGGTGTGATGACTAGTGCTTCTAGTCCTATGGACCTCTACTGCGATAATAGTGGTGCCATTGCGCAAGCCAAGGAGCCTAGATCGCATCAAAAATCTAAATACATTTTACGGCGGTATCACCTCATTCGCGAGATAGTGGGTAGAGGAGATGTGAAGATATGCAAAATACATATGGATTTGAATGTTGCAGATCCATTGACAAAGCCACTCCCTCAGCCTAAGCATGAGGCACACACTAGGGCAATGGGTATAAGATACGTTCATGATTGACTCTAGTGCAAGTGGGAGACTATTAGTGATATGCCCTAGAGGCAATCATAGAGATGATTGTATCACATACTATGTTTACATATTTATTCGACTTTGTTCCTTGAAATAGATAAACTCATTATTGGTTAATGAATATGTGATTCTTTCATGAGACTCTTTATGTTATGTGTTGCTATTTCTAAAGGATCCCTAATCAAATATCATGTGTGGAACAAATATGTTTAGATGATCAGCACATGTATTAATTGATGATCATGTCTCAAGGATCATGGTATAGAGATACCAAATTAGTAATATGGACACATGTTAGTGAACATGTTGTTGGATAGACCCAACATGAGACACTGCAAGAGCCATATGTGTTGTGTCATCAGTGATCTCATTTAGTGTTGGTGTTGAATCCTTAGACCTGAGATTATCATGGTTCCCAACATATGTTGTAGCTTACTTAGGGACTGCTAAATGCTACTCCGTAATTGGGTTGTTATAAAAGTAGTTTTCGGGTATGCTATGAAACATGTATTGGATATGAATAATCAAGATGTGATTTGCCCCTCCTATGGAGAGATATCTCTGGGCCCCTCGATGTTGTAGATTATGGAAGTGCATGGCCATGCCAAAGGTGATTGAGGAGTCAATCACAAGTTATATAATCTATCAACATGTTCGAGTGAATGATTGAGCTATTAGAGGATGGCACATATCTAGCCTTGAGCTTAATCGATATCATGAGGCAAAGGGGTTCATACAAGTATACACTAGAGGTTCAGCCGATATGATCTTTATGTATGCCCGGTGTGTCAATACGTTCTGCTAGGGGCCGCTGTTGACGTGTGGACCGAAAAAGAGTTTTCGGGTTACAGCCGAGTATACATGAACCTACAGTGTCGGACGCTTAATGGGCCGGAATAAGGGGATTGGATGGAGATCCAATATGAGCTTAATTCGGATAGGGATCCGAATAGGAGTCCTATGGGCGTTGGAGGCCCAAGTGATGGATCCTATATATTCGTGAGGGGTGTGGCCGGTGGAGGCATTGCATCACGCGAGAAACCCTAGTCGTCACTTCCTTCCCCCGAGCAAAACCCTAGCCGTGCGTGGGTGCTAGCACATCTGCGCGTGGCGTTCCGTCCCTATACGTGTGGATACCGGTAGAGGCACCGCTGGTTTGCGGTGCTAATCGGCGTGGGAGTACGGCGAGGAGAACGCACGAGGAGGAGAAGGTCGAGCCGGTGTGCTTCTTCGCGAGAGTTCCTTCGACTTCTCAGCGTCTTCTTCCGCTGCGCAGCGCGTCGAGTGGTAACGATCTATAATCTAATACTTGCATGGTTCCTGGTTTACGCGATAGGAAATTTTGATTTATGCTATCGTAGCCTATGCGTATGCCAACATCTTCTGCTTACTACCTTTTTGCGTGGGCTACAAATCTATAGTATTTTCAACCACTTGTGTTTAGGCTATTTGCTCATGCATGCATACACTTGGTGCAGTATCTTCTCTTCTTATCTTTTCTCTTTTATACTTTATTAGCGATCTTTAAATCACTTTTTATTCTAAATTACTTATCGAATATGCTATCCAAGTGCGCCGTTAAATTCGTTATAATTAAATCTTTACAACAAGATCAGACTCGGTTATATTTCGGATAAAAAAATATATTGAAACATTTTTATTAGATACATGAATCATCAAGTTGTAACCATTGAAACATCACACAATATTTACTTAAACACTCAAATAATACCGTGTGCAATCGTTATAAATGAGCTTGTGAAACATTTCTAAATACTTTAAGCTTATCCAAAAACAACGCATGCATTATTTGCATTTGAAACAAGTGAAACAGCAAAAAGTACTTCTTGAAACATCCAAATAACACCATCACTACTACAAAAGTCATTTTCGCTGATGGCCAAAATGGATTTACATCGACGACTGACAGCAAAAAAAAAAAACTATTTTCACTGGCGGCAAGATAAAGACAACCACAAGTGAAAATATTTTTTGGATTAAAAAAATGGAAAACAGTATCCAGATTTCGAAAAAAAAATGAAAATCGAGCTACATGATACCATAGTCAGCGGTAGGGAGGACGGAGGTCAACGACGAGGTGGGTCACCAACTCCAGATCTGCTCTCCTGCTGGTTACGCTAGGCTGTCGCTATCAAGCCCGGCCACCACAGGTCTGAGGAGCCAAGCCGCCACCACCATGTTTACACCCAAATTTGGCATCTAGAGATAAAATAGGGAAAATTGCCAAAATTTGGATGTCTGCCGGTTTTCCTTTGTGAGAGCCGGTTCTGACCACCGTGTGTTGGCCGGTCAGACCGCCGACAGTGGGCCAGTCAGACCGGCGGTGTGTGGCCGGTCTGACCGGCAGAGCCCGAGCCCGAGTCTGTTTCATCGGGTTTCGAGTTTCCTTGCTAGGGAAGGCTATGTTTCGTGTTTCCTTTGGTTTCTATCCCGAGTTGGACGTGGAGAAGGGCCTGTGGAGGGCAAGACCAACCCCTATTTAAGGGATAAGGACGGTTCATTGTAAAGCCCCGAATATAATCTACTTGAATCGTTCCTTTACCATGTTTTCTACTTTACCCTAGTTTTAGTCTATCTTTATCGATTTGCGCTGTAAATCGTCCGCTGCCGCTGCGAGAGTGCGACACCTATTTGTAGGTTTGTCCTTCCGTTTTGCCCACGAGACGCGTAGTTATCCTCATATCGATCTAAATTGGCCTAGAGGCTGATTTTGATCTCTAAATTGGCTCCGCTAGCCGGTTTAGCCGTTTTTCTATAAAACCCATCTTGATTTGGCCATTTGGCTAGATCGAGGTGGTTGGCGACTCCATATCACTGCAAGACGTTTAGATGCTGCGATCGTACTTATCGACTTATCAAAAAAGTTGCCAATACGATTTTTGAGCACTCCCGGGGGAATCGATCAATTCGGTCATATTACGGCCGAATTTGGTTTACTCTAGTCATCTCGTCAAATCAGTTTGTTTCCGCCAAACGGCCGAAATTAATCTACACCTTAATTGTTATAGCCGCTGCACTGTTCTTATCGCTAGATTAATCTATTCGGCGGCAAAGCTATTTGGTAGTCATCAAATTCATATAGCACTTGCCGTGTGTACCGAAGTTAATTATCAGGAAGCAGCAGCCGGCTTAGCAACGTTTCCTTTTTGTTTCACACGGCAACAAAGAAAAGATCAGGCTACTAGAGTCGATCTACCGATCAACAGCAGCAGGTATTGCTGTACACGGCAGGAAAATTTGAATCTTACTCAATTCGGTTTGCTGAGTATACGAGTTCTAACAAAAAAAAGAGAGATCAGGCTATCAAAAGCCGATTTGTTTCTGCCCACATACCGAAAACAAAAAAAAAAAAAAGCATAGCAGCCGATCGAATCTAATAGATCGGTTGATTTTTCGGTATATTTGCTACAGTACCGAGTACCCTGTATCAATCAACAAAGGCTAGTTTTTGACAAAATTGGCTAAACACAGTGACATATCAAGAAATCAAATTTATTCGATCAAAGATTTCAGCTATGAGCTATATGGCCGAAATTAATGAAGGAATTTCTTCATCAACTATGACGAGCGGAAACGGGTTCAACAATATTACTACACAATACATTAGGACCGATCAAGGCGTCGTGAAAAAAAACGTCCCGCTACCTCAAGTTGTAGTTTCACCAAAAGTAACCTCCGATTCGCCCAACTCGTCCTTTGCTATTCAAAAGGTTAATAATCGTTGTGTAGATGCATATGCTACTTCTAGTTTTGCTCCTATACAATATGCTTATAATGCTATGGGGGTCAATGGATGTTTATACAGCCGATTACGCAGGAATCGGCTATATGCAGAACCTAGCTAACGACATGACCGGTCATGACACCGGTCTAACCGCATCCTATGCTAGTCAGACCGTGCCCACCATGGCCGGTCAGACCGTGTACTACGCCGGTCAGACCGTGCCCTATCCTGGCCAGATAGCGCCTCCTGTGGCCGGTCTGACCGCACCACTGACCACCGGTCAGACTGGGCCATGGGCCGGTCAGACCGGGTGCTTGGCCTGTCAGACCGGGCTACTATAGCCGGTCAGACCGGTTCCCTGGAAATTTCTCCAGGTTTTCATACCACGACTAGCAGTACTGATTTTAATTATTATAAACCTATTAATACCGTTAGTCATACTACTCCACACATCCCTAATGCTTACAATGATCCTAATAGAGGATATTCTCATGATACTAGGTATGGCCAGTATAATAATATTGTGCCGCAACAACCACCCCTTAGGCCACCAAACCCACCACTAGATTCACCGAGGCCTGAAACTGTGGAGGATTGGCTTAGAAATATTATCAGGGAAAATTTCGCAGTTGAGCCAAGGAATCGTGCTAGAGAGTACCAAAAGCCATATCCTGATTATTATGATATTCTCCCATATCCTCGTGATTATAGAATTCCTGAATTTACCAAGTTTAGTGGTGAGGATAGTAGGACCACATGCGAGCATGTAGGTCAATTTTTAGCGCAATGTGGAAGGGCTAGTAATATGGATACATGTAAATTGCGTTTGTTTTCTTTATCTTTGTCCGGTACTGCTTTTACATGGTTAACTTCTTTACCGGCAAATTCTATTCATACTTGGGCTCAATTAGAACAAAAATTTCATGATTATTTTCGCACTAGTGAAACTGAGCTTAGGTTGTCTGATTTAACATCGATTAGGCATAAATACAATGAATCTGTTGCTGATTATATTGAAAGGTTTAGAGATATTAAAAGCCGATGTGTTAGTTTGAAAATATTTGACAAAGATTTGGCCGACATTGCATATGATGGATTGCTTGATTTTATTAAAGAGAGATTGAATAGCCAGATATTTCTTGATGTTGATCATGTGTTGCATGAAGCTCTGGCTCAGGAAAGCCGAGTGGATGACAATAGCTTAAATGCTAGTTTAGATGATAGTGCAATTTCATGTATTGCCGAACCAAGCGATGGTTCAGATTGTGCTAATAATTTGTGCAATGGTGCCATAATAAGTATAGCCGAAACAAATGTTGGTTCGGATTGTTTTACTAACTTGGATAACAATGCAATAACCAATATAGCCGAACCAAGCGATGATTATGATTATGTTACTAGTTTAGACAATGATGGAATAGCTGAACCAAGTGATGGTTCGGATTGTGTTGCTAGTTTAGACAATGACACCATTGAGAGTATAACTAAACTAAATGACGGTTCGGATTGTTTCACAAGCGAAACTGAAATAGCATTGTCACCTAAGACCGAATCACAAATCGGTCATGTGGATGTTGGAAAAGATGATGACAATGTCTTGCGGTATAGCAGTGAAATAGAATTGTAAGTAGCTATGCATACATACCAAAGGCCATATCCTAAACACGTAGATTCGGTCCCATACCCGCAAGGATTTGAGGTGCCCAACTTCACGAAATTCACAGGTGAGAATGCTATGACTACAATGGAGCATATTGGCCAATTTACTGATCAATGTGGTAAGGTTGGTAGTAATGATTTGCTTAAGTTAAAGTTGTTTCCTCTTTCTTGGTCAAACTTTGCATTTACATGGTATAGTTTACTTGCTCCTAGTTCAATCTCTACATGGTCACAAATGGAGTATGAGTTTCATGATTATTTTAAAGATGCTAGCTTGATGGAGCAAAGGTTGATTGATGATTCATCGGTCACTTGTGGAACTATTTCGGTTACACCTATGCCTAAGATCGGAATTATTAGTGATCCTCTCTCTATTAGTCCTATTGATGTTGACAAAAAGAAATGGAAAAGTGTTATTATTAGGGATCCTCGGCCCAAGACAATTAGGATCAATAATGCAAAGGCCGAAGATCATAAAGTTGCAAAGGATGAGTCATCTAGTTCCCAAAAGACTAAAAAGCTGAAGTTCACTTTTGAGATGCTTATGGCTAAGTACAAGAAAGGATTAGCTGGTCAACGATTTCATAACCAAACTAGTGATTCAAAAAGATCAAGATCATCTCGTAGGAAGAGATTTGGACAAACACCAAAGCAATCGCAGCCATCAACTATACCAACTCCATACAAACCTCTGGTTGTGATGCCATGGTATCCATATCCAATGTCACCGTTTGGTTATCCTTTCATGTATTACATGCCATGGATGCCTCAATTCTCTACGCCGTTTCATCAAGGATGGAAGGAATCACCTAGGTCAGTACCAAGTCATTCATCTAATTCAAGACAAGACCGTTTCTCGTAAAATAATCGGTCTGGTGGATCAAAGGTGAAAAAGGTAAAGAAGGTGTGGGTGAGAAAAAAGCCAAAGCTCTGGCGGTCGTTACTATCAAGGAGGAGTCTCAAGATGTTCAAGTACTTACTGTAGATGCGGTGGAAATCATACAAGCAAAGGAGATCGAAGCCGACACCGTGATTACCGTGATTGTCAAAAGCGGAGGTCTGACTGAGGCGTCTGGCTGGTCTGACCGCCAGACTACGGCCGGTCTGACCGGGCCCAGAGGCCGGTCTGACCGGGCGGCATTAGAGAAGAGTAAGAAAATTGAGAGTAACACAGGAGCTTCTACTTTAACCAAAGATATCAAGAATCATTGCTTGGCTCCTGGAAAAACAACCACAGCCGTAGTGGATACCTTCTGGCTTATCTCGCTCTCAAAAGAGGAGGCTACAACGTCTTCGGGCCATAGGTAAAAAAGAAAAGGAAGCCAAAGATGTGGAGAACAAAACATGTAATAATCTAGAGCCTCGAACAGCATCTAAGCAAATGTGGAGACCTAAAGAAGTAAAAGTTAAGAGACTGGTGATTTCCCAAAGTAGTGATAGATTTAATTTGGTGAGAGAAGAATCATCGGTCATTAGAGAAAAGTTGCCTTCACATGATGCTATGGGTGTTAGTGCGGTATACATCTTGCCTTCGAAATCGTGCAATCAAGAAAGTCGATTTTACTCGGGGGGCAAGACATTAATATGGTCATGAAGAAATCAAGAGAAGATGAACGGTGATGGATGTAACATTTCATCTTTGAGCCGCCGTTTGTTGGATGCTAATGCAAGGTATGGGTTTATTGTGTTCATCATTATATTATATGCCTATGCCATGTTAGAACATTGCTTGCTATCTAGCACATGTGTTTGCTTACCAAATTCACATTACACATACATGTGTTTGCTTACTAAAACTCAAATAGTCATATATGCTAAGTGTAACTGTCATATATTAGAACCCTACACAATCTTATATGCTAAGTCCAATTACAAATCTAATAATCTTATACTAAAACTCAAATAGTGATATATGCTAAGTCTAGGTGACGTATATTATAGGACCCTAGCTAGTCAATTATTATATACTAAGTCTAATTACAAATATAATAATCTTATATTAAAACTCAAATAATCTTATACTAAAACTCAAATAGTCATATATGCGTAGTCTAACTGTCGTATATTAGAACCCTACACAATCTTATATGCTAAGTCTAGTTACAAATCTAATAATCTTATATTAAAACTAAGTCTAAGTGTCATATATTAAATCTAATAGTCTTAATTGCATTAAAAATATAACAATCATATATATAATTATGTCACTTGCCTGCGCGAATTCCTTCGAGGGCTAGCTACCACTCCGGCTTGAGGGACGACGACGATGTCTTTTCTGCAACATACAAAAAGATGTATTAGGATAAACGCGAAGTAACATATATTGCATTTGACGTTCACGTTTCGTTCACGATCGTTCACGTTCGCGTTCTCGTTAAGGTCACGTTTCATTCACCTACGTTCGTTCGTTCACGTTCATTCACCTACATATATTGCATTTCACGTTCACGTTCGTTCATGTTCACGTTCGTTAGTTCACGTTCGTTCACGCTCGTTCGTTCACGTTCGTTCGTTCTTTCACGTTCAATTCTCGTTCACGTTCATTCGCTCGTTCATGTTCTCGTTCATGTTCGTTCACTTGTTCTCGTTCACGTTCGTTCGCTCGTTCACGTTCTCGTTCGTTCGCTCGTTCACGTTCGTTCACGTTCACGTTCACGTTAATTCGTTCGATCACGTGGCGGCAGCGGAGCGGCGGCGGGGCGGCGCGGCGGCGGTGTGGCGGCGTCGTGGCGCGGCGGCGGCGTGCGGCGCGCGGCACGCGGCTCGGCGGCGGCGTTGTGCGGCGGCAGCGTGGCGGTGCCGTGCCACGACGGCGTCGTGGCGTCCCGGCGTGTCGTGCCGCCGCGGCGTCCTGGCGTGGCGTCGTGTCGTGATGACGTCGGCGTCGGTGTCGGCAACGAGGCGGCCGGCGGCAACCGAGAGGGAGAGAGAGAGATCGAGATCGGAGAGAGAGAGCTGAGAGGGAGGCGGCGGCGCGGCTCTCACCCCAGAGATGCGGCGGCGGCGGAGGAGGCGGAGGTGGCGACGACGACGAGCGCGAGACGACGGCGAGATACGACGGCGGCATCGACGCGGGGATGCCCTAGGCAGTGGCGGCGAAGGAGAAGCCGAGAGAGATCGATCAGGCAAAAACTTCTAAGTGTTGGTGGAGAAGACGAGGGCGCGCATCGGGAATATATATACCCCTAGATCTTTAGTCCCGGTTGATGAGAACAACCGGGAGTAAAGATATCTTTACTCCCGGTTGTTCTCATCAACCGGGACTAAAGATATTTTCCCGCTATTTCGAAATTCTTTTTAAACCCGGTTTGGGTTAAGAACTGGGACTACTAATAAGCGCACTGAATATTAATTTCCATTACATATGTGTTTCAAAAATAGAAAATAATGCATTAAAATTATTTAATGTAGAAAAATTAATGACAATTACTTCGAAAAATTATTGTTGTCTGTAATAAATTCAGTGGATAAAACGTAATAAGCAAATATATGATTTAAAATTAATAAAAATTCTAATAATCATATATACTTAGCATATGAATGATATTAAATTGTTAAAAACTCTAATTAACATATGTATATACATACGCCATGCATGATTTAAAATTAATAAAAATTGTAATAATCATATATAATTAGCATATGAATGATATTAAATTAATTGTTAAAAACTCTAATTAACATATGTAAATGCCACATGCATGATTTAAAAATTTTAAAAATTCGAATAGTCATATATAATTAGCATATGAATGATAGTAAATTAATTGTTAAGAACTCTAATTAACATATGAAAATGCCACCTGCGTGATTTAAAACTTTTAAAAATTCTAATTATCGCATATAACAAGCAGCATATACATGATTTAAAATTGTTAAAACCACTAATAATCGTGCGTAATTAACATATACCATACAACAATTGATTTATATGGATAATCAATACATCCAAAATAGTTTACATCGTGTACACAATAATTACGGCAATACATCGGCGGTGACGGTTGACCGCACGTACTTTCTCCTCACTATTGTTCCCTCCTTGTGATCGCTACGTGAGTAAGGGGTGTCTTCATTTGATAGGAGGATGCTAGGGTCAATCGTCACCGTGAAAGGGGATTGCCCATCCAACTGATCGTAATCCTCGTCAGTCTTGTCCTCAACTCCGACGATTTTTCTTTTGCCTGGGAGAACCACGTGACGCTTAGGCTCGTCAGGCCCTCTGCCCTTCTTTCCTTTGCTAGACATATCCTTCACGTAAAAGACTTGCGTTACATCATTAGCAAGGACAAAAGGTTCGTCCGAGTATCCAACCTTGTTAAGGTCAACCGTTGTCGTCCCACTGTCATCAATCATTACACCTCCACCAGTCAACCTAACCCATTGGCACCGGAACAGAGGGACCTTGAGAGGACCATAGTCAAGTTCCCATATGTCCTCGATGGCACCGTAATACATGCCAGTTGTTCCATCGTGTCCCATGGCATCGACACGAACAACGCTATTTTGGTTCGTGCTCTTCATGTCTTGGGCTCTCGTGTAGAATGTGTACCCATTGATCTCATATCCCTGGAATGTCACGATCGACCTAGACGGTCCCCTCGCCAGGAAGGCAAGTTGTTGGTTGATCGACTCGTTACCCATGAGATGTTGTCGTAGCCACGCGGGGAAAGTATCAATGTGATGCCGTGTAATCCATGCATCGGACTTACCGATGTTCCTGGCGCGAACTAGAGCAAGTGCTCCTCGATGTAAGGAGCTACCAATGAAGATTGTTGCAGAACCGTGAAATGGGCTTTACGGAATAAATTGTTGTCTACCGTCACTATTGCTTTCCTTCCGAGAGTTCCCTTTCCCCGTAGTCTCCCTTCATGGCGTGATTCAGGTACCCCGATTGGGCGAAGGTCTTCAATAAATTCTACGCAAAATTCGATGACCTCCTCTGTTTGTCCTCGTCCCACACGGGGACACCTTCCTTCTTCCACAACTGTCACGTCCCAAAACGACTCTAAAATATATCCTTTAAATTATGCCTAGAATAATTAAAATCCGTGTGAAAGCCTCCAAAAATTAAAATGTGCAAAGTAAAAGTCAAATAAGGCTTAGAGGATTTTTGTATATTTCCTAAAAGCCTAAAATGTGTAAATAAATTTTAGTGGAATTTTCAGAGCACAAATAATAATTATTAAGAAATAAACAAAGTTAAAAAGGTTTTATAAAAAGAAAAACCCTAAAAAGTCCCCCTTCCCTCCCTTGGGCCGGCTCGGCCCATCTCCCTCTTCCCCCTCTCTCTGTCTCCTCTCCCCCGCGGCCCATTCAGCCTCCCTCCCCGCGCGCGCGCCGCTGTTGGGCGGGCCCGCCCGCCACCCTCGCTGACGGGTGGGGCCCACCAGTCATCCCCGTCCTCCCGCCGCTCCCGCCGCCCCGCCCGCGCCAAGCGCCGCCGCCGCCGCCAAATCCGCCGCATCCCGCCGTCCCCGCGTGCAATAAAGTGGGGGGAAATACTCCCCGTGATCCCCTCTCCCTTTCCCCCCATTTTTCCCTCTCTCTCTCGCATTCAAACGGGCGGATTTGGCCCCGCAAATCTCGCCGGCGTCATTGATGGCGGCCGGACCTCCTGCGCCGGTTTCCTTCCTCCGTCGCCGCTGTCGCCTCGGGGTGAGCCGTGGACCGCCGCCTCGTTTCCCCCTTTCCCTCCCCTCTCTCGGCCGCCGCTCCGCCGCGCCTATGGCCGCCGCCGGCGACCATAGGGGCGCAGGCGCGCCGCCTCCCGCCGACCGCGTCGGCATGGCCGCCTTCGGGCGCACCGAGTGGCTGCCGCGTGGGGCCCGGCCGTCAGCCGCCCGCGCCCCCGGGTGCGGCTGACGCGTGGGGCCCACGGCGCCGGCCGGTGCGAGCCCGGGTGCGCCCGGTCCACCGTGGACCGTGAGGCTGCCGCGTGGGCCCCACTCCCGTGGACCCGGTCCGCGCGCCCCTCCCTCCGTCGGCTGATGCAATAAACCCTTTTTAAATTAAAATTTAAATGAAGAAATTCGCAAATATTCATTTAAAGAGCATATAAACTTCAAATGGCCATAACTTGGCCATTTGAACTCGGAATTGGACCGTTCAAGTCTCTAATTTTTCCTTAAGAAGTCAAGAACCCATTTTTGTGCTTTGTTCCTGCTTGTTATATGGAGTTTATTAGAGTAAAAGCCTTTTCTTTTCCGTTGGTCGTGTAGACGCTGCAGCTTCGGAAGATCCGCTCTTCGTGGAGGTTGAAGCCGACGTTTGGGAAAGCAAGCAAGGCAAGTCACATCATCCTTGAACATATTGAATCCCAGTTTATAAAATTATTTTGATTTAAAATTATTGCATTACCGCTTTACTTAAATTCCCGCATTATCACTGTTTTGTTTAGCCATGCCTATTTACCTTTGTTATGACCTTATTATTGTTGTTATTGTTATTATTACCTTGTTCACCCTAGAATAAACAAAACCTCAACTAGTGGGTACTCTATTTATGGTACCACTAGTATGAATTTAGGTAGATGCTTCGCTGGTTAATTAGGCAACATTAGGTGGTTTTACAACTCTAGACTTTGGGAATCTTCTCATCACCTGGACATTATGGAATGGTTGAACTATTGTGGAATTGGATTCACACCTCCCCCTCTATTCAAAACCCTCAAAATGGTTTTAGGCTGGGCTCGGGGTGCATGGTTTTGATAGTAGCACCTTGGGCATATAAGGACCGGTCTTCGGGCCTCTGTTGCAAAGCACTACCGTACTTCCACATGTCTAGTGGGTAAGGCTTAGTTTGTGGCTCAGTCTGGTTATAAACAAAAGTACACGGATGGAGATGGACGAAGTCGGGGGTCGATGGACATCTCTAGGGCAAATGAAGGCTACACGAGCTGCGGCTCGGTAGTCGAGATGTCATGGCACAGGGCTGGTGTCCTACTGCTAGGGGCTCAGTCCTGCCTACCTGTCCCGGAGGTTCCGGCCGTAGGTGGGGTTG
Organism: Oryza glaberrima; assembly: GCF_000147395.1. Lineage (NCBI taxonomy): Eukaryota > Viridiplantae > Streptophyta > Magnoliopsida > Poales > Poaceae > Oryza > Oryza glaberrima. Next base: position 14,836,328 of record NC_068327.1, on the reverse strand, counting down.
GGTCGGTACTCTTGTCTATGGCTAGGATGAGTTGGAAACTATGTCACGTCTTCCGTCCGTATACCGTGGTGGTATGTGGCACGTGGTTACACGTGAGGAAGATGTGTCTTGTGGGTAAAGATGTACACCTCTGATCAGAGTATAATCTATTGGAATAGCCGCGCCCTCGGTTATGGGCAAGCCGAGCAATGTACCCAAGTTAGTGTTTTAATTCTTAAAACCTGCTTAACAACTAAAATGTGGAATGGTTGGCCTGGGTTAGCTTGGGACGAGCTGGGACCCAGGGTCGGGTTGCCAGTTCGGTCTGAATCATCATAGGCCTTGGGTTAAGGCAGGTTTGTGTGGGTTCACGGCCTTGATTAATAATCTTGTATAGCTCTAGGAGCGTATTTACAAAATAAGCTTTGAGCAACTAAGTGTCTTTTAATGCTATTTACTGCAAACCCTAACCCCTTATATTATAACTCCCTTGTACTCCCTTGCATTTATTCTGCACTTGTGGGTGTGTCTTGTTGAGTACGGTGGTTGTACTCAGTCTTGCTCAATTTTTCCTAAACCTAGAAGAGGAGTTCCTGGAAGATGAAGGCTTTGGTGTCTAGCTCGTGCCTGCCGTCAAGCGCCTGTGGTCGTCGCCCTAGTCTTCCGCTGTTTTTCGTTTGTCTTCTTGTGTGCTGGGCCTTCGCCGCCCATGTAATAAATTAATTATTTACGCTTCCGCTTGTTAAACTCTGAATTGTATCAACTTTTGGTGTACCTTGCCTCCTGGGACAAGGAATAATACACGCACGTAAGGAACGCCCGTTGGGTTATTTCCGGTCGTGACAACAACAATTTAAGATCTTCGACCAGTGGTCTTAGGTACACATCAATGTCGTTACCAGGTTGCTTGGGGCCTTGAATAATAATCGGCATCATTATGTACTTCCTCTTCATGCATAGCTAGGGGGGAGATTGTAGATACACATCGTAACGGGCCAAGTGCTATGGCCGCTGCTCATCTCTTCAAAAGGATTCATGCCATCCGTACTCAAACCAAACCGTATGTTTCGTGTGTCCTTTCCAAAGTCTTTAAATTTTCTGTCGATGTTTCGCCACTGCGAACCATCGGCGGGGTGTCTCAACATCCCGTCCTGTTGACGCTCTTCAGCGTGCCATCGCATCATTCTAGCATTCCCCTTGTTCTTGAACAAATGCCTTAGCCGTGGTATTATAGGGAAATACCACATCACCTTAGCAGGAATTCTCTTCTTTGTTAGCTGCCCGTCAACTTCTCCTGGATCGTCTCATCTAATCTTGTATCGTAGTGCTTTGCAAACAGGGCATGCTTCTAGGTTCTCGTACTCCTCACTGCGATATAGGATACAATCATTCGGACATGCGTGAATCTTCTGAACTTCTAGTCCTAGAGGGCAGACTATCTTCTTAGCCTCGTACGTTGTCTTGGGCAATTTGTTTCCCTCCGGAAGAATGTTCTTGACGAGTTTCAATAAATCGCCAAATGCCTTCTCACTCACCCCATTTTTTGCTTTCCATTGCAAGAACTCCAGAGTGATATCCAACTTTTTGTGCCCCTGCTCGCAACCTGGGTACAACGACGTCCTGTGGTCCTCTAACATCTTGTCCAATTTATGGGCCTCCTTTTCACTTTCGCAGTCCTCCTTGGCGTCCTGCAACATCTGACCAAGATCATCCGCAACGTCATTACCATCAGCATCCCTTTCCTCCTCGCCCGTTTGATTTCCTTCAAATCCAACGTACTGAGCAAAGTCCAGAATATTGTCGTCTTCCACTTCATCTTCTTCAATTTCAACACCTTGCTCTCCGTGGGATGTCCAACAATTATAGCTTGGCATGAACCCCGACTCAAACAAGTGGAAATGAATAGTCCTGGATGCAGAATACTCCTTCTGATTCTTACACTTATTGCATGGACAACAAATAAAACCCTTTTGCCTGTTAGCTTCGGCCACTCTCAAAAAATAATGCACGCCGTCAATAAACTCTTTAGACCGCCGGTCAGCGTACATCCATTGCCGATCCATCTACATAACATGAAAAAAAATCATACACAAATAATTATTCTTACAATAATGACAGTCATACAATAATTATAAGATAATTACAAACTCTTTCAACAGTCATACAATAATGACATATCTTTATTCATACAAAAATCATAAAATATTACACCAAATAATTCTTATTTACTATTTCTAAAGTTTTAAACTAATATTAATGTGTTTTACTTCTTTTAATTTTCATTTTAGTTTGTTTTCTATTATTTAAGATTAACTTTCACTATATTTTCCTTCTCAACTATTTTATAAAACCTTCTTTAGCAAATCAACTAAATTTCTATATATTCTTTCTTCCCCACACAAATTTTCTCTCTCATCAACTTACAACTAAATTTTGGAGACAAAAGTGTGCAAAACATAGCTCCAAATGTAATATGACAAAAAAAACATTGGAGGATGAAGTTGCAAACCTTTTAGGCACCTCCGATTTGTATGTAATCACCAAAATAAATTCATTAGAAATTTTGGCATGACCTCCCCTCTTTTTTGAAGAAATTTTGAAGCTTGCTCGGGCAGCTGGAGGAGGAAGAAGACATATATGTAGGGGTGGGACTTTAGTCCCGGTTGGTGTTACCAACCGAGGCTAAAGATCCCCGAGATCTTTAGTCCCGGTTACGATCTTTAGTCCTGGTTGGTGTTACTAACCGGGACTAAAGATCCCGGGGGGGCCTGACAGGCCCTGACAGCATTTGAACCGGGACTAAAGATCAAATATGCCCGTTACCCTTTTTAACCAGGACTAAAGATCATCTTTAGCCCCGGTTTTTATTGCATCCGGGACTATTGTGGAATTCGGCCGACCGACGAAAGATGGTTTCTCCACCAGTGTAGGCGCTTTTTCCCATCGATAAAGCTGGATTAATTAGGAGATCTCGAATATCTTTTTGTTAGTATATAAAAAGGCATGTGATGTGGGGTTGGTGCAAGATAAAAGTGAAAGTAACTTATCGACGTGTTATATCTTAATTTGCAATCAAAGCCGGATATGATGTGGAGTGGTGGGAACTTGGAACAGTGACGCCTAGTGTTATATATTTAAAAAAAAGTATATGTGAATGAGGCTAGCTGCTGCTTGTTAATTACTCCCTCCGTTTCAAAATATTTGACACCGTTGACTTTTTAGCACATGTTTGACCATTCGTCTTATTAAAAAAATTTGTGAAATATGTAAACTATATGTGTACATGAAAGTATATTTAACAATGAATCAAATGATATGAAAAGAATAAATAATTGCTTAAATTTTTTGAATAAGACGAATGGTCAAACATGTACTAAAAAGTCTATGGTGTCAAACATTTTGAAATGGAGGGAGTAACATATATAGATGATTGATCGATGAAACAATCACATTGGGGGCTCCATGCATGAAACAATCGATCGATTTGGGGCCCGGACATCAACTTTTGGCGCCCTTTCCTGAGCGAATCCATGCATCCATACCTACACTACAACAAATATACCTTATAGAGACATTTTCCTAATGCTATAGAGATATTTTTAAAATGCCTTTATAGTGTTATAGAGACATTTTGAAGAGTGTCTCATAAGTGCCTTTTGGTCATTTGTCTCTACGAACTAAGAGGCGTTTTATAAGATGTCTCTATGCAAATAGAGGCATTTTGTAGAGGCATTAATTAATATGTTGCAGCAACTATAGCAAATCAATATGAAAAAAAAAGAAAAATAGTATCCCTTACCAATCCTTGAACTCATGAACTCTTGAGTAGACCATTTTTATCTTCAATGCAGTAACCATCTCAACCTCATACAATTACATGTAAATATGTGATTTGTGTTACTTATATCTAGTTACTTGATATATATTAATATTTGGAAAAATGCCTTTACATCGTTTTAAATGCCTTAAGAAATGCCTTTACATATGAGGCAAATTTTAAACTGCCGAAAAGATGTCTCTACAAGATAAATTTAACAAAGTATGCTAAAAATGTCTCTAAAGTGTCTCTAGAGTCAAAATATTTTAGGCAATTTTGAAAGTGCCTCTAAAAGTGTCTTTAGACTATAGAGCTTTAAAACTTAGAGGTATTTTAAAAATTATCTCTACAAAAGAGCCCCTACATAAGGTTTTTGTTGTAGTGCTAATGAAGACCAAACGATTGAACACCATGATGACAACGATGGTTGATGAATGATGACGTTTTTGAGATGATGAATAATGATTAGTCTGGAGATGCACTTGATAGTGTAGTGACAAAAGATACACTACTGGAGAAGTGATCTTTAGAGGGTCGGGCGATTTCCACATTAGTCCCAGTTCCAAAAAGAACCGGGACCAAAGTGGTTTATTAGTCCCGGTTCTTAACTTCAACGGGACAAAGGGATCTTTAGTCCCGGTTGGTAATACCCGGTTCGGCCCCTAACAGCGCATGTCAATCCCCTGTTGGGGGGCTGGGGAACTTTAGTCCCAGTTGGTATTACCAACCGGGACTAAAGATCGTCTCTTTAGTCCCGGTTGGGGATACCAACCGGGACTAAAGTTGCACGACTTTATATACCCCTTCTTCCATCTCCAGCCCGAGCCATTGCTTCAAAATTAAGCTTTGAGGAGGGAGGTGCTACCAAAATTTTAATCGAATTTTTTTGGTGTTAATATAAAAGTTTGAGGTCTCCAAAAGGTTAGCAACTTCATCCTCCTGTATTTTTTGCTTAGCATTTACATTGAGACCTATTTTTTTACACATTTTTCCCTCTAGGAAATTTGAAATATATGCAATATGTTTATTTAGACTTTTATAAATATTGGTTTCAATAATTACATATATTTTTGTATGAATGGTTAATTATGAAACTAAGTTAATTTAAAATTAAAATAATAACAACATATTGAATATTTGTTTACAATGTAATTAAAACATAAATAATATGTATAATGGATTTAATAAAAATGATTGTATGAATAATTATATTCAGGTATTGTATGATTATTTATTTAGTTCGTCAATCTTGGATTTTTTATATTTACGATTTATATTCATTTCATGTAGATGGATCGGCAATGGATGTACGCGGACTAGCGGTCGAAAGAATTTATTGACGGCGTGCATTATTTTTTGGGTGTGGCCAATGATAACAAGCGTAACGGTTTTATAAGCTGTCCATGCAACAAGTGCAAAAACCAGAAGGAGTATTCCACCGCACGAACTATTCATGCCCACCTGTTTCAGTGGGGGTTCATGTGTAGCTACAATTGTTGGACCTCGCACAGAGAAGTTGGGGTTGCAATGGAAGAAGATGAAGTAGAAGATGATAACATTCCGGACTGGGCTCGGTATGGCAGATTTGAAGAAAACACAATGGGCGAGGAGGAGCTGGATGTTGAAGGTAATGAAGGTGCTGATGAACTTGGTCAAATATTGCGGGACGTACAGGAGGACTGCGAAAGTGAAAAGGAGGTGCAGAAACTGGAGCACATGTTAGCGGACCACATAACAGCGTTGTACCCAGGTTGCGAGCAGGGCCACAAAAAGTTGGGTACCATCCTAGAATTCTAGCAATGGAAGACTAAAAATGGTGTGAATGACAAGGCATTTGGCGAGTTATTGAAACTCGTAAAGAACATTCTTCCGGAGGGGAATGAATTGCCCGAAAGTATGTACGAATCTAAGAAGGCGGTCTGCCTTCTAGATTTGGAAGTACAGAAGATACACGCGTGTCCGAACGACTGTATCCTGTATCACGGTGAGGAGTGCGAAAACCTGGAAGCATGCCCTGTTTGCAAAGCACTACAATACAAGATAAGACGAGATGATCCAGGTAAAGTTGACGGATAGCCTTTGAAGAAGAGAATTCCTTCTAAGGTGATGTGGTATTTCCCTATATAATACCAAGGCTGAAGCGGTATTTCAGGAACAAATCACATGCTAGAATGATGTGGTGGCACGCAGAAGAACGTAAACAAGACGGGATGCTAAGACACCCCGCTGACGGGTCGCAGTGGCGAAATATCGATAGAACATTTAAAGACTTCGGCGAGGATGCACAAAACGTGAGGTTCGGTTTAAGCATGGATGGAATGAATCCGTTTGGAGAGATAAGCAGTGGCCATAGCGCCTGGCCGGTCACCATGTGCATCTACAATCTGCCCCCTTGGCTATGCTTGAAGCGAAAGTAAATCATGATGCCGATTATTATTCTAGGCCCGAAGCAACCTGGTAACGCCATTGATGTGTACCTAAGACCATTGGTAGAAGATCTAAAAGTGCTGTGGAGGAAAGATGGCGTCCCCATGTGGGATGAGGACAAGCAGGAGCAATTTAACCTACGAGCGTTGCTGTTCGTTACTATTAACGATTGGCCTGCACTTAGTAACCTATCCGGATAGTCAAACAAGGGGTACAACGCTTGCACTCACTGTATGGATGAAACTGAAAGTACGTATCTGAAGCATTGCAGGAAGGTTGTTTACATGGGCCATCGTCGATTCCTTGCTGCAAACCACCCTATACGGAAAAATAGCAAGCACTTCGAACAGAAGGCAAACCATCGTACTAAGCCTAAACATCGTAACGGGAAAGCAGTGTTCGAAACAGTGAAGGATCTGAAAGTATTATTTGGAAAGGGGCCTGGCAGCCAACCCATAGAGAGTGAAGATGGTCACGTGGCGATGTGGAAGAAGAACTCTATTTTTTGGGAGCTACTGTATTGGGAGGTCTTGGACGTCCGCCACGCAATCGACGTGATGCACCTCACTAAGAACCTTTGCGTAAACCTGCTGGGCTTCTAGGGTGTATATGGTAAGTCCAAAGATACACTCGAAGCACGCAATGATCTGAAGCATATGGAACAACGCGAGGGCCTTCATCCGGAACTGAATGAGAAAGGAAGCCATTACTTGAGCCCGGCGAGCTACACCCTGAGCAAGGAAGAGAAGGAGAGTATGTTTCAATGCCTAGAGAGCATCAAGGTACCGTCCGGATACTCCTCGAATGTAAAGAGAATAATAAGCACGAAGGATAAGAAGTTCACAAACCTAGAGTCTCATGACTGTCACATGCTTATGACACAGCTGCTTCCTGTTATAATTCGTGGTATCCTTCCTGATAATGTCCGGGTAACAATAAAGAAGCTTTGTGCTTTCATGAACGCAATTTCACAGAAAGTCATCGATCCTGAAAGTTTAGCCGCCCTTCAGCAGTACATGGTGCAATGCCTTGTCAGCTTTGAGTTGATCCTTCCACCGTCATTCTTCAATATAATGACGCATCTTCTATGCCACCTTGTGAAAGAGATCGGTATTCTCGGTCCTGTGTACCTATATAACATGTTTCCTTTCGAGAGGTACATGGGTGTTCTAAAGAAGTACGTTCGTAACCGTTCTCGTCCGGAAGCAAGTATCGCGAAGGGGTATGGAACATAGGATGTCATTGAGTTCTGCGTAGATTTTATTGAAGACCTCCCGCCAATCGGGGTACCCGAATCAATCCATGAGGGGAGACAACGGGGAAAGGGCACACTAGGAAGGAGAGCAATTATGACTGTAGACAACGATTTATTCCGTAAAGCACATTTCACGGTTTTGTAACAATCTTCGTTGGTTTCTCCTTACATCGAGGAGCATCTGGCGATTGTTCGCTCAGAAAACATTGGCAAGTCCGATGCCTGGATTGCACGCCATCATATTGATACTTTACCCGCTTGGCTGCGAGAACACCTCATGGGTAACGAGACGATTGACCGACAACTAGCCTTCTTGGCTAGGGAACCCTCTGGCTCGGTAACTACATTCAAGGTTATGAAATCAATGGATACACATTTTACACAAGAGCCTAAGACAAGAAGAGCACGAACCAGAACAGTGGTGTTCGTATCGATGCCATAGGACACGATGGTCCAACTAACACGTATAACGGTGTCATCGACAACATATGGGAACTAGAGTATGGACCCTTGAAGGTCCCTCTGTTTCGGTGCCAATGGGTTAGGCTGACTGGTGGAGGCATAACGATTGATGACAGCGGGATGACAACGGTTAACCTAAACAAGGTTGGATACTCAGATGAACCATTCGTTCTAGCCAATGATGTAACGCAAGTTTTTTACGTGAAGGACATGGCTAGCAAACCAAAGAAGGGGAAAGGGCCCGATGAGCCAAGACGCCACGTTGTTCTCCTAGGCAAGAGGAAAATTGTTGGAGTCGAGGATAAGACTGGCGAAAATCACGATCTGTTTGAGGGGCAACCTCCGTTCGCAGTGACGGTTGACCCGAGCATCGTACTATCAAAGGAGGACACGCCGTACTCACGCAACAATCATAACGAAGGAACAATAGTGAGGAGAAAGTACGTGAGGAAGACAGTGACATAGGTTGTTTGATGGAAGATGTAAATTATTTGTATTGCATTGAAGGTCGAACAATTTGGATCAATTTGTAATATATTATTCTCGACTGCTTAATTTTTAATGTATTATGATTTTTCAACCATTTAAATAGTTCATATGATATTTATAAATAATTACTTCTATTTATTTACAATTTGAATACAATTAAATAGGCCATAGCTTAATTATAAATGATTACTTCTATTTATTTACACTTTGAATACAATTAATTAGGCCATAGCTTAATTATAAATGATTACTTCTATTTATTTACACTTTGAATACATATAATTAGGCCATAGCTTAAGTATAAATGATAATTTCTATTTATTTACACTTTCAATAGAATTAAATTGGCCTTATGTTAATTATAAATGATTTTTTTTCTATTTATTTATACTTTGAAAGCATTTAAATAGGCCTTATGTTAAATACATACGATTATTGGTATTTATTTGGACTTTGAAAACATTTAATTCGGCCATATGTTAATTATATTGGATTTATTGGTATTTATTTGAACTTGTAAACAATTTAAATAGGCCATAACTTGATTTTGTGTAAACATCTTTAGTCCAGGTTATTAATAGTAGCTGTGACCAATATAAATTTGGTAATAGCGGGAAAATATCTTTAGTCCCGGTTCGTGGCTCCAACCGGGACTAAAGATATCTTTAGTCCCGGTTGGTAGTAACAACCGGGACCAAAGTGTTGTTCTTTAGTCCCGGTTGGAGCCACGAACCGGGACTAAAGATCCCCGGCTATAAATAGCCACTGCATCGGCTTCCCCGCGCCACATTTAGACACTTCTCTCCCACGATATTCTTCCTCGCACGCCATCACCGCCCGAGACGCCACCGGCCGCTGCCACCGTCGTCGTCGTCGTCTTGCTCGCCGCGCTCAGCCGCCCTCGCCAATGCCACTGGCAGCGTCGCCTCCCTCAAGATGAATCTTGCGCCTCCGATCTCTCCATCTCTCTCTTCACGTCAATCTCTCTCTTTCTCTCTCTCTCGATCTTGATGACGCTGGCCGACCGGACTTCACCGCCATCGCCATCGCCGCCACCACCGCTGCCACCTCCGCCGCCGCCTCGCGCCGCACCCGCCGCCGCGCGCCAACTCCACCGCCGCCACCTCGCCGCGCGCCGACTCCACCGCCACCGCCTCGCGCTGACTCCACCGACCTGCACAACACCGCCGCCGCACAAACGAACGAGAACGACGATGTTTTAGCGAGAACATTTGAACGAAAACATAAACGGTCGAACGTTTGAACAAGAACGTTTTAGCTAGCGAACGAGAACGTTTTAGCGAACGAGAACTATTAACAAACGAGAACGACGACTTAGCAACTTTCACGAATGACTTAGCGACTTAGCGACTTTCATGAATGACGACTTAGCGACTTAGCGAGAATGACGACTTAGCGACTTAGCAACTTTCACCAATGACGACTTAGCGACTTAGCGACTTTCACGAACGACGAAATGAGATCAACGACTTAGCGACTTAACGAGCACAATGACTTAGCGAATTATACATGTATATTTGTAGGGTTTAGACATATGACCTTTATATGTCGATTGTATTCCAATTTCAATGTACATGACCTCACTGTCTTTTTTTCTTTGCACACACAGATGGCAGACCGCGATGACGAACAAATCCTGTTAGACGCGATCGTAGAGGGCAGCAATCAGTACTGGGTGGATGAGGAGGGGAACGAGGATCCCAACCAATACCTGAACGAGGAGGGCCACGAAGAGGTTAACCAGGAGGCTAACCAGAAGGGGACTGATAGCCAACTGTCGGCCGGACAGAACAGCCCACGCGGGAAAAGAGGTCCCGCGAAGAAGCTGGAGGGAAGGCACATTGTTACTGAGATTGCCCCAGACAGCGAACCAGTAGCCCCGGCAGGTATAGGCCGAAAGTTTGTGAATCATAGCGATTGGGTCGTAAGAGACAACATCCCCATCAGCATAATGTACTGGCGTCGAACAAGGCCCCGCGGGGATGAAGATAGCTTTCTCCCTGACACAGAGAAAGATATGCTGTGGATAACCATGCTAGAGACATTCACGATCCATGAGGCAAATCGTCCAAGATGCAAAGAATGGACCCTCAAGAAAATGTCAGAACTGTTCCAAAGCTACAAATCTGATTTGTACAAGAGATACATCGTCAAGGGCTTGACACCTGATTTCAAACAGCATAAGAAGCTAAGGGATCACTGGGATGCGTTTGTGGCCTATAAGACTGGAGCGCAAGGGCAAGCACAAATAGAAAAGAACAAAGCCAATGCAGCTAGGACGAAATACCATCACCGGCTAGGGTCAGGTAGATATGGAAAGGCAATCCCCAAGTGGGACAAATTGGAAGCCGACTTGATAGCACGGGGTATCGAGCCGGCAATGGCTAAATGGCCTGAGCGATCAAGGAACTGGTTCTATGCACATGGTGGATCTCTCAATCCAGTTGATGGCTTCCTCATATTCGGCGATGAGATCCGAGAAGCAGCCCACCAACTTCAGGATGCAGTTGAAGCCTCTATGCAAGGGACTTTCAGGCCAGACAGAGAGAGAAGGACGAGCTCACCCATGCACTACAGAATCCTGAGCATCCAGGACGAACGCGAGGCAAAGGCATCGTTCCTTGGAAATATGGATTCAAAGTGGACATCCACACGTATAGGAGTCAGATTAGGAGCAATAGGGATACCGAGGCTAAGATCGTTGATCTTGAGTACAGAGTGTCCACCTACGAGGCAAGGATGCAAGAGGAGGTTACGAGACAGGTGGACCAACGCTTGGCCGAGCAGAGCGAAATGGAAACACAGGCGCCCGTCATGTAGAGCCCCTCAGGCAACCGCAGCAGCTGCGCATCAACGGGCCATGTTGGATCTGAGGGCATTGAGGCCGTGGCAGCTAACGAAGCAACCCACTTCCCCGTTGATGAGATCACACAGTGGACACCCTGCAATATGCATACTCCCTTCAGGAACTTGTCTATCAAGGTATGCGAGATATATATTTATAAACTGTGAAATTTTTTACATGTAAATGTTGATTACTAATTAATGAACTCGATGTCTTAGGTGGCGTCGGGCATGGCCATACCCACGGACCCTTCGGGTACATACCATTGCAGGCCCATTCCACCTGGATACGCGAAGGTAGAGATAGAGCTGGTGGAATGAACATACGAGGATCTCGAGCTTGACATCCCCGGAGGTGACAGGGAGACGAAACTTGGAGACACAGCCCACGCCATCATACTCTGGCGGAAGAAGTACATCGTGTTTCCTGGGCAAGAAGGTTCGTCCGCTCCTCCTTCCCCACCGCAAGCACCGTCTCCTCCGCCTCCTCAGTCTCCTTTGGCTCCTTTGGCTGCACCGTCACCTCCCGCTCCTCCGCCTCCACCACCTCCTCCATGTGTACCTGCTGCCAAGTCTGCACCGTCGGGTCCGCGGAAAACGACTCCTCGGCCTGCACTAGCTACCAAGTCTACACCGTCAAGGTCCCGCCCGTATGAGCCCATGCTGTCAAGACCGAAGAAGAAAGCCAAATCTGACGAGCCAAGGCTCCCCGCTCTCAAGAAAAGGGCATATGACTTGACTCCGAAGGAGCTCGATGAAGCCGTTAGAGCGGAAGTTAGGGAGCAGTTGAAGCCACAGAGTCCGGAAAAGAAGATCCCTATACCCCCGGTGGTTCAAGATCACTTTATTAAGATGGCCGAACCGAGCAAACAGGTCGTAGTTTCTGACTACGATCGAACATTGAGGAAGGCTCTTAAAGCCAAGCCAGTAGCAGTGAAGTGCAAAAAGGAAGTCCCTCAGCTAGGGCAGCAACCACAACAAGAGGTTGAACCGTTCATAAATCCAGAACAACTTGAGATACGCAAGTTCTTGAGAGAAACTAGACTAAGGATGGAGCAGTTGCTAGAGGACACACCTATCGAAACGGCTCCGGTGAAGTACATGTTTAAACTCGGTGAACCGCTAGTCACGGCTGATAAGATAAGAGAGCTACCTACACAGATGTACCGGTTTCATCAATGGTACTTGGACAAATCAGGGATGGGTAGAGAGATGTTCGGAGCGAGGGTGCGAAACTCAGTTTATTACCAAGGAGATGATGTTCTTTGGATCCATTACAAAGATGTCTTTGACTTATACCACCGGGACGCCCTCGACGTCTCTCTTCTCAGCACGTGGACTTTGTAAGTATTGTTTATTGCTTCATCCTTTGAATGTAGCTCATACAAATTCCTTTTATGCTTTTGTAGAATGGAGATTCAGTTGTGCCGTTAGCACAACAAATTCAATATAGGATTCATGGACCCCCACAAAGTGAACACGCTGATGCTGCAAAACTACGAGAAACAAACCGAGGACAATATCCTCCATTTCCTAGTGCAGCAGCATTATAAGACGTTCATACTACTTCCCTACAACACATCGTGAGTTCCTACAATCATAACTTCAATTATGTTCCTTCCTATAAATATATATCATCTAATGCAAATTGCAGATTCCACTGGGTCCTTCTTCTTTTCGACCTTGAGAGATCCAAAATCCATGTCTACGATTCAATGGATAAACCGGAGAAAACTTTCGCACATATTTTCGAAGTAATAGATAGGTATTATCATATATTGCACTGTCATTATGAATAATTCTACAAGTACTATATGGATCTCGGATAATAAATTAATCCTTCCTAACATGTAAATAGGGCATGGATTCGGTTCCGTACATTGGTCCGCGGGATTTGGAATGAAAAACTCACCCGGATGTTCAATTTTCCGGTTAGTACATGTTCCAATATTATATTGAATACTTCTTTGTTCTAAATCAGATATGCATATTTAATCTCTCGTTGTTTCTCTTTTAGTGTGCAAAGCAAGAACAGGGGACTAACTTGTGCGGCTACTACGTCTACCATTACATGCACTGCTTAGCACACCAAATCAGGACTGGCCAGGACCTCGAAGTACATAAAATTATTCATCCGTCAATGATTATTTACTGGTTTCATATATATAATCCCATTTTTTTCCAAATGACAGATGATTTACGTGATAGATAGCCTCACCCACGATGATTTCATAAGGGCTGTTCAAGAACAGATGATGGGATTCATCAATGAGCAGATTATCGATCCCACGGGAGAATTCTATTACGATGGAAAGCCTATTCATCAAACCAGTCCTTCTTCCGATGCCACGAAGTCGTAGTAATAGAAACAAAGATTACAAAGTCCGAAGGAATTGTACTACATGTATATATTTATATATGCACACATGCATTTACTTTTGTGTACTTGTTTTGGTAATATATGTGTATATTTACTTACTTGCAAACTCATATTTTGTTAATATTTGCATATGGCCTCTAATTACTTAAGTGCATAATATTTGTATATACATATGTATTTCTACATATGTATATATTGACATTTCATATATATGTAGATATATATATACACATATACATACATATATATATACATATACATACATATAGATATACATATACATACATATATACATATACATACATACATATATATATATATATATATACACACACATTAGCATAAGATTAGACCGCCGTTGTTGCCCACATCCACCTGGACAGCCACCCTCGTCCACGTCTGTTGCGGCTGCCATGCATAATCTCCCGCATCCGCCAGGCCGCTGCCCTTCCCCGTCACTTGCGTCCTCCAGGCCACTGACCATGCAGCTGCCGCCTTCACTTGTTGCAACCGCCCTCACACACACCTGCCAAATCGTCGCCCTCGCCTCATGCATCTGTCACCGCGTCTGCCAGGCCACCACCTTCAACCCTTGCATCCACCACGTCTGTCGTTGTCGTCTATCGCGGCCTTCACTGGCTGTTCGAGTTGGCATCGAATAAAATAAGAGATTGTAATGAAAAGAAGGAAGAAAGAGAAGAGATGGGATGCAGAAAGAGAATAGATGGGAGAAGATGGTGGGGCCTATGAAGGTAATAGAATATTTGTGTTACAGTAAACATAAGATATGTTTGTTATACATATTGGCAATAATGTTTCATGTAGATGACATGGCCATCCATTGCAATTAGTAGTGGGCTCTCTTATTTATCTTGCTCTAATCAAATGGTTCATAAAGTAAGGTAACAACGGAAAAGATACATATGGGCCAATATGGGTCAAGTATTGATTTAGATATTGGGTAGAAAGTTAGATTTATAGGTAATTTGTCCTTGGGTTTTGCCGGCAGCATTTTCACAGGCCGTCGTAGGCAGCCACCAGTGATAATACATATTATTGGTGGTGGTTGTTTAACGCTAACCAGCTACGAAAATGATGTCATTATCATAGGCAGATGTCCTAACTAGCCCCTACGGGAGCATTTTCACATGTGGCTACATAATACCGAGCTTGTTATAATGTCACCCACAATTTATTCCTGCCCGAGCCAGCTCATTTCCATCCCGAGTTCTCTCTATTGTAAAAGTAAAAAAATAGGGGGGATTTTTAACTTGAATTCTTTGGTGGATCTTGGCTATGTAAAGTTAGATTCTTCATATCCTACAATGTTTTCAAAGTTTGTTTTCAAATTTATGCATTCAATGCGGATAATTTTGTTGAATTATCTATGCTATCTAAGCTTCTTTAGTTAGAGCTAGAATTTTTAATTTGCATATTGGAGCTCAAATTGGACCAAATTTTCAAGGCAATCTTTGTGCAATGTTAAGGTATCACATACACCTAGGTGGGCTGGTGCTCCTTTTTAACTCAATCGGAAACGCCCCAAAATGTTTGGAAACTAGCCGTGCCCCCCGCGCGATGCGCCGACATCATCCAAGATAATCTTAATCATAAAAGAAAAATCATAATAATAAAAAATAAGCATGATTGAAAACAACATAGCACATAACAGAGCTACACAATAATAATAATAATAACTCGATCAGAAAGAGAATATCACGATGTTCTCAATTTTGAGTGATTTAATTGGACCATAATATTTTTTATATAATCAATGTTACACGAACAACGGGTATCTCGGTGCATAATACAATTACATCAACAAAAGTAAAATAAACAACATTAGTATTTCAATACCTAGCAGAGTAGCAGTTCCCAGGAAGACCAATCAGTGGGCGATGATTAATTTGGAAGGATAGTCAAACAAAACTATGTCCACAGCACATCACAGTTGTGCCCCCTGCGCATTGCGCGGGCATATGAGGCAACCTATAATAACTCAAGATCAGAATTGGGCATATCACAAGATAACATGCAACACTGTTCCACAGTAATAGCGCAATATCAAAAAGGGCATATAATCTAACAATGTTCTCAGTTTTGAAGTGATGTAATCAAACCAAAAGTTTTTTTAAGAGCAATCTTACACTAACAAACATGGATCTCGGTACATAGTAGACAACATTCTTAATTCGATACCAGCAGATCCTAGGAAAAACGAATCCTTGGGCGATGATTAATTTGGAAGGACAACGGACATCACATCATAGATATGGCAGTGGCAACTCATATTGTATATGTTTTACAATCTATACAAATTGGCCATTAGCAATAACAAATAGAAATTAAGGTTTACTGCTCCATGACCCAGAACCAGTGATTTTATAGCCAATTCTGGAGATATGAGAGTTCAGTATTCTCGCCAGCTTGTCATTAATTAGCATCGATCTATTTTAGCCACCAATAAGAAAAGGAAAATACATCCACATTTTAACCTTGATGAAGAGCATGCATATCCCACACTGTACAAACAACAAAGCATAATTTCAACAGAATAAAACAGTTTCTAATTTCCTAAAGCATGCTGAGTAATATAGCATCAGTATATAATAGCATGAGAAAGTTGAAATTACCCGGACTGGCGGTCACAAAAGCATCAGTGAAAGCCTGTAGGAAGCCATAAACCCATGAGCTATATAAAATACGCAACAAACCACTAAAATGCCATCACAATATTCAGTTATCGTGTTAGCTAAGGTCCAATGTTTGCCTCATATTGTGGTCTCTGCCATGCGCCCATGCCTGAAAACGAAAATGGATGAAAGTGGTCAGTGAGATGCTGCCAAATATAAATATTGACCCATGCAAAAATATATGCTACAGTTTAGCCGAATACCGGTTTATATGATAAAAAATAGAGTAGGGAAGGTCGTTTATCAAAACAACTAATTAAATAATGATCATGCATAGGGATATAACAATTGGACAACAAATAAGACTTCCCAAGGAACTACCCAAAAAACTGAAATAATACCAGGCAATAACAGGTAGAGAAACCCTAAAGAGCAATTGCCAAGTAGCTGGAAGCCTTGAACCTGAAATATGAAAAACATAGGAATTAGCAAACGAAGCCACTCAAAGAAGCAAGTACACTATTAGAAAATAAAAAAAGATAAATGAAACGAAATATGCCCATGTGTTGTTGTGGATGATTGAAAAATCGTATAGATATATTTGAGATAGGATGATGGCACATAAATATGTAGCTAGGTATTTAAACAAAAGGAGAGGGAAACTGTGTTGCATATATCTGTTTTAGTAGTAACTGAGCTACTCATCATATAGTATTGGGATCACATGTACCAAAACAAAATAAAGTTACATACCTGAGGCAAGGAAAATAGAATATGCATTTAAGCGTATGGCAGGATGATATGAAAAATAGCTTTTAAGCAATACTACACTACAACAGGAAGCAAGTGGATTTGACAAACTTTGGTAGAGATAGGACAGTACTCTTCATCAACTTTACATTGAAATCATCCATGCATTTCTTGGGCATAGAACAATGGCCATGTAAATTATCAATGGTAGAGTAAAGGATGGTGAAATAAATTAATTGGACAACATAATGATAAAAGGGGATCAGGGAGCTGACGAACCACTGTCCTGGATTAAAATGAAGATATGCAAGGAAAATAAATAAAATATTCATTAGATATTGATGCCAGACATTAATATTGTTTTGGCAGTGAGAAGTGGCCAAACGGCAACAATCGGAGGACTTCTTTTTATTGAAAAATCGTATGACTTCTGGCTGGATGGGCCTAGCCCAAACCTGAATCAAGATTAGGGCCTAATCCAGATAGAAAATAATGGGGAGATCATACCTCACTGTCCCAAGGAAGGTGACGGCAGCACAATGGCTAGAAGAACACTTGCTCCACTCCATAGCTTGTACCCAAACCCTAACTGACTCACAAGATAGGTCATCCAAATTGACGCTGCAAAGGATAGAAGCAAGGATGCTGAAGATGGAGAAGCAGATTGAGTTAGGGCTTGGCTTGCTCTGCTCTACTCCATACCCATACCCTAACTACAGATAGATTCATCACAAAATAAGTCATCCAAATTGATCACTGCAAAGGATAAAAGCAAGGTTGCTGAAGATAAGAAGCAGATCAGGCTAGGGCTTGGCTTACCAGACTGCATATGTTGTCAACACCGTGCAAAGAGGTGGACGAAGGCAACTATGGCAGCGGGCGTGCACCCTTCGTCCACCTTGAGAAATTGGCCGGTCGAGCAAGCGAATCAAGCAGAACGGTGGCGGCGCTTGCAGGTGGCTCGCAAGAAGGCGACGACCCCGGCCGCTAGCTCCGCAAGAAGGTGGCGGCGGCGGGCTTCGCCACTCGCGAGGGGAAGATGAAGATTTGAGTATTTTGGGAAGGGAGGCGCAGAGGATGTCGAGGATCGAGGGGATTGGGGAAGCTATGCCGTGCGCAGCGATGTGCATGTGAGGCGTGGACGGTTGGATCAAATCAACGCGTGGATATCGGACGGTGCATGCTGGGTGATGAACTGTAGTACTGTAGCATCTTTTCCTGGGCTGTGGTTGATCAAATCACTGCTAGTAGTGGGTTGTAAAAACTAAGGATTTAATATGATGTCCATGCATGTTTATGACCTTACCTGCAAAACATGCTAAACCCACAAAACTCATGCAAATTTATTAGTCTAAACTAAAATGGTGTAAATGAACTAGGAAATCACTAGTTTATTCACATATGTTTGGTAGTCGAAATGGTATTTAACAACAGCCAACACATGTCATAGGGGAGAATAATATGAAAGGCTAATATATGTACTGTTTAATTGTACTTTCCATGTGCACTTGATCTGCAATGTGAGTGAGATTTGGGTGAATATGATATTTATATGAAGTAGTTATCAATTTACCCCTTATTGTCTCAAAATTAATCACTAACATGTGAGCACAATGATCACGGGAAGAACTCACGTGGAGATATGAAGGAAAAATAATTAAAACCAACTCTTTTAGAAACAAAATACTCACTTAATTAGAAATGTGTCGAGCGGCTATTCCTGATTATAAACCTTGACCTCCGCTTGCTACACTCACGACTCTAGTTGACCCGATCTTTCGGTGAGTTCACGATAACTATGTTTTGGGAAAAACATTGACGATTCGACTACAACTGTATAAGACGTTGTTGTGTTGCGTCTTAGCGATTGATAAACCTCTTCATGTGTTGTTGATCTTGTCAGTTCAGATCAACCTTATTCTTACAAGCAAATTGAAGAAATAAGCAAGAAAAAGATAAAAGCAATCTATTATTGCAAATAGCAATCAAATAAAAATGGTAAGCTAAGGTTCTGAAGAAGAGTAATTAGGTGGTCTGGCCAACACACGTAACTACATGGTAAAGTAGCAATGGCTAAAACTTTAATCTAACAAAACTCGAGAAACCCTGAAGGGGTACATAGTTATTTAAAGAGGTGGGAGGATGACCAAGGGGTCCCAAGGATTGTGCTCCACCAGGTTGGAGCGCATCCCACATGGGCCCCATTTGGGTTGGGTCCCAAATGAAGGTATAAGCCCAAATGCCCAAGACAGGTGGCACAACACCTTGTTTCTTCAATTGCGGATGACTGAGATGGAATTTGGCAATGAGGCTGGATCTGTTGGAAAGAGGATTCCGAGCTAGAACTTTTCATCAGGTACTGATGGCTCACAACGGAGCTTGTATGCACATTTGGCTACCGTTTGAAGTCAGCACTATAACAGATTGCCGGATTGGATTCCAGCACTTGGGCGGCTTGATCTTGATATCTTCTTTTTTATGCATGATGTGAACAATGGTTGTATTTGTGGTAGTCATGGTCACATCATCCTCCCCTTCTTCACGTTAAACCGTCTTCGGTTTTTCCATATGGTGCTTGTCGCGTAGTGCATGATCTTTCCCATAGAAATGTCTACATGAAACATACGCAACAAACTTTCATTATGTATTATCATCAGTTCTTTAGCAAACAAATTTAATATCCAATGAAACAAATGTACCTGATATGGATGCACAACAGATAACATGGATAGCACATTTGAATGTTTCACTTGCTGCTCATTTTGCTCTCCCCTTCTTCAAAAGCCAAGTAATGACATGATACTTTTTCAATGGCATAAGTTCAACCCACATCTACAGGAGGATTTTGATTAGTTGCAGCACCATTTAATTTTCCTTTGATGATTTCTTCAGATGATGGAGGTGCATCGAATTTGAGTATGAACAATGGAATGGCGGCTCATTCATGTCTCTCTCCTCCTTTTCATGATTATACACTTCCTGCAAATGGTTAGTAATAGGAGGCAAAAATATAGCATGTTTCTTTTTTATGTCCTTCTCTATTTTACTTTCAATATTGCAAGTAGGGTGTAACAAATGAGAAAGAGATCTATATCTTTGAGAAGAAAGCATGTCCTAAATTTCTTTGTTAAGCCCGCATAAAAAACCTCAGTTCTGTCGCTTATTCGCATTCATATAAACCACAGCGTAATAAACAAGCATTCATTTCATGATAGTATGAAACAACAGATATGGTATCTTGTTTTAAGTATTGCAGTTTGTTGAGCAGAATGACAGTATAATATATGAGAACATAGACATCTCTCAAATATCGTTCAAGGTCTTTCCAAGATTGTGGTTTTTTTTATGGCTACAAAGATATTTCCAATCAGAATAAGCATTTTTAACTAAAACACTATAGGCACACATAACCATATGTTTCTCAGACAAGTTATACTTTTGAAATTCTCTATCAACCGTTAATTCCCTCAGGGCCTTAAGCTATAGAGGATATCGAAAGATGACATTAGATGGGTCGCCAGACAAGCAAGAAATCAAATCACCGGACATCTACATTTGAAGGAGCTGACCTGCGGGCCATAGACGTGGTTGGAGGCGATGAACTTGTCGACATTAGTGTCGTACCACTTTTTTTTTTGGGGGGGGGGGGAGGGGTTGTCCCGGGCGTACACCTTCTTGAAGTAACCGAAGTTGTGCGCCTTCACGCCCTCAAAGTGCTCGCCAATCCCCATCGCTGTTGTCGTTGTCGCCACCGCATTTGGATCGTTTCGACGGTGAGGTGTGGTGGTGTCATGTGGCGTTCGGTTTCGCTTCTACTTGGACAAATTGAAATTGAAATTACCTCAAAGCAATTCTCTTTTTTTGGGAGATTTAATTATAATTAAATGTTAACTACTGAAGTAAACATCAACTGAACTAGTCTGCCATTGCGAACGCTCACGAGTGCAATCGAATCCCAGGTTTCGCTTCTACTTGGACAAGGATGAGGAAGAGTAAGTGGGCAACAAGCCAACAGGATGAGCCCCGCCGCACGCAGAACCGGCCGTTGAAGATTCGCGGAAGCCCATACCAGACCACCGTCGGGGACCCGACGGGCCCTTTTCATCGAGACAGCAGCGCAGGCAAGTGAGGATGGAGGCAGACCTGGGATGGAAGATGTACTTTCACCGGTCGATGGGAGACAGCGGTGGCGTCGATTTGGCGAGGAGCCGCCTAGCGGCTGTCTATTTTTGGCCGAATGTCGCGAAAGAGAAGAAACGGAGAAACATGCTGCATATACACTTCCTCCCCCACCCACCCACCCACCCAAACAAGTGATAACTTACTAATACTAAACACATTTACAGTCACAACTCACAAGTCATAACTTGCATCTTACTAATACTACTACTTCATAAGTTCACGTTTGCAATTTTAAATGTGGATGGAGGTTCGTGGGCAAATAGAGAACATCTCACATTCCGTGGAGAAGGCAACCAATCGATCATTGGCCCAATCGAGAAAATCGTTACATAGTTACATCTGCCGGCCACTGTTATGTACATTCATTCCGTTAAGAATCACCTAATGTTGTGCGGACTCTCCCTAGCAAATGAATATGATGCAGCCCCTCGTATTGACAACCTGCGGTATAGAGATCAACCCGTGCATAATAACTAGTCCTACAGATCACAGATTAAAAAATATATATATAGCTACAAATGGAGCAAATCTAGATAGAGCCGCATAATTCCATGTGTGCAGTGTTGCTATTTATATTTGAAGATCATCCAGCGTCAGTTCATCGACTGACATCATCTTCAGTTTCTGCAGGCAGTAGCAATATCTTGAAAAGCTATGCAGTCGAGCTTTCAGGATGAGATTAGAAACAATATAAAGTACTTACCGTGATGAACTGGGGAGGATCATCCAGACTAGATGAACCAAGTATGACTTCCCGCTTTAGCTTGGATGTAAGCTTGTGCACAGCACGTAACTGCAGATATATATTACCGGTTAAACCTTGCTATTTTTTTTAACGAGGTTAAACCTTCCAAATTGGAAATTCTTGTAACGAATGATGAATATCCAAATTACGAAAGCAAAATAAATCTCAAAGCTACAACTTAAAAGAGGAGAGGCATGCAATTAATAATATACCTCCGACCGAGTGGCGCCACCAATGACAAACACAAATATACGCTGACCAAGCTTTTTGAAGTCACTCGACGAATGCTTCAGCACTGAATCACTGCAAATTTTCCATATACTAGTTATATGCCCGTGAAGGAAGACAAACAGTGGTTATGTACACAAATGCAAACGGTGTGGAATAGCTTCTCTTGTTCCAAAAAAACGTGATTTTGTTATGGAGATTAGTACGGTATCACTGACATTACATTGTACCACATCAAGATGATTAGGAGAGTTTACCTTCCTAACGTAAATAATATGTATTGCCTAAATATTATTTAGTGTCCTAAAATAGAGATAAGTTATTTGATATCATACCTAATACCTCCATCCCACAGGCTTAATTTCAAGCTATGAACTTGGACAAATACTTATCCAAGCGCATAGCTAGAAATGAAGTCCTTTTAGCACAGAGATAGTAGTGGTTAGAAAGTTATCGATAGTTAGGGATTAGAGATCAGGTTTGCTAGGAAGTAGAGATTGTATTCTTTCGGGACAAGTTGTTCATGTAGATAGTATCCGTGGTACTATAGCATGATTGCACGAGGACCCTCACTATATAAGGGACACATGTACTGATGTACCCCATTATAATCAAGCAATACAAAATAAAAATGTTAGGTCTAGCTTGATCTGAATCTCCTAGCAATCAGGACAAGCTTGGCGTCAATAAGAGTGATGTCGTCTTTATCCCGATCTCCAGACCCTTACCCTATCCATGAATCGACATGCGTAACACGTTTTCCCTTATCGATAACGACTATCTCGGGAACACAAAACACAGACAACGAAGAGTCTCTACCACTGACCTTGAATACCCATCATCAGAGCCACGTGGCCGAGCCCATGTACCACCTGTCCGTCTGGATCTCATAGAATGAGCTGGTTGGTGAGCTGGGCTAGTTCTGACTGAGCTGCTCATTGGCAGACCGTGGAAACTTGGGCTAGGGTCGTTCATGCAATAGTATTCGTCTTTTGGTAATTCTCCCTTGCTAAGCTTCTCAATCAAGTCCTGTATAAAAGGTACAAGTTAACTATCGTATATTTTAGTCAAATGAAGGCAAAACAAAATATATGCATTAGTACATCCTCGCTTTGGAGACTATGCCAATATCCAAGATGCCTATTATTTGTGACTTAATGCATCTTGTTAGGGGCATCATTAAATATCATCGACAGAGACCAGATGATTTCCCTAGTTGTCAAAGTTATATTTGAGAGACTATGGCAATATCCAGGGTAAATATATGGTGGAAACCCCAACTTAGGTGAAAACCCATGTAAACCTCAACCAAAAGGTCATCTGAATTCAACAAAAAAGAACCACACATGTAGATGAGATGATACTACACAACCATGTAAAAAATCTTGTCCAAACGAAGTCAAGTTTGGACAAGATATTTTACATGGTTGTGTAGAATTCTCATCTACATGTGTGATTCTTTTGGTAGATTTAGATGACATTTTGGTCAGTGTTTACACCCAGAAAGTTAATAATGAGATCATCATTTCAGGAAATGATACGGAACTACATAGTGATATTGATCCGGAAGAAGCTCAACAGGCACTTGAAATAGCCGAAGCTAACATGAGTAGAACTGAGGGTACGAAAGAATTGGTTGAAGCGAAGCTAGCTCCCAGACGAACTAGGATACGAGTCAAGGCTGTTAATTGGATTCCCCCATCTAATTGAAGACAACCCAACGGTTTAGTTGATACAAAGAAAAAGGGAAGAGGGTAGCGAAGCGAAGTAGGTCCAAAGCTATCTAGTAATTTTTCTACCTACCTACCTACCTACCTACTATTGGATTTGAATCAATGACTCAATTCAAGCAATACTTCAACCACTGAGTTAAGCACGCAAGAGTTTTCACCTAAGTAGAGTTTCCACCACATATTTACCCCAATATCCAAGACTTCTTATTTGTGACTACAGGTATCTTGTCAGGCGCATCCTTTCTGAAAAGTACTAATCAGACATGATCATTCCTGCAAGTAATATCAAAGCCATTCTCCTTATATGTATGTCTAGCTTCCCTGGTGCAATCACTGCAATCCTGGTCGTGCCTTCAGGATGCACCACCAGGGTCACAGGGAACGACAGCCCATACAGAAATTCTATCCACACCAAAATTTATACGGAGAGGAAAATATCGATGAAAACTATTCAAAAAAAATTGCAGATATCACTATAATATTGCTCTAATATATTTATACCTCTAGAACAGGATAAAATCGGGAAAGTGCCCATGTAGATTCTTCCCCAGTTCGCTCCTTTCTAAGTCCATGCTTCTTCTGTTATCAGTAGGAATAAATTAATACATCATGAGATCAGGTTGGTAGCAGATAAATGTTCAGAAAGAACCAAAAAGAAAGCAATAATTCATTTACCTTGTGAACATCAAATTTAAGCGTAAAACCTCCTCCCGAGGACTTTTTGGTGTCAGGGCCACATAAGCAACGCATATTACTCACAGCAATCATGTCATCAGTGGATAATCCTGCCAACTGTTAGCAAGCGAAATTTCTTACTGATTCCTGGCCAAGCATATACTCAAATCCAAATAATGTCCAAAATGGGCTCCTATCAATAATTCTGCACAGTTGCTTTACGAATTACTCCCTCCATTCGAAATTGATCTACATATAATTTTGTTGAGGTTATTCCTAAATGATCTACATATTTGTGTTCATTTATTAAGTCTATTCGTTATTTGTGCATTGGAGTAAATGGACATTGATGCATGAATCCATACACACAAGTATTTATAACCCACATGCAATATCTTGATTTGCTATTGGCTAGGAAATAGTGGGGATGGTGCATGCATTGAGTTTGTTGCTAGAGTAAATATAGTATGAGAGAGTTATTAGCTTTTCTTGGTCTTGGTGTACCTATGAAATATGTAGATCAATTTGGAATGGAGGGAGTAAAACACTATGTCATATTGTTCACCTGTGTTACACCAGATATTTAATGCCAGCATAGAAGTCACGCTTATCCAATATGAAAAGAAACTGCATGTTTCATTCATGCACGTTTCATGTATTCAATTATTATCGCATTGATGATAGAGAGTAAAGGGTAGACATACTTGGTGATATTTCATGAAAAGAAAATTTACAATAAAGCAAAAGGGAAACAGTGGAAGGTGAAAAACAACAACTTATCTAGCCAAAAAGTTGCACAGAAAAGTATACAGATTAAGCATAAAACATCTTGGGTTTGTTGAGTACGAATAGAAAAACAGAAAATTTTACCTGCATCAATTTTTCACCCTTGTCACTTTCGAACTTCTCTGGGTTGATTGCTGCATAGATCATCAGCAAACGCAACTTGTTTTCACGACTTACACCCTGCATTAAGTAGAGTAAACAATGTCATTATTAAGTCAGTAATATCAAAACACAATGTTGAAGAACAACCAATGTCATTCTAAAAAGTAATTCAAATATTAAATACCAATTGTGTCCTCAAAAAATTGATTAATTCTTTAGTTCCAGCATCACCAAATACAAGATCTTGCTCTAGCTGTCCAACATCTCGAAGACCTTGCTCCCTTATTATGCTATTGAGTTTACCTGCAATCTGTACAAAACTGAGTAATACAAATAGAATGTCCAACTATTTGATTTATGCTTCACATAGTAAACAAAAATAGAATACTCATGATATGTGAGGCAATTAATAATTAAAAAAAATAGCTCAAAAGCAATTCAGTCAATCACAGAATAAACACAGCAGCTTATTTAAAGTTTTTAATAGCTTGGAGCAAGCAAAAATATATAGGTACCATCCTTCTGGCCATGCCATTGTGGCTCACATTGCAAGCACCACAGATAATACTGCTGTGCCAGAACTGTTGCACCAGCAACAGTTGTTTGCACGCCAGCCACAGTCAACCCATTGCAATGGTATGCCTGTGGATGTGTCCCGCGAGATAATATGGTAAATATGTTAACAGCTTGCGTTTAGTAACAGTCATGCCATCACAGTTGTTACTGTGTACTACATCCTAAATAATGTGTTTCGCAAGGGGCCTCATCTTTTCGCTTATGCTCATCAGCTAAAATTTGAATTTTCAACCTTAAATTTGAAGCTGATTTTGAGGTTTTTTCGTCGAAGTTTATTTTTCAGCCTCTCGCTAAGAACACGTATATAAAATTTTTATTCACAAATTACTTTTCATTTGCAAATATGCTGTGAAACGATGGCTCCGAAGATGTTTTACAGCACAGAAATAGTCGTGTTACAGATTCATAACAGCATTGCATTGCCTCTACACATGGTAGAGGGGTGAGAAAACCTAGGGAATCAGCACATAGGATGACCTAAGGTGGATTGTGAAGAGTTTACTTTAACTGAGGTGGGTCCATGGGAGGTGGGTTAGGGCACACTCGGGAGGGAGGTGGGGTGTAGTGCTTTTCTTTTCTTTTCTTTTTCTTTTTTGGGTGATCATATTAATATTTTATTGTCTAAAACCAATTTGAAAACCTTATAAAACAAATGGACACTTAAGGCAGGGAAATTAAAAAATACCATAAAAAACTATCTGATGTATGACCCTCTTTATTTTGTTATTTAATCATTTTGACTCATGCAAATATCTACCTTCCAGTAAATCTTTTAAACTTTTAGGAAGACATCTCTAATCTACACCCCTCCTATAGAATAACTATTCTACACCCCCCACCCCCTCCCCTTCCCACTCAGCCCGCACCTCCCTTCCGTTCTCCCGCGCGCCCACACTTCCTCCACGCTCCACCCCCCCTTCCCCCTCTCGCTCCCTCCTCCCGACGGCCCCCTCCTCACCCTCTGGTTTTTCTCCTCCCTCCCTCCTCCCGGCGCCCCCCGCTCCTCTGCCTCCCTCCGATTTTTTCTCCTCCCTCCTCCCGAAGCCTCCTCCACCTCCCTCCGTTTTTTTCTCCTCCCTCCTGGTTTTTCACTTATGCGCCTCCCTCCTCCCGGCACCCCCTCCTCTCTCCTCCTCTGCCTCCCTCCGGTTTTTTCTCCTCCCTCCTGGTTTTTCACTTCTGCGCGCCCCCTCCTTTCTCTCCCTCCGGTTTTTCTCTTCTTTTCCCGATCTCTCTAATCTCCCTCTGGTTTTTTCCTCTCAAGAAATCTCCTCCCTCCCTTCTATGCAAAAATGAAAAATAATATTGTTGAGAACAAGATTTGAATTCATGACCTCATAATCCCTACGTTGTTGCCCTAACCAATAGGACTTGTAAGATTTTGTGATTGAGTAATACTTTCTATTTGTTTTGTACCTTCTTTCAAATCAAGAATTAGGAACCCAACCCTAATCATTTTCATTACCACAATAGGGGTTGTAGTAAGAAATCAACTATGTTACTGCAAAAGTTATTGATCGTTACTATGTTCCCGTAGTAACATCATTATGGAATTGTAGTAACAAGACATGTTACTACGAAACTTATAGGTAGTAGACTTTTTGCGGTAACATCGGGATAGAATGGCAGTTACACTGAACAATGTGGCAACAATATTTCTGTAGTACTGCTTTGTTTAGAGAAAAAAACTTTAAAAGTTTCAATCTTTAGAGAGTAATATTACTCGCATCATATCTTGTTTTTCTAATCCGTTTGCACCATGATGTTCATAAAAAAGTGCTTAACGAACCTAGATCCATCATGACTATATTTTAACGTCGTTACTGTAGAAAGCAGCCATGTTACTACACATTGACCATCACGTTACTACAATGTTCCTGCGACACAAACCAAAAAGGGGTGGGCGTGGGGGGAGGTCTCTCATGGGCCAACCCACCTCCCCCTCCCTAGGGCCCAAAACCCACCTCCCACTTCGGTCAAAGAACGGTCAAAGCCCCCTCCCACCGGTCAAACCCGCCTGCTACCTCCCCCCACGCCCACCTCTTTTCAATTCTCGTCTCTCAAGAATGGCGTAGTAACGCGATGGTCAATGTGTAGTAAGATGAGTGCTTTCCGCAGTAACAATGTCAAAAAATAGTCATGATGGATTGGTGCAAACAGATTAGAAAAACTAGATATGATGTGAGAGATATTGCTCTCTAAAAGATTGAGATTTACCTCTTTTCAGTTCTCGTCTCGGACACGCTTGTCAAATGTGTGGTAACACGATTGCTTTCCGCAATAACGATGTTAAAAGTTAGTCACGATGGATGTAGTTTCGTTAAGCACTTTTTTACGAACGTCATGATGCAAACGGATTAGAAAAACAAGATATGATGTGAGAGATATTGCTCTCTAAAGATGAGATCTAAAAGGTTTTAGCTCTACAAAAGCACTAGTACTATAGCTCCATAGTTACTATTACATGTTCTCTGTTCCTGTAATTTTCATCAAGATGTTACCGCCAAGAGTGCAGTAACCCATAAATTTTGCAGTAAATTATCATGTTACTACCCTTCTATGATAATGTTACTACCGAATCATTGTAACAAGGTATGATTCCTACAGTAACATAACTGATTTTGTTCACACAATTTGAACAGACATTCAACGCAAGCAAACAATGATCTCTAATCACATAGCTCATAGGGTGAATCGTTTATGAGAGCTTGCCACGAACCATGAGATCAAATTTATTTTTAATTTTTCTAGGTTAAGCCAGTTTCCTTGAGAGAAAAAATCGGATGAGGGAGGGAGGAGCGCTGATACAGGAGAAGAGAAAAAAAAAAGAGAAAAATAAGGAGGCAGAGGAGGGCGATATGGGAGGAGAAAAAAAGAGAGAAATAAGGAGGGAGAAGAGGGCGCCGATAGAGGGGGATGGAGGAGGGAGATCAGGAGGAGGGGGAGCGAAAAAAGAGGAAGAGAGAGAAACGCACGGAGGGAGGAGGGAGGGCAGGGTGCACGAGTTCAGGGGAGGGAGCGCGGGGGTGGGGAAGAGGAGCGGGCTGGTATGAAGAGGAGGGAGTGGGCCAGGATAAGCGAGGGTGTAGATTAGTGTGTGTGACAATTGGTATATATACCAGTTGTTTTATTCATGAACCAAGGTGTGGACATCCTAATCAGTGGAAAATCCAAAAACCAGTCCAAATTATGAAATATGTATGTTAAAGAAGGGCCACTTTCATCAATTTTTTGTGCTGCTATTAGAATGCAAATTTTTAAAGAAGATGAGGTGTTTAGAAAAATTAATGAATTATGTGCTTGATTAATCTGGAACCTTAAGAATGCCTTATTCTAATCAAATATGCATTGAATAGCATGTGCCCTTTTTTACTGGTGAAGAAAAAGTTGACATTCCATGGTTTGACACTAACAAAATTAGATGAAATTTGCAAAGTATAAGGCAGAGATTTTAACTTCACCATTTTGGAATAACATGAGCAGACAAACAATTCTTGAGAAGGAAAATAGTGAAAAAGTAGGGAATTTTTTAAGCTAAACAAAGAAAATATAACCAACCTCAACATGAAGAGAAAGCTTCTCAATTTGATCGCTGTACTGTGGAAGAGCTTGAACCATTTTTTGCAAATCTCTATTGGATATCTCTCCCCCAGTTCTGGTAATTTAAACATGAAGCAATGACCATTAAAATAATAAGTCAAGAACATTACAAACAAAATGGACTCATGCAACTCAACATACATGTCCAAATAAATATATAGAAAACTTTATGAATTTTTTTCTGGCATTCACTTTCCTAAAGAAACCACTCATCCATTAACATATTTGTGTTTCAGGGTTAACTCAAAAATTGTGCAGCTATACACAGCTATGCAGATCATGTTGTATCTACAGTAGTTCTCCCTCCATTCCCAATTGATAGCTGCATCAGGTTTGTGCAGCGATACCAAGGGAGAAATAAATCAAGCAGTAATTAGCAGCGATACTGGTTCGGTGGCCCACACATGGCGCATGACCATTCAACTTTTGATGGTAGATTTAACTAATCTTGAGATAATCACTCAGCATGCATGCATGTGATAAAAAAAGGAGGGGATTTAACTAATTTCCAGAAAATCTCTTCACATTAAATCCACGCATACATGCACCGGATAAACAAGGAAATCCACTGGCTCCCAATGTTGTGCGACAATCAAACCAGATTTTTTTTTCGTTTCAGTAATATGATGATCAATTAGGAATGGAGGGAGCATTTAAGAAACAGCACAGTCAACTCAGAAGGGTTGCGTTACAACTAACTTTTGTACATATATAAATCAGTAATCAACCTAACACATTTTGGACCTTTTAGTTTCATTAGCTTACAGTGTGTACTGGTGTAAGATTATGATTTCTCAAAATGACATACCCACCAATTTTATGATATTTTCTTCTAAGCTCCATTGTGATGCATGAGTATTTTGCTAATTGTTTATAACAACGAATGGTCAAAAATCACAACAGAGCAATTTCCCTACTTGGTTGAAACAATGCACAGACCTTGCTTGCTGCAGTTGAGCAGCTTTATTCTTGGACACAAAATTGCTCATCTTGTCATGCAGTCTTTCGCTTGCCTGAAAGTATGATGGTTAATTATAAAGCTATCAAACACATGAATCGCAAAGAAAGGTACTGAGGAGTAATCTCACATCTGCTATGTGGGCATGCCGGAGCTCAACCCATATTGGATCATGATCCTCCAATAGGACATCCTTCTTTTCAGTTGATGAACCATTTTTACTCGGAACCTTTTCTTTCAGTCACACATAAGAATGGAATAACCATCAAATGAAACAACAGGGAAGAATGTTACATAAAAATATATAAAAAAGAAACTCTCTCACCTCATGGACATACTTGTTGCCATCCATACATAGAAGATCATGGCACATCGCGTCATATGTCCATTCATGAATGATTGGTGCAATCTACGGTGCCAAAGAAATTATGAAGCAGCAGCATATATAGACCATGCTCAATGTAGCACTAGGATAGATGTCAAAACTGCGTATACAGGTATGTTTACAATGTACCTGGTCTACTGAACGATCAACTATAAGTAGCTCACATGTCTCAGTTTGAGGATAATCCGGTATTGATGTTTTCAATTTTGAAAGGCAATTCCAAACAGCAGCAGCAAGTTTTGTAGGCACTAAATCTCGTAGTGTTGTCGTTACAGAAGCATCAATTGTCTTGGCGACACGGTAGTGCACTCTAGGGAATTCCTGTAATTTGTTGAACAATACATAAAAAAAGTGAATTGTTACCTAATAGTTACTCTAGAACGACATGTGCACATCAAGCACCAAAAGTTATTCATTGTATGTCCATGGAAAGTAAATGTATTATGTATACAGAAATAACCCAATATGTGGAGCAGAACATCAGTTGAGCATCAAAATCATTTGGTATTGCCCACCTTCTTTTCCAGTACTCACTAGGGATACAAACGGGTCAGGTCAAGGGCCAACCAAATTGAGGCATTGACCTTTGCTAGTTCTTTTTCTTCAGAAACAGCTCAAGGGCATCTATGGGGGCACATTTAGGACTATCGTACTGCATACTAAGGTAAAAAAAACCCAATTAAGTGGTAAGTGAGCCATCAATAAGTATGGGCTAATGGGCCAGACCACTGGCATCCCTAATTTTTTCACTTGCAACTGCATCATTTATCATCTGAAAAAAATGCTGTCTGATTATACCAGGAGTTCACTTCCTACAGAGATAGTTCCTTTTTGTCATACAAATCACCTACTTTAGTGTTGATGAATGTAGGCCAGGTCAGGTCAAGATGATGACCTACCGGAACTGCATAGCATAGTGCCAACTGTCAACTGTCAACCACAGTGCATCTCCGACATTGGATCTGCAGGCAATTTATATAACAATCTAGGAGGGATGTGTTGAGCTCTGCCTCTGCATTCTTATTGCAGTCTTTGCTCCTCACGCTCTCCTCTTCTTCATTGTCCCACATAATAATTAAATATTCCCTCCATCCCAAAATATAGGAAAGTAGCTATATTTTGGGACAGAGGAAGTACATAGAACCACCTTTTTTTTTTTTGGGGGGGGGGTGGGGGGAGGGGGGGGGTTTACTTCTTGTGACATGGATACTACTGGTTTATTGTTTTGACAAGAATTATGTGTGCTTGTGTAATAAAATAGTAAGTACACACAAACCAAATGCTTATTGTTTTAGGCCACTAAATAGGCTGAGATTACACCATGACTATGAACAAAAGGAAGTTAGCAGAAATTACATAACAGAGGTTTCAGGTGCTGGCTGAAGAGTCCAGGATGTGGGTATAGCGGACAGCATATGAGAAGTGGGATCAAACCAACAGGGGGAAACACAGGAGGAATTCAAGAGATCTTCGCTCCCCGTGATATGGGCCTTACAGATAGAGGGTCTAGAGGCCGTATTATGTATTATAGTTAAGAAGGTTATTAGTTAGCTAGGAAGTTGGACATAGTTTGTTAGGAAGGGTCAGGGTATTTCCAATGCAATAATAAAACTAACAATCTTGTTTCTGTAAGCTGCCACATCATTGTTTTTGCTTAGGAGAGGGAGAGGAGATAGAAACAAGAAACAATTAGATAGAAATGAACATTACTGAGAAGTCGTATCTATCGTCAATTAGGAATTCCATGCAGCAATTAATGCTTGTGGGGCCTTGTGAACGTACCATGCATTCTAAGGGCTATTACTACTGTTGTTTACATATGTCATTTCTGTATTTGGAATGTCCTTAAGTTAATCCTATCGATAAAAGGACACCACATACCCCGTTATGAAACAAGCAATCAATCTATATGGTTAGTCCAGTAAGCCTAAGAGTCACTATCACAACAAGTGAAGCCCTGCCAGCACTAGTAGAGGGAAAGGCCTTATCCCATCAGTCTTTGGACCAGTTTCACATTTCGTGGGACAAACCAAAGGGCAATCCTGCCCCACATATATCCCTAACTTCATGCGATCATCATAAAGCACTTTGTTTAGAACTTTAGATCTAAAGCACCCTATTTTTCAGACCTAAAACACTTTGGTTTGCATTAAATCAGGATATATTAACAGGAAACACAAAAAAAATGTGCAACAGCATCTTTCACAAATAAGAAATGTATTCATACCCTCATTGATGCAAACACTGTAGATATGCGAGTAGCCATTGTGTTCAAACAAGCATTGTACTTGTGTGAATCCAAAGCATTTTCACTAAAAAGCTCCTCCAATGCTCTTTCATGGTCAGTGGTGAAACCCTGCATGCAATCACTAGCAATATAACGTACCAGAGAAAAGGGATTACCATGTAATGGTTGGTACTTTGACTAGCATCTATGTCCTCTCTATAAGATAATAAATATGGTATCATCATTCAAGTAGCACGATAAAATTTACCGTTTACACTAACTTGTAACAGTATTAGATATAATTAGAAAATAGGTTACCAGTTGACAGGCAAAATTTCTAAAGTTGGTTATTTATCATTGCAACTACCAGCAACCAACCAAAATGACCAGAATCAAATCTTAGAGAATTTCCAATAATCCTAGCTGTGTATCATGGAAGTATTGAAATTTACATTAAAGGCAATTCAAACCATTCTTGTCACTGCCAATGATTGGGTTTTTCCCACGTTGCTCATATCATTCGCTCATAAGGCGTATCTATTGGGTCCCTTTTTCTCCTGACCAAGCCAGCTGGCTTCCTTCAAACAAAAAAGGATCCAGCTGATTTGCAGAAATAGGAAATGAACTCCTAAAATCATGCACTTGTTTAGGGAGGTCCACGATTTAAGATAGCCTATTGTAAATGTGCTTCCAAGAAATTCAGAAATATGCTTTAAAATTTAATATGTACAGTTAGGGCTTATGTAAAAGTCAAACAGCAAAAAAAAAATTAATATATGTTCTGTATAGAAATTATTTTTGAGAAATTTTTTTGGTGGCAGTTCAAAACCAGCTTAACAGAGCTGGCAAAATGACTAAACCAGAGGCAAAAGGACCCTAGATGTGGGATCCACAAGCAAGAATGATTGAATATAAGCAAAGTGGCAAAATCAGTTCAGATATCTTTGGAGTGAAATCAATGCCATTACATCTTGGGAGTGGCATTTTTTCAAAATGGCAAATTTCAAGTGGTATGAACCCGAAAAGCCCAAAATGGGAACAAAAACTCAGAAAAATATTTAGTTATCATGGATCTGTTTACAGTATAACATTGTTTTCAAGTTCTTTAAACCGAAAAATATATTAGGTCAAAAGGAAAATGACGATGTGTTTGTGAGCTATCCTATATTATTAACCAAATAACACCAAATGCTTCTCCTTTTTTAATTGCATGAGAACTTCTCAAGTTGTAGAGCAAAGTATCAGGGCTCAATTGCTCAAATACTCAATCCTATGCGTAAATCATGGATGAACAAAACAATTCCTATAAAAAATTGCATGAAATTATTTATGCTTCAAGAATATATGTAACAGATACAAACTATAAATGAAACACTGAAATTTCCGCAAGAAAAAAAAAACAGATGTGCCATGATACCTGGGAATCAATAGCAAAGTACTCCAAATTCATCTGGAATACAACGAAAAATAAAATGTGAATAAATAGTTAGCATAACAGTCTTTTATATTTAAAACATTCTGGAATAAAATATAAGAGGATAGCATAATCCAAGTAACCTCACTAAGTGCACCAATACGGGGTAGTACACTTGAATCTTTTTTTATTTGAGTAACTAATTCTTTCTGTATGGGAGAACTGAAAAACACATACGCCCTACAACATGATCAACAGTCTATCAGTGAAAGAAACAGAATAGAGATTGTACATAAGAGGAGATTCAAGTGGCGGTTTATGTTAATTCAGACATACTTCTTGTATAACGGATTTCTTCCGGACATGTCATTCAGGAACATCCCAATGCTGCAACATGATGATTAAAAATCAAACAAGTGTAATGCGTGAAAAAGTTGGAAAACGAACTACAAGCACTACTGACAAGTAAATAGATTATGGCTGTGTTCGGCAATGGCAGTCAGGAACTAAACCCTTGTGCATGCAAAACGGAGTGAATTATTAGCGTATGATTAATTATATATTAGCTAATTTTTTTTAAAAAAAATGGATTAATTTGATTTTTCTTAAAGCAACTTTCCTATAGAAAACTTTTGCAAAAAAATGCATTGTTTAGCAGTTTGAAAAGTGTGCGAATAGAAAAGGAGAGAGATGAGTTGGGAAAGAAGGTGGAAGAACACAGCTTATATGTG
The DNA here is from genome assembly GCF_000147395.1 of Oryza glaberrima. Taxonomy (NCBI): domain Eukaryota; kingdom Viridiplantae; phylum Streptophyta; class Magnoliopsida; order Poales; family Poaceae; genus Oryza; species Oryza glaberrima. Next base: position 14,800,929 of record NC_068327.1, on the reverse strand, counting down.
GATGATGAGTGCTGATGATGAGAGATGAGCAGGGCTAATAGCACTGATGAGTGCTGATAGTGACAGGAACTGAACTTCTTTCTATAGGAAAGGAAAAACCTAGTTGATCTCCACAAATTGTAGTTAATGTTAATTCTCTTTTCTCTCATGAAGCCATACCACCTCAACTGTTTCTAGCCTTTGGATCATTTATCTATGGTTCAAATTATCCATCTTCTCTCATGAAGTCACGCACATGCAAATCATCTCAATTATTTATAGCTTTTTCCCACCACAATCACCTCAAATTATTTTTAGCATTTGATCGCTGATGCATTTAGGGAGAAGAAATATATCAATGCGATGATAGTAAAACAAAGTTGGCAGCCACCAAATTGTGACTTAGGGAAAGGGAACTAATATGAGAGATTATATCGATGATTAGGAGACTGAACCAATACGATACTCCCTCCCGTCCCAAATATAACAATTTCTAGCATTCAAGATTTGTCCCAAAATATAACAACTTCTCCAACATTCTCTACCCAACCAATCACAACCCTCCACCTACCTCTACTTCTAAACCAATCACAACCTTCCCCCATTTTATTCTACCTACCTTCCCCGTATACCCGTGTCCAACCCTAAAACTGCTTATATTATGGGATGTAGTACATTATATCGATGAGATGATCGGTGCAATTTTATTTTGCACTTAATGTTTTCTTATTATCATACGATGATGCGACTTTCCCGCAGCAATGTACGTAGTTTCATCTAGTAGAAGAAACAGATCTACAAATTAAGAGAGTAACACATCATCTGAACCTTTAGTAAGCAAAGAAAAGGGAAAGTTATACATTAGCTACAAATTGTTATACAATGATAAGAATGGTCATTGTCATGTAAAACATAAATGTGATAAAACCTCACCCCACAATAGAATCCAATGACTTTAAGGGCCTGTTTGGCCTTGGGCATCAGGTGTGAGCTCTCTTATTAGTCTTTGGGGCTGTTGTTGCTTTCTTCAGAGAAGCTAACTTCCTAATAGAATCCCAAAAATTGATCGGCTGGGTAAGCCCAAAGGCTAGCTTATTTTGGAATTACTGGGAAAATCAGGGATGAAGTGGTAGGGGATAGAAGGAAGCAGCTTTTTGGCTTATTTCTTTGAAATAGCTTTAACCATCTCCAAAAGCTAAGTGGTGATAGCTCTAATCTAGCTTCAATTGGCAGCCAGTCGGGGCAGAAAAGGCCCTAGACATGTTCAGTACAAACTAATTAAGTGATTACTTCCCTAACTTATTGCAATGTGCTTAACAACCCCTGTCTGGCATTGCATGGTAAATTGATCAAATATAATCGTGCAAGCCCATCATCGTGCACAACCACAAGCAGATCTTTTGTGTGATTGCACTCCATGAGCTCATGCTACAATCATATAAGTGTGTGCACAGATATCTGGAACTCCAAGAATTTTTGGCAGAGGTAACTCCAAGAATTTTCAATTGCTATGTTTACATTTCATATTTCGAGTAATTTCAGAAAGCCATATGTATTACGGATTGTGGCACATGACCCCCAGGTTTATGGTCTAAAGGTTATATAAAACCCCATCTTTATTTAAATCTCAGCTAATTTTCGTATATTTGAAACAATACTGTTCAAAGTAATAAGGAGTTACATCTTAATACAGAAATCATATAGACACTTTATGACATGAAAACTTAAGTAAATGTGTCCCCAACATGTTTTATAGAAAGTGAAAATAGAGAGTGGCTGTGTGCCATGTTCTTGAGTGCATGCCTATCTCTATGCCTAATAAGTGTCACCATCTTGATGAATCCTTTGCTTCCTGGACCCCAACACAATGTTCACCAAATAAGTGAAATTACTCAGACGCATCAAGTTTAAAACAAGCTATGGGAATATTTGGATTTTGAACTACAACTTACTATGATTTATCCCAAAAATCATGAGAATTTTGTAGGTCCTACTTTTAATTGAAGGACTTGGGTAGCATTTGGGTCTTCTGGTATTTCAAAACCTTCAGCAATGGTAGGAAGGCAAATGTATACGAGAAGCATCAGCATCGACATAGGCATCAGATCAATACATCTAAACTAGCATACCACTAACCCCCACGTTCCTGCAAGTTCAATGGCATATAGCAGAATGCCAATTCTCCAACTATTTTCATATTGGCACACAGCTGTTTTTTTCCCAAAAAGAAAAGGATATGATCTAGTTTTACAGTAACACATAAACGGATTGCACAACAGAATCATTGCAAACAGAAGTTGTATAGATTTGCTTACTTTTCTTTAGTTGGTTGAATGAAATATATAGCATCTAGTGAAGGCAACGGTTGTCTCCGTTTGTACAAATCTTCAACCACTGCAAAAGAACTAGCATAGGTGAGACTTTACAGATGATGCATCTACTGGAAGGCTTTAAAATATACAGTGAACAAATATTTCAACAAATAACAATTTAGGAATTCGAAGGTTCCAGAGCACGAAGCTAGAAAAAGGATACAAAATGGCATGTAAAAATCAGGATAACCATATAAGCATAAGGTGATATACACAGAAGCATATTTGAATCAGTTGAAAGAGATGATACTGTAGAAACAAGACTTTGGTGGTGTCAGCTGAAACACATAAGCAGGACCACAACTCATGCACCAAGCAGCCTAAAGAAAATACTCGGTCATAATATTTGACGCAGTTGACTTACCATGGAGCTTGACAATTTGTCTTATTCATGGTCTTATTCAAAAAAAAAATGTGTAATTACCATTTATTTATTTTGAAGGTACTTAAAGCATGACTTAGCATTTTTATAAGACGAATGGTCAAACTTCATGGTCAAAGTCAAACAAACTGATCAAATAATGTATTTCCTTATAAATAAAACAAAATCTGAGAAAGAACAAAATGTGTGTCACTACTTACATGAAACCCCTTCTTCTGTAATATCTGCCATCTTACATGAACATGATATTATCTTGACTGTAAGTTTATCCATAATAAGAACCTAGAAGAAATCATAACAATTTGTGTAAGATGCTGCACAAATTACATAAGGGAATTTGTTAGAGAAGGGCATAAACATATTGTAGAAATTTCGATGTTTTCATAAACAGATATATCTATAGACTCAAAACTTCTTCAAATAAATATAGCCTCCTCACGAACATATCTAAAATGATCATTAAATGCAACATGCGAACAATCATGTCAGCGTGTGAGCTCAGTGCCTGTGGGTGCCTAGACTGCCATTTCAAATATGCTCACTAGATGTTTTTCATACTACAAATTAAGCAATAAGCATCATATTCCAACAAGCTCCCAGTTAATGGAATTTCTAGTAATCCCTTCAAAGTTTATGTTTTCCTAGCAAAGTGAGTTGAACCAGCAAATGCCTGTAAATAAATTTAGAATGCTGCATGTTATATTTCTGTAAGAGTAAGTTGCACCATACAACAAGATGTGAGGTGAGTGCAAGTAGGGAACTAGAGGATTGCTCATTTACACTAACAAACTTGTTTTGCTGGTACACAACAGGTCAATTTTACCCTTGATGGCATTTTCTATGCATATATGCTGTATGTGATGTCATATAGGAAGGAAACGAGAGATACTTTAAATGAGCTAAGTGGGATACCTAAAGGTAGTCTGGTAGTGTCATAATGGCCCAAAATTTATTTTAATGCAACAATGCGTGCAACACAAATTGCTCGCCCATGTATAGGTACCTCTGTTTCCCTTTTTCTTTTTCTATCTATGTCTCTCATTGGCTAGTAACATCACCAGGCCACCAGGCATTCTGAGACCTTTCCTATAAAATAAGATCCTAGCCCTAAACGAAATGGTGTTTAAATTACACTCTATTAAGCCATCACAACCACATCGGAGTATAGGGAGTCAACGAGGATGAAAATTGTCCTCTTGGGCTGGTGGGTATGAGCCAAACAAGATTGCTGACACAAACGAGCAAATCTCAAGTTCCACACTTGCACTCACCCTGCAAGTTGTTGTACATATGATGCAATGCAGACTATAAATCAAAAGAAATGTCATATTTACATGTTTTCCGACTTTATCATTATTCAATGTATACAGCAGGGACCTCAAGTAGTTTTTTTTTCTTAAAAAGATGCATACGTGTTTTCCGACTTTATCATTATTCAATGTATACAGCAGGGACCTCAAAAGAAACCATGTCAATCTGAAAGGTGCCCAGGATTCCTTACCTTCCATGTTGATTTTGAATGTTTCCTAGTTGACCTGAGCATTTCAAATAATAAACCTGCATGGTCACAGCAAAAAAAAAAAAGGTTAAATGGAGGTGCTTTCTATATGAAAGCAGATAAGCTTGTGCAAAAACAGACAATAACAGTGCTCCTTGAATGAATATGAATAGAGAATTGAAATGTGTGGTTTGGTTGGAAGTGTGATGAAGCAGAAATATACAACATGAAACTTGCCATGCAGAGAATTACACGGTAGATTAGTATACCACATAAGTCGACAAGACAACCAAGTCAAAGTAAGGTAACTAGCGCTCCATGGAGCAGAAGAATAAATAGATGAAGAATAAATAGATTAGTATACCACATAAGTCGACAAGACAACCAAGTCAAAATAAGGTAACTAGCGCTCCATGGAGCAGAAGAATAAATAGATGAAAAATAAAAAGGTAAGCTTCTGTCAAGATTAGTTGGCCATAGAAACTACAATCATGAGCGAACCTTTTGCTCACAAGTCACAAGACAAACAAGACAACCAAAAATTAAATATCCTGCAGTTAAAACAATTATAAGAAAAACTGTGATTCAGCAATTATTTCTCACCAGTAAATTTTGACATCATTAACTGTACAGAACAGAAATGGTTTTGACTACCACTAAATAAGCAAGCATGGCCCAATTCATTTCATCGTCGGGCATCCTACCAGATATGGCTTCCATATATCAAAGAATAGTACATTCCAGAAATATGGAAATCAAGAGCACAAAGAAGCCATTGCTGCATAACAGACTCGTCCAACTAGACACCAGTAGTACAACGATGATGCAGCAGTGAAGGCATCTCAGGTAAAAACCAAATAATCCTGTACGATTTTCTACTCCGATAAGAGCTCTAAGCAAACAAATTCGCACAACCACACGGATTTTTCCTATCTCCACAAGCAATTGTCCCAGATCCATCCCCAACAGCAGCATCAGCAGCAGCAGCAAGCAAGCAAATCGGGAGCAGCAGGGATAGAGGAAGCACAGAGTGGTGGCCTTACGGTCTCGCGTGATTTGGCGGAAGCTCCGGTGGTCCCCGCCCTGGGAGGAGGTGTCCGAGTCCATCGACATGGCGCCGGAGATCTCCCCCGCCTACTTCCGGCGACGCCGCCTCGGGCTGCGCTAGTAGGGTGGAGAGAACCACTAGCCTTTGACCCGCCCCGCGTAGAGGAGGCGGTGATCGGCGGGCGGCGAGCAAGCAGAAGAAGGGGAAGTCGGAGAGAGATCAGAGGGAATGCTCCGTGTGGCCGCGTGCCGGAGAGAGGAAGAAGAGAATTGGGGGGAGGAAGCGCGTGCGCGTCTCCAAGAGGTCGTCGGACGGTGGCGGCCGAGGAGATTTTACCAGATTGCCCCCCCTCCTCTGTGCTTCGTTGGACTTTTTTTTTTTCTTTTTGACGCTGTGCTTCGTTGGACTTGACCTGTACGACTTCCATGCTAAGAAAAGGGGCAGGCGGTGCGGTTGCTCTGCAAGCTTTATTCGTATCTATGTGACATGTGGGGCCCACTTGGTACTAGACCCACCGGTCATTGGTTATAGTTGAGTGAAGCCGACGCCACTCGCTCTCAGGCCTCTCATAGTGCGGTGAGCTGGACCGGGATCTCGTCGCACCAGGTTGGATTTTTGCCGCCGTGTCACTTGGACCCGCGCCTAAACTAGGTTTCTCGTCCCCTAGGTGAGCGACGCAAAACCTCGCGAAATCCAGGGCGCGCAGCAAGGAGAAGACCCGGGTCGCGCACGCTGTGGGCGGCGTAGCCTCGCCCTCGCGTCGAAACCGTAGCGCGAAATCCCCGATTCACCCTCCCAAAACCCACTCCCGCTGCACCGATTTCCCTCTCCCGTCACCAATTCCTCTGCTCCCGCGCCGAGAATCCTCAAAATTAGCAAGCAAAATCAAGAACACAGATCGTCACGGCGATTACCAGAAGAATCACACAAGAGTCACACAAAATCATAGAAGAAAATCAAGAGTCACACAAAATCACACAAAAAAAATCAAGAACGTCGCCGCCAAGAACGCCAAGGAGGAGTGCGCCCTCCTCCCGGCCGCCACCGAGCTCCGCCGCCACGCGCGTCATGACGCCGAGCTCCGCCTTGGCCAGGTCGACGCCGAGCCCGTCCACCACGCTCCAGGGCGGGGCTAGCGCCGCCACGCCCCTGGCCACGCCGACCCCTCCCTGCCTCCGCGCTGCCCTGGTGGGGGAGATGAGGAGGCGTCGCGGGGGAGAAGCCGCGATGCGTCGATGGAGCGGTGAAGTTGTCGAGGTCGTCCGGGAAGAAGCCGCGACGCGTCGGTGACGACGTCATCCATGGGAGGCCGGATGCGAGACTCGCCATGGCTTCCTGCGAGCTTCTTGAGCTCGCGGACAAGGAGCGAAGGCGCGAGGGGAGGTGGGGGAGGAGCGCGAGGCGTCCCCGGCGTGCCGCCACGGCGTGGGAGGCGAGGAGGCGCGGCGGCGGACCGGGAGGAGGAGCGGCATGGGAAGCGAGACGAAGGAGGCGTGGCGGTAGAAGGAGAGAAGGAGGAGGAGCGGTGAGGAGAGAAGGGTAGGTGAGGAAATAAATTGCGTTCGGCTCCCGTGTCCCACGCGCGTAGGGTAACGCCCATTGTGGGATTCTTTTCCTTCCATAGTATCTCCATTCAATTAGGTCACGTAAAATAGAATCCTTGCACTGTGGGAAAGAGTGTCTTTGGGTCTTTTTTTGGGGCTAAGACACGGGCTCCGGTGCTTGCACTGTGAGTGCCCTCAGATTAGACGGTTTCCACTGCACGCTTGAAAAATGAAATGGACCACCAACAATCTATACTAATATAAAAAGGAATAGTTATCTTCTTCCAATCCGATAGGTAAAATCAACAGGTGAAATCCCTACCGTTTATCCGCATCGCTCTAATCCCTATCGTCCACAGGATTTCACCCTCCCGCAATGACCGCGATTTCACTCCCCTATCCATCCACCGCGATTTTCGCCCGCGCTCTCGCCACCACGCGAAGACTCCGCCTCCGCGCTATTCTCTCCTCCTCACGTCTCCCCACCACCACTCCACTCCACCACTGGCCCCGCCGGAGACGGAGCCGAGGTCTTCCGCCGCCACCGCCGCCGTCGCCACACTCCACCGCTGGCCCCGCTGGAGAATTCTGCAAAATTATCGTCGTCCCCACCGTAGCGCTTGCTCTTCCCAGCCACCGCATCACGCACCACGGCCCAGCCATCGAGCAACAGCACCTCCTCCTCCCCGCTGCCTACTCCACCGAGGGAGACCTTGGCATCACCGTCGCTGCCCTCAAACCGGTGTCCAAATGGGATGGGGGAAGGGAGAGACAGTGGCGCGTTTGGGAATGGGAAAGAGTTAAGAGGGGGAGACCGCGGTGGTAGTAGGGGACAATGGAGAAGGTGGCACCGTGTTAGGAACTCTTGTGGGCTGCAATGTGGGCCAATTCAGTGGCCTTCTAAGCCTAGCCCAACCAAGACAAGGAGGAGAACTACAAAACAACAAAGCTGCACTTTCAGGGGCTATCACAAGATCAATTGGCAAACGGCGACGGCGGCGGCGACCTGGTGGCCGGTTGGCACCTTGTCGATTTCCTTCCTCCCTACCTTCCTTCTCCCTCTATCTTCTCCATCTTCCACCACTTGTATCCCCTTAGTTCATCCTCCTTCCACCTCTATTTATTGGAGTATGGTTGCTATTGTATTGGATGCTTGCATATTTGAGTGGAATTGAGATCAGAGGTTGGGGTTCCTAACAAATTGGTAGCAGAGCTGCTCGGTTCGTGGGATTTCTTGTCATTGAGGTCTTGGGAAGACAGCAGTGCAAGGTGGAAGAAGAATTGGGCAAGGGAGGTGTTCAAGAATCTAGCGCACACAACCTGTTCGACAGAATGACAAGCCAACATAAGGTGTTCAAGGATGATGAAAGGATAGCAGAGCCCGTTCCCATCAAGTCCACCATGAACAAGGAAGGAATATTCATGGACGAAGCTTTAGATCGGATTCTTGAGAGGTTTGAGTTGATGGAGGCCAACCGTAGACAAGAGGAGTTCAATCAAATACTACAAAAGCTAGAGGAGGTAGAGGCTCGTAGGAGCAAGGCTGCCGAGGAGACAATTGCATCCATCAGGGCAACCACCGCTGTCCTCAAGGCTACATCACCTACAGCACCCATGGCACCACCTACTCCAGCGCGTACCAAGTGTTTGACAGAATGCCCCAACAACAACCTCACTTGGGCGACGGCGAACTCAAGTCCCATTAGTGAGGATACTGCTCCAACAGTTGCCTGGGAGCTAGGAGACAACAAGGACAAGGGCCACGCCCCCTGCGTCGTCACAAAGGACTCACTCGAGGTCACGCCCACCATGTGTTCGACGAAATGCTCCGGTCCTACCGTTGAGCCTGATCTCACTGTGGCTGTAGTGGTTACGTCCGCCACCACTGCCGTGGCCTCTATGGAGTTGGTAGCTGCTGGGAACGCAATCGGTGCCACTTACATCAACAATCTTGACCACCCCAAGGTGACGCACGCCAAGTGTTTGATGTTGGACCTTGGCTCCAATAGTGGCGACAACCAAACCATGGTCACGTTCCAGACCTTAGTGGACATGACTAAAGGCGTTTTTGCACCTGATGCAACAATTGAAGTCAGCTCACCAAGGAAGATCGCTGAAATGGACTTGGTCATAGTGATGCCTACAGGGTGTTCAATGCTATTCTTTGACAAAGGTGCCAGTGAGTTGCTGCCTGTAAGGAGACATGTTATGTGGCAATAGTTATTGGAGCAGTGCAAGCGAAACCCTTGGTCGCCTCCTAACTCAGTTTATCAAGTTAATGGAATATGGGAGTTGTGGCATGTGCCCTGGCTAGACTTCAACTATTTTAGAACAAGATTATGTTTGATGCCACCTTGGCCACCATCGACTCAAATTGGAACCATAATGCTTTGGCTGGTGGCAAACTCATGGTTGAGGATAGTAGAGCTAAAACTGTGGCCTGACCCACAATCAAGTCAATGTAGCATAGGCGGGAGGTGGACTGAACTGAAAGTTCCATGGTCAGCACTTGATTGTGAATGTTCTATGGGAGATGATCTTTGCAGTGCAAATTGCATAAGAAACGAAGCACTTTCTGTTGCATTATCTTGTGCACCTAAAGGAGATTTAAATCATAAAAAAATTGATGGATCTCAGAAGGATACCTTGGTGGCATTACTTATTGTAATGACCCTAAAATTTTAATTTGCTTCGCCGCGCTGTTGGCAACCTAGTTGAGCTCACTGTGTTGAGCTGAACGACTAGTTGTGTCACACGATTGGCTTGGATTTTTTTTTTTTTGCGTTAGAGGATCGATTCATATGCATATATCACAGTTGAAACACAAATTAGACACATAAGTAAATTCTTTATTCTTCACATATACATTATACAGTGTTGTTGCATACATCAAATGCATCTCATACTTTATTCATCTAAAATAGAAATAGTGAAAATTAAATAAAAATGTTGGTGTGATCTGTGACCACACCTAATTGCTTTAGGAGATTTCAAATATAAGATTTAGGCAAAAGAGAAAATTTAGAGTTGCTTGATGTCACATATTTTGCAACCAAACCATTTTGGGGCACAAAATTTGTAACATTAGCCATCTCTTAGTACTTTCCAAAACTATTTATTTCTTAGGTAAACTCTGAGTTTTTGGGCAATTGAAAATCAGTCCCTAAATTCAAAGTAATCTCCATATTTTTAAAGTCTATGGTACTATAATGCAAAAGTTACAAATATCATACTTTTCACTAGATTTTTATTTAATTGCAAATCTGTGAAAAATTATGCTGAGCCTCCACCGAATAAACCATGCTTAGGTGTCAAATAGGGAGACCACTAGTAAAACCTTAGTAGGTGAGTCACCTAGTAGTCAACCATGTCCATGTGACAAAAACTATATCAGTGTGAACTCCATCCTGACCGAGCCTCGTTTTCCTCGTAGAGACCAAAACCAGTTAGCAAGAAGAACCACCATAACCAGAGAGTGGAGAAGAAAAGAAAAATACAAGAGGGCAAACTCACCCAACATTAGGTGGAGCAGGGGCTCCAGCTCCATTAGGAGCAGGTACCCCAGCTCAAGGAGGAGACGCTGATTCAGTAGAATCAACCAACCAATAGAAGCTGCAGTAGAAAAAGAGGAGTTCAACCATATATTTTCACAACCACTGAATAAGCAACAAAGAGGTAAACTAGATTAAGAGCATCATCCATGGCATATAATCATGATTAGAAGTCAGATTATTTTACAAATCAAGAATCTAGAGACCATATTATTTGCATTACAAGGTTACAGTGGCACACATCTAACCAATTTTTCTATTGTGGGACATTATGAGAAATAGAAAAGAAAAATAGAAGGGGGAAAAGGGATATGGAGTTACTGGTGAGGGTTGTGGCCGGCAGAGTTGCCATTTGAGGCATTGGCCGTCTCCACGGCGACCATCACAGGAGTTGAGTACCAATAGCCATGGAGGACAACAATGCTCAGATTCCTTGAGAGAGGAGAGGTGGTAGTAGAGGATGGAGGTAAAGCAGGATATGAGTTTGTGGGAACTAGGGGGATCAAATCACTGCAGGGGCAGCTGCTAGGGAGATCGCCGGAGTGGGGCGTGGCAGCCGGCCTGAGGGAGAGCGTCGGTGTTGGCGGCGCTGCTTGGGGATGGCGGCACAGGAGAGAAGGCGTGAGGGAGAGAAGGAGATAGCGAGAGAAGAAGATGAGAAGAAAGAAAGTGGGCTGGTTGGGCTTTGGTTTTGTGGGCTAGACTAAATTAATCATATATAGTCTCCAGGAAATTAGATTTAGATTTAGAATAGAATGTGAGCAAGTTTATATAGCATACAAATTGATGATTCTAAATTTTTGACATTAGTGCTAAAATAAAATCTGAGCAGAGCAAAATAAATTTATATAACAGTACCTGATCATTATATTTGCCATTCATAATACATCATTCATATGCATTGCATGCGGTAAATTTATGCGTTCGGAATATGTCCTTATTCGGACTTCCGTATTTTTTTCAGAAGTTCGAGTTCCCGAGGAATCATTCATTTCGACTGAATCTGAGGGTATTCGTGGTGTTTTCTATCCAGGCAAGTCCATCTCTTGATCATATTGCTTAGTTATTTCAAATATTTGCAACCTATATAACTCTCACCATTGCATAGAAAACCAGAAATTTATTTCTGAATGTTAATATTGTGCATGTGGATCTGTGGATCAGTTCTTTGGTGATCTTAATAATTGGCAGTCTGAACTTGGTTGTTGTGTAGTTCAGCTGTATATGCTTAACATCATAAGGTTAATTAACAACTGCTGTAAGGTATGCAAGCGCCGTAGCGATCGTGTCGACCATATGACCTGGAATGGGACAGGCTGGCTTAGTAGTTCTTTCTTAATGGCTTTATCCTGCGGGCTTAAGGACTTCCGCGAATCCCGTGAGCGTGGGCTAGCGATGAGGGTTGCCGTTGTTGTGGAATCCGATTAGATGATGTGGATCGCCATTGTTGCGGGATCCGATGATTCGCCGTTGTTGTGGGAATCACCCGCAGAGATAATTGACAGATGGGATTGATGAAAAGCTTGTGACCTTAGCCTTGCCGGCATACACCATGAAGTGTGCTTTAAGCACCGACGGGCATGGGCATTAAAAGGTTTAAGGCGTCTATGGGTATAGCGACACACCTCTACAGAGTGTATGAATTGTGATATGTCACTCCCTGTTTCGGGTAGAAACTGCGAACGCGGTAGGAAAGGGATCTATCGGAGATTCTACCCTGTGGTACTTTATATGCAGTAGTGTTTTATAATTAAAATTTGAATTTTTGCAACAAATATTTGTCAAAAACATTATGAATTCTTTGAAGAATCTTGAATTCTAGAGATAGTTGCATTCACACATTTTCTTGCTATTGATGGGCTTGTTGAGTACCATTTGTACTCATCCCCTATGTTAATTCCTTGTATATAGATGTTGAATCATTAGAATCTGTTGAACAAGAATATATGGCTGGAAGTGAAGGAACTCGCGTTATGGATGACAACCAGGAAGGACTCTACGATGATGCTGAGATTGACTATGATAATTAGTGTATAATATGCATGGATCATATAGTTGCTGTAGTGGTGATGGTAGTAGCTGTGGCAGCGGTAGTATTTGTAGTAGTAGCAATAACATTAATATGAGTAGTAGTAATATCTGTAGCAGCACTTGTGAATTTTCTTGTGTGCTATATATGTGCTGAGTTTTTGGGGTTTGTATATTATTTTGCTGTTATCGCTCGAGGCTTGTCTTGAGCTGTATCTATGGTACTGTAATAACCGGAACCAATGCGATGTTTCTGCTATGCTACTCTGATGTGCATATCTCTGAGTAAACGATGTTTATGAAGATATATGCTATAGACTTATATTCTACTCTTGTTGTGGAATATGTGGGTCGTTTCACTTATCTTGGAACATTTCCATTATGTGGGTGATGAAGAAAAAGTTACACAGGGAATGCTAAATGGTCTAATTGCAGTGGGCTGCAACTACTTGATCCTGATCATGTGTGCTGCTATAATCACAACAACATTTCATCTTGCTATGATTACAACTCAAGGCAACAACGTATATGGGACAAATCAATTGCATGAGAAGCTCATTGCCAGATTGATTCCTTTGACCATGAGAGGATTGCCCCTGCCAATTCATGGTAATGGCTCAAATGTCAGAAACTATTTGTATTGTGATGATGTTGCTGAAGCTTTTGAGGTGGTTCTTCACAAGGGTCAGGTCAGCCATGTGTATCATATCGGTACTGCGAAGGAAAGAAGGGTGATTGATGAGGCTAAGGACATATCGGTATGAGATTCTATCCTTTGGCCAAAACTGAAGCATGTTGATGTACAGGAGGATGGAAACAACAGGTGGACTAGAGATTTTTCAAGTAGAAGCATTGTATTGAAAGGGCGAAAAGATTGTGGACTTTGTTGGTGTGCACTGGATGTTATCAGGGACGTGAAAGTTGATCGGGTCCTGCAACTTTTGAAGCAATATGGTTCAGCAAAATTGGTGATCATTAATTCCTTGAGTATACCATGGGATCCAGGCGGCTCTCGTGTGACATTGGCTGGGCGTTCTTCTTGTCACATTGGCTACATTACAAGAGAAGCATTCATAGAGGAAATCAAGTATAAATCATTGCATCAAACATATCCGTTGGTGAAGTTTCCACAATTAAGGTCATCGATTTGGGGACAAGCCGAATTTTAAGAAATGGGGATTGTTAGGAACTCTTGTGGGCTGCAATGTGGGCCAGTTTAGTGGCCTTCTAAGCCTAGCCCAACCAAGACAAGGAGGAGAACTACAAAACAGCAAAGCTGCACTTTCAGGGGCTATCGCAAGATCAATTGGCGAACGGCGACGGCGGCGGCGACCTGGTGGCCAGTTGGCACCTTGTCGATTTCCTTCCTCCCTACCTTCCTTCTCCCTCTATCTTCTCCATCTTCCACCACTTGTATCCCTTAGTTCATCCTCCTTCCACCTCTATTTACTGGAGTATGGTTGCTATTGTATTGGATGCTTGCATATTTGAGTGGAATTGAGATCAGAGGTTGGAGTTCCTAACACACCGCCAATGTTCGGCCCTGCGACATGAAAGGTAGGTTTCCTCCAAGACCAGCAGCAACGGTGTATAGGCTACACAGGTGATGTCACAACCATGCCACTTGCCTGCTGCTGGTGCCTCCATCTCCCTAACTCACGGAGCATTTCTTCAGATCTACAGCCATGCCATGCTGAATCAGGTCCGATCTACAGCCATGCCATGCGGAATCAGGTCTGATCCAATTACCTACTTGCTCCTCTCCTTTTATCCTGGTTTACTCTTTCGCTCTTCGATATTTGATTTATGGCTTGTTCGTGATTCGTTTGGTTAATCACGCATTAGTTTGTTGTTTGCACATTTAATCCTCTAAGCATTATAATTGGTTTATTTCAAATTTTGTAATATAGAAAGATTCTGCTGACTTGAAAAAAAAAGATCTGTAATAAGATGGCTGAAGTCTTCATTTCTGTCAGCAACGCGTAACTAGGCTGCACATGCTCCTTTTTCTTCCAATTCTAAATGTGAAGTTAAGATATGTGATTCACTTCCATCTTAGTCTTGAGATGCAGCGGTTCGTAGCTTCCCTTGAAAATCTCATTTGTTTTTTAATCCAATTGCAGGGTGCCGTTGCTCTCCTGGTTTGGAGGTTGGACCATTTTCTAAGTCATCTTTAGATTTCATAAGAATAATATTAAAGTGATTAGAAGAAATTAAGTTATCCTAATTCGTGTCTCAAAGTTGGTAATCGACAATACACTTCGTTAGAAGATAATATGTTTTTTTTCATCAAAATCAACAGCTCTCGATTCCAAACATCATTGGAAGCTTTTTGGCTCCATGGCAGATTATTTTTTCTTTTATCCCATAGTTATTTTTCTGTGTCGCACTGCTCTACCTCTGGAATTTTCATAATTCCATAATTCAAGCAAAAGTGTTTCAATATTTTTTTATACTATTTTTGGTAATAGCATCGATTTCATGCCAGTGGCAAGCCTATCAAGTATTTTAATCAAAGAATGGAACGCTTTTTGTAGATGTACAGGGAAAATGGAAATGGTACAGGTATTTCATATTGTCCTATGAGGTAATATTTCTTCACTCGGTAATCTGTTCAGTCAATGAAAAGTTGTGCAACAAGAGATGTTTGAAATGTTTTCAGATGATTTCACCATATTTTCAACTGTTGTTGAGTAAAATATATAGCAAACATGATCATCTCCTGACTCTTTCAGGACATCGACATAACTACTACATGGACAGGGAAGAGTTATGAGGTATTAAAGGCCTGAGATTCATGGAAAAACATATCCTCGGGCAACATGTTCATTAATGTACCAATGTGCTTGATAGAATCCCACTGCAAGGAAATTTGTATTGTTCTGATCAAGGCACAAGTACAGGAGAAAATTGACGTATTTTTGGATATGCAAGCACTGGGCATTCAAATAAGATCTTTTTGTCATGCTTTCTATTTTCTATTTAACTACTGGAGTATAACGTCTATTTTCCCCTGAGCCAAAATACAGATGAATTGTTCTGCAGAGTGTAAAATTGGGCACAAAAATGCTGAGTAATTGCACCATAAATCAATAAATCACTACGTACTTATACAGATTGGACTTGTTTATTTTCCTTCCACTCAGGCTTCTTGCTGTTGGTGCAAATGGACTTGCAATCAAATCAAATGCCCTGTCATGAGAAGGAAGAGGTGGCCTGGCCAGCCGAGGTCGCGACCGATGTGCTTGCAATCAGCGGCAAAGTGGAAGCTAGAGCAGCCGGATGTCAGCGAGAGCATGCACTGCCTCAATCATGAGCTTGCATCGCCGAGCTTAATTCGGAGTCTGCCATCAACATAGGTCATCTTTCCTAACCAACCTCAATTTGTTTACTTGGTCCACATCTTTGGCTTCGTACCTCAGGTTTGATGTAATTCCTTCATTTATGCGCCGGTTAAGTTATTGCTTGGTTTGCTCTTGTTATTAATGAATTCTTACTATTTATATGAGCATCTTACATGACAAATGCAGATTGCTACTTACTTTGTCTAGGTATATTCACAAGGTCATTTTTCTTAAAAGTTGAATTGTTCCCTCTAAATGAAGGCTTATTCAACCTATAGGAATAAGTTTTTAAAAGTTGAATTGTTCCCTAGCCTGAAGCAAATCTCTTTCCTGTTTGAACTCTACAGGAATGAGCAGTAATGAGGCTTGAAGGTGATACCGTTATCGACTTGAAATTGTAGTCGGATAAAGTATTTGATTATTTGCCTCCACATTTGATTTGTATATATTAGTTTAACAAATACATAATTGAAAGTGAAGGGATCTGACCTATAACTGACGCCTAATGGTAGGCATTTAAAGGAATCTGAAATTGTAACTAACTTTCTTTTGTACGAAAGAATTCAAATACATAAATGTGCAGATGCAGCGAGGCTTTTTCAGAAACAAATATGATTCTTACTGTTAAAATATCCTCTACCTGGCAGACATCTAAGGAAGTGTACTCATTTGAATTCTGATTTTGCTTTTTCTCAGGGTTGTTTCATGTTCTAAAGAGTGTCATCTGCAATGCGATAGCTTTAGAGAGATGAAAGTCCAATTATGCTAGATTATCAGTTTTTTTGCAAGGATGCTAGAATATCACTTTGACTTGTTTGGTACTGTCCAATGCCAATAGTGGCAATGAAGACAACTCTTTATACATCATCAGAGGAAATGCTGACTCCATTATTTGTGATAGAAAATGTTAAACATGGTGGAAGCAGGGGAGTAGAATGTGGAGCAAATATAAATATATTTTGAAGCTAGGCAGGACATGAGGGTGCTCATACAAAGTGATTTCTGAGAGCTCAGATTAATTTTCTATCTATAAATAACCATCTCCATAAATGGGGTATATATATGTTTTTTTAATAGAAGTTTTGCATACATTTTTTTGTGCAGTTTCTATACTCTAGCTAGCGTTGGAATGGTCCTACTTCTTTCATTTACAACATATCAGCTTGGTTTCCCATTTGGACTTAAAACTGTAAATATGGCAAGCATGTAGATAAAGTTGATCCTACATGCATGCCACAACTTATCAGACATACCGTCTGCATACTCTGATTGTACATTCATGTCCATACAGGGGAGTAAGTTCGGTAAATTCATCTTAGTGAACAGAACATTTGTGCATTTCATTCAATTTTTTGTTTTGTGGTGATGAGAAGACTATGTCATTTGTTATTCTTCTATAAGAAAATAATTTGTTATTCTTGTGTAAGAAAATTGTTTGTTATTCTTCTATCTATACTAATATAAAAAGCAGGAGTTTACCCTGCAATCCAACTAGTGAAATCACCTATACCGTGTCTAATCCATCACCCACGCAATCCTTGCCGCTCCATCCTCCTGGCGCAAACAATGCCACCAGCCACCACGCCCTCCTCCCTGAATGAGCCTCATTACTCCAGTATATGCTCCTCCCTATTAGCACCACTCCATCGCTATTCGTTGCGTTGGTCGATCATCGTTGCCACTCGCTAAGCGTCTCGACCGCCGGTCATTGTTGTGGCGCACCGACAGCTTTCACCATGACCCCCGGCCACTGGTCCTCGCTGCACGCTGCTGCATGATGGCCATGGTGGCTCTCGAGTGTGGAGACGACAGGGCGAAGGGTGGAGTGATGTAGAGGCTAGCGGAATCAAGCAGATCTAGAGGCCACGTCGCCGGCCGGCCTGTCCGTCGCCACCTAGGCGCTCGCCTCTCAGCCCTCCCGTCTTTAGCTGCTGCTGCGTCGACTGCCACCTTAGGATTTGAAGGTGGTGCTCTACAACAGGGACGGCGCCACTGTGCCACCATGGTCGTGATGGCCCTGGTCCCTGGAGGTCAGGAGGGCAGGGAGGAGACCTCGCTCCGTGACCCCGACGCCGCCGCCGCCGCCGCCGGTTCCTGCACCATCGTGGGCTCGCGGCAATGTCGCCCCCTTACATCTTCTGTGCCGCACCATCCATCACCATTCACCACGGTCACTCTGTTTCCATATCTATGTCCACGGTTCATTTGGGTTCTGGTAAGGGAGTTCCTACTCATCCGAGTCCACATTTCGGTTCTTCAGTTTTGTTCCGGTAAGGCAATTTCTAATTTTCGTTGACTGCCCCGCTTGCTGATTTCCCTTCCTACTTTTCGTGGACATCAGGAAGAGGAGGTCCACTGCCATGTGTGTGAGAGCGACTTGATCTAATTTTTCATGCTTGTGGTGTACATTGAAATTTTCTTCACGATTATCGTCCTTGCTATGAAATGCTTATGCTAATGATTTGATTGGTAATCTTTCGATATGGATTGATCACTGAATACTGATGCATTGGATCCTTGGAGTGACCGTACAATGCTTTGCATTTCTAATCGTTGTCCCCTACTTTATACTTCATTTAGTTCATGGTATATCTGATTAATCGAGAAGAAATTGATACGGTACCAAACGAGATAAGACAAACAAGTTCTTGGACTTAATGTGGTTATAATTTTAATAGTATATTGTTATCTAAATAAATGCGGTGCGAAGGTCATGGGGTAGTTCTGAAATTTCAGAGAAATCTTCGAAGATTTATATTTGGAAAATTCATAAACAGAGATAATGGCAAATCCCTGGTTTTTGACCATGGAACTGGAGAGTACATTTATCACCAATGTTTCATTAGAGTTTGTTTTCAATATCTGGAAATTTTCTTATTAATTATTGGCACCGTGTACATGAAGCTTTTATTGTTGAAGTCTCAATTAACTTCTTACTCCATTTTGTGTTCCATGGAATATTCTTCTCCTTTTCATCCCTGAAGCTAATTTTTGTGTCTTCTTTTTATCAGGCGAGTGAATGATTTTTCTTTTAACTAGAAAGGTTACCCCCTCCCATTTCTACTAAATTAAACTGATATGTTTACAGCACAAGAGTCATCCAGGCTAACAACAAGAAAACGAAGAACTGATTTTACTTCTTCATAAACAGGTGCAGAAATTAGATAGAAAGATAACACAATATTAAGATTGCTAGAAAAGAGTTCTAATTTGCATGGAGCAATAACCCTTCCAGTCCGTCAGTTCCATATTACTGAATGTAAATTATCGGTAATAAGAAATATCTCATAGTTTCTTATTACCGAATGCTAATCCATTGATTTAATTTCAGTTCTGGGCTTTTGTCATCATGTATAAACAAATAATACCTTCGAGGATTTTATTGCCTTCTTAGTTCAATTTTGGTAATATATTTCTCCCATGATGGGAATCATGTCCCTTTTTACAGCTTACATCAAGATTCTTAAACTAGACTGTTCATTTTACTTCTGTAGATTATTTCACTACTTTCTTGGTTTTATTTCCTGTCATCAGATTTTACATTCACATGTACAAATGAAGTAATGGTTACCATTATTTTTGCTTGCTCTATATGTATGCACCCATATGGCTCTTTACTAACCAAGCCGTAGTATACTGGTATCTGATCCGGCTAGCTTGATCCTCATATCCTTCCATACATTATGGCATTTCCATTTGCCAGCCAATGGAGTGCGCCTTTTTGCTCTATCCTTTTTTTATATAAAGTTTTATTGTGCTCCCCTGTATTTTCCAATATTGTGATTCCTTCAACAGATCCACACATTGCTTACGACACATGACTTTAGTTTTTTTGCCTGAAACTTGATGTGCGCTTTTCTTTTGCAGTATTTTTGTTGAAGTCAAATTTCAATGGCAAATCAATTTAAACCATCTTATACTTAAATGGCTGGGAAGTTAGCTATAAGCAGGTGATGGAGATAATTTTGTTGTAGACATAGGATTGAGCTCACTTCTGTTGACATCAATATAAGCACACAAGGTTCAAGAAAGTTTCAGTAAGAAAATTGTGTTTTAGTTCACAATAACGATGTGTTGATCTCTTTTGAGATTGTTGTTGCAACTCCAGTCCCGTACATCACACGTAGTTAATAGCTCAGTTATTTCTGAATTTTGATACTACTTTTAGAGCTACTGACCTAAAAATTCCTAAATTTAAAATATGATTATGAATTTCCCATGATATATTTTATGGAAAATGTGCATTGCATGTGCACGCTTACTAGTATTGAACAAAATTATTTTGTGGTTTATTTAGTAACCATGATTCATTGATTCCATCCAAGTTCCCGTTAAAATTTTCTCCTTTGTGCGTTTACATAGAAATTGTGTTGAGAAATATAAAAAAATGTATGCCCTTTATTATCATTTGTACTCCAGGTTAATGGTGTAGATCCTCTGGTCAACCATTTCCACCATCACCCTCTGGATCAAGCAGTTGTCATCCTCAAGATTGCCCCACAACTATTGAGGTTGAGTTCGCATGTCGCCACTACCCTTGAGTTCCCCCGCTAGCTACTATTTCTAAACGGGTGAGAATCCTATATCATAATGTCGCTACCATTACAGTCATTGGTACACGGGTCTCAACTTATTATTGCCCCACACGTCAGTTTCTATAATGATAGTGTTATTATAGTAGAGGATGTGAACCCATCCTAAACAGTGACATTGATACATCTTCATCGTTGTCACTGTCTCCAAATCCGACAAATGATATACTAGCAGCAGCGTAATGGAACTAGAGATGGCAATGGTTCCCTAGTCCTTGGATTCCCCGCGGTGAATCCTCCCATTAGGAGGAGGGGGTGGTATAAAATATGTCTCCACGGAACATTAAATGGAGTAAAAACACTCTCCATCGGGTCTGGCGGGGGCGGGTGTGGTTCACCATCCCTCGTCCCCGCTCTCCGTGGAGGTCCGACGTAACAGTGTATGTGTAGTATTATCATGTATATTTGGCCCATCTAGCCCATAGAAACTAGGCCCAAAACGTAGAGTATATAAAGTATCTACAAAACCCTAGCCATTCCAATCCCTTCTCCCTTTCGTCCCCATTCCCCACGCCGTCGCAGGCTCGCAGCCTAGCTAGCGGCGTGCCGGTGCCGACTCCTGATCTCAATCTCGTAGGGCCGCCGCGCGCCTGCCGCGTCAGCACCCTCGCAGGGTCGCCGGCTTGCCGCGCTCGCGTCCGCGCAGGGCCGCTGCGCCTCCAGGTCTCGGCACTGCCGCACCAGGTCCCAGCGCCACAGTCGTCTCGGTCTCTCGGCAGCACTGAGGACGCCAAGGACTTGGCACCGGCCACAAGACGTTGGGCTCATCCTCCACTCTCCATCCATCCATTCTGAATTTCTGATCCGTCATCTGGGCTTATTTGTTTTACTGATGGTGGATGCAGGTGAAGGCTACGGTGGCAAGAAAGACCTACTCCGAACTATGTTTTTGTGTATGCCTGGACAACATGTGTTGTTACTGCAGTGCGGTGATAACTAATGAATGATCGACTGGTGATTGATTAATGATCATGTGTTATTGTGTTGTTGCTTAATATGAGAATTTGATGGATAGTGTTGCTGAGGGGAAATTCTTGGGTACAAATTTGTTGTACTGCTTGTTGCTGCAATGCTGTTGCAACTGAATAAGTGATAAACTGATGATGTGCATTTGTGAATTTGTGAACTTGTGATATGAATTTGTGAACTTGTTTTCTTGTATAATTATGTTGTTGTCATGTGCTGAAATTGCATGGCCAGAATTGCTATTTTGAGTGATAATCTTTTTATCAAAATTATTGTTTGATATGTGAAATATATACATGAGACTCACGGGGATGGAGGCTCCACAGAGGCGATGATGGTGAAAGATGTTACCCCGTTGCATTTCACGGTGATGGTGATAGGGGAAATTCTCCTCCGCCGAGGCGGGTCTGGTGGTGTAACCTCCGACGGGGAATTCCCCGTTGCCATCTCTAAATGGAACAAGCATGCTCGGCCCGATGGATCTGTACGTGCTCAACGCCAAGCACACCAAAGGTCTTAGGCTCGATTGATATTGATCACTTACCCAATTAAATATTAAATCACTTATTCCTTTTATGTATGTAAGCAAGCATCAGATAGAGCCCTGGTGCATGTGAAAACGCATGCAGTGGCAGAGGATTCAGGGGGATGACGAAGAAAGTGGATGGGGAGTTGCGATTGCCAAGATCATTGATGCCGTTCTCAATGTGGGAAAACACATAATAGATATAGGGTGTGTTTAGTTCACGTTAAAATTGAAAGTTTGATTGAAATTGGAACGATGTGATGGAAAAGTTGAAAGTTTGTGTGTGTAGGAAAGTTTTGATGTGATGTAAAAGTTGAAAGTTTGAAGAAAAAGTTGGGAACTAAACTAGGCCATATATGTAGGTGTTGAACTTGACTGCATGTATTGGCCTGTTCAAGTTCACTGTCATTGGTGCACGGAGCATAGAAATACACGCGAAAACTTTTCATCATATCAGATTGTGAATATTTGGACACATGTATGGAGTATTAAATATAGACAAAAAAAAAC
Organism: Oryza glaberrima; assembly: GCF_000147395.1. NCBI lineage: Eukaryota > Viridiplantae > Streptophyta > Magnoliopsida > Poales > Poaceae > Oryza > Oryza glaberrima. The sequence goes on along the minus strand of NC_068327.1, from coordinate 14,778,589 downwards.
TAATTACACAGATTACGTGTAAATTGCGAGACGAATCTTTTAAGCCTAATTGCTACATAATTTGATAAAGTAGTGCTAAAGTAAACATTTACTAATGACGGATTAATTATGTTTAATAAATTCGTCTCGCAGTTTACAGGCGAAATTTATAATTTATTTTGAGTCTACGTTTAATACTTCTAATGTGTGCCCGTATATCCGATATGGCACGCTAAAACTTTTCACCTGTGAATCTCCTAGCCTAACTTAAACACTCTCAAACAGACATGTAATTACAGATGCACACATGCTGTCACACATGCAAGATTAGATCGATATAATCAACTTTATCCAATTTTAATTGCTCCATCACTAGCTAGCCATTGTTTACACGTTCCCTCCAATAAATCGCAATCGACTTCACTGCTGCCACTTCCGTCGCCACCGACTCAGCTGCCGTTGCCACCGCCGTCGTCGTCACAACTGTCATCTTTGGTGCCGCCACTATACGATGTCCCAGACAAGACATTCTGGTGAGTTTAAGTTCAACTAGCAATAATCACGCGCTACGCTGCGTGTGGATTTGAAGGTAACATCATACTCAAAGCAGCCCAAAATGGTTACAGTTGTCAAGTTTGCGCCAAGAGCATACTTGCATTTACACTTTATTAATATTTTCAAGATCAAATGTGAATTGTTCTGATCGGTTCGTTCAGAGAACAATTTGTACAACCAATGCACAGTAGTGTAAAAGCCTTTCCAGTGTGACGTAGATTACAGAAAAAGATCAATGTTGAGTCGGTAATCATTAGAAGGCAAGGCGCATACCTGAAAATTTTTCATATAGAAATCTTCTTCACGAAACAATGAGATCTTTTCACATAGCACCTGCATTGTGAAGGATATTTTAGTGTTTCGGCGCAATAAAAACAACAGTATATAACCAAATGTATGTGCAGCAATTTAGATGACTGCTGCTTACTTGGAAAGTGCCAGTGACTACTGAGCTATGTCCAATAGGCCAACATTATGTCCAAGAGTTCGGTTTTACATGCATGAAGTGGAAACAAAATGTTGCAATTTCGATTGATTAAGCGCAAAAAGAACTAATGAAATCATAATGTCAAGTCAACCTATGATGCAAACTTCATAGAAGTATATGTAAAAACAGAGATTCAATTTGAAAGATGATGGGTCAGTAGCAAATTCCAGAAATATCGCTGTAAGGAAAAAAAAAAGAAAGAAAGACCCCATGTGCACCTATTGAAGCATATTTTTTTTATATCCATCATTTAGAGACTTATTTAGTATATCTGACAATTGTAGTTGCTATGATTAATCGAATTTACGGAGACTACCTAGATGTGATGGCCAAGAGACTTTTAGCATGATATGATATACTTACCTTAATCGTGGCCAAAAGACTTGAAACATGATATGATATAGTTGCTCTGAGGTATGGAGGTATGGCTATTTAAAGTTATCTGCATGATCCAAATATAGGGGTAAAAGGTGGGGGGGGGGGGAGCAAATCAGCAGAAAAATTATCATAGATGGAAAACATACCAGATGGAACATGTGGTTGCTAATTTACATTCCATGCCAAGGAATAAAAGGGAACATATAATTTATAAGTTTGTATTGTCCACTTGCTATTTAAATTCAGAATATGTAGATTATTTTAAAGTAATGATATTATCTGAATATCCTTTTTCCAGAATATGCAGACACATTTCAAGTTTATAAGCTTGGAAAAAAAGGCACTAACGAACATTCCATCGTTGGTCAAAGAATCCCATCATAGATCAACTGGCCTAAAAAAGAAGAAAAATAAGTGTTTCATGCATAGAAAGTGGTTTCAATTTTATATCCATCTGTTGGATATTAAGACAAAACTTGAAGGAGAATAACTATTCCACATTGGTTCCAGATAATTAATTACATCCTTTTCATGAGAAAGCAACAATTAACAATTGCTTTTGTTCCCCATACCACATTGGGCCAGCTGTACTTCCCAACTATCATGAACAATTTGTTTAAACAAAAATTAGCAATAAAACACATGGGACATTATTCAAATACCAGTATGTCCACTATCATTGTCAGTAAGTTCCAAACACTGTCAATGGATTGTAGTTCCTACACTATAAGAACTACCTCATCCAATATCCTACTATCCCCAACTGGTTGTCAATAACTGTAAGCCTACCTGACCATTTGAAATAAAATATTTGATAGTTTTGGAACACAGGTAGCTGCTTAAATAGTATATAGTCTTCAATATGAAATGTCACATTTTAGCAATATGACTATGCATGTAGCATGTTAAGCATATTTCTCTTATCAATAACTATTTCAATTCTAAACAAAAACTACAACATGAGTATATGTTTTTCTTTATTGCCTAAATTCACACACCTCAGATGAGATACCATACTTCCCAAAAATGCATTAGTGCTCGTACAGAGAGAACCTAGCTAGTATTTCTTAGTATACCTCTAGCTAAGAAGAGGAACCAAATTAGGCGACAAAGACTAATGCACCTCGTGCAAGCTGGTGTATAATAAAAAAGTCCCATGGCTACAGCATAGGACAATCTTTGTTAAAATTCCAGTTCTAAATAGGTTACAATGACTTCGTATGATGTTCAAAAAAAGTAATTGATTCGTATCGAGGCAAAACAAAACTTACATAGATATGTTCCACTTCATATGCACTGGGAGGGATACCTGCATCTAGAGAAGCTTATAAGCACTGATAAATAAAGAACAGTAGGGCATTTAGGGCATTTATAGTATGGTCTGAAAGGCTTTGAGTTGGATCTGCACTATTATGTTTCTTGTGTACATAATATGAACTGAATCAGCCCAAGAAGAACTTTACCTTGGCAACCAAAGAGAATCATTACATACATGTCAAAGGTATCCTAAGCTTGATATAATGAACGAAAGCCCCAAATCGCATAAATATGCCCTGCATCACAAATGGGAACAAATAAACCTATCAACAATATCGTTTTGCCCTCCAAAGCTGTATATGCAATTCCTAACTGAAACAATTAATGACAGCATAGAGAATTTTGAGTAGCAGCGTGTGTTGTTTCAAGCTAAACAGTTTGATCACACATGACAGTGTTGAAGTACATGCAGAGGGAAATTTCTCCACACAACCTACACACTATAACTGAATAATGCCATACACATTAAAAGCAAATCAAGACTGGCACTGTAACTAAATCAAGGCTTACACATTAGAAGCAAATCACGGTTGTAATCATCAACAACTAAGGTCCAACCACTTCCTTCTCATGGCCCTATGGCATTGAGCTAGAACGAAAAGGAAAAAAGAGAACAGGAACGACCAGGCAGCTATTGTTGCGGAGCCGCAGCTGTCTTCATCGCGGTCCTGGCCAAGCCGACACTCTCCCTTCCCTTCTCATGGCACTGAGCGAGGCTCTCATGGAGAGGGAGAGGAGAAGATGGCAGTGGTGGCGGCCGGAGAGGGACAGGAGAAGAGGGCAGCGGCGGCGCCCTGTTGACTCCATCCGGGCGACCGATTCAACTGGAGGGGAGGCCAAGATTGATGAATCAGACAGTCCCCGAGCCATATTTGACACCGCAGAGAGGGAGCGGCGGTGGCAGCACGGTAGAGGAGAAGGGAGCTGCGGCGGCGACGGCACTTGCGAGCGGAGGAGGTGGGCGTCTGGGCGCCGGATCCACCGGCGAGGAGACCGGGGTCACCGGATCCGGCGGTCCCGGCCTCCTCACTAGGAGATCCGGCGGGTCCTTGGGAGGGAGCGACGGCGGCAGCACAGTAGAGGAGAGGGAGCTGCGGTGACGACGGCGCACGCGAGCGCAAGAGGCGGGCGAGGTTGCGGTGCGAGCTGAAGAGGTGGGCGACGGCGCACGCGAGCGCAGGAGGCGGGCGAGGTTGCAGAGCGAGCAGAGGAGGTTGCGGCGCGCGCGTAGGGAGAGGAGAGGACGGGCGGCTAGGGTTTGTACCGGTTGGCGAAATCCAGGCCGTCCGTCCATAATCCGACGATTGCACGGGTAAGGAAGGGTCGGCATAGCGGGACACGTGGACGGCCAGATCGACCCTACGGTGAGATCGGACGGTGGAAAGAAGCGAGGACCGGCGCATAATTAACCGAAAGTGTAGGGGTTTTTTCGCAAAAATCGATGATGTGGCACTCCTACTCTTCCCGCGTTCCCACGGCTTTTAAGTAAACCTATATATTAACTATTTAGTATTCGGTTAACCTTATCTTGGGAGGTAGCTACAAAATTATGGTGCAATACATCTGTTCAATACTAATTTAGTACTTCATCCGTTTCACTTTATAAAACATCTATTTCCTTGTCTAAATGCAACATCTATATGAAATTATGTGTCCAAATTCATATCGAACCATACCTGAATCTTTTCAAAATCCAAAAATTCTTATAATATAAATAATTAATTATCACACTCCGATTAACGACAACTTGCTTTCATTAGGCCCCCTCCAATATGAGCCAATCATGTATTTTCACCACGCTTTAGGACTTTGGCATAGCATATGTGCTGGCCACATGGAAGTGATGCAACAGTTAACAACGCTTTGCTAAGATTAGAATAAGGCAACATTGAAGTGATTAATGGGGTTGTTCTCAGTACTAACTCTGTTTTCTTAGGTTTCGTTCATGGACGGTAGATATGTTCAAAGTTCGTTTCTAATTTTCTATGTTGCTTAATACTTGTTTCTAAATCAGCTCCAAACTCTTAGTATATAGCATAGAATAATGTGAAATACCATGATGTATACAAGTAATTCAAGAAGCTATTTCTGTGATATGAATGCAGTCCGGCCATCGAAAAAAGCAAGAAGTTCCAAATGTATGGATAATATGCACACCTTTATTGTATTTCAATCTATTTAAATATGCCAACCACTTACACTTAATTTATTTGGATAATTATTTTTTTCACATGTAAAATTATGAAAAAAATGATGTGAGTTGGCATGGAACTGAATCTCAATTTAATTTAGACATATATACAAATTAGGCAAATTTTGCTATAGGACATCACGACTTCGTGGTTTTAGCCGTAGGACACCGCACAAACTCACTTTTAGGGGAAAACACTCTTTAAACGTGCTTATTTGCCACTGAACACCACGTCCATTAAAATATTAATTTTCGGTTGAATAGAAAAGATAAATAGTGTGAAAGGTCAAAAATACCCCTGACCCCACTTGTCATATTCTTCCTCTTCCTCCTGGTTGTGCAGCTTCTCCCCGGACTGTTGCCGGTCCATGTGCGTCGGCTGGAACACGCTCATGGATTCCCTGCCCGCTATGTTCTGCTCGTAGTATAGGTCCTTGATCCTCTCGGAGTAGGCGCCATGTAGCGACACGACGAGCACCGGCTTGCGCCTCCCCGGCAGTGGTAAAGTTGAGCTCCTGCTGCACACGGGGCAGGATGTTCTCTCCATGCGCGCACAACATGATCTGGCCGTAGAGCTCGTCGGTGGAGATGCGCGCCAAGTAGAAGGAGCACACCTGGATGCCGACACGCTACTCAGTGTAGGCCATGTACGAGGCATGGTACCACGTTCCTCGGGTGGAGCAGGTAGCGGCCGAGGAGGTGGAACGCAGCATCGTGGCACGGGAACATCCGCGGCAGCACGCGCTCGATGCGCGAGACCAGGAACAGTCCGAGCACGAAGTAGTTGTCGGAGAGGAGCACCATCCAGTCGACGCGCCACAATGCGTCCAGCCCGTCGTCGCAGAAGAAGCGCGGCTCATTGCCGTTGCGGTTGAAGTACGTCGTGCTGCAGGTGCATGTACATCCATGGCGGTAGTGGGTCTCGGGCAGCACCCTTGCCGCGCCGCAGCGCGTTGCCGAGGCTCTCGCGGGTGCACGCGTTGAAGCCCCGCATGCCGGAAAACGGGAAGTCCCCCTCCGGTAGTGTCCACGTTGAGCCCGGGAATTGCTCGCAGATGAGATAAGGAAGAAGAGAGGACGGGGAAGAGAAAGGAGGGGTAATTTGGTCACTCTACATAAAAATATGGGCCCGTGTCGCCTTGTCAGCACGAATACGTTATTTTAATAGGGGCAGTATTCGCTGGCAAATAACCACATTTAGAGAGTGTTTTTCCCTAAAAGTGAGTTCGTGCGGTGTCCTACAGCTAAAATCACGAAATCATGATGTCCTGTAGCAAAATTTGCCTACAAATTAATGCCGATGGCACAACAAAAAAAAGTAAATCACTATTTTTATTTTATACTCCCCCGTCTAAAAAAACAAACCTAGAACTGTATGTGATACATTCTAATACAACAAATCTGGATAGAGTTATGTCCCAGATTCATAATAATAGGATGTGTCATATCCAGTGCTAGATTGGATTTTTATGGAACGGATTGAGTAACTGCGATATATGTTTGTGCTCGTGATTTTGCTTTTATAATTGTAGTCGATCATCCACGGAACTATTTATGTGTGTATATATAGCCATTCTATATCTATATATTAGACACTGCCACTCCCCCTCTCTCTTTACCTTATCTCTTTTCTCAGCCTTCCCGGCTTACCACCTTCTCCCCACCTTCTTCCCTGCTTCCCCTCCTCTCCACCGTCAACAGCGGGCGTCGGTGGCGGCCCCGTGGGTGCGCCTCCACGCCACCCGCAGCACCCAGGATGAGGAGGTCAAGGTCGACGCCACCATGTTCGACGGCGCCGCCGTCCCGCCCCCAGACGCGCCCCTCTTCCGCCGCGTCGAGTCGCTCGACCACGTCCCGCGCCTCCACCTCGGCCTCATCATCGAGGCCTCTACCGCGACATGTTGCACCAGCACCAGAAATCATGTTGTACGGAAGCTTTTGTGATTTTGCTCTCTGGTTTATGTGGTTTGTGAAGTTCCACTTCTGTAAATGATTCGCAGCAAGCTGGAGGCTAGGGAGAGGGAGTACGTGAGGAAATTCTTGCAGGAGAGGGCGGCGGCGGCGGCAGCGGCGGCCGGGCGAGGCGGCGCTCCCACGGGAGATTCACGACGAGATCGGCCTAGAGTTCCTCGGCAACGTCACCGGCAAGCCATACACGCTCCACACCAACATCTTCGCCAACGGCGTCGGCGGCCACGAGCAGCAGTCGTCGCATCTCCTCCTGGTCGTGGTCCTCATCGTGCACATCGTCGCTCGGCTCCCTTGACGAGGATGCCGTCGTTGCGTGCGTCGTCAAGAAGGCGGCGGCGGCGAGCGGGCGAGCGGGCGGCGGCCATTTTCACTTTTTTTTTTGTTTTTTTTCCGTGCGGGCGGTATAATATGACCGCATCGGGATAATCGATTATCCTGTGCGGTCTACTTAACATGACCGCACGGGAAAATGATTATCCCATACGGTTGGGCCGTCCGCACGCGAAAATATTGATTTTTTCAGACATTTGGTATAGACGGGCAAATCCTCCGCACAGAAAAATCATTTTGACCGCAAGGAAAAATAGTTTTCACAGTTGCGAGAGACCACGAAGAAGATTGTACAATTATTAATTGGGTAATTTGTAACCATGCCATTATAATTTTTTAAAATTTAAGATATGCCATCGGTATCTCAATAACACGTAGGACCCACATGAATCAATGACATGTGGGTCAGGATGGCATATCTCAAATTTTGCAAAATTATAATGGCATGGTTACAATTTTCCCTTATTAATTTATGTTCGCATCGCGTGCGGTTTGATAAGTGATTTAACTAGGTTCCTTGTTTTGTCTAACGCACCACCACCAGAATCATCAGTATATTTTACTGTGGATTTTGGAGTATAATTAAAAATTCTATTACACTGACTTAAAATTTGAATGACTTTTACCTTTTTAAACTCTATGGATGAACCCTAAAAAAATAATTGCCGAACAAAATATTATTTCAAACTGGGAGATGATGTGGCAGTTTTTTTTAATTTTATACAGTGGATTTTTGGAGTACAATTATTTTACCATTGGCAAGATGAGCATATATTATTTTTTTAAAACTTTAATTTGTTGGATGGATAGTATGAGTATATTTTATACAGTCTATATGTTCTTTTATACAGGCTCTGTGTAGAGCTCAGATGATGCACTTTTCCTGTGTGCAACTCTGAAGTATGATTCATGTCAGGCACGTTTTTTTAGGATAATGTCACGTGCCTCTTTTATTTTTTGCCACGTGTTTGAAAATTATTTTATTTTAGGATTTTTATTCATATTAAAATGGATTGTCCATTTTATTTTTTTTATATGTATGACTATAGTGTACTTTGAGATATGTATGAATAAATTATCTACTTACGCATGTATGTGTAGCCATTCTATGAAGCTTTTTATTCGGTCATTCTATATCTATATAATGATTAATTTATGATGATTAATTTATGTGTGCATGCGTACAGTTTGATAAGTGATTTTGGTATTCGGGCCTTGGCCGTATTTAGTTCCTTTCAAAATTTTTTTGACACAACAGACACACATTTAAAGTATTAAACATAGACTAATAAAATAAATTACAGATTCCACCTGTAAACTGCGAGATGAATTTATTAAGCCTAATTAATCTATCATTAGCAAATATTTACTGTAGCACCACATTGTCAAATCATAGCGTAATTAGGCTCAAAAGATTCGTCTCGTAATTTACATGCAAACAATGCAATTGGTTTTTTTCGTCCACATTTAATGCTCCATGTATGTGTCCAAACATTTGATGTGACGGAATTTTTGGAAGTTTGAAGGGAACTAAACACAACCCTTATTTAGATCCCAAAAAATTTTGGCCAAAAACGTCACATCAAATGTTTGGACACATGCATGGGGCATTAAATGTGGGAAAAAAATCAATTGCACAGTTTGCATGTAAATTGCGAGACGAATCTTTTGAGCCTAATTACGCCATGATTTGACAATGTGATGCTACAATAAACATTTGCTAATGACGAATTAATTAGACTTAATAAATTCATCTCGCAGTTACAGGCGGAATCTGTAATTTGTTTTGTTATTAGTATACGTTTAATAATTCAAATGTGTGTCCGTATACTTCAAAAACTTTGCACCCAAACAACTAAACACACCCTCAGACAATATAACTTACAACTAAACACACCCTCAGACAATATAACTTGGTTCTTTGTTTTCTCTAATGCAGCACCACCATAGTCAACCGTAGAGTTATCCCTTGGTATGTGAAGTGATGATCAGAACCAATGTACCTCTCAAACCGACTCACAAATGGATATCATCATTGTTGAAAGAAGGGTTTCATCGGGGTTTTAGCCGATGAGGTATGTAGACGTTGCATCGGCTTACAAAGATTGCATATAAGTTGGATTTAGCTATTCGCAACAAAGGTTTCACTGTTTATCTAATCTTGTGGATTTTATGACATGGGACCTCCAGCCAATATATGCTTTAACCATTGGAATATTTATTTTATCATATCATTGTTAGCCGATTGGTTTCTACTGGATTATATTATTGTTATTTATCATCATCGGCCGATGGCCTTTATGTCATTTATTTACTCAAGTATCAGACTCTGCATTGGACATATAGCCGATTGCTCAAAACCCTATCAACATCTGCTGGTATCGGCATCGGTTGGAATTACTCCGTCTGCTTGTCAGCCAATCGGCTCATTGATCTACTATTTGCATATCTTATCAGTTGCAGGATCAAACTGACTGACACTTCCGCATCTCATCAACCTTTGGACCTGCACTGGAGCTAAGTAGATCTCCCATGCCGTTGGGTTTGTTGACTTAATTTTGCGCCAACACAGTTCCGGCACCATCGGCCGAGCACGGTTTTTTCGTCAACTGGGGGTAAAATGAAAAAAAAAGGAGATGCTAAGGTGCCTATTTTTTCCTCTCAGGGTGGGATGAGGATTCGTGGAAGGATTCCTTAGAAAAGAAGTTTCTTGAAGGGTATAGAAAATATTTCGCAAACTGAGGAAATAACGGCTAGAAGCATCGGAACGAAGAATTGAACGGCTAAAGTTCCCTTAATGACGTGGTGTTGTATTTTGTGAGGAAAGGTTTCACTTTTCACTTATTTAGATATAACACACATGCATGTATTTTCGTGCAACTAGTGACTTGCAACACATGATCCCTGCTAGATGCCTGTTGGCAGTCATTAAACCCTAAAATCACCGCCAATATTATAATAAAAATATCACATAAAGCATGTTACCTAGGTCGATTTTGCTTTATTTCATTGAGTTACACGATTTCTGTTGGATTTCACTACGCGTATAATAATTCACGATTTTGACCTATTTTTTTCCAATGAAAATCTGGCATTTTAAGCCAAAGGGCTGACCAGCCGACCAACATACCTCATGGGTCAACCGGCCTAAAGACTTGGCCGACTAGCCAACTCAGGGCTCGGCCAGCTATTTGGAAACGTGTCCTGATTGGCCACCCTCCTCACTGAGCCGGCTGGCCTGCGCAGCACGATGTGAGGCTAATGATTGATTGGTGGACCCCATTCTGGGAGTGATGTCTTCTCGGATGAGTAACATGTAGACTTACTTTTCCCTCTTAATATTTTATTCATACATTATGCTTATTGCCATACTTTTTTTCCTAGTTCTCTTCTAAGTTTATTTTTTATGCTTGCTTGAGTGGATGCCTCGTTTATAATTAAGCTGGGAACATGTATAGTTCTATGTGTGGGTGTGGTGCTTAGGAATAGTTTTATCTAGGAAGGCTGGTTGGGGAAACGGAGGACGTAGTTGGCCGGGTGCCGACAGCCCCGGTTGTCCTTTGAAGCCAGCCACGTTAACCCTAATTACGCTGACGCAAATAGGTAGACCAATGCTTAATGTGGAAAGCAGTCCTGTTTCCAAAGCAAGCAAGGATAAGTGTAGCTAAATGGATTTCTTAGAATGAAAGCAGTCTTGTGATGTGGGGAATAACCCGGGGACTTGAATCCTGACTAATTCGATGATTTCACAACCATATCATCACATTCACACAACAAATACATATATATAGACAATAATGTTCACATTTCTAAGTGTTAACAAAAGACACACATCACATTGGACTAACTGGTCAAATAAAAGAGAGTCAAACATAGCGCAATAAGAGAATAAAAAAATATATACATTCTTTAGTATGCCATCTAACTAACTAGGAATTACTACCCGTGTCGAAACGCGGATGACCTCACCGAGAAGGATAATTCTTGTTTGCCAATCGAAGAGCACAAACAAGAATGAGATAGAATACAACCAAAATTACAGATGAATGATTAAGCTCACAAGTTGGGGTCTTACAAACCGATCTAGCGGCGAAACTATTCTCGACAGAATATTCTAAGCAAAACCCGACTCTAAACGATGACGGCTACTGAATTAATATGATTAGGGACGTCCTAGGGTTGCCCTAGGGCGCACACCCTCATGGGCTAAGCCCACGACACAATTATAAGGCCCAAAACCCAAATCAGATTTGGATTGGATGAGATACATAGCTTGTTTTGTAGATTCCCGACAGCTCGGTAGGAATTTTGACGTAGGATCAAAACCATCTAAAAGTAGACTCCATAAGCTTTCCAACAAGTACTCATAGACCCCGAAATTCCTTCTAGATCAACAGCTAGGTTCGTTTGAAATTGATGCTGTCAGGAGGCCCGAATCCGAATCCAAAACATGTAGAACTTGATCTCTTGTCTTCTATGGACCAAAAGTGACGTGGTGAGGTAGAAGTAGACTTGGAGAAGGTCTTGGTTTGGTCCCCAATCAACTTCTTTGATCATCCATGCATTCGTTACGCTCGGTCTCTTTTCCTTCGCCCAAGCAAGTACCTCTGCAAACAAAAACACATCATTGTGTAGCAACGTTTGTTCAAATATATAACAAGTAAATCTAATGTAGAACATATGTACCTTTGTTTGATTAATACATAAGGTATCCATGGTTATATCCGAACTAGTAGTGTCCTCATCACCTAGCTAGAAGTATCATGACGCTAATGGTGGTGGATAGAAAATGGCAAAGGAAGGGAGATAGTGCTGTTTCCAAAGGCAGAGAAGAAGTAAAATAGGGTTCAATGTAAAACAAAAGGGAGAGAGAGAGAGAGAGAGCCCAAAGTGAAAAGAATGTGTAAAGGAGGGCAAAAGTGAAACTTTTGTAGTAAAGAGGTCCACATTGCAAACCATCTCTATGTTTTAAGTTTTGATGCATGTAAAAATAATGTGACTGTGACATCCCGGCCCAATTTAGATTAGGCCTGTGTGGCCCATGTGAGTTGTGTGCGTATGTTTAGTACGACCTTGTTAGTTTAGCATGAGTGGAACTAACTTATAAGGCCTCTTCCCTTCAACCATACCCTTTTACACGAAGCGAGGACAAAAGTGTAAGTGGAGTGATGTGTGTAAGTGGGCCCGCCCATTGGATGGACTGGCTACGTGGTTCTGGAGGGAGGGCTGTAACAAATGGTATCAGAGCCGACCCTCGCGATTGCGCGTACGGGTCAGTGTGCGGGCATATGGCGCTGGCACCGGACGTATGGACGTGCGCTTCGTGGTTGCGCGTACAGGTCAGTGTGCGGGCATATGGCGCATGGCACATGTGGGCTCTGTGTGAGGCACATGGCATGGCATATGGCGCTGGCACTGGACGTACGGACGTGCGCTGAGAGGGGGTGTGTTCCTGGACAGTTGCCTATATGCCTGTGTGGCTACATGGGTAAGTTGGGCCGACAGGGATGTCGGGTCCTTTGAGGGGGAGGGGGGGGGGTTGTGACATCCCAGCCCAATTTGGATTAGGCCTGTGTGGCCCCACTCCCGGGTTAACGCTTTTATACGAAGCGATGACGGAAGTGTAAGTGGAGTGGTATGTGTAAGTGGGCCCGCCCGTCGGATGGGCTGGCTACACGGTTCTGTAGGGAGGGCTATGACAGTGACGTGGTCATCACTTCCAACTTAAATGCTAAAAATATTGTTCTCAATTTGTAACCTCCATTGAGAGTATTATCATGTTCTTAGTAATTGCTTATTGATATTTTTATGGAAAAAGAGGTGTAGGCGATCTTCTTCACATTATTCATTACAGTAAGATCGTTACACATTTAGTTTACTTCTCGTTGATCTGCCACTCAGCATACTGCTGCGGCCCACGCCTCGGAGCAAAGACAGCCATCTCATCCCCGCGGTTGAACTTTACACGCCTAGACTCCTCCCTTGAAAGCCTATAAGCATTGGCGACCACGTCAACGGGTAGAGCACGAAGAATGGAGGCCTTCCCTGCGATCTGACTGTCGACAGCATTGTGATTGGTCTTGAAGGATACCCACGCAAATCCTTCACGTCGAGCCTTCACCACCACTGCAAAGTTCTGTGGGATCAACAAGATCTGCTGTTGGTGCAGCTCACCATCAAAGACACTCCTACCACGGTGATCCACCACCTGGATGCGCCCTTGGCCAGCGGTCACGTACATCACCGTGTGTGCGTTTACCGTCCAATGAGGAGTAAGCAAGGCATTCTACAAAAATGGAAGTGAATCAACATGACAAATACTTGGCATAAACTACATACATTATGCTTACAAACTATAGTAATTTTCTCTTTGTTTATACTCACATTTTGGAGAACGATTCTGGTGGCACTCATCTGGATGATATTGAGTATTGGGAAATTCTGGCTATTGGCCCTTGTGATCCTTCCACCATGGGGGTTGAATATGTCACTGGATTGTGGGTTGTCTATGTTCTTCCTCAACTTAAATGCACACATAATTTCATTTAGGCCATTTTGCTGGCCGCAAGCTCCACCACTTTGCGACCAGGTGGGCTGTAGCTGCTTGGTTGGCAAGTAAGCTTGGGTTTGTTCCTCTTTCACTGGCTCAACTTGGAGAGAGGGCTGCAGTGCCTGGAGCCCATTTTCAACTCTAATGATGGCACCTCTTGGGTCACTCAGGCCTTGGAGCCTCAACACAGTTTGCTTGCTCACACTCAGGGCTTCAGAAAGTAAATCTGGGCTGAACCCAGCAAAGATGTTTTGATTTCTGCTCAGTTGTTCTGTCTGGTATGAGTACGATTGCTGCTGCCAGCTGCTTCTAGGCTTTCCAGCCAAGAAAAACTCCTAACCCATTTATCATTTCATAGTATACAATACACATTAGCATTTTGTTATCATTGAAATCAAAATAGTGATATGGAATATTCATTATGCTTGTGTGGAGCATATGTACGCATACCCTTCTTTTAGGATCGAGCTGGTTGGCATTGTTGCTGGTGTCGATGACAGTGAAAGCAACCACAGGAGAATCACCATTGTTATATAGCCAGTGGGCTACTCCAGCTGGCACTGCGATTACATCACCTTGGTGGAATTGGTGAAGTTGCTGGTGCTCGTCTCTCATTTTTTGGATTGATGATTGAGCCTCACCAGCTGTTGCCACCTCTTGCTCAAAGGGAGACCTAACTGACTGGAACGTCTCTGGACAGCCAGGCAGCGCCATCCCAAACACTCCCCGACCTGCAATATATCCACTCAATTAAAAAAACCCCACATATTATCAATTAAAAATAAAAGAAAATAGCTACCATTTACAATTGTTCACAATATATTGGAGCTTGCTCAAACAATGTACAGACCTTGGACGATGTAGACAAGCTTGTGAGCATTAGCATACATTGGTAAAACTAAGCCCTTGCTCTCGACGACTAAGCGCCTCATGCTCACTCCGGCACAACGGAACTCATTTCTTGCCTCAGTGTTGTAGTACTCAGTGAATCCAGCTTCAGATCTCTGCTGGTGTGTTGCCTCAAGGGCGGTGAGGTGCTCAAAATGACATTGATGACGACTATCTTGGTCTCCCCTAAATCCACGTGGGCTCTGAAGTGGGCTTCCCCCAAATGAAAATTGTGCCATGGACACTTGGAAGAAGAGAAGGAGGCCAAGGCACAATGGAAGAATGGTAGACATGGAAGCCATAGTTATTCACTTAGTTTCCCACTGCTCTTGGTGATGGATGGACGAGTTGGAGGAGAGGAGCTTATATACACGGAGTAGACGAGAATATATGCAAAAAGGGATAACAAACTTACCTAATCTCTTTATCATGCTGATGTGTTTATAGCATAAAGGAATATCTAGTTTGTCTGTTGCAAACAAGATGATGCAAAAAGGGCATAGGTAAAAACTTGTAAGTCGTCATTATATGCTTGATTGATCATTAAACACATAGATACCATTGTTTTAAAGTTGGAAAAGTGTTTTTTTTTGTTAGAGTGAAGCAAGAGTTATGCCATGTTTTCTTGCTATCGCACATAGGAATGCTGAAAAAGATTTTGTATTAGTGCCACCCAAGAAAATAAAGACATGCTTTTAAAGGTGAGAGTTAGGGATTTGCCGTGTGATTACGTGGTATGACTAGAGGACAATAGGTTATTGGTAGTGTAGCTACAAAAAGAGAAAACAAACTACACTAAATTCACAATCAGGCTAGCATAAGCTTGCACTCTAGAAACGTACATGTACATTGCTTGTGAGATCATGACAAAAACATAACAACAAAATTCACTTTTTGTTAGTGCCGTGAGAGAGTGTCTGACCATAATAGACACATTTAGGTTAAGTGTTCAAAACTAATTTGGGGTTAAGCTAGTGCACGTTAGGGAAATAAAATAGACCAACAAAAACATAGGTGAATATTAAATTATAGCCCAAAATAAATGAGTTACGAGTAACTATTAAACTTTAATAGACCAGCAGAAATATTGGTGAATATTTCATTATAGCCCAAATTGAACGACATTTTAGACATGCAATCAGCAGCAAGGTAAGCTAGACACTATAAAACTCCTCTTCAGCTATGGACAAACTTCTCTTCTTCAACCTCTCTCAAAAAAAGAACTTCTCTTCTTCAATATATTTGAGATGTATATCACAAGGGTAAGTACTTGAAGTACTCAACAACTTATGTACAAGGATCCAATTATATAAATGGATGTCTACCCTACCAAGTTTGAGTTTTTTCCGCACAAAGCCACATTTGCTCAAAGGGGTAGTGTTAAGCAAAGATAATTTACAAAAAGGATTTGGAATGGTAGTTCAAAAGTGTTGCTTTTGTATGCATGATGAAACTATCCAACACATTTTCTTTGAGTGCCATGTTTGCTAAATTTCTATGGAGAGTAGTCTTTATCTCATTTGGGTTACAAAGGCCACATAGTTTTGTTCATATATTTGGAAATTGGCTAGTTGACATGGACTCCCAGACAAAGAAACATATTCTAACAGGCAGGGGCTGATGCAAGATAAAAAATGACTGGTGGCATGCATCTATAACTCATAACAAGTTAGAAAGCTAAGTGAAACTCACCTCATTGCAGCTTATAAAAACTTTGAGATATTACATTATCTTAAATAGTAATATATAGATATGCCTTCCAAATAATGTTATTGCCTGTAAAGACAACATAAAGTTAGCACAAACCATATAAATATTACTAAATGGTAAATATAGATAGGGCATACAGTGCATCCTTTCCACGGCGATACTTAGTGATTGTGTCCGACATATCCTTTTCTACAAAGCAAATGAGGCTATGGCTGAGATACTTGTCATCCATCTTGTTGCACAAAGCATTCTTCACAACCTTCATTGCTGAGAAACACCTATCCGCAGTTGTAGAGGCAATAGGAGAGCAAGAGATAATTTTAAAAGATGATAAACCAACGGATAGGAGAGATGATTCCTTGTATCTACCTGTTGGTATTTGATACGGTCACAGATAAATCCGCAAGCGCACGGATACCGCTGTAGCACTTCACCTTAGAGTATTCCAAGGGTATCTAATCGCAGGGAACGTGTATGTATATGTAGGAATATAATTATATCCAAGCACAACTACTGGTAGGTTCAGTCTAGAGATGATTCCTATGGGTTAATTTACTAACTTATGTTAAATGTAAAGCCTCATGGATTGCTTCGAGCACCGGCTCTCCTCTAATCTGCCAAGCTAAGTCTAGCCTGTAGCTCTATGATATACCCGAACATGGAGGGATACAAAGGACGGACGGGACTGTCACCACCTTCCTCCTACCTCACTTTCCATGGAGCACACAACATACGAAGATAACCACTGACCTAGACACCACGCTTATGTTATTGATTACTACTCTAGCCTCGTGAATAAACTTTCTTATTTATCCAGAGTCCTAGTGCTAGAGCGCTTAATAATAATACTAAGTGACAAACCTGCAACGATGGGAATATATCTGACTTAAGCAAGTAAATTAAATACCAAAAATAAATCTTGAACACTTACTTTATTAAAGAAGCATCCACCGAGGTACAAGAGAGGAAAGAGTGTCTACAGCTCCGGCACTCCTTCGGACCTACCCCTCACTCTCTACCTATTTTCTCCACTAACTAAAGTGATGCCTAAAATATGAAAGTGAGTTGTACTCCACTTTGTTGTATGTTTGAGAGTGACTTGAGCTCCTCCTTTTATCTGGACATATGATGGTTGTGGAGGTCGGTTCACCCACAACCGCCATCAACATCCAATGAGAGGCCGCCAACCTTGGTTCGGCCGAACCAGGCAAACCGCCTCTGGCCACCAACCTTCTCTAATGCATGATAGGTGGGCCCCTATGACGGTTAGTGCTGGATTAGCTCAATTTTAGTCTGTTTTGACTGACATTTGGCCCCCCAATCCTTGTGCTCATGTATGATTGGTCGGAGGTTCATCGTCGCTTGGCGGGTTTGTTTTCATCTATATATCACCGGCATACATATATTTACCAATACTAGTGGAAATGGTTAGTAATAATCCCCTTCCACTAAGTTTGGTAGTATATTCTGTATTCTACCATGAACTTTTCAAGTGTCTATCATGTCATCTTGGGTGATTGAAGAATGGAACGGCCTTTATTCCGATCGCCTTTACCTCCCTCTAATGAATTATCTTGGTTTTTTCTTTTTATCATAAAACATAACTTTTTTACTTTACTCCTAAATTGAGTCTCTCATACCGTCATTGTGTTTAATTCTCGTCAAGGCATTTGATGTTGCCTTTTCTTATCCTACCTTTCTAATAAGGATTATGTAGAGCTCAGGGTAGGGAATAAGAATAACATACTTGCATCAAATATTTTGTAAAGTCAAAAGGTAGATCCAAGGAGACTAATAGACATACAATTATGATCAAGATGTGCATGTGCGTGGAAAGGGATGTGTATGTGGAAAGGTGGAAAATGGGATGATATCATTTTCTATATGATCCTCCTCCTTATACTTTATTTGGAGAACATGGCTATGTTCTATATCTTTTTTTTCATCATGCTAGAGAATATTTTTTCTTCTCTTGTGAGCATTTTGATTTTCTAACATCATCATTTTTTTAGCTCATCTCATTTGGCATGGATAGTAGGATGGAGAATCATAATCATGTTGGGTTTTTATTTGGTGAATGAATGATGGTTGATGCTGATTTCCAGAGAAGATGTATATCATGTGATGGTGGATGGAATATTTTGCTGAACCTCCCGTGTAGAGGGAGAGCAATATATGGTGGATATGTGCACATGGATGATCATGAAAGTATGAAAAGAATCTAAAAAGAGACTCAACCATTTGACCAAACTGAAAATGATAACAAGCAGCATATGTTTTAAGGTTTATCAATAAGATCGATATATGGCTTTGGTAGGAACAAAACATCGATGAGTACATAAATTTATACTGTTTTCATTTTATAATATTCCCAAGGACTCAATAGAAGAAAACAAGGGTCATATTAGCAAATAATCTCTCATTCATCAGTCACTTAGATGACATGTGTTTCTAATGATATATGTTCACAAGCACACGGTAATATGCAAGGAACATAGAGTATGCAAGACAGTTTTAGTTAAGTCATAAACTCTAGCTAAATTATTCGGGCACATTTTAAAAGTTGAGTTTAATTTTCAGATATGTTTCATGGTACGGATTATCAAACTCAAAATTTAGAGAGATGAGAGGATAAACATGCAAAATATCATGTAGTGAGTGTGGCGACGAGCAACACTATGTCTAAAGATTTCCATGCACGAAGAGTTTCACCCAAGAGTTGAAGAGCAATACTATGTCTCCTGCCTCAAATTCCTTCACCATGACTCGCCTATCATGCCATCTTTTTGTTCTTTCCTTATACATTTTGGCATCGTGATAGGCTTTATCCCTCAATTCCTCCATCTATGATAGCTACAACTATCTATGATGTCTGGCTTCTCCTAGGTCAATATTCCATGTTCGGGTGGCCCAGTGTGCTCTGTGCTCCAGCTCGACCGGTAAATGATATGTTTTTCCATATACGAGCTGGTAAGGTGACATGCCTTTAGGTGTCTTGTATGCGGTCCTATATGCCCAAAATGCATAGTGTAGTTTGTTCTTCCATGCCTTCCCCATCTCATGTATGGTATTCTGCGAAATGTTCTTGATCTATTTGTTGGATGTTTCTGCTTGACCACTTGTCTAGGGATGGTATGGGGTTGCAATGTTGTGCTACGCCCCAAGCTCATGTAAAAAGTTTTGGAATGTCTTATTAATGAAGTGAGACCCTTTTTCACTTATTACCATCCGCGGTGTTCCAAACCGAGGAAGGATGACCTCGTGGAACATCTTGCTGGCGTGCTTGGCGTCGGTGGAGCAGCATGACATTGCTTACACACACTTGGACACATAATAGCCACTAGGATGTACTCGCAATAATGGACTTAGGGAATGGTCCCATGTAAACGATGACCCATGCATCAAATAGTTCCACTTGAATATTGTATGTTAAGGGCATCACATCGTGAATAGTGATACCTCCGTGCTTCTAGCATCCTGCACATCTTTAAATGAATTCTTTTATATCTTCATACATGGTGGGCCTGAAGAATGCACTCCGCCAGATCTCTGCTTGCACGCGAAATGCACCACAATGGCCTTCATATGGTGATGCATGGAATTTTATAGACTCGGTATAAGTACGGTTCGTCCAACATAGACTCGGTATAAGTACGGTTCGTCCCACAAGTGCCTTCTGCTATCATAGATGATGCACCTTTTGTTCTCCCCAGTGGTACATACCATGCAACCATAAAGTTCACAATATTTGCACACCAGGGTTGCGAGTATGTTACTTTGGTAACATGCCATCCCGTAGAAAATCATTTATTTGCTGTTCATGCATGTTAGTACTTAGCATATGCGACAAATGAACTGCTACGTAATTTTCTACTCCAAATTTTTCTTTAATTTCAAGATCAAATTATTAAAGTAGGAGAACCCATCTAATAAGCCAAGGTTTTGAATCTTTCTTAGTGAGCAAGTATTTTAATACAGCATGATCAGTGTAAACAATAACCTTAGCTCCATCTAAATAAGATCTGAACTTGTCAACTGCAAAAAAAAAGGGCCAGGAGCTCCATCTCAGTTGTGGTATAATTTAATTGAGCTCCTATTAGCGTTTTAATAGCATACGCGATAGCATGGTGTTTTTATCTTTAGTTTAGCTGAGAACGACACCTACAACATAATCACTAGCATTGCACATGATTTCAAACGACAATGACCAATCAAGGGGTTGAATCATTGGTGCTGAAATGAGTGCTTCTTTTAAGATACTAGTGAACGTGCACGTGCAAAGCACGTTGACATATACGATTGAAGAAAAATACATTCATTGCTAATGTACATCTACATATACTCACAAATTAAAGCTCATAGTCATTGATAAAAATAAAAGTATTGTAAACATTGTCTTGGTAATTCATTGAATAAAACTAATTTGTTATTGTATTACAACTTAACAATTGTTTTTCAGTGAGAAACTTATTTTCATTATATTTATGTTACTTTATGCCATGGATTACACAGATAATGGTTAAGCCTGTAAGAGTTCAACTATTATGAGAATAAACGACGATAGCTAACTCATCAAAAAGCGAGATAGCAGTCATATATTATCAAAAGCTAGTAAATGTACAAATACAGCTTAGAATAGATCAGTGAATCAGCAGTGAATGTTTCCCAATTTTCCTCTTTCATAGTCTGAAGAGCATTAAATAGTTTGATTTGGATATATAAACATGTACATGAGATTTTAATGAGCTAATTTTCCACACATTTAGCAGGGTAAACTCGGCCAAAATAATAATTATGATTGAAACAAAACTTCTCTAAATTGTTTTCTTTGGGCAAAAAACAAAATTCGGTTTGAACATATCATAAAGCTCACAGAAAACTAAACTGCAAAATCAGTACCTGCAAAGTTTAGGCGCATATATTGTGCTGCATTTGAACTTACTTTATTATGTATAGATAGACATTATTCTGTCATTTGAGATTTGTAACAACATGATTGGGCATGATGATCTACATAGAAAAATTCCAATGGAAAGATAAGTACAAACACTATTATGCCATATGTATTAATCATATCTATTGCGCACCACCATGAGGTCCCGGACTGAATGGTATATCATCACTTCATTACACCCTTACTATCCTTGATTTTGGCACCAGAACAGGTCACAGGGCGAGATAGATTTTTTTATTTGAATGAGTCTGTGTCATACAACATAAGACTGTAAAAGGGCAAAATTTAATTGCTGGGTAGGTTCAACTCGAGAAGCATAAAGTTAGTACATATTATGCATAGATTATACACCGCAACAGAATAAAGAGGTAGCAGTAGAGGATTGGAGGAAAAAAATCTGTAGAGATCAAATAGTGCTTTTGGCTCATTAAGCAACAAAATCAGTTCATTATGTATTTGGCTAAATTACAATCGGATAAGTTTATTATCTTTTGAGGTAGTCATAGAAATATTCTACCAAAAAATAGGCAGTTTTCAGCGATCATTATCTATATAATAATGCAAGCATCTACAGATCTAACTACAAACGAAAAATTTCTCTCATGCGTTTCATTAGCAATTTTAAATTTAGATTCTATTAACAATGCCTAACTGGTGAAAATAAGGTACCTTTAAATTTTTGAAGCTACTTATTTAAAAGCTAGGATCGATCCAAATCTCAAGCCCAACAAACCATTTAGACTTACACCATGCAGGCAGGGCACCACGCAGAAAAAACACGTCAAATTTTGTAAGGAATATAAATGAATCAGAGAGGAATGATGATAGCTTGACTCACCAGAGGCTATGATGGTAGACTTGCTGCAACCGGAGAGCGAATGGGCGATAAGAGATGTTTTCTCCTCCCTCTCATGACCAGAATAAATAGGAGCTTGGTAGATTTCCAAATTCCAATGGCAGTCGTAGGGAAGAAACCACCACCCAATCTATCGCAGTAGAGTAAGGAGGCGATAATATTAGCAGCAACAATGCAGCGGATACAGACAAACGTCGTTTATCAAATCGACACTAAAGACAAATGAAGTTGATGAAATCGATGAGTCAGGTGATGTGAAGTTGACTAACAAACCAAGAGATAAGCTTTCATGGAGATGGATTCATCAAGATAAACATCTCCAACTACCTGAATGAATTCCATGGAGATGGAAGCATAAGAGGTATGCTTACATTTCACAAAATAATTCTATAGAAATCTGAAATGGATGTTATACCAGTGACTTGTATATACCTGCATTCGTTTATCAGCACTACTCTTTTGCCTCAGTCCATTGACCTCAACCTCCACAACCTGAGAAATGAATGTATTGAAGAAATAATTGTTTTCCGAACAGTAGTATATCACATCTAAAGAAAAGGAAAGCGAGGCAGACTTAGTAGCAGGAGATGTGAGAGTTACCTCTGATCGGCTGACAAGCTGGTGATAGAAGGGCACGGTGAGGACGTGAGATTGGCATTGATCATCAGGCCCAGCGTGCTGGTGGGAAGAGCCTCTTGAACTGCTCCTGCGCTGCAGAGGAAGCATGGAGAGGTGCACCTTGCGGAAGTCCTTCTGCTACTGCTCGTGTGGAGCCACCAACATTGTTCTCCAATGTAGACTAAGACAAAATATATCAGCAGTCCTTACTACAAAAAAAATAATCAACGGATGTATAAACATTTTGGTGGTCGGTTCTGATTTTGAAATTATCTGGGTAAAAATATGTAACCTATATCAAGTCAATTTGAACATATAAAAGTAAAATCAGAAACAATACTTGGAGTTGAGAAAGATCAAAGGCAGTTTAGTGAATTGAGGATATGTGCGCGCTTCTCAAATTTGAGCATGACGACCTAGATTATCCATCAGATTAATCAGATAGGTAAATCTCACTGAGTTCATTCAAATCTGGACAGTTTATGACCTGCAAGAAATTAATATCTCAATGAACTTGCAATGGTTAATCAATTTAACTGAAAATACTTGTAGTAGCAGGTTGTGTTATCAATTTTGTTAGGGAAGAAAGATCTGATAGCCATAGCGTTGAAAGGCTTGAAGAGCTTATACTAACAAAACTGAGATTGCCGCAGCCATCCATCTAATTTGAGAACTGGTAGAAATCATTTATCTGAGACAAATATATTCAGCTCATCCCTGTGTTGACAATCACTGAAGTCAATTAAGAGAGCACTCAAGACTTAAAATGCAGATTGAACTGATTAGGGGGAGAATAGTTAGTACCTGGTTTAGACTTTAGAGGGATGTCGTCAAGTCGTCTTCCGCGAGCGAGGTCATTCCAGTGGACTATGGCGTGGTACGGCAAGGCGGCGAAGGCAGGACGGAGCTGAAGGAGCAGGCGAGACGGTGTCGGCGCAAATAGATCCCCCCTCTCCTTCCTCTCCATCGCGTCGCGAGTAGGGAACTAAGGACACCGGCTGTTCGGCCCGCGCGCGAGGAGGCGGTGCGGCAGGGTGGGCAGATCCCGTCTCTCCTTCCTCTCTGTCCCAGTGTGAGCAGGGAAGCAAGAGGCCGAACAGCCGGGGTAGGGCGAGGTGGCTCCGGCGGGCGCGCGCAAGTCGGCGGCGGTGGCGCGAAGGGCAAACGGCGGCGACAGCGCGAGGAGTAGACAGCGGCGGCTCCATGCGGCAGGGCGAACGGGATGAGATTGTGAAGAGGTGGAGGAGGGAGTGGGGAACCGGCGGGCGTGCACAAGGAGGCTGCGGGGTAGGGCGCGTGGTTCCAGCGGGCGTGCAGTCGGAGCCGGCGGCGGCGGCCGGCTGTCCTGCGGGCGCGCGCAGGAGGCGGCGAGGGGAGGTGGGGAGGAGGCGAGGCAGCGGAAGGAGGAGGAGGAGGCGCGGTGGCAGAAGGCGGAGAAGGCGTAGGAGGAGGCGCGGGCGGTCTGGGCGACGATTTCCTTTTTTTATATTAGTCTAGATTAATAGATTTTAAACAATCATCATGAAAGTTTAAGAGAACATCCTTAGCTAACAAGCTAGTTAGGGGTCTAGCGACTAAACAGAAATTTTTAATGAACCAACGGTAGACCCCCGCATGACCCTAAAAGCTACGAACTCCTTTAACATTGGTGAGAGGTGAAAACTATTAAACTACTTCAATTTTTTTTGCTCTATCTACCTCAACTCCCCTTTCGGAGACTCAGTCCCAGGACTATACCTTCACGGACCATGAAGTGTCACGTTTCCCAATTAAGTACCAAGCCCTCCTCTTCACATCATTGCAAGACTTTGTCTATTTTTTATAAACAATGATCGGAGGTTTTTCCATAGACGAAAAAAATCATCCATGAAAATATTCATGATTTCCTTGATCATGTCAGAGAAAAAAAACATCATGCTCTAGTGGAATGACGCGGGTGCGTTACTGTTGACGGTCGTTATTGATCAGTTTCGCCCGTCAATATTACCAACATAACGGAGACTAAGTTATGCGTGCAACGCATATTGTCTCGAAATAAGATATATTCCACTAGCACTAGGCTTTCTAACCTCTTGCAGCGAATAAACATAAATTGGAGGCGATTCGACAGCAAAATGGACGATCAATCAATCGGGCGCTGTCGAGAATCAGACTTATAGAAGGATGGGCCAATAACTCAGAAATGACATGACCAAACTGGGCCAAAATTTACAAGTCTGCGGAGAGGAGCAAAAGAGGAGGCCACCTGCCAGATTTGGGCCAGGCCGGCCTAGCCCATGGTTGGGCCGAACCCACCGCGGCTCCGTTCGATGCAGGTTTTGATGGACGGTCTGGATTGCTCCCCTATGGCGGTTGGAGGGTATTACCGACCTTTCCAACTGCCATAACCGTCTTTCTCAAGCTATATAAAGCCCTCTCATCCTCCATTTCAAGACACACCTCAAGTATGAAGCTTCATACATTCTCTCAAGTTTAGTATAGGGCACGTTTGGATCCTAGGCTAGCAACTTCCTCTCCTTGCTAGGCTAGGCTGGTCATTTGGTAACTACTTTAAAAACTAGCTTTGCTTAGCAAACTAGCCTGCCTTGGCTAGAAAATCTTTGACCGTCAAGGAGAGCCAAAATGGCTCTCCTTCATCGGCAAGCTCCTGAACAAGCAGCCTTGCTTTGGTGGGCTATAGTCTGGTTGAGCTAGGCTAGTTGAGCAAAGACTATCTAGAGATCCAAACGTGCCCATAGTCTAGAGTATACTGGAATAGAAATAGAAATAGAATCTTCAGTCCTCGGAGTCTTCGGAAGTTCTTCAGGTATGGCTCTAGTAGCTTTTCCTTCTTTTGTAAGACTTGTACTATTTATAGAATATTCTTCTCAATATATTTACGGTACTTTACTTCATTCTGATTATTCGAGTACCGACTTTCCGATATATTATTCGAGATATAATTGTCTAGCTAGCTTACTCGGGAGATGCAATGGTGTAGGTATAATGTTCATTTACATGAATGCTCTATGTCATGACGATAATTATAGAGTGGTATTTGGTAGCATAAGCGAGGTGCTTAGGCTATTGAATATCATTATTTGGGGTTATATGCTGCGGATACGTCGAGGTGGGCCACTGATTGTGACAGCTTAGTATGGATATTCCTCCACGAGTGTATATAATCCTAAGTTACTTTCCTAGGGAGGGTACTCCTCCGTATTTAGCCCCGGTTAGATGGCCATGACTGGTTGTCATAAGGAACTCGGCAATCAGGAGTGGTCTCTCGAAACACCAAGAGGGCATCGTAAGGGGGGGTATTGGCTGTATAATTGTATAGTAGATAATATTGACTAAAGTATATGTATGTATATTAGAAGTATAGGAAATGACTCTATTCTTATTCTTTCCACTTAGCCTAAATTAATATGTATGAGAATTGTGAATGCTTCTGCTTAGTGTCACCCTACCCTTTTGAATTGAACTAACCCCTGCTTAGACTTTGATTATTACAAGTAACATATAAATATTAGCTTGGTTCTCTCTATTATAATCTTCCCACGGGATTAAACAAATAAGATACCCTTGAAATACTCTTAGGTGAAATGCTACAATTGTATATCCGTGCTCTTGCGGATGAAATATGTAACCATAATATACCAAGAGTGTTTCTGCGCCATTGCTAGGAATTATATTTCTAGTAATGTCGTTAAGAAATACCAACAGTTACACAGCCTGAACAACATCCGTCGGTAAGCATACATTCCACAAGGACACATGAACGTTGTCTTGCTTTTATCGTTGGAATGGATGGGAATTCGATGATAGCTAGAATAGCCATAAAGGAAATGGAAAAATGAGTGATTCACCAGCAACTCTAGCATATCATCAATGAAGGGCATGGGGAAGTGGTCCTTCCTAGTAGGGGTGTGATCGAGTTTTCAATGACCGTCATACTTCCCGGAACAACTTGGACTGGGCTAACCCACTCACTATATGGGATGGGATAAATTATCCCGACATGTGTTGGTATTTCTTAACAACATTACTAGAAATATAATTTCCCAACAATGGTGCTAGAAATGGTCCTGGTATATAATGTTTATATGCCACTTGTATGATCAGAGTCTAAGCAGGGGTTAATATATTTATAAGGGTAGAGTGACACAAAGCAAAGAACTCATATCTCTCATTAATCAATCCTACGCTATGTGGAAGAAGAAATAGAAAAGCAATCAATTCCTATACTTCTAGTATACACTCAATCTTAGTTTATATCTGCTAGTATACAGCTATGTAGCGAATACCCCCTAATAGTGTCCTCCCGGTGTTTCGAGAGACCACCTCGGGTTGTCGAGTTCCTTACGACAACCCATCATGACCGTCCAATCGGGGCTAAATAAGGAGGAGTACCCTCCCAAAGAAAGTTTCTTACGAATATATATTATTGTGGAGGAATACCCATACTGAGCTGTCACCATCAGCAGCCCACCTCGACTGACCCGTAGCATATATGCCCAGATAGTGATACTTAATATTCTAGACACCACGTCTACATTATTAAATACTACTCTATATCCCCCGAGATGACATAGAGCAACCGAGTAATCGGATACTAAACCCACACTATTGCACCTCTCTAGTGGGCTAACTACACAATTATACCGATACAAATATAAAGTAAAGCCGATACTCAAATAAACTAAAGTACCAAGAGTATATAAAGAATAACATTTCATTACTTCCGCAAGTCTTACAAAAGAATAAGAAAGAGCTACTAGAGCCATACCCGAATTCCTTCGAAGACTCCGAGGACTCCGAGAGCTATTCTATTCTACTCCACTTAGTACTAGAATACAAAACTAAAGTATAGGGAGAAATGTTGAGCTTGCTTAGGTGTGTTGAGAATGAATTGAGCTCCTCCTTATATAGGCAGGTATGATGGTCGTAACTGATGCGAATTGTCTGAAATGCCTCGCAACTGCCTTCAACAAGTGATCCTGGACGTCCACGTGTAAGGCCAGCCTAAGCCAGCGCTGCCAGGGTTCCTGGGCCAGCCCAGCAGGCCTCCAAACTTTCCCAGGTCACTGACAGGTGGGTCCCTATGATGGTTGTGACAGTTATGGCGGTTTCTGGGACATGTGGGCCCATCTTATCCTTAAGCTTGCTTAGGAGTGAAATGTCTTCATTTCTTCTCCATTTATGTATTAATATATGCAAATAAATAATATTCTAGGTACAAGTGGAAATAGATTATTCTAAAACAAATATGAATTACAAGCATAGCTAGTTCTCTGTTATTTTAGTTATATTGACGGTCGAAATTGGTCTATAACGACCGTCAACAGCATGTTGGAGTTTCAACACTTTTATTTTCACGACTTTTCTGTTGGTGGCTGTTAAATACCAATTTTATGTTGCCAATACCTGGATAAACAGAAGAAATAAAACATCCAACATAGTGAAAGGGTTTAATTCTAACATATTCCATGAGTGTTGGTGTATATTTGAGTGCAGGTAATAGACCACCAAAGTTGGGATGAAATCCAGACTTATGTAAAGGAAGAATCCTATTCATACAAAGAGTAGGCCTTGAGTTACATCAAAACATCATCAAATGGGCCAAATGCACGAGAAATGGATAAGGCAGAGCAAGGAGGAGAACCAGACCAGATTTGGGGGCAACCTGGCCCAGCCTAGGTTCGACCGTGGTGATCGCCGTTGGATCCAGGTTTTCGTATGGATGCTCCAGATGCTCTCCGGATGGCGGTTGCGGGGCATTTTGGAAATTTTGCGTTTTCCAACCGCCATTACCGGCCTATATAAGGACATCACTTCATCACTTATCACACACACTCCAAGCTTGAGCTGAATTATAAGAGGCTCTATTGTACTTTATTGTATACTAGAATGAGGGAGAGAGTAGAGTAGAGAAAGTCGGAGGAATTCCAGAGTTGTCGGTAATCGTCTTCTTATTTCTTTTACTCTATTAATTACTCTACTTTAATAGAAATATCATTCCGAGCAATTAAGATTTATTCGGTGAGATTTATCTCTTGGTTAGTTCCTAATTAGCGCGCAGGATCATTGATCACTATAATCCAGTAAAATATAGTGGTTGCTTTAGTGTTTAGCTAACGCTAAAGTAGTTATTAGCTGCGTAGACGTGGTGTCTGGGTAGTTAATTTCTGGTGGTTTCTTCGTATCCCACAGAATGTTTGAGGTGGGTGTAGAGGTGGTGACAACCCTCAATTACACTGAAGTCCTCCCTGTTTGGGTACGCAATAGAGTCATATTTGGTAGCAGTGGGCTAGCCAGTGCCCGAAGTGTCGTGTTAGGATTAAATTGGGCTTTCCTTAGACACTGTCTCTCACTAGTAAATCCTCTCTACCCTTAGCCTATCTTAGCTTTGTGTCCTTGGATGAACCTGGAGAAGAGCTGACACACAAGTTCCATATGGAAATTGATACCTTGGAATACTCCCAGGTGAAGTGCTACATCAGTATCTTCCGTGCACTTGCGGATTTTATCTGTGACGTTAAGAAATACCAACACTCTCTCATGGCATTATTTAGTCTTCATTGTGGCTCTCGAGAGGGCGCACAAGAAGGATCTAAAGGAATGCGATGAGTATAGTGAGTTGCCTTGAATAGAGCGATGTTTTTCTAACACGGCTGTGGGTTTGGAGGTCTTGGCATCGGAAAGCTTGTCCCTTATGATGACAGCCAACTCCATATCACCGTGCAAGAAGGCACAGAAAAGGTGTCACACCCGGAGTTTCCCCTTTTCCGTAGTTTCCAATTCACCAATAAATTGTCTATAGAACTTACTTTCGTTAACCAGGAGAAAACCTTAATTAACAATGTATTTAATAATTGGAAATGTCAGGGAGAATCTTTTTCGAGTTCTCTTTGCTCTAAAATCATTAATAGAACTTAAAGCTGAATATTCAGAGCATCGGAGTTAATGTTTTTAATTTAAATTGTCAAGATTTGAATGAATAATAACCTTTCTCTCCTGCCTTTGGTCATGAATCGTGCTCGATTCACTCCTTTCTACGTCCGCGGTTTCATTTTGCATGACGAGCCGAGTCCGAATCCGTTCGTGGGTCCGTTTCCGTTCTTTTCCTAAAATGGCACCGCATTTCTTTTCCAATTTGGGAAAGTCCTTATCCTAATCCTTTTCCTATTTTTCCTCCCCTCCTCCCACTCGGCCGCTGCTCCCCCTCTCTCCCTGCGCGCGTGCCTCCCCTCCCCCTGTGTCCGAGTCGGCCTCCTCCCCCTCTCTCCTTTGCTGACTCCAGCCCCACTAGTCCCACCTGCCTCTATTTTTTCCCCTCTCCAATATAAGTTAGAACACCCCTTTTTTCCTATTCAATTTTATTTGTCCCTAGCCCTAGCCACCGCCGTCCGCCCTAGCCCCGCCGTCGTCGTTGCCGCGCCGGTGTCGCAGCCTCCCGCCGGCGCCGTCGTCGCCATTGCATCTTCGGTAATCCGTTTTCCCTCTCTGTGCCATGGCTACCGCCATTATCTATCTCTATTCTAATTTATCTCCGTCCTAGGTTTTGATTTGGCGTTGCCGTCATCTCCGCGTGTTGCTGCTGGACCGTCGTCATCGTCTCCTCCTCGCCGATGGTCTCAGTTTGGTGAGGAACCTATCCATAATCTCCTGGTTTAGGTGTTAATTTTTTTAGCATCGTTGTCGTAACCCTAATTGTTTAGTCCTGCTAAACCCTAGTGTCGTTGCACCGCCACCGCCCTAGCCGCCACGCTGCTACCCTAGCCGCCGCTGCTGTGCGCCTAGCCGCCGCCTAGCCGAGCCACCGCAGCTGCCACCTTAGCTGTCGCCACCGCCGCTCTTCCGCGTCGTCGTCATGGTTTGTCGTTACCCGTAGCTCGGTAGCCGAGTCGCAAAGCCGTAGGTGCATCCCTAAACTCCTACCGGCCTATCATTTTCCATACCAAGTCTCAGTCGTAAACTGTATATAGTTTACCGATTTAGCCATAGTCGTTCTGAGCCGCCGGTTCCGTTCGCCAGTTCGGTTGACCGTTTGGATGGTCCCATGTCACGAAGTATTCGTTTGTTGAGTCGTTAATTCTTGAGGCTTGCTTACCGAAGGTATATTTCCATTGATCTATTTATCTATGGGCAATAATATGTAATAAATGATTAGGGTTTTTGGGTTATTAGTAATAACGCGATTCATATTGTAAAATTCACAACTAAATAATTTGAGCACCGTTTTAACCCATTCAAGTTGCAGTGAATTTGTTAAAATGTATAGAATCCATTAAAATTGGTTTCTTTTGCTCTTTCAGTAGCCTTGTTGGTTGTATTTCTTGTATGCTTTGTTTGTCGTTTAGATTCCATCAGTTCCGGTGATCCAGTTTATTTCGAAGTGGTTGCCGAGGTTCAGTCAACTCAAGAGCAAGGCAAGTCATATATACAACATTGATCATGTTGAATCTATTTTACAAATCCCCTGCTTTCTATTAAATTGCATTGTTTTAGAATGTCATGTGGGATAGATGCCTATCGTACTAAGCCTGTTGAATATCTTATGCCATTAATAACTTGGGATATAATTGATTAGATGATTGGTTTAGGAATACTTAGCCATGCTTAGATCAATTAGCTCACAATGGGATTCATTATAATTTAGTCCTTAATTATATTATGATGTACCACCATGGTTATGGTTTAATTAAACTAAAATATGCTTTAATGGTGGGCTATAGGTACATGCATGATTTTGGAAGTTGTGCCCATGACAATTAAGGACCGGTTCTCGGGAATCCCTGGAATATATACTCGTACTTACCCTAGGTCAGCGTGGGCTCCAGGCTGAATCTAGATTATAACTTAACCTAGCTGACATACCATGGCAAGGGTAGAGACGATGGTGCAGTTTGGACCTGGATATTGGTCTCTGCTGTTTCCGGATTTACCTAGCACGAGAGGGGACTGCCCAACTTGGAATAAGTAGGGGGTGACACCTGAGGTGGGTATGTTTGGTTAGGGAGAGTTATAGGAAGGGTTTTGTCTCGATATCCCCCTTTGCAGCATCGTGGTGGTATTTCGGGGCATGGTAACATGTGGGGAATCGTGTCTTGTGAGTAAAGTTGTACACCTCTGATCAAAGTTAAAACTATTCGAATAGCCGTACCCACGGTTATTGGGCGGTCAACCAGCTCACCGTGATTAGTCCTACTATAATAATTTGACTTATAGAACTGGTGTAGTTTAGGTAGTTTGGTTGGGACTGTTGCAACGTAGATTTAACGTTGTACAGTGATGATTTAATACTGCTTAACTATATACTATTTTACTTATTCAAAATATGATTTATAAATACTTCTTTTATTGCAAATATTTAATGAGCCATTCCTTTGAGAATACCTTGCATCATACCTTCCTGTTGGTATGACTTGTTGAGTACGGTGGTTGGTACTCAGTCTTGCTTTATCCCCCTCCCCCCCCCGAGAAGCAGAGATTGGTTCAGATGG
The DNA here is from genome assembly GCF_000147395.1 of Oryza glaberrima. Taxonomy (NCBI): domain Eukaryota; kingdom Viridiplantae; phylum Streptophyta; class Magnoliopsida; order Poales; family Poaceae; genus Oryza; species Oryza glaberrima. The sequence continues at coordinate 14,746,320 of NC_068327.1, read as the reverse complement.
TGAGTTCTATGAGGATTGAGCTTGTTCCAGACGTCGAGGATTGCATGTGGTTTATGGAGGAAGCTTTGCTTTGGTCGTGAAGATTAAGTCTAGTTTATTTGTTTTTCCGCTGCTTTTGTGAGTTTTATTTTATTATTTTTGTAAGACATGGAACTGTTTATCAAATTGTCGTTTGTGTACTATGGCTGGTCCTGGATAGAGATTTATTACATATTCTGCTTGAAATTCGGGTTAGCGAATTTCTGGACGTGACAAAAGGCCTGAAGGAAGAGGTTTGAGCTTAACCAGAGGTTGAGAAGGCGAATTAGTTTTGGGTAACTCAATCACCTCTCTAGGATCGTCCTCCTCGACGAATGCACTGGCATCATCTTCGAGGAGGGATTCGGGGGACACAAATGGAGAGATAGCCAACACTTCCTCAATTGGCTCGAAATCGTGAATGGATTGCATCAAAGAATTTTTTGATCTCAAGATCGGGACGGAAAACATAATTTCCCCGAGTTTGATCTCAAGGACTCCAGTATGCTACGCCTCAAGGAGAAGTTTATCTATGGTTTGGGCTATGAGAAGATCAAAGTTAGAGACATCGAAAGTCTGGGATATCTTTGACATAATTGTGCCGGATCGGCACACTGTGTAGAATCCCATAACCTTCGATAATAGGACTAGATGAGCTCCGAAGGTTTTGTCTATTGGTGCCAATTGTTCATCCCCTAAACATTTTATTGCAAAGGGTGCAAACATAATGTTTGCACCAACAGTGGGATTATAAAGAGTTCGCCCCATGGCCTCTCTCGTGAGACATGAAATAGTTAAGGATGGATAGCTAATCTGAATTACTTTAGAAGAAAGCTTCAGCTCCCTTAACAACTCATCACTCATGATGGTAGTTAATTCATGCACCGTCTCTTTGAGGAGATTCTCCTCGAGTGGTGTGGGAGAACTATGCGTTACCGGTGGTCTCTTTTGGCAGGAATAGTTCGAGGTGTTTCCATAATCTTCAAAAGATAACCCTTAAACTGGAATGGAAATTCTAAAGGCTAAATTTCATCTACCTTCGGTTCCCGAGGTTCAGGTGAGGATTCAACGGGTGAATCATGGGATGTGGAGGTTATTTTCTCCAATTCACCATGTAGTTTTCTCACGGTAAGGGTGTACCATTGCTTCGCCCCCTCTATAAGAGAGAAGGGAAACAATTTCCACTTTAATGTTTCTTGTCTCATGCCCACGATTGTCAAGCATGAGCACAATTGCTAAAACTCATGCAAATGATGTTAAGGATTTTCGCTTTCATGCCCCGAGAAGGATTGTTCCCGAACCATATATATAAAGCTAACACAGAGTTTATTGCCAGATGAACGAATTGGTTTTGAAGAAAAAAGTGACGCACAAAACTTGCCCTTTGGAGCATAAATGTTTTAAATAAATTGATGGTCCATGGAAGGTAAGAATAGAAATAAATAAATGAAATGGAAAAGATATGAAGATGAACCAAGTTCGAAGATGATACATCAATTGTTCCGTGACAATGACGCCAGAAATACATGTTGGTATTTGATACGGTTATAGATAAATCCACAAGCGTATGAATACTGCTGTAGCACTTCACCTAAGAGTATCGAAGGGTATCGAATCATAGGGAATGTGCGTTTATATCTAGGAACAGAATTCTATGCAAGGATAATAGCTAATGGTAGGCTTAGGCTATAGAGGACTCACTGGGATAATTTACTAAACTTAAGTTAAAGGTAAAACCCTATCAATTGTCGCAGGCATAGTCTCTCTCATGGTCTACCAAGCTGAGTATGGCCTGTAGTTCTATGATGTACCCAAATGTGGAGGGATACACAAGACGGACAGGGTTGTCACCACCTGTTGTCTACCTCACTTTCTGTGAAGCACACAATAAATGAAGGTTACCGCTAACTGTCACGCCCGGAATTTCTATCCAAAATTCCAAACGCTTACATGTGCGCGAACCCTCGTCCAGGAATCAGCCGAGGCACACAATAACAAATTGATAATAGAGTACAATTATTACTCTAATTAATAAGCGAATAAAATGTCATTACAGAGGTAGATAGTTCCTCTCAACCAATAAAGATCTAAGCAGCGGAAAATAAGATAAACGGCGCAGACGATTCCACTCCACAGGCAGCTTGACCAGGGCTACACCTAATCCTCCACACCATCAGCATCACTGTAGAACTCCTCCTCTGATGAATGATTGCAAGGTGAGTATATGACATACTCAGCAAGCCACGCAGCAAATATGCAAGTGCACAGGATAACAAAGGATGGCATAATAGGGTTTCATTTGCATAAACAGCATTTAATAAACATTTCAGAATTTAGTAAAACAGTTGAGTAATAATTAAACAATATTATTCCAACGCTATACAACATACCCTGTTGCATAGGCCCAACCATTCTGAACAACCAATCCCGGCTGCACAGTTCTATCTCCAAACCAGGAATATACCATTCCAAACCAGGAGCTAATCAAATTATTACCAGTCATAGTATCTTTTATTATGATGAGAGGTATGAGACTAATCACGAAAGACATTGTTTGACCCGCCCATAACCGCGGGCACGGCTATTCGAATAGTTTTACTCTGACCAGAGGTGTACCACTGTACCCACAAGACACAGCCCCACGACATGTCACCATGCGCCTTGATACCACCACGGTACCTCAGAAAGGAGCTGTGACAGTACCCCTCGCACAACACAATCCACCACAGCGCACCGTTCCTGGATCATAATCACCCCCTTATAAACAAGGCATGGACTCCCCAGCGACCCCCGTGGGCTTATCTCCGCCACTTCTCAGTCTGGTGCCCCGCAATGAACTATGCTATACAAAAGGTAAAGCCGTTGCCCACGCTGGCTTGTGGTTGGCACGGTTAATGTTTCACAACCGAAACTCGTGAACCGGTCCTTAATTGTCATGAGCACGACCATCAAAACCATGTGCTCACAACCCACCATTAACAGGTTTTAGTTGGCAAATTAATTAATTAACCAATCATGATTAACCATCATGAGTTATCATTAAGCCATCATTAAATAATAGGGAGTCATAAGTTATCCCAATAGTGTGCTAATGTTTCTAAGCATGGCTAAGCAATCACATCTAATATCTAGCTGAACCAATATGTAAAGCTCAACTAGTCAATTTATAAGAACCCAAGGTATCAAGGAATAAAGTAATCAAGAACAAAAGGGCTATAACAAACAATAGGTTAATTCCACCCAATGACATTCGAAAATAAATGCAATAGTTGAATAGAAACAATAGCTTTAAACGGGATCAACATGCTCAAAGGGGTTGTTTGGGATCTGTGTGACTTGCCTTGCTGGCCTTGGAACTCTTCAAATTCTTCTCCTGCGAAAACGGACTCTCCGGAAACGTCGGAATCTAAACAGAAAAGAGCAAAACACCAAAACAGCACATAAACAAGCATGAACAGTACATGTGGATATTTTTAACATGTAGATCTCAATTTTAGAAAAATTTAGAGACTTGAACCAACTAAATCCGAGCTAAGATGAATTAGTTATGATTTTTAAAGATTAAATCGGATTAAAACACTTATATGGATTTTAATTGAATTATGACGCAATAATGAATTATTTTTGAAAAGGAAAAGAGGATTTATTGCGTCAGCGGCTAGGGTTAGCGGTGGACCGGGTGCACGGCGACGGTTCACAGGAACGGACGGCCGAGATCGATCCATCCAAAACGAACGGCCGAGATCGACCGGTCCACGGCCGGACCACGGCGGACGGTATCGATGACGTCAGCGGTGACGTCACCTCCGGCGGCGACCGAACCGCGCGAGCTCGCCGGCGAACGACGGCGTGGCGGCGCGAACGGAGAGCACCTACGGGTAGCGGACGGCACGGCGAACTCACCGACGACCAAAGCGACGGCGGACGATGACCGGACGACGTCGGCGACGAGGAAGAAACGGCGGCGACCTCCGGCTTGACGACGGCGACGATGTTCCGGCGGTCGACAGCGACGGCGAAGGGGCGGACGAGGACGGCGACGCGACGGCGACCACGACGGCGGCCTTCCCGAGCGACGGCGACGACTGGAGCGACGGCGGCGCACGGCTGGAGCGGCGGCGACGACGGCGGCGCGAGGACTCACGGCGCTAGGGCTCTACGGACGACAAGAGGCGAAGGCGAGGGTGGCGACGGGTAGCGGAGACACCGGGGATCCTTTTATAGGGGCAAGAACACGGCGGCGAAGGCCCACGGCGGCCGGCGACGAGAAGGAAAGTCTAGGGTTCGGAGGAGAGAGACCGATCCGATTCGAGATCGAATCCTCCGCTTTCCAAACGATTTTAGCCGAAGTTCCAAAAGGGAAAAGGTAGAGGAGATCGAGAAGATCATTTCCCCTCTATTGATTTCACCGGAAACGGAAAGGATCAGCCGGATTTGGAAAGAGACGGCGGCGGCGCGGCGCTAGGGTTTCGGGCGGCGGCGGCGCGAGGAAGACGACGAGTCTGACAGGCGGGCCCCACCTGTCAGCGGGCGGACGCGCGCGCGAGCGACGGCTGCGGCTGCGGACTGGGCCGACTTGGGCCGAGGAGGAGAGAGAGAAGGTTTTGGGCCGACTTTCGGCCCAAAGCCAAAAGAGACTTTTTAAAAACCTTTTTCCATTTAAATTATTCATGAAATGCAATTCCATTTATTAAAAATACTTCCTTAGCTCAAATAAATCCCAGAAAAATCTAGGAATTATAGAATTAAGCAAAGTATTTAATAAAATTTTATCTAGCCCCATTTTATATTGGAATTTATTATTTAAAATTAGATCTTCTCTTCTAGGCTTTTAAAATCAATTCTAATAATTCCAATTAAACAACAATTTATATATTTGAAATTTTTAGGGTGTGACAAACCTACCCCCCTTAAACAGAATCTCGTCCTCGAGATTCGGAAGAACTGGCGAACAGATGCGGATGAGCTGACTTCAATTCATCTTCTCGTTCCCAAGTTGATTCTTCTTCCGAGTGATTACTCCACTGAACTTTACAAAAACGGATAACTCGATTCCTGGTTCTTCTCTCATCTGTTTCCAAGATACGGATCGGTTTCTCAATATAGGTCAGATCCTCTTGGACTTCTATCTGTTCAAGATTAGCTTCTTCGGTTGGTACCCTTAAACACTTTTTCAATTGCGACACATGGAACACATTATGGACTCCTGTTAGAGATTGAGGTAACTCCAACTGATAAGCGACCTCTCCTCTTCTACTGACAATCTTGTAAGGTCCCACGAAACGCGGTGCCAATTTTCCTTTAGTGTGGAAGCGATGAACTCCTCGATGAGGCGTGACACGAAGGTACACATAATCTCCTTCATCAAAACTTAGATCTCTACGACGACTGTCGGCATAACTCTTATGACGGGACTGGGCCACACGCAATCTTTCTTGAATGATTTTTACCTTTTCTTCTGCTTCCCTTAGAATATCAGTCCCAAAAACCTGACGTTCTCCCGTTTGATCCCACAAAAGCGGAGTGCGGCACTTCCGACCATACAGCGCTTCGTAAGGAGCCATCTGAAGACTAGCTTGATAACTATTGTTGTACGAGAATTCCGCATAAGGTAAATTCTTATCCCAACTTCCACCGAAGTCTAAAGCACAAGCTCTCAACATGTCCTCCAAAATCTGATTTACCCTTTCGGTTTGTCCGTCTGTCTGCGGATGATAAGCAGTACTAAAGTTCAGCTTAGAACCCATCTCTTCTTGAAGCTTCTTCCAAAACTGTGAAGTAAACTGACTACCTCGATCAGACACTATTTTCTTAGGGACACCATGCAAGCACACAATCCTTGCCATATACAATTCCGCCAACCGACTTCCAGAATATGTTGTCTTTACTGGAATGAAATGAGCCACTTTGGTAAGTCTGTCGACTATCACCCAAATAGAGTCGTGGCCTGATGATGTTCTGGGTAGACCAGTGATGAAATCCATACCGATTTCCTCCCACTTCCATTCAGGAATCTTCAAAGGCTGCAGCAAACCTGCGGGCTTCTGATGTTCTGCCTTGACTCGCTGACAAACATCACATACTGCTACGTATTCTGCGATTTCACGCTTCATACTTGCCCACCAAAATCTTTCCCTGAGATCCTGGTACATCTTGGTACTACCAGGGTGAATGGAGTACAAAGTATCATGAGCTTCCTTCAGGATTGCATCTTTTAAACCTTTGTTGTCTGGGACGCAGATTCTCTCGCCCAACCATACAGTTCCTTGCTCATCTTCCAAGAAACCGATAGCTTTTCCTCTTCTCATATTCTTCTTAATTTCTTGAATATCGGGGTCATTAATTTGAGCTTCTCTAACTTGATCAATTAGAGTAGGCTTTGCTTCTAAGGCTGCAACAAAACCTCTACTAACAATTCCCAAATTTAATCTTTCAAATTCCTTGCATAACTCCAATGGCAACTGTCGTCCTTCCGTAGCATTGCAATAACCTTTCCTGCTAAGAGCATCTGCTACAACATTAGCCTTTCCCGGGTGATAATGAATTCCCATGTCATAATCCTTAATTAATTCCAACCACCTCCGTTGTCTCATGTTCAGATCTGGCTGAGTAAAGATATACTTTAAACTCTTGTGATCGGTGTACACCTCTGTACGAGTACCGAAAAGATAGTGACGCCAAATTTTCAATGCATGAACCACTGCAGCCAACTCAAGATCATGAGTAGGGTAGTTCTTCTCATGCGGGCGTAACTGACGAGATGCATAGGCAACCACCTTCCCATCTTGCATCAGAACACAACCTAAGCCAAGCTTAGATGCATCGCAATACACTTGGAAACCCTTCTTTGGATCAGGTAAAATTAAAATAGGAGCTGATGTTAAGCGATTCTTCAGCTCTTGAAAACTCTGCTCACATTCTTCTGACCACTTGTACTTTACATCCTTCTGAAGCAGTCGTGTCATGGGCTTAGCAATCTTGGAGAAATTCTCTATGAACCTCCGGTAATAACCTGCAAGACCCAGGAAACTGCGAATCTCTGAAACTGTCTTCGGTTGTTTCCAGTTGGTTACGGATTCCACATTACTAGGATCAACGGCAACTCCTCCAGCTGATATGACGTGACCAAGGAACTTTACTTCAGACAACCAAAATTCACATTTGCTAAACTTGGCATACAACTGATGTTCTCGCAGCTTCTCTAGTGCAAGACGAAGATGTTCTTCATGCTCTTCTTTTGTTTGGGAGTAGATAAGAATGTCATCAATAAAGACCACCACGAACTTGTCTAGGTATTCCATAAACACCTTATTCATTAAGTTCATGAAGAAAGCGGGGGCATTGGTAAGTCCAAAAGACATAACAGTACATTCGAACAATCCATACCTGGTGGTAAAAGCCGTCTTAGGTATATCCTCTTCTTTAATCCTCAACTGGTGATACCCTGATCGAAGATCTATCTTGGAGAAAACGGTGGCACCTTTAAGCTGATCAAACAAGTCATCAATTCTGGGCAGCGGGTACTTATTCTTGATAGTCACACCAACTTGTCACGCCCGGAATTTCTATCCAAAATTCCAAACGCTTACATGTGCGCGAACCCTCGCCCAGGAATCAGCCGAGGCACACAATAACAAATTGATAATAGAGTACAATTATTACTCTAATTAATAAGCGAATAAAATGTCATTACAGAGGTAGATAGTTCCTCTCAACCAATAAAGATCTAAGCAGCGGAAAATAAGATAAACGGCGCAGACGATTCCACTCCACAGGCAGCTTGACTAGGGCTACACCTAATCCTCCACACCATCAGCATCACTGTAGAACTCCTCCTCTGATGAATGATTGGAAGGTGAGTATATGACATACTCAGCAAGCCACGCAGCAAATATGCAAGTGCACAGGATAACAAAGGATGGCATAATAGGGTTTCATTTGTATAAACAGCATTTAATAAACATTTCAGAATTTAGTAAAACAGTTGAGTAATAATTAAACAATATTATTCCAACGCTATACAACATACCCTGTTGCATAGGCCCAACCATTCTGAACAACCAATCCCGGCTGCACAGTTCTATCTCCAAACCAGGAATATACCATTCCAAACCAGGAGCTAATCAAATTATTACCAGTCATAGTATCTTTTATTATGATGAGAGGTATGAGACTAATCACGAAAGACATTGTTTGACCCGCCCATAACCGCGGGCACGGCTATTCGAATAGTTTTACTCTGACCAGAGGTGTACCACTGTACCCACAAGACACAGCCCCACGACATGTCACCATGCGCCTTGATACCACCACGGTACCTCAGAAAGGAGCTGTGACAGTACCCCTCGCACAACACAATCCACCACAGCGCACCGTTCCTGGATCATAATCACCCCCTTATAAACAAGGCATGGACTCCCCAGCGACCCCCGTGGGCTTATCTCCGCCACTTCTCAGTCTGGTGCCCCGCAATGAACTATGCTATACAAAAGGTAAAGCCGTTGCCCACGCTGGCTTGTGGTTGGCACGGTTAATGTTTCACAACCGAAACTCGTGAACCGGTCCTTAATTGTCATGAGCACGACCATCAAAACCATGTGCTCACAACCCACCATTAACAGGTTTTAGTTGGCAAATTAATTAATTAACCAATCATGATTAACCATCATGAGTTATCATTAAGCCATCATTAAATAATAGGGAGTCATAAGTTATCCCAATAGTGTGCTAATGTTTCTAAGCATGGCTAAGCAATCACATCTAATATCTAGCTGAACCAATATGTAAAGCTCAACTAGTCAATTTATAAGAACCCAAGGTATCAAGGAATAAAGTAATCAAGAACAAAAGGGCTATAACAAACAATAGGTTAATTCCACCCAATGACATTCGAAAATAAATGCAATAGTTGAATAGAAACAATAGCTTTAAACGGGATCAACATGCTCAAAGGGGTTGTTTGGGATCTGTGTGACTTGCCTTGCTGGCCTTGGAACTCTTCAAATTCTTCTCCTGCGAAAACGGACTCTCCGGAAACGTCGGAATCTAAACAGAAAAGAGCAAAACACCAAAACAGCACATAAACAAGCATGAACAGTACATGTGGATATTTTTAACATGTAGATCTCAATTTTAGAAAAATTTAGAGACTTGAACCAACTAAATCCGAGCTAAGATGAATTAGTTATGATTTTTAAAGATTAAATCGGATTAAAACACTTATATGGATTTTAATTGAATTATGACGCAATAATGAATTATTTTTGAAAAGGAAAAGAGGATTTATTGCGTCAGCGGCTAGGGTTAGCGGTGGACCGGGTGCACGGCGACGGTTCACAGGAACGGATGGCCGAGATCGATCCATCCAAAATGAACGGCCGAGATCGACCGGTCCACGGCCGGACCACGGCGGACGGTATCGATGACGTCAGCGGTGACGTCACCTCCGGCGGCGACCGAACCGCGCGAGCTCGCCGGCGAACGACGGCGTGGCGGCGCGAACGGAGAGCACCTACGGGTAGCGGACGGCACGGCGAACTCACCGACGACCAAAGCGACGGCGGACGATGACCGGACGACGTCGGCGACGAGGAAGAAACGGCGGCGACCTCCGGCTTGACGACGGCGACGATGTTCCGGCGGTCGACAGCGACGGCGAAGGGGCGGACGAGGACGGCGACGCGACGGCGACCACGACGGCGGCCTTCCCGAGCGACGGCGACGACTGGAGCGACGGCGGCGCACGGCTGGAGCGGCGGCGACGACGGCGGCGCGAGGACTCACGGCGCTAGGGCTCTACGGACGACGAGAGGCGAAGGCGAGGGTGGCGACGGGTAGCGGAGACACCGGGGATCCTTTTATAGGGGCAAGAACACGGCGGCGAAGGCCCACGGCGGCCGGCGACGAGAAGGAAAGTCTAGGGTTTGGAGGAGAGAGACCGATCCGATTCGAGATCGAATCCTCCGCTTTCCAAACGATTTTAGCCGAAGTTCCAAAAGGGAAAAGGTAGAGGAGATCGAGAAGATCATTTCCCCTCTATTGATTTCACCGGAAACGGAAAGGATCAGCCGGATTTGGAAAGAGACGGCGGCGGCGCGGCGCTAGGGTTTCGGGCGGCGGCGGCGCGAGGAAGACGACGAGTCTGACAGGCGGGCCCCACCTGTCAGCGGGCGGACGCGCGCGCGAGCGACGGCTGCGGCTGCGGACTGGGCCGACTTGGGCCGAGGAGGAGAGAGAGAAGGTTTTGGGCCGACTTTCGGCCCAAAGCCAAAAGAGACTTTTTAAAAACCTTTTTCCATTTAAATTATTCATGAAATGCAATTCCATTTATTAAAAATACTTCCTTAGCTCAAATAAATCCCAGAGGTAGATATGAGGCTGTCAAGTGGTCTCATTAGTGATTTCCTAGGTAGATATGAGACGTAGGGTGTGTTCTTGAGTGTGAATTGGACTTTTAACTCTCCCTCTCTCTTTTTCTTTTGTTAATAAATCAAAAGAATGTCTAACTAAGGATGTTTGCTGGTATGTGGATGATAAGTGGGTCCATGTGGATGCATCCTAGGCTCATATGAGTGGTAAGGTAGATAGATGGGTGAGAGTTGTATTTTTACCCTCCTCTCTCTCACCTTTAGAAAAATAAATGATAATATAAATGAGATGTGTGTAGATGATGTGCTGGCTGTGATGAGGATGACATATGGGTCCCACTATGGTTAGGTCCCACTTGTAAGAGAGAGAAATAGAAGAAGAGGCCTAGAAGCTCTAAATTTTCTAAGTGTTGAAACTATACTAACATGTGGTTTATTTCATTCTCCTTTCTTCCATTTAGTTTAGAAGTTTGGGAAGACAAGGTTGCTGCTAGGTGGATAAGGATTCGATGGTTCAATGTGCCAAGTTTCAAGATTTAATTACGCTTTGAGTTACCATGGTAATTTAGTAAAGATGCCTAAGTTACAATGTTGACTGCAGTCTAAATATTGTTTAAGCAACTTGTGGCTCTCATTTCATGTGGTTCCATTCCGAATTTTATTAAGCCTTTGCACCAGGTTGTAGAGTACACTATAGTTAACATTCCAACCAAGTGGTTTAGCTAGATAAATTATGGTTAAATTTTGGTGAAGGTGCAAAGTAGGCTAAATGGTATGCTGTTTTCAGATTTCTAGCTGAGATGAAGGATTTATTTGGGATACCATTTGATGTGATAAATTCAAACTAATATTATTGTAGACTTAGGATGCTGTTTAGTATTTATGAGAATTTTGGTGCAATTTGTTGTTGCTTGATTTATTTTTAGGAATTTTCTTTAGATATGACATGCTTATGAAATCTATTATGAGATGCAACAATTAGAACATTCAAAAACAAACCTAAAATAATAAAATGCACATACAACCAAGTGTACTTATTTCCATCTTAAGTTTTGCTTATTTTAAATCTTATATCTCCATTTGTTTTCATTTAGCTCAAAAATATTTTGCTTAAGTTGAAATGCAAAGCCAAAAGAATTAAATTCCTATTTAAAGTTTAAACCATGTTATTTGAATTGAGATTTGTTAACCCAAGATTTTATAAAATCTAATTTTGGATTAGCTTTAAATCTTGACCCAACAAATCTTTATGTTTTAATTTTATTTACAGGATTTAAACTCTAAGATCAACTATTATGCTCTTAAATGCTTTAGCTTTCAAAAGGTTTTAAATTTTCCTCAAAATTTTTCCTAGGTGAAATTCCTGGTATGTTACACAATACCTGCATAAATCATAAGTTATTAAACATCCAACATAGTGGTAGGGCCTAATTCTAACAATTTCCGTGAGTGTTGGTGTATAATTATATCCAGGTAATAAACCACCAAAGTTGAGAGGAAATACAACCAAAAGTGGAGGAAAATTCCATCCATAGAAAACTTGGCTCATACACACATTAAAATATTAGAAGTTGAGCCTAATCTACATCTCACTGGGCCAAGAGATCATCTGTCGAGGCCCAGGAGGAAGCCCATGGGTTGGGAGCTGACCAGGGTCTCCCCTCGCCATTTGCTTCCATGTGGACATCCAGGATTACCTCCCAATAACGATTGTGGGGCATTTTCGACAATTCCAACTGCCATAACCATCATTCGGAGGCTATATAAGGGCCTCTCCCTCTCCATTTCAACACACACCAAGTTTGAGCTGAATTACAAGAGACTCTATTGTATTTTTATGTACACTAGATTAGGGAGAGAGTAAGGAGAAAGAGTCGTAGGAATTCCGGAGCTGTCGGTATTTTCCTCTTTACCTTTTGTATCTCGTTAAGTACTCTGCATTAATAGAGAATATCTTTCTTGAGTAATTAAGATTTTCTTTGTGAGAATTATCTCTTAGTTAGTTCCTATTAGCATACTGGATCATTGTTTACTATTGATCATTAATAGATAGTGATTACTTTGGTGAGTTATAACAATAAAGAAGTGATAAACTACATAGACGCGGTGTATAGGTTTTTAATTTCCAGTTATTGCTACGTATCCCACAAAATGTTAGAGATTGGTGTAGAGGTAGTGACAGTCCTCAAGATCACCTCAGTCCACCCTGTTCGGGTACGGAGTAGAGCACGTTTTAGTAGTAGCGATCAAGCCAGTGCCTAAAGTATTGCGGTAGGATTAAAAAGCTTTCTTTAGACTCTGTTTCTCACTACGAAATCATCTCTATCATTTGCCTATATATGCCTTGTGTCCTTGGATGAACCAGGAGAAGAGTTGAGCACATACGTTCCCTGTGAAAATCGATACCTTGGAATACTCTCGAATGAAGTGCTACAATGATATATCAGTGCGCTTGTGGATTTTATCTATGACAATAGGAAATACCAACAAGGGGTTTGGTCGAACCCCTGGAACTAGGCTTCGCCCTGTGAACCTGCTGGTGGCCCCCCTTACCAGTCTCGATGGAGTCACGGAGAAAAAGAAGATGGCAATTGTGAATCGACACTTCTGAAATTTCACTCGTCCGCCAATTCATTTCCTTCTTCCTTCTCTCTTCCTCCATCTTCCTGAACCCTAGCCAAATCCCAGTCCAATCTCCTCCACCAAAAACCATGTCGAGGAAGGCATTTATCTCCCTTTCTAATTCCAATTCCACATTCCATCTTGACGGGAGATCCACCATCCCAATCTGGTGTTCCCGCCGATTGAAGAGGGTGAACCAAGGGTTTTGGAGTCCCTAGTGATCCTGCCCCTGCTCAACCGTGACAAGGGGCTCGCAGGCGAATAGGAGGGTTCAGCCAAACCAACCTCAGCTTTCCTCGGCCCACCGTTCGGCCACACACTGACCTTTGCCAAGGAGGATCCAGAGGACCCCAGCTCGATCATCAAGCCCCTACCAGAGGCTGAGAACGGGCCAGATCGGCCCTAAAAAGTCGATTCATTTGTTCCAAGGGCCCGTTGCTGCAGCGGTCACCGATTCAGGGATCAGGGGAGAGCCAACGGTCCCAATAGGGACGAGATGTCCTACTCAAGCCTTCTGCCAAAGCTTCAGGTTCGCATGAACATGCCCGTGGGCCGTGTAAAGGTACTAATCCCTGGGTTGGCACCTAGTGAGATGCTCAAGGCAGAGGTTTCTTTTGACTCCCAACCGATCAGATGGTGTCTTTCTCCACCTCCAATTAAGAGGTTGGTGGGGAGTTTGAGAGCAACGGAGAAAAATCTCCACGAGAGCCCACGATGGCCTTTTGGCCTCTACCGTTGCTCAGCTGCGCACTGAGAACAGGAGGCTAAAGGACACCTTGCCCAAGGACAAGGTCGAGCTCGATGAGCTCAGAGTTGACCTTGCGTCCCTCCGTCGTGGCTTTTGTGCCAAGCATTTTCACTTGTACAAGGCCGTAGGAAAGGAAGACCTCTACTGTGCTCCTATCCTGATGAGGACACAAATAGCTGGAATATAACCATGACTACCTTATGTATTAATCAACCAAAGGTTGCTACACAATGAGTTTTGTGTGTTTTTGTTTGCAGAGGTACTTGCTTGGGCAAAAGAAAAGAGACTGAGTGTAAGGAATGCATGGATGATTGAAGAAGTTGATTGGTGACCAAGCCAAGACCTTCTCCAAGTCTTGTTTCATCTCACCATGTCACTTTTGGTCCATAGAAGACAAGAGATAAAGTCCTACACGTTTTGGATTCGGGTTCGGGCCTCCTGACAGCATCAACTTCAATCGGACCTAGCCGCTGATCTAGAAGGAATTTCAGGGCCTATGAGTACTTGTTGGAAAGCTTATGGAGTCTACTTTCAGATGGTTTTGGTCCCATGTCAAAATTCACACCGAGCTGCCGGGAAACTGCAAAACAAGCCACGTATCTCATCCAGTCCGAATCTGATTTGGGTTTTGGGCATTGTAATTGTGTCGTGGGCTTAGCCCAATGGGGTGTGCACCCTAGGGCAACCCTAGGATGTCCCTAATCATATTTATTCAGTAGCCGTCAACATTTAGAGTCGGTTTTTCCTTACATTATTCTGTCGAGAACAGTTTTGCCGCTAGATCGGTTTGTAAGACCCCAACTTGTGAGCTTAATCATTCATCCGCAATTTTGGTTGTATTCTATCTTGTTCTTGTTTGTGTCTTTCGATTGGCAAACAGGGATTAGCCTTCTCGTCGAGGTCATCTGCGTTTCGACACGGGTGATAACCAGAGGAGACGTGGTGCTGCGATTGCGGGGCTGAAGAGTGTGCGCGTTCAAGAAGCCGGATCGATTTGTGTCGCGACTCCGCCCAAATCGTTGTTTATCAGAACCTTTCAGAAGATCGGGAACCCTAGTGCATATCATATCTCATAGACATTCCCTAATTGTTGTTGATATTTCTTAACAGCATTACTAAGGAGCTTAATTCACAGCAATAATGCTAGAAATATGGGCGGTAATTCTTTACGTTTACAAAGATGAATCCACAAGCGCACGGATTTACTGATGTAGTATTTCACCCGGGAGTATACCCAAGGCATCGTATTTTTAATCCCAAGGGAAGAGATTATAAGAGAGAACTTTATTATTTCATTTCATGCCTACGACAGATCAAAGACTTTGCAGGGGTTAATGATATACATGCAAAAACGATAGGTTGACACATGAATCATCAAGAAAAACTATTCTGATACTAAAAGAAATAGCTTAGTATAGTGGAAAGAAACTAGCAAAGAATCCTATCTGTACTTCAGTAAAAAGTTGTCTAGTATACATTTACTATGCACTAATCGTACAACCAATACCCTTAACTACGCCCTCCTGTTATGTCGAGAGACCACCCTTGGTTGCTGAGTTCCTTATGACAACTCGTCATGGCCATCCAACCGGTAATGAATACAGAGGAGTACCTACACCAGGAAATTGTCTTAGTACTATATACGCATGTGGAGGAATACCCATACCGAGCTATCACCATCAGCGGCCCACCTCTACTGTCCCATGGCATATAATAGCATTTAATGGTATCCAATAATCTAAGCATCACGCTTACATTACTAAATACTACTCCATCCATGCATACGACATAGAGCAACCGAATGGTCGGACATTAAACTAATACCAATGCGTATCTCTGGTAAGCTACCCATATGATTAATACATATTAAATTTATACCAAAGCAAGTAATTAAGCTATATATATATAGCATAATACTATAACTATAAAAAGAAGAATATATTATTATATAATAAGGTCTTATGAAGGAAGAGTAAACTACTAAAGACATACCCGATTCCTCCGAAAAGATTTGGAGAAATTCGGAGCCCTACTATTTCAACTCCACTCTAACTAAAGCCAGAATATAAACTAAGAGAGAGCTTCTTGGATTTGATGCTTCAAGGTGTGTGTTGGAGAGAGTGAGGCCTACTCCTTTTATAGCCTTCCAATGACGGCGATTCCTCCGAAAAGACTTGGAGAACTTCGGAACCCTACTATTTCAACTCCACTCTAACTAAAGCTAGAATATAAACTAAGAGACAGCTTCTTGGACTTGATGCTTCAAGGTGTGTGTTGGAGAGAGTGAGGCCTGCTCCTTTTATAGCCTTCCAATGACGGTTTTGGCAATTGGAAATGTCATAAACACCCTCCAACCGTCATTGGGAAATCATCTGAAGCGTCCACGTGGAAAGGGAGCATCAACGGCCACGCTGGGGGTTCGACAGAACCCTGGCCTGGCCCAAACGGCCCACATTTTCTCTGGTGCATCTCTTAATGGATCCTTAGTCCAATGATATGGTGGTTGGGCCTATTTGAAGTTATTTTAATAGATTTGTAAGCCCATCCATCCATAAGTCTGCCACTCGACGGATTTCGATTGATTGTTCGGTTATTCTCCTTCATTTATGAGTGCTTCTCCTACATATATGTTATTAGTAGCATAGCATATAGTGGAAGTAGATATTTTATTTGGAAATTATGCATTGCAAGCATAGGTAGTATTCATTAATTGGGTAATATTGACGGTCAAAATTGGTCGATAACCGCTGTCAACAGTTATCCTTAGTATTACGATAGATAAGTTAGGTTTAATTTATTCTTTCATTTATTTATTTCAATTCTTTCATGTAATTGCGGCCACTAATAAAGTTGAAATAGAACAAATTTGCTGGGCTTCACCGGATGAGTACCTTTGCTTTCATTTTTTGTTGTCTTTTCTGTCTATGAAGCACCCCACGTACAACAAGTGTGGGGTTGCCCTTGTGCTCACATAATGCATTCACGTACCAAGATCATCCACGTCTGTGCTAATCCACGACTCATGCACGTTCGCGAGATGAGACATAGCAACCTTGCATACATGGCTGCTTATCATCACACTCACATTTGAGCGATGGTTTGCACGTCATCCCTTTATCTCCCTAATTCAGTTGGATTAATTTTGCCATATTTGGAATTAACTCAAGAATGAAAATGAGTATTGACATAATCAACTGGAATATATGACTTGCTGCAAAATGACCTACCTACTTTTTAATCTTTGATCATCCCTTGTTACATGTGAACCACATTCATGGGACCACATGTCACCTAAGTGATTGATGAATGAGAGATTGCCTGATAATAAGAACCTCACTCTTACTGTTGGAAACTTGGGAGTTTTATAACAAGAACAAAAATAACTTTACATACTTATTGATGTTTTCCTTCCTACCAACATCATATGTCAGATCACATTGATAAACCTTATACATATACCACTTGCCATCATTTTGAGTTTTGTTAGATTCCTTTCATATTTTCACGACCAAAGTCCTGTGTACTTATCCACCAAAATATATTGCTCTCCCTCTATACTGGAGGACTTGCAACATACGCCATCCACCTACCAGATGCTAAACTTCTACACCGGAAGTCGGCATCCACCATATCTATCCACCAAATAAAGACTTCACATGACTATGTTTCTCCATCCTCCTATCCATGCTAAATGAGACATGAGCTAAAAAATGATCAGTTTTTAGAAAATCAAAATGCTCAAAAGAGAATTGGCCAATATTCTCGAGCATGATGAAAAAAAGAGGATATAGAAAATAGCCATGTTCTCCAAATAAAGTATACACAGGAGAATCATATAAAATGAGTCATAATTCCATTTCACATCATCCATCTCCCTATTCCATTCCATCCACATATAAGTGCATAACTTTGGTCATGTTCATATGATTGGTTATCTTCTTGGATCCTCAATTTGACTTTATAATATATCTGATGCAAGTCTGTCATTTCTTACTCCCTACCCTTAGCTCCACAGAAGCCTTTAGAAGGTAGGATAAGAAAAGGCAACGTGAATTCCTTGGTTAGGAATAAAAACTTTGAGTGACTTGAGAGAATCAATTGGGGAGTATAGTACAAGTTATGTTTTTATGAACTTCAAAGAAAACTACAATGTAATTTATCGGAAGGAGTAAAGGCCATTCCATTCTTCAATCAGCCAAGATGACATAGTAGACACATCATGTTCACAAGTACAGCTCGGAATAACCTATATGTTGTGTCATTAAGCAGAAGTCATTACCTCATTGATCCATGAGCTTTACTCAAGGACGATTAAAGCATAAGCGTGGGGGTGTTGTTGACCGTCGTTAAGTATAAACTTTAACCGTCAACTCATACATAAAAGATATCAAATATAACATCAAAATTTAGTGGTAGGGTTTCACTACTAACCTTTTCAACTAGTCTTGGTAAAAATATTTATGCAGGTAATTTTGAGAGAAAATAAACCCGCCATGCGACAAAATGAACCTCCGGCTAATCACACGCGAGTAAAAGGATTGGAGGGACCACGTGACAATGGAAACAAACCTAAAGTGGGGCCAAACGAACCTCTACCACCATAGGGGCCCACATGTTAGTCCAAAAGACGGTCGAGAGAGGCAGTGCCGAGGGTTCGGTCGAACCTCAAACGGTGCCCCTCATCTCCACCCTCCACGTGTGGCATTCTAGTTGGCTCCCAATGACGGTTGCGGGAGTTACCGACCTCCCCAACCGTCATAACTCCCTATAAAAGGAGCGGTTCACTCACTTCCAAAGCACACCAACATCAACAGAGTACAACTCACTTTCGTAATTTAGACTTCACTTTAGTACGTGGGATTAGTGACATTGAGGGGAAGCTCCGAATGGAGTGCCCAAAAGTATTGGAGTTCTCTCCGAGAATTTCTGGAGGAGTGCCCACTACTGCACAATACACCATAGGTACCAGCTGGAGACCCATTATAGGTGACGGTTTCCCAACTGATACCAACTTGGGAGTACCTGTGCCCGTTGGCATAGGTGCCGGTTCTAGAACCAGTACTTATGAAGATTATAGGTACCAGTTCTACATACACAACTGACACTTATAATATTTAAAAAAATCAATGGCTGCCACGATGGATACATCGCAGGAACACATCATCGATGGCGACGGAGGAGTGCGACACCATGCAATGCAATGCGAAGGAGCTAGCGGCACAACGGAGACAACTACCCTGTTCAACAGGAACACATGCAGTTCAGAAAAAAAAAATCAATCTCCAACAGAAAAATGCCGTTGATCTGTTCATCCAAAAATTTTAGAAGAAGAGCAAAATCTCCAACACATGCAGTTAAAAAAAATCAATATCCAGCGGGTCAAAAAATTAAGCATGAGCCCATAGCAGCATTGGTCAAAGTGTCTAGAGGACATATGTCAGTCAAGAATGTGATCTCATAATTGAAAAGGTTAATTCTAGGTAAATGGAAATGGGAGGTAGAAGATTATGGTGATAACTCTTTTCGCACTATTTTTTCTTCTACTGCTGAATTTAAACGCATGGTAGAATTGGGTATAGTGCATACTAAGGTGGGAGAGACTAAAATGTAGATTGTGGAAAGAGGGGTTGGGAATGAGGTTAAGTATGTTATTCCAAAAGTGCCTCTACTTCACGGGCCTCATCTCCACCGTTAACTACTTGTGCATCGCTTGCACTGATTTGTTCGCCGCCGCCGACTGGTGATCTCACCTCTATACGGACCACATCATTCTTCTCCAACGAGCAACTATGACTGCAACAGAAGGACAAGCAAAATGCTCTAAGCTTACCAGCTCAAGCACGTGGATCATACCTTCAATCTGGACTTGTTTTGGATAAACGCAAGTAATCAATCGGGAAGCCTTCGCATGGAAGATTGAAACACTCAGTAGTCAGTATAGGTTATGAATCACGGAGAAGACTGCAACTCGATTATCAAGGTCTCAGGGGCTACTGTGGAGGAGAAGACTGCAACTCGATTATCAAGGTCTCAGAGGCTACTGTGGAGAATATGGATACTAGGTACTCATACAACCTCCATATTAGATTAGAGATAGGTGATAGGCCAGATCCATGTATTATATAGAGTAGGACTCGGTTGCAATGTTACCATGTGTTCTATGGCAGGACCTAGAGTACCGAGTAAGGATTATCATATAATAGATTAGCAAACTAATACCAAGTCCGATTAGGTTTTTCGATTCTCTTTGTAACCCTATCCCCTACCTATATAAGGTGGACAGGGAGCCCTCCAAGAACATATAGCGAGATAAGCACTATCAAATCGTTAGATCAATATACACCCGATGGATACTATCGGACTTCCTCAATCATGAGTAAGGTATTACCTCTCATCGAAAGTGTTTGGATCTGTTTAAATTATTGTCTTTACATCCATTTAATTTTAGGTCTAGTACACTACTCTTTTATTATTGCCGATTTCCAAAATCTATAATAATAATTGTGACTGCTGCACTATACGGAGGCTACTGAGATGGGAAAGTGTTAGTCACATTGCCTGCCTATGTCGAATAAGATAGTCATATTTATACATTTTTTTGCCATTCAAGAATCATTTGATTTTTCTTACTAATCCATTGTCATCAGATGTTGAACGGGAGCATAGCCTCAACTTGCAATTTTTTGAAAAGAAAAAAGAAACAGCAAGCTTTACTGGAAGTGAAGTGCAAACCTTCGGAAAAAAAAAGCTGCAACTTTCCTGTTTTAAATTGTGATATATTTTGCTATCGCCGCCTACTGTATGAATCTAAGGGAGTGGCGTTCTGTCGACCGTCTGCGAGCGAATGGCCACGGCTGTGATGGACAGCGAGCTCGGCAGCCTCGTCAAGGTGTCTGCGGCGGTGTGGGCGGCAATGTTCTACGCCCGCCTCGCCGCCGCAAGCCTTCGCCCCGGCGCTCCCCGCCTCGCCGCGCTCCTTCCCGTAGTCGCGCTCTTCTGCGTGGTCCCCTTCTCCTTCTCCACCACCACTTTCCGCGGCTGCTCTGCCTTCTTCCTCAGCTGGCTCGGCGTCTTCAAGCTGCTCCTACTCGCCGCGGGCCGAGGGCCCCTCAACCCCACGCATCCCCTCCATCACTTCGTCTTCTCGGCCTCCCTCCCCGTCAAGCTCCGGCACCTCGCATCCGCCAAGCCGGCCAAAGGTGTAGATCCAGCTCCGGCCAACGAGAGCGCGGCGGGCAAGATCCTCGTCTCCGGCGCCGTCATCCCCCTCATCATCTACACGTACCAGTTCAAGAACGCCATGAGCCGGTACCAGCTCCTCATCCTCTACACCGGGCACATCTACTTCTCCCTGCAGCTCCTCCTGGCCGTCGTCCACGGGCTGATCCATGGCGTGCTCGGGATGGAGATGGAGCCGCAGGTGGACCGGCCGTACCTGGCGTCGTCGCTGCGGGACTTCTGGGGCAGGCGGTGGAACCTCATGGTGCCGGCCATCCTCCGGCCTTCGGTGTACCGCCCGGTGAGGGCGCGTCTCGGCGACGCGGCTGGCGTCCTCGCGGCGTTCCTCGTCTCCGGGCTCATGCACGAGGCGATGTTCTTCTACATCATGTGGCGTCCCCCGAGCGGCGAGGTGACCGTGTTCTTCCTCCTGCACGGCGTGTGCACGGCCGCGGAAGCGTGGTGGGCGCGGCACGCGGGGTGGTGGCGCCCGCCGCGCGCGGCCGCCGTGCCGCTGACTCTGGCGTTCGTGGCCGGGACGGGGTTCTGGCTCTTCTTCCCGGCCATGATCAAGGCTGGCCTGGACGAGATGGTGCTGCACGAGTGCCAGGGCATGGTGGCCGTCATGGAGCAGTCCGGCCGGTGGCTCGCCGGCGCCACCAATCTCACCTTCGCGACACGCTGACCAGAGGAAATGAAAGAATGGGACGTGAGCCACACCATTACTACGATCTGACGAAACCTGTTGCATCGCGACGATTCTGACAGGATGCTGCCGTTTGTGATTTTTTCCGATTTGGGAAATTAAATACTCGAGCCGTTCACATGGCCAGCTTGGACAGCACTGGGTGTTTGCATCGTCTGGGGGTCTGGGCTGTGATGCCAGCTAGTATTATGCTAGATCGATCGTGTTAACAGGGGTTAAAGAAGCATTGATTCGGTTGGAAAATATCTTTACCATTTTTTATTGTACGTTTTCAGCTTTGCTATTTATCAATCCATTTGATTTTTTTTCTTATTATCAGCCATCTACACTATTAGCCCTAGTTTTGAACAACAAAAACCTACTATGTTTTCTTGTATCAATCCCTGAATTAAAAGTTGGTATACACATTTATAGCTAGTAGAAAATTTCAAAATGAATTTAGGCTAAAATAGTTTAATATCTTTACAAGGACCAATAGGGTCTTATCCTATCATATAAGTAGTAGCGGAAACCAAAATAGTAATAGGCCCAAGCGACATGCCCACAGGCAGTTCATTAGGGCCCGGACCTATTTCTCGATTAGCCCTCTGATCATCTGCTAAGTATGGCATATTGTTGGCAGAGTCTCCCTCTTCTACTACTGTTATGTTTAAAAAGTGAGAAAATAGCTATGTGAGTACATAGAGTACTTGCAAGCTACCACTGCAACATGATTAATGCACATTGGATTTAAGAAAGGGCTTGATTCTTTCGCTCAAAACCAGCTTTCATAAATATTTTAACAAACATTTGACCTAGCCATTCTAACAAGAAAACAACGGTAAGTTTTCTTGTTTAACCATTCACTGAGGGTTGCATCCACATTCCTAAGTCTTACTTGATTCGGTTTATCCCCAGGCACATTTATCTATATTTCTGCCATTGGACCCTACACTAACCCTGGCTAGTCCCACCATTCATCCATTCTCATTCACGCCCTAAGTCAATAAAAAGTATATAAGTCTAGTTAAGAACAGTACAAATGACGGCGCAAATGGCTAAGGTACCGCAACCTTATGGTGGCCATAATCCTCTAGGTCTATGCCCATATGCCCATATAGGAAGATACGTTCGTACTTAGATCGTTTCCTTCCTATTTTTCTAACTCAGTCCTTAACTAACCAGGGTCAGCACTAGCCTTTGCTGGAATCCAAACAAATCTTCTTGTTGTGATTAAGTTTTGTTTTTCCATAAACAACTTCACATGTGTCTCACAAGATAGTCGCTACCATAGCGATCTTCCCAAATCACATTATCACATGGCTAGGCATGTGTCAATAATTTGACTACGGGCTTTAATATATCCATGGTTATCAAGGTAAAGGTAAGCAATACCAAGATAGGGTTAATCAATAATTAGGTACGCAATTTAAATATACTTCCTCCGTTTTACAATGTAAGACTTTTTAGCATTGTTCACATACATATAGATGTTAATGAATCTAAACACATACATATGTCTAGATTCATTAATATCTAAATAAATGTGGGCAATACTAGAAAGTCTTACATTGTGAAACGGAGGAAGTAGCATGCAGTTTATTTGAAAACAAAATATTTCGCAACATAGGTACAACATGTATCAATCCTGATTATTTTCTATAGATGTTCACTTTTCTGTAGATTAACCATCAAAGTTTGTGTTCTAAGTGAATGTACTTTATTTTCCTTAGCTTATATCTAGTGGCCAAATCTCAGGTTGATTGTTTGTTGCTTTCATAATTAACAATTCAATGTTTTATCCTTTTGAATGATATTTTCCATGCTTATGGAAGGCTTAATGAACTGAAGTTTGTGTTGGCAGTGATCTCCATCAGATGTCCTGTCTCTTCAGCAGGTCGTCCACGATGCAATCAGCACATGAGGCAACAGTTCCCTCCAACCCACCTGCTGAAGGCTTGGTTTGCCTAATTTGATTGCTACATGCGAATGAGGATTACGCCGTGTAGATTGAGGTGCAGGTAAGCTCCATTTCTTGCTGTCAATTTTTTCATGCCATTTTTGTGAATGCTGGCGATGGGGGATTTTTGTTCATGGAGCAACAATGTTTTTATTTTCCTTTTGTCAGGCCATATGGAGATGCAGTCGTTTTCATTTACAGCAATCCTCAAATCCAGGTTAATATTATGTGGATTTTATCTCTTTTGTATACATTAAATATGGCATCTACAGAACCAGGATTTTACCTCTTTTTTTCTTGCTTCTGTTAATGAAGATAAGAAATATATCCCATGTAATCAATTGGGGATCAATGAGGTTTAGTTTGTTGTACTGCTAATGAATGCCATGTTTAATTTTTGAAACGTTACTTGTTTTGTTAGTACACATGCATGGGGATGTGAAAAGATGACTATAATTGAAATGTATGTGCTACGAACAACTCTCCATCATCACCATACGTGATCACTGCGAATAATATCTTTTGATAAATTGATCTATGAAGTTTGGTCGGTTCCAAACATATATATTATCACACCATTGATTTAAGTTGATCTATGAAGAACATTTCTTTCTTGATTTATTTATGCTTCCTTTCACAAATTTTTGACCAACATGATATGATTAGGGAGGTGATAAATGCTGACCAGCTGAAAAAATGTCACTGTATTCTGCATTTTGGCTCAGCTTCATCGTTGTCACTGCAGCTCATTTTTCAGTAGATAGAACATATTGTCACTACAAACTAATGATGCCGTTAGCGATCATCCAGTTTTGCAATTCAATGGTGTTGTTAGTAGTAATCCATTCAAAGCATAATGAAAGAAAAAAAAATGACCATTTGCATAAACACTAACAAATAGTTGCATGACCATGACAATCTGTAACTTGTATTTTATAAACAAATTCACTCTTCCGTAGCTTGTTTCATGAGTATTTTTGCTTTAAGCCATTTTTCTTAGAGCTTTATCCCTATCACTACTATGTAATGCTTCTAATCATCCAATCGTAAACTGGACCAACAAAGCAATGATCTGTTTGCACCACCGCTAACAAATAGTAGCATCATTTTGGATAAATGAAAACATACCTGAATTCCCTCTGCTTATAAAAAAGAGATAGCGTGGCTTGGTGCCAACGTGCAAGAGCACACATTTAGCACGCAAGGATGGCAACGGGATCGTAAACAATCCTCGGCGATATATATATGTTTCTTTTTTTTGTTACTGGAAAGTATTTGTTGTATTTGTCACACTCACACCCTTTAATTTGATTTTCCAACCGAATCTATTTATGAACTGTACAGATGAAGAATGTAGCAAAACAATTGGAAGGATTGTGTTGGTATGCATTTCCCGTGATCCACTGCACCGGCACCAGCGACACGTGAGATCCTCACTGCTACCCCAACTTGGAAGATTTGTGTTTTGCTTCCCAGGGTTATGCCTCACCAGCACTGGCACCTGCACTAGCATCAGGTGAGATGCTCACAGCCATTGCGCCTGCACCAGCGCTGGTGTCCATGCATGGATTTTCCTTGTTTGCTGTACTTGTGTCTCCATTGCTTGATGTGGCGCTTGCAGACAAGTAATCCCTCCATCCCTAAATATTTGACACCGTTAACTTTTTTAAATATATTTAACCGTTCGTCTTATTCAGAAACTTTTGTGAAATATGTAGAATTATATGTATGCATAAAAGTATATTTAACAATGAATCAAATAATAGAAAAATAATTAATAATTACATTATTTTTTTTAATAAGACGAACAGTCAAACATGTTTTAAAAAGTCAACAGCGTCAAATATTTAGGGATGGAGGGAGTACAATCCATGCGCACCATGTGTTTGTAGAAATGCCAGTCAAATAAAATGCATTTTATTCTCCAAATTCCTAAGCTCTCTTTTCTCACACACTCACTCCATGACAGGTTTCTTAAGACATACTAATTCTCTTGGTATGCATTTCATGTGTTGGATCAGACTTGGTGGCATGAAACCACAATTCGAAGGCATCATTAAAAAAACTGAGTTTATGATTTGCGGTACCGCCACCCGTTGAACTTGGACTGATCTTATCTCTGTCACATATGTGCACCAAACGAATTCAGTTTATGATCATCCTAATGACAGTAGTTGGAGAAAAGAGTATGGACATGTAAAATTTGCCCCTTTGCATTGAGCTATATATTTTCGCACAAAATTTTTTACACTTCTGCTTCACCTTGCTATGACCTGTAGGTTGTCAGCCAACTATGCAAGTTGGCGGTGCCACACTACTGCAATGGACACGCGCCATCTACACCATTAACTTATTTTCCTGTCGTTCTCCATTTGCCCTGCGGCAAGGTACTTTATTTATCGGTTATAGTTGTCAATTGTAAATTTACTTGCATATGTTGTATATGAAGAGGTATGCTTGCCGACATTACTAACTTAAGTTTCTGGAGGAAGTTAGAAGACAACGTGATAGGGAGAGGTATGCTTCCCTCACTGTATTTATTCATATCGTGCCTAGAGTTCAGTTCACAGGAGGTATAAATAATGGAAAAAGAAGGTTGACCGATCTGATTGAAGTTGATGCTTGATTCTAAATGGGATATGTTTACTGTGCTCTCCAGTTCCTCACAATTTTTAAGCAGCAATATGATAGTATGCTGTCATTTCTACTTAAGTAAAAAAAATTGATTACTACCTCGAACCACTTGCTTTCTAGCCTTAATATGGACCATCATATCTGCAGTATATATTAGTGTTAGTTTGACACCTCAATCATATTATGGCCTATGGAACCTGATTTTTGGACTTATTGTAAATGTCTCTTGTGGAGATGACATATTTCACAATCTGTAATAGGTACAGATATGTACTGCAAAACTTCCATAAAAGCATCTTCCCAAATCCCAACATATCTTTTTCTCTGCAGAACAATTTAGGGCCTGTTTTGATCCCCTAGCAAAACTTTTCACCCTGTAACATCGAATGTTTGGAAACATGCATAGAGTATTAAATATAGGCAAAGAAAATAATTACACAAATCACGTGTAAATTGCGAGACAAATCGTTTAGACCATGGAACTTTAATTTTAGTTGTTACCTGAAAACTTAATTGGTAGTGTTTACATCATTACAGAAATTTGGGTTCAAAAATCTTTTGTGAATTATTGTTTCTTTCCAATGTTACAGTAAGTATAATTATTCCATTTGATATATGTCGACGTGGCTTGCACCTACACACTAAATAGTTTATGTACTTATTTTAATTATTTTCCTCAAGGAAAAGTAGTAAGCCACTGACAGCTGTGGTCGGGGTCAACTATTGACAGCCACGGTGGCCAGCGGGCCCACACATCAGCGACACAAATCCTAAACATGGTTTATTTGCTATTCTTAATTACTTAGGACCCACATGTCAGTGTAATAGTCTTAATGAATTGATTAACTTAATTACCTTCATTAGTCGCTAATCAAGGAGGACCACATGCCATACAAAGGAGAGGGATGGGGATTTATGTCACGACACCTGACATGCCTGGAGATACATAACAGGAGGTCGAGCCGAACATGCATATGAATGCTAATCCATCGATGCTGCGCAAGTCTACTCGGGAGAGTAGGCCTAATAGTAGGTATTATTCAAGTGAATGGACCCAGTTGAAATGGGTTGGGCCATGTGTGAGGGAGTGAGGTCCATGGCGCGATGCTATAAGAGACCGATAGGGAGTTGAGACAGAATCGAACATTGTAGAAACATATTCTGAATACTGAATTCAAATCTCTCCCTGTTCTATGTTGTTCTTCCCCAAATCCCAAATTCCTTGCTACTTCTACCCTCAATTCTGTTCAATTCTTCCTTGTTGCGACATTGCAAATCCAGTATCGTGACAAATTGGTATCAGAGCAGTCAATCCTGGAGAAGCCGCGCTACACTTCACGGTTGCAATTGCAAGTAGTAGCAATGGAGAAACAGAATATTGACTTCGGCAAAATTCTCGAAGAAATTCAGGAATCGCTGGTGTCTCTCAATAGTCAATACCAAGCAATCGGAGACTCAAGCAGCTGTACCGAAGTTGGATGCAGGGTGAATGGGTGGCGACCTCAAGTGGAATCCACAATCTAGGATTTGCATGAAGAGGTTGGAGATCTTCGTCAGCAACTCGACCTCATCGGCAAATCCAAGCAGGCTGCTTCGAGCGCGTCTTCCCCTTGGGTCTCGTTGGCGGGCGAGGAAAGGAAGGAGGCTACTCCGAGCGCGTCTTTCCCTTGGGTCCCGTTGACGGGCGAGGAAAGGAAGGCGCCATTGCTGCCGATGCCGCCACCGACAACTCATTTGGCCGCGGCGGAGGGTGGGAGCAAATGGGCAATCGGCCACCAGTTCAACCTAATTTCCGGGGAAAGACACCGGGGGCCTTAGCGACCCTGGGTCAAACCCCGGGCAAGGGTACGTATGACTCGAATCACTTTCAGTTCCAGAAGTTTAAGCATTCCGGGTTTGATGGTGGGGAATTTGATTCTGATTTTGGGGAGCGGCAATACAATTATAGAGTGCCGAAATTGGATTTTCCTAAGTTTGATGGTTCTAACCCTCAGGATTGGCGAATGAAATGCGAGCACTATTTTGATGTGAATAATACCTTTCCGGGGCTATGGGTGAGGATTTCGATCATTTATTTCATGGGTAGAGCAGCATCATGGCTAAGATCTTCTAGGGCGCATTTGAGATTTCCAATGTGGGAAGATTTTTGCACTGCAGTTTCTGAAAAATTCGATAGAGACCAGCATGAGGCTTTGATTAGGCAAATGGATAGTATAAAACAAACTGGAATGGTGTGGGAGTTTTATGAGCAATTTGATGAATTGATGAATCAGCTTTTAGTCTATGACCCTTCTGCTAGCTCAAAGTACTTGACACACTGTTTTACTAAAGGGTTACGTCGAGAGATTCGTAATGCTGTTCTTTTACAACGTCCAAAGAATCTCGAGACTGCTTTGGCTGTTGCTTTGTTACAGGAAGAGGTGCTGGAGAATCCTCAAAACTCTAACATCAAGGACATGAAGAAGTCTGAAGGAAATTCAGCTTATAAGTCTGCTGTGAAGGGGGCATGGCCATTACCACTACCACCAGGAAAAGGAGGAGTTCCAATTGTTGGCCGTTCTGAAGACAAGAGGAGCACTAACAGTGTTCGTAATCCGAGAACAATGTCTGATAAGGTGGCAGCATTGAAAACTTACAGGCGGGCTGAAGGGTTATGCTATGTTTGTGCTGAGAACTGGTCTCCAAGTCATAAGTGTGCTCCATCAGTGCAATTGAATGTTGTGCAAGAATTGTTCAGTCTAATCTTGGAAGAGAACTTGCAGGAAGGACCGGAAAATTCAGATCAATTGAATTATGAAACTGGGGAACTAATGGCAATTTCTCTTCAAGCAGTGTAGGGATCTGAACCTGATGGGACTATGAGAATTTTGGGGCATGTTCAAGGTAAAGAATTGCTGATTTTAGTGGACTCAGGGAGTTCGGTCAGTTTTGTCAGTACGCAGTTAGCTTCTGGATTGACAGGATTGCAACCATTGGCACGCCAGTTAATTGTCAGGGTTGCTAATGGGAGCAAGCTGAAATGTGAAGCAGTAATTCCTAACTGTGAGTGGCATGTACAAGGACATGTATTCCACACAACCTTGAGAGTGTTGCCTCTTCCTAATTATGACATGATACTAGGTATGGACTGGTTGAAGGAACATAGTCCAATGTCAATTGATTGGTTTAAGAAGATTATTGCTCTCAGCTTACAAGGAACTCAAGTGACAATACAAGGGGTGTAGTCTGAACTGGCTAAGTGTAATCTGATTTCTGCAAATGAAATGAAGCAATTCCATTAGAGGAGAGCAGTGGCTCATATTGTTCAGTTGTGTTCCATAAATAATCAAAATGTATCTGACGAAGTTCCAACACCTATTCAGGATCTGATGAAGGAATTTTCTGACATCTTTGTGGAGCCAAAAGGTTTGCCACCTCAACGACAATTTGATCACACCATACCATTGCTGCCAAGAGCACAACCAGTGAATGTGCGACCTATATGTATACACCAGCACAGAAGGATGAAATTGAAGCTCAAGTAACTAAAATGTTGCAGAATGGCATCATCCAGCATAGCACCAGTCCGTTTGCTTCTCCGGTGTTGTTGGTTAAGAAAAAGGACAGGTCATGGCGCTTTTGCGTGGATTATCGACACCTGAATGCGATAACGGTGAAGAACAAATACCCTTTGCCAATCATCGATGAATTGTTGGACGAATTGGCGGGTGCTCAGTAGTTTACAAAGTTGGACTTGCGTGCTGGGTATCACCAAATCCGTATGAAGGTTGAGGACGAGCATAAGACAGCTTTCCGCACTCATAATGGTCACTATGAATTTCGTGTTCTTCCTTTTGGATTAACTAGCGCACTAGCTACCTTTCAAGGAGTGATGAACAACATACTGTGCTCTCTCCTACGCTGTTGTGTGCTAGTGCATTGGGGCCCAAACATTTGGGTTTGTCCACATACGAGAAAGAGAGCTTGGCAATAATGTTGGCAGTGGACAATTGGCGACCCTATTTACAACATGCTGAATTTTCTATTTGGACCGATCGCCGTAGTCTGGCATTTCTAGATGATCAACGCCTTACCACACCTTGGCAGCATAAGGCTCTTACTAAACTTCTTGGCTTCCAGTACAAGATTGTTTATAAGAAGGAATCGACAATGGCGCAGCGGATGCTTTATCTAGATATCCTGAATCTGAGGTCTTATCAGCTCTGTCAGTTTGTGTTCTTATCGCGGTTACTTGAATTGTTATCTGCTAACTCTAAAGGTTCTTCTCCCCGTCAAGTTTTGAACTGGCAATGGGTGCGCAAAGGGGCGAAGTAGGTGGAACAGGTGCAAGTCTGCTAGTCAAGCCATGATTCATCGGTTGTTACATGGGAGAATCTTCATAAACTCCAGCAACGTTTTCCCAAGGCTGAAGCTTGGGGACATGCTTCATTTCAAGGGGGAGGGAATGTCATGACACCTAACATGCCTGGAGGTACAGAACAGGAAGTCGAGCCAAAGATGCATATGAATTCTAATCCACCGATGCTGCGCAAGTCTACTCAGGAGATTAGGCCTAATAGTAGGTATTATTCAAGTGAATGGACCCAGTACAAATGGGCTAGGCCATGTGTGAGGGAGTGAGGTCCATGGCACGATGCTATAAGAGACCGACAGGGAGTTGAGACAGAATCGAACACTGTAGAAACATATTCTGAATACCGAATTCAAATCTCTCCCTGTTCTATGCTGTTCTTCCCCAAATCCCAAATTCCTTGCTACTTCTACCCTCAATTCTGTTCAATTCTTCCTTGTTGCGACATTTTAAATCTAGTGTCGTGACAATTTATCCCCGTTCTTCCTTGTCACAGTTCTCTGCCTGGCCAAGGCAGAGACGCAAAGTGCGTGCGCGGCACGCACGCCGGGTGTGGCGGCTTGGTCGGCCTGTGGTGCCTTGCGAGGGGTCGCTGGACCACTCCGCTCGTCAAGTGTCTCCTTGGTGGTGTGCATGCGGGTCGAGACGGCCTGACACAACGGTTCGAGGTGGCTCGGGCGGTGGTGGTGGCGCGATGAATTCGAGAGCAAGAGGGCGCGATTGTAAGGGGAGACCAGAGTTCGAGATAAGGGGCGAAAGAATGGATTAGCCAGTGAAGGCACTCACCTTGCAGCGACCAGGATACGGCGTGCCATGGATTGGGGTCGGGGCCATCATCGGGGCGGGGATGGGCGTCGTTGTGGGCATGGACGTCGTCTCCTTCTCACTGTGGCATGAGGTTCATCAAGTTGTGACTGCAACGACGACGTCTCCTCGTAGTCCTGAACGGCGAGGCCTCCTCTCTGTTCCGACTGTGTGGCGATGGCTCGGTTGCGGGAGCTAGTTGCACTCCCGTAGCCGAACCGATGGGCGGGGAGTTGGAGAGGGATGGGGGAGGCCTCGAGGTGGCCAGTGGAAGGTGGGGAGGATGAAAGGCTTGAGGTGAAGAAGGGGAAGAATGGGGGAGGTGGGTGTGTAGATGGCAGCAATGGCATCCTCTAATTTTTTGGCGCGCGATGAGCTCGGCCATTGCCCCTTTTCCAGGGATGTAGGTCCCCTGCAGTACTGCATGTGCAACACTGCTCACTAACATGTGGACCTGCAGTACTGCAGGGGATCTCAATTGCTTTTGTAGAGCGAGGATGGCATGGGCGGGAGTCACTGGGGTGAGGCCGGCATCAGAGGCGTCAGGGAGAGGATGTCATGGCACGGGCTAGGCGGCAGGGATAGGGTTCATGGCGACGTGCAGCAAGGACGGGAAAGACGACCACGTGTGATTGGGAAGGCGGCTGACTCTCTGGCGGTCCGTTACCGTGGTCGTGTGCGGCATGCCCATGCGGTTTTTCGGGTACGGCGGTGGCGTTCGATCTTGCTGTCAAAAGGCAGCATCGGTGTGTGCCAAAGAATTATGGGAAAAAATATCATTCCTATTATTTCCATAGGTTATATTTTCGTTATTTTCAACGTATACAATTTGGCACCAACTTCTCATGAAAAAAAGATGAGTAAATTGCATTGGCAGTACAAGAACTTGGAAGGTGGGTGCGATTAGGTGCAAAAATTTGAAAACCGAGCATAGCGGTACAAGAACTTGATAGGTGAATGCGATTAGGTGCAAAAACTTAAAAACCGAGTATAGCGGTACAATAACTTGGCTAGGTGGGTGCGCTCATGGTGCAAAAGTTGCCACGCCATTGTTCCACCTCAGCGAAAGTGCCACATGAGCATGCATTGACCATCTCATTTTACAGAAAAGTCCCTAATAACTTTTATATTCCAATTACTTCTTCAGATATGTCCGTTTTCCTCCTGTATCACAATGATCAAACCAGTCCATCTTCTCATCCAAATAAATTCTGCTACTGCCAACTCCAAAAAAAAAAAAAATCCACCACGATACAGTTCAATTGTGAATTCTTCTTCCTCATGACCTGCAATACAAAATAATTGGTTGATGTGTTATACCGCATAAGGAAAATAATACACTAAGATTATTTGCAGATTATTCAACTAATTATATCTGCTGACAAGGGTATAACACATCTAGCAAGAATTTCTCATTGCCAATGTTTCTCTTATATCATATACAGTTACAGGAAACACCAATAATTACAGTAAAACCAATCTAGTGGCTAGTACCATTAGATCACTTCATTGAATTGTAATAACAAATAACAGGATATTCAAGTGAAAACCCAAAAAAATGCAGCCATTGTACAGATCAATGAAACCTTAACTTCGAAATCATCCATCAAATGAACGAAAAATAGAAATCTACAACCATCAGCAAGTGATTTACCATAACAAGCTAGGAGCAGATGCTCCAAAAACTCGTCGATTCAGAGCCATCCCAAAGCTTGCGGTGACCACGTCGACAGTAGCAAATTGTCAGCTTGAATTGGTTTGGTTACTGGTTTAGGGCTTGAACTAATCTGGCACATGAAGCCCTCGCCGCCGCCGCGATGTAACGGTTTCCCTCGTTGTCATCGTCACTGCCGCCGTCACCGTCGCTGCGCCGCCATCGCCAGCACCGCAGCCGCCTCTCAATTAGGAACACGTCAAGAAAGATGGAAGGAGATATGCATACGTTTGTTCTGTTTGTCGAGTTAAAAAGGAAATGTGATTGGAACAAAAAAAAAAGCTATTTGGGGTTTTCTATAAAATGAGATAGGTCTTTCATATCAAAGCTGATGTGGCAATTTTGCTAAGGTGGAATAGCAACGTGACAATTTTTTTTACATGGCTACTTTTGCACCATGAGCGCACCCACCTAGCCAAGTTATTGTGCCGCTATGCTTGATTTTCAAGTTTTTACACCTAATCGCACCCACCAACCAAGTTCTTGTACCGCCAATGCAATTTACTCAAAAAAGATTATAGGCCGATAGAAATTAATAGATAGCAAGTGGTGTATACATAATTTCTATTGCACGAAAGACGATTAAAGTGTATGGTCCGATCCACCAACCGTAGATCATACATATCTTTTTCACATTGGACATGCTCCACGACAGGCCCAACTAGAGCAACAACTCTAGGTTCTAGGCTTACATAAACAAAATACTAGTTGATGAATGTCCCTCCCTTCTAAATTGTGCTCGCCCAACATCAATTATCGATGTGTCACACATCAGACCTAGCAATCTCCCTGTCACATCAACCCATGTGACCTCGAAGACTGGTTAACCAGGTCTTCTTCTCCATCAAAACCTTGGCTTTCATACAACTTGTGAAAATGTTCAACCCGGCTAACCAACCATGGGCTACTCATATCACATTGGGTCTATTCCAACACAGGCTCAACCAGAGTCACCACTTTAGGTCCTATTCTTAAGCAACCCAAAGGACTAGTCTTATGGGTGAGAATTGCCTTCACCTTTTAAGCTAAGCTCTTCTATCATCAATTATGGATGTGAGTCTAAACCCAACAAAAACAATCTGCTGCTATTGGTTGCTTAAAAGGCATATAACTATTCACATATGGATGGCCATACTGCCATCCCAGTCCTAGACAACGATTTCTTAACATCATAATTAAAATAGAGTTTTCTGTCACAATACTATTAGGACGACTATGTCAATTTCAGTCACTAATTGACAACATTGATGGAATGAACATTTATTCCAGACTTCAGTTGGAAGTTATAGTCTTGTATTATGTTATTGTCCAGCAAATTGTCGCCCGAGTTACAGAGGCGAGGTGGTCCAGTTGTCGTCTTACACTCCCGCGCATGATCAACTTATTTAGCCCGTCGTCCGAGCTTCGCTCGTAGTCACTCGCTTCTCAGTTCTCTCACGCTGGCCATCATGCACCACGCCGTCGTCAATGTTCCGGTGGCGGTCGCCGCTGCCATGCTCTACGCCCTCCTCGTTGCCTCCCACCTAGCTCCAGGAATTGGCTGCCTCCTCGCCCTCACCCCGGTGCTTGCCCTTCTCCTCAATATCCCGTTTGCTATCCCCTGCTTTACAGCGCCCGCGGCACCGCGGCCTTCTTCCTCGTCTGGCTGGGTGAGTTCAAGCTCCTCCTCCTCGCTTCGGGCCGTGGCCCGCTGGATCCCTCCATCCCTCCTCTCACGTTCGTCTTCAGTGCCGCTCTCCCAGTTAAGCTCATCCGAGTGCCCTCTGATGATGCCGTGGTCACGAAGCTTGCGTCTATGCCTATCATGTCTCTGGCCATCAAGCTCGCCGTCATGGCGGTGGCCATCTTCTACCTCCTCCACAAAAAGAACGAGATCCATGGTTATACGGCCTTCACCATCTACGCCGTCCTCACGTACTGCTTCCTCGACTTCCTCATGCCGTGTGTTGCCGCGGTGGGCGCCGCGCTTGGCATGGAGCTGGAGCCACAGTTCGACAGGCCGTACCTCTCTGCCTCGCTGCTGGACTTCTCGGGAAGGCGGTGGAACCTTATGGCGTCGGCGATGCTCCGCCCGGCGGTGTACGACTGTGTTAGGGCCCGCCTCGGTGCACCGGGCGGCGTGCTCTCCACGTTCCTCGTGTCGGGGCTGATGCACGAGGTGATCGCGTACTACATCTCCTTCCGCGTGCCCACCGGGCAGGTCACGGCGTTCTTCGCGCTTCACGGCGTGTGCATGTGCGCCGAGAGGTGGTGCGTGCGCAGGTGCAGGCGGAGCCCGCCACGGGTCGTGGCAACGCTAGCTGCTCATCGTGGCACTGGTGGAGAAACCATCTTTGGTCGGTCGGCCAAAATTCACAATAGTCCCGGATCCATTTAAAACCAGGACTAAAGATGATCTTTAGTCCCGGTTGGTGGCTACAACGGGCATATGTGATCTTTAGTCCCGGTTGTAGAGATGTCAGACGTTGTCAGGGCCCCTGGGATCTTTAGTCCTGGTTGGTGTTTCCAACCGGGACTAAAGATCACGGCGATCTTTAGCCCCGGTTGGTAACACCAACCAGGACTAAAGATCCCCCCTTTATATATGCCTTCTTCCTCCTCCAGCCCGAGAGCAAGCTTCAAAATTTCTCAAAGAAAGAGGGGAGGTCATGCCAAAATTTCTTGTGAAATTTTTTTTAATGATTATATACAAATCGGAGGTGTCTAAAAGGTTAGTAACTTCATCCTCCAATGTTTTTTGTTGTTATATTACTTTTGGAGCTATGTTTCACACATTTTTTTTGTCTCCAAAACTTTGTTGTAAGTTGATGAGAGAGAAAATTTGTGTGGGGAAGAAGAATATATAGAAATTTTATTCTCATAGTTTAAAATATGATGGAAATTAATCTTAAAAAATAGAAAACAAACTAAATTGAAAATTAAGAGAAGTACAACATTAATATTAGTTTAGAACTTAAAAATTGTTAATAAGAATTGCTTGTCGAAAGAGTTTAATTATTTTATCATTACTGTTTGACTGTCATTATGGTACGAAAATTTATTTATGTACGATTCTTTTTCATTTGATGTAGATGGATCGGCAATGGATGTACGCTGACCGGCGGTCCAAAGAGTTTATCGAGGGCGTGCATTATCTTTTGAGAGTGGCCGAAGCTAACAAGCGTAACGGTTTTATTTGTTGTCCATGCAATAAGTGTAAGAACCAGAAGGAGTATTCTGCATCCAGGACTATTCATTTCCACTTGTTTGAGTCGGGGTTCATGCCAAGCTATAATTGTTGGACATCCCACGGTGAGCAAGGGGTTGAAATGGAAGAAGATGAAGCGGAAGACAAGAACATTCCCGACTGGGCTCAGTACGCTGGATTTGAAGGAAATCAAACTGGCGAGGTGGACAGGGATGCTGGCGATAACGACGCTGCAGATGATCTTGGTCAGATGTTGCAGGATGCAAAGGAGGACTGTGAAAGTGAAAAGGAGGCCCATAAATTAGAGCGGATGTTAGAGGACCACAGAACGTCATTGTCCCCAGGTTGCGAGCAGGGGGCACAAAAAGTTGGATACCACTCTGGAGTTCTTGCAATGGAAGGCAAAAAATGGTGTTAGTGACAAGGCATTTCGCGATTTATTGAAACTTGTCAAGAACATTCTTCCGGAGGGAAACAAATTGCCCGAGACAACGTACGAGGCTAAGAAGATAGTCTGCCCTCTAGAACTGGAAGTTTAGAAGATTCACGCATGTCCGAATGATTGTATCCTATATTGCGGTGAGGAGTACGAGAACCTAGAAGCATGCCCTGTTTGTAAAGTACTACGATACAAGATTAGACGAGAGGATCCAGGTGAAGTTGACGGGCAGCCAACAAAGAAGAGTATTCCTGCTAAGGTGATATGGTATTTCCCTATAATACCACGGCTAAGGCGTTTGTTCAGGAACAAGGGGAATGCTTGAATGATGTGTTGGCACACTGAAGAACGTCAACAGGACGGGATGCTGAGACACCCCGCCGATGGTTCGCAGTGGCGAAACATCGACAGAAAATTTAAAGACTTTGGAAAGACGCACGAAACATACGGTTTGGTTTAAGTACAGATGGCATGAATCCTTTTGGAGAGATGAGCAGCGGCCATAGCACTTGGCCCGTTACGATGTGTATCTACAACCTCCCCCCTTGGCTATGCATGAAGAGGAAGTACATAATGATGCCGATTATTATTCAAGGCCCAAAGCAACCTGGTAACGACATCGATGTGTACCTAAGACCATTGGTCGAAGATCTTAAACTGTTGTGGAAAAAGGAAGGTGTCCCCGTGTGGGACGAAGACAAACAGGAGGAGTTTAACCTATGAGCGCTGCTGTTCGTAACCATCAACGATTGGCCTGCACTTAGCAACCTTTCTGGGCAGTCCAACAAGGGGTACAAGGCTTGCACTCACTATATGGATGAAACAGAAAGTACGTATCTTAAGCACTGTAGGAAGGTTGTGTACATGGGTCATCGTCGATTCCTTGCTGCAAACCACCCGGCACTTTGAACATAAGGCAGACCACCGTACGAAGCCTAAACATCGCAGCGGGAAAACAGTGTTTGCTATGGTTAAAGATCTTAAATTAGTGTTTGGAAAGGGGCCTGGAAGCCAGCCTATAGAGAGCGAAGATGGTCACGCGGCGATGTGGAAAAAGAACACTATATTTTTGGAGTTACCCTTTTGGGAATTCTTGGACGTCTGCCATGCAATCGACGTGATGCACCTCACTAAGAACCTTTGCGTAAACCTTCTTGGTTTCCTAGGTGTATATGGAAAGTCGAAAGATACACTAGAAGCACGTAATGATCTGAAGCATATGGAACAACGCAGCGACCTTCACCCGGAACCAAAGGAGAAAGGAAGCCATTACTTGAGTCCAGCCAGCTATACTCTTAGCAAGGCAGAGAAGGAAAGTATGTTTGAATGCTTGGAGAGCATAGAGGTACCGTCTGGATACTCCACGAATATAAAGCGAATAATAAGCACGAAGGAGAAGAAGTTCACAAACCTAAAGTCTCCTGACTGTCACGTGTTGATGACACAACTGCTACCAGTTGTAATAAGGGGTATCCTTCCAGACAATGTCCGGGCAACAATAACAAAGCTATGTGCTTTCATGAAAGCAATTTTGCAGAAGGTCGTCGATCCGGATAGATTAGAAGCTCTTCAGAATGATGTGGTGCAATGTCTTGTCAGTTTTGAGTTGATATTTCCACCTTCATTTTTCAATATAATGACGCATCTGCTTTGTCACCTTGTCAAAGAGATCGGTATTCTCGGGCCTGTGTACCTACATAACATGTTTCCTTTCGAGAGGTACATAGGCGTTCTGAAGAAATATGTTCGTAACCGTGCTCGTCCAGAGGCAAGCATCGCCAAGGGGTATGGAACAGAGGAGGTCATCGAATTCTGCGTAGAATTTATTGAAGACCTTCGCCCAATCGGGTATCTGAATCACGCCATGAAGGGAGACTACGGGGAAAGGTGATTCTCGGAAGGAAAGCAAGAATGACGGTAGACAACAATTTATTCCGTAAAGCCCATTTCACGGTTCTGCAACAATCTTCATTGGTGACTCCTTACATCGAGGAGCACTTGGCTCTAGTTCGCGCCAGAAACATCAGTAAGTCCGATGCATGGATTACACGGCATCACATTGATACTTTCCCCGCGTGGCTACGACAACATCTCATGGGTAACGAGACGATTAACCAACAACTGGCCTTCCTGGCGAGAGGACCATCTGGCTCGATCGCGACATTTCAGGGATATGAGATCAATGGGTACACATTCTACACGAGAGCCAAAGACATGAAGAGCACGAACCAAAACAGCGTTGTTCGTATCGATGCCATGGGACACGATGGAACAACTGGCACGTATTACGGTGCCATCGAGGACATATGGGAACTTGACTATGGTCCTCTCAAGGTCCCTCTGTTCAGGTGCCAATAGATTAGGTTGACTGGTGGAGGCGTAACGATTGATGACAGTGGGATGACAACGGTTGACCTTAACAAGGTTGGATACTCGGACGAACCTTTTGTCCTTGCCAATCATGTAACGTAAGTCTTTTACGTGAAGGACATGTCTAGCAAAGGAAAGAAGGGCAAAGGGCCTGACAAGCCGAAGCGCCACGTGGTTCTCCCAGGTGTTAACAACCAAAATTGGTAATGTCAACATCGGAAAGGAGGATTAGATCGAAGTGCAGTCGAAGGCGGAGATCGATTCGAGAACGGAGCAAGAATCGGCTGGAGTCCAGATCGGCTATGATCAGGATCGGCTGGGTCCGAGTCAGACTAGGTGAGCCGATACAGCCAATTCTGACAATATGACTTGGTGTACAACATCGGGTTGAGTCGATATGATTCAAGATGATTGCCGCACATGGATAGAGTCCTGAGAAGGCAATTGTATCTATTAATTAGGATGTTTTATGTAATTTTCTTAGAGATATATTTAGGGCAAAAGTCTGCCACAAAGACTTATGGTATCTTAGAGTTTGTTAGAGATAAGAGTCGTGTCCGATATGGACATAGTTTGTAATTTTCGGGTATAAATAGACCCCGAACCTCATGTAATCAATTAACACATACGTTCAATACAATTTGGCGCATCGCCACCTTTTACCTTTTCCACTTTATTTTATCATCCGGCGGGACTTGGCACCTGACGCGGGGCTGCATTGGTGTTCGATCTCCGGCTAAGGGGTAAGTCCAATGTTCCGCCGGCCCGGGCAATTGTATCGTCTACGTCGGCGTCATTCAAGGCTGCATCAGTACATTCGACCTCTTGGATTGCTCTGGTTTAGATGATATATTTGTCCACCTATTTATCATATGTCTCTGTTAATCTAGTCTTAGCATATCAATTTAGCTCTATCGGCTGCTTCTCGCTTTAGGGTTTCTGCCGGTATCGGCTAAATCGCGTTGCAAGATTATATTAGCCTAGGCATCTACCACCCTGAAAACTCAGTCAACGGCTTGATTGTCTAGATATTGTGTTTCTTTTCATACTTAGTGCTGCATCAGTTATGTTTGATCTACTAAGTCGTGCTTAGAACCATATTCTCTAGCCTGCTTCTTGATTGCCAATAAGGGTTTCATCGGGGTTTCAGCCGGTGAGTTATCTGGATGTTGCATCGGCTCATAAGGATTGCATATACATATAAGTTGGATTTAGCCGATGACAACAAAGGTTTCACTGTTTAATCTAATCTTGTGGATTTCATGACATCGGACCTCCAGCCGATGTATGCTTTAACCTTCGGATCGATGCTTATTTATCATATCATTATTTGTCGATTGGTTTATATTGGATTATATTGTTATTTCATTACATCGTTATCAGCCGATTGCCTTCATATCATTATCTACATTGGACATATAGCCGATTGCTTAAACCCTATCGCTATCGGCTGGTATCGACATCGACTATTATCGGCTATCGGCTGGAACTACTCCATCGGCTTGTCAGCCGATCGACTGTTTTGATCTACTATTTGCATATCTTGTCAGTTGCAGGAACAAACTGACTGGCACGCTCACATCTCATCAAGATTTGGACCTACACAGGATCTAAGCAGATCTCCCAGGCCAGTCTGTGTTTTTCGCATCAACACAAATTGGCACGCCCGGTGGGACACATTAGAAGTCAGCAAGCGGTTTCTTCATGGTCGAGAAACCACCACCATCACCGTCCTCGGCTAGCCCAGGTTCTGTTAAAGAGAAGATCCAGAAGTTAGGTTTGTCAGAGGTTAATGAAGGGAACATCGTGACCATCGATCCAGAGAAGTTCACACCTGATCAAAAGAATGATTTTGAAGCGATGATGTAGCAAGCACGAGAACAGTTCTTGAACTTGTTCATGCAGACCCGCAAGGGAGCACTTGTTCAGAAGTATAAAATAAAGGTGGTTCCTGATGACCCCGGGACTAGTTCTTCCAAGGATGACGAAGGGAAACAAGCTCCAGATGGCTCGGCTCAACTGAGTGACAAAGGTTCTACAGATGGTTTTCCAGCAAATCAAGGTGACAACTCGCAAGGAGTGCACGGGGTTCAAGGTGATGGTTCTCAGGGTGTTCAAGGTGATGGTGTTCAAGGTGGAGGTGTTAATCAAGACGGCAATCCAGCACAGTTGCAGTTCAACAACTTTCAAGATCAGGTTGACTATGCTGTATACCATGCTTTGATCAATCAATTTGGGATATTAACTAATACTTTGGCAAACATGGTGAAGTCAATGGTTGATGGTTCAATGGCCGAGTATCAAGCTACAGGACCAGTGTACTTACCAGGAGGGGTATTCCCTAATTATCGGCCATTAATCACCGATAATCAACCAGTCATCCAGTCGATTCCTCTTAATGCACCATCGGCTCAGCCGGCAGCACTGGTGTCGGCTCCTGCACCTGCTCCACCACCTTCGGCTCCAGGCCAAATAATAAATCCCTGGTTGTTGGTAAGGGAACAGCCACAGCATGCTGGACAGAATGTGAATCGGCTAACACAAGACCAGGTTGCATCTATGTTCTTACCTCCTCAGCACACCATTGATCAAACCCAGCAGCAGCCGATTCAATAAACACCGCCAAGGCAGCAGGTTGTTCAACCAGTTCAGTCAACACCCCCAATCCAACAGGTTGTGCAACCAGTTCAACAGACACCACCCAGACGACAGGTTTTGCAGCTAATTCAGCAAACGCCATTAAGGCAGCAGGTTGTTTAGCCAATTCAGCAGCAAGGCTCAATGAATGCATCGGCTGGGTTTGCAACACTGGGTGGTCAGCCTGGGCAGCATGCTGCAAATCAAGTTGTTCCAGAGCACTTGGTTCATCACGTACAACCAGATGGCACAGTGATTCCTCAAGTTATTCCTGAGCATTTGGTGCACAATATTCAGCCGGATCTTTAAAATTACTAGGGGGCAATTTGAATTATCAGTATAAGCCGCCATCACCCCAAGTTCAGTATCAGCAGGCAGGATCAGCTCAACCCCAATTTGTTCCTCAATACAACCAATTCGAGCCTATGACACAACAATCTCAAGGAACACCTCAACAACAACCATGGGCCGATTTGATTGCAGATGTCATGAAGAAGCAGTTTGGGCTTAGGTCGAAAGATGCTGGAAATTTGTACCGACAACCCTATCCTGAGTGGTTTGAGAGGGTTCCTCTGCCCAATCGGTTTAATGTACCGGACTTTTCAAAATTTTCAGGGCAAGATAGTACATCGACTTATGAGCACATTAGCCGATTTTTAGCCCAGTGTGGTGAAGCATCGGCTGTGGATGCCTTGAAGGTTAGGTTGTTCCAGTTATCTTTGTCTGGATCGGCCTTTACTTGGTTTTCTTCTTTACCATATGGATCAATTAACAGTTGGGCCGATTTAGAAAAACAGTTTCACAACTATTTTTATAGTTTGGTTCATGAGATGAAAGTGTCCGATCTAACATCGATCAAGCAAAGACATAATGAGCCTGTGCATGAGTACATTCAGAGATTCAGAGAGATGAGGAATAAGTGCTACAGCTTAAGTTTGACTGATGCCCAGTTAGCCGATTTGGCTTTTCAGGGTATGATTGCTCCAATCAGGGAGAAATTCTCGTCTGAGGATTTTGAAAGATTGTCTCATCTCGCACAAAAGGTGACCTTGTATGAACAAAGGTTTGTAGAGGCTAGGAAGAATTCTAGGAAAGTTAACCATGTCTGTCCTTATATGTATGGGTCGGATGATGAGGATGATGATTCTGAGATAGCTGTGGCCGAATGGGTGAGGAGCAAAAAGGTTATACCGTGCCAATGGGTAAAGAACTCAGGAAAAGAGGAGAGGTATGACTTTGATATCACCAAGGCTGACAAGATTTTTGACTTACTACTCCGGGAGAAGCAAATTCAACTTCCTACTGGTCACACAATTCCATCGGCTGAGGAATTGGGCAAGAAAAGGTATTGCAAGTGGCATAATTCTGGGTCTCATACAACTAATGATTGCAAGGTCTTCAGGCAACAAATCCAAGCGGCTATTGAAGGAGGCAAAATCAAATTTGATGACTCTAAGAGGCCGATGAAGGTTGATGGCAATCATTTTCCTGTTAATATGGTGCATACAGCTGGCCGAACAGCCGATGGGGGCCGTGTAAGAGGTTTTCAAGTAAATTCGGCTAAGATTATCAACAAATATCAAAGGAAGTACGACAAGCAACAGGAAAAGCATTATGAAGAAGATGATGATGGCTTTGATCCTCATTGGGGCTGTGAGTTCTTTAGATTTTGTTGGAATGAAGGCATGAGGCTACCATCTATTGAGGACTGTCCTGGGTGCAGTGATGTTGGAGAGAGCTCGAGCCGATCATATAGTAGGGGCAATCGGCTAAGGCAGATGAGAATTCCTATTCATCAAAGATTGGGTCTAGTAAACCAAGATCGTGGATAAGAGGACAATGAAAACAGGAAGACTCAATGGTGTCCTTCTGGTATCTTTATGAAGAATCAAAAGAGAAGGGTTCAAAGATTGAGGAACAGAGAGCGCTTTTAGGAAGTCGAGCAGGAAATCAACCATCGGCTGAAGAAAACAAAGCCGAGGCAGGAGTGGCGTGTTAAGAATCAAGTTCCGATGGCCGATGAAGCCACAGCCGATGAAGCAAAAAGGTTGGCTGAATAAAGCTACCCCGAATGACGATATGCTGAGTGGGTTTCTAGTATAGTTCCTGTTATTAAGAAAAACGGCAAGGTCAGGGTGTGCATTGATTTCCGAGACCTAAATAAAGCTACCCCGAATGACGAATATCCAATGCCGGTGGCCGATCAGCTAATTGATGTTGCGTCAGGGCACAAAATTTTGAGTTTTTTGGATGGAAATGCGGGATATAATTAGATTTTTGTGGCCGAAGAGGATATTCATAAGATGGCTTTTAGGTGCCCTGGTGCAATTGGCTTGTTTGAATGGGTTGTGATGACTTTCGGCTTGAAGAGTGCTGGAGCTACATATCAAAGAGCTATGAATTACATATACCATGATCTAATCGGCTGGTTGGTTGAAGTCTACATTGATGATGTGGTTGTTAAGTCTAAAGAGATAGAGGACCACATAGCCGATTTGAGGAAAGTTTTTGAGAGAACTAGAAAATATGGCCTGAAGATGAACCCATACGTTCAATACAATTTCGGCGAGCCCCCCAAGTCCGGAATATTTGGTAATGTTTCGGATTTG
This sequence comes from Oryza glaberrima, assembly GCF_000147395.1. Taxonomy (NCBI): domain Eukaryota; kingdom Viridiplantae; phylum Streptophyta; class Magnoliopsida; order Poales; family Poaceae; genus Oryza; species Oryza glaberrima. The sequence continues at coordinate 14,701,957 of NC_068327.1, read as the reverse complement.
CTGTATATCGACTTCGAGCAAGTTTTGCACTTTACCGTTTTCCGACTGTTACTCCCGTGCTTTAAATACTAACCGTCACCCTCGAGAAATCTTCACCCCGTTACTTCCGTCTTCACCGCCGAAGCCAACCTTCTCCGTTCTCTCTCCGGCGATTCCTCCGACGCTCGAGGCGATCCCCAAGCGACTTCGTCTCCGGTTAGATCTCCGCCTACGACGATGTCGTCTTCCTCCAGCCCGTCTACCGCGCCATCAGCCGAGTATGCTGAGGTAAGTTCTCATCGGCTAGATCCCTTTTCCTCGCATAAAATCGATTCCCCCTTTTCTCATCGTGTTTTCCTCTTCCCAATTTCTTTGGATTTGCAGCACATTTCCAACCTAGTTGCGATCCCCAGCCTGTCGCACGAAAACCACTATTTTCTTGGCCCAATCGGCAATCTTGACCCCACTGATTTTATCATCGGTGAAACCAACAGAATCCCCTTTAGACTAGCCAACCCTAATCTGGGTCAGTGGAAGAATACTTTCAAATCTTGGCCATCTCTTGAGAAAACCACCCCTGAGAAGAGTTGGACCACATGGTACCAGCGCATATCGGCTAGTAAGAAGGTTCATTGGGATGAGATCGGGATCGGCCAAGCGCTTGCTCTCACCATAGCCAAATCTGCTAAGGACGAATCTCTGATGGCTGCCGCCACCTATTTCTGGTCCAACACCATCAATGCTTTCTTGTTCAACCAAGGGCCGATGACTCTAACTTTGATCGACATTACAATGATCACTGGTTTAGATGTGACTTCATCGGCTAATCCTATGAGCATGAACACAAAAAATCAGTTTTATTTTAGAACTAAAAGCATAGGTGGCTGGTCTGGCTATGTGGCAGCATATATGGGCCAAGGGTCTGTTACTTCTCGAGAGCATGTAGGTTTCTTGCTAATGTGGCTAGGAAAGTTCCTCTTCTGTGGATCCAGCTGTGGCCCTACAACCAATTGGCAATTTGTGGCTGAAGCCCTAGAATCAAAGAAACAATTTCCTTTGGGCAAAATCCTCCTTGGCTATCTGTACCAAATGTTGAACAATGCGTCGGCCAAGATAGCCGTCGGCTCAGTAGTTGGTGCAGGTGGACCATGGTGGCTGCTGCAAACTTGGCTGAATCTGATGGTCATGAAAGTTGTCAATCGGCCATCTGTGACAGAAGCTAAATTTCCATTACCAGAGCCGATTGTGGAAAATGATGGAGAAGAACGAACTCATCGCAGATGCATGTCATACGGAGAATATGCATCCACACCAATTGATGCTGGAGCAAAACTATCTGTTGAGCTGCTCAAGGACTGGTTCTGCAGCTTCTATGAGGGCTTTCAGAAAGATGCACTGGTTTGGTTCCCTTATGAAGATTCAGCAGATCTTGAACTTCCATCAGACTTTAGATTTGAAGACATCAATCATGAAAGATACCAAAAAGCCAGGGAAGTTCTCACAGCTGCAATCAGCCCATGCATCTTACCCGTAGGCATTCACCAGGGAAGAAACATCCAAGTCTCTTATGAGTTTTACCACCCAATGAGCTCGGCTAGACAACTTGGACTGGGCCAACTCCCAATCGGCTTATTCTTTGTCGACAAGATCTAGTGCCGAGGAGAAATTTCATCAACCTTAATGATGGATCGGCTGCTCAATCTCCAAGGACCTCCTCTAGGCAGTATTGAAAATATCGAGCTGGCAGGTTTCAAGAGCAGAAACTTTGACAGATGGTGGGGCGAATGGAAGCTGCATCTATTTCACCAATCGGCCTCAATGTACATGACAGATCTATTCCCTGATGTTATACCCCAGGTGAATTTTGTCATTACTAAACCGCATAACGGTTAGCCGATTCATTACTTGACTAATCTTTTGTTCCTATTTTGCAGACAACAGAGTCCTCCCCTCCACATCAAAGCAATAGTGGTAGGGACATTGAATATGCCCCAGGACTAATTCCAAATGGAGGTGGACCATCCCCTCCTGTCATTGGCTATGATGCCCCCAAGACCTCAACTCTTCTTCAAGGACTCATCAGAGAACCAGCCGATACAGGTAAGAAAAGAAGAACCAGGTCATCGGCAGCAGATACATTAACTCTAGCTCCAAAGAAGAGAGCCAAACTCAAGAAACATAAACCAACCGATGATCTGCCTGTCCTGGATCCATCTATTGAGCAAGCTCTGGATGAAGAAGACATTGAGGATGATGTTGATCAGGCTGCAGCCGAAGTAAGCGATACAGAAAAGACACCATCGGCTTCGCCTAAGCAAACACCTCCAACTCCTTCTGCCCTACTCACTTCTTAAGAGTAAGCAGCTCTCTTTGATCCTTTTTGTAATCACCTTATTTTCAGCCGATTAATCATAGACTTTATAGTTGCAGAAAAAGAAAGCTGCTGTGAAGAAGAAATCAGCAACAACAATTCGCAAACCGGCTCCACCAGTAAGTTATTTAACTCTCTTATTAATTAATCCCAGCCGATTTTGTCTAACACTTGTCTCTTTTACAGCCTCCTCCTCCTCCTTCACCTCCTGTACAGCAATCGTCAAGTGACCGAACTCCATCGGCTGTAGGAAGTCATCATATTGAGGGAGAAGAACAACCAGCTGCTCCTGCTATCCCAGTAAGTTTTCCCCTTGATGCAAGAAATTAGATCGGCTATATTTACTTAGTTCTCAATCTTCCTAAAATTGTCTCTGCAGGTTTTAGCCGATCTCTTCTCTTTTGACATCAGAGATTATCTCGATGAAGCAGAAGAAGATACTTCGAGCAAAGCTCTAGCCCCCTTACCCGACAATGTGAAGAAAACACTTGAAGATATCTCTCATCGGCTAGAGGCCTCCTCTTTAGATAGCTTGGTGGTGAACTGTTGGCCAATTAGGACTCGGCTACATGAGATCCAAGCTCTAATCCCAGATGAGCTTGCCGATATCCTTACTCCAGTGGTTTATCTTGAACAACATCAATTCAAGCTAGAAAAAGCCAAGTTAAGACTAGCCGAACGTCGGGAGTGCAAGGATATCGAAGCTACAATCCAAACCAATCGACAGCTTGTTCATGAAGAGAAAACCAAACTTGATCAGCTATCTGAGGGCCCGATCAAGTCCAATATTGATCGGCTCGAAGCTCACAAGATTGAGCTCTTGGCACAACTTGAAGAATGCAATGACGAGCTAGGTATGGAACATAAAAAGCTGGCCGATCTCCCGAAGTCCATCGAAGAGAAGAAAGCAAGACTCAAATCGGCTAACAAGAATGTTGCTGATCTGACCAAATCTTTGAAAGTCATCCCTGGAACCGATGCTCAAGATGCCCAAGCTATTGAAGAAGTAGAACAAATTAGGCAAAGGGCTATTTCGACTATCCAGCAATACTTGTCTAAATGACTTTTTGTGTAATAGGCCTTAGAAATTTTTTGTAATCGGCTAACATACTTTAGTACTTTACTGTCTTAACAATCCTTTGTGTCGATTAATACAACTTCTAACTTTGCTCAAAAATTTTCATTTTCATTTTTTATACATACGTGCCCACCTAATTTTACAATGTCAAAAGCATTGATAAAATTATAAAAACAACTAAGGGCGATATAGTAATATCGGCAAACCACAACCGATTACAATATGAAAAAAAAACAAGGGCGATATAATAATATCGGCCATCTCAAGACGACGAAAACACATCGGCTATCATGTATCGGCAACATCAGCCGATCATGCATTAACCTAAACGCTTGGGTAATATTTCTTCAAGTATTTGCCATTTAGTGCTCTGCTATAGACTTCTCCATCAAGTCCTTGCAACATGTAAGCTCCTTTGGATACAGCTTTATGAATTTGGAACGGTCCTTCCCAATTCGGCGACCACTTGCCGAATTTGCTATCTCGAGTCCCAATCGAAAAAATCAACTTCCATACAAGTTCACCTTCCGAAAAATCTTTGGGTACTACCTTCTTGTTGTAATGCCGAGCAACTCATTCCTTATCTTTAGTAACTTTTGCAAGGGCTCGCAAACGTGACTGAACTAGATCAATACAATTTCGGTGCATCGCCACCCTTTTGCTTTAGTTTTATTTCGACGAGTTCTTGCTTTCGGGTTGAGCTGCATCGGTTTCGATCTTCAACAAGAGGTAAAACTTGTTATGACAGCTTGCGTTCTCGGGATTAGTGCTTCCATCTTTATGACACTCTAATCCTGTTTATGTAATTCGTCGAGTTATCATATATCTTACATAATCTTTGGCAATCTCGCTATCTAACCTACAATCGGCTAACATCTATCGGTAGAGGGCAGCCGATTAGGTTAGACACCGAAGTTGACTTAGATTATATGAGATATCTACCACTCTATGAAACTTCCAGCGGCTTGATTGTCTAGATATTGTTCTTGTTTTCATACTTAATGCTGCATCAGTTGAGTATGATCTATTAAGTCGTGCTAGAATATCAATCTCTAGCCTGCCATCTGGCTGTCGATTAGGGTAACATCAGAGTTTCAGCCGATCTTATCTGATTTAACTACATTTACTCTATGTGTTTTATTGACATGTTAAATCTGCCATTTATGTAAAGATCTTATTTCATTTAAGTATATTAGGCTTTTGTTTGGTATATTCTATTTGTTTTAATATCTTAACATAGAGTTGTATCGGAGTATTAGCCGATACATGCTAGATCTATATGATCGGCTATGCTACGAACATATATAATCCTGGTATTAATATATATTTCGATCTAAGTGATTTATACTGTCTCGGCATGGCGACCGATCTATCTCAATCACTTGATTTAAGTATATATCGATATAAGAATTATATATTGCTAATATCTATAGCCGATCGAGTAGATTTAGTTCTTTATTACCTATTTACAACTGCCGATCGATTTACATATGACATCGACTCAAAGATAAATGATATGTCATCGGCAGTTAGCCGATCGGCTATCGTTTATAGGTTTAACCGCGGTTTCTTTGTTTTGATTTCTTGTTGATTGCAGGATCAAATCAACTGGCACGCTAACATACCCGAAGGCGAGTTTTGGACCTGCACTGGAGTTAAGCAGATCTCCCAGGCCTCGTGTTTTACGTCAACACGCTTTTGGCACGCCTAGTGGGACCACGAATTTTATATCCACATGTCTGAAGAAGAAATCAATGCCAAGATCATGGTCACGGTGGAGAATTTAACGGAGGAACAACAATATTGGCTCAAGGGGCAAGCGCATCAGTTTCAACATGGTGGAGCACATCAGTATCGGCTCATGAAAGCCGATTGCAAGAAGCAAAGGAAGATCGGTTTTGGAGTTATCAAGACAAGAAATTTTGAAGCATGAATTCTCATACTCCAAAACTGCTGGGCATGTGTTAACAGTGAAATTTGGTAAGCCCGGAGTAGTCTTAGAGTCAGCATCGGCTTCGAAGTCCTGCGATTAGCCGATGAGAGTTGTCAAGTCGTCAGTTGTGGGATTATTGCTATATTCGGTTAAGGAAATTGATCTACTAATGGAAGCTTATCCAGAAGAGACCGAGTTCAAAGAGAATGCGGCATGGTAAGTTATCTATTAATTAGGAATAGTTTGTTAGTTTCCTTTTATCTTTAGGAAAGTGTGTTTAGTGTCCTATAAGGACTTTATCTTTTCCTTTTATCTTTAGGAAAGTTTCTTTCTTCACTTTATCTTTTCCTTTTATCTTTAGGAAAGTTTCTTTCTTGTCCGACAAGGACTTGTATCAACCCATGGGTATAAATATGTACACCCGGGGTCTATGTAATCTATCTCCACGATCAATACAATTCGGCGCATCGCCACCTTTTACCTTTTCCACTTTATTTTATCGTCCGGCGGGACTTGGCACCTGACGCGGGGCTGCATCGGTGCTCGATCTCCGGCTATGGGGTAAGTCCAATGTTCCGCCGGCCCAGGCAATAGTATTGTCTATGTCGGCGTCGTTCAAGGCTGCATCAGTACATTCGACCTCTTGGATTGCTCTGGTTTGGATGATTTAATCTAGTTTTAGCGTCTATGTCTCTCTTAATCTAGTTTTAGCATATCAATTTAGCTCTATCGGCTGCTTCTCGCTTTAGGGTTTCTGCCGATATCGGCTAAATCGTGTTGCTAGATTAGATTAGACTAGGTATCTACCACCCTGAAAACTCAGTCAACGGCTTGATTGTCTAGATATTGTGTTTCTTTTCATACTTAGTGCTGCATCAGTTATGTTTGATCTACTAAGTCGTGCTTAGAACCATAATCTCTAGCCTGCTTCTTGATTGCCAATAAGGGTTTCATCGGGATTTCAGCCGGTGAGTTATCTGGACATTGCATCAGCTCATAAGGATTGCATATACATATAAATTGGATTTAGCCGATGACAACAAAGGTTTCACTGTTTAATCTAATCTTTTGGATTTCATGACATCGGACCTCCAGCCGATGTATGCTTTAACCTTCGGATCGATACTATTTATCACATCATTATTTGTCAATTGGTTTATATTGGATTATATTGTTATTTCATTACATCGTTATCAGCCGATTGCCTTCATATCATTATCTACATTGGACATATAGCCGATTGCTTAAACCCTATCGCTATCGGCTGGTATCGGCATCGACTATTATCGGCTATCGGCTGGAACTACTCCATCGGCTTGTCAGCCGATCGGCTGTTTTGATCTACTATTTGCATATCTTGTTAGTTGCAGATCAAACTGATTGGCACGCTCGCATCTCATCAAGATTTGGACCTGCACAGGAGCTAAGCAGATCTCCCAGGCCAGTGTGTGTTTTTCGCATCAACACCAGGCAAAAGAAAAATCGTCGGAGAAGAGGACAAGACTGACGAGGATTACAATCAGTTGGATGGGCAACCCCCTTTCACGGTGACGATTGACCCTAGCATCCTCCTATCAAATGAAGACACCCCTTACTCACGTAGCGATCACAAGGAAGGAACAATAGTGAGGAGAAAGTACGTGCGGTCAACCGTCACCGCCGATGTATTGCCATAATTATTGTGTACACGATGTAAACTATTTTGGATGTATTGAATATCCATATAAATCAATTGTTGTATGGCATATGTTAATTATGCATGATTATTAGATTTTTAACAATTTTAAATCATGTGTATGCTAGTTATATGCTAGAATTTTTAAGAATCATGCATATGCTAATTATATATGATTATTAGAATTTTTAACAAGTTTAAATCATTCATGTGGTATTTATATATGTTAATTAGAATTTATAACAATTTTAAATCATGCATATGCTAATTATATATGATTATTAGAATTTTTATTAATTTTAAATCATGCATGTGGTATTTACATATGTTAATTAGAATTTTTAAAAATTTAATATCATGCATATGCTAATTATATATGATTATTAGAATTTTTAACAAGTTTAAATCATTCATGTGCTTATTACGTATTATCCACTTAATTTACTATAGACAACAATATTTTTTCGAAGTAATTGTCATTAATTTTTCGTCTTTAAATAATTTTAATGCATTATTTACTATTTTAGAAACACATATGTAATGAAATTCAATATTCAGTGCTATTATCTGTAGTCCTGGTTCTTAACCCTAACCGGGTTGAAAAAGAATTTGGAAATAGCGGGAAAATATCTTTAGTCCTGGTTGGTGAGAACAACCGGGACTAAATATATCTTTACTCTCGGTTGGTGAGAACAACCGGGAACAAAGATATGGACTAAAGATATCTTTACTCCCGGTTGTTCTCACCAACCGGGACTAAAGATCTAGGAGTATATATATTCCCGATGCGCACCCTCGTATTCTCCACCAACACTTAGAAGTTTTTTTTCCCCAATCTCGATCAGCTTCTCCTTCGCCGCCACTGCCTAGGGCATCCCCGCGCCGACGCCGCTGTCGTATCTCGCCGTCGTCTCGCAAGCGTCATCGTCGCCGCCTCCTCCGCCGCCGCATCACTATGGTGAGAGTCGCCGCCGCCTTCCTCTCTCTCTCGACCTCGACCTCTCTCTCTCTCTCTAAACCGCCGCCACCTCGTTGCCGACGCCGCCGCCTCTCCCCGAGGGGGGTCGAGCCCGGGGTGTTGCGGCGGCTGCCCCCTCCCAGCTTGGGGTTGGGCCGCCCCCAAACCCACATGGCTACCCCGGAGGGGGGTCGAGCCCAGGGTGGCACGGCGGCTGCCCCCTCCAAGCTAGAGGGAGGAGGCCGCCCTCGCTTGGGGTCGAACTGCCCCGACCCCCTCCACGTATCAGCCCACGTGTACAGGGTTAGGTGGGCACGCCTAACGCCCACCTAACTGCATTTAAAGCGGTCTATGCAACCGCGCCATGCCGCATTTAATGCGGCGTGCTGTGCATATGACCGGTCTGTGACCGGTTGAATGACCGATGGGACGGCGACTGTGTACCTCCGCCCTGTCAGTGTGTCAGGCGGCGAGCGGCGTGCTTCGTCCCGTCTCATCATAATGATGAGGGGCTTCACAGCCTCTTACCCCGGTCAGAGCTGGTCCAACCACTCTAAACTAACCCGGGTTCCCATTTTCTGGTGTGAACGAGAACCCGGAAGTCCTCATCCGTTAAATGGCGAATGACAAGGGCGCCCTGCATGATTTGATGGGCCCCGCGCAGTAACCGACGTGCAGATAGCTTCTGGGCTAAGGCACAAGACATGTAATGAATATAGAGAATATTTTCCCTTCTCCCTAGGTAGCACTCGCAGCACATGTGGTATCTCCTTAGAGTATAAAAGTTGGACCATGCCTAGCGAGGAAGGGGGATCGGACTGAGGATCCCTGAGCCAAAGCTTGTCTAACCCTAGCTTGCATACCAGGGATTCAGGGACTTTTTAAGCACAGAAGAATCATACACACAGGAGTAGGGTATTACGCTTCGTAGCGGCCTGAACCTGTATAAACCTCTTTTGTCTCATCGTCTTGGAGGAGCCTCCGAGATCAAGATCACACACAGTTTCACTCACCAAATCCTCGAATCTCACCCGCTGCCCCCGGCCGAACTCTCAAAGGGGGGCTTCACAGCCTCCCGCTAGAGAGGGTCACCCCTTGACACGAGGGGACAAGTGCCGTGGCCGGCGAGCCACGAGGGAATTGTGGTCATGCATGTTTTATGGATGGAATGATGGATCAATATGTGTTCTTACTGAAATTTTTATGATGCTATTCTAAGTATTCATGCTATTTTTTATGGTACATATAATATTTGTTCTTGCTGAATTGATGATTGTCATGTATTTTTGGTGCAGATTGGATGGAGATGCTACCCAATGTGGGTCCCCGGAAGGGTCGGGGACAGGGGCCTGATTTGGCCCCACATCTCTAGTCGGGACCGGGGGTAGGGAGTGAAGTCGGGGGTCGGGACGGGGCCGTTCCAGCCCAACCTAACCCTGTTGCCAACCCGAAGTGTGTTGCCCTCCTAGTGTTTGGAATGACTTAGAGTTCCAGTATGGGTAGTAGTTTACCCGTTGGGGCCGGATCGCCGCCTCAACGGAGCAGGGGCAAAATCTTCCCCGTGGGTAATGCGGGGCAGGGCCCAAACTTCATGCCGGGGACAGGGAAGCATCTCCACCTATGGGGACCCTGTGGGGCCCTAAAGGTCTACTATTAGATGAAGGTGGCCTATACAAATAAACCCACTAGGTCCAATTAATGAGGATATATCAAGAGAAATCCGGACCTTATCCTCAATGTCCATGGACCCGATCCATCCGTTCCATTACAGCCACTACCCTCGTACCTCAACCTGTGCTAAAGGCCCCAAACATCGCCACATCGGGCACTCGTGTTATATTGAGCGCTGCCATGCTTCTTCTCTCTCACACACCTTGCTGTGGGCCATGGACGACCTTTGCCCCGAACCATGCCACCAACCGCCGGAACAGAACGTCGCCGGGCATCGGCCTCAATTATGCACCAGGCCAGTAGCTTCTTTCTCTCCATCACCACATCATTTCTGGTCCCGCACCTCGTCTTCGTCCGCTGGTTTCCCTCCGCATGGGGCCTGCTGTGGCCGGAGCCGGGGCTGGGTGAGGCAGCCGGGGGTTGGGGGTTGAGGCCATTCTTGCCCAACCTGTCCCGTCGTAAACTCTATATGTTCTAGTGAGTACATACTGAATAATGCCTTTCCAATGGCAATTGGCAAAGTAGTGATGCGTCTGGCGGTGAACTGTTCGTTTAAATTTGTCTAATTCAGCTTTAAGAAAGTACCACTACAATTTGGAACGGGTCTACACGGCCGGGCTACTAGCACATTCCTTTTAATGAATCATGACTACGATTTGTTACGAGTAATTAAGCTATAACACGTCCAAGTCGGCTTTAAACTATGTAGTGACTATATATCCAGGAGTAGAATTACATGACTCATATTTAATTAATCAAGTTGCATAAGAGACGATAACCACACCCAGTCTACCTGATAAGGCGAAGAAAACACGATGACACGAGCACTGGGCGGCCATTGGGGCAACTTGATGTAAAGAAGTCGCTTGTCAGCTTTCGTCGTCGCGTCTCTGTCTAGATTTCACCAATATATAATATTTCTCATAACCTATTGTCAACAGGAAACTTTAATTACATAGTATATAGTACTGACTAAATACAAAGTAACAACGTTTCCAGCTCGTTGTCTTCTGTCGGTACAGTCTGTACAGATCTAACTAGAATTTGACCTTGATTGCACTTCAAGTTTCAACTTATTTGCAAGATTTGTGAGCACATTGAAATATGAGCGGTGCTGATCGATTTTGAATACCGGCTTAGGGAATTTTTTTTATCGGTATCACCATATATCACACCTGCAGTTCGAATCCAAAATGTTGAATTGAAGGAAAGGGATCCTCTGACTTAACTGCTGTACAGTTGAGTCACTGACATGTGGGCTATAGCAAAGTGGGACCCACATGTCAGTGACTCAACTGCATGTGCATTTTAAGTTAGAGGATCTGCTTCCTGAATTGAAAAGCCGGTCGATCGATGGCCTGAATTTTTAATTTTGTCGTGGCTAAAGTGTAGTTTTTTATTTGATCTGACGACTATAAAATATTAATACATCATATATATATTATAAATGATCAAATGTAGTCATGCGTACTAGTACGTGCATCTAATTAATATATAATAATACACAATAGTCAGTCATAAACTGTCGTAATAGCATAGTCAACACTAAGAAATAATAATATAATGTTCCACAACAAATGATAATTCGTCCTAACCTATCACAAACACTAGGGTTGCGAACTGGGTGTTCGTTTGTTCATTCATAAATATGAGTGTGCACGTATATATGAGCACCGCCGTATGTATTGTATTTCATAAAAGAAACAAAACGAATTATTGCACAATTATTTCAAATTTTAAAATTCATATCTGAATAGTATGTTGTTACCAAATGGGTATTAACATGCCAACATTAAGGTTTCGATTACCCATCTGTACCTTTCTTTTAGATTATGGAGAAGTAAGATTTGGTCTATGCATCAATATGTTGGAATTAATGAATGGGTCTCAACCCATTCGAAGATTTTTTTCTTTGAAAAATCATAAAAGCCTACATCATAAGATGGCATACATGGCGAGTTTAATACACCTTGTCTATTCTAGGAGAAGGACACCTCCCTATAAGAAAGGATACTCTCTTAGACACTGAGGCATGTGAGGTTGAGAGAAAAAGGGGAACACACGCACGCGCTTACACGCCTGGATTGGCCTGGCGGCGCGTGTGCACGACATACGCATCAAATTATCTCTATATAAGTCGAGCCGCCGCCTCCACACAACACATGCAAAATCAAATTTAGGGTTTGCCCCCTCTATACTATGTCGTCGCTCGTAGTCTACACCATCCCGCTCGCTAGCGTGCACTGGCGATCAGGAGAGCAGGTCTCTAGAACCTTCGCCTTCGACATTCTGCACTGGGAAAAGGCGGCAATAAGGTTTTTGAGAAGCGCTGTGTTTCTATCATTTTTGCAGCGGGCATGGCTAGCAAAGGCCCGAGGCTAGCCAAAAAACAATTTTTTTTTTGTGGATTATACTCATCTGTGACGGGCCATAACTTAATGCCCGATTGAGATGATGGTCATATGTGACGGGCTGTAGCTAATGCCCAATTGAGATGACAGTCATCTGTGACGGGCTATAGTTTAGGCCCAATTGAGATTAGTATTATCTGTGACGTGCTCTAGTTTAGGCCCGATTGAGGTTAGTAGTCATCTCTGACGGGCTCTATTTGTGGCCCGATTGAGATAGGTCATCTGTGACGGGCTATAGTTTGACTAGTAGTCTGGGTCAAAGCTATCGGTGACGGGCTTCAATTAGGGCCCGATTGAGATAGGTTTATCAGTGACGGCCGTTTGCCCGATTGAGATTACTTTTCACATCAGTAACTTCTAGCCTGTGACGGACGCCGTGCCCGATTGAGATGGGGCTTACTGCCCGTTTGAGATGAGGGTATCCGTTCCAGTGATTGCTTGTTTTCCTTCACTTTTTTTTACCAATATATATAGTTGATTGGAACTATATATATTTTTGATTTCTTATCTATACAAATAATACAATTGCAGCTAACTCCAATATTCGGTGTTTAATCGAAATGATTGGATAGACTGTCATACTCGGCTTCTAATTAGAATAAAGGTTGTTGCCAGTTCTATACTTCTATTCCATTATTTTCTCAAACTAACGAGGAAATTGAAATTCCCATGCTCTAACCAGCGAAAATGCACACCATCCTCCTAGTTAGTCCAAGTAAAGTTACACGAGCATTTTCAACAAAATAACAAGAAACTAATGAAGTCAACTCCAGCTTGCGTAACGTAGCATGCTAATAATGCACGCGAAATTTCAGACTCCAGTTGTTAATTTTGGTTGTTTAATTACCAAAGCGACCGGGCATGAAGTTGACTTGGAAAGTCGGAAACAATGTGTCAGCTCGTTGGCACACTTATCTATATCCTTCTCAGATAAGTACGGCATATTCTGTCCTTTTCATGCCTCTCGTCCGTTCTTTTGTCGTACGTAACTCACGGTAGTCATGTGACATTTCTTCTTAAACTCCGTTGCATTGCCATCAAAGCATGACTATTTCTAGCGTCAGACTTTGTCAACCGTTGGGTGTGGTGTGTGGTCTGCTCACGGAGTTAATTTCTCACTTCTCGCTTGTACTCCTACAACAGGTGGAACCAAGGCCACACGAAGCAATATATGCATTTTCCAGGGAACTTTTACTATACCTCCAGTGGAGGTGATAATATTAATAGTGTGGTAGAAATTGGTGCCGGTTCTTTATAGGTGGCGGTTCTTACCATCCCTCCAACCGTTTCTGTATCCATTGAGTAAAAACCAACACCTATGTTTTAAGTTCTGGTTTGAAAGGATGTTCGTACAGGACTATAGGTGTTGGGTTCTTCATCAAAACCGACACCTACAATACCATCTATAAAGCTGACACCGATGACTTTAGTGTCGACCAATTGATGCCGACACCAAAAGTAACACCTACGTGACCTTCCAAACCGGCACCTATAATACTTCATATAGTAGTGAAGTCCTGGTGCGCTCTCGTCAGCCGCCCACTACGCCAGATTCTCACACCTGTGACGGGCATAAGTATTGGTCAGTGATGAGGGTCACCTTTGACGGGTCCTACGGGATCCCATCATCGGTGAGCCATCCGGCGGCGACCCGTCACAGTTAACTAATCACCTGTGACGGGCCAAAAATGGACCATGTCAAAGGTGAGGTAAAGTCATGCCTGACTTTACCTCACCTTTGACGGGTTTGACTTTACCTCACCTTTGACGGGTTCCAATTTTTGTCCCGTCAAAGGTGACTAGTTACCTGTCACATATGAGGTATACACCTGTGATGTGAGTAACATTTATGTGCCCGTCAAAGATGATAAAAAAATCTCTCTGATAACCCTCCCCTCTCCTCCCGGCTCATCGATCCATCATTCTCCTCTCTCTCTCTGTCCTTCTCAACCCTTTCTCTCTTTATCGATCTAGTTGTGTGTGTGTCGGAGGCGGAGGCGGCACCGGTGGGTCCGCGGGCTGGAGGGGGAGACGACACCGGCGGGTGTGGGGGTTGGAGACGGAGATGGCACCGACGGGTGCGCGGGCCGGAGGCGGAGGCTGCAAGGGCAGGTACGGGGGCCGGATGTGGAGGCGCGCGGCACCGGCAGGTGCTGGGGCCGGATGCGGAGGCGGCACCATCGGGTGCGGAGGCGGCACCGGCGTCGGCGCCAGTTGGAGGCGAAGGCGGAGGAGGTGGGAGATTGGGGGCCGGTGATGAAGGCCGCCTCTTTAGGTCCCAACTCCGTCCGCCCCTCCGCCTCTAGATCCGGCCTACCGGAGGTCGGTGGTCACCGGATCGGACCGCCCCTGACTGATGAACCCTGAGCTTCACTCGAGACACTCAAGGCAGTTGTTGGCCCGATATTTCGGTGAGTTGTAGATAACTACGATTTGGGAGAAACGTTGACGACCCGATTACAACCGTACTAGACATTGTTGTGTTGCGCCTTAGCGATCGATACACCTCTCCATGGGTTGTTGATCTTGCCAGTGCAGATCATCCTTATTCCTACAAGAGAATCGAAGAAACAAGCAAGAATAAGATAAAAGCAACCTGAATTACATATACCAATAATAAGTTGGGGTTCCGTAACGAGCAAACCAGCGATCTAACCGATCACGGGATTACACGGCAAAGTAGCAAAGCTAAACTTTAATCTAAACAAAACCCAAGAAATCCTGAAGGGGTACCAAGCTATTTATGGAGATGGGAGGACCTTAGGTCTTCCTCCACCTAGTTGGGGCGCACCCCACATGGGACCCACTTGGGCTGGGGTCCTAGACGAAGTTATAAGCCCATATGCCCATTAAAGGTGATGCAGCACTTTGTTTCCTGAATTGCAGCTCAATGAGATGGAATTTCACAATGAGGTTCGATCCGTTGGAAAGAAGACTCCGAGAGCTTTCCATCAAGTACTCACGGACCAAAAACGGATGTCGTATGCAGATTCAGCGGCCCTTTGAAGTCAGTAGTGTAGCAAGTGGCCGAATTAGATTCCATCACTTGGGCATCTTGATCTTGATGTGAGCAATGGTTGTATCAATGGTAGCCTTGGTCACATCATCCTCCCCTTCTTCAGGGAAAACCGTCTCGGTTTTCCATATGGTGCTCTTCGCATAGTCCATTTAAAACAACATGTTTCTTCCAATGAAAACAAGACACTCGAGATAATATGATTAGCAATAATATGTATCTCTAGCTTGTATATTTTATCCACATTGACGGGAGGTTCTAAATCTGAACAGATGTAAAAAACTCTATGGACCAAATATATTCCTCTATCATCAGATTCGCCAAATATATGAAAAATAGCACTAGTTGGATATGTCAAATCAGACTTAGCAAATAATATCTCCTTCAAATTATCGAGCTCACAAAAATCATGAAACTAAACATAGCCCAAAGTATTTAAAGAAGATGTCAATTTTCGTTCCTTAACTTCAGTAGCAATGTGAACAACATGCTTAGAATCAGCACATAACGAAATATTATAAATAGCATGTTCATTCACTAGTTGTGGCATGGATATAAATGAAACATTATCACACAACTCTTCTTTATCACAAGGAACAGCAAGTAATTCAACTTGTGACAAAGGCATCTCAACAATTGGTTCTACTAATGGTTGCTCTTCTCTAGCATGAAAAGTGGACATGTTCAATTCATTAACAGCACACTCACCTTAATTAATTGCAGCACCATTAAGATTACCTGTGGTTCTCTCTTCGGATGATGTAGGTGCACCAGTCTTCTCTTCTTCCTTCGTGAGCGATGGAGATGGCATCTCGATCATATTTCTCTTCTCCTCACGGTGAATGTTCTGAGCTCCCTACAGAATGTCAGTAATAGGAGGCACAAGCATAGCTTGTTTCTCCCTTGGGTTCTTTAACATATTGCTCTCAACACTGCAAGCAAGTATGAACAAGTGGCCTATATGATTATATGTCATGTTAATAAGCCCAGCTTGAATATCGGAATTAAGCCCTCTAAAAAAATCTAGTCATTATGTTCTCATTGCTTTCTTTTAAACCACTATAAGAGATACAAATTTTAAAGTTATGAAAGTACTCCCGCACAGTTTTGTCACCTTATTTTAGATGTTCTAATTTCTCAAGGAGAGTACGTTTATAATATGAAAACACAATTTTTTTTCCTCATCATTGTTTTGCATTCATCCCTTCAAGCTTATTGCCAACAGTATACCACCAAAAAGATGTAGAACCGGTACACTTATTACTAGCAGCCTTAACCATTTCAGCATTAGAGAAATCATACTCATCAAATTGTTTGTCTACTGCTAGCTCCTAATTAACATAAGCGGCGGAATCATACTTACAATCACTGGCAAATTAGATCCTACCCTTGCAAGATCATTATCATGTACCTCATATACAATGCGTGAAGAAGTCGCTATATCTCGTTGATGGTGAAGAAGTCAATGTTGAGCATGACCATCTTGTTTCTGCTTGCTCAATCCTATCATGGTTAGTAGCAAACAAGAAACATACAAATGAATATGCACGCTCCTATCAACTACTAGGTAGTGGCAGCTGAAATATCACACACTCAAGCTTTTCACCAAGCTCTTACAAGTTCTTACCAAAGCAAGCGGAATGGTAACGTACACGGACCTCAACCAAGCACCCCAATGGAGTTTGGATGTATCGATACCTTGGCAAACACTTGCTGTACGGCTGCAATCAAATCCGTGGAGCTTTGGGTAGGCTAAAATATGTAGCAAAGGAATAGCAAATGCTCAAATCAGAGAATGCAAAGTTGAATAATCGTTCAAAGTCATGTACCGTGCTGGTCCTAGGCTAGAACGTACTAGAGACGCGACCCTAGACACAAACGATACCACAAGATAGCACAAGAAACAACTTAAGCACACTCTACTATATGACAATCTCAAGGATACAACTAATGTTCTCTTTTTTTCTTTCTTTCTTTTTCTTCTTTCTTTTTTTTCTTTTCTTTTTCTTCTTTTTTCTTTTTCTTTTTTTTTGCGACTTTTTGTTTCTTTCAGCACCTTTATGCCTTTTCTCACTTTTTTTATTTTTTTAGAAAAAACGACTCAAGGATCTTAAAGCAAGATTTCAGGGACTCAAATGTAAATATAAAAATTACAGGGACTCAAATGCAAAATGCAAACCCTAAAACTCAAATTATACAAAAATGGAATGTGGAATTTATGCCCGTTCCGTTTTTTCAAACAGATCTCGAAACCGACACCAAACAAAAATTCGCCAAGCTATCTAGCAAATCACGTTACCCATTGAAACTGAGACGAGATGAGAGGGAGGGAGTCGGACTCTCCTAGTCACGGTGGTGGTGGGTGCGGGGTGGAAGCATACGCTAGGTGGGATGGTTCGGCCTTTAGATGGAAACAGGGATGGTCCGGCCTTTAGATGGAAACCGAATATGTGTTAATCAGGAAACCGATACCAATAAAAAAGGCTTTCCCCTTCCTCCTTCCTCACGTATGGAAACCGAGTCTAATCTACAAAAAATCTCTCAACCTTCCTTCTTGGTAGCGCACACATTCACGGCAAAAAAAACACACGCAGTATCAGCAAACACTAGATGCAACTCAACTCCAAAACTAACCGACAGAAACTTCTGAAAACTACAAAAATAGAACCGTGGCAACGAGCCGATTCCGTTTTCGTAGGTCACAACAGAGACTTGGGGGCAGCGACGACTGTGGTACAAAACGTGACCAGAACTCAAAACTCTAAACGAACTAGACGCTAAGATCAGCAACACGACGTGACAATGCAACACAAAATTCAACAAAGCAAAAACTGAAAAGAAACAATGCAATGGCACAATATGGCTAGGTAAATGATACAAATTTTTTTTGTCCGGCTATTTTTTGGTTATGGGTAGAAAAAAAAACTCACCGAGCAACGAAAGCTCTGATACCACCTAATGAACCCTGAGCTCCACTCGAGACACTCAAGACGGTTGTTGGCCCGATCTTTCGGTGAGTTGTAGATAACTACGATTTGGGAGAAACGTTGACGACCCGACTACAACTGTACTAGACGTTGTTGTGTTGCGCCTTAGCGATCGATACACCTCTCCGTGGGTTGTTGATCTTACCAGTGCAGATCAACCTTATTCCTGCAAACAAATCGAAGAAACAAGCAAGTACAAGATAAAAGCAATCTGAATTGCAGATAGGAATTCAATATCAATGATAAGTTGGGGTTCCGTAACGAGCAAACCGGCGATCTAACCGATCACGGGATTACATGGCAAAGTAGTAAAGCTAAATATTAATCTAAACAAAACCCAAGAAACCCTGAAGGGGTACCGAGCTATTTATGGAGATGGGAGGTCCCTAGGTTGTCCTCCACCTGGTTGGGGCGCACCCCACATGGGCTCCACTTGGGCCGGGGTCCCAGATCAAGTTACAAGCCCATAGGCCCATTACAGGTGACGCAACATCTTGTTTCTTCAATTGCCACTCACTGAGATGGAATTTCGCAATGAGGTTTGATCTGTTGGAAAGACGACTCCGAGAGCTTTCCATCAAGTACTCACGGACCGAAAACGGATGTCGTACGTAGATTCGGCGGCCGTTTGAAGTCAGCAGTGTAGCAAGTGGCTGAATTAGATTCAAGCACTTGGGCATCTTCATCTTGATGTGAGCAATGGTTGTATCTATGGTAGCCTTGGTCACATCACTGACCTCGCGGCAGTCGGATCTTGTCACCGGCCTGGGTCTAGTCGCCGCATCCGCCCACGCCCCCGCCTCCGTGTCCAACTCCGTCGGTCCAAGCAAGCTCCAGAATGGCTCTTTGAGGTCAGAGGCCGCCACCTCCTTCGCCGATCCATCGCTTTACTCCCTTCCCCTTCAGATCCATCGCTGCCACCTCTCAGTGCCGCCAGATCTGGCCTATTTAAGGTCAGAGGCTGCGGTGGGGACTACAAAGTCGTTAGCAATTTTGATGAACGTCTGATGATCCATTCGGCAGTGACATCGTTAACAATTTTGTGAAGTCCAACGATAGGGGAATTGATCCATTCTGTTTGTGAATGTGATTCTGTTTTGTGCGATTGTGAATGTGAATGTCATTTTGCTCTTTGGCTAGATGAATGTGATTGTGATGTTTTTTGTGATTCTGTTTTGTCACCAAATGATTGTGAATGTGAATGATGAGTATTTTTGTGATTTATGAATGTCTAATGAAGGTCTGCGACTAGCTAGGCTCACATCATTATATTTCTTTTGCCCCATTTTTCAGGTCTGTGATGGGTTTCAATTAGGACCCGTTACAGATAAAGATCGCCACTAACGAGTCAAAATATTTACCCGTCACAGATGAATGTTACCTGTGACGGATTTAAGTTGCAGACCATCAAAGGTAACTCTTACCTTTGACGGGTCTTTACCCGTCAGAGTTGACTCCGAGTCGTCAGTGACCACTAATCTCTGACCAGGGCCACATCCGTCAAAGGTGAGGGTTTGCGCCCATCACAGATAATATGATCCAGTGTAGTGGCCAGCCCTCCCTGCACGAGCCATTGCTCATGGAGTCGTCGATGCCTCTGCATTTGATGTGGAGGCACGCCGTCGGCTTGATCACCCGTGGACCTACCGGCCCGTGAATACATTCTACTTATATTAATTTAAGATGTGCAACCATACTAGTATAATTAGTGCGGCACTTTGATTGACAGAGGTAATCTGCATTAGTAATAGTTTTGGCACTGTTTTCTACGTAGTAACTAATCGAGGAACACCGGTAGAGGAACTGCAGGGACCGACGATAGAGCATAGCATCCCTCATTGTTAGCACTGAAAATGGACTAGGTCCAGCCAATCTTCATTGACGGCTAGCCGCTCTCTTCCGTCGTCATTGTTTTGTGCTTAATTTCTCCCCTAAATCTAAGGTTGCCGGATCTGACCTCGATGGCCATGGTGACAGTAGGCTTGGGTGGGTCAGGTATATCGCTCATTAACGGCAACCTATGGCCAAAAGGATAGAGGTGTCCTTCATTTTCTGTTTTCTTTCCATGAACCACTATTTGCCTTAAATAAAGTACTATAGATCTCAATTTATTTCAGGCGCTCATACTCTTGGTCCCCGCCCGTGTCGCTCAAGGGTTGGGCGACACGGGCGTCGCCACCCTCCCCAGCCGACCCATCAGCTCCTCCCACCTCTACCTCGTTGCCGCCCAAGCAAGCCACCAGAAAACCGCGTCTTTCTTCTCCTCCCTGAAAGTCTTGAGACTAGAGCCCGTGGCCCGATCCACGATGGGGCAGCCGCCGCGGCATAGGGTGGAAAGCTGGTGGCGTAGTTTTAGAGAGGGCACCGGTGACCAGCGGCACGCGCGTAGGAGCCTGAGGGTGGCCTCCATGCAGGTGGAGAGGAGGTGTGACTGGATCTGGTGTCTCCTGCCAGATCTGGTCGGAGAACTGGCGACAATGACCACGATCGACGACATGTGAGGCCGCGGGTGGTGGCACATGAGTAATGCGCGTCCATGGCCGACGAAGCACGTCCAACGCAGCGTGAGGCTGTGGCCGGCAGTGTGAGGAGGAAGTCAACAATGGTCTACGTGAGGAGGAGGTTGGTGGTGGCCTCATGAGGAGGAGGCCGGCGAGGGTCGAGCATGGACGCCCTAGCTTGCATGAGAAGGACCAAAGTGGCAGCGTGGGTCGCCTGTAGTGGTGGTTGGCCTCTAGTAGTGACCTCGACAGCTTATGACAGCAAACATGGAAGTAGTTAGGCGGTAGAGAGGTCTTCTTCTCTATTGCCGGCTAAGCATCCTCTTCTCCATAGCGCTCCTCCCCTTTAGTCGTGGGGAGCTCCGGTAAAAGGGAAGGCACTGGCTTTTGCAACAAGCGGTGGCGGCGGCACTAGTTGATCCGAGCAACCCTGCGAGCCAGCTTGAGCTGCGGGGTGGTGACCTCGGCTTGCACGCTAAAGGAATGTCGTGGTGGTCTGGTGACGGTCATTGTGCAGGATATTTGTGTGGGCTTTTGAACGGGAATTGCTAGTGAAAGCCTTGATAAGCCTTGGCCCGACTTGACGACGATGCCGACGCCATTAGGAGCCGTTCTCCTCCTTGTAGGTGTCGTTATGGCACTGACCCCTTTTTCCCCAACACCAACTGCGTGCAACAGTGGCCATTGGTGGACTCCTGCAATGGTGCAGAAGCTCTATAGGCTTAGGGTGTTTCTTGCTTTGCGGTGAGTGACCATCATTTTTCTTTGGTTGTTGTTGGGTGGAGTTGGAGCTGCTTTGTTGTTGGGGTGTAATGAAGCTTGGCAACGATTTTTGGCTAGCTGTGTGCAGGAAGTGGCTCCTTGGTAGCTTGGGCCAATGTCCTTTGTGGGTTGTCAAACTTGTTTGTTTGTTTTGGCGTTAGGGCATCTTCGCAGCGAAGTCGGAACTATTATGTCGCTTGTGGAAAGCTTGGTAACGATAACACATGTGAGCGGCTGTGTCGCTACTATGGCAAGCTTGGTGCTGATGTCTCACGATGGGCTCCGTCGTGGTAGCTTAGGTTAGATTAGTTGGTGTGTTGTTGTAGTTGTGTTTTTCGCTTAGTTTCCCTAATTAACTGAGAAATGTAAGATATGGTCCCTTTTTAAAAAAAAAAATTGGGCACCATCTTTTTTATATAACTAGCAAATATGCCCATGCGTTGCACCGGGTGAATATCAAACAAATATGGCTGGTTAAGATTGCTTGTGTACTTATAACACATGTGCACAAAAATATTGAATTTGGAAGCGTACAGATCAGAAAAATATGCAATTAATTAAAATATAAATCCATTGAAATATCTGGTATTTTTAAGTAGGTATGTGTATAATTAAATAAATTTAAAAGTAAAGCAAATGTGAGAAATAAAATAACATGGTTAAATTTAATGTTATTAAATTCTCCATGATTAGTTACGCTCTTTAGAATTTTATTGGAATTTTCAAAGCTTAATTGCTAATTTTAATAATACAAACATCATTTAACAATTATTTAATTGGAAAAAGAAATAAAATGCTTCATTTTAGGTTTGATTCGAAATAAACACATTCAATAACTATAATTGTCAATGCTTCTGAAAAAATGAAGTACTAAAATGAACTTCTTCTCTTTTTCTTCTGCCTGATGGACCTAAAATAGGCTATTGGTGCATCTTTCTCACCCGGCCCGAGATGGGTGTTGAAGGCTAGACTTCTTTTCGGCCCTTGCCGATCGGCCCACGGCCTTTTGCGCATGTGCGGGCGCACTTCCCCTCCCCAGGCCGCAACCTGGGCTTGGGCCGGAAAAGTGGCCTCGCTCTCGATCCCTCTTGGGCCGATTTCGGCTCGACCGACGCCGGCCGTCCGATCTCTAGGGTTTCGATCGGACGGCCGGGCATCGAGATCGGGGAAACAAAACCCCCTCCTTCTCCTCAGCCGCCAAAAACCCTAGCCCATTTCCTTCTCTCCCTTCTCTCTCTTCGCCGCCCTCCCCTCCGCGCCCCCGATGCTCCTGTGCCCAAGTGGCGGCAGCGGCGCCTCTCCCCCTGAGCCCAAGCGGCGGCGGTGGCACCCTCCCCCCGAGCGACGGCAGCGGCAGCGCCCTCCCCCAAGCAGCGGCGGCGGGGACGGCGTCTCTCTCGCCGAGCCCAAGCGGCGGCGGTGGCGCCCTCCCCCTGCAAGCGGTGACGGCGGCTCCCCCACCATTGGCGGCGCGGCCACGTCCTCCCCCACCACCGACAGCGCGGCGGCGTCCTCCCCCACCACCGACAGCGCGGCGGCGTCCTTCCCCACCACCGGCGGCGGCCGGGGCAGCGGCGCCCGTGGAGGCGTCGGCGGCCCGCCGGCGTCCTAGCGGCGGCGGCGCCCCTCCTCTCCACCGGATCCAGCGGAAGGGGTGCTGCGGCACCTGGCGTCCCTGCGATGGCGGCGGCTGCTCAACGGCGACCTCCCCTTTGATCTTTTTTTTTGGATATATTTGTGTGTATAGTGCTTCCTCCGATTTTATTTTATTTGTGTGATTGATTGAATTCTGATTGGGTATTTTTTTTAGGTGGGGGTGATGGAATTCTTACTGGGATTTGGGGGCAGGCAAGGGGGACGAAAAAATCACCGCACCTATCAGGCAACGAATGGAAAAATACGAATATTTATATTAGTTATAGAAATGTCGGCAACAACCTAACCGTCGAAAAGAAATAAAGTACTATAAACCTCCCTAGGCTTGTAAAGACCTAAAAACTACGAGGCCACTTAGGCTGAGTTCGGCACTTCATGTTCACAAACTCACCTCTTTCGTTTTCCGTGCGTACACTTTTCAAATTACTAAACGGTGCGTTTTTTTAAAAAAATTATATACGAAAGTTGCTTTAAAAAGTCATATTGATCCATTTTTGAAATAAATTAGCTAATATAAAATTAATTACGTGCTAATAGATCATTCCATTTTACGTGCAGGAGGGTTTAGTTCCAATCCTGCACTACCTAACACAGCCTTAATTGGTTTCTTCCATCCTTTATGAGAGCAAGTTTAATAGTATAGCCCACTGCTAGCTCCAAATCATCTATAAACAACGTAATAGCCAATTCATACGATAGTTGCTTGCTATACTATTAATATCTGGTCCCACCTGTCTATACACATTACGTCTTGGAGTTCGTGCTGCAGCGGGCTACAGATCATACACATTACGTCTTGAAGTCCGTGCTGCAACTGGCTACAGATCTGTAGCCCGCTGCTTTTCTCTCTTTTCTTTTATCTTTTTAAAATGGCAAAATTGGTTATATAACATCGAAAGTATATTTATAGTTGGTTTGTACATGCTTTGAGCAGCTCGAACTCGATATGGATCATTGAGACCAGTCGTCATGTTGGGACATTGTAAATGCCCTCGCACTATACTGGAGAATCTAGAACGGACGGTAGGGCCTTCCTCGCACTGACGCACGAACCGACAAAGGTGTGCTTTTATTCTGGTTATCAGGTGTTACCACCACGTCAAAATGACTGGACGGATGAGATGGCCCCGCCACCACCGCCTGCGGCCCAAGTCGTCCGTCCGTTCCGCCCGCGTTTTCTCAAGTTTCCCCCCCCTCCTTTCCACATTTATCCCACCCAGACCAGACGTGCCGTGCTTCTCGTCTCGCATTCAATGCCCCTAACCCCACTCCGCTGCCTATTGTCAACGCCCACGCATCACTTATACACGCGCACCATCCATCTCTTTCCCATTGTCCCCGTCCGTATACTAGAGGTACTTGTTCTTTTCCTTCTTCGCGAAGCAGGGATGAAGCTGGTGTGGTGCCCGGAGATGGCGTCCAAGGCGTACATCGACGGCGTCAGGGCGCTGGCCGGCCACGACCTGGCCGGCGCCGCGGCGGACGTGGCGGAGCTCGTGTCGGCCATGGCCGGCGGCTGGAACGCGCGGCTCGTCGTCGAGGCGCCGGACTCCGCGGCTCCGGCGGCAGCCGCCACGAGCCTCGCGCTGGCCGCAGCCGCGCGGCGCACGGGCGGGCGCTACGCCCTCGTGCTGCCGGACCGGGATGCTGCGGCGGCCTCGGCGGCGGAAACGGCCGAAGTCGTTGTCGGGGAGGCGGACGAGGCGATGGCGGGGCTACACGGCGTGGACCTCCTGGTGGTCGACGCGCGGAGGAGGGACGCGGCGGCGGTGCTCAGGGCAGCCAGGCCCGGGGCCAGAGGCATGGTGGTGGTGCGCCACGGCGACGGGAGGCAGCGCGGCGCCAAGGACCTGGCGGCGTCCATGGCGGCGGGGACGCGGGTCGTGCGCTCCGTCTACCTGCCGATCGGCAAGGGCGTCGAGGTCCTGCACGTCGGCGTCGGCAAGGGGCCCAGCCTGCAGAACCACCGTGACCGCCGGAGCACCAGCCGGTGGATCCGCCACGTCGACCACGACACCGGCGAGGAGCACGTCTTCCGGCGGCAGTGATCAGTCGTCGTCTGTTATTCCGTCCAGGTGAATTAAATCGGATGTACCACGGGAAGGGTAGTTAATTAGGTGTAGCGTGTGTTGTCCAGATTCGTTGAATCTGCCCGTTAATACCATGATGATGTATAATCATCGGATGGGTGGAAAGTGTGACGAATCACGAACAATGTAAATACCTCAAACTTGTAGCTCCTCATATCTCTTCCTTCTACCTACTGTGAAAGCTTTCTTTTGAGTTGATCTGCTAGTTCATTCTTTAATTTCCTTTTTTTTTTTTTTGCTGTGCAGAGTGCCTTTGATAATTAACTCAGAAAAAAATATGTTCAATAGATATTCATTATCTATAGGAAAAATATGTAGTGAAAACTGAAAACCACGTATATAGCGAAAACATGTAAACAACCGTTGGATATAAAAATAGACCATTGCTCTTGTTACCTAGAGTAACATTTTTTTTAGTTAATTGCTCTTAAAGCCACGTATTATTACCAAAGTTTCACTTTGTTCTAGGCTATTGATGTTTTTACTTTTGATCGGGATTTCTTACCTTCTATTACACATTGGATCATTATTGTATTCCTTGCCTTTAATATACTTTCCTGCCACTCACTCCTTGATTTCCTTAGCTCACCAGCAACTAAACGCATACATCAATACTCTATCCTGATCATCTAGTACCTTGATTTTCTTTTTGGCTCTTTTTTCCCACCAAAATCATGTGAGCCGAGAAAAATCACTTGATTGTGAGCTCACAACAAAAGTTGCTGCAGCGAGCAGCCCTGTGGCTTGATTTTGTGAGTTTGAGATCAGGAACGGATCCGAGTGAAGGAATCGTAGTCATGTGATTATTTGGGTTGATCCATGCCAACATCTCAATGGAAAAAATACAAGCACCTTGATTTTCTTTTTAGCTCATTTGTTATAAAATCGGCTCGAAATCATCATCAGAAACCAAACACGGAAAAAATGATATAAGAGATCCAAACACGATGACGATACCGAGGCATAATATTTATTAACGAAGTTCAGCCGAAGCCTACATCTTTAGGACACTAATTATGGGTGCTCATCCCCGATCCAACATATTACAATGTATCAAAGTTACAATGACCCTCGGCCGGATGCCGCCGGCAGTCACTACCTCTCACCTATGCTAAGTCGCCATATGTGATTACAATATGTACATCCCTCTATTTAAGAGAGGGCCTAGGATAGAGTCCGACTCTTACTCTATTCTTATACCATATAACTCCAAGTCTTAAACTGTAGCTGACTACGTATACATATTCGACACACAAACTCTATCAAACTCCACCTTGGTGAATATGCCACGCCAATCTGAATTCATTATTTACACGAACTTTTGTGCATTCAGAATTGAGTTTATTCCTTTTTTTTCCCATAAACAAGAGACTCCGTAATCCCTGTAACATCTTCCTCTTGACTCCACCTGCAACAGTACTCCACCTTCTCTCCTATGATAATAATTGTCTTACCAAGCGAAATTGGATCCTTCCTAGCTGTCAATCCATAGATTCTCTAAAGACCATGTTCATCTAAATTTTATGTCTTAAATTTGCCTTGATCTAACCAAATAACAGATGTAATCACCACATAGATAAAATTCAACTCACCATATATGAAGAGAACACTTTCTTCCTTATCGTCATATGGACTGAGCTAACAAATCCAACATTCACACTTCTCGTATCCCACTACTACAAAAATGGTTTTCTTGGACGAACCCATCGTTAGATTCCAAACGGTCAATAACTGACCGCGTATGGAAAAATCGTCCTCCCATTCTTGCTTGCGGATCCTTAAGAGGACCGCACGCAAAAATAAGACTATTTTTACGTGCGAACCCTTAATAGGCCCGCACGTGAAAATCCTCTCCTTAGATTTTGAAAAAAAAAACTTCTCTAAAATGATCCAATTGTTTTAAAAATTGCCACCACAACCTACTAATCAGTTGGACAAAAAGGATTGTTCTATGCCATGTAAGCAATACAAAAATATATTCATAAACATTGAATCATTCCATACATTCATCGCATCATTCATTCCTCATGATATCATAGCATACATTCATGCCATTTTTTAAAAAAATTATTGCTATACATGCCATCAAGCAACCCGCTTATCTAAATTAGTAACCTTCGTGCTTGCTGTCCAGAATTTTTAAACTTTTGTAAATGTGGGTTCAACTAAGATTGATCATTGGCCATATATAGATCCCAAATATATATACCATAATGTATCTTGTTAGAACCAACTTCTCTAGTTCCACTTTTTGGTCATCTACCAAAGCCTTCGTAAACCACAACTGACTAAAACCTGCCACCCATCTACTAAATAGAAGTCAAGTCTATAATACAACTTAAGAAAGTTACTACCACTCGTCAATCCTCAAGATATAGTCATGACTTAAGCTAACCTCACCCACAGGAGATTAGGTAGAACCTTTTGTTAGAGATATAATGTGGTATGTTTGAAAGAGGCTTAGGAAAAATAATTAAATCAGATACTATTGTGTTATCAGAAAGCATCATGCAAGTAAAACTTTTAGTAGGTCTTTCGATCATCAGTCAAGGTTAGGATTATAATCCATTCATAACTTTAACAAAAATTAAACGGAGTTCGACAGTAAGAACCACACTAAGAAGAGTAGGATTCTTAGGAAGCCAACACATTGATCAACGTAACCACCACAACCCTACCCAAATCTCGGGGACGAGATTTATTTAAGGAGGATAGGTTGTAACATACCCGAATTTCAGGATGAAGAAATTTTCGTCAAAATTAGTTGAAAGGAAAGTTCTTCAATTTTGTGAACCAAAAATTTCCGTTTTAAAACCTAGGGGAAGTTGACCTAACTCATGTAACTAAATAAAATTTGAGAGCAAATTAAAACTTTTTCATTTATAACCTAGGACAAAGATGTAAACTTATGTGTAGGCATGCATACTCTCATAGGACGTGTTTTGACTCGAGTCCTTCATGTGCATTTGGATTTTCGATTTGCATTTCATGATAGGTCTCATGAATAATAATAATAAAATCTAGACAAACAACTAAACCATTAGGGCCTAGTTCTAACTATTGGAAATAATATATAGGAACCATAATACACCTTAAAATATATCAACAAGGCCAATGTTAAGCCCCACAAAACTAATTTATGTCAAGCCCCACAAAACTAATTTGGTCATCCATCTGAAGACAAGTCAGGAACAGAAGTGAACAAATAAATTAACTCATGTAGGGTATATTCTATATTAATCATCTCTATAAGCATTCTCTTAATTTAATACTAAAGTAAACTTATACATAAATAATAGGCAAGAAGCTTATGACATGTGTAAGGTAATCTGTAATTCTAACATATCAACATCACCTCATATCAACATCATCTCAGGTTAAGGAGAGTCCAAATATAATTTTTATAAATTTACTAGATGCACTTATGAGGAGGAAAACACATATATAAAGATAAGTCTTGCGAATTATCTAAAATAATTCGTGCAACACACAGTAATTTTGGTACAATTAATAAATAAATTTGATACCTCAAATAAATAAAAATAATAGGCTGATTATAATTCTCAATCGGCTAAAACCAAACAATTGTTTAAAAGTGCATTTAACCACATGGAAGTGTATAAGGAAAATAATTTATTCAAATACTAGGTTAATTATCATGAATAAATATAATTTTTCCAGAATTTATCCTCCCTGTTTAGGTCTCCTAAAATTTAAACTAGTTTCCAAAGAGCCCATCCTCTCCTAATTTCTGTGAGTAATCCAATCATAATTTTTAAGTGCAACCAAAGAAAATGGAAACTAGGTACATACACCTACCTCCACTAAAATCAACACTAGTTAATCTGGTCAACACATTAAGTATTGAAGCTACAAAATTAGAGGAGAAAATAATTCCGGAAATTCGTCCAAAAACCAAGCTCACCCATGTTTCTGCCCACACATCTCTCTTCCACCTAGTTTACTTCGACCTGGGCCCCCTTGTCAGTTCCTCCGGCTTGCCCTTCCTCTATGCAACTTCCCTAGCCGACCGAGAAACACTGAGAGGGAGAGATCGAGCGCCGACCGGCTCTGGACGCCGCGCGACGCGTGGCCACGACGTGTCGACGCCCTAAAAACGCCGACCTCCATCTCGGCCTCTCCTAGACACGTCGCCACTCTTCACCCACCATTCCAGTGCTGATCCATCCGAGGGAGAGCATCCTTGCTGCCCTTCTCCACTGTTTCTCTATTGCCAGCCGCGAAGAAGACGATGGCCGCAATCGTTGATGAGCCGCGGTCGTTTCCTCTTCTCTTGCGTTTGATACTCTCCTCACCATGCCAAATATTTCTCCTTTTGATTTCATCCTCTCTGGTGCAGCCAATCGACGGAAACGCTGCCGTGCACACCGGAGCTCTGGAGCGCGCTCTGCGCACCGCCGCAGCCACATCGTCGCCGTTGCCATCAATCTAGATCAAGCCGGAGCGAGCCACCACGCCACCAGCTTCACCTCGACCTCCTCTCCATTTACCCTCAAGAAACCCATTCAATGGCGCAGCGATCTTGGAGGTCGACATCGTCTTTTCCAACTTCGTTCAACCGCTTCCATCATCGATTCCATTCTCTCTGGTGAGCGTCGGTCAAATTCCATGCATGCATGGCCTCTCTAGATAGCCTTTGACCTCTTGCATACACCGTATTGGTGACTCCCCTTATAGATCGAGCAGCCGATGTCATCCCTGGAGTTGTGCCATGCCGCCATGGAGCTTCGCCGTCGCTGTGACTCTTGAGACATCCCCAGCCTTGTCTAGCATCTTGGTGAGCACCCAGCAGCCTATAGAACATACATGCATGCACCCAATTAACCAATACATGATTGTAGAAGCACATGCACCACCACCCGAAAACATCCTCTACTCGGACTCGCCGCTGGCGCTACTCCGATGTCCCCTAACCAAGAAAACTAGAGGAATGGAATCGAAAGAACATGCTCTTCATTTTATCTTTTAACCCCAACTCCAACCGAGCCACCAATCGCCGCCGGTGAACCCGGGATCGAACCTCAGCCATGGCTGCTCTGCCTCTGTGCGTGTGAAAAAGGAGTCAGGGACTTCATTTTGAGAATTTAAACAAATATAAGGTTCATTACGTAATGTTCCCAATGAATGACATATGGACCTAGGACTGCTGGTTGATTTCCTGAAAACCTAGGGGACTTTTTGCATATTGGCCTGAGACCGACAGGTGGACCCCTTGAGTTTAAAATCTGAAAATGTAAAAAAGATAATACTAAAAGCTTTATATTTTCAACAGGAAAACATGTAAACTTATAAAATCCATAACAAATTGAAAACAACTCATTTTAGAGTAAATCAAATTTCTGTGAACTCAACAAATCATGAACTTTAGAGTTATTGCATAAAACTAGACATTCACTGTACAAACTTTGCCTCTAAAATTGGTCTAAGATAAATCATTCATAAAGCATACACAAATTTATAAAATGCATATAAAATTCATCTCAACTCATTTTAGAGAAAAATCAGTTTCTATAGATCCATCAACTTATGTTTCCTATAAAGTAAAATGAAAAAGTATACATACTTTAGATCAAATGCCTCTGAAACTATTATCTTTAAAATGACTAGTTTTAGGTAAGCTGAACTTTAGAAATTCACATAAAATTCATATTAGATCCTTTTTGAGTAAACCCAAGTTCTGTAGAATCAAAAAAACATATACTTCCATGTTATAAAATAAAATTACACACCTACTGTGTAATAAAAGCCTTTAAATATTTATGTAAGTAATAACCAAGATAGAGCAACCTTTACTTTGTAAAATTTGTAGAAAATTCATCTTTAGTCCAAATGAAATGAACCAAATTTCCATAGAACCAGCAAATAGTGAGCTTCAACATAGTAAAATAAAATATTGCACCTTTTGAACAGGTTATAGCTCTAATCTTTAAATAGATAACCTAGGAGTTAATCACCTAGTAATGGTTAAGCAAAATATATGTGTGAGGTAGTTAAAAAAATGCATTCTAGCTATGAATAAACCAAAATAAAACTTGTTAGACCAGAGAGGCCATAGTTCCATCCCCATCCACCAAAACTTAAGGCACTTAGCTCATATAATAATTTCTAGGTTGATATAATAAATTGCTAGCATAGACTAGAGCTCCCCTAGTTTATTAAAATATGAACCATGATAATAAAGACCATAAGCTTATGAACTAAGGTTAGATTAGTTAAATAAAATACTCATTTTATACATCACTAACTAGATGAGGTAAGTTCTGGACCTAAACCTCTAAAGCCATGAACCTATAGAACACTATACACCTATAACACGTTATAACTTGTGAAATACATAAAGAATTCATATTAAGTCCAAATATTGTGAAACCAAATATGTTAGTCTTAGAAAACACTCCTCTACACCTCTGTGAAGTCAAAATTAATAAACATCACTTTATAAAAATATTTTATAACACTACCTAGGTGATACTACCTTATACTGAGCAAACTTCTAAAATTCATAACTCCCAAATAAAAAGAGATAAAATAGAAATTCTTTCACCTAAATTCATATTATACCAGTACCTATTCACTGTGCACAAATCATCCATTTTAGAGCATTTTGGATTTTTCGCATAATTCGGTGTTTAATTGCATAACGTGTACTTTGTATAGATGATTGCTGATTTAGGTGATTACATTTTCCAGTTGCAAGGCAAGTCCCACCTCCCTCTCTTTGATCACTTTGAACCTATGTTTTGGAGGTTATTGAAAATGTTTGCAAATCTTGCATGTCGATTGTATACTAACAAATTAAAATTTTGTTAAACTTGTTAGACAAACTCCTATTATTTGCATTATCACCTTAACCCCACATATATCCATATCCATCATTCCTAACCTTAGGAACAATATGACTATACCACTTTATATATAAATTTAGGAGTCACTAGGTTACTATAATGCTTAGCCATGCTTAGAATGGTCTTCCTTTTCATTATGGGCTCATTACAAACATGAAAATTGATTTTGAAATAATCTGGACAGAACTTTAATACTTGTGATTTTGACAAATAAAATGATGGAAAACATGGATTTTAGGTTTGGGCCTCAAGTGGTGCACATATGGTGATTAATTGTGTACCGATAGGGGGAGAGTGTGCCCAAACCGACCTAAGGACTTCACTCAATGTCAGTTCATTTCGTATGCAGTACAACCACATGTGCTAGTATGGGATAGCTCAAGCTTAGTAAATTATTTATGGTTTAGCCTTACATTCTGGTAGGCCGGTGTGTATGAGTTCGGATAACTCAGAGGAACTTCCTATTTACCCCGACGTGGTAGTTTAGGTGACTAAGTCTGTCCAATACAACGGTATTGTGCCACGTGGGTGGGTTCCCGTTGTGTCCGCCACCACAGCGTTAAGTTTAAAGCGTGGGCCCACCACTTAACGGTTCTAGGTCATATGACGTGTATGGCTTAGGATGGAGTAACACGTATCATGCTGGTGTAAAGCTAAATCATGAATTTTGGAAAAGCTTTGTTGCGGGTAATAAATCGGGTACTTATGTATCGCGTGCCATGCTCTTGCATGATTATTATTTCGCATCATGTGGGTAAAGTGTACAAACTCTGCAGAGTAAAAATTAATCGATTAGCCGTGCTCACGGTCATGAGCGGCGTGTGGATATATATTGAGTATAGACTTATGTTTATTCTACTAAATGCTGAAATTTACCTTCAAATTGTGATGAGATTTGAGAATGATCTCCTTGCTGCCATGGAAGGCAATGAGGTGCATATTTATAACTGATTAATGCCTACTTTGATGCCTAATATGTCAAGTATTAGCTTGCCGAAATTTATTTGAAAGTAAACCTGATTTGGAAATTTTTTATGCAAATAAAACTTGCATTATGCTAAAAAGAACCATATTATGCCTTCCTTGATTATATGCCTTGCAAGTAGGGTGTTAGGCTTGTCTTGGTGCTTGCCAGTACATTATTTCTAATAATGTACTGACTCTTGCTGTTGAATTAACTTTTTGCTTGCAGGTTTTAGATTTAGTCTTTGAGTGATGCGGGTAATTGACTGCTTAATGGGGGGTAAACCCCTAGTTGGTGTGCTTGTGGATTGGGTAGACAAGCTTCTGCTGTTCTATTATTAATTTGGCCGGTCGGCCTATGTAACTATTAAGTTGATGTAAGTCTTTAAGTCCCTTTCATCTTAAATGTGTTTGCTATGTATGTCCATGCTTAAGATGAAAGTGTGAATCTAGTGCACATCCTGGGAACTAGATTCACATGAGTATGAGTTAAGAATATTTGGGATGTTGTAGATCTTTACCCATTTTTGTCAAGTCTCCTGAATGTGTAACACATCTGGTCACCGCCTTCGAGTGGTTTGACGGGCACATCTCAGGCTAAAGTTGACTGGCAGGCTAAAGGCCCAGCAATGTCTCCAATATTCTTCTCTCGAGGCGTCGGATATTTCATTATGTTTGTTTGATGACTTGATTTATTCACTTCATCCCTCAAATATAATGGAAGGTCCAGAGAGCCTACGACAGAATTCTTAGAGGGTTGAAGGTCTATAAGCACGGGACGATCATCGTTGACCTGAATGATGTTGGCTACGAAAATGAGCCATTCGTGCTCGCAAAATCCATTAAGCAGATTGTTGATATTTCTTAACGACATTACTAGAAATATAATTTCCAGCAATGACGCAGAAATACTCCTGGTATATTATGGTTACAGAGTTCATCCGTAAGCGCACGGATATACTGTTGACGGTCGTTATCAACCAGTTTCGACCGTCAATATTATCCAATATATGAAGACTAGCTATGCTTGCAATGCATAATTCTGAAATAGAATAATTACTTCCACTATATGCTGTGCTACTAACATGTATGCAGGAGAAGCACTCATAAATGAAGAGAAGGAGGTGGAAATATATCGATCAATCAGTCGAAAGTCTGCGAACGATCTATAATTACATGAGAAGGCCCAAAAGTCCAATTTAATAATCACAAATGGGCCTAGAATGTATGTCACTGATTTAGGGGCCCACATGGAAGTCTCCTAGAGGAAGCTGGGGCCCAGAAGAGCCCATAGGGGGTCGGCCGACCCCTTGTTGAGCCCAATCCAGTCGTATTTTGGCCTGGAGATAAGGGAGGCCGAGGAGGAAGCAACAGGCCAAAAACCAGGCCTGTTGGGCCAGTATAGGGTTTGGCCGAACCTTGATCTCAGCCGTTGGCTCTCCCCTTTGGCGTGGACGCTCCGGATAAACTCCTGATGGCGGTTGCGGGGCATTTCCGACAATTCCCATGCTCTACAACCGTCATTGGGAGCTATAAAAGGACCTCACCTCCTTCATTTTCAACACACACTCAAGCAAGGATCAAAGCTCTCTACAAAGTTAGTATTAGTGTTAGTGGAGTAGAGTTAGAATAGTTCCAAGTCCGCGGAGGCTTCGGGGAGTTCGGTAAAGGTTCTATAGCTTTTCCTTTCTTCTTTGTAAGACTTCCATTTATCAATATAATATTCTTCTTTATACAAGTACGGTACTTTATTCCAATCATAGAGTACGAGTACCAGTCTTAGTTTATTCATAAGTAGTATAATCTGTGTAGTTAAACCTTCTGGGATTTGCATTGATGCTGGTATTATGTCTGATTACTGGGTCATAAGTCTGCTCTAGCTAGGCTGAGAGCTATGGCCCGGGGACTCAGGTGCTCTGCACCGATTGCAAGGTTGTAGAGTAATAAGTAGTAATTTAAGCATGGAGCTTAGGTTACCGCTTATCATTATTTGGGGGTATATTCTCTGGGTGATTTACAGGCCGCTGATGGTGACAGCTCAGTATGGGCATCTCCCCCGCAGTTTATATTCCTACATACAATTTCCTGGGGTTGGATACACCTCCGTATCTTACTTCGGTTGGAGGGTTATGACAGGTTGTCGTAAGGAACTCAGCAACCCAAGGTAACTTTGCGATGCATCGGGAGGGCATACTAGTTAGAATATACTAAGATGTTGTATACTAGTTAGAATATACTAGATGTTGTATACTAGAAGTACAGAAATAGAACATATCTAACCTACTGCCACTTAGCTATAATTAGGAGATGTAGGAGTTAGCTAAATCCTTAGCTGTGTGTCACTCTACCCTTAAGCTAAACTTACCCCTGCATAGACCTTGATGTATACAAGTAATGTATAAACTATTAGCATAGTACTCTCTTATCATATCTTCCCTTAGGATTAAACAAATACGATACCTTGGAATACTCCCGGGTGAAATGCTACAATGGTATATCCGTGCGGATCACATCTGTAACCATAATATACCATGAGTATTTCTAGTGCTATTGCTGGGAATTATATTTCCAGTAGTGTCGCTAAGAAATACCAACATATACCATTGTAGCATTTCACCCGAGAGTATTCCAAGGGTATCGTATTTATTTTATCCCGTGGGAAGATCATGTAGAGACAACTCAACTAATAATTTATATATTACTTGTGATAATCATATTCTAAGTAGGGGTTAAGATAATCCAAGGGTAGAGTGACACACAAGCATTAACTATTCATCCTCATAATAAATCATCTAAGCTAAGTGGAAAGAAAAGAGGAAGAAAATCTATTCTTATACTTCTAATATACGTAGTATACATACATTCTAGTTAACTGATATACTAGCTAATACCCTCTATCCGATGCCCTCCTGGTACTTTGAGAAGCCACCCCTGACTGCCGAGTTCCTTACGACAGCCCGTCATGACCATACAACCGGGGCTAAATACGGAGGAATACCCTCCCTAGGGAATTAACTTAGGATTATATACTGGCGCGGAGGAATAACCGTACTGAGCTGTCACCATCAGCGGCCCACCTCTCATCCGTAATATATAACCCCAAATAATGATATCCCGTAATCTAGACACCACGCCTAAACTACTAGATACTACTTTAATATCATCGTCACGACATAGAGTAATTGCATAAGCAAACATTATACCTGCACCAAAGTATCTCCCAGATAAGCTAGCCGCATATTCAGTATAACATGAACATAATGTAAAGTAAGTACTCATATACTCGGAAAGTATTTCAATACCATAAATGTATTTAGAAGAGTATTCTAATATAAAAGTGCAAAACTTACAAAAGAAAAGAGAAAAGCTACTAGAGCCATACCCGAACTCTTCCGAAGCCTTCCGAACTCCCGATTTCTACTCTATTCCTATTCCACCAGCTAGATACTACTAAACTAAACTTGAGAGAAATTAGAGAGCTATTGCTTGAGGTGTGTGAGTGAAGTGAGAAGGTGAAGTCCTTTTATAGGCTGCCAATGACGGTGGTGGCAGTTGGAATGGTCGAAATTGCCCTCCAACCGTCATTGGGGAGTGATCCACACCGTCCAGCCGAAACTTGGATCCAACGGCGCCAGGGCAGGTTTGGCCGAACCTCCTAGTTCGGCCGAACCAGGGGCCGGCCCATCCTGGCCCAAAATTGGCAGGTGGCCTCCTGAACTTCTCCACTCCGCAGACTTGTGAATTTTGGCCCAATTCATCGTGTCAATTCTGAATTCTTGTCCTATTTATACATAAGTCTGGTTCTCGACATCGTCCGATTGATTTATCGTCTGAGTTAATGTCGATTCTCCTCCACTTTATTGTCATTCTCTGCAAAAGGTTAGTATACCTAATACTAGTGAAATATTATTATTCTAACAGATATATGCATTGCAAGCATCACTAGTTCTCCTCTATTTTGGTAATATTGATGGTCGAAACTGATCGATAACGACCGTCAACACAGATATTCTATGTCAAGGACCCATCACTCGCGAAATTTGCCAGGCCACGTCATGTTATATTTGAAGGAAAGAGAAATATTGTTCGAATGGAGAATATCATTGATGAAGAAGACTACGATCAACCCAATGAGCAACCACTACCCACAACTGATGTCGAATCGGAAAATGATGAAACAGATGAAGAAGATGCAGAAGCCTTGTATGTACTGACCGATCATCAAGAAGGGCTACTAGTTAGAGTTTAAATTAATTTGTAAATTAATGTACTGATTTGTGCAATTACTGGTTGATTTAAATCAGCAAATTTGGAACATATTATGTGTGCTCTAATATTTATTTTATTTGGCCCTTTACACTCTTGTTTACAAATATAGGAGAAGGTATATATATTAAGCAATAGGCTTATTTTATAGCCAAATGTAAATTTAAGAAATAAATTGTAAAAAAATTAAGAAAGAAACTTAAGGAAGAGCGTAAAAAATTACATTTATATAATAGGCTCATTATATATAATAGGCACCTATTTCTATCAAAGATGTTGGTTTTATTTTTGGATCCGACACCTATTAGGGTCAAAGATGTATGGTTTTGTTTTTGGATCCGGCACCTATTAGGTTTATTTAAATACCCCCACACTTACTCTCTCTCTCTCCCCGTCACTCTCTCTCCCTTATGCACCATCTCCCTTATTCGTTATCCCGGCAGCGGCAGAGGGGGAATGCGGCGGCTGCGGTGCAGCGGCTCGGCATGGAGGAGGTGCGGAGGCGGAGGGGGCCCTGCCGCCGACACCGAGCACGCCGCGCGCGCCGTCGAGGCCCAGGCCTTCGACTCCTCCTCCGCACCCGCCTTACTCCAGCCTTTCATAGGACAGGGATGTCGTGACATTTATATGATATCTGGGTGTGACACTGGCCATGCTATTAAGACCACTGGTTCCAACCCACTTGCCCTGTCATAATAAACTACTCCAGTTGATCGTTCAAACCAAAATCTAAGCTAATTATTCAGCACAACTATGGATCGCGACCATGATGTCTTATGACTAGCATGACATAGGCAAAAAAAACTCATGTCTAAAAAAAGCCAGTTCTCTCTTTTACAAAAATGCATTATGTTGTCGGAATGACAACTTCATACGTCGAAAGACGTGGTTACTCAACAGTGGTAGGAAGAAGACGAAGTGTATTAAATTTTGAGTTTCCCTTCTTTTTTCTCCCCCCATTACATGGCCCTAGGGGACTATTTTATAGCCCCATTACAGGTTCTTACTACTAGGGTTTAGGTTATACAGGGGAATTTACATGATTACCCTTATAAAAGGGACATTTATAAGGGTACATGATAATATAGGGGCTCATGGGCCCCTGATGGGCCATCTGGCGATCGCCGGCCCTATTGCCCCTAGGCTTGATGGGCCGGAAAGGAACAGTATTGGGCTTTCCCTTCGTGGGCTTTTTACTGTGCCGCTCGGACGGTGGGAAGTTACTGTTTCGCCTACCCTTGCGACACGTGGCGCTTTATTACTGGTGGGTAGGCGAACGGTCGCCCGGGCGAGCTATATATTCCCACCGACCTTTCCTTTTCA
The DNA here is from genome assembly GCF_000147395.1 of Oryza glaberrima. Taxonomy (NCBI): domain Eukaryota; kingdom Viridiplantae; phylum Streptophyta; class Magnoliopsida; order Poales; family Poaceae; genus Oryza; species Oryza glaberrima. Next base: position 14,663,451 of record NC_068327.1, on the reverse strand, counting down.
CCGCCACACTTGCCATTTTACCGCGTGCGCTCTCTTCCTCCGTTTCTTTCTTCCACAGCATCTCTCGACCCCTCAAGCATTTCGCCCATTCTCTTTCTTCGCCACCGCAAACGCACCGTTCGCCATGGCCCCTCGCAAGCCAAACCCTGCTTCGGCGAAAGGGCCGAATCCCGGCCGAGTCGATGATGACAACACCGCCTTTCTGGGAGTCTCTCTTGTGGACGACGTCGAGCTGGTGAAGCTGGTCCGCTCTGGGGTGTTGGTCGAGGGGCAGGCTTTCGCCCTAAGGAAAGCCGTGGTGCCGAAACCAATCGACAATCGGACGGTGGTATTCGCCGTCTTTTTTGAGGCAGGGCTACGGTTCCCCTGCAACATGTTGTTGCCGGAGATCCTTCGCCTCTTCTAGGTGGAACTTCCACAGCTGAGCCCGTCGGCGCTTGTTCGGGTCGCTATCTTCGACTGGGCGTGCCGGACTTCCGGGTTTGAGCCTAACACCGAGCTCTTCGACGCCATATTTTTCGCCACCGTGAACTCGAAGACGGTGATTACCCCGACTGGAACGAAGAAGACAGTGTTCGGGAGCGTGAACTTTAACGTTCGTCCCGAGCGGTCCGATCTCTGGCCAGTGAACGCTGCCATGTCGAAGTGGGACCGCCATTGGATGGCTAGGTGGTTCTATCACACCATCCCCTTCGAGGCTGGCACTGACTCGGTGAAAGCCCTCCATTGCCGGCGTGGACGGTGCTATGGAGGCGCGGTTCGTTCTGCTACGGAAGGTTTGCTCCCGCCTTAGCTGCCATGACTTGGTGAAGGAATTCTGTATGCTTCGCATCTTTCCCCTCTCCCAGTCATGGCAAGTCACAGTTGATCAAGGCGAAGAGGTTGACGGTTTGCCGAACCTGGTTCTTCCTGAGGGGACGGACAGTAAGATTGTTCTCTTGCTATACACTGCTGTGCTTTGTTATCTTGCCTTGTCTGACTGTTAACATAGCTACACACTTTACTTTTGTAGCGTTGACCCTCGACCAGGCTGAAAACGAGGCCCGCAGGATGATCGGCGACGTGCCGGTCGTCGAGTATAGCCAGTTGCTAACACGACAAGCGGCTGGGCGGGCGAACTGGGTTTACAACGGCGAATTGCCTCCTCGGGCAAACCCCCACAAAGCTGACGACGATGCAGGGCCTTCGCGAAAGCGAATGCGCGGACAAGTGAAGCTTGCCCCTAGGAAGCGAAGGGTTCCTGCTTCGCCGGACTCCGACGCCGACGACGAGGATGATGCCGATGAACGCGACGGCGAGGAGGAAGGAGACGGGAAAGAGGAGGCCGTGGCCGATAAGGCCGCGAACGAGGCGATCGAAGACCGCGTCGACACCCCCGGCTACACTCCTACCCCAAGTCCCGGTCACAACGAGACCGGGGTGGAGTCGAACAGCTCCCCCCTTCGACAGAAGGATTTGGAAGGGGCGAAGGCCCTAGTTGCGTTCTCCTCGGGCAAGGCGGAGAAGGGAGGTCCGGTGCAGAAGATCTCTAAAAAGAAAGGACTCGTCGACATCGCCCGCGTTTTCAGCGACGACGAATCTTCTGACGGGACTCCAACTTCGCCTACTGGCCGCAGTTTAGACCTTTCGACTGCTCCCCTCGCTCCGCTCGGCGTTGCTGGGGCAGGCGGTAACGCCGCCGCCGGGGCTTCAGCCTCCGCCGAACGGATCGTGTCGGCTGCGACGAGGGTTTTCGGGAGCCCTCTGCGTGAGCCAGCTATTTCGCCGCTAGTCAAGGCGAAGGGGAAGTGTGCGGCCGCCGAAGCATCTGCCTCTGAGTATTCCCTTGCGGCGCCCCACTTCACCCCTGGTGATTTCGAGACTCGGGCGGACCTTATTCCCTTTGTGGAGGGAGTGAGCAACCTTGTCTTGCCCGCCGGCACCCCGATCTTGTTCACCGAACTTAATGAGTTCGACGAGGGGTGTTCCGCCATTAAAAGCCTGGCGGTTCGGGTATGCCTTTTCTTCCTTCTTCGTTTTCCTCTTTGTCCCCCCCCCCTTTTTTTTTACGTCTGACAATTAACCTTTTGTTCTTTTGGCCCGCTCCTATCTTTCATCTAGATTCTTGCGGCTCACTGTTCGACAGAGCGAACCATACGGGCCCGTTTTGACGGTTTTAAGAGCCGTCTTCGGGCCAAGGACGACGAAATAAGCCGCAAGAACTTGGAGGTGGAGGCCCTGGCCAACATCCTCAAGGAGGCGAAAACTGAAGTCAAACGCCTTCAGTCTGAGCTGGATAAGGGGAAAGAGGCCAGGGCCGAGGTTGATCGCCTCAAGGCCGAACTGGAGAAGGAGAAGGCCCATTCAGCGGTGCTGATTGACTACTACAACCTTACTGAGCCGAAGATGGAGGCTCTTCGCCTGAAGGCTAGTAGGGCCGAAGCGAGCGCCGCGGAGGAGTCGCAGCGGTTTTCACAGGAGATGGCGAAGACCACCGAATCCGCGAGAACGGCTTGCCAAACGCTCCGCCTCGCCCTTACCGACATGGGCGCGAAAGTGCGGGGGGTCCCTGCCGAGGATGCATCAGCCTTCGACTTCTCCGAGTGGACCCAGCAGGCTGGCGGATCGGTTTCGAACTGCGCCACCGCGTATGGCGATTGCTGTACGTGTGTATCGGTGGCCTTCACCTTAGTCCTTTTGCAACAGTTCGGCTGCGAGCACGTCGCCGAGTTCCCTACCTATGCGAAGGGGGACTGGGAGATTAGTGCGCAGAACATTTCGCCCGCTCTTCGTGCGTGGCGAAAACAGTTTTGGTAGAAAGATGGCCAGTCCGCTGCCAAAGTGTGTCTTCTGGAGCAACTAGCGAAGGCGGAGGCGGCAGATCGGGGCGAAGGAGAGGGCGCGGCAGGCGAAGAGGTTGGAGGCGATGCCCAGGATCACCCAGAGGTGTGAGGCCCTCCGCCCTTTCCTTAGATTTTTGTAGTTTTCCTCCCTCTTTTATGTTTGCCTGGAGAGGCGAATGATGTACATTCGTCAGGCTGTCGCCAAACCTTAAAAAAGGCTTTTTTGTACATTTGGAATATATGACACAATCTTACTTACTTTTTGATGATTGAAGTCTTTGGCATATTTATTATTTCGCTCATCTCGTATTATGCCATACCTCCCCCTTCTTCCGCCTATTCTTACTATGTAAGCTGTGTTTTGCTTTTTCTGCACTGTCCATCAGGGGGTTCGCCAAAAGTCGTGCATCCGGCCCCCTTCCGGGAGCTGGTGAAGTCAAAACGAGAAATTTGTGGCAGTGAAGGGTCTGCCGAAGGTGCGATGTCCATTTCGGCCTGTTTATCGTGAAATGGAGATAAACGGTCGCAGCTATAAGGTTTTCAAGGTTGCCGACTGGCTGCGGGCGCACCCCGGGCGAACCTTAGAAGATTACGATCTTGTTCATTCTAGACGTTTGGAGGATATGGCTCGCTTTTGGCGAAACCATCAGAAGACTGAACGTCAGGAAACGATCTTTCAGCGTCGTTACAGTTTAGTCTGTGCTTCGCCCCCTACTCCTCTTAAGGTTGTGTACGATATTAGTAGTGATGACGAACCTAGTTCGCCTGATCATTCCTTAGGGAGGGATAGTGATTATGGGGACGAAGATGTAATTTACTTGTAAGGTGAATTGTATCGTGTTGTGAAACTTCTATTCTTCGATTATTTTTTTCGAAGTTAATAAAGACATGTTTTATTTCCTTTTCGCTATTGTTTGCATCGTCACATTTAGTTCTTTTGTTAGGTCGGAACATGCCGGCCCCTTTGCATATATTAGCGAAATAGGTGTACTGACTTTTCAGCTTTTCGTCGTTCGTTTTCGATCTGTAGCGTTCTGTGCCGAAAGAAACGCTTTTGCTTTTATGCTGATTGGACGTAACGTCGTTTGGCTATTTATTTTCCAAGACAAGCTGTTGCAGTTTTAACGTTCGGCGAGCGATGCTTCGGCCGATTCGTTTCGCCCCCCTGGCCTTTTTCGCTGATCAGACGTTTGCCTTGGGGTTTTTCCACAAATTATCAATCACACGAAAAAAATAAAAAGAAGGCGGAGGACACAGAGATTTTATACTGGTTCGGGCCTCCATGGTGGATAATAGCCCTACATGTAGTTTTTTTTCTTTTTTCTCTCTTTCTTCTTTTGTTTTTCTTGCCGAAAGGCTTTCATAGTGCCGAAGGGCTTACATGACAGTATGTACATTTTTACAAGTTGGCGATTTGGGTGCCACCCATTCTAGACATAGAAGCGGTTAAGAGAGGCGGCATTCCAGGAATGGTTGAACTCCTCGCCTTCGAGTGTCGCTAGGCGAAAAGATCCCGTCCTGGACTTGTGTTTGATGAGGTATGGTCCTTCCCACTTTGATTCAAGCTTGCCAACCGCTACTGGGTTCACCTTCTTCCTTAGGACGAGATGACCAGGCATCAGCTCCGTGGGTCGAACTTTTTTGTTGTAAGTTGCCGAAGTGCTTGTGGCGTACTTGTGCATATGCTCGAGCGCTTCGACTCTTACTCCTTCCAAGAGTTCGAGCGATACTTCGCGTCCCTCTTCGCCCCCAGAGAACATCACCCTTGGTGAGTTAGCCCCTAGCTCTGCTGGGGTCATTGCCTCATCGCCATAAAGAAGCATAAACGGGCTAAACGTGGTTGGTCTTGTGGGGGTCGTCCGAAGGGCCCAGAGAACCGATAGCAATTCCTCTGGCCATTTGCCTTTCGCTACCCCCTCGAGTCTTTTCTTTAGTGCTTATAGGATCTTGCCATTTGTACGTTCGGCCGCCCTATTTGACTGCGGGTGTGCGACCAACGCGAACCTGATTTCCAGGTTAAGCCCTTCGCACATTTCTCTGAACTTATCAGAGTCAAACTGCTTGCCATTGTCAGTAATGAACTCTTTTGGCACTCCGAAACGGCAAACAATGTTTTTCCATACAAACTTCTGTACTGCTGCCGAAGTTATTGCCCCAAGGGGTTCGGCTTCAATCCATCGAGAGAAATATTCCACAGCTACAATTGCGAATTTATACCCGTTTCGCGCCACTGGGAACAGCCCAATGATGTCCAGTCCCCATCTGGCGAAGGGCCATATTGGCACAATGGGCTGCATAACATACTGGGGCGTGGCTTGGTTTCGGCCATGACGCTGGCAACTTTCGCACTTCTTGATTTGCTTAACACAGACTTTCAACACAATGGGCCAATAAACTCCTTGTCTAAATACTTTGGAGGCCACTGCTCTTGCAGCCTGGTGCGCGCCACATAGCCCCTGGTGTATCTCCTTTGCCATTTCTTCGCCTTCGGCAAAAGAGATGCAACGAAGTAAGGGTTGAAGTACCCCGGAGCGGTAAAGCTAACCCGAGACCATCTTATACTTCATGGCTCTGAGTTGCAAACGCTTCGCTTCTGCTTCGTCTACCGGAAGCCAGCCAGTTTCAAGGTGTTTCACAAATGGGGTTCGCCAGTCATATGGGTCTTCGCCCAGTTTCTCCTGGTCGATTGCCATGACTTCCGAGCTGTCCGTGGGCACACTTGGAGCATGTAGGACTTCGAAAATGATGCCAGGCGAATGTGGGCCACCACAAGCAGCGGATTTCGCCAAGGCTTCCTCGTTCTGGTCTCTAGGCAAGTGTTCGACCGTTATGCCGGTGAAGCATTTTTCCATGGACCGAACAGCCTCCAGATACCTCTTCATTCCCTCTTCTTTTGCCTCGAAGGATTTGTCAAAATGGCCTGCTACCAACTTGGAGTCAATTCAAATTAGCAGGCGCCGGACTCCCAGTGCTTTCGCCTTTCTTAGGCCCAGGAGAACGGCTTCGTATTCTGCTGCATTGTTGGTTGTGTCGAACTGCAGTCTTGCTGTGTACCGAATCGGTACACCATTCGGCAAAAATAGGACTGCCGCAATGCCTGCTCCCTTGTGCGACCACGAGCCGTCAGAGCACATCACCCAGAATTGTTCGGCGGGCTTGGGGTCGGGGGCAAGTACTGGTGTCCATTCAGCTACGAAGTCGGCTAGCACTTGAGACTTGATAGCAGAGCATGCAACAAAATATAAGTCGAACGGGGATAGCTCTGCTGCCCACTTGCTGAGCCGGCCAGTGATTTCCTTGCCTCGGAGTATTTCACCCAAGGGGTACTGTGATGGCACTATGACTTTGTGGGCCTGGAAGTAGTGCTTAAGCTTGCGCGAAGCCATCACTAGGGCGTAAGCGAGCTTTTCCATTTCAATGTACCTTGTCTTCGCTCCTTGCAGTGCTTCGGAGACGAAGTAGACCGGTTTTTGTCCGAACTCTGTTTCTTGGACGAGGGCAGCACTGACTGCCACCGGCGAAGCTGCTAAGTATAATAGCAGTTCGCTTCCTGGGGTTGGCCTTATCAGAGCTGGCGGGCTTTGCAAGTATTGCTGTAGCTCGTCGAATGCTGCTTGGCACTCTGGTGTCCAATTAAACTTTCCTGCGCCCCGGAGGGTCTTGAAGAAGGGCAAACCTCTTTCGGCTGCCTTTGAGAGGAATCGACTGAGTGCCGCAATTCGGCCTGCAAGCTTTTGTACTTCATGTACGCTTGATGGAGGCTTCATTTGCTGGATAGCATCGATTTTCTCGGGATTCGCCTCGATGCCTCTTTCGGAATGAAGGAAACCCAACAACTTGCCTGCGCGGACGCCGAAAACGCACTTCTCCGGATTCAGCCTTATGCCTGCTGTGCGCAAGCTGTTGAATCTCTCCTGCAGGTCGATCGCATGGTCGAAAGCCTTGTGGCTTTTTACGACGATGTCGTCGACGTAAGCTTCCACATTCCGCCCCAACTGCTTGCCAAGGACCTTGTACACCAGCCTGGCGAAAGTTGCTCCTGCGTTCCTTAAGCCGAAAGGCATCCTGAGGTGATAAAATGTGCCGAATAGAGTGATGAAGGATGTTTTGGGGATGTCGAGCGGGTTCATGTGAATCTAGTGGTAACCGGAATATGCATCCAGGAAACTCATGAGCTCGCATCCAGCTGTTGAATCCACGAGCTGGTTGATTCGCGACAAGGAGAAGTCGTCTTTCGGACATGCTTTGTTCAGGTCTGTGAAATCGACACACATGCGCCATTTGCCGTTTGACTTCCCCACCAGCACTGGATTCGCCAACCACTCCGAATGGTCAATCTCTTGGATAACCCCCGCCCTGAGCAATTTTTGTACTTCAGCTTTCGCCGCTTCTTGGCGATCGGCAGACATCTTACGCAACTTTTGTTTTCTTGGCTTAATGTTCGGCTTGACTGCTAGGTGATGCATAATGAGATCCGCCGGGACACCCCCCACCTCGTCAGGGCTCCAGGCGAAGATATCGATGTTCTTTTTGAGCACATGTAGGATACTCTCAACTTCTTCTTCGCCCATGTCGCCCCCTAGTGATACGAGCTTTGTGGGGTCGGCATCATCAATCTGCACTTTTGTTATCTTGCCGTGAGGGGTGGGCTTTGGCGTGTGCTTCGGCCGTTCATGCGGTTCGGTCTCAACACTGTGCACTGCTCTGTTGATTATGGCTAGATCGCCTTTTGAAGCGGCCGAAGGCTGAAGCCCCTTGACTACTATCACCCCTGTCGGGCCGGGCATCTTGAGCTTGAGATAATTGTGGTGGGAAATGGCTTCGAACTTGTTCAGGGTTGCACGGCCGAAGATGGCGTTGTAGTTGTACGGGATGTCGACGACGTCGAACAGTATTTGCTCTTCGCGTCTGTTCTCCCCCGAGCCAAAGGCTATCAGCAAAAGTGCTTGGCCGAGAACTTGAACTGCTTCTCCGCCGAAACCGCGGAGCGATGCTGGTGCTGGGGTAAGGGCTTGGGTAGGCAACCCCATCTTGGCATATGCTTTGGTGAAGATAACATCGGCCGAACTCCCTCCGTCGACCAGGATTCATCGGACTTCGAAACCAGCTATCTCAGCTGAGATTACCAGGGGATCTTGATGCGGGAACATAACTCCTTCTGCGTCTTCTGGCCCAAAAGAAATTAGCTGGTTCAGATACTGCGGCGCCCCTTCACCCACCGAAGTGATGCTATGGACCATACGGATCTGCATCTTCTTCTACCGTTTGGACAACTGGCTTGGCGGGTCAGCCCTTGTAATCACTTGGATTACCCTTCGCTGTACATCTTGGCGTTGTTCGGCTGGGGGTGTTTGCTCCTGAACTACTTCGCGGGGTGCTTCGACAGTTGTTCCCTGCTGCGGCCTTGGGTCTTGCGCGTTGCCACGTTGCCTAATGTTTCAGCATTGCTCCGTGGTGTGCGAAGAGCGTCCGTGAAAGGCGCAGTAGAGGTCTTTTCGGACCTTCTTGCGGGCTGGCTGCTGATGGTTGCTCGCTTGCTGGGCATCGAACTCCTTGCGGAGGGCTTGCACTTCTTCGACCGCCATCACAGCTTTGCCCGCACGGCCTGTTCTGAACTTTCTCCAAGTTATGGGGGCTTGGCCTTGCCTTGGCGGCTGTCCTTGGATCGCCGGCTGAGACTGGCGAACAAAGAGGGGAGGTGGTTCGGCAACTTGAACTTGTGCTTGAGTTTGAACAGCGGCGACGGAGGCTTTGTCGTACTCAGCTTGTATAGCTTGCCGTCGCTTGGAATCCTCCTCGCCCCTTGCGAACCCGTCAATGATGCGAAGTAGGTGCTCGAGCGTCTGAGGCTCCATGTTGGCGATTTTTCTTGTGAGTTCGCCCTCGAGCAGACCGGCCGAAGCGGCGTTTATAACCGACGCCTCGGTTATGTCTTGAACTTGGCACCGGGCTTGCGAGAAGCGACACATGTACTCCCTTATCGACTCCCCCTGCCTTTGGCGAATGCCGAGTAGGTGTTGTTGCGTCTTCGGCTCCTCGTAGGTGCCTCGAAAGTTAAGGACAAAAACATCGCGCAATTGCTCCCATGAGTAAATGCTATTGGCTGGTAAATTGAAATACCAAGAACGGGCGATGCCGTCTAGAGCGAGATGTATTACCTTCGCTTTGGTATTTTCGTCACCATGAGCCGCTTCGATCGCTGACTCGTAGATGGAGAGGAACTCCTTCGGGTCAGTTTCGCCTGAATAGCGCGGGACGGGTGGGAACTTGAACTGGGGTGGGATTGGACGAGTCTTGATTCCCCCACTCAGCGGTAGCCCCTTTTCGCCTCCCGCCCTGTTTACCGCACCCTGCTGCGGGTACGGTGTGGCGAAGGGCGAAATCACAGCTTGTGCGCGAGGTTGGGCCATGGCATTCGGCTGCCCGGCTCCAACTGGAGGTACTTGCTGAGCCGCCATGGATGGGTCAAAAATTGGCTGTGACCACGTCATGGCAGCTTGGATTGGTGCTTGGTTTGTTCCGAAGCCTGGAGTTGGAGCTTGCTGCCGAACGGTTGGCGCCTGAGCAGCGTTGACGAGGTCGAACTGCGGTCCTTGATTCCATAGCGAAACTCCCAGGCCCAGCTGAATCGGTGGTAACCAATTAAGCGCACCTTGACTTGTATTCCCCTCTGGGTAGGCCGATGGGGTTGTACTTGAAATGCAGTGGGGTTGGTTGAGTTGCTGAAGGAAAGCTTCGAGTTGCGCCTGCAGAGCCGAAGCCCCTTCCGCCACCGTTTGTGGCGCTTGGCCGGGTGGCTGATGGTGTACTTGGGCAGCGACTACGGCCGATTACTGCCCGGCGAAGTACATTGGCGCTTGTGCGACTTGAGGCGGAAAGGGCTGGGTCGTCACTTGCGGATGGACTTGAGGCGGGACATAACCTGCCGAATACTGAAGGATTGGAGCCGACGTGACCTTGGTCCACCTTGCCGCCTCGTATGCTTGTTGTTGTTCTTGCATTTGGCGAAGCATGTCTTGGAGCCATGTCATGTTCTGTCGCATGGCTTCCATGTCGGCTTCGGCTTGTGTTTCGGGGTTAGGGCTGACTTGGGCCTGCACAGCGGCGAGCGCAGTCAGGGCCGCTGCCGGCTGCAATGGAGCGACTTGGGGCACCACCAGTTGGCTTGTCGAAAGGATCTCCGCCCTGGTCTGGAGTGCCCTTGCCACCACAACCGCCTTCGCCACGTCGGCCGCGTTCGGCACTTGCACAGAGGTGGCGGGGGCCGAAGGCGGTTGTGATGGCGCAGATGTGGAAGCGAATGGTCCTCCTCCATCTTCGGCCACGGGCACCGAAGGCTCTGCTCCCTCCTCGGCGGCAATGTCCGGTGCGGCGTTGCTTTCCTTCCGCCTTGCAACCTTCTCCTTCACGACCTTCTTCGGTGGCATTCGCTCTCAGTGGTTTCGCTCGGAGGTCCCCATGGTCGACGCCAGCTGTTGTCGGAATGACAACTGCATACGTCGAAAGACGTGGTTACTCAACAGTGGTAGAAAGAAGACAAAGTGTATTAAATTTTGAGTTTCCCTTCTTTTTTCTCCCCCCATTACATGGCCCTAGGGGACTATTTTATAGCCCCATTACAGGTTCTTACTACTAGGGTTTAGGTTATACAGGGGAATTTACATGATTACCCTTATGAAAGGGACATTTACAGGGGTACATGATGATATAGGGGCTCATGGGCCCCTGATGGGCCATCTGGTGATCGCCGGCCCTATTGCTCCTAGGCTTGATGGGCCGGAAAGGCTTCTTCGGCCCTTGCGGGGGCGAACTTGCCAAGGCGAAGTCGTCTTCCTTCGGCAGATAGTCTTCGCCTTGCACCCTTCGCCTGAGACGCCTCTGGCCTGGCAAGCCACTCGCACGACTCTTCGCCTCACGCCGTTCTTGCTCCATAGTCTTCGCCATGGATTTCGGCAGATTTGGTCGACGGGCCTCATGCCATCCGCCAACACATTAGAAGAGCCCTATTTGGTAAACTACATTAACATTAGAGAGGGACATATACCACATTTGGGTCCATCATGTGTGGACTATGAATTTCTTAACTACTATTCTTAGTATATCTCATTTAGGGTCATTTTTTAAAGAGTAAAGTGCACGGATGGTCCTTAAACTTGTAGAGGTGTGTCATCTAGATCCCTAAACTCTCAAAATGCATATTCAAGTCCCAGAACTTGTCATAGTGTGTCATCTAAATCCCAAATCGCCACAGCCCCTTCAAGTTCCTACGTGGCACTGATGTGTCATGCCACACGAACATGATATGTCATCATTTTGACTGACAAATGGGACTCATTTAATTTTTTTTCTTTTTTTCTTATCTTTTTCTTCTCTTTCTTTTTTCCTTTCTTCTCCTTTCTCTCTGACCCGAGCAAAAGAAAGGGAAAAAAGAAGAATGAGAAGAAAACAAAAAAGAAAAGAAGAAAAAAAGGACACGTCGCGTCCATGTGGCATGCCACATTGGCGCCACGTAGGATCCTAGAGGGGCTGTGTTGATTTGGGACCTACATGATACACTTTGACAAGTTCTGGGATCTGGATCAGCATTTTGAGAGTTTGGGGACCTAGATGAAACAACCCTACAAGTTTAAGGACCGCCTATGCACTTTACTCTTTTTTAAAGGCATCATTTCATAGACCCTCTTAAGCACAGAGAGTGACAGATATTTAAACAAATTTGGCCCCTAGGAGAAATTTGAGATTATGCCTATTATCGATTAATATCCTGACAACAGTATCATGAATACCTAAGGTCGTTCATGTCAAGGATTCCTAAACCCACATATCCAAAAAAAAAAAAAAGCCGAATGTTTTTTTATTGGTCCAAGCCACCCTACATCATTTTTTTTCTAATAGGAACTCTCCACCATATTTTGCTTTGTATATATGTGGATGTGTACATGATACAAGATATATGGAGGGGAAGCTCTAGTCTAAATCTAAGAAACTGTCTCGTCGGGATCCTCAAATTAGAAACTAGTAGCTAGTTGTGTCATGATCGGCGACTTGGTTTCTTGGCACCAGTTGTCTTGTTTAGGCTTGTGTTGGCTTTTCGCCACTTGGGTTGGCTTGAACTGATCTCAATAGGTTTGCCTTGGGTCTGCCTACACCAAGGTTCCTAGGTTCCCCCTTGTCCTAACTTGATTAGTACTGGTTGGCCCTAAGTAGGATAATGTCTTCCTTTCCTAGCTGGAGGACTCTTTCCATATCAGCTCAAGACTATCCTTATCTTGGAATTGTTTCCATAGAGGAGTTAGTCGTGGTATTTCTGGAATGGTACGTGCATATATGGTATCCTATATTTAGTACACCAACAATGGCATAAAAAGAGGGTTTCACTAGAATGCAATCTCTTAACTGGGATCGATCTCAACACCGAGTTGGTTGGGCTCGAATCGATCGTGCCACACCGACCCATCAGTTCCTCCACATTGCATCGCCGCGCCAGCCTGGCCACCCATATGATATTTTGATGGACATATTTCAACGGCTGCAGCTTGGACCACCAGCAAAGGGCGCGGTTGACAGCTCAATGCAAGCACGACTGAACATGGGTTTAGATTGATCCTGCTTAGTTCAGCATAGCCCCAAGGGCATTTTGGTCCCTTTACTACATGAGAAAGGGAAAAAAACACTAATAGGAATTTGAGAATGGCATTCTAGTGCGCATCCTCTATTTGAGAATGGCATTTTTGAAAAGCTTAATTGAGGTCTGGAATTTTGGCAAAACCTGTTTTCGACGATTGAATAATTTGAAACTTTTCCCTTGAGGGTAATAGCCCTATGTCATGCTCAGTTTGTATATACTTGAACATATATAATACAATATTTGGATGGGGAGCTCTAGTCTAGACCTAATAGACTATCTTGCTGGGGTCAACAATCAGGGTGTTTCTGGAAAGCTCTCATGGTCATTAACGAAATAAAATTATATATTCAACCGAAGGACTTCAACTTCTATGCAACACTTGTCCAACATGAATATCAAAGAAGACAACTTCTCTTCTCTAATCTGCTTTCTTCTTCATCTGCTTGATTGCTCGGCAAGGGCGCAAGGCATAACTAGAGCCCAACCAGCTTGGTCCTGTGGCGAGCAGCATCATTCTCATGGACGGATACCGGGAGAGTGTGAGGTTGAGACTGTGCTAAGCTGCTGCTGTTGATTATTGATTATCAGTAAGGGAGATTGAAAGTAACAGAAGCAACAACTAACCATTCTAACAGTTCACCATTAGTCACCATCTAATTGTATCCTAGCAGGCGTTCCTGGAAGTGGCCTGACATTGGCAGGTGCCACCACATCCACGGTGGTCATGTCTAGCTCTGTCTTGCCGAGCGGAGGAAGAATATATTGGGGGATTAGAGAGAAGAGAGAGGTTGCCTACTTTGATATTCGTATTGGTCGCATGTAGCACAGGGGGGCAAAGCCCTTCAGATGAAGGAAGGACTTCAGTCATGTATAATTTTCTATTGTCATTAACTCAAGTTCTTGTGAGTTGTTTGGCTTGATTGGCTTGACTCACATGGCCTTGTGGCCTCTCTATATATTTCTATCATTGTGCTTCCCCATATTTGTTTTGTTTCATAAATTAATTTGTTCACGTCACATTATATACAGTTGTATAGCGTTACATTTTCCCATAGTAGTGCTGTCAAAGTTACGCGATTTCCCTGTATCCACCAATAGACTTCACAGATAACAATCTAAAACAGGTTGTCAATACTAGTACCACCAAAATAAGCACGAAATAAATATATTTTGATAAGTGGAAATAAATCCAGCAAAATGCCAGGTTGTACTTTGTTTCTACTATAGCTCCTCGTGGGAACGCGTTCGTCCAACTCTCCTATATATCACAACACCATGGACATCAAATTCGCACTAATCCTCCCCCTTCATCCCGTGTCACAAAGCCACAAAGAAGTTTAGCAGGTCCTCCATGGCAGCCTCTCTGCCACTGTCAGCTGCCATCGTCGGAGCCGAAGAGTCAGTTGACAAGGAGGTCTTGGAGATGGAGTACCTCTTTGAGAAGTTTTTGATGCCAAGTGACTTGTGCAGCAATACTGAATGGCTTGGGATCCCAGAAGAACATGTTAGGAAATTTGGCATGATGTTGGAGGACAGGGACGGTTACTCCGTCATTTTCTTTCAGGACGGTGTGGTGCCTGGGAAGTTGTGGTGCTTTAGGTACTGGAAAAGCAATGGAGTCCATGGCTTGACCAAGGGCTGGAGGTGCTTTGTTAGGGAGAAGGGCCTCAAAGCCGGAGACACCATCTCCTTCTTCCGAGGATCTGCATGTGGCCATCTCTTCATCTGCTGCAGGTTAGGCACCCGTGCAACCTTTGCGTCATCCTCCACCTTGCATCATGGCTTTTCTATGCCCCCACCACCTGCCCGCCCGCTGGTGGGTCTTGAATCTGGCATGTTGGCAAGACATGTCCCATCATTAGGACAAGCTAGGTTGCATGATGGAAATCAAGATGGCAGCGGTGCACCATCAAGACATGTTCCATCCTCAGGACGACGTGTGGAGGCACAACTATCACGTGTGTCGTCGCGCCGTCAACGCTGTACTATGAAGCACTCGATACCAGAGCCCACGATAGAGACGCCACCAATTCTTGAGTCGATGTTCCTCATAGCCGCACCACCGGCAGTGAAGTGCTTACGGCTTTTTGGCGTCAACATCTATGTGTTGCCTGTGTCCTCTAGTGGCCAGCCAAAACAAGAATCTAGCCCATAATACCAAGCACCATAATTATGGACACCCCGTTGAAGAGGATCAGAGCGTGTTGGGGGCGATAAATGTTCCTCAATTGTATCGTTTGGTTCTACATCATTCTTAGATCATTGTGGTTTCAATTATTGTAATTCTTAGTTTGTTCTGATTGGTTTTCTATTGGCAATTATTGTCTTTTTGGCAGTTATTTTAGCATAAGAAATTATTTTGTACCATCTTCATTTATTAATTTCTTTTGTTTCATTCCCATCATGTTTGGGGTATTTGAGTAAAATTGGATCAATTCATCATTGCTCCTTATGATTTAATGTTGTTTGATATTTGTGCACACAGATACAAAGTGTATGACTACATGGTGGTGGCTTCCCCAAACTAGATAACAATATATAGATCTATTTGAACTCCAACTTCTTGTCCCGTGGTACCCTTTCCTATCCCACCAAGCGATGCCGCTTAACTCTTTCTAGTAATCACGCACTTTCTAACTACTACAAGAACAGAACCATGGGTCACTACCACAAAACATCTAAGGTTTCCATTTTACACCACCTATAAACATACTTATAAACATAAAAGGAAATCAACTGTTTATAATTAGGGGTACAACCTATCGTCCAAATAAAGAATAGTCAAGCGTTTTGGTCAATTCCCTAAGAACTATTTCATCAATGGAAAAATGAAGTGTGAGGTGATTCAATATCAGGTGAACTGCTGGTCAAGAGGAGTGGAATGACATGTGGGATCACAAATATGGAATGAGGCAACAACGCTGGATGGTATGGTGCGTTCGCCATACAAAAACGATGTCTAAACTATATTATATGACAAAAAAAACTTGGTCTTTAAGAATTGTCATACCGTTGGGTTCATTCCATTCAATGTCAAATGGAAAATTACTCAATAGCTCATATGGTTTAATGCCAAAAAAAAATTGGCAGGCTGTTGGTATTTCTTACGATCACAGATAAATCCGCAAGCGCACGAAACACCATTATAGTACTTCCCCTTAGAGTATTCCAAGCGTATCGAACACGAGGAACATGTGTGTATTATCTACTGCCAAGATTCGATTGAAGGACAACAACCCAAGATAAATTAGCTAGAGAGGATTCCTATGTCTTTTAGTTAGTTACTTAAGTTACTTAAAGGTAAGACTCTAACAAATATTCGGGAACTGGCCCTCCCCTGGTCTACTAAGATAAGTCCGGCCTTGAGCTCTATGATGTACCTGAACATGGATGAATACAGAGGATAAACTTGGCTGTCACCACCTGCCCCCTACCTCACTTTCCGTGGGCACACAACAAACGAAGGTAATTTCTAACCTAGACACCACACCTAAGTTATTAATTACTACTCTAGCCTTGCGCGGGAACTTCCTTCTTTATCCAGAGTCCTAATACTAGAGCAGTCAAGTGCACACTAAGCGATGAGCCTGCACCGATAAAAATGTATCACTTAAATAAACTAATTAAATAACATAAAGAAACTCGAATACTTAATTAAATAATGGAAGCATCCGCCAAGGTACAAGCGATAGAGCAAAGGCGACAATCCCGTCATCTATCAAATTGCCAAAATTTCAGTTGTCACGTCATCTATCAGATGGGCCATACTAGTATCACAAATTTCCTCAGAAAACTATGACACCACATTATCCATTGATTACCTTTTATTACCACAGGATTGTCCATTAGTTACTCTCTCTGTTCCTTTATGTTAATCACCAAGCAATATTCATATTCAAACTTCCACCATTCGTCTTCTTTACAGAAAAAATCTAAATACTTAAATAGACCAAATTAATACGACTTAACTAGCCATATAGCAGCCTTGTACTTAGGCTGAGTTTGAAGGAGTATTTGGGCGGAATTTTGTCCTCATTTACCTTGAGCACACTTTCAAAAATACTAAATAGTGTATTTCATATAAAAATTTTCTATATAAAAGTTTGTTTAAGAAATTATATTAATACATTTTCCAAGTTTGCATGTCACAGCTAGCATTTCCATTGGCACGTCTAGCATGAGAAGGAGCTTAATCGGGGGGAGGTGCGCAGTAAATTCGCCACATTCAACAGAAATAGGCAAATAGCTACGCCATCAAGAGAATCCGAAATTAAACTTCTATGATCGTCTGGCATTTGTGTTCTCCTTATTTACGCCCTGCCTTAAAATAATTTTCATGCATATCACGTACGCTATCTACAGTTGTCCGGCATTAAGGTTTTCCACGGTAGTAGTCCAAAATCACGCATTTTTGCTGGAGTCCTGAAGAGGATTATTGACAGTTGGCAATCGTGCATATGCCAATGTGAATGACTAGTGCTGCCAAAATAAGAGAGAAATGAACATGTCCTGATAAATAAGTAGTAGATAATAAGCCAGCAGTAATCTCACGATTACTAGCTCCAGCAAAATGCCAGGCTTGCACTCCATATTTGCACTGTAGCCTCCAGTGGGAATGCATTTCATTCCTAAACGCCAATTAAAAAAAAAAAAAAAAAAAAAGGTGCTTGGACCTCCCCTATATATGTGCCCGTACCATGGGCCTCAAACACTTGACCTGCTCCTTCGATCGTCCAATCCTACGAAACCACAGAGAGAATCTCAGAGCGGAGTACTCCGATCCATGGCGGCTTCTCCGCCACTGCCTACTTCCATCGATGGTGGTCAAGTGCTAGATGACATGGAGGTCGTGGAGATGAAGTACCTGTTTGGCAAGGCCCTGATGCCAAGCGACGTGTCCTGGGACACCGAACAGCTCGTGATCCCGGACGAGCACGTCGGGAAACTACTGGACATGGTGGTGATGAACCGGCCGGAAGGGGGCTTCTTCGTCGTCGTCGTCGAGGATGGCGAGGTGACTGGGAAGCTGTGGCTTTTCAGGTACTGGAAACGCGACGACGTCCACTGCCTCACCAAGGGCTGGGGTTGCTACGCCAGGGAGAAGGGCCTCAGAGCCGGAGACACCGTCTCCTTCTTCCACAGCACCGCGTGCGGTCGCTTCTTCATCTGCTGCAGGCGCACCTGCATGAGTTTCTTGTCACTACCCACAACATCGCATCGCATTCACGGCTCGTCTGTACTGCCGCAACCGCGGGCTGCCCAGGCGGCGCACCATCCATTCTCAGGACACGCCACATTGTGTCTCGGCAACAAAGCTAGTGATCACAGCGCGCCGGCAAGGCATGCCACTGCCTCCTTAGGGTGTGCGGCGGCGCAGCCTCCGCAGGTGCCGCCGACGCCGACGCCGCGTCGTCGACGGCGCAGTATGATGGTTCACCCAGAACCACCGGAGCACACAACGGACGGCATGCCTGTGATTCTCGAGTCGATGGCACTCGTATCCACCCCGCCCGTGGCGAAACGCGTGCGCCTTTTTGGAGTCTACATCGACGTTCCTCCACTGCGCCCAGGCGGCGAGGCAACACAAGATTTCAACCCATGATGATGGCGTGCCATCCGTGGACAGGAACGCCCTCAAGAGGAGGCGAGCTGCTGCGGACAATTAACGCCTCCTGATCGAATTGTATCGTTTAGATTGCAAGTTCTGCGTCATTCTCGCGGCTTTGATTATTGAATTCTTAATTTGTTAGGACTTTGGCTCCTGAACAATTCTTTGGTGAATATTATGTTTTTTGGCAACATGTATGGCAGCAGAAATGTTTTTCATCATCTTTTATATTAAAATTTTGTTTCATTCTTCCATGCAGGTCAATGGTGTTCAAATACTTTAACTTTCCCAATTTCCATTTCCAAATCAGTAGCTTCTTTTTTAAAAAAAAAAACTAAAACACTAATTTCTTGGCCATATAAGTATAATCCTTTCATGAAACCCGGTAATTATTACAATTAGCTGCCCAATTAGTGCATTCCGTTCGAGATATGAACAAATTCAAGGTTTTCTTTTCACATTTCTACATTATTGCAATTGAATCGATTCATACAGACATAATGTTGTTCGGTATTCGTTCATATACACACAAAGACGATGTTTTCCTGTATATATGTCATGGTATTTCCATTCCGGATACATGGTGATGGGTCCCCCACGTAACAGTGAATCTAGCTAGTACAACTCCAAGTGATAAGGCACCATTTCATTCGACTTAGCTGATCTACTCTCTTGTTTTCAGTTTCTTGTGAGCACACTCTTCGAAGTGCTAAATGTTGTATTTGTTTTAAAAACTTTCTTTGTAGAAGTTTCTTTCTAAAAAAATAAAATAAAATATTTATTTAAATTTATAATACTTAATTAATCATGTACTAAGGATATGCTTTGTTTCACGTGTGGCTGATTAGGCAGCCTATGTAACTCTGCCAAACTCGACCTAATCTACTTGTCTTGCTTATCCCATGAAGAGACGCTCTCTAGCTCTTTCTAATTCATATACTCCTCCCGTCCTAAAATATAATAACTTTTAGCCATTAAGATTTGCCCCAAAATATAATAATTTCTCCACTAACATTCTCTTTCTAACCAATCACAACCCTATACCATTCACTTTTCCCAACTACCTCCACTACTCAACCAATCACAACCCTCTATCATTCACTTCTACCTACTTTCTTGATAATCGTGTCCACCTCTAAAAATGTTTATATTATGAGACGGAGGAACGTAGTTTTATTTATGCCCTTCATAATTTGTGGTGATGAAGGCCATGGGCATAGGCGGCCCTACCAGATCAACCGGCCTTGTCACTCGTGCCACTGGAAGACAACCATTAAAGAGGAGCAGATGGGCAACCAGCCATCCATCTTGTAGGTGCAGCCAATGTGAACGTGACCCGATAGCCCAGCAGCCCATTAGGCCCCATCTACAGTTCTACACTCTCTCCACCTTATCTCTAGTCTTCCTAGCGTTATATTGAGCGCGAACTACGGAATGAGCGGCCCTTCGGCTTTGGCGATGGGAGCAGGAGTGGGCTACACGTTGACGATGGCATCGCAACGACGGCCTCTCCCCGGTGAGCTCCCTCCGCTCTCCCTCCAGTGCGAAGTCTAGATCGAGGTCAGCTTCGATTCCTTGCCTCCTCTGCCACTGGCGCAACCCCGCCCGGTCGGCCTCCACCCACTCCCCTTCGTCTTGCTTTGCCCCCGCCACCACCAGCTATCGATCCTAATCGCCACCTGCCTTTGTCCGCCTCCCACCAACGGTTCATCACCTCATAGGCCATCCCCCTAAACCCGATGCCCCACTTCCCCCTTCCCATTGCCACCCTCCTCTCACTTGATCAAGACATGGTCCCAATCTCCCGGTAGGTATCAATAAGTCGATTGAGGATAACTCAACGCGGGTGACCTAAAGGCTCCGACCTGAATTATTGAACCCCTCATAATCACTACACCACTGCTCTGTTGGTTATCAACTGTGCCGAAACACATTAGAACCCACCAAGAAGGCTATTTCCTAGCGAATCAATAGTACAAGCAAGAGGGTAGAAGAAGTAATCTGAATATTACAAATATACGATGAATCTCCCAAGTTTGGGTTCCACAAACCGAACTAGTGGCAAAATTGGATTTCGCAAAATAATGTCAGCAAAATCCGACATGAGAACGGCTATTGAATAAATATGATTAAAAACATCCTAGGGTTAGCCTTAAGTCCAAAAATTGTTTCGAACTAGATAAGGTACGTGGATTGCGTTTACAATTCTGGACAACTCGGAAGGAATTTTGACATGAGGCAAATAATGTATGAAAGTGGACTCATAAGTTCTATAACAAATACACATAGGCCCTAAGAGAACTTCTGGATCAGCAGATATGTATGTTTAAAGTTGATATTGTCAGAAGACCCGAACTCACGAACAAAATTTATCTCATGTCTATTATAGTTAAAAAATGATGATGAAGCATGAGAGGAGAATAGGGCAAGGCCTGATGTTGGTCCCCAATCCATCTCAGTGACCATGCGAACATTCCCTGCACATGTTCCACTTTGCTTCACCCATACGAGTACTTCTGCAACACACAACTCAATGTGTAGCATCCTTCGTTCAAATGCATGTCTACCATAATAAACATGCACCTTGAGTTCATTGATGATGTGTAACATAAACATGGTCATATTCGAGCAGATGATGTATTGATCACAACCCTATCCCCGAATCCAAACCAGAGCGCTTATCGCGCCACCATCGGGATGTATTTGCGAGAATCCCATCACGCACATGTTCACAAATTAAGTTTTACATCATGTCAGTACTTTACTCTTGATGCTTTTCTATAAATACCCTGCTAGAGTGGAGGAAATCGTGATGATGTGAACCACCAACTTGTCCATCCACTGGCACCGATCAATGATCATCTACTAGTCAGTTTGAAGGATGCCAACTGATGAAACCCGTTACAAAAGCAAAAAGAAAGACCATAATTTTCAAAAAAAAAAAACAAAGAAAGACCATGCTCAGCCTTGGGTACCTGATCTAAAGGAAAAATTAGGCGCCCATTATCCATTGTTGGGCACACGCTCTCTGCTAGGAGCATGTTTGGTTGCTTGACTACACTCAGCCTAGTGCAGGCAACTAAACAGGCATGCCCCCTCTTTGTTTCTCTATGCTACAATTTAAAAGGACACTACTTGGTGTAGTTAGCTAGTTTCTCATCTTGTATCTTCCTCACTTTAAATGGTTTTTCTCCCATACCACCTATCCTATTTACGATCTAATTATAATAAATATTTGTTTTGATTTAATATTTATAATAAGATCTCACACGACTATATTCTGATAAAAAATATATGTTTTAACTGTTAAAATTTGATGCTTCATTTATAAGAAACAAATGTTTTAACTAGAATTTAATTATGTTGCACATTTAAGTTTTTTGTTACAAGAATTTTTTCAATGTTGCAGATGGTATTGTTTTAATGTGTCATTTAATGTTTACAAATATAACAGATTTGTATTTTTTTTAATTGTTTCAGCAAATAGATTGGAATGTATCAATATTTACAACTCCATGTTTCACGTATGATATAAAAAAATGTTTCAATTAGGAATATATTATCACATATATTTTTTTCATCAAAAATATAATCATGTAAAATCTTGTTGTAAAGGTTTAGTTACAATGAATTCAACGGTGCAATTAGATTGTATATCGAATAAATTATTTAGGAGAAAAAATTATTTAAAATTTGATAAAGAAAGTTGTTTTTTGTTGAGAGAAAATTGATGTTGTGTAGCACAGCATGCATGGAAAGGTTAAGGTAACAATGAGATGTTTTTTTCTTCGATATGTTAAAATCGGGCAGGGTACTAAGACAAATTCATCCAAGAACCACATTTGGCACTTTTATCAGGTTAGTATATGCCCTTCGATTTATTCGCAGAAAGAAGGGCTTACTGGTTCAAACCAAAATATAAGTTAAAAGGAGCAATATCCTTTTTTGCTTATATGAATTGCAGTCAAGTACCGTAGCAGAGATTTTCTTTACAGTAAACACCACAATATTACAGCAGCAAAATATGGATTTCCAAATTCTTTGCTAGGACAATTAGTTTGGTGCTACAACAAAAACTGCTCCAGTAGCGCAAGCTCGGGAGAACGAGTAAATATAACTTGTTATATAACATACAAAAACTGTATAAGTAATTAAAGAAGCGCATATGAACCAACAATTTAAAGTCTCAAGGCAGCAATTGCTTCAGGCCTGAAGTCAATCCGAAGCCCTAACACCCTCCTAACCTCTGCTGGTGTCAAAAGCCATGTCAGATGCCCGGCATTGTCACCCCAGAAATCCAGTATCTCCGATACCCGCTCAAAATTCAGAATTGTTGACATCTGGGAAAGTCTTGAGAACTTGTCTCGGACTGGTCTCTGTGACATTTCCGAGAAATGGTTGATCAGGGAGCGTACCTCCTTGTCGAGCTGGAGCCCACCAAGCTGGCTGAACCTCTTCTGCATCATTATCACTTCAAGCCTCTTGACAATGAAGTCGATGATTAAGTGCACAAAGGAATCATAGTTGTTTGATGTCATCACGGGCTGGAGCCATGCAACATTAGTATTAACTGTAAGGACAAGCTTCTGCACCCATGGATCATTCACCTCATTTTCTCCATATTCGGCATCATCCAGCTCATAACTGACAGTGGCAACAGTGTCCAGAACAGGACGAACACGGGGTGCCACAGATGCCACTAAATGCTCCAGTCCAGAATGAAGGATCTTCTTGAAGGAAGCACTGATCTCACCTAGCTCAGATAAACAGGATTTGATTTTCTCTCGGTCAGCAGGAGCATGAAAAGCCTGTTGAACAACAGGAATAGTCAGTACAGCTGGGTTGTCAACACGAAAATACTATGCTACGAACAAAGTGATTTTATCAGATAAGAGTGAAACTATTAGTTGTTTTTGGTGTAATTAAGGTATTTTGAAAGCTCATTGTAAAGTTTTAATTTGCCAGCAGGTTTCTCCCACATTCCTAATTCATTTTTGACATGCGCATGGTCTCCAATACATACATTTGACAATTAAACTTTCTCAATGAATGTTATCAGCATTATAATATCTACAAAATTCCTCTTTCAAATATAATATGGTTGGATTTATCATGTGACATGTCTGTGTGTTCCTCACCTTATCATGTCTATTTTGCAGTAAAACCATGTGTCACTAACTTATTTCAGTCAATCAAATGCACTACAATTCAGGGTTGTAAGCACAAATGAACCAACTAGGTAACAAGTAACATGGAGTCCCTAAGTCCATCGCAAACACAGTAATAAGATGTGTGCAAGATTTATGTTCCATACTTATTTCATAGCTAAGAAATTTAGAACGAAGCACTCAGCTAGTCAGCTTCCAATCAGGTACGCAGCATCCCAGCTCCACAACCCCAACAAGGCAGTCAAATTCCTCCATGGAATGAAGCAGCTGGAGGTAGCAAGTTTTACTAGGGAGTTCAGTGCTTCAATGAGGCAGTAGCAATGCACTTAAAATATTGTTGGTGACGACTGGCCACAAGACCACGCTGTGGCAGGCCTTGTGCAATGGGTGTCAAAAATGTTAGACTTCAAAACATGTTTGTTGCTACAAATATGTTATCCTTTTGCAATTTGTTCTCTAAAGTGTTGCAATTGCAACTATTCCTTCTCAATGATACAATGTTGCCCAGTAGATATTAGCTAGACTTTTTACATTTGTTGAACCAAGGGGGCATTTTGCTGCAATTTTGTTATATAAATGTTGCCGTTCAATGATTTAGAGGCACACAGTAGGATGCCTAAGACTAAATCACTCAGGGGACGATGCGACAGGAACAACTTCCTTCAGACATTTGTCAAGTCCTTCTAGTTCCAATGTAGGAAAAAAGCTAAGAGGAATCAAGGTCAACCATGAGCATCGGATTTAATCTTCTGGAAATAAAACTATGACTACATTTCCTACCCATCTGCAGGCTTGCCAAAAAAAATTACTACCATTTTTTCCCTTTATTTCATGGTTGTGCAGAAAGATGCACTTTCCGGTGACAGCAGGTCATTTGTTTTCAGGAAGCAGCAGCATGTATTTGACAAATCTCTTCAAAGGCAGCAACCATTCTGCTACCCTCCAAGCATGCAATCATCACATCCAAATATATTCAACTAGCTTAGGGGGTCACTGGTGGAAACCTGGGAGCGTTGGTTTGCAAATGCATCTGTATGACAACATGCATGCAACATTTGATCGTTTTGGGTCAATGGTGAGTGGGTAAGAGCACAGATACAGTTCTTGCTCTTGAAAAGGCTCCTTAGAGACGTACTAGTTCAAATAGCTGCATGCTAACATTGATTTTTTGTGGATGAGTGAGCACAATCACTACAAAACATTGTGCAGGTGTAACAGATGCAGCAAACTGTTTCAATTTCCTTAGCAAAAGCTAGCCTGGTAAAGTGAACATTATAATTTGACAGATATTATGTACTAGACAACAATGTTGATCAGATACATAAAAATAGGTTACAAATTCAAGTGAACTGTGGAGGGAGCGAACAAAATGAACCGTTATTATAATGAAAAAGAAAAGGTGAGATTGCACAATTTGTAGCTTTTATCTCCATCCAACAGGAGATAGATTTAGCAAATAGCAGTGGACCGTTATTGAAAACAAATTGCACCATAATTGTAGGAAGTTCCTAAAGATTTATCTACAGGTTACAGCATAGCTAAATATATCCTAACTAAGAGACTATTTATTCAAGGAAGACACATATAACCCTTTTACATATGTGATGCTGTTTTGGTGCCACTCATAAGGTGTGACAACATGATATTATCAACTACTTTCTAGAGGCTTCTTTCACTAAACAAATTACAAGAACTGGACAAAAGCACCGATATCTTAAATTGTAATAACTGAGAGACTACTTGATTAATCATGATATCTTAAATCCCAAATGAATGCAAGTTATGAAGAGAAGAAAAGGTTAACACTGACCTCTGAACAGAGCTCCTCAATCTCATGACGGAGCTTCAGGACATACTCTGAGCTAACATCCATGTTGTTCAGCGCAGTTGCAATCTCCTCACCAGTCTTCTGAACACCAACACCACCAAGAAAGAGCTTTGCACCCAAGTTTGGTTCCCTCATCCTCCATTGCAGTGCTTCCTGGTACTCATTGCTCAGTAGGCTCGCCGCCCCACCAAGCACTGCAAAAATTGAGTTTATACTTGCAGTGGATGCTGCTCTTCGGCAGCAACTCTGCAGTACGAAGAACACATCATCCACCATTGACGTTGTGAGACCATCAGGCACTGGTTCATCAATCCGGATGGCTTTCCTTACATTCTCAACCATGAAGAATTCTTCCAGGATCACATAAAACCCAGTTAAATCCTGCACCATTTTATTGAAGCTACCATTCCGGAAGGACTTCATCGCTTGTGGCCCCAGCTCAGGTTTGACATCTCGCAATCCACGAATCTTATTCACCATAAATTCAGTATAGTCTTCACCAAGCTGTGTCAGTGACAGAATCTCCTCAAGATAGAGCTCGACCTCCCTGGGGTCAGGCCCTTCATTGCCCCCTGCAGCATTGGCCACAGAACTCACCACAGAGAGGAGGTTCTTGGTATATGAGTTTATATCCGAGGCAAGATGTGCAAGTTTCCTGTAATCAGCATATCGGCGCAGTATCTGTGTGCCCCGGGAATCACACTCCTCCTGCAGCTCAATGATGGCATAGGCAACACCATCCTCACCTCTGAGTTCACGAAGCACAGCATCATTCTCCTCAACGGCCAGGACAATGTCCTTGAAGAGACGGGTAAGGCAGCCAACAAAATCAGGCCGCTCTGAAGTAGGCTGTGTTGCAGAGGTTAACTCAGCTAGGTGCTCGAAGTCGGCACGAGCGCGCAGGGCGACGACCTTCTTGAGGTAGGCGACATAGACCTGCAATCCCTCATCAGCGAGAGCGAGGAGAGGGAAGAGGCGGACGAGGCGGAGAACGGCGGGATGGTCCAGCGCGTCCACAGCATCCGCCAGCCTTCGGCGCGCGAGCCCCTCCAGCCTGCGCTTGATGTCCAGAAGGTCGCGGCGGAGGTCGTCATCGGTGGGGAACCGGGCGTCGATGGCGAGGAAGTCGTGCGCGGCGGTGGCAGCGGCCGTGAGATCATCCGCCGCCAGAGCACGGCGTGCGGCGTCGAGCGCGCGGGACCTATCGAGCGCCGCCTCGGCGCGCGCGAGGGCGGCCTCCGCCCTGGAGTGCGCGGCGTCGAGGTGGCGCACGCGGGAGGAGAGCGCCTCGGCCAGCGCGGCGGTGGAGGAGGAGGAGTCCCTGAGCGCGGCGGCGTCGGAGGCGGCGAGCGAGAGGAGCGGCGGGGCGGAGCGGAGAAGGGAGGCGGCGGCACGGTCGAGGTCGGGGCGGCGGGCGAGGAGCGCGTCGAGGCGGGCGTCGAGGGCGCGCTGGTAGGCGACGCACTCGTGGAGGAGGCGGGTGGCGGCGCCGGCGTCGGTGAGGGCGCGGAGGGCGACGAGGGAGGCCGGGTCGCCGAAGTCGAGGGACGGGGCGGTGTCGGTGGAGGCGTCGGGGGGCAGCGCGGCATCGGGGCGTGGGGAGCGCGGGATGGGCAAGGGGTAGGACGCCACAGCCATGCCGGCCAGCCGCGGCGCCGGGGATCGCCGAGATCTCGGTGGGTAATTCGCGGGATCTGGGTGCTCTCCTCTCGGTGCTCTCTACTGTGGCCTGCCTGTGGGAGGCCTAGGGGGGTAGTTTGCCGGGCTGCGGGTGAAGGGCATTTCTGCGGGGAAAATTAATTTGCCTTCGAATGTTTCATTGTTAAGCAAACTGTTTTTATTTAAATCTAGGTTGCGAGCTATTATATTCCACATTGTGAGAGCATCTCTAGCAGGGGTACTAAACACAGCCCCTAAAGAAATTTTGAGAGGTGAAACAAAAAAAATTCAGATCCAACAAAGCCCCTACTAAAGGCCCTAAAATAGGAAGGCCTCCAAATTATCCCCTCAAGTCCCCAGGCCTACGGGCCTTCTCCCTGGCCCCTATTCCACGCGCAGGAGAGAAATCCCACAGCCGCCGAGCCGCGCGCTCTTTTTTTTTTTTTGCGCGAAAACTTCTGCTAGCGCCGCCGCTAAATCCTCTCTTCCGCATGCGCACCGCCTGGATCAGCGCCGTCCTCTCCAACTAGCCAACTCCTTCCTCGCCGCACTCCTCCCTGGCGGATCATCTCCCTGGCCGGCAACCTCCTCCCTGGCAGCCTCCTGCCCTACCGGCCACCTCCCTGCCCGGCGGCCTCCTCCCTGGCGCCCTCCCTCTCGGCTGCCAGCCCGCCCGACGCCCTCCTCCCCGGCAGACCACCTCCACGTCCTGCGCCCTTCTCCCCGTCCGGCAATAGTCGAAGGTATTTTTTTTCTTTTTCCAATGGATTTGTGGATGCAATTAGATAAGACTTGTTCTTTGTTGAGATTTAGCTTGCCAGGGCGATAAAATGGATGTGTGTATTTAGAAATCTATGGTTGGAGCAAGTATTTTAATCTGTTCACTTGTTCAGAGATAAGCATGCAAAAATTTATGTTCTTTTCAGATATTAGTAGGGGAAATTAATTGGTGAGAAAGAATCTGGTGGTGATCACTTTGTTGTATTTTAGTGATCATAAAAAAAATCGACAATACCACAACTCAGTAGGCAGGGGGAATGATAAATTGGGTAGAGCTAATATGGTTTTGGGCAAAGCTCCTTCCCTTTCTATTACTGAAAAAATGAATAGTTCTTGATGCACTCTGTAAATGAATAGTTCTTCCGTGCACTGAAATCTCTAGACTACTTACATTGCACCTGTTCTGCAACAGTGCATATGCATGACTTTAAGACACTGTGCCACCTGAAATCTTGTGATCGTATTCTAGTTATATGCAGGTTCTTCGAGCAGGCTGGTACAAAAAGAGAAAAAAAAAGCTGCTTTGGGGTGCTATATGGTTTTCTTTTTAATTCAATTTTGTAGAGCTCTACCATAATCTGTTCTAAATTCTAATGATTGGAAAAATTTGCTACCATTATGCATTCTACCAACATATATTAGCTAGTATCTGCCAGTTTTCCTGAGATTGATTGGAGAAGTTGTTAATTTATCTACTTATTGCAATGACTAGATTGTGATGGCAAGTGAATGTGATTCCTTTGTGCGCACGATGTCCGAAGAGACCCATGTTGAGGCATATTCCTTGCCAATGCAAAATGAAGACCTTCATACTTCAACAAATGGTGCAAAAGGAAGAGCCAAAAGATCAAGCAACTTTAATCGTAAGGAGGACATTCAACTATGCATTTCATGGCAAAGCATTAGCTCGGATCCTATTATTGGCAATGAGCAACCAGGGAAGGCATATTGGCAAAGGATTGCAGAGCACTACCATGCTAACCGTGATTTTGAGTCTAATAGGAATGCATTCTCTCTTGAGCACCGTTGGGGTAACATTCAGAAGGAAGTAAGCAAGTTTCAGGGCTGCTACGAACAAATTGAGCGTCGACATCCAAGTGGCATACCACATCAAGAGCTTGTAAGTTAAATTTTTTATTCATTATTATTAATAACAATCTTGTATGTATGTGAACTAGCACTTGAATTTTGCTATAGGTTCTTGAAGCCGAGGCATTGTACTCATCCAATGCACCAAAGAATAGGGCATTTCAGTTTAATCATTGTTGGTTCAAGTTGAGGAATTCTCCAAAGTTTCAAACTCTAGAATCCCACAAGAGGCCAAGGTCTAGGAAGTCTTCGACCCCAATTGAGAGTGCTGGTGAAGAAGATGAAGAAGGTGATGATGCTAGGAAGAGTACAACTCCTGATTTATCACAGCCAAGTGCTAAAAAGAGACCAATGGGTAGGAAGGAAGCAAAGGAGCAGTTGAAGAATGGAGGAGAAGATGGACCATACAAGGAGGCGATGAAAGATTTGCTTGACGCCAAAGAAAAAGAAGCTAAAGTGAAAGAAGAGAGATGGAAGGAAACTAAGGAGATTCAAGAGCACAAGCTCTTATTTGCTGAGCGTAAGTTAGTGTGGGATCAAGAACAGAAGATCATGTTTTGTGATGTTTCCACCTTGGAACCGGATGTGAGAACATATGTGTTGGCTATGAGGGCACAAATTGCAGCTTCAAAGGTGGCTGCCCTCAATGGTGGATTTGATGGTAGTAGTGGCTTTGGAGATGAGTTTGGTGGTGGTAATTGAGAAGTTTGAGCACTTCGATGGAATAAGTTGGATCATATTGGATGATCCACATGTCCTTTGCTAGTAGGATATGTCATTTCCACGATTGGTTCTTGGAGTCCTTTTGTGTTAATTTTTGCAATTATCTAAGTGTCATTTGCTAGTAGGATATATATTACTTTTAGATTTGTTATTTTTATGATCGAACCATTCATTCTTGTAGGATGTGTTATTTTTAAATTATATAATGCATCTCTGCAAAATAAAAATAATGCATCACTGGGTTCACATAGCATATTGTGGTGATATGGAGACAGACAATGACATGTTAGTGAGCAATTTTTGTTTTCATTGGTGAATTATAAATCTTGGTTGCGTGTTGTTGTATATGGCATTGTGCGTA
Organism: Oryza glaberrima; assembly: GCF_000147395.1. Lineage (NCBI taxonomy): Eukaryota > Viridiplantae > Streptophyta > Magnoliopsida > Poales > Poaceae > Oryza > Oryza glaberrima. Next base: position 14,633,785 of record NC_068327.1, on the reverse strand, counting down.
CACCATATTTACATGTTTGAAACTTTTGATTTTCGATTTGAATTGTGGTGTTTGAAATTGTAAATTTAACTATGGTTAAATTATGCACGTTAGAAATATTTATGTTTAATTATTGTGGTGTTAAACATAGTGTAAAAAGGGATTGCATGCTAAAATAAAAGAGAAACAATAGTAGGGGCTAAGAAATAGGGGCTATTGCTAGAGTTGGAGGTATTTTTTGGGTCCTTGGGAGATGGGGGCAGCCCTCATTTAACTTTTAGGGGCTTTAAAATAAGGCCTATTGCTGGAGATGCTCTAATGTTATGAATATAGAACTAACCATCTACGACTCCCTGTTAGGATGTATGAGTAATTTTTAAGGCCTCCTTTAAATTATATGAATAAAGAAAACAAAGAAATAGAAAAAACGCAGTATTCTGACTAGAATAGAAGTGTTAAACTGATGATTGCAAAACATATAAAAACACAGGAATGACCGCTTGATTGGACCGTAGGAAAAACATAAGAATCGGATGAGAGAGATACACTCAAAGTAAATTTTCCAAGAGCTTTGAGCTCTTGCTGAGTTTCTTTCAAAATCTCTATAGGATTATTCATTCCATAGGAATTTCAAATGATTAGAAATGATTCAATCCTTTAATTAAAAGACATTTATAGAAATTTTTCCTATAGAATTGAAATCATCCCAAAATTCCTATATATTTCCTCTAAATCAAAGGGACCCTAAGTGAGTACCATTTACAACCAACTCCCTTTATTTCATATTATAAGTCGTTTGACCTTTTTCTTAGTCAAAATTCTTTAGCTTTGACCAAATTTATAGGAAACAAATTAGCAACATCCACGACATGAAATTAATTTTATTAAATTTAATATTAAATATATTTTGATAATATGTTTGTTTTGTATTGGAAATATTAGTATGTTTTTCTACAAACTTGGTTAAACTTTAAGAAGTTTGACTAAGAATAAAATCAAACGGCTTATAATACGAAACGAAGGGGGTACTCAAATAAAAACAGTTTGCTTAACACTTACTCCCTCCATCCCATAAAACCAACCTATAATTGAATGGGACATTATTGACGGTTATTAAGTACCAGTTTCAACTGCCAACTAGCACAACTAATAAAGGGAAACTTAGGGCCTGTTTGGGGGAGCATCTTGCTGCTGCAGCTTCTCTCAAAATCAGAAGCTCCCCCAAACAGTCCAGCTTTTGGTCCAGATTCTGAGAAGCTGTAGTTGTAGAATCTAGAAAATGAACTAGAAGCCAGAAGCTGGAAAACCCAGCTTTTCCAAATTCTCAGAAGTTAACTACCAACCAGCTGCTTCTCAGAATCTTAAGCTCCCCCAAATAGGCCCTTAGCATGTCTTACACGCATACCAATAATAAATAATGTAGTTGTATTAGGATGGGAAAATTAATGTGGATGCATGAATTATACGCCAAAGTGAAGGAGAAATTAAGCCGGCATGCAAAGAAAAACACCTCCAGTGAATCACGTGCAACCACACGGATTTAGGGGCCCTCAAGTCAGCTCAAACCGACTCAAAGTGGGACCAAACACCCGGGTACCTTCATAGGGGCCCACATGTCAGTCCCTCACCAATGTTGGTGAGCAGAGTGGTTGGATGGGTTCGGCCGAACCAATCTTGGTGCACCTGACACCCATCTTCCACATGGCGACTCCTCAGCGCTCCCCAATGACGGTTATGCGCAGTTAGCGGCCCCTAACTGCCATACAACCGTCATTACAAGGCTATAAATAGAGCTTCTCTCCCTCACATGCAACACACACCTCATGGAGCAATTCACTCTTCCGCTTTATATTCTCTATAGTTTTTAGTAGGAATTAAGCTTAGGAGTTTCAATCCTATAGTCTTCTTGGAGTTCTGGGTATGTCTCTAGTACTCTCTTCTTTGTGTAAGATTATAGTCGAATTAATAGTATTATATTCTTTATTTATATATGCTCATATTTTATTTTATATAATTCTTTATTGAGTATATTTCCTATGAGTAGTATATACTTTGTATATTTGTTTCATCCTAGGCTAGTCGATCCATGCTAAAGTAACGGTCCAATGACCTTCATAGGTTGCTCTAGCTCTAACTTGTTCATCCCCTAGGGGAGATAGTGATATTGTTTACTAGCATAAACGTGGTGTTTAGGCTAGATAAATATCGTTGGATGTGGGTGTATCCCACGGAAAGTCAGGTAGGCGGCAAGTGGTGATAGCCATGTCCATCCTTTGTATTCCTCTACGTTCGGGTATGACATAAGAGTGCATAAATGCCATAACTACGTTGGCAGACTAGCAGTGAGAGGTTTCTCTATAGTACCTGGGTGCCTGGAACTATATCCTACGTTGTAAGTATGTATATGTTAAGTATATGCGACATGATTAGTTTTGAAGTACAATTGTATCGTAATATCCTTAGGCTATTCCTACTAGACAATCTTTAGAGATGAATCTCTTGTGTGTGTACCTATCAAACCTTATCATGAACCCTATCTAGATTGCGGAAATATAAATACGATACCCTTGGGAATACTCATGGGTGAAATGCTACAACGATATCTGTGCACTTGCGGATTTATCTGTGATAATAAGAAATATCAATAGACATATCTAGTACAACGGATATAGACATACTCCTGTCCAGATTCGCTGTACTAAATATGTCCCATCCAATACTAGGTTGGTTTTTTATGGGATGGAGGGAGTATATTAATTTGTAGTGGTACACCCACAAAGTAAAATTTATAACTCTAACATGTAATATATTATAGTACGCTACTTGCACATGAATTATAACACAAGTTAGATAACATAATCTAATCTTAGGATGTGTTTGGTTGGAAGGATATAATTAAATAAAAATGTCCATGCAACTTTTATATGTGTTTGGTAAGAGTGAATGGGATGGTCAGGAGAGCTAAAGAGCTAAAATTGGATTATTCTATGAAGATGTTGGAACTCATTCGATAAAATTGACTCGATATCCATGTCCCAGGGTCTGTTTGGCACAGCTCCAGCTCCACCTCTCCTAGATCCCAGCCAAACAGTTTCAACTCCACCTAAAATGGGAGCGGAGCTAGGTGGAGCGCTCTCATAAAATGAGGCTGTTATACAACTCCACCCTAGACTTAACTCCTGAAACTAAATTTAGGAGTTAGAGTTCTACCAACAGGCCCCTAATTTTGATTATTAATAATTGATTAATAATAAGTATTACATGTTGTTAGTTAATAATTAACTTGTGAAAATTAATGTCGATTAGACATAATTAGTCAATTTTATTATTAACTAGTATAGATTATGGCAAGAATAATTATAATTAACATAGAATAATTAGTAGTTTATGTTTTCATTCAATCCGTCCTCTTCTAAAAAAATGAATGGCCATATCCACCCTATCAAAAGAAAAAAAAAGATTACTATATCCCTTATAATATGGATGCCCATATCCTATCTACAATCTTGATCATGAACTAAAGACACCCTTTTATACTCTTTGCATTTCAAAATATGGTTCTCTAATGTTTGTTGCAAGAAATAGATATGTAAATTTTGTGAACAATGTTACTATCACTTTGTCGGATGAAGAAATGACCAAAATAAAAGTTGTATGTCTTGATGAGTTCTACAACTTTTATGTTCATGACTTTTTCAGCTGAAATTATTTACTACAAAATATCATTTGAAGTTTTGAAATTCAAATTTTAGTTGATAAAACAAATTCACAAGAAAAAATGACCAAAATAATAGCATAAAAAACACAATAAAATGATAGAGCATGATTTTAGAAACATTTAGGAAAAAGAATCATCCAATTTAGAGTTCATATGAGTGAGATAAACTAGTTTCAAATTTTAAAATTTTATTTTCGCATACGGCTCCTTAAGACACCCGTATGGAAAAATTGATTTTTCTATGTGGGCTCTTAAGTGGTCCGCATGCAAAAATGAGCTTATTTTGGCGTCTTAAGGAGTCGTATGTGAAAACACCGACGCGGCAAGTTGTGGTCCGTTTGCAAAAATCATAGGGTCTCATACACAAAAATCTTTTGTGTAGTAGTGATGGGTTTTTATATTCCGATTAATATTCATCACCGTATTCATTTCGCTTATTCGCTTCGTATTTCTATTCGATAATATTCGATTTCGTTTTCATATCCGGGTTTTCGATTCCGAAAAAAATTATGAAAACGAGTATGGTAAAGCTAGTTTTTGATCGTATTCAATCCATTTTCATCCCTATATATTATTTTATATTATTACTTGCATGTGGCAGCCCTTAGTTTGGTTGAGTTTGTTTCCTCTTTTTGCAGCAATTCAATTTAGAAACTCCTGTCTTCTAGTCAAGCCACATACGCGTAAAGCAAATTCTAAACTCCCTCCTATCCTACCAAAACTTTAGTTTCATGCTTCGCACTAACATGATATCATTTTTTGAACTTATCTGACATGACAACAATATTTCCATCACTCTTACTGTAGGCTAACAAAAAATGCACTTTACAAAGTTTAAAAAGGGATATCTATGTATTGGACAACCCACCAACCACATAAAACCGAATTAAAGATGCTCCACATGTACTTTATTGCATCATCTTGCTAAAAGAAATAGATATACCTCATGACTCTAATTAAACACGTCATTCTGCATAGATAGATAAGGTAATATTTTCCTTTTTTATATATTCTCCTTTGTTTTGGGTATATAAATCCTCCTCCTCCTACATAGCTAGTCATCAGTATTGAGAAGCTAGCAGGTGACTACCATGGCATCCATGTCTACCATTGTACCACTATGTCTTAGCCTCCTCCTCTTCTTTCAAGTATCGATCGCACAATTTTCATTTGGTGGAGGCCCACTATATAGCTCACATGGGTTTAGGGGTGACTCAGTGAGCCAACACCAATGTCGTTTTGAGCATCTCGCCGCTCTCGAGGTGACTCACCGAGACAGATCTGAAGCCGGCTTTATTGAGTACTACAACACCGAGGTACGCAACGAGTTCCATTGTGCTGGAGTGAGTGTGAGGCGCTTGGTCATTGAGAATAGGGGCTTGGCTCTGCCTGTGTATGCCAATGCTCACAAGCTTCTCTACATCATCCAAGGTCTGTATACCATAGTCCAACATATTATGTGTGTACACACGACTAGTTGTTTTCGAACTACATTATTGTTCACAACATGTGAGTTTTTTTAATTGTGAGTACATGTTGTAGGTCATGGAGTGTTTGGGATGGCACTACCAGGCTGCCCGGAGACATTTCAATCGGTGCAGTCTGCATTTGAGCAGTCTAGCACCCAAAAATTGAGCGATGAGCACCAGCAGCTTCACAAGTTCCGCCAAGGGGATGTCATTGCAGTGCCAGCTGGAGTGGCCCATTGGTTGTACAACAACGGTGATTCTCCTATGGTTGCTTTTTCTGTCATCGACTTTGGAAACAATGCTAACCAGCTTGATCCAATACCAAGGGTATGCCCATATATACATCTCACAAGCATAATTAATACTATTCCATATTTCTAACTTTGGTTTAATGAGTGGTACCACTAATACATATTATATAATGCAACTCAATATATTGAGTAGGAATTTTTCTTGGCCGGAAAGCCTACGAGCTGGCAGCAAGAGCAGTATTCGTACCAGGCTGAACAACAAAGCGACAATCAAAACATCTTTGCTGGATTCAATCCAGATTTACTTGGTGAGGCCCTAGGCGTGAGTAGGCAAACCGCCATGAGGCTCCAAGAACTGAATGACCAAAGAGGGGCGATTATCAGAGTTGCGCAAGGTCTCCAAGCACTACATCCTTCTTTCCAAACTGAGCAGGTCCAAGAGGAACAGTCCCAAGAACAGCAACAGCAACCAACCTGGTCAGGCAGAGGTTGTGCGCAAAACAATGGTCTAGACGAGATTATATGTGCTTTTAAGCTGAGCAAGAACATCAATAATGCACAATCCACCGACATCTTCAACCCCCGCGGTGGAAGGATCACAAGGGCCAATAGCTAGAATTTTCCAGTTCTCAACATCATCCAGATGAGTGCCACGAGAACTGTGCTCCAGAGTATGAGTATAAACCATGACCAAGTTAATAAGATTTTTATGCACAAAATAATGTAGGCATGGTACTTATTGCACTGATCTATTTTCCTCTTCTTTGTAGAATGCTTTGCTCACTCCACATTGGACAGTGAACGCGCATATAGTGATGTATGTGACTGCTGGTCAAGGGCGCATCCAGGTGGTTCCAGGTGGTTGATCACCGTGGTAGGACTGTCTTTGATGGTGAGCTTCGCCAACAACAAATCCTGCTAATCCCACAGAACTTTGCAGTTGCAGTGAAGGCACGCCAGGAAGGATTTTCCTGGGTGTCCTGCTAATCCCACAGAACTTTGCAGTTGCAGTGAAGGCACGCCAGGAAGGATTTTCCTGGGTGTCCTTCAAGACTAGCCACAATGCCACAGACAGTCAGATCGCTGGAAAGAGATCCATTCTTCGTGCTTTGCCAGTTGATGTGGTCGCTAAAGCCTACCTACTTTCAAGGGAGGAGTCTAGGAGCTTGAAGTTCAATCATGGTGATGAGATGGCTGTCTTTTCACCAAGGCTTCACCAACAATTGTACGCTGAGTGGCAGAACAGCAAATAATTAACCAAATGTGTATTCTATCCTATGTTAGTGATTTGAATAAAGTAAAGGAGGGATCAACACCTCTTTTTCAATAAAAAAATATCAACCAAGAATCGGAAAGAATTTTATAGTGTAATTGCGTTTTTAATCTAGGACCTCTTGAGAACTCAACAGCAACTAGCAATCTTAACCCTTAGATTATCCGGGAGTCGCCACCACCACTATGAAATTTGTAGACTCGCCACCACCACTATGAAATTTGTTAGTAGAGAAATGGAAATGGGATCAGATGCTGAATTGAGGAAACCCCACGAACGCCACGAAATCAGTAATCAACGCTCCTACTCAGTTCTTGCTCCAATTCCCTCTTTTGTGCAAAAGCTCCAACTTATCCGGACTAGTCAACAGTTTTACCTGAGGCTGAGGGAGATAAACGTTCAAATGTTATACAGAGGCTGACTGCATTACTCGAGAGATGCATTTAAAGAATCACTTAGCACCACCAAAATTTATATTTAGTCTTATCTGTGAGGGACTAAACAGAGTTCAAAACAAGTGAGTCCAGCAGGTTATATACACTCATCTTCAGAAAGAACTAACCAAAATTCGTATAAAATAGTAATGAATTAGTCTTGAAATATTATGTTAGCATCAGTTGCAATGGCAGATCGACGGAGTTTGACATCCACAAACATTTTAGCACGGCTATAAAAATATGTTATCCAGCTTGGTCACTACGCCCAATGGATGGTTAACACTTCTCAAAGCTGGGATTGCAAGAACATGGCTCCATAACAAAGCTCATTAACCCCACAGAAAGAAAGCTCACCAAGGAACCTTCTATTTGTCCTGAAAAGACAAACGTCGCAGTGTAAATACAAGATAATGAAAAAACGGCAGACACTACATTTTAGCCATATGTACTTACAGACCACCAAGAGCACCTTGAATCTGTTGTGTTAAAATTAGACCACCTAGAGAACCTTGAATCTGTTGTGTTCAAATTTGTGATTTTCATTGTAAGCTATACTCAGTGCACAGCTCTAAAAGTGTATTTGCAATCTAGAATTGGGTTGTACAGGTACCACTGGTGCAATCTTCTTATGATGATTGAACTCCAAATTACAACCCACAACAGAACTCAGCAAAATGTTTTCATTTACTCACCTCAAGCTCTGGAAGGTCTAAACATTAAATGTTGAGCTCCCAGCAGGTGGAACAGCAACAACTTTTCCTACAGCAACTGTCTTACCTGCAACAATTTAAGATGAAACGTGCTTCATGGAGTCGGAATATATTGAACTTACTAAGACGGAGATAAACAACAACATACTTTATGGTCGGATTACTTGGACTTGGTGAAAAAACATGCATAGAAAACCTAAGTACAACTTTCAATAGGGTGAAAAGCAGCCAAAGAGAAGGAAACAGAGTATTTGATGACTGCTTGGTGCCTGCCCATTTTGCCTGACTAGCTATGGTTAAATTTTGCAGCCAACTGCACTTGCATTACCTTAAAGTAATATATTATTGAATTTGCGAGAAATAAACTAACAGAGATTCTGATTATATAGAATTAGTGAATGATATTAAATAGGTTCATTTAAATGAGCATTAGATACCTTAGGAAAAATAATAACAGCAGAAAGAGTATATCATCACAATCCTTCTTATAATAATTTAGATAGGCAAACACACTCAAAATCATGACTTATCTGTGTCCGATTAGACGTAATTCCTATGTTATATAATTTTAATGTCACATTTAGAAAAGAAGACTTGGTGCTACAGGTAAAAATAAAAACATCTTTGGTACATCAGTGTTGCATGATTTAAACAGAGCCAAACATTGATTTCAGAAAAGGATGTATATCCTTGCCTTCAGTCCGGAGCGTAAATCTTCCAAGCTGAGGAAACTCAGAGAAGTTCTCGATACAAATCAAATTATTGACCTAATATAAAACAGAGGTGATTAGAAAAATGTAGCCCTCAGACTTTAATACCAGAGCGATGAATCCATATGGTATCTGAGCAGTTCACTGAGGAAGTTTCAAGGATAACCTGAACACGGCAAACGACGACAGCTCCATTCTTCACAAAAAGAGGTTTCCTCTTTGACTTCTTTTTTTTTATGTCACCTTCTTTCCTCCTCTTCAAATCAATTTCTTCTATGAGTTCAACAATCTCACATTCCTCAACTACAGAGTGGATATGCAGCACTGCCTTGTAACCAGCAGTAAAAATTGCCTAGTACATCAAACATCACATTCATAAGAAATTCGAATACACAAGAAGTCAGTCCAGAGTTAAGACACCCTGGATTTGGAATTTAAAAAGAACAAGAAGGCTCATAAGACCCTTGCAATATTTTTTGTAGTAATTATATTAATGCTATCTAGATGTTCAAATATCAAAGAAACTTCATCTGGTATAAACCGTCCCGAACGGGAGTGATTATTGAATTACTAATATCCATGTGACAATAATTTCAATCTAAATAATTTTGGTTTCTGAGCTCCCAAAACAAAATTAACCAAATAGGAGACATAAACTGGAGTTTATTTACCAAATAATATCAGTCAGTTAACCTGATGCATTGACCAAATAATTGCGGCTTACTCCAATGTATATTGATCAATATACTAAAATTTGTAAACTTGAATCCACTGTGGAATATACAGTATAGAACATACACATAATGCAGGAAAATTTGTAAAACTATTGGTTTCGGAAAAAGTAAATCATGTATAATCATATTGAGCCCTATCAGTTGATAAAATAGGATGAACTAACAGTCTAAAAAGATGTCTTAACTTATAACAGGGCTATGAAGTAAGAAATATTTTAAATTCTCATGTTTTATTTTTCACTTAAAACTATAAGCCAAAAAATGCCATTCCATAAAAGTACAGTTTTTATTTTATTTTTTTTACAAATTGTCAACATCCAAAACAAAAATATGTATATCCATGTCCAACACATTCCCAAATTCATGCTCGAAAGACCAGATCACCAGTTCTAGTATTTTATACTTTCCTTTTCCAAACATATGTTTTCGTAAATAAACTATGCAGGACAAAGAAAATCAGCTGTGATTCTATCTAAGAGAAGATTGCAAACTAAGCAAGGCACTCCTGACAAATCATAGTAGGCCTTGCAGGAACCAGCATTCAAACCAAGGTATTGAACACAGAGAACTAACAAATGTCAAGTGAGAATAGTCAAGCATGAAATATCCTATGCTATCGTCTGTAAGTGTTACTTACATTGTCAAGCAACTCCAATATCTGTAGTTGAGCACGAAATTCAGATATAGCACTAACAGGATTTTCTGCAAGAACAACGTTGCCAAGAATCAGTATACTGAAAAACAACTTCCAGTGCTTGAAAAATGTCCAAGGTAAACAAACACCTAGACCATAGTCACCAGTTCATGAATAGCTAATTATTTCAGAAAGCTCAACAGTAAACATGTGCAGAAAATAATCCACCCAGGGACTGTTTGCAAACCAGCTCTTTTTTTTTTCTGAGCTAGGCTCAAAAAAGGCACTTCGGTGGGATAGTAAACCACTAAATTTAGCCAGGTTTGAGCAGATCCAACCAGAAAAAAAAAACTGGTCCAGACACAAGTTTAAAATTCTCCAGAGGCACATCTCGTCTGCACATTGGTTAATTAAACCCTTCTACATACATTTGGGTGAATAAAAACTGCTATATCACCATGTAAGAAAATGCAACTTTTTATAAATAATGTAATCTTCCATGGTAAAAACTTAGTAAGAATAAAATAAATGGTAAAATGAATGAAGAATTTCCTCTACTTTTCTGCTTCAGGAAACAAACAAAAAGGCATCATCAAAGTATCAAACAAACAAAAGAATTCAAAGACAAAAGGAGCACGGATAGACAGGATCCCTTTCAACTTGCAAAAATAGTGATATATCCTAGAACCTAAATGCATCACTTTTAACTAGAGCAATATATAATCAAGTGTTCAGAATGCACAAAGTTCAGCCAGAATCAGTACCACTTATCAAGGAGAGTACTAAAGAAAGCAGCACCAACAAAGTAATTATCTTGCTGCTCCCGACTACTTGGAAAAGACACTTACTAATGCTTGATAGCACAAAACCAGCAGTGATGTCATCCTCTTCAATTCCTGACAGTTTGACTCGGACATTCTCACCAGGTGCAGCACTTCTCACTCTATCTTCATCACAGTGTACACTAATGACTTTCACGTTGGCCTGTGAGCAAAATAGAATGTGCACCAAGATCAGATTTATAATTCCAGCAAAAGCTGATGCACTTGCTACTTGAAAACATCAACAATAAAAGATGTTACCTTGTTTGGCATAACCAACATGTTATCACCCTCCGAGATAGTTCCTGATTCAATTTTTCCCATGACCACTGTGCCCATGTCTTTGTATTTATCAATGATTGGCATCCTGCATATATATGTGCCTTACTGTTATTAGTTAAACTATCCATCATAATTATTCAAGTAAGAAAATGCAATCTGAACAGAAAGGAAATAAAAGTTTTTCTCCTAAAGAAATGCCATTTCATCTTATGAAACCAAGGTTCGGTAAGTACCACCTGACATGAACAGGGGTTTTCTTAGTCCATTTAAATTGTACTTGACAAGCTAAGAAACCTGGTCGTCTAACCTTACTGGACCTTTTGGATCTCGTAAAGGGACTTGAATGCAATCTAGAACTTCGAAAAGACATGGACCACTCCACCAGCTACAATTGCTTTTATCCATTCTTGTCTTCATATTAGTCCCCAAAAGACCAGAGATTGGCAAGAAGTGGACATCTGAAAAGAATGCCAGAAAAAGCAAGGTAAAAGTAATGTATTGTGGATAATTCCATCATTATCATAACCACAGATCATCACATCATTGTTATTACCACACTCAGTTGAGCAAGGGCTCCATTCAACAAGTGCTGGATATAATATATGACGCTATGTCAACACCCAAAAGCCAATCTCTAACTAGTAACCACACGAATACCAAAAAGCTTATTTTGTTTGGACAAAGAAAACATATGAGTTTCTTTTGATTATTATATGTAACATTTGCAGGACACAGGAAACATCATAAAAAGCATATCATATACTCCAAATGTATCCAAAAATAGTGCTTCGTGAATAAACTCCCAGCATTTTTAGTATAATTAGGGCTAAATTAGGAACAATCACAAAGCTAAACAATCTAAACCAGGAAGTCACCAAATAATGGGAAGGAAAACTATGGAATGTTACTTACTAAACTTTTTGCAGATGGCATAATAGGCAACAATAAAGAATAATATTCCTGTCTTAGAAGGAAATAACCATGTAGATGAAAGATGTCTTACCATGCTTAGAAAAAGAAGATGTGAAGCTTCAACTTTGTGATAAGCTAAGGCATCAAAGATTTAACAAGCAATGAAGCAAACCACAACAGAACTGTCTAATACCCCATCCTATTTGATCTTTTGATTTCTACAAAACTAGCCAAATACCCATGCGCTTCAATGTCTACAATGTGTTCCATAGATTCTAAACTTGGAAAATGTATATATTTTTCATTTGAACATCAATCACTAAATAATTCTATTACAAATGACATGCGCAAAGACATAACTTTTCAGAGAAGATTCTTGGATTAATAAAGCATAGGTGCAGCACGGACCGTGGATGGTAGACTCATGACCACCACTAACTTCTTTCATAATAGAATAGAAATTTCAAATTAAATTGAGAAAAATGAACAGATTTTGTGAAGAGATATCTCCAACCTAAAATTAACGCATAGAGAAAAGAGTGAAAGATGATCCCATTCATAATTATATACCTTTCTTAACATTGTACCCTGATGATTTAAGAAAAGGAACCATTTTTCCTTCTATTTCATCATATCTGAAACCACATAAGTGAAATAATGATTTTTCTTTACCCAACATGCTTATTTAAGAGGAACAAATTCTTCTCAGTGGATTTGTTATCAATGTATATACCGTTCTTTCGACCAGCCAACAGTAGATTCATCCATCTTATTTATAACCACAACCAACTTAGAAACACCCAAAGTTTTTGCCAGAAGCACATGTTCGCGAGTCTGCCCGCCTCTTTCATACCCAGTTTCAAATTCACCTTTCCGAGCAGATATCACCTGAGGGAAACAATGATACATTCATATTATATCCCAGCAGAAAAGACGGTAAATATGATTTCGAAAGATTGCGCCACTGCTTACAAGAACACCAATGTCTGCTTGAGATGCACCGCTTATCATGTTTGGAACATAACTTTTGTGGCCCTGTATGTCAGAAATATATTGAATACAACATTATATAAAAGAACACAGAAACCATTATAAAATGGATCAAATAATCATCAGAAAGTAGCATGTCTTGTAATAAGGTGTAATGACTTGGTTAGCAAAAACACCCTGAATTGTTGCTACTTTGCTACACAAAGGTGACACTCAAAAATGAGCTGTACAAGCATGAATGAAGACATAGTTTCAGTCAAACAAACAGAGCAACAAACACATACAATCCCTATAAATCAATCCTAAGACCAGTTTGAGACGGACGTAAGGTACCAAGGCAGTTGTTGCTTCCACATGAACGATTCCAATTATTTCAAAAGGGGGAAAGGAAATACATCACCATTTTATGTTTAAGTCTTCTGCTTATCTAAGTTTTACGTTCAAGTTATTTAAATGTATGAAACTATCTTAAAATATGATAGAATCACAACAGTTGCTCCATAAAGTAACACAAAATCTGTTTCAAAATATTGAAATATGAAACTATGACCTTGCATTACTATGGTATATGTAAATAAGTACAGTATATGAGGCAAAAAAAAAATTTACCGGTGCATCTAAAATGGTAAATCTTGTAGTTTCTGTCTCAAAGTGTGCTCTCCCAACTTCAACTGTCTTCCCCTGAATAGATTCAAAATAACACATTGTAAGTACAATAAGTGATATTTGACCGAATTATTCAAGCCACGACAAAAATCAAATTTCATGAATTAGAAGTATGATGACCTAGAAGCAGGATTGGAGCTGGAGTATCCATAGACACCATTTAAACTTTGTTGGATTCGGAAATGTTTGGATTTTAGTTATGTAACAGGCAGGCCATGACCATTGATTTGCATGGTTCATATTACTGGTCTATCCAATGATCCAAGAAAAACAGGTGCAATGATGTTACCCAATAATCCAAACCCAACCATCAAAATATAAGCAAGCAGATGGCAGCAAACTCTTGAAGGCAGTAGAGAGATGACCACACAAGTAATCTCAAGATATCACATGCTCATCACTGTCGAAACAGGATGTGGGAGTGGCCATCAAGGATCATCAGTACTGGAACTAGAACAAACCTTAGGTTCCATTTTGATGGATAAGTCTTTGTGGTCCTTGGTCATGGTTCTTTATTTTGCTTTTGGGTAGTTTCACCTTTTTCAGGACAGCATCTACTCCTTAAGCATATTTTCAGTTGCTAGGACAGCTGCAGTTAGTAGGACAGCAGCAGTTAGCATCTCCTTTATATCTCCTTTATGCTTTATTAAGTTTGGATGCCCTCTAGGACAGCATCCCATTCAAATTTCGAATTTTAGACTAGGAGGGTGCAGCAATAGGCTTGCAGCCAGCTATGGCTATATATATGTATCCAACCTCCCTCGGGTTGATATGGCTTTGAGTTTGCGAATGGAAGAAAACTAGAAAAATTGCCCCATCTTGAGTGCCATCCTCTTATCAATGAGAGTAACCATTGAAATTCTAACATCTGGTATCAGAGCCACACTTTCCTGTAGGCTAAACATCTACTGTTGCACCCCTTCCCAAGCTCGGTTGAGCTCTCAGCCAGCAGCAGCAGCAGTACCGGCTGCTCTTCCATCCCCTTTCCCTTCCCCCTCTCCACGCAGCAGCCCCCCGGAGGCGCGCCATGTCCGATGTTCGGTCTCGGCGTTCGGTCGCCTCGAGCACTCGGCGTCAGCAGGACGCCAAGCTCGCCGCAGCAGAAGAGCACAGGCGAGCAACGGCTCAGACCGCTGCAGCAGCAGCGAGGGCGGCCAGACTGGCGGCAGTGGAGTTGGCAGCAGCCAGGGCGGAGGCGGAAGCAGAGGCGGCAGAAGATGCGGCACGTGCGGCGGAGGTAGAGGTTGAGACCTTGCGCAGCAACATCAACGGCTCCATTGGCGACATCACCGCCGCTAGGGAGCTTGAGGAGCTAGCAAGAGGGAGGGCGCGGGAGCGGGCAGAGAGTGCTGCCCACCCCCACGGCGGTGGCGGCCCAAGGGACCGCGCGCCCGCCGATGGGAACCCAGACAGGCACGGGTGTGCCGGCGGCAGCCCGGAGCGCGCGCGCGGCGGCGGCGCTCCGGGTGGAGGTGGCTGGTTCGACAGAGAGCGCGGTCCTCGCAGGCAGCGCGGCTCTCCCTCCCCTGACCGGCGCCATGGCCACCACGGCGTCCAGACAGTGGTCAGGGACTTTGGTCCCGGCGGTGGGTGGCCTACCCTCACCAAAACCAACTATATCGAGTGGGCCGCGGTGATGAGGGTGAGGCTCCAGGTGCGGCACATGTGGGAGGCAGTCCGGTACGGCAACGTCGACTACGACGAGAATCGACGGGCGCTGGATGCCCTCATCGCTGCAGTCCCGCCCGAGATGCAGTTCTCGCTTTCCCAAAAGCGGACTGCCAAGGAGGCCTGGGACGCCATCGCTGCGGCACGCATCGATAGCAACCGCGCCCGCAAGTCCACACTGCAGGCACTCCGCAAGGAGTGGGAGAACCTGGCCTTCAAGCCAGGTGAGGATGTTGATGACTTTGCCCTCCGTCGCAACACTCTTTTGCAGAAGATGGTGCAGTACGGCGACAACCTATGACGAGGAGAGAGCCGTCGAGAAGCTGTTCCGCTGCGTCCCAGAGAAGTACAGGCAGATCGCTCACTCGATCGAGTCTCTGCTGGATCTCTCCACGATGTCGATCGAGGAGGCGATAGGTCGCCTCAAGGTCATCGACGGCGATGAGCCACAGCCTCTCTCGGGGCCTATCACCATTGGCGGGAAGCTCCATCTCACTCGGGAGCAGTGGGAGGCCAACCAGGGTGATGGGAGGAAGGGGGAGTCCTCCCCGACGGGCGGTCGCAAGCAGCGCATGGCACGCGGAGGTGTCCAGCTGCGGTGGGCGCGAAGACGTGCCGAGGGTGGCGCCCGCAGAGGCGCCCAGGGCGGCACCGCCAGCAACCACAAGCCAGCACGAGACGACGCCTGCCGCAACTGTGGCAAGCTTGGCCATTGGGCCAAAGACTGTCGACAGCCACGACGCGGCCAGACCCACGTCGCATAGGTGGAGGAGGAAGAGCCGGCTCTGCTCCTGGCACACGCAAGCATCGAGCTACCTCCGGCGGCACCGGCCGCAACGGCTTTCCTCCACCTTGATGAGCTGAAGGTACTCGTCTCCCTCTGCAACGGCTCCAGCAACGACAAGGCTGATGGGTGGTACCTCAGACACCGGCGCCACCCATCACATGACCGGCCGACGGGAGTTCTTCACCGAGTTTGACTCCAGCGTCCGAGGCTCCGTCAAGTTTGGGGACGCCTCCGGCGTGGAGATCAAGGGCGGTGGCTCCGTCACCTTCACCGCCAAGTCCGGTGAGCACAGGCTGCTCACCGGAGTTCACTACATCCCCGCGTTGAGGAACTCTATCATCAGCGTGGGACAGCTAGATGAGAACGGCTCACGCGTGCTGGTCGAGCACGGAGTCATGAGGATTTGGGATCGCCGTCATCGCCTTCTTGCCAAGGTAAACAGAGGCACTAATCGACTCTACATCCTCAGCGCGCAGGTCACACAACCAGTTTGCCTCGCCGCTCATCGGGACGACGAGGCGTGGCAGTGGCACGAGCGCTTCGGGCACCTCCACTTTGAGGCCCTGAAGTGGCTCAATGCCAAGGAGATGGTGCAAGGCCTGCCATGCCTTGACCACGTGGAGCAGCTCTGCGATGTCTGCGTGGTAACGAAGCAGAGGCGGCTCCCCTTTCCCCAGCAGACGAGCTTCCGAGCCAAGGAGTGGCTCGAGCTCGTGCACGGGGACTTGTGTGGTCCAGTGACACTGGCCACACCAGGAGGAAGACGTTACTTCCTGCTGCTCGTCGACGACCTCTCCCGCTACATGTGGGTGATGGTCCTCGGCAGCAAGGGAGAGGCTGCGGACGCCATCAGGCGCGCGCAGGCTGCTGCGGAGGCGGAGTACGGCCGCAAGCTGCGCGTGCTGCGCACCGACAACGGCGGCGAATTCACGGCGGCTAAATTCGTGTCGTACTGTGCTGATGAGGGCATTCAGCGCCACTACACCGCGCCGTACAGCCCGCAGCAGAACGGTGTCATCGAGCGGCGCAACCAGACGGTTGTGGGGATGGCTCGGGCTCTCCTCAAGCAAAGGGGGATGCCGGCCATCTTCTGGGGAGAGGCGGTGGTGACGGCCGTCTACATCCTCAACCGTTCGCCTACCAAGGCACTCGACGGCAGGACACTGTACGAGGCTTGGCATGGGCGCAAGTTGGCGGTCTCCCACCTGCGGGTCTTCGGCTGCCTCGCGTTCGCCAAGGAGCTTGGCCACATCGGCAAGCTCAACGACAGGAGCACCCCAGGGGTGTTCATCGGCTACGCAGAGGGCTCGAAGACCTACCGCATTTTTGACCCGGAGAAAGCGTGTGCGCACGGCGCGCGACTAGTGTTCGACGAAGGGCGAGGGTGGGCATGGGACAAGGCGGACGATGCTTCGACTCCGACGTACGACGACTTCACTATCGAGTATGTCCACTTCGAGGGAGCTGGGGGAGTAGGCAGCTCTTCTTCACCGAGCATGTCTACCCCAGCCCCCGAGCCTCCACTGACTCCGGCAGCGACACACCCTCGAGCAACGACTTCAACTACGACGAGCTCTTCGCCGACACCACCACAGTCGGCGACCCCACGCACTCCAGCACCAACAGCCACTCCTCCGGGCACGTCCACCCCGACGCCAGCTCGTGTTGAGCACAGCCCGGTGGAGTTCGCTACTCCGCTCTCCCACGACGAAGAGCGCATCGACGCGTACCACGACGGCGAGCTGCTACGGTACCGTACGATGGAGGACCTTCTCGGCGACCAGCCAGTGCCGGGACTGGTGCCTCGCGACCTAGAGGCGCAGTTGCACCTTGCGTGCGACGACGATGAGCCTCGGTCTTTCGCAGAGGCCGAGGGACACGCGGCATGGCATGCCGCAATGCAGTCGGAGATGGACGCGGTTGAGGAGAACCGCACCTGGGAGCTTGCTGACATCCCTCGTGGTCACCGCGCGATCACCCTTAAGTGGGTGTTCAAGCTGAAGAGGGATGAAGCCAGAGCCATCGTCAAGCACAAGGCTCGCTTGGTGGCTCATGGTTTTGTGCAGCAGGAGGGGATCGACTTCGACGATGCCTTCGCTCCCGTGGCACGGATGGAGTCCGTGCAACTCCTTGCGCTGGCTGCTCAGGAAGGCTAGTGCGTCCATCACATGGACGTCAAGTCGGCGCTTCTGAACGGCGACTTGAAAGAGGTCTATGTGCACCAGCCGTCGGGCTTTACGATCCCCGGCAAGGAGGACAAGGTGCTACGCCTGCACAAGGCCCTCTACGGCTTGCGGCAGGCACCGAGAGCGTGGATTGTCAAGCAATTTTGCTATATATTTGTCGACAAATTTTCCCCCACAAATTTGACAGATGTAATTACAGTACAACCCAACCGTAGTGTAATTACACTGTAACTTGCATGTAATTACACTGTAACTATAATATAACTTGTATGTAACTTTCAAAAATCTCTCCATAACATGTTATTTTGGTAAAATGAAGGTTGTGGGAACAATTTTTTTTCACATATGTGTGTACTGTGATTTTTTTTCTTCCTCACCAAAACAAATCTTTATAATAGATCTAATGATTTAAAATTACGTGAAACTTATATACAAGTTACACTGTAGTTACATGCAAGTTACAGTGTAATTACATACAAGTTACAGTGTAATTACACTACGATTGTACTGTAATTACATCTGTCAAATTTTTAGGAGAAAATTTGTCGACAAATGTATAGGTGGTCCCTTGTCAAGTTGGATTCCACGCTCAAGGGGATGGGCTTTGAGCAAAGCCCGCACGAGGCGGCCATCTACCAGCGGGGCAATGGAAGAAATGCCTTGCTGGTGGGTGTCTATGTCGACGACTTGATGATCACCGGCACCAAGGATGCAGAGGTGGCGGCGTTCAAGGAGGAGATGAAGGCCACCTTCCAGATGAGTGATCTGGGGCCCCTCTCCTTCTACCTGGGGATCGAGGTGCACCAGGACGACTCCGGGATCACGCTTCGACAGACCGCCTACGCCAAGCGCGTCGTTGAGCTGTTTGGGCTCACCGATTGCAATCCAGCTCTCACTCCGATGGAGGAGAGACTGGAGCTGAGCCGCGATAGCACGACGGAGGTGGATGCCACACAGTACCGGCGTCTTGTGGGGAGCCTTCGCTACCTCACCCACACACGGCCGGACTTGGCCTTCTCCGTTGGCTACATCAGTCGGTTCATGCAGCGACCGACGACGGAGCACCAGCAGGCTGTGAGGAGGATCATCCGCTACGTTGCGGGGACTCTCGACCACGGTCTCTACTACCCGAGGTGTCCTAACAAGGCACACTTTGTCGGGTACAGCGACAACGACCACGCCGGCGACATCGACGCCAGCAAGAGCACGAGCGGGATTCTCTTCTTCCTCGGCGAGTGCCTCGTTAGCTGACAGTCGGTCAAGCAGCAGGTGGTGGCCCTGTCTAGCTGCGAGGCCGAGTACATGGCAGCCTCCGCCGCTTCGACCCAGGCGCTCTGGCTTGCTCGACTGCTTAGTGATCTCCTCGGCAGAGACACTGGAGCGGTGGAGCTCAGGGTGGATAGCAAGTCCGCCCTAGCCCTGGCAAAGAACCCCGTTTTCCACGAACAGAGCAAGCACATCCGGGTGAGGTACCACTTCATCCGAAGCTACTTGGAAGAAGGGAGCATCAAGGCGAGCTACACCAACACCAAGAACCAGCTTGCGGACTTGCTCACCAAGCCTCTCGGGAGAATCAAGTTCCTCGAGCTCTGCTCCAGGATCGGGATGGCCCAACTTCCCCACAAGACGACGCACAAGACTTAGGGGGAGAATGATGGATAAGTCTTTGTGGTCCTTGGTCGTGGTTCTTTTTTTTGCTTTTGGGTAGTTTCACCTTTTTCAGGACAGCATCTACTCCTTTAGCATATTTTCAGTTGCTAGGACAGCTGCGGTTAGTAGGACAGCAGCAGTTAGCATCTCCTTTATGCCTCCTTTATGTTTTATTCAGTTTGGATGCTCTCTAGGACAGCATCCCATTCAAATTTCGAATTTTAGACTAGGAGGGTGCAGCAATAGGCTTGCAGCCAGCTATGGCTATATATATGTATCCAACCTCCCTCGGGTTGGTATGGCTTTGAGTTTGTGAATGGAAGAAAACTAAAAAAATTGCCCCATCTTGAGTGCCATCCTCTTATCAATGAGAGTAACCATTGAAATTCTAACACATTTCCCTATAGGTACATCCTGTTGCTGTGGACTTGTTACAACAGCAGTTAAAGAAAGGGTTCATGCCAGCAGCATGGTTACATCGTTGACAGAAGTTATCAATGAAAACAATGAACTCCTGTGCTGCCCATCAGCTCCAAAGTATGTAATGCAGCACTGAGGCTCCACTTTTCTATTGGGAACGAGTCAAGAAGCTCTATGTCATTAACTACAAATTGATATTCAATTGACTGTAGATTGTTTATGTCATGGATATGGATGGACATGGATTCCACCACTAAAGTTGGATTAGACATCTTGAATATTTTATTAGCATATATGTTGAACATCTCTAGTCTGGATAGTGGATACAATATCCATCCCATTCCTGCCACTAATTAGACGGTTTGCAGAATAATCCTTACTAAGAATTTTCACCCGAGTTCCAAGCGTACAAAGCCTAATGTAGGAAGCAACATATTTTTGCCATAAATGAAAAACATAAGGATGGCTAGAGCATATTCCCAAGGATGATACCTTTGCCCGTTCTTCCTCATTTGTATCCATAATGTATGCCATGTACCTGTGGTATTCATGTATATGAATGAGAATCTCACCAACATGTGATAAAAGTATCACTTTCATGCCCAAAAATGTAATCAAAATCATTTGTGCCGTATAAGCGTTAGAAAGGTCTAAAAGGTGTAATCAACATGTGATAACAATAACAATAATAAACATGTCATTTTGGACATGTCCAAAGTCAAACTTTAAACATGTATATCTTTTTACATATTTCGGTGAATTGTATAAAGTCATGTGTAAGTTTGTTATGGAAAATGTTCTCATGAGGTTAAAATATTGTTGAGTTTTTTATAAATATTGTAATATACTCCCTCCGTCCCAAAATATAGAAACTTCTGGCTATGGATCTGGACAAGAAATGTTTATATTTTGGGACAGAGGGATAAGTAGTCAATGTTTCCTTTCAAAGACCATGTCAATGCCTAAAACAAGAAGTTTTTGTGACCAGAGGGGGTAACTCTTTAACCACATAAGCTGCCAATTATGCCATATAAGCACTACAAAGATGGGTTAACCACAGAAAACCCCATACACTACCACATTTTAGAACCTTTAAGAGTGAAAAGCATCAACCAAAATACAAACCAAAGAGGAAATTGCAAATTCAAATCTATGCAGAACATAGAACAAATTAAACATGTCAGTTACAACAAAGCTTTAGCCTGCCCATTTATCTAGAGCAAAGTCAATGTGCATATGGACCTTATACAGAAAGAATTTGTGGATGAAAGAAGGGATGGAAAATAGAAAGGGATAAATTCACCAAGACCTCCTGTACACGGCTGGGGAGATTGCTCTAAAGTAAGGTTATTTTTAATGGACTCACTTTGGTTTCACTAAAGTTTCTGAGCAGCAGGAACATATTTGGTCAAGTGGCATACAAATAGTCTCTACTACAGAAATATGTTAACTATTTTCTTCTTTATTTGATTTAAATATGGATCTAACTTACAAAACAAGATTCTATGAGGCATTAAACGAGGGAACTAATTACCAGCTCTCTCGACTTTTGTCCTTTGCTTCTTTTTCATACTTCTGGATTGTCCTGTCATCCACTTGCCCACTTAAGAACAATATCTGGCCTCCAGCTGTGGACTTACCAGCATCTGGAACCATGAATAACCAATAGAAATAGGTGAGGTCATAGAAGCTTTTAGCAAAATATCAGATTGCCATAACATCTTATGCGACAATAAGACATAAGCATATGCTTGTAGCATATGTACATCAAATCTATCTAAATATACTAATTACATACTACCTGGAAATTCCTGTGTTTTGGTAAAGAAGTAAATAAATCTGGTCATCCATCTGGTCATACCAAGCTATAATTAATGGCTATGATCATTTGTCTAGACATATATGTTTAATTGTGAAGGATAAGCTATTGTAATTTCCACTAAAAAGGTATTGTAACATGAGAAGTAAACAAAAAGTAAGGACTCTTCTACTGTGTAATGTAATTTTATCTTTAATAACATACCCGTAATTGCGTCTCATTGGCTAATGATGAAAGAAAATCCAGAAGCAAGCTGCTAATAAAAAATTCTGGTAGCAATGGATGACAATCTCGCACCAGTTATAACGGTGTTCAGCCACCAGATCTTAAACCTCAACATTTAGACAAGTTCTACAAGTGGCCTCTCTCCATTTATTCATCTAGGTTTCAGACACATATATTCTTCTGCACATGCACCTATACACGTCACAAATATAAATGTGTGTTGTGTTAACAATTGGGATTGACCAGGTTGGGCGCAAGTAATCTCCTTGGCTCTCACCACTTGATTACTAGCCCATCTAGTGGCAAACTGGTTTTTATGTTGTTGTTTTGCTATCTATAACATAGACCTTCTAGTCCAGTTTTACATCCAACACAAATATAAAATTGACCATTATTAGTTATCTGTTTCTTAAAGTTATTTATGAAATCATGTTTTAAATAAAGTTTAACATTATACCATTCAGCACAGTTTCTTTCTCTGAATAATCTGCTACTCTGGTGTATGCAAAGGATAAAGAAAAATTAATCAAACAGTAGAGACAATGCAATATATCTGAGGGATAGATGCTATTTGTTTTTATGTTATTTAAACTATGAGTAATTAACTTCTAAAAGCACCCTCAGTGAAAGATGTATTTATTTTTGTGATTTGACAGTAAGATGACAAAAGAACATGACCCTCAAATATAACCAGGTACTCTTAATGATGGTCATATCCTATGCATGTATCAACCCTAGAGATCTTTAATTTAACAAATTATAATTTTGATAGACGTGCATATATCATTATGTAAAGTAACCACTGCAAATTCGTGGGTTAATGATTAGTGGTAACATTTGACTAAATAAAATGACCATCAACAATTGAATAAATGATGCAACAGTATAACTAAGTCTATAAAGGAAAATTAAGATCAGAAAATGAGGAAGACCAGATCAAACATGCACGAATATGTAAGCGCCGTCTAGACCCTTATATTACAAATAAAAATAAAAAACATGCCTATGGAGAATTTAATAATTAATGGTCAATGTAAAATTGACCAAATGTACGAAAACTGTAGCTACTTAGGAACAGAGCAAATAGGCAGCATCATACTACAGCAAGGGCACAATGGTACAATGGGCCTGTTCACTTTGATGCCAAAAAAAACCTTACCAAATTTTGGTAAAATTACCAAAAAAGTGGCTACATTTAGTTTGCTGCCAAATTTTGGTAACTATATAAGAAATCCTGCCAAAATTTTGGCAACTATACATTGCCAAAATTTGGTAAGGTTTTTTTGGCATCAAAGTGAACAAGCCCAATATATTCTACAACAAGCGCACAGTGCGCCTAATGGGTTTATTCAGCAGGTCAGCATAGTTTGTTTCTTCAAAAAGAAAAGGACTCAGGATAACTTGGTCTAGTACCAAAAAGATTACTGCAAAACAGTTAGGCAAGTACTCCCCTAACACACCAATTAGCCCCATTCAATCAGTCCTTAATGTTAATCTATGTTAAGCAAGAACTGAAAAATGCAATTTTCTAATACTACAAAAATACACTACTATCAGAAGGCAAAGCACACCATTTTTGCTCTATGGCTTTTGTCCTACAAAATTACGTCACAAAAGCAAATAATTGCTGGTAAGATTGATAAGACCAACATTCTACCACAATACCAAATCAAGGATGTAAATTGTAAGAAGACTCCAGAACACTTTTCATTCTGCAATGGACATTCAAGTCACAGTGGACCTATGTATTAAACTAGACAAAAGGATGCAAAAATTTACAGGAGCACTCACCAACATGGCCAATAAAAACAATATTCAAATGCCGTTTTCTATTCTGTTCCTCCTTTGCTTCTGTTTGAACTGCATCATGTGGCAAATCTAAAACAAGGTGAGAAAGGGCCTTAAGATCCAACACATTGTCATTAAATTGCAATTATACAGGATTTCAGAAAGCTCCACGAAAACAAAATGTAGATATCATTGCTTTTTCAATTTTAAGTTCTTGCATAACATAGATTAGCATAAGGAATAAGAACACCATCCGGACGGGTTCCAAATAAAAGCAATTTAATAGAGAAACTTCAGACACCACATAAAGATGACTTACAAATTTTTGAATGGGTTTCCAAAAAAAAAAGCAATCTGATAGAGAAACTTCAGACACCACATGAACATGAATTACGGATTTTCTCAAGAGCGCAAATTAGTGAAGGGATGAAATTCTCGAACAATTCTGATTCTTCTGAATGATCATAACCACGATGTATAGTTCAAAAGAAAGAAAGATTTCCGCCGTTCACACATACCTACTGACTGCAATTCCAGTGACTGAAGACTTGACTTGATTCCATTGACATCTGAGAGTATAATGTAGCTAACATTAGAAGACTCATTGTCTAAAAAAAAGCTAACATTAGAAGACTATGAATAAGGAGTATAATGTAGCTAACATTAGAAGACTCATTGTCTAAAAAAAGCTAACATTAGAAGACTATGAATAAGTAATAGGTAGGTAACTCGCGATTGCATAACTACATAAGATGGGACAAACAAATTATTGATTAAAAAGAGCATTCAAAGCCAACTACATAAGGTGGGCAAACAAATTATTGATTAAAAAGAGCATTCAAAGCCTACATGGGTTACCTGATTATAAACTATAAACAGAGGAATCAATGTAAGATCGTAACAACCAAAATGAGAATGGCTCCAAATTAGAAAAAGGGACCACACACCATCTGATTACTTGTTTACATTACCACCAGCATCTGACATCATTAGCAGCATTCACGTGATGGCCCATAAGACTAAATAGAAATTTCTATCAAGCATAACATAACTTTCACATTCTCTTGTGCTACAAATTTTAGTTGAAGAATAATTTCAAATGTGCTTTATTCATAGTTTTGGGAGTAACATGGGTTTGGCAACATAACTGTTCAAAATTACAATGACGGTAGGAAGTCCATACCCACATATTACTGAAACAGAAGGGCTACGCTTGACGCATTAAGACCTAGTCTGATCATATTTCTTACCTTAACTAATGAAATAATAGAAGTACAAATAAAACGACATCGATTACAAAACTACCCAACTCTACCCAGATCATCAGAACCCATGAAATACACCATTTCACCTCCCCACCCGAACCGCAGCGGCAGCAGCCCAAACAATGGAAGAAACACCCTCCGAAGTCCGAACCCACACATTACAGCATAATTAGGCACAGCCTAGTAGGCTACCGCATAATTAGACACAGATGCGATCCGCACCAGGCGAGCTCCGATCGAACGGAAGGATCCAGCAGGCACGCGAGGGGGCAAACGGAGCAGAAGAGGAATCGAGGCGGAGAGGCATGGTACCTTGGGCCGCACGGGCTCGGGGCGCCTCTCGGGCGTCGTCGTCATCGCGAGCCGCGGAATGCGGATGGGGCTTCGCTGGAGCCTCCTCGAGGTCGTCGCGGGCCGCCCAGTCGTCGTCGGCGGGTTGGAGGGAGGCGATCGCCGGCGCCGGCGCGGGCGCAGGGTCGGCGTCGTGCTCCATCTCCCGCGAGCACGAGGAGGAGGAGGAAGCGATGGGGGTTGGGTTGTTTCTGCCCTTCGCCTTTGTGCCCACTTGGGGTTTTTCTTGGCTTAGCGGAAAATTTCCGCTCTTTTCGGTGTTTTAGGGTTTTTCAGTTATTTTTCGTAGGGGGATTTTGGCCTGGGGAAATGGGGAGGAGTGGGGGGCTACGGCGGCAGTCCGAGAACGGTGGAGAGGGCAATACACGAGATGGTGCTGCTTTGGCGACTTGCGGCCCCGATCTTTTCCCAAACAAAATTTTCACAGATTGTTACATCGAATTTTTTGACACATTAAGTATTAAATATAGAAAATATAAGTATATAGTTCGTTAGAAAATTGTGAGACGAATCTTTTAAGCCTAATTACGCCATGATTTGATAATGTGGTGCTATAGTAAATATTTGCTAATGACGCATTAATTAGACTTAATAAATTTGTCTCATAGCTTTCTGGCGGAATCTGTAATTTGTTTTATTATTAGACTACGTTTAATATTTTAAATGTGTGTCCGTATATGTAATGTGACATGCAGGGGCAAAAAAATTTTCCAACTTAACAGTCCCTGCTTATCAGCCAAAATTTGAATTTTCAACATTAAATTTAGAGTTGATTTGGGGGTTTTTCATCGAAGTTTATTTTTCAGCCTTTACTTTTAGATCGCTAAGAACACATATATAAAAATTTTATTTACAAATTATTTTTCGTTTGCAAATATGCTGTTTCACATATAAGCGAAACGTTGAGGCCTTTGGCGTGCTCCCGTGCCTCGGCCCGCAAGGCGGATCGGCCTAACCGAGTAATAACTGGGCTTCTGGGTTTGGCCTTTCGGTGTCTGGCCAGGGTTGAACGTGGTATTTATGTTGACTAGTAATCATGCAATGCAGATGCAATATGAGGAAATCAATGCTTGCATGGTAATGCTCATACATCTTGACACAGTAAATTTAGATATATTCCAAGTTCATGATCAGAAGATAATATGGATTTTATAAGACAGTATGAACTTGTAAAGAGTAAGATCGGTCCTTAATTAGACGGTACAGTGTAGAATATTTCTTGCACACATTGCAAAGACAAAGTCAGTTAGAACTTAGAAACCTTGCATCCGATTGTCTTTATATGGCGAATTTGTAAAGTTTCAGTACTTGCTCCATAAGAATTCATAACAATTAGCTCAGATGAAAAAAAAAACATTGAATGCCATGCACAATAGGATGCCTCCTCTTGTAAAGACGGAAAAAAACGAACGCCTATTAGGCATGTACAAAGGACCAAGGCAAAAAAAAAAATAGCTAGTCATATATAGTACATATGGTTATTTCTGAGAAAAATACTTTTCCACATATTGGGGGTTATCTTGTGATGTAACCACAGGGAGAGGAGAGGAACTTTGTTTGCTAGATAGATGAATATTTCTGAAACAATTCTGTCTCCTGGAATGCATAGAATTTTGATCTTGCAGAAGTCTTCTTAACCGGCTCTGGTTGCTTTGGTGCACATATAAGAGCATCTTCAACAGCCTCTCCAAATATCCATATAGCTAACTCTCTATCTGATTTGGCTAGTCAAACTAGCTACTTGCTCCAACCGCCTCTCCATCTACCACCCCTATTATAAGTCTATGACAAATAGAACCCACGTGTCAGCCTCACTTCCTCTTCCTCTTCCCCTTCTCCTCCTCCTGTGTGCATCCTGGCTTCCTCTCCTCCACCCACGATGCCAACCACCAATCCGCCGCTTCCATGCCCTCCCCTTCCTCCCTCACATTCGATTAGCTTCACCGCCGCGCCTAATCGTCCCGGCGTGCTGCTCCAGGCCACCGATTCCATCCCCGTCCACCGCCATGGCGCCGGGAGAACGACGACGGCGGCGCTGGGTGGATGGCGAGGCGGGCAGGGATGGGGAAAAAGGGAGAGAGAGGAGAGAGGGTGTAGGACCCACACCGATGGCAAGCCATATCGGCTGGCTAACTTTGGCTAGTCTGGTGGGGACTTTAGCCAGCTGGATGTCTTGGAGAAGCATTTGACTAGTCTGTTGGAGTAGAATTTTTTTCTAAGTTAGCCAAATTTTGGCTTGGAGAACCATTTGGCTAGGCTCTTGGAGATGCTCTAATGCATGGTCATTTTTTACTCTTGCTGAGTTGATCTGGAGTGTTTATGTTGTTTCTAACTACTGTCCGTCCTAGAATATAGCAACCGGATACTTAAATAATCACCTAATACTATCAATTTGAATAGGTTATGTGGTGTCTAATTAAATACTAGCTAGCTGGAGTATAATGTTAAAACAGAGGGAGCATATTGGGAAGGCTATTTGACTAGGGCTGTGTATAGTTCACGCAAAAAATTGGAAGTTTGGTTAAAATTGGAACGATGTGATGAAAAAGTTGGAAGTTTATGTGTATAGGAAAGTTTTGATGTGATGGAAAAGTTGGAAGTTTATGTGTATAGGAAAGTTTTGATGTGATGGAAAAGTTAGAAGTTTGAAGAAAAACTTTGAAACTAAACATGGCCTAGATAGTATTGGATGTTTTGGTTTCCGAAGTTCCTTAAGGAACCACATCAGGCAAATTAGAATTTTACTGACCAGCACTGATGTATTTTTCGGACGTGATAACCAGCTACCACTCCATCTATGATAGACACTATTCATCTATACTTCAAATACAATTTTCTCTTAAACTACTCATCCGATCTACGATCCGATTACACCGTTGTGTTCGTAACAATTAAATCTTTATAACAAGATCTCACATGATTATATTTTGATGAAAAAAAATATAAATTACTTTTATAACATATCTAAATTACTTTTAGATTTCACTAAGTTACTTATTAGACATATAAAAGTAATTCAATAAAGCCTAAAAGTAATTTACATATACTCTAGAAGTAACTTATAACAAAAAGAAAGTAACTTCTATAATATATGTTAATTACTTTAACTTTATTGAATTTACTTTTATATGTTTAAGAAGTAACTTAGTGAAATCTAAAAGTAATTTAGATATATTATAAAAATATTTTGTGATTTTTTTATCAAAATATAATCATGTGAGATCTTGTTGTAAAGATTTAATTGTTACGAACACAACGGTGTAATCGGATCGTAGATCGGATGAGTAGTTTAAGAGAAAATTGTATTTGAAGTATAGATAGTAGGAATATTTTTTCTATTTGCTTGATCAATTAGTACTATAGTAAAGTAATATTCTTTAAGACACATATATGGACAATGGCTGATAGCATCGCTCGTTATGACTAAATCGAGAGCGCTCTCGATTTAGATTTTGTGTTTATGGACGGCTGGATTTCTGGTTGTCACGCTAGTTGAGTTTCTGCTCATAATCTAATCTAAATATAGTAATTATGTAGAAAGTCTGTTATCTTTGATGGGAGGTCGTGTCCGTCCACAATATGAGCAAGATTAATCGGTTTCTGTATCTGAAACAAGCCTGCACAACTCTAGCTCACTACTAGAAAAAGTATTTTTCCCAACGTGAGGGTTTTATTTTCGCAGATGGATATGACCCTTAAAGCCAAATGACCGCCTACAAAAATATAAATCGGGGTAAAATTTAATGCCCAGGCGGACCACTTAAGCGGCGCCTGCGAAAATAGACTTGAATATAAATAGACTTGCGGGCCCTAATTTTTTTCTAAGTCCTTACACCTCTCAGTCCTCCCCTCGCTCCACACCTCTCCTCTCTTCCTCACCGGCCTCTCCCCTCTCCTCCCCTCCCCTCTCCTCCTCTCCCCTCCCCTCACTTCTACTCTCCCCGGCGGCGGCTCCCGGCGGCGGCGGCGGGCGGTGACGGCGGAGGGCGGCAGCGGCGAGGAGGCGCGGCCGAAGTTCGGGCGGCGGCAGTGGCTCCCCTCCCCCCTCCCTCCCAGATCTGGGGGAGGCTGGCGGCGGCGGCAACGGCGTGGAGCGGCGGCGGCGCAATCCGGGCGGCTCCCATCCCCCCTCCCTCTCAGATCTGGCCGGAGGAGGGAGGGGGAGGCCAGCGGGGGCGACGGCGGTGGCTCCCCTCCCCCCTCCCTCTCAGATCTGGCCGGAGGAGGGAGCGGGAGGCCGGCGGGGGCGACGGCGGCGACGACGGCGCGGGGCGGCCGGCGGCGTCTCCCCTCCCTCGCAGATCTGGCCAGAGGAGGGAGGGGGGAGGCCAGCGGGGTCGGCGGCGGCGAAGAAGGCACGGGGCGACGACGGCATGGAGCGGCGGCGGCAGCGACGATGACGGCGGCGGCGGCTCCCCTCCCCTTTTAGATCCGGCCGGGGGAGGGCGGCGGCGGTGATGACGATGATGGCGGCGGCGGTGACGACGACGACGGCGGCGGCTCCCCTCCCCTCTCAGATCCGGCCGGGGGAGGGCGGCGGCGGCGAGGCGTGTGGTGGCGGCGAGCTGCGTGCAGCGATTTTTTTTTTGTTCGTTTTTTTTTTTACATTTTCACAGGTGGACCGTTGCCCCGACTGTCGTTGTGATGCAGGCGGATCTCCCTCCCGCCTGCGAAGATTAGTTTCTAGTAGTGGCTGGCCGGGCTAGCTACTGCTGAAACATTAAACTAAACAAAGAAAAAGGAAAATATTGCTTATATCTTCCTCGAACTGGTAGATGACTGGAGCATCTTAGTGTAATTCTCACATAGTAGTCAGGGCTACATAATCCGGCTTAAGTAGGTTTTATACCCATATAAAAATATGAATATGATCATGCATATCCCGGATATAATAATGCCCTGCAAGAATATAGAGAATAGTCAGTATAGTTGGTAATTAATCATCTCATTTTGGACTATTCTAAGAGCATGCGCGCGCATGGTGTCTAATAACGGACGCTTTCTATTGCCCTGCAAATAAATTTGGTGATGTGGAAGAAAGAGGGAAAAGGAAAGCAAAATGTCTAAACGTTTATTAATGGAAATTTTGTTTCATAAGGGTGGATTAAAGGAAAGAAGGATAATAAAAATTATTTAGTGCATTAATGGTTAAGAGGTTTTGTTGTCTCTATTATTGTAGCATGATAGTATCTAGTGCTATAAAGAGCTCGTATTAGACTCTACCTTTATATATGCCTAAAAAACTAATTTCTCAACAAAACCAATCATTAGAAAAAACCGAACAACTTACTGGATTCAAATCCTCTCAGTAAACTGAATTAAAAAAAAAAGTTACAACGCACCGGCCTGTAACTAACACCTAGGGAAAAAGAAAATATGGAAACACTTGCATACGTACCCATAAGCAATTAATCGCCGGCTGCCGCCAATCGTCGACGTCGCCTCCATCATCACCCACAAAATCGTCGTCGATGCTTTTCGTCGGCGCTCGCGGGAGGAGAAGAGGAGCCGCGGGATCGTCGGCGTCGGCGTCCTTGCCCTTGATGATGCGTATGGTGATGTAGGTCTCCCCTGGACGCAGATCCCGCGAGCGGCTAGGCGGTGGCGAGTCGTCGTCCGACGAAGAGGAGTCGTAGTAATTCCAGCGGCCCGACCTAACGGCAAACATGGCTGCAGATTTAGACGGAAAAAGCTCGCTCACAATGTGTATATATTGATATAACGTACGTACTACTACTACTGTGTAGCGCCCGCTCGTTGGAGACGAGGATCGCTGTGAAATAATTGGAATACATAGCTAAAATATGCTCCCCACCCCTAATCAGATCAGGTTTGGGTTCCGTGGAGCAGAGTTTGGATCGGATCCGTGCGGACGGCTGTAGTTATAGGGCGGTAATAAAGTCGAGGTCGCAATTGACGACGATGAGCTCGCGTCGTGTCGATGTGCCGCCCGTGCCAGGTTCCTCGTTGGGCTTGGCGGTGGTGACCGCGCGCGGCGGGCTTTGGTACGTGTGGTGAGGGTCTGGTAAGCGGAAGCATGGGCCGATCGATGGTTGGCATTGCTGGCTAACTGGGCTGTTCGGCCTTGCCCTTGCTGGGCCTGGTCAGCGTGGCTAGGCTAGGTGACTGGATAGACCTGGCCGGCGTGGTGCTGGCTCGGCCTAATCTAGCTGGCTGGTTTGAGCATGGCCGACTGGGCTAGCCCGGCAGGTTTCCGGTTCTGAAGAACTTACTTTGGGAATAAGTTCACTTGCCTTCCCTCAACTTTACATTAAGTTTGTTTCGCATACCTTACCCTCAATACTATATATCTTCAACCCTAAACTATACAAAATGCAATTTAGTTCCTATGGCAGAATTAGCAGCTGGTTTCGTTGACGTGGTATCCTAGTCAGCGAAAGAAAATAAATAACATACGGGTCCCATATGTAAGTGAGAAGAAAGAAAAAAAATATATGTGGGGCCCAACGTGTCAACGCATCTCTTTTTTACCCACCACGCATGCGAGGTCAACATCTAGGGAGGCAGCAGCGGCTGGGGCGGCTAGGAGGTGGCGGTGACAAGGCGGCTTCGGTTAGGGGCGACAAGGAGGTGGTGATGGCTAGGGGTGGTGAGGAGGTGACGGCGGTGCTACACCGGCTGTGGGGTAGCGATGAGGCGAGTTCAGCTGGGGGCAGCCGGTCTGTGCGGTGGCGAGGCAACACCGCGCTCAGGGTGCTCGCCGGTCATCCTCCTGTTGCCCAAGCACCTCGCTCGCGTTTCATCTCCTCTTCGTTGACATTGGCGAGCCAGAGCCATGACAGCGTCGGCAGCAGCGCAGGGTGGGGTAGAGGATGTAGCCTCAGATCCGGGTCGACGTCGTGAACCTCGAAGGGAGAGGAGGGGAGAGGCGGTCAGCCACGCCGGCGAGAGAGGGGGAAGAGTAGGCCAACGAACCTAGGAGGGAGAGGGGGGAGAGGCAGCCGACCGTGCGTGGTGGAGAGGGGGAGGAGGCCGATGAACCTGGGATGGAGAGGGGAAGAGAGGTGGTCGGCATCCATTTCACGCCCAGAAATTTAGCCCTAAATTTCCAGACTATTTTGTGTATTAAATCCCTGTCCAGGACCAGCCAGGGTACACAAAATGACAAGTAATAATATATAGTTCCAAACGTAAATAAAGCGTAAAATACTTACAGAAGAGGCACTTAGTCCTCACACCGAAACAAAAGCCGCAGCAGCGGAAAAAGGCGATCCTAGCGGGGCTTCAGCTCCACTCCACAGGCAAAACTCAACTGGGGTCTGAGCCTTGGTCCTCTAACTCCGTCTTCAGCTCAGAAGCACTACACTTCTGAAAAGGGGGAATAATAGTAAGGCTGAGTACAACCACCGTACTCAGCAAGCCACACCAATGATGCAGACGTGCACGGGGACACAAAGAGGGGTTTGTGGCTATTTGCGTTAAGGCAGTTGTAAAACATTTTATTGAGCAAAACAGTAAAACAATTGAGTAATTAAGGTAAGATTAAATCTCCACTGATCAACGCTAAACCACGTTGAACAGGCCCAACCAACCCACCTGAACTACAGTGCATTGAGTCGATTTATTAGGGGTGAGACTAATCACGGTGAATCTGGTCGATCGCCCATAACCGCGGGCATGGCTATTCGAATAGTTTTACTCTGGCCAGAGGTGCACAAATGTACCCACAAGACACAATCCACCGGCATGTCACAGTGTCATCATGTGCCCATGATGAACACGTCACCACGTCGAGTGATTGTGACAAGACCCTTCATATAACTCTCCCCTAACCATCCACACCACGCTAAGGTTTCACCCCCACCCCCTACCCTAGAGGTGGGCAGTCCCCTCGTGCGCTGTGGTGAATCCGGCAGCTGGACAACCGGACACCCCGGCCGACCCAACTCCATCATGTCCACCCTCGCCACGATGCCTAGGAAAGGGTCGAGCTATACTTCAGGTCAAGCAGTTACCCATTCCCACTTGTGGTAAGTACTGTAAGTCTTCCAGGGTTTCCCGTGAACCGGTCCTTAATTGCCATGGGTGCGACCAGCAAAACCATGCACCCACAGCCCACCATTCAGTCGCATTTTAGTTGGATAATTACGACCATGAAACATGGTCAAATGTCTCGAGCACGCAGCTCGTCAAGATACTAAGATGTCTAATATTATAATTATCACATCAACTGAGCTAGTGGCAATTAAGCATGGCTAAGCATATAGTTCTAGCTGTGTCACATAAGTAACATGAGCTAGTCGATTTATCACCCAAGGTTGACAAAGAACAGATATCAAGTAAACATGGCACAAGCGAGCAGATAGGTAAATCCCGATCCCATGTAATTAGCAAAACATGCATATTTATTTGCAAACGGTAAAACATTTGTAAAGTAGGATTAAAATGCTCAAGGGAAATGTGTGACTTGCCTTGCTTCTTCAAACGATCTTCCGAACTCTTTTCCTCGCGACCGCGGACTTCCGAAACGATGGATTATACACGCTGGCACGCAAAACGAGGAAAAACTCTAATAAAAACCAAGGAAACAGTACATAAAAAGTAAACAAACATGTAGAGCTCAATTTTAGATGAATTTTGCAAGTTGAATAGCTCAATTCGGAGTTCGGATAAATTAGATATGAATTTTAGAAGTTTTGAGCCATCTTAATGGATTTATAGAATTATTAATGATTTAATGCACAATTAATAATGGTTTATGACGTCACCGAGGGGAATAGGTTGCGCCGACAAGTGGGCCCCACCTGTCGGTGGCTCAAAGGAGGTCGGCGCACGGTGGACTCAGTCCACGCGCGCGCTGCCCGCGGGCGCACCACGTGGTGGCCGCGGTGGACGGGGAGGACGAGGTGGCGCCGACGTGGCACCACAGGGCAGCGACGCCAGGCGGCACGAGGAGAGCCACGTGGACGGCCCAGATCGCCCCGAAGGGGGATTGGGCGGCCACGGGCGAGCGGGAGCCGGCTCACCGGCCGGCCGGACGGGGAGCCACGGCGCATGGCCCAATGGTCGCCGGCGACGACCACCGGCGCGACGGCACGTGCGGGAGGCGGCGGAAAGAGGGGAAAGGGAGAGGAGATGGAGGGGGTCCTCACCGAGGGGCGCCGGCGACGGAACGACGACGGAAGGCGGCTGGCGGAGCTCGGGCGGAGGGAGGCGGCGCTGCTCCGGCGATGGGCGGCGCTTGGGAAGAAACGGACGAGGGTGACCGCGACCTGCGGAAGGGGAAGGAGGGATTAAGGAGGGGAGGACCAGAGCGGTGCAGCCAAAACAATGGCCGGCAGCGACAGTACTAGGTGGAGCTCACCTTGAGTGATGGGGATGGGGTTTTGGCGACGATTCACGGAGGATGAGTGGTGGCCGGGCTTGCCCCTGGGACGGCGAAGCCGGTGGAGGTGGTTGCGCGGCACGGCAACGGCTAGGACGGCAGTGGTGGTCGGCTGGAGACGGTAGAGGCGGCGGTGGCTCGGTTTTGCAGTGGGGCGGCGTTTGGGCGGTGGTTTCGAGGAGGAGAGCAGTGGCCGGGGTGGGGCTTGATGCAGCGAAGCCGCCGGCGCAAGCGGCGAGGTGCGGCGTCAACTAGCGCGGCGACAGCGGCCGGCTAAAGGTCGCCGGCGAGCGGCGGCGATGGGGAGCGGTGTGGGGAGAGCGGGAGAAGGCGAGGGAAGCGCCGGCATGGAGGGGAAACGAGAGAAGGGAGCCCGAGGATGGATTTTATAGGCTCGGGGAGGGAAAAACGTTGCCAGGAGTGGCGGATTTGGGGCGGCAATGACCGGCGACGTGGGTGACATCATGCGCGAAGTGGAGCTCGATCCCGGCACGATTTTTGGGGGAAACGTGGGGAGAGTGTAGAGGAGGTGGATGGGAACCGATTTCATGCGGTTTGGGCGTGAGGGCGTGAGCGGGAGGAGCCGGAATCGACGGTGACGTGGGCGGCTTCGGCGGTTTGGATGAGGGAGGCTGGAGGTAGAGGAAGGGTCTGACAAGCGGGTCCCGCGGCCCCACTTGTCGGCCTGAGGAGAGGGAGGAGGCGCGCAGGGAGGCAAAGCAGACTTGGGGAGGGGAGGTGCGTTGGGCCGGCGGCCCGAGGAGAGTAGGGAGGAGGGGGCGGCCAGCCTTAGAGAGAGGGAGAGCGCCCAGGCCGCGGGGAGGCAAAGGAGACTTGGGCCGAAACCGGCCCAAGGGAAGGGAAAGAAGGGGAATTTAAATTGGTTTTCTTTTTATTTTAATTGATAAAATGAACTTTGTGACTTTAAAATTACTTCTTGAGCTCCGAAAATTCGCGGAAAAATCCAGAAAGTATTTTAGGGCACAAAGAATATTACAAAATATTTCCGGCCAATAATTTTTAAGGGAAAATTTTAATTTCCCCTATAATTTCACTTGATTAAATTGCTTAAATTTTTATTTAATTTCTGGGAAATGCATTATTAAGTGATTTTTAATCCCAAACGAAAATCGGGGCGTTACAATCCAGCAGTTGCTCCTCCATCCAGTCCCCCATCGGTCCTTCTCCGCTCGGCCCCTTCCTCACCAGCGTTGCCTGTGTGCATCATCGGTGTCGTCGAGCCGGTGGAGCTCAGCCGGCCGCCTCCCCCCGGCGCCAGCGACCTCCCGAGAAGAGAAGAGAAGAAAGGAAAAAAAAGAGAAAAGAGAAGAAAGAAGAGATTTGGGTCCCACATTTTTCTCACTTACCTGTAGGTGTCATATTTTATTTATTTATTTATTTGCTGACTAGGATGTCACGTCAGCGAAACCATAGATATATACTGCTATGGGATCCAAATTGTGGTTTTGTATAGTTTAGTGGTGAAGATTTTTTTATTGGGGATTATTGACATCATATAAACTCGACGTAAAGTTGAGGGGCAGCCGTTAAACTTATTCATACTTCTACTTTGGAAGAAGAGATTTTGCGAGTTTTTTTTTTATTTCGGTTGCTCTCTACCTCTGTAGCTATCTCATAGTATACAGAGTAAATTGCCTCTGGAAAACTACTCAAAATTCATGGATACAATTAATAAACAAACCAACATTGAATAACTAAACGATGATGGTACGTTTATATGTCAACAGCATACGATGAAATGAAATGCGATACGGTGTCATAATTGCATGGGCATCTGGCCATTTTCAAGCCATAATAGTACTATATAAATTGATGCCCTATTTGGTGGGTATCTCTTATTTCTGTAAAGTTAAGGCCAAAATCTCAAACCTCGTGCTTCTACGTCATCATCAAATTGTGAACCGTTGGATGAATGTATTAGATTGCTTCTCAGACGTTGGAGGGAATGCAGCATAGAGCCTAACCCATCAGTCACCGGATGAGTCTCTTCGCCTACTCAGTGCCAACTATAGCCCACATGAACACATTGGCCCATCTCCACACACATCTACATGTATCCAGCCCGTCAATCCGTATAAAATAGTTTTATGGCTGAACACTCCTTCCGTTGACATGTGCTACCTAAATTATCTATAAATTTTGGATAAGGCTGCTAAAATGAATTTCTTTAAGAAAGCTATTTGTTTCTTTTGTTTCTTCTTGAGATTGTACCTCCTATCTAACAAATTAATATTAACCAAGTCTCACAACAATGTGCAGGAGCCCTCTAGTATTATATATATGTGCGTTCGGAAGAACCACCAAAACGAACACGATCCTTCACCCGGTCACCCCTACTGGCCAACGTGTTGTTATAGACGCTACTTCCTCTGTCACATATCAAATTCATTTGTAGCTCTTTTCATTTATCTCAAAATAAATAGTTCATATTTAGAAAATTATTGCGTTGGAATAGTTATATTGGAAGAAGATAAAGTATGAGTATTGGTATACTCCCTCCGTACTCATAAAGGAAGTTATTTTGGACAATGTTTAAGTCAAACCTTAGGAATATAAATCATTAATAACTCTTAAGTTGTTGAGTT
This sequence comes from Oryza glaberrima, assembly GCF_000147395.1. Lineage (NCBI taxonomy): Eukaryota > Viridiplantae > Streptophyta > Magnoliopsida > Poales > Poaceae > Oryza > Oryza glaberrima. Next base: position 14,596,088 of record NC_068327.1, on the reverse strand, counting down.
TAAAAATATAAAAATTATATTAATAGATTTGTCTTGAAAAGTACTTTCATAAAAGTATACATATATTACTTTTCAATAAATATTTTTATAGAAATAAGAAATCAAAGTTGTGTTTTGGAGATCGTGTCGCTGTTCTAAACAACTTTTTTTACGAGTACGGAGGGAGTATGTGGGATGGATGGAAAAAAAACTTATTTTGAGATGGATGTACGATTAACATGAGTTAGTTTCAACTATATTTAGAATATGTCACGACTTAATGATGATGGGATGGCAACATTGTCAACCAGCTTTAATTACTCCTTAATCTCTTATGCTCTCTAGTCTTGCATACCTGGTGACGGTGGTGAGCCATGCGGGAACGACGAACTATCATATAAAACTTTGTTGATTTCTTAGCCCCACATGTTATAGACCCCATTAAAAATAAAATTTGGTAATAGAATATTATAAAAGTTTTCATGTTTACAAAATAATGATAAATTTATTATAATGATAATATATTTGAGAAAAAAACCGTTGCAAATCACGGAGATTATGCTAGTGTTTAAATAGCAAATCTGGTAGGCCTGCCTGAAGCCATGCTGACTAGGAGCCTGCTAGTGACAGGCTGGCTGGCAGCCACTTTGGATGCATTAAATCGACCATGAGCAAATAATAGAGAAGTTGCTCACAAAATAAGCAAAAAAAAAAAAAAACCAATACCTGTATTTATCTCAGAGCAATGGCACTCATGGAACAATTAATTTTGGTAATTTTATTTTCTAATCCTTTTAGTACTTCAATTTTATGAACATAGACCGTTGAAAACCTTTACATATCTATATTAGTCCCCACTACCAACTCCTTATTTTTCTTTAAAAAAAGAAGTTAAATGACATGGATCCACATATCAACTACTTTCACCACCAACTCCCAACTTTGTGAGAAAAAAAAAATAATGCGAGACATTAACAAATATATGCTGAAATCAAGGTATGCTATATACATAGAAAATAATGATAACAATGGGCTATATAATAATTTTTTAATTAAAATCTCATCCCAACGTATAGGTAATATGCAAGTAATCTAAATACTACTACAAAACTAAAGTTAGTGCTGAGTTCATGCAGTAAAAACTGCAAAGCTTTACTCTGCCCATGCCTCATTGCCTGCTCAAGCTTTCTGTCGTTGTGACCTGTTCTCGCTTCAGCTTTTTTTTTTTTTTTGCAAACACATTAATTGATTTATAATTAAGAGTACTACAGACAGAGCTGAAGGGAAATATCATCCGCAGTACATTGCCAGAAAAGATAAAATATATACAACAAAACCATCCATTCAGACATAAAGCCAATTGAACTAAGAAAAACTTTCTCCAAGATAATCCAAACAACAGTAATGGACGAGATCGACAAGGGACTGTGGCATTGCCGCGACGACTACGTCCACGAGCCTCTACTAAAGACATGCACACCGCTTGACATACCGGTGTTCCCTTCGGCTGCCTCCACGGAAGTGACACTCTTCGAGATTTGTTGTTGAGTCGTAGATTTTGCTTAAACTTCACCAGACCCAACAAAGGATCGCCAAGGAGTTCTCCATCAAATCTGAGGAGCACTGACCGGTCTGTACTCAACTCGAATGGAATCCTCAACTTAATTGGATACTGCTGCAAGGAGAACTGGAAAAAGTCTTCACACCCCAGCTCGTCTGAGGACGCCGATTGTCAACATTTTGTCAAATGAAGAAGAAGAAGAAGAAGAAGAAGAGAAGATTGGAATGAGGGAGAAGAAAGGTGAAATAATAGGGGCAGCATCAACCATATGAACATATATATTACATTGGTTACTGCAAAACTAATTTGGTGATATTATCAAAGACAAAAAAACTTGGTGTCAAAAGAGCAAGTGCAGACAAATTCGGTCCTACATCATCAAAATTTCCTAGTTTATTAACCAGTGGGCCAATCCTGTCTTATCAATTATTGTCAGAACTAAAAAAAATAGATTTGGAAACAAGTTCCAGGATGATTTACTTTTAAAACATCAATAAGGCCAGCTAGTGCAGAAGGTTCTTTGGGGGAAGCGCTACACAAAACGACATCCATTCATATTATTTTTAATAATTGCATTAGATCCTAGCGTTTAGTTCGAGAGTTTCTAGCCAAAAAATATTAACTCCATATCTTTAACTACATTGGGCACTCCAAAATTGATAGAAAGTTGGGAGAGTTCTTTTTCCTCAACGATAGAGGCTTGTTTTCATGCTAGCATCTTTTGAATATATAACAAAACAAGAGATCACTTGAAAGAACATTCCTATACCGTCTATTATATTTCATTTCTAACTCCCGCACTTCATATTGGGAAAAGTAAAGATGCAAACGCTGGTAGAAGCATCATATAAATGGATTACATAGACCCAAACAGAATGTAATCGTTTAAAATGATGTTTATTTAGAAAGTACTCCCTTGTTAACAACTAAATTTAGTAGCATCTGTGTCAGGAAAGAAGATTGGATCAAAGCAAAGTTGGAGGCGGAGATCGAGTTCGGAAACATAGCAGGAAACAGCTGGAGTCCAGATCGGCTACGATTAGGATCGGTTGGGTCTAAGTCGGGCTGAGTAAGCCGATACGGCCGATTCCGACAACCTAGAATATCAATCTCTAGCCTGCCTTCTAGTTGCCGATTAGAATAGCATCGGAGTTGCAGCTGATCGTATCTGATTTAACTATATCTGTTCTATATGCTTCATTGACATGTTAAATCTGCCCTTTATATCAAGATATTGCTGTATCTGAGTATATTAGGCTCTTGTCCGATATATTATTCTTACTTTAATATCCTGATATAGAGTAGTATCGGAGTATTAGCTGATACATGCTAGATCTATCTGATCGGCTATGCTATAAACATATATAGTCTTGTTATTGACATATATTTTAATTTAAATAATTTATACTGTCTCGGCATGGTGACCGATCTATCCCAATCACCTGATTTAAGTATACATTGATATAAGGAGTATATATCGTTAATATCTACAGCCGATCGAGTAGATTTAGTTCTTCTTTACTTGTTCATGACTGCTGATCGATGCACAGATGACATCGGCTTAAAGATAAATGATATATCATCGGCATCTAGCCGATCGGCTATCATTTATAGATTTAACCACGGTTTCTTTGCTTCTAGTTCTTGTTGATTACAGGATCAAATCAGCTGGCACGCTAACACATCCGAAGGCGAGCTTTGGACCTGCACTGGAGTTAAGCAGATCTCCCAGGCCACGTGTTTTCTGTCAACATCCCTCTGTTTCAGATTATAAGACGTTTTAATTTTGGTTAAAGTCAAACTACTCTAGGTTTGAATAACTCTATAGATAAAAAGTAGTAATATTTACAACACCAACATAGTTTCATTTGAGTAACTCTATAATTGATAATATTTCATAATTTATTAGTTTAGTGTTAAAAATATTACTATTTTTTTTTTTACAAAATTGGTCAAACTTAGAGTAGTTTGACTTTGATAAAACATCTTATAACCTAAAACGGAGGGAGTAGCTAATACGTGTATAATATTTTTTATACATGTATTATGCATTAGTATAACAGCCAAAAAAAAATATAGGGACGGATGAGGTTTTATGAAATATTTATCCTAAAACCTGTGATTCTTTGAAACAAGTTATAAACACATGTTACAAATTTAGCTGGACGGTTTCTAGCCAAAAATTATTAAGTCCATATCTTTCAACAAACCCGCTCCAAAATTGATAGAAACCTGGGAGAGTTCTTTTTCCTCATTGATAGAGGCTTGTTTCCATGACAGCGTCTTCTGAATATAGTATTAGCACTTGAAAGAAAATTCTACAGCAGAGAACAGCTCACTGATATACAAAACCAGAGATTATGCACTAAAATATGTAGTAACAAAATAGATTCGAGCGTCATGGGCGGCAGGCCTCTGCAAGGCTGCAATGAGCCTGTAGCTGTCGGCGTTGCCTTTCTTTGGTTCTTCGCGAAACAGAAAACGGACATGTACTACATGCCTAGCACGTTGCATTAGTTCTTAGTCAAGTGGCAGTTCCATTCTCTTCTTCTTTCGGCGTCATGACCTCTTTATAAGTGGACACATGTACAGTACTTATAAGTTCAAAGCATTCATTTAATCTTTTATTTTTTACTCCATCCATTTATTCTAAATAAGTTTATTTATAAGTAATCATCACATTGGAGTAAATAAAGGTACAAAATAAATGCATTGAAAGTAAATAAAAAAATTTTTATAGTGGGATTTGATAAAATAGATATATTCTAGTCAGTTTGGTTTTATATTGGTATGTGTAGGATGTGTGAAAAATAAACTTATTTTGGGACGGTTGGATTTTTTTTAATAATATACCATCAATAACTATAAAATTAACGTCATATTTTCAAATTATCACGCTACAATAAACATAGATGTCACATTAAATACTCCCTCCAATTTTTTGAATCTACATTAAAAGATGATTGTAGTATTAGTTAAAAGTTACGAATATTTATTAAATGCCATGCACTTACTGTATAGGTTCTTTTTTTTACATGAAGTACATTTGATAACATGAAAGAGAGAAGTGAGGATAGGGAAACCTCGTTGCTATATTTGATATTAGCTTAGAATCGAGTCCTAGCATTTACTAATACTAAAAAGAATTTGGTTGCATGGAGTGAAAAAAAAGATAATACCAAATATTTTGATACACTAATAGGTAAGAAATTTTGTTGTCTCAACTATTAAAAAGATAGTTGTATTAACAAGAGCATATATTGGAATTTACCCATGTCCATGCCCTTATCTAGATAAATAAGCAGGAGTATTTTCATTTCCCAAATTTGTCTGACCCATTTGGCCAGTTCAATCCAAAAACCAAGTGTCCAAAATGGAATGGATCCGTGCCATTGTTGCCTTAATGCCGTCCTCAGGCGATTTTCTCCGTTGTACACGCCCTGATTACACGAGTGGCAAAAAATAGCCTGATTCTTCTCTTCTTCCTTTTCACTGTGCTCCATATGCCCTCAATATCCTATCAAATCCAATAAATACCCTTGACACACTAAGAATCGAATTATAATATTTACATTTCTGCTCCTCACAGTGCTCAACTGAAATTACAGAAAATTGTCGAAGGGATCAAGCGAAAGGCTTCTTTTATGTGGAAAATGGAATAAAAGTCTCGGATTAAAGAAGCAATTGCCGTTTCAGACGAGGGTGGCAGCCATATAATTTGCTTGCGCCAAAACCAAACATAGAGCAGCAATAGAGAGGAGGAGAGGGAGATGATGGCCCATCTCCTTCTCCTCCATCCACCTGCCAGCTCGAAGATTTCTGTCTGAATCGATCGGATCAAGATCAAATCAAGGAGGGAGGAGGTTGAGCAATTCCTGACAGGGACAGATCGGGAAAGCTCTCACAGCTTTTTCTTTGTTTTTGTTTGATTTGTTCCTGCTTTTCGATTGGAAAATTGGGAGGGGAGGAAGGTGATAGCCATTGAGGTGGTGGCATTTGCTGTCACCACCTTTAGCTATCGCCTTCCTCTTCCTCGTCTCGCTCGCCCCCCGGTCTAGCTTCTTTCTGCAGGTATTCAATCGATCGAGCAATCAGTTATTTTCGTTTTTGTTCTTGTTTTTTCTTTTTTATCATGGAAGCTCTCTGTTCATCTGATTTTGGTAGTGAATCTTTAATTTGTTTGTATGGCACGATTCACCCATAAATCAATCGATAATTTTGATACGATTCAGAGAGTGATTGATTTACTGCACTGGTTTCATCCAGGGAAGAGGGGAATAAAATTACTCTTTTTGCAAAAAAAAAAATCTGAAAATAGGGAAAATAATCCAGCAAAATCGCATGTAATTTTGATGTTTGTTCATCGTTTCAAACTATACGTATTAGGAGAAACCAATCTCTACTGCTCCTGGCTGATTTTGTGATGAAAAATGGCCAGTTTCCTCTAAAACAATGACCAAATTTGACACCCTCTTGTTCTTGAAGGGCCGGACAGAAAAAACAAAACAAAAGAAGGCACCAGCCAGCCATGGCGATGGTGCTGGACTCCTTCGTCACCCGGTGCACGGCGTCGCTGGAGGACTTCGCCGGGCAGGAGGCGTGCGGCGCCCTCGGCATCGGGGACGACGTGCGGTGCCTCCTGGCCACGCTCCGGCGCGTCCAGGCCGTCGTCTCCCACGAGGAGCGCCGCGGCAGGGTGCTGAGCGCCAAGGTGGACGCCTGGGTGGCGCAGGTGAAGGACGCGATGTACGAGACCGACGACGTCCTCGACGTGTCCATGGTCGAGGGCGGCAAGATGCTCGCCGAGGGGGACAGCCCGCCGACGCCCAAGGCGCGCTGCTCCCTCATGTTCTCCTGCTTCAAGCCTGCATCCGCCCCCAAGTTCCACCACGAGATCGGCTTCACCTTCAGGGAGATCGACGCCAAGCTGAGGGAGATCGAGGAGGAAATGCCCAGGCTCCCCGCAGGATCTTTGCACTCTGAATCAAGAAGGGATTGGTTCAGTAGAGGCATCTGCAGTAACTTCTCTGACGCCATTAGGCCACTCGCGGTTGGGACACAGGTTCAGAAATCTCTGGATGGCCTTGTGCCTAGGATGATCAGAGAGGGCAAGAAGAAGGTGGATGTCTTGGCCATCGTCGGCGCAGTGGGGATCGGCAAGACAATGCTTGCTAGGGAGATTTACAACGACGAGAGGATGACCGAAACATTTCCAATTCGTGTGTGGGTGAAGATGACAAAGGATTTGACAGATGTGGATTTCTTGAAGAAGATCATCATCGGTGCCGGTGGTGGTGTCAATGTTGGTGAGATTGAGAGCAAGAAGGAGCTCCTTGGAATCGTCAGTTCTACTCTTTCGAAGAGGTTTCTCATTGTATTGGATGACTTGGACAAGCCAGGTATATGGGATGATCTGCTCAAAGATCCACTGGGAGATGGTGTGGCCCGAGGCAGAATACTAATCACAACACGGAGCGAGGAAGTGGCAACAGGCATGAAGGCCATGGTCCACCGCGTCGACAAAATGGATGCAGAGAATGGCTGGGCATTGTTGTGCAGGCAGTCTCTCCCAGAGTGCAGTTCAGAAGAGCTCGCGTCACTGAAGGATGTTGGGATCAAGATTGTGGAGAGATGTGATGGCCATCCTCTAGCAATCAAGATGGTTGCTGGTGTCCTAAGGTCTAGAGGCAAGAGCAAGGCTGAGTGGGAGATGGTTATGAGAAGTGATGTTTGGTCCATGCGGCCAATCATTCCTGAGCTGCCTCAAGCTCTCTACTTGAGTTATGTTGATCTGCCTTCTGAATTAAAGGAGTGCTTCCTCCATTGCTCTTTGTATCCAGAAGAATTACCCATTCAGAGGTTTGGTCTTATCCGACGTTGGATAGCTGAAGGCCTTGTAAGTGACAAAGACAATAAGTTACTAGAAGATTCTGCTGAAGAGTACTATGCAGAATTGGTAAGCAGAAACCTGTTACAGCTTTATGCTGGTAATCTTGATCAGTGCTGGATAACGCATGATCTTCTTCGCTCACTAGCACGCTTTCTGATAACAGATGAGAGTATCTTAATCAGCGGCCAACAGAGATTGAGCACAGACCCATTGTCATTGTCAAAGCCACGACACCTGACATTGTGCAACATGGAAAACAGATTTGATGATCCAATTTCAGTAAAGCAGCAGATGAGCCTAAGGTCATTGATGCTCTTCAATAGCCCAAATGTCAGATCAATAGATAATCTCGTCGAGTCAGCATCATGCTTGCGTGTCTTGGATCTGAGCAAGACAGCATTAGGTGCTCTCCCAAAATCCATTGGTAACCTGCTTCATTTGAGGTACCTCAATCTTGATGAAACTCAGGTCAGAGACATACCCTCTTCCATTGGCTTTCTTATAAACTTGGAGACTTTGAGCCTTCAGAATTGCCAGAGATTGCAGAGACTTCCTTGGACCGTCAGGGCATTGCTACAGCTTAGATGCCTTTCGCTCACAGGAACTTCTCTTAGTCATGTACCAAAGGGTGTTGGTGATTTGAAGAATCTGAACTATCTTGCTGGTTTAATCATTGGTCACGACAACGGTGGACCTGAGGGTTGTGATTTAAATGACCTACAGACTTTGTCAGAATTAAGGCACCTTCACATAGAGAACCTGGATAGAGCTACTTCAGGCGCTTCTGCACTTGCAAACAAGCCATTCCTCAAGGATCTACACCTCTGTGAACAGGCACCATTGATAGAGGAGCAGCAATCTGAACAAGAACAAGAGAATCAAGATGACCAAAAGGAAACAGAGGAAGAAGAGAAGGAAGTACTTGATGTAACCAATAGCCAATTTAGTAGAGAGGAATCAATCAAAGCGAGCGAAAAGATATGGAACGAACTCACCCCACCCCAGAACATTGAGAAACTAGTAATTAAGAACTACCGAGGTGGAAAGTTTCCAAACTGGTTGACAGGTCCAAAGCTGGGCATATCATTCCCTAGTCTTGTGTACTTGGATATCGACAACTGCATGTCATGCACGGCACTGCCTGCTCTTGGCCTCCTAAACCAACTCCAGTCCTTGCAAATCTCGAATGCAGACTCAGTCGTCACCATTGGTCCTGAATTCCTCGGTGCAGCTTCATCATCATCGGCCACTGCTTCCTTCCCCAAGCTTGAGATATTAAAGCTCAGAAACATGAAGAAATTGGAAGAGTGGTCATTAGCCGTGGAAGAGAATCAGATATTGTTACCATGTCTTAAATCACTGCACATACAGTTCTGCCCCAAACTTAAAGCTCTACCAGAAGGACTGAAGAATGTTTCGCTGTGTGAGCTTCATGTCGAGGGTGCATATAGCCTAACAGAAATAAAGGACCTGCCGAGAATATCTGATGATCTCCAACTCAAAGACAACAGAGCACTTCAGAGGATCTCTAGCTTGCCTGTATTGCAGTCTCTCACCATTGACAACTGCCCAAAGTTGAAGCATGTTTCAGGCCTTGACACACTGCAGCATCTCAGGCTGGCGTTCCCTCCATCCACAGAGACATTTTATTTTGATGAGCTGATCATCTTCTGGAGTATTGCATTCCCACGGTGGCTGGAGCTGTTGATCCGTAAGCGCGATGGGCTGCGCCATTTCGAGCTTCAGTGCAGCCTCTCATTGCTCAGGAGCTGCCTGGACGGTGGCAAGAACTGGAGCATCGTTCAGCAGATCCCCGAGGTGCGGATCACCAGCACCGATGGCAAGAGGTACATCCGGTACAACAAACGCCGCTGCATCTATGAGACGAATGCTCAATCTGAAGATTGAAGCCTTCGTGAAAGTCCCAGTGCAGTACGTTTTTTTTTTTTTCATCTTCATTGTGCAGTTCATCTTGTCAAGGTTCTCTTGTTCAGTTGTGTGGTGTCATTACTTACAGAAGTGTATATTTTCGTTGATTTATTGGCAGTGGTTTGGGTTGTTACAAGGACACATCTCAGTTTTCCTGGGTAGTCCTTCCATGAGTTTTGTTTGCAATATTTGCCAACACGTGCATTCACACAGGCTATTATGTAAGCCTTTGTTCTATCTTTTCTAATTACATTTGTTTTGCAAATCAAATATCCGATAAAATTTAGTTATCCCTTGGGATAAGGGACAGATTGAAAAACTGATATGCAGGTATATTTTTCTCACATAAGATTCCAACATTGATGGAAACTAGATACGATAATTTGTTCGGAGTTTCTAACAGGTCAATTCATATATCTGTATAAGCCGTAGGTATATTAAACATGTGCTGGTTTAAAAAGTTGATGATTACAAAACCTACTCCCTCCGTTCCAATAAAAACCAACCTAGGATTAGATTTGATATAATAATTGTGGAGGTTGGTCTTTTTTTTTTTTTTGGATGGAGGGAGTATTTCACAGTAATCTCACTTGCACATGTTTTTTTCCAGGTTATAGTAAAATGAAAATTGTAGACAAGACAAAACAAGTCTAAAATGGGTAGGGACGAAAACGGTATGAAAACTTCCCAGATTCCGGACCTATTTTCAGAAACAAAAACTTTCAGTCGGATTTTTTCGGAAATGGATATGTTTGAAGTGGTTCCTACCTATGCGGAACGAATGAAAATGTAGAACCTTGTACAGTTGGAAACTCGGATAAAGCAGAGTTGGTAGAGGACGATTCAGGAGCTGAATTTGTATGGATTCAAGCCGCATTTTCCCGCTAATAAGTGAACAACCATGATGATTTCGCCATGACGTTCCTGCTATATGCGATGGGATAAATGTATTGATGATATTCATGAAGGGGCATCAGCAGTTTCCGGCTTTCCCGCGGAGTGGGGCGGGAGGGAAAGGAGAGGAAGTGGGATGGGGTAGCGGAGGCGCCACCATCCACCAGGCGTCGGCAAAGCGGATGTGCTCCCTGCCGGCTCCAACCAACAGAGAGAAACGCCGCGGGTGGTGGAGCTGGGGTGAGGAAGCTGCTGAGGGTGCTGATCGAGCTTCCCTAGTAGCAGGCTAGCAGCAAGCCAAGCCTCTCCATCATTGGGACTTGGGAGGAAGAGCTATCGGTGGAGACGTAGGGAGGAGAGGCAGGCGCCACGCTGTTATGTCATGGCCTCATGGGGAGGTTACGGGAGGAGGAGGAAGCATAGCTGCCTAGAATTGGGCTTTTTGATATTGGGCCTTCCGGTCTGCACATGTGCAACCAGTTGTGATTAGGGAATTTTTTAATTTTTAATTTTTTTAATTAAAAGTTTTACAAAAAAAATTTTTATTTCAAAAAATGACAAAACTAATCTCCCCAGAGGGCGAGAAATGTGACGTGGCAGACGGCCGTTGGTTCTCGGACGATGGCCGTCAACCGAGGACAGGACATTTTGCAGGCGGGCCCCTTGCCGCCCTCGGCAAGGGCGGTTTTAAACTGTGCAGGGGCCACCTACAAGAGGGCGGCGAGAGGGCGTGGATTTTTTTTGCAGGCGGCCCCCTTGCCGCCCTCTGGGAGGGCAATTTTGTACTGTTGAGGGACCAACAGCCAAAAAAATCATAGTTGTAATGTTTTTGATTTATTTTGTTATGTTTTTGTATTGAATCGTTTGTTATAAAAATTTGCTAAATAATCATATTGAAAACGAAGAAAACATGAGTAATGTTTGTAGATTTGTTTGATGTAAAATATCGTATTTGACCGAAGAAAATTAGGTAAATAATGAGTCTGAAAACAGGAAAATTAGGTAGTTTTTTTTAAAAATTTTAGATGAATACTTTGCAGTCAAATTGGAGGCCGAGGAGGCGGTGTGTGACTTTGAAGTGTTAGGTTAATGATCTTATAGAAACAAACATAGTATGTAAAATTTTGTAAGTATTGGATGGTATATTTTTCAGCCGGATTGGAGCTAGGGATGGTGTGCTCTAGATCAAACTAAACTACATTTTACAATTAACACTATGGTCTATGTCTCAATTCCTACTAATATCTTCTGTGCCCTAGATCTATACAAATGTGTTGTGTTCTACAGATGTACTAAAATATATGGAACTAAAACTAAAATACAACATAAATTAAAAACACAATGTATTTACAGATGATGAAGTGAGCAAACCAGCAGGGCTTTGCCGCTCCCCTTCTTCTACCCCTCACCCCTCCCTTTTTCTTTTTTTTGGAATTTTGAGTGATTATAATAAAAATTCAGAGAGGGGGAAGGGGTTTTATTGTGTGTGTGTGTGGGGGGGGGGGGGGGGGGAGGGGGGTGGGGGGGGGGGGGGGGCAAAGGGGCAGCCTGCAAAATTCCAGGCCACTCGCTGCCCTTTTGCAGGCGGCCCCCTCAATTGTGTAAAATCGCTCTGTGTAAGGTCGGCAAGTGTAAGATCGCCCTTAGAGAGGGCGGCAAGGGGGCCGCCTGCAAAACTGCACGCCCCCTATTGACGACCGTCGCCCGAGAGCCAACGGTCGTCTGCCACGTCAGATTTCCCGCCCTCCGGGAGGGCGATTTTTAAAACTCGTCCTCCCAGAGGGCGGCGGGAGATTAGTTTTGTCAATTTTTAAAATAGAAAATTATTTTTGTAAACTTTTAATAAAAAATTTAAAATAAAAAAATTCTGCGATTAGGTCGGATGGCTATCATTTCATTGGTGACAATTAGATGGTTGTGGTTTTTGTTGGTGACAAGGCTTCACCACAACATAGAGAATTGCTATTAACTACACTAAGTGGGGATGCATTGTATAGGTTTATTATAGGATAACACAGGTAATCTTAAACGCTACAAGTAATAACACAGGTATACAGTAGTGTAGTACCTTGGAAAGATATAGCAAATCGTTAAATATCATATGAGTACTTAATTTTTCTTCAAATTGAGGAAAAAATGGTGGCACATTATGATAAACAAAATTGTGTTACATCCTCCTTCCGTTTCATATTATATGACTTTCTAGCATAACATATATATGAATGTTGGCAATGCTAGAAAGTCTTATAATATGAAAACGATGAAGTATACTTTTTTCTTCAAAAAAATAAAATAAAAATTCTAGATTATGTCGAGGTTCGTGGTAGAAGTTTACACGTAGGGATTGGTGACGATACATGTTGGTACCGTAATAATACATCGATGATACTTAGAGGTATGCTTGTTAGATATGGGTGATGATACACATAGGTACCAGTGGTTTCGTTGGTACGTTTTAGCTAGTATCATATAGGTGTTGGCGATGATACAACATAGGTATATATCAATGATGATACATTTAATATAAATACTAGAGACGGTGCAACATAAGTACATGATACATGTATGTACCAAGGATTATATAATAAGGTTGGTGATGATACATGTAAGTACCAGGGACAAAACATGTTGGTGAGATATACTTGTACTAGTGACGATATTTTGTCAGTTATGAACTTGTGATGCCTTAAGATATTATTACAGGTAGAGAACCCATCTTTACTCATGGTTCGCAACCCCTTTTAATCCCTGGTACACAACCAGGATAACCAATCCGGAACTAAAGATGCCCATCTTTAGTCTCGGTTGAAATAGCCGGGACTAAAGAGTTTTTTTCTTTTCTTTTTTCATTGTTTGCATATTGATTTCGTGCCAAACTCACAGATCAAATAAGAGTAAATTACACTAGCGGTCCTTAAACTTGTAACGAGGTTTCACTTAGGTCCACGAACTTGCAAGCAAAACGAGTATCGTGGAATTTTTTTTATTTTTTCTCCCTTCTTCCTTCTTTTTTTTTTCTCCCTTCTGCCATTGGCCCACCAGTCAGTGGGCCTCTCTGACCTCACATTAGCCTCTTCTCTCTATCCTCTCTCTCTCCGGCCGGTTACGCAGGATGGGCGGCCGGCTACTGAAGCAGCGACCGGCGGAGCGGTCGGCGAGAAAGGAGCAGTGCGCGGGCACCGACCGGCGGGAGGAGAGGAGCAGTGCGCGTGCACGGGCGGCGGCTGGAGAGGAGAGGAGCGGCGGGCGTGCGTGGACGGCGGTTGGCGAGAAAGGAGCGGCGCGCGTGCACGGGTGGCGGCTGGAGAGGAGAGGAGTGGTGTGCTTGCACGAACAGCGGCCGACGAGAAAGGAGCGGCGCGCGGGCGCCAGCCGACGGGAGGATGCGCGTGCACGGGCAGCGATTGGAGATGAGAGGAGCGGTGCGCGTGTGGGGGAGGCGTCGCCGACCACGCCCGGGAGGAGAGGTTGCTGACCGTGGCCACGCGTGCAGGGGGAGGCGTCGGCCATAGAGCGCGCTAGCTTGGCGGTGGAGATGAATTCGTCGCCGACCACACGTGGTAGAAGTTTACATGTAGGGATTTGTGATGATACATGTTGGTACTGTAATAATAATTACATTAGCGGTCTTTAAACTTGTAACGATGTTTCACTTAGGTCCATGAACTTGCAAGCAAAATGAGTATTGAGATCCCTAAACTTGGTTTAATGTATCATCTCGGTCCAAAGCCTCGTTTGACCGTGATCTTACCTACGTGGCATGCCACGTGGACGATGACAAGGAAATTTTTTATTTTTTCTCCCTTCTTCCTTCTTTTTTTCTCCCTTCTGCCACAGGCCCACCTATCAGTGGGCCTCTTTGACCTCACTTTTCCCTCTTCTCTCTATCCTCTCTTTCTCCGACCGGTTGAGCGAGACGGGCGGCTGGCGATGGGCGGGGCGGCCGGCGAGAAAGGAGCGGCGCGCGGGTGCCGGCCGGCGGGAGGAGAGGAGCGGCGCGCGTACACGGGCGGCGGCTGGAGAGGAGAGGAGCGTCACGTGTGCGCGAACAACGGCCGGCAAGAAAGGAGCGGCGCGCGGGTGCCGGCTGACGGGAGGACGCGCGTGCACGGGTGGCAGCCGGAGTGGAGAGGAACGGTGCACGTGCGGGGGAGGCATCGCCGAACACGCTCGGGAGTAGAGGTCGCCGACCGTGGCCACGCGTGCGGGGGAGGCGTCGGCCATAGAGCGCGCGAGCTCGGCGGTGGAGATGAAGTCGTCGCCGACCACACGTGGTAGAAGTTTACACGTAGGGATTCGTGATGATACATGTTGGTACCGTAATAATACATCGATGATACTTAGAGGTATGCTTGTTAGATACGGGTGATGATACACATAGGTACCAGTGGTTTCTTTGGTACGTTTTAGCTGGTATCATATAGGTGTTGGCGATGATACAATGTAGGTATATATCAATGATGATACATTTAATATAAATACTAGAGACGATGCGACATAAGTACATGATACATGTATGTACCAAGGATTATATAATGATGTTGGTGATGATACACGTAATTACCAGGGACGAAACCTGTTGGTGAGATATACTTGTACTGACAATATTTTGTCAGTTATGAACTTGTGATGCCTTAAGATATTATTACTGGTAGGGAACCCATCTTTACTCACGGTTCACAACCCCTTTTAATCCCGGGTACATAAACGGGACAACCAATCCAGGACTAAAGATGCCCATCTTTTGTCCCGGTTGAGCGGGATGGGCGGCCATCGACCGAAGCGGCGAAGGACGGGGCAGCCAGTGAGAAAGGAGCAGCGCGCGGGCACCGGGCTGCGGGAGGAGAGGAGCGGCACGCTTGCACGGGCGGTGGTTGGAGAGGAGAGGAGCAGCGCGCATGCGCGGATGGCGGCCGGCGAGAAAGGAGCGGCGCACGTGCATGGGCGGCGGCTGAAAATACTCCACATATATAATACCTTATTCATATTACCTTGCTATTTTTAACATAGAGAAAAGTTTCAGTAACTGAATTTAGGTGATGGCATTAAAAGGTGGTCTTTTCTCCTAAAGATGAAGACGAAGATGAAGATGAATATTAGGTTTTTTTACGCAAAACGAGGTGGTATTAATGTACGATTGATTGAGTTTTAATTATTACAAACTTGAAAAATAGATTAATATTATATTTTAGAGCAACTTTCGTATAGAAATTTTTCGCATGAAACGCACTGTTTAGCAGTTTGAAAAACGTGCCACGAAAATCCTAATCTTTATCCAACTCATGTTGGAGAAAAGAACGGGACCAAAATGTGTTGCACAATTCAGGGTGATGAGACAATACACTTCTTTTTTGTGTTGTTCCTATATTGTATTTATGCTCCCTTCACTAAGAAATGTAAGACATGGTTTGTCATGGCATTCTCCATAATTGAACTTGTCCAGATATAGTGTAGTTCTTTATGCATCAGGTGGTATTGCAAAAGGAGAAAAACATAATTAATTCTTCAGGATCTATGATGCTAAATTGGTTAGTCCATGTTTTGCACTGTTATTATCACTGATCTGGAATTATTCTCGCAGAACTCTTAAGGGTCATCCGAAGATTGAATTTGAAAGAGCAGTGGACTGATGTGCTACTTCACTTTATTACTTTGTATGCTCTGAGATCAACAATCTCTCATGATAGATAGCATATTGTGTAATGCTGGAGACGTGGATAGAGATTAGTACGTTCATTACAAGTGAACTCGTGGCATAATTCTCTTGATTTTTGTGGTGTTTGATACATGTCTTTAATGGACTGTATTTGATTATTTCAATTCAGTCCCTATCATTTGATTTAAAAATATAGCATTCATCTGTAATCTCTGGAGATAATTTTCATTTTGTAATATATATAATAGTTTGTTATATGCACATAGATCATGATTTTTTATGATGTTCAGAAGACTGGTACATGTGAATAGAAAAAAAGGGAAATGTCATGTTGTTTGGGGTGAATTGGTGATAGTTTATGGCAATGCCAATGTATTTGTACGGGAGGTATGTTATAGGGAGATCTGCAGCTCATCCATGACAAATACTATATCTAGGTATGCTTGATGTTCTAGATATTAAATTTCCATAGCATTCTTCTATCTACTACTATGTTCTAAATATTAAACACCATGAGATTGTTTTATATGCCAGAAAGCTTACACTCTGATTGTGTAGTGGTAATAGATTTTTTGTATTGAAATTAATCTGAATTAAACTACAGAACAATTTTGATTTGTAGTCTCTTCGATTTGCCAGATTTTTAACCGTGTTCAACAAATTTTCACTCAATGATTATTTAACATCTTTTCACCTCATATAATTTGAAATTGATATATATTATTTCACGTTGCAACGCACGGACACCCAGCTAGTATATATGTAATTTGTAAATATCATTTACATGTTTTAGCAATGTAATAATCATGTTGTTTACTTGAATTTATTGGAGCATTCAGTTTTGTTTGCAACCATAAATTTATTTCCTTAGCAACGCACATGCACTTAATTTGCTAGCATAATAAATTCAAAATTGCTAGACGAGCGAAAAAGTTAGTGACACACAAGAGATTCTCTTGTGTATTCGTAGGAGAGATTATATTCGTAAGAGTAACAGGAAAACTCAAACGAAATTGGCTGCAAATGAAATTTTGAGGCTTAACTTGTCATAAGTCACGGCTATTTGCTAGCTGACGAGTACTCATAATGTTGAACAGAAACTAAACAAACAAACGTCAATTAAGTTCGCCCGCCCTATATATCTGTAGAACAGTAGAAGTAGCAGATATGAATCAGGCCATTGTAAAGCGGGGTTCAGAGCCTCTCGCCACGGATCCTCCTGGCGAGCTGAACGTCTTTGGACATGATGGTGACGCGCTTGGAGTGGATGGCGCAGAGGTTGGTGTCCTCGAACAGACCCACCAGGTAGCCTCCGCCGCCTCCTGCAGCGCCAGCACCGCGTGGCTCTGGAACCTCATGTCGTGCTGCACCGCACCAAAACATCGCAAAAATCAATTAACGTACGTACAAGCATCCTTAGAATAGAATGAGTCGATCGGCATAATTTAAACGTTTGGTTACCTTGAAGTGCTGTGCGATCTCCCTGACGAGCCTCTGGAACGGCAGCTTCCTTATCAGCAGCTCCGTGTTTTTCTGATACTTTCGGATCTCCCTGCAATCGTATATATATGATATAATTCAAATAAATATAATATAATATAACTGCAGCAGAATTACTTATGGAGAGAGTTAAGCATGCATGCATATATGCTATGGAAAGATCGCTCAAACAATTAATTAATTTGCTTCATCGTTCAGTTCTTTAGAAGATAAAAAACAGCTATAGCGTGGCGCTGGGACATGTACATCTTTGACATAGATGCTGGATTGAATTCTGTCATCATTGAAGAAAAGAATCATGTATCTACCTAAGGGCTACGGTTCCAGGACGGTGTCGGCGAGGCTTCTTAACTCCGATGAACGGAACGGACTTTCGAGCGACTCCTCTGCTGGACGGAGCAGGCATAACAGCGGCTATCTGCATGTCGATCGATTAATTGTAAAGATGCATCGTTCACAAGTGAAACAAAATTAATTAGTATTGTAGTAATCATTTTTGGCAAAGCATTTGTACATACAGCACGGAGTGGCTTTCTAGGGGCCTTTCCTCCCGTGGATTTCCGAGCTGTCTGCTTAGTACGAGCCATCCTGCAATCCATATAGACAAGAATATGCACATTATCCACATTGGCTATAACGCTAAGACAACAATTTTGAAGACCCTATAATATGAACAAGAACGGCGGGAGCTCTCCGGTTTACAAACCTCACGCAGATCCAAAAACTTAATTACAACGTTCACGAAATAATAATAATGTTAATTAAGATTAGACTTAAGACCTTAATTAGCGCCAAGAACAAAAAAAAAAATTCTAATCCAGAAAAAAAAAAGAACACCTTAATTAGCGTCGTAGATGAATAATGGTGGCGCTTGATTGGCCCAACAGATTTGAAGAGGGTAGAAGAGGTGGAGGGGCGATGATTCAACGGCTAACAATTCTGGAAACAAACCGGTGACAACAGTGTTTCGGGTCTTTGGAGTAGAGGAGGAGTCCGGATCAGGAAGGGAGGTTACAAGTTGCGAAGAATTGGGAAGAAAATAGAAAAGGAGAAGGGGAAGAAGAAGGGTCAAAAAGGACAATGCGGATATTTGCCAATAAATTCTTGGAATAAATTTGGAACTCTGAAACATGGTTCGGAAAGTGTAGAGAGCAAGCCTAAAAAGTCTTTAGATATGCATGAAAGTAAGACATTTTTCGTCAAAATTGAGAAAAAAAATAAACAAATGGCCGAGCAATTATGGCTTTATAATTAATTAGTCGCAATAAATCTAATCTTGTTTAAATATCTCGATTAAGTTAAACTAAGAAAATAAACACCAATTCAAATTTTAAAAGACCCGTACAAACTAAAAAAAAAGAGGAAAACCGGGATGTTACAGACAGAGAGATGCTTATTATTAGTACAATTTACAGGAAACTAACTAGTGTGGAGATCGATTGAAGAACACGTTAATTAGTAGGACAAGGAATTTCATTAGATTAAAAAAATGATAACTTATTTTATACCTCTCACAGTTCGACGAGTGCAGCAACTGCTATGGCTGTGTTTGCCTCCGAAAATCCCCCTCAGGTATGTTTTGGTGTGCAGATCTGACCGGAGAAGAGGGCTAATTTATAGGCGATCGGGCGGGCTAATTTACCGTTCCATAAACCGACTTATTAATTAGTCTTTATTTAACGAGAGCTCGATTGATTACCGTTGCATTTAATTAATCGACGGCTGAGATGGTTTGGTTGGTGGCACGGATCGGTGTCGATGCACGCCGCACTGCTATTGGCTGGCGCTACTAACACAAGGATTTCCTGGTTCCTGCGAATTTATGATGGTAATCCTCCTTTGGATAAAAATTGTTTCCTTTCACTGTAGATTATCAAGACAAATCATGCCATATGTATCTATATCTATATCTATATCTATAATATAAAAAGGAGGAGTTGCCCACCTCCAATCCTACATGCCAAATCATTCGGATTGATCCCTACCGTCCATCTGTGCGCGTGATTTCACCACCACACGATCCATCCATCCACGCCGAATACGCCGAATACTTCGCTCCTCCTCCTACACCCGCGAAGACATCACCCCACGCGCGAATACTTCGCTTCTCCAGTTCTCCTCCTCCTCGCTCGCTTGCTCCTCCTCCCCGCATGTTCTACCGCCGCGCCGCCGCATCCTCTCTAGAGATCTTCCCCGCGTGGATTGCCGCCGCCAGAGCCTCTGATTCTTCCCCGCCGCCGGAGCCGGTGCTTCTTCCCCGCGTGGACTGTCGCCACATCCCCGCCGCCGGCGCCGCTGATTCTTCCCCATCGCCGGAGCCGGTGCTTCTTCCCCGCGTAGACTGTCGCCGCATCCCCGCTGCCGGAGCCGCTGCTTCTTCCCTGCCGCCGGAGCCGCCGTGGCCGGTTCCGACCTCAACTCCATCCGCCGGTGCCGGCGCCTAGATCCACTGCCGCGGCCGAAGCCGACTTTCCACCGCTTCCTTGAGACGCTCAACGAGAGAGACGACTGCCGGTGCGACACTTCAACATTATGCTCTACCACAACGCTACAGAGTACAGACCAGGTTCGGCACAATACTAGGTTTCCTCGCTTTTAACTTCACAATTGCTTCTGTTCCTTCTGGTGTTTGTTCCCACAAAATGCATGTGGCATGGAAGATGCTTGATGGAATACTCAATTGATTATTCGATACAGTATCATTTGTTGCAGTTTTTAGATCTTCCAATTAACTAGCGCAACAACAACAGATTCTGGTTCCTCTTTCTTTATTTTCTGCTTGCCATTTATATTTATATTTATGTTCGTTAAAAGAAATTCAGCACTGAAGTATAAATGTTCACCCATTTCTCTGTGATATCAGGCTTGTTAACAACAATGTTTTTGTGCAGGAATTCCTATTTATTAAAAAGCTATGGTATGTTAGCTACATTTTAAACGAACAGGATATGATTATCTGAGCTTTGTCCATCTCCAGTCTCTAAAGATGGGATGTTCAGTTTGTAATCATAGAACACACGCGCAACAATCTTGCAGTGGGGAATACCATGATGCACAGGTTAGAATGAGAGAGGGATGGCATTGGAATTGTCAAAGATTTCTCATACTCCTAAGCCAAAGCCCTTTCCTCTTTTGGTCTTTCCTTCTTTCTATGTAACAAGGGAATGATCTGGTCACAGAATACTGCAGCGGTTTGATCAACGAAAAGCAGGTGATAAATGTTGGTGTTTGACTTATGCCCAGGTTACTGTCACGCCCAGAAATTCACGAACCAGAATTTCTAAGCTGAATGTGCATTAAATCCCTGTCTAGGACCAGCCAGGGTATACAAACGACAATTGTTGACATACAGATCCACGTCTTACAAAAATAGAAAAGATTACAAATGCAACGGAAAAGATAAAAGCGAGCTAAACCGGGAAGCTTGACTTCAGCAGCGGGGCGACTCCACTCCACAGGCAATCCTTGACGGCGGCGACGAAACCAACTTCGACAAGACAGCTCCCACTAGGAAGATCTTCAGTTCTGGTGTGGGGAAAAAGAGAGCAAGACTGAGTACTACCCACTGTACTCAGCAAGTCATACCGGAAGAGGAGGTATGATGCAGGATATAACCAAAGGAGGCTAGGGGTTCATTTGCATAAAGCAGGCATTTAAAAGTAGAAGTTGAAAACAGTAAAACAATTATAGTAATTAATCAACATTAACCAATCACTGTCCAATGCTACACCACGTTGCAACAAGCCCAACCAACCACCTGAACTACACCAGTTCATTAAGCTAAACTAGGGGTGAGACTAATCACGGTGAATCTGGTTGATCGCCCATAACCACGGGCACGGCTATTCGAATAGTTTTACTCTGGCCAGAGGTGTACAACTGTACTCACAAGACACAATTCCACACATGTTGCCATGCCCCGAAGTATCACCATGATACTGCAAAGGGGGAAATCGTGACAAGATCCTCCGCATAACCCTCCCCTAACCATCCACACCACACTAAGGTTTCACCCCCACCCCCAACGGGCAGTGGGCAGTCCCCTCTTGCGCCGCGGTGAATCCGGCAGCTGGACAACCGGACACCCCGGCCGACCCAACTCCATCATGCCCACCCTCGCCACTGGTGCCTAGGAAAGGGTCGAGCTATACTTCAGATCAAGCAGTTACCCACTCCCGCTTGTGGTAAGCACGATAAGTCTCCCAGGGTTTCCCGTGAACCGGTCCTTAATTGCCATGGGTGCGACCAGAAAAACCATGCACCCACAGCCCACCCTTCAGTGTATTTTAATTAACTAACACCAATGCGGTGGCACCAATCCAAAGCTATGCTCATAGTCAAAGTCTATGTAATAATGTGATCCCCATTTGTGTACTAGTTGAACTACGCATAGCTAAGCATTTCCTAAACCAACATCTAGTCATTTGGACACTCAAGTTATCAATAGCATAAGGTAAACAATATATGGCTGAGTAATGGTACCCATCCCACATGACATTGTAAAAGAATGCAACATTTAATAGAAATACGGGATATTTGTAAATTGGGTACAATATGATCAATTGTAACACATGACTTGCCTTGCTCTCGCACTGATGAGCCCACATCAACGTCTTCGTGGAACCGCGGATCGACGAAACGGCCGAAATCTACGCGACAAACAAAACACACAAGCAAAACACACTATAAGACTACTGAAACAGGAAACAAAACCATTTTTAATGGATTCTAGGGATTTTTATGAATTTACTGAGACTTGAATGGACTTAAACGGAGCTCGGATGAATTAGTTATGAATTTTAGAAGATAAACTGTGTTTTTACTACTAAAAAAAAGGCCTTAATTAATTATTGCGCAATAAATCCCCAGGGCTGACGTCATCAAGGGAGGGGGCGGCGCCGGCAAGCGGGCCCCGCATCTCAGCGGCTCGAGGCGGCCGGTCCACCGTGGACCAGGACCACACGAGTGGTCCACCGCCGGTCCACGGGACCGACGGTATAGATCGGCCCAAGGCCAATCGGATGGCGTAGGTGAGGCTAGGCATGGCTCGGCTCGGCACAAAGCCGGCCGGCCGGCCATGGGGAGCGGCGACGGCGAGCGCGCGCCGGCAACGGCAAGCGGCAGTGTGGGAGGCAGCGGCGGACATCTCAATGGCCGGCGGCAGCGGCCGAAGGCGATGGCGAGCGCAGAGAGCGGCGGCGCGTGCGTGTCACACCCTGAAGCTTTTCCCCTTTTTCTTGCTTTAAAAATTGGTTAAATAAATTGCCCGAAGAAATTATCTTAATTAACCTAGAGCTAAATCCCTAATTAATAAATGCATTTAATAATCAAATTCGGCATGGTAGAATTTTTCTTGGTTCCACATGTCACAATACATTAACAGGATTTTTAGTGGAATTTTCAGAGCCTTAGAAATAATTTTAACCAATTAAAAATGAGCAAGCGCAATATTTTTAATCCCAGGAAAATCCTTTTTCTCTTTTTCTTCTCTTTTCCCTCCTTTTTCTTTGTTGGGCCGTCGGCCTATCCCTCTCCCGCGGCCCCTCCTCCTTGTGGGCCGGCCCAAGCCGTCCCTCCCTCCTCTCTCGGGACGCCGACAGGTGGGCCCCACCTGTCGGTCGTCTCCCACCTCCGGCTGTTGGAGCCGGAGCTCCAACCGCTGCCGCCGAAACCGCCGCGCCGCCGCCTCCTCCGCTCCTCCCGCGCCCACGCCGCACCGCTCCCGCGTCCTCCCCACGTCGCCGCCCTCTCCCCCGCATCTCCCGGCCCTCGCGCGCGCTCGCAAGGGGCGGGATTCGAATTTGAATCTCCCCCCATTCTCGCTCTCTCCACCCTCACGTCGCCGGCCAAATCGGCCACCTCCCTGGCCACGTCCGCCCCCTCCCGCACCTATAAATCGCTCCCCACGTCCCCCTCTCTCGTTTTTCGCACTCGCCGCGCCCTCCCGTGCTTCCTATCGTCGCCGCGCCGTTCGCCCCTTGCGCCGCCGCCTACCGCCGTCTCCGGCCGCGCGCCACCGCCGCTAGAGCCGCTGCCGCGCCGTGAAGCCGCCGTCGTCGCGTATCACGCCCGGAATTTCTATCCAAAATTCCAAACGCTTACATGTGTGTAAACCCTCGTCCAGGAATCAGCCGAGGCACACAATAACAAATTGATAATAGAGTACAATTATTACTCTTAATTAATAAGCGAATAAAATATCATTACGGAGGTGGATAGTTCCTCTCAATCAATAAAGATCTAAGCAGCGGAAAATAAAATAAACGGCGCAGACGACTCCACTCCACAGGCAGCTTGACCAGGGCTACACCTAATCCTCCACACCATCAGCATCACTGTAGAGCTCCTCCTCTGATGAATGATTGCAAGGTGAGTATATGACATACTCAGCAAGCCACGCAGCAAATATGCAAATGCACAGGATAACAAAGGATGGCATAGTAGGGTTTCATTTGCATAAACAGCATTTAATAGACATTTCAGAATTTAATAAAACAGTTAAGTAATAATTAAACATTATTAATCCAACGCTATACAACATACCCTGTTGCATAGGCCCAACCATTCTGAACAACCAATCCCGGCTGCACAGTTCTATCTCCAAACCAGGAATATACCATTCCAAACCAGGAGCTAATCAAATTATTACCAGTTATAGCATCTTTTATAATGGTGAGAGGTGTGAGACTAATCACGAAAGACATTGTTAGACCCGCCCATAACCGCGGGCACGGCTATTCGAATAGTTTTACTCTGGCCAGAGGTGTACCACTGTACCCACAAGACACAGCCCCACGACATGTCACCATGCGCCTTGATACCACCACGGTACCTCGGAAAGGAGCTGTGATAGTACCCCTCGCACAACACAATCCACCATAGCGCACCGTTCCTGGATCATAATCACCCCCTTATA
This sequence comes from Oryza glaberrima, assembly GCF_000147395.1. Classification (NCBI taxonomy): domain Eukaryota; kingdom Viridiplantae; phylum Streptophyta; class Magnoliopsida; order Poales; family Poaceae; genus Oryza; species Oryza glaberrima. The sequence continues at coordinate 14,571,763 of NC_068327.1, read as the reverse complement.
AACAAGGCATGGACTCCCCAGCGACCCCCGTGGGCTTATCTCCGCCACTTCTCAGTCTGGTGCCCCGCAATGAACCATGCTATACAAAAGGTAAAGCCGTTGCCCACGCTGGCTTGTGGTTGGCACGGTTAATGTTTCACAACCGAAACTCGTGAACCGGTCCTTAATTGTCATGAGCACGACCATCAAAACCATATGCTCACAACCCACCATTATCAGGTTTTAGTTGGCAAATTAATTAATTAACCAATTATGATTAACCATCATGAGCTATCATTAAGCCATCATTAAATAATAGTGAATCATAAGTTATCCCAATAGTGTGCTAAAGTTTCTAAGCATGGCTAAGCAATCACATCTAATATCTAGCTGAACCAATATATAAAGCCCAACTAGTCAAGTTATAATAACCCAAGGTATCAAGGAATAAAGTAATTAAGAACAAAGGGGCTATAACAAACAATAGGTTAATTCCACCCAATGACATTCGAAAATAAAGGCAATAGTTGAATAGAAACAATAGCTTTAAACGGGATCAACATGCTCAAAGGGTTGTTTGGGATCTGTGTGACTTGCCTTGCTGGCCTTGGAACTCCTCAAATTCTTCTCCTGCAAAAACGAACTCTCCGGAAACGTCGGAATCTAAAGAGAAAAGAGCAAAATCACCCAAACAGCACATAAACAAGCATGAACAGTACATGTGGATATTTTTAACATGTAGATCTCAATTTTAGAAAAATTTAGAGACTTGAACCAACTAAATCCGAGCTAAGATGAATTAGTTATGAATTTTTAAAGATTAAATCGGATTAAAACACTTATATGGATTTTAATTGAATTATGACGCAATAATGAATTATTTTTGAAAAGGAAAAGAGGATTTATTGCATCAGCGGCTAGGGTTTGCGGTGGACCGGGTGCACGGCGACGGTTCACAGGAACGAACGGCCGAGATCGATCCATCCAAAACGAACGGCCGAGATCGACCGGTCCACGGCCGGACCACGGCGGTCGGCACCGATGGCGTCAGCGGTGACGTCATCTCTGGCGGCGGCTCGGGCGCGCATGCTCGCCGGCAAACGACGGCGTGGCGGCGCGAACGGAGAGCACCTACGGGTAGCGGACGGCACGACGAACTCACCGGCGACCAAAGCAACGGCGGACGATGACCGGACGACGTCGGCGACGAGGAAGAAGCGGCGGCAACCTTCGGCTTGACGACGGCGACGGAGTTCCGGCGGTCGACAGCGACGGCGGAGGGGCGGACGAGGACGGCGACGCGACGGCGACCACGACGGCGGCCTTCCCGAGCGACGACGACGACCGGAGCGACGGCGGCGCACGGCTGGAGCGACAGCGGCGACGGCGGCGCTAGACTGCACGGGGCTAGGGCGCTACGAGCGGCGAGGGACGAAGGCGAGGGTGGCGGCGGGTAGCGGAGACACCGGGGATCCTTTTATAGTGGCTAGGACGCGGCGACGGAGGCCCACGGCGACCGGCGGTGGGATGGAAAGTCTAGGGTTCGGAGGAGAGAGACCGATCCGATTCAACCTCGAATCCACGAATTTCCAAACGATTTTAGCCGATGATTCCAAAAGAGAAAAGATAGAGGAGATCGAGAAGATCATTTCCCCTCTATCGATTTCATCGGAAACGGAAAGGATCGGCCGGATTTGGAAGGAGACGGCGGCGGCGCGGCGCTAGGGTTTCGGGTGGCGGCGGCGCGAGGAAGACGAAGAGTCCGACAGGTGGGCTCCACCTGTCAGCGGGCGGACGCGCGCGCGCGAGCGGCGGCTCGGCTGCGGGCTGGGCCGGCTTGGGCCGAGGGGGAGAGAGAGAGGGTTTTGGGCCGACTTTCGGCCCAAAGCCAAAGGAGACTTTTAAAAACCTTTTTCAATTTAAATTATTCATGAAATGTAATTCCATTTATTAAAAATACTTCCTTAGCTCAAATAAATCCCAGAAAAATCTAGGAATTATAGAATTAAGCAAAGTATTTAATGAAATTTTATCTGGCCCTATTTTATATTGGAATTTTTTATTTAAAAATAGATCTTCTTTTCAAGGCTTTTAAAATCAATTCTAATAATTCCAATTAAACAAAAATTTATATTTTTTGGATTTTTAGGATGTGACATCGCGCTCGCAGGTGCTGTTCGCTCCTCGGCCGCCGCTTGGTTGCCGCCAATCACCCCCGAAGCCCAGTTTCCCTCGCTCGCCGGTGAGCTCTCCTTTTTCATCCATCTCCGGCCGGCCACTTTGGTCGTCGCGGTCGTCCTCTCCACCCCTAATCTCTCTCCTCCTTTCCTATAGGTGTCGCCGCCGCCCGTCCACCCCTCCTCGTCGCCGGGTCACCGCCGCCTTTCATCCTCCGCTCTGGTCGCCGTGCTCGCCGGTGAGGCTCCCCTCTGCTCCCCTTTTTCCCTCTCTCCCGTGTGCGCCGCCGTCCTTCGCGCGTGCGCCGTCGCCTTCGGCCGCCGCCGCCGCTTTTCGCGCCGCCCGCCGCCGCCTCCAACGCCGCCGGTTGCTATCGCCCGCGACCGCATGCCGTCGCCGTTCGCCATGCTTGCCGGCCGGCTTGAAGCCGAGGCCGAGCCCGGCGGCTGCTCCCCGCACCGTCCGATCGGCTCGGGCCGATCCAGACCCTTGGTCTCGTGGACCGGCCGCCTTGAGCCGCTGACATGCGGGTCCCGCTTGCCGGCGCCGCCCCCTCCATGATGATGTCAGCCCTGGGTATTATTGCGCAATAAATTGAGTAAGGACTTTTCTTTATTAGTAAAAACACAGTTTATCTTCTAAAATTCATAGGTAATTCATCCGAGCTCCGTTTAAGTCCATTCAAGTCTCAGTAAATTCATAAAAATGCAAAGAATCCATTAAAAATGGTTTTGTTTCCTGTTTCAGTAGTCTTATAGCATGTTTTGCTTGTGTGCTTTGTTTGTCGCGTAGATTTCGGCCGTTTCGTCGATCCGCGGTTTCTCGAAGACGTTGCTGTGGTCTCATCAGTGCGAGAGCAAGGCAAGTCATGCATTACAATTGATCATATTGTACCCAATTTACAAATATCCCTCATTTCTATTAAATGTTGCATTCTTTTACAATGTAATGTGGGATGGGTCCTATTCCTTAGCCACATATTGGTTACCTTATGCCATTGATAACTTGGGTATCAAAATGACTAGATGTTGGCTTAGGAAGTGCTTAGCCATGCTTAGTTCAACTAGTACACAAATGGGGATCACATTATTACATAGATTCTAACTATTAGCATAGCTTTGGACTGGTGCCACCGCAAGGGTGTCAGTTAATTAAAATATTCTGAACGGCGGGCTGTGGGTGCATGGTTTTGCTGGTCGCACCCATAGCAGTTAAGGACCGGTTCACGGGAAACCCTGGGAGACTTACCGTGCTTACCACAAGCGGGAGTGGGTAACTGCTTGATCTGAAGTATAGCTCGACCCTTTCCTTGGCACCGATGGCGAGGGTGGGCGTGATGGAGTTGGGTCGGCCGGGGTGTCCGGTTGTCTAGCTGCTGGATTCACCGCGGCGCAAGAGGGGACCACCCACTGCCTTTTGAGGGGTGGGGGTGAAACCTTAGCGTGGTGTGGATGGTTAGGGGAGGGTTATGTGGAGGGTCTTATCACGATTTCCCCCTTTGCAGTATCATGGTGATACTTCGGGGCATGGCGACATGTGTGGAATCGTGTCTTGTGGGTACAGTTGTACACCTCTGGCCAGAGTAAAACTATTCGAATAGCCATGCCCGCGGTTATGGGCGATCAACCAGATTCACCGTGATTAGTCTCACCCTAGTTTAGCTTAATGAACTGGTGTAGTTCAGGTGGTTGGTTGGGCCTGTTGCAACGTGGTGTAGCGTTGGACAGTGTTTGGTTAATATTGATTAATTACTACAATTGTTTTACTGCTTTCAACTACTGATTTTAAATGCCTGCTTTGTGCAAAGAGCCTTTAGCCTCCTTTGGTTATATACTGCATCATACCTCCTCTTCCAGTATGACTTGCTGAGTACAGTGGGTAGTACTCAGTCTTGCTCTCTTTTCCCCCACACCAGAGCTGAAGATCTTTCTAGTTGTAGCTGTCTTGTTGAAGTTGGTTTTGTCGCTGCCGTCAAGGATTGCCTGTGGAGTGGAGTCGCCCCACTGCTGAAGTCAAGCTTCCCGGTTTAGCTCGTTTTATCTTTTTCCGCTGCATTTGTAATCTTTTATATTTTTGTAAGACGTGGATCTGTCTGTCAACAATTGTCATTTGTGTACCCTGGCTGGTCCTGGACAGAGATTTAAAGCACATTCAGCTTAGAAATTCTAGTTCGTGAATTTCTGGGCATGACAAGTTGGTATCAGAGCCGACGTTGTCCGTAGGATAAGCCAACTGGAAAACCCTAAGAGCCCTCTGAACCCCTTTTCATCTACATATGCTCTTTGCACTTGGATTTGTTTCAGGAAAATTTGGCGGTTCGTTCTTTGATTTTTGGGAAAAATCTTAATCGCTACTTCAATTGGATTTCTCGACTAGGGACAGTCTAGGGTTTTAGAAAGATCTTATTTGGAGTTAATTCGATAGTTAGTCGAGAATTTATCGGGTGATATGCACTAAGTCGTGTCTAGGTTCGATGGGGCAGCTTTATGTGTATCATTATGGCTATGCATCTATTTTATGCATTAAGTTATTGTTTGGTCAGTTGCATTAGTGTGTTTATTTGAGTTCATGAAAAATGTTCTATGCATAAAAATCATCATGCTTCGTTGTTTATTTGTGTCATTTGTTGCTTTGTTTAATTTGGAGTTGAGCATGAATTGGCCCCTATCCCTTGTCCATCTTTAGATGTCAGACCTGTTCCTCGATCGCAAGCGCCGCTCCGAGCTTCAGAGTCGCGGCCCTTAGCTTTCTCGTCTTCTTAGTTTTGTTTGCTTGCTAGGTTCCGTGCTTAGGTTTGTTGCTTGTGGGTTAGTCGGCGGTCGATATCATGTGTCAGTGGTATGGCTGCCTTAATTAGGAGTTATGTGCCTCTTTTTCAGTGTTTTAATCAAGATTAAGATAAATGCACTTAAACTTATAAGAAAGATTAGTTTCTGAGCCCCCTGCTTTTCTTCCTTTTCTCATATTTCTACCTATCCCCCTCCAGATGGTGAAGACAAGGAATGGTTCCTGTGACTCCAACAACGCCAGTGGCAGCAAAGAGCAGATCAGTGGAGCATGTGCCAGCGATGCACCTAACAGCAGTTCATCCCCACTGCCCGAGAACCTAACGATTGCTCAGGTGTTGGACAATCAAACTCAGATGATGACGATGATGATGCAACAGATGCAACAACAGTACCATCAGGTGTTGCAGCAGGTGCAGCAGCAAGCACAGCAGCAGCAGCAGAACCTGCAGTTTGGTCTTCAACCACCCCAGTCCAAACTGTTAGAATTTCTCCGTATCAAGCCACCCACTTTCTCAAGCACCACCAACCCAATCAAGGCCAACGACTGGCTTCATGCCATTGAGAAGAAGCTGAACCTTTTGCAATGCAACGAACAAGAGAAGGTTGCTTTTGCTACACACCAGCTGCAAGGTCCCGCTTCTGTTTGGTGGGACAACTACATGGTGACCCGTCCAGCTGGGACAGAAGTCACTTGGTCAGAGTTTTGCCAGAGTTTTAATAAGGCACAGGTTCCCGAGGGAATCATGGCACGGAAGAAGAGAGAGTTCTGTTCTCTGCAACAAGGAACCATAATAGTTATAGAGTATTTGCACGAGTTCAACCGCCTCGCGCGCTACGCTCCTGAGGACGTGCGCACTGATGCCGAGAGGCAGGAGAAGTTTTTGTCGGGTCTTGATGATGAATTGACCAACCAGTTGATCTCCCGAGATTATGAGGACTTTGAGAAGTTGGTGGACAAAGCTATCCGTCAGGAGGAGCAGGGTAACAAAATGAACCGAAAAAGGAAGGCATCTCAATTCAGAACTACCCAGGGGAACAGTCAGAAGCCTCGCTTCATGATGGAACGTCAGGGTGGACCTTCCACCATGATTATCCGGCAGCATCGTCCCTACCACCCGGGTAGCTTCAACAAGAACCACCATAGTGGCAGTCACGGCAACAGCGTGAAGCACAGCCTCAACCCGACTCCAAGTCCACTAATGTTTCCAACTCAGTCAGTTCAGCCAGCTCTGCCTGCTTAGTCAAAACAGACCAAGGAGTTCGAAGGAAAGCCCGAACTCTGCTTCAATTGTAACAAACCGGGACACGCAGTTGGAAAGTGCCCGAAGCCAAGACATGCTGGACCCAAGTTTGTGCAGGCCTGTGTCAATCATGCGTCTGCAGAGGAGGCACAGTCAGCACCAGAGGTCATATTGGGCACATTTCCCGTCAACTCGACACCGGCAGTAATATTGTTTGATTCTGGTGCAACGCATTCCTTCATTTCCAAGTGTTTTGCTGGTGCACATGGGTTATCTTTAGTGAAGCTTAAGATACCTATGCGAGTTCATACTCCTGGAGGTGGCATGACCACAACTCACTATTGCCCGTCAGTGACAGTTGAAATCCAAGGGTTGATTTTTCCAGCCAACCTTATTCTTCTCGATTCCAAGGATCTAGATGTTATTCTAGGAATGGATTGGCTGACAAGGCACAGAGGAGTGATCGATTGCGCTAGCCGCATCATCAAGATGACCAATGCGAAGGGAGAAGTGGTTACCTTCTAGTCTCCAGTGCCACAGAAGCCAGGGATCAGTCTGAACCAGGCTGCTGGTGAAGAACAAGAGGTAGCAGTGGAGAAAACCACTAAGAAGTTGGAAGATATTCCCATAGTCAAAGAGTATCCAGAGGTTTTTCCGGACGATCTGACAACAATGCCACCAAAAAGGGATATCGAGTTCCGGATTGACTTGGTACCTGGAACTGCACCGATCCACAAGAGGCCTTACAGAATGGGAGCCAACGAGTTGGCGGGAGTCAAGAAGCAAGTTGATGAATAGTTACAGAAGGGATACATTCGCCCGAGCACGTCGCCTTGGGGTGCTCCAGTTATCTTTGTGGAAAAGAAAGATAAAACCAAAAGGATGTGCGTCGACTACCGCGCACTCAATGAGGTCACTATTAACAACAAGTATCCGTTGCCAAGAATTGATGATCTGTTTGATCAGTTGAAAGGAGCTACTGTGTTCTCTAAGATAGACCTACGATCAGGCTATCATCAGTTGAGGATCCGCGAAGAGGATATTCCAAAGACAGCATTCATCACTCGGTACGGGTTGTTCGAATGCACAGTTATGTCTTTCGGACTCACTAATGCACCTGCTTTCTTCATGAATTTGATGAACAAGGTGTTTATGGAATTTCTGGACAAGTTTGTCGTGGTTTTCATCGATGACATACTTATCTACTCCAAGTCCGAGGAAGAACATGAGCAGCATCTCCGGCTGGTACTTGAAAAGTTAAAAGAGCACCAGCTATATGCCAAATTCAGCAAGTGCGACTTCTGGCTTAAGGAAGTTCAGTTTCTCGGTCACATCGTGAATGCTCAAGGAGTAGCTGTGGATCCAGCAAATGTGGAGTTGGTTACCAAGTAGACCCCACCAAAGACGGTCACTCAGGTTCGGAGTTTCTTAGGACTTGCGGGCTATTACCGCCGGTTCATTGAGAACTTCTCTAAAATTGCTAAGCCAATGACACAGCTATTGAAGAAGGAAGAAAAGTTTATCTGGTCCGCTGAATGCAATAGGAGTTTTGAAGAACTCAAACGACGGCTGGTGTCTGCACCAGTCTTAATCCTGCCTGATCAGACGAAAGATTTCCAGGTCTATTGTGATGCATCTCGTCAGGGGCTAGGATGTGTGTTAATGCAAGATGGCAAAGTGGTTTCTTATGCTTCACGGCAGTTGCGTCCTCATGAAGGCAACTACCCGACGCACGATCTGGAATTGGCCGCAGTTGTTCATGCTTTAAAGATCTGGCGGCACTATCTCATCGGTAACCGTTGTGAGGTATATACAGATCACAAAAGTCTAAAGTACATATTCACTCAACCTGATTTGAATCTCCGACAGCGAAGATGGTTGGAGCTGATCAAGGATTACGATATGGGAATACACTATCATCCTGGCAAGGCTAATGTGGTTGCAGATGCCTTGAGCAGGAAGAGCTACTGCAATGTTGCATGGGTAGAGCAACTATGTTCTGAGGTTCAACGCGATTTGGAACATCTGAACCTTGGTATAGTTGAACACGGATTCGTGGCTGCCCTAGAGGCACAGCCCACAGTGGTGGAGCAGGTTCGCATAGCTCAAGCAAGTGATCCTGAAATAGTAGAGCTCAAAAAGAACATGAGAGTTGGAAAAGCCCGAGGTTTTGTTGAGGATGAACAAGGAACAATCTGGATGGGAGAAAGATTGTGTGTACCTGAAAACAAGGAGTTAAAGGACTTGATACTGACAGAAGCTCATCAAACCCAGTATTCCATTCATCCTGGCAGTACCAAGATGTACCAAGACCTCAAAGAAAAATTCTGGTGGGTCAGCATGAGAAGGGAAATAGCTGAATTCGTCGCACTCTGTGACGTTTGCCAGCGAGTAAAGGCAGAACACCAAAGGCCAGCAGGTTTGCTACAACCACTTCAGATTCTAGAATGGAAGTGGGAAGAAATCGGAATGGATTTCATTACGGGTTTGCCCAGGACGTCATCGGGGCATGATTCTATTTGGGTAGTCGTTGATCGACTCACTAAAGTGGCTCACTTCATTCCGGTGCATACTACCTACTCAGGGAAGAAGTTAGTAGAGCTTTATTTGGCAAGAATCATGTGTCTACATGGTGTACCTAAGAAGATCGTGTCTAATCGAGGAAGCCAATTCACCTCAAAGTTCTGGCAGAAATTACAAGAAGAATTGGGAACCCGGTTGAATTTCTGCACTGCTTACCATCCACAAACAGATGGCCAGACCGAGCGAGTCAATCAAATACTAGAGGATATGTTGATAGCCTGTGCACTTGACTTTGGTGGAGCATGGGACAAAAGCTTGCCGTATGCTGAGTTCTCTTACAATAATAGTTACCAAGCTAGTCTGCAGATGGCACCGTTTGAAGCACTGTATGGACGGAGGTGCTGTACTCCGCTCTTCTGGGATCAGACAGGGGAACGCCAGTTGTTTGGTACAGAAGTTTTAAATGAGGCAGAAGAGAAAGTCAGAGCTGTTAGGGAAAGATTGAGAATCGCGCAATCTCGACAGAAAAGCTATGTAGACAACCGCCGAAGAGAACTCGTTTTCCAAGCAGGGGATTATGTGTATCTCCGTGTCACTCCGCTCAGGGGAGTACACCGCTTCCAAACCAAAGGAAAGTTGGCACCACGCTTTGTGGGACCATATCGGATTTTGGAACGCAGGGGTGAAGTTTCTTACCAGCTTGAGCTTCCCTCCAACATGCTTGGCATCCATAATGTGTTCCACGTCTCCCAGTTGAAGAAATGTTTGAGAGTTCCTGAGGAACAGGCAAGTCCGGATCAAATCGAAATCCAAGAAGACTTGACGTATGTGGAGAAGCCGACTCGTATCCTCGAAACCAGTGAGAGAAGGACCAAAAACAAAGTAATCAGATTCTGCAAGGTTCAGTGGAGCCACCACTCAGAGGAAGAGGCCACTTGGGAAAGAGAAGATGAGTTGAAGGCCGCCCATCCGCACCTCTTCGCCAGCACTTCTGAATCTCGGGGTCGAGATTCCATTTAAGGAGGGTAGGTTTGTCACACCCTGAAGCTTTTCCCCTTTTTCTTGCTTTAAAAATTGGTTAAATAAATTGCCCGAAGAAATTATCTTAATTAACCTAGAGCTAAATCCCTAATTAATAAATGCATTTAATAATCAAATTCGGTGTGGTGGAATTTTTCTTGGGTTCCACACGTCACAATACATTAACAGGATTTTTAGTGGAATTTTCAGAGCCTTGGAAATAATTTTAACCAATTAAAAATGAGCAAGCGCAATATTTTTAATCCCAGGAAAATCCTTTTTCTCTTTTTCTTTTCTTTTCCCTCCTTTTTCTTTGTTGGGCCGTCGGCCCATCCCTCTCCCGCGGCCCCTCCTCCTTGTGGGCCGGCCCAAGCCGCCCCTCCCTCCTCTCTCGGGACGCTGACAGGTGGGCCACACCTGTCGGTCGTCTCCCACCTCCGGCCGTTGGAGCCGGAGCTCCAACCGCTGCAGCCGAAACCGACGTGCCGCCGCCTCCTCCGCTACTCCCGCGCCCACGCCGCGCCGCTCCCGCGTCCTTCCCACGTTGCCGCCCTCTCCCCCACATCTCCCGGCCCTCGCGCGCGCTCGTACGGGGCGGGATTCGAATTTGAATCCCCCCCATTCTCTCTCTCTCCACGCCCACGTCGCCGGCCAAATCGGCCACCTCCCCGGCCACGTCCGCCCTCTCCCGCACCTATAAATCGCTCCCCACGTCCCCCTCTCTCGTTTTTCACACTCGCCGCGCCCTCCCGTGCTTCCTATCGTCGCCGCGCCGCTCGCCCCTTGCGCCGCCGCCTACCGCCGTCTCCGGCCGCGCGCCACCGCCGCTAGAGCCGCTACCGCGCCGTGAAGCCGCCGTCGTCGCGCTCGCGGGTGCTGTCCGCTCCTCGGCCGCCGCTTGGTTGCCGCCAATCACCCCCGAAGCCCCGTTTCTCTCGCTCGCCGGTGAGCTTTCCTTTTTCGTCCATCTCCGGCCGGCCACTCTGGTCGTCTCGGTCGTCCTCTCCACCCCTAATCCCTCTCCTCCTTTCCTATAGGTGTCGCCGCCGCCCGTCCGCCCCTCCTCGTCGCCGGGTCACCGCCGCCTTTCATCCTTCACTCTAGTCGCCGTGCTCGCCGGTGAGGCTCCCCTCTGCTCCCCTTTTTCCCTCTCTCCCGTGTGCGCCACCGTCCTTCGCGCGTGCGCCGTCGCCTTCGGCCGCCGCCGCCGCTTTTCGCGCCGCCCGCCGCCGCCTCCCACGCCGCCAGTTGCCGTCGCCGGCGACCGCATGCCGTCGCCGTTCGCCATGCTTGCTGGCCGGCTTGAAGCCGAGGCCGAGCCCGGCGGCTACTCCCCGCACCGTCCGATCGGCTCGGGCCAATCCAGACCCTTGGTCTCGTGGACCGGCCGCCTTGAGCCGCTGACATGCGGGCCCCGCTTGCCGGCGCCGCCCCCTCCATGATGACATCAGCCCTGGGTATTATTGCGCAATAAATTGATTAAGGACTTTCCTTTATTAGTAAAAACACAGTTTATCTTCTAAAATTCATAAGTAATTCATCCGAGCTCCGTTTAAGTCCATTCAAGTCTCAGTAAATTCATAAAAATGCAAAGAATCCATTAAAAATGGTTTTGTTTCCTGTTTTAGTAGTCTTATAGCATGTTTTGCTTGTGTGCTTTGTTTGTCGCGTAGATTTCGGCCGTTTCGTCGATCCGCGGTTTCTCGAAGACGTTGCTGTAGTCTCATCAGTGCGAGAGCAAGGCAAGTCATGCATTACAATTGATCATATTGTACCCAATTTACAAATATCCCGTATTTCTATTAAATGTTGCATTCTTTTACAATGTAATGTGGGATGGGTCCTATTCCTCAGCCACATATTGGTTACCTTATGCCATTGATAACTTGGGTATCAAAGTGACTAGATGTTGGCTTAGGAAATGCTTAGCCATGCTTAGTTCAACTAGTACACAAATGGGGATCACATTATTACATAGACTCTGACTATTAGCATAGCTTTGGACTGGTGCCACCGCAAGGGTGTCAGTTAATTAAAATATTCTGAATGGCGGGCTGTGGGTGCATGGTTTTGCTGGTCGCACCCATGGCAGTTAAGGACCGGTTCACGGGAAACCCTGGGAGACTTACCGTGCTTACCACAAGCGGGAGTGGGTAACTGCTTGATCTGAAGTATAGCTCGACCCTTTCCTAGGTACCGGTGGCGAGGGTGGGCGTGATGGAGTTGGGTCGGCCGGGTGTCCGGTTGTCCAGCTGCCGGATTCACCGCGGCGCAAGAGGGGACCACCCACTGCCTTTTGAGGGGTAGGGGTGAAACCTTAGCGTGGTGTGGATGGTTAGGGGAGGGTTATGTGGAGGGTCTTGTCACGATTTCCCCCTTTGCAGTATCATGGTGATATTTCGGGGCATGGCGACATGTGTGGAATCGTGTCTTGTGGGTACAGTTGTACACCTCTGGCCAGAGTAAAACTATTCGAATAGCCGTGCCCGCGGTTATGGGCGATCAACCAGATTCACCGTGATTAGTCTCACCCTAGTTTAGCTTAATGAACTGGTGTAGTTCAGGTGGTTGGTTGGGCCTGTTGCAACGTGGTGTAGCGTTGGACAGTGTTTGGTTAATATTGATTAATTACTACAGTTGTTTTACTGCTTTCAACTACTGATTTTAAATGCCTGCTTTGTGCAAAGAGCCTTTAGCCTCCTTTGGTTATATCCTACATCATACCTCCTCTTCCGGTATGACTTGCTGAGTACAGTGGGTAGTACTCAGTCTTGCTCTCTTTTCCCCCACACCAGAGCTGAAGATCTTTCTAGTTGGAGCTGTCTTGTTGAAGTTGGTTTTGTCGCTGCCGTCAAGGATTGCCTGTGGAGTGGAGTCGCCTCGCTGCTGAAGTCAAGCTTCCTGATTTAGCTCGTTTTATCTTTTTCCGCTGCATTTGTAATCTTTTATATTTTTGTAAGACGTGGATCTGTCTGTCAACAATTGTTGTTTGTGTACCCTGGCTGGTCCTGGACAGGGATTTAAAGCACATTCAGCTTACAAATTCTGGTTCGTGAATTTCTGGGCGTGACAGTGTGGGACAGAGGGAAGGAGGGAGGAGAGGAGCTCCTCACCGATGAGCACGGTGGCCGGCGCGAAGGATGAAGGCGGCGGCGATGACCACGATGCGGAGGCACGGACGGGCGGCGGCGACACCCTAGGAGAAGATGGAGAGGCGTTAGGAGAGGAGATAACGACCACGGCGGCTTTAAACGCCGGCCGAAGATGGGGTGGACGGCGCGACTCACCGGCGTGCGAGGAGAGAGGCGCGCCGGTGGGATTCCGGCAACGTGAGGCGGCGGCCGGGAAAGCTCTTGCGGCGGCGAAACTAACGGCGGCGGCGGCTTGGCGCGGCGACGGCCCTAGCAGCGACAGCACGCGGCCGGAGATGGGCGGCGGCGGCGGAGCTCGGCGAGCACGGCGCGACGGCGGTAGAGGGCGTGGGAGTGGACGGTTAATGGGGGAAATGAAAGAGAGAGCTCGGGGGAGGATTTTTATGGGCTCTTTGGGGGCGAAAACGGCCGGGGATGGCCCCTATTTGGCCGGCGACGTGGGGAGTGGAGGGAGAGAGAGAGAGAGAGAGAGAGTGGTGGATTCGAATGCGAATCCTGCCCATTTTTGGGCGTGCGTGAGAGCGGGAAGAGGTGGAGGAGGTGGGCGGCGATGTGGGCACGAGCACGGGGCGCGGAGTGGGGTCGGGGAGGCGGAAAACACGGCGGCGTGGGCGGTTACTGCTGGGGCATGGTCGGCTGGAGGAAGGGGACGACCCCGACAGGTGGGGCCCACCTGTCGGCGTCCCGGAGGGAGGGGGAAGGGGAAACAGGCCGGCCCAACAAGGGGAGGTGGCGCGGGAGAGAGATGGGCCGACGGCCCATCAAGAGAAAAAGGAAGGAAAAGATAAGATAAAGAGGAAAAGGATTTTCCTGGGATTAAAAATATTACACTTGCTCATTTTTAATTGGTTAAAATTATTTATAGGGCTCTGAAAATTCCACTAAAAATCTTTTTAATGCATTAGGGCATGGGGAACTCAAGAAAAATTCCACCACGCTATTTCCAATTATTAGTTGCATTTATTAATTAGGGATTCAACTCTAGGTTAATTAGAACAATTTCTCCAGACGATTTATTTAACAAATTTTTAAAACAAGAAAAAGGGGAAACTTCAAGGCGTGACAAAGGTTACCCACCTTGATTTTGTGCCTACTTGAAATATGAAGCCTCAATATGATTGTTCACCATTCCAGCTTACCAACTATATTGAAATATCAATCTATTATGTAAGCTGCCTTTACAAATTAATTATTACTCTTTGTTGATAATGTTCAGAGTCACTGAGCTTGTTCTTGCTTTCAAATATGGTGCTGCTCTCATGAATATTGATAAAGTTTGCCATCTCTTCATGGTAGTTTTGTATGTTTGTGCAGGTCTTCCAAATTACACATAGTTCATTATGCTTGGGACAGAATAATACAATAGTTGATATAAATGTGCAGAAAAAACTGAAAGAAATTTCAGACTGCTTAATATTTTGATGTGAGTTTATCACGGGTGCATATTGGAGTGACTGAACAATGATTCTCATTGGTAATCATTTTCTCCTACCTTCTACTTCCTTCAGTTTCTGATATTCCTTTTTTACGAATTATATACCTCCGTATTTAAACAGCTTTTTATATATTTGTTTTCTATAAATATTAAATGATAATTACTCATTTTTCATTTTTTTTCGTGGTGGTACACTATGAGAATTTTCCGAAATACTATGTCCTGCTACATGGTTGCTGAATACATTCAAGGGCATTGCACTGTCCATTCCATTCAGTACTGGGCATATGCATTACATTAGGCACACACAGGAGAAACATGCCATAGATTAAGTCATAGAGTTCTGCCTTCAAATTTGGAAAGAAAAAGATATTCAGAGTGGCTTCAGCCTTCAGGTAATGTTACGCAAGCGGACAATAATGTTGTTATTAATTTGATATATTTTTAAGTGCTATAGAAATCGATGAAACTAATTCAGGTTTTGTAGACAGCTTGGTGATCAAGGCCTACCAATATTTAATGAGTTATGTCCCTTGATTGATACACTAAAGCTTATTCTCATAGGCAATTTTGATCTAGCAAAATATGTGTGCAATGGGTGCAAGTAATAGAAGCTGCAAGGCATATTATGAACAATCAAATTGTTTCTGAACTGAAGTAGCAGGTTTAATTTTGGTCAGGTATTTAATACAGACCAAATTTATAGTGGTAAGAAGTAACGAGAAATGCCCGTGCGTTGCACCGGGTATTGGTGGGGTGGCTGAAGTTTGATATTAACGACTTATCAAAAGCACACGAGATGATTATAAGTACAATGATAAAAAGGTCATGTTTGTTTTTGATAATTAATTTACTCTATATTTGGACGACGTAGATGACGCTTCTGACGTGTGTGGGCTTGATGGTCATGGCAAGGGAGGAATGAGTGGCGAACAATTAATGTGTCTCCTTTTGCATATAGGGCGACATATGGAAATTTATGTGATGAAAAATGAATGGAATTGACCTAAAGGCACCTCCCCAGATTTATATTTCCCCATATTTATATTTGTAGTTTAATTAAACTTTCTTCAGCATTTATTTAATAGAGTTGTAACCGAACCAAGGGATTTCTTGAG
Organism: Oryza glaberrima; assembly: GCF_000147395.1. Classification (NCBI taxonomy): domain Eukaryota; kingdom Viridiplantae; phylum Streptophyta; class Magnoliopsida; order Poales; family Poaceae; genus Oryza; species Oryza glaberrima. The sequence goes on along the minus strand of NC_068327.1, from coordinate 14,556,328 downwards.
ATTCTTAAGTTATCAATGGTGAGATTCTGTCAGGTAACTTCTAACCTTGAATTTGTTTCAGAAGTCACCAGATTGTTTAACACGCTAGATGCTATCTCACTGCAAGATCCTGCCTTTTTTTTTATCTGAAGTTATACTGAGCTGCTACCTCCTCAGGCTTCATTCTGTCCCCATCCGCACCTGCCTCGATGATGATAACCCTACCGCAAGGTAGTTGTCATCTTCTTTGGGTATTCACGCACATGTGGCAACACAACAGATTGGTACATGTGCTTTTCTACAGCCAGATCATTGCACAATGTCTAGAATTTTCTACTTATTTGCAGGGTGACATGAGAATTAGTTTATCACCCCGGTCGAAGGTATGCCCCAAAAACTAGATTGAATATATATATGTCTCTATAAAGGGATATTGTGTGGATTCTATGCAGCTTTCAGATTCGTATGCTAAATTCTATATAGATGTATATGCTGAATTTTATGCCCCAAAAACTAGATTGAATATACAGAACTATATTCAGCTTTTACTCTTTGAAGGTGTATATGCATGCTACCATGTTTCCTGCTAAGCTGTATATAGTGCAATTTACTACGTCCTCTCTTTTTTTTTTTATATATACCTTCACAGAAGACAGTAATGGATGCAGGTAGCTAACTGCGTGGAAATTGGTCTTCCGTCACTCATTCGCAAAAATAAAAGAGAAGCGTCTCCATTGCTTCTGAATTCTGGTGCCTTGCATTTGATTTAACCTCAGGATAAAAAGAGTCTTGGGATATATGGCTTCTTTACTTTACGGATTGCTCTTCCTGCCCAGTAAATGTATTTTGCAGCCTTCAAGCAGATAAGGATCATGGAGGCTCTCCAAATGATATATGCTTCTGTTCATAATCTGCTTGTGGGTTACTGTTTCTGTTGACACGGATAATTAGTCCATCTCTGTAGTCACAGATGACAACTTTTTTCCCTTCAATGCAGCCACATTTTTGTGATGCTTTACAATCTTGACAGGCAGTGCAAAAGGACCAATGCAGAAATCCATAAAACTGAACAAACAAATGGTCTATGTTAACTGAGATTATAAGCAAGTTATTTTTATACTGAAATATATTTGTCGCCCTAGGAATATTTGAGGGCTAATATATTTGTCAAGCTTAAATATTGAATTCCAATCCATGTGTACTTGGCTTCAAGGTAAACATAATTTTATTTCTAAGATGTCATTTTAGTTTACAGTAGATGTACACACTTTAACTAGGTATGCTGTTTTTAACTGTGAAACTCAATAGGTGTAACTCCTACTATTTAAATGCAGATTTCAAAACCAAGTATACCAAAATTGGCGTTGTACAGCAATACTGACTATTATTTGGTTTTTATACAATACAACTCTGCTAATAAGTATAGAATCACACCAGACATGTAGGCATATATGTGCACATGCGTAACCAGGTGACCAAGGAAGCTATACTATAGAATAATGTGAACTCCTTCCTTTTCTTTTTCTAATTAGACACTTTATTACATTGTATTGTGGTTTGAATGTAAAATAGACAGATCTGTTGCTCGAGGTTTCCAAACATTTATCAAGCTATGAAAAAAATTACATATTTGGTATCATTAGATGGAGTTGTTTGAATGTAAAATAGATAGATCTGTTGCTCGAGGTTTCCAAACATTTATCAAGCTATGAAAAAAATTGTATATTTGGTATCATTAGATGTCCTTCATTTTTATAGTTAGTGTAAAGGGAGAGTTATGTGGCATATTAATATTAAATTTTGTATTTATATGTCCTGTGTGTTACACGTCGTCGGAAAACCATATAAATTTGATTGTGTTTATATGCTTACTATGATATATAGTGCGGGAACGTGCCTTGCACGTGCACTCTTACTAGTATGGAATTAAATTAAGAGATATTACTTATACTCAAATTAAATATTATATCTCTATCTATACTATTCTAAAAATTAAAGATTCCGCTAAAATTTTGGTAGTCCCTCCATTTCATATTACTCCCTCCATTTCTAAATATTTGACGCCGTTGACTTTTGCTAAATATGTTTGACCATTCGTCTTATTAAAAAAATTAAGTAATTATTAATTCTTTTCCTATCATTTGATTCATTGTTAAATATACTTATATGTATACATATAGTTTTACATATTTCACAAAAGTTTTTGAATAAGATGAACGGTCAAACATGTGCTAAAAAGTCAAAGGTGTCAAATATTTAGAAACGGAGGGAGTATAAAACTTTATAACATACATTCATTAACATTGTCGAAACAAGATTTCGGCAATAATAAAAGGGGGTAGCTGTCAAGCTAGGAAAGTGGATGGGTTTGGAGACAAGAGATTTTATATAGGTTTAGGCCTTCTTATTAAAGAAGTAATACCCTACTCCTGTCCGGGGATGATTCCGCCGAGTGTGTTATTGATTGTATAATTGGGAGAAAAAAGAATCGTGCCCCAAGAGGCACACGGACCCTCCTTATATAGGGGAAGGGATCCGTAATACAAAGTACAGTCCATATCCTAACGGAATATGGGATTACAGATAAAATACAATCGTAGCTGACTAGGATCCCGGGTATTTTCTTGACATACAAGTTTAGAATCTAACCCGAGTCCTCATAAAGATATTCTATCTATATTTGGTATCATATATCCGACTAAAGTATAACTGTCATGCAGATATGGGGTATCCATAATCTCCACAGTAGCCCCCGAGACCTTCGCAGTTGACGAAACAACCTTCCCGAAACAAAAACTAGTAGTCCGAGTGCTTCAATTCAACTTGCTCCAGCTTGTCGAGTACTAAAAATCAAAAACTGTGAAGGGCAAAAAATAAAACATGGTGCATCGAGTAGATGCACCTAATTAGGTGTAGCCCCCGACTATATGATTAGTTGAAAAACTAAACATATAGTCAAGAACCGAGTGGTTTTATAGCGAAGCACGCATGGTACTTAGTAAGACACCCAGCCGACCGCTTCTCAACTTGAATATATCAAGGACAAAAAATACAAGAAGGGCCGAGTGATAAACACTTAAAAGGTCCAAAAATAAACATATTTGATAGGAATCCGAGTAAGAAACTCTTAAAATGTTCCACCAAATCATGATAAAAAATCATGGTAATTAATGAGTTCATTAGCCTAGGCTATAACCCTTACCATAATCAAAATAAGCATATAACATGCCAGGAGAATGACTACTAATAAACCAGTCATCTCAAATTAACCCAACAGCTCTTGTAGCCTAAAAAAGGTTACAAAAATGGTATAACACCTTTCTGTCAGGCACCTTTTCATGTGCATCATAATAATTCCAAAGAATTATTGAATCGCGTTAAAAAGGATTTTAATAGCATCGGGCCACATCATTGTGAGCACATATTGCCAAAGCAAAAAACGCCTAAGTCCCTAGGGATCACAACGGGCCACGTTGAAAACATATTTGGGCTGAAGTACTGTACAGGCCCAGGCCCATTAGTACTCCCGATACCCTAAAAATACCGAAGTCCAAACGTCATTTCGTCTTCCCCGCCGAGACTCTCACCATTCCCCACTCCATGCTACAGTACAGAACCGCGCCGACGAAGCTAGGGTTCATCAATCTGTTTCAACCCACCCTCAAAAACTTCACAAGATTTCTCCCCGCACCTACCGCTCCGATTCCCTGTAACACCCTGAAAATTCGACCGATGAAATCAAAACACTAAAAATATGGATTTTCAAAAACTTTTTAAATAAATTGCATCATGCCGATTTTGTTCGACTATTTTGTTGGATTCGGATTTCGGAGTTCATAACTCTCAAATAAAGAACAATTGATTAGGAATAAAACCCGAAATTAAACAAGTAAAATAAATGACTAGAATATAATTTAAAATAAGGTCGAGGTGAGATTGGAAACAAATAAAATATTGTCGCGACCAAATTAGCAATAATCAAATTTTGGTACGATGAAATAAGAATTAACCCTAATTAAAAATTCAAATAAATTATATAAATGTAATATGGGTGATATGAAATTAGGGTAAATTTTTAATTAGGATAACACAAATATGGAGTAAACTTCAATTATGCAAAAATTGGAATTTATAGGGCTATATTTAAATAGAAAATGGGCTAAAATTGGGATAAAATAGAAAAGTCACTGTTCATTGCACTCCAGGTGCTCGACACGGTCCCCCTAGCCCCGCCCCCCGCCCCTGCCGCGCGCGCCGCTCGCCGCGCGCCGCCCGCCCGCGCGCCGCTCGCCCGCCGCGCCGCCGTCGCCATCATCGCCGTCGCGTCGCCGTCGGCCTCGCGCCCCGTGCCGCCGCCTCGAGCACCGTATCGCCGCCTCGCGGCCCGCACCGCGCGCCCGCCTGCCGCCGCGCGCCCATCCCGTCGCCGCGCCGCGCGCTCGTCCCGTCGCCGCGCCATCGTCCTTTCGCCGTCGCCGTCCCGTGCCGCACCACCCGCCCATCGCCATCGCCACCTTGCGCCCCGCGCCCACGCGTCGCTCGGCCGTCGCGTCGTCGCCTCGCGCCCCGCGCCCTGCCGCGCCGCTCGCCCGTCGCATCGCCGCCTCGCGTCCCGCGCCGCGCCGCCCGCCCGTCGCCATCGCCGCCTGCCGCACCGCGCGCCGCCCGTCGCGTCGCCATAAGCCGCTGCCCTCCCCCTCTCCTCCTCCCCTCTCTACAAATACCCCCCTCCCTCTCCATTCTCCCCCACTTTATTCCCTCCTCCTCTCCCTCTTCCCCTCCTCCACACGCCGCCGTCACCACGCCGCCGCGCCGCCGCACTAGGCCGCCGCGCCACCGCTTTGAGCCACCGCGCCAACCGCGCCGCCGTCGTCCGCGTCGCTGCCGCCGTCGTCATCGTCGCCGCCGCTGCCGGTGAGCCGCCTTTCCCCCCCTTCGCGTCCACCGCCGTCGCCGCTCGGGTAGGGAGAGAGGGAGCCGAGAGAGAGGCAGGGAGGAGCCGGGAGGAGGAAGAAGGAAGGAAAAGAGAGAAGAAGAGAAAAAGAAAAGAAAAAGAAAGGAAAGAAAAAGAAAAAGAAATAAATAGGAAATTAGAGGGAGATTAGGGAAGTTTAGAAAATCTAAAATAATTAGAATTTAGTTATAGATTAGTTATAGTCGTAGGATTGTGAAATTTAATATAAAATATGGATTATTCTTGGTAATTTCTATAAGAAATCAATTCGCGGTAGTAATTTAGATGTAATTAATAACTAAGCAAATAGATGAATTTTTATAGACTATTGTGGATCATTTTTGGATAATCTCTATAAGTAATCGATTCATGGTAGAAATTCGGATTTAATCGCTAGGAATTTTTAGACGTATATTATATTTAATCGTTAGTCATGGACTAAATTAAAACGTATAATATTATAAGATAATTTTAGGATTCCGTCCGACATTTAGCTCGCGATAGAAATTTCTAACCTATTATATGGACATAATGCTCGGGTAGATTAAACTAAAAACTTATGATAACAAAATATTTATACCCGCAAAATAGTTTAGGATATATAAATCGAAAGTGGGTGTGCCCTAGTTCGCGAATAGTAAAGTTAATATAAAAGAATCGATTTTCGCGTTCGACTTCCATTTGGATTTATTTGGATTTTTATTTGAATTCTAACCGAATTCAAATCAATTTTCGCACGTAGCTATAGAGCCCGAGGGAGTTGTGGATCCAAGTGAAGGCCAAGACCCGCAAGACTTTGAGCAAGGCAAGTCATCACTATTCCTTGAACATGTTGATCCCAATTGCGAAATTGTTTTGTTTACAAATAAAATTGCATGCAATGATGAACATCCCACTTGTGATTATGCCATGCCTTGATTATTGTTTACCCTTAAATCTTTGTAACCATGTTTACGTATGAGTCCCTAGTCAACTATGACAATCGCTTAGAAATGCTATTCTAGAATCATGCAAACTCATATTTATCAAATGCTATATGCTTGAGAAATTACCTTTGGGAAGGTAATTGAGATGCGGCATGTGGAGACATGAGCGCCACATTGCCATGATGTTGAAGACATGATTTGTGAAAGGGGAAATAAAATTAGACAACTGTTTTCGACTGGGGCGGACGGAGGATTTGGGTGGTATCTGGAAAAGGCTAGTACCATCCCCGGTCAATTAAGGACCGAGCCATGAATTTAAGCATGAAACGACCCCCGTACAACCGTACTTCTCGTATGGGTATAGACCTAGCGGATTAGATAGCCGAGCGGAGGCAGTATCCCTGCATAGATGGTTCACCCCTGAGTGAGGCAGGTGCGCTACGGTGGGACAGCCGTTGAGGTAGGGCCGAGAGGCGTGCCCTACATCGGTGTCGCCATTGGTAGGACTGCCATGAGTGTGTGAGAGAGAGAACTTAACTTGAACCATAATTTAATATGTGTGTGAGACTTCTCTTTCCCGGGAGCGCCAGAACTCCTCTCACTGCTAGAAACATGGACGCCTAGAGTGCATGAGGATTTAAGTTCATGGAGCGGGTACTGCCAATGCGAGGTTATCGAAAAGCTTTGCCGTGACGCGTCTCATGTGTTGAGACGAGGCTCATGTGTTGGGTAGTCGCGGAGTGCGGGTAAAGTGTACATCCACTGCAGTGTGAGTAAACCAAATCTATTCGAATAGCCGTGCTCGCGGTTATTGAGCACCGGGACATGTATTACACTTGGCTAGACTCTAAATTCTTTAACTTGTGAGGGATGAGATATTGCATGATGATTTTTATGCTGATGGAGCCACTTCCTGAGAGGTGGGAATGTGGACGTTCTCAGAAAACCATGACGACTCAATGGCGGGAAGCTATCCTTAGGATCACAATGGATGGTGGACAGAACCATCATTGTTTAATATGAACACTGGTACTAAAATTTGATCAGTCTGTGCTAGGTCTTAGGCTTGTGAAAAGAATCACAAAACTGGCTTTGCGCAAAGGAACCATAGCCATCCTTTGAATACCCCTATCATGTGCATTCTTGCTGTGATGACTTGCTGAGTACGGTTGGTACTCACCCTTGCAAATATAAAATTAATCAGAAGCGGGAGATGAAGCTTCGGAGGATCCCTATGCCTACTACCAGGAGGGAGATGAAGACGATGGCGCTCAGTAGGTCTTAGTACGGTCGTTGCCTGTGGCAATGGCATGCCGCTGCCTGAATTCCGCTGCCTCATCTATTTCTGCTTTTGGATGTATTCCGGATCGCTTGGTCCGATAATTTAAGACAATGCCTGCGGGCCTATGATGTAATAATTAGCACTAGACTCTCGTGTATGAGCTTTTGGTATTTCAGCTATGAACTCGTGTGTACCAGACTACTTGATCCAGGGAAATGGTACTGTTTACACGAATGATTCCTGTTATAAAAACGGGGGTCTACATTCCCCATCCCTTTCCAGCCATATCTCGAACTAAATCAATCCATCCAGTTCACATTCATGGCGGAAGAAAGAGAGCTTCGAGAGTCAGTGGGCGCCCTCCGATGTGACGGAAGACAATCTGAAGGAGATGGTGGCACACGGTGTTCTTCCAGCAAAAGAGATCATCGGGTGGCGACCAGCATTTGGTGAGGCATTCCCGACCCCCGATACACACGAAATCGTGGTATTTGCTCATTTCTTCTATGGCGGATTTTCTCTTCCAACCTCGAGATTTTTCCGGGGCATTCTGAACTTCTACGGGATTAGCTTGCATCACTTGAACCCAAACTCCATAGCACATATTGCCAATTTTATCCACGCCTGCGAAGCTTTTCTGGGCATTGGGCCTCATTTCGCCTTGTTCCGCCGCATCTTCTTCCTCAAGCCCCAGCCAAACAAAAGCAACCCGTGCGTTGTTGGGGGAGCTGGTTTCCAACTCAGAGGAACCTTGAGCCAAAAATATTTCTCCATGCCCTTCAAAACCTCGAACAAAGGCTGGCATACGAACTGGTTCTATGTTCAGAATCCTGAGTCCGCACTCCCCGAGTACTGCTGTCTTCCTCCGGTTTACCAGGACACATGGAACTCATTGCCTATGGGAGATGAAGCTGCTCAGGCAGTAGAACTGATGGAGAGGATGATAAAGCTGAAAGAACAGGGTCTTCAAGGAGAGCAGATCACCCGGCACTTTATCAAGTGTCGGTTAGCTCCAATCAAAGAAAGAGCCCGCACAGCTTTTGAGTTTGATGGCAAGCATGATCCAAATCGGGAAGATCCAGATTCTCTTGACTTTAAGGTCATGAAAGAAAGAATGTACAAAATCTTCTCAAACGCTATTGTTGTCAGCTATTCACATCTGCTGCCCGTTGTGCCATTCAACGCATTCAACCCTCCTCCACCGGTATGCGCTCAAACATTTCATCCTTCCTCAAAATATGATCTTGTCTTCCAGTTGAATTAATTAACAATGAAAGATATTACATCCAGGAATTTGCTTCGATGAATTCGGATCCCCCAATCGCTCAACGCCGATCTCCCCGCCACCAAACTAGGCAAGGCAGCGGAGGACTAAGAATTCGGTCTAAAACTCAACCAAGTGCTTCTGATCCAGTCGGCCAGTCAGACTCTCGAAAGAGGAAAATGGTTTTAAGTGACGACGAAGCCGATGATACTACCAGGAGGCCTGGAGACTGAGAGACAACCAAGAAACTACCAAAACAGGCTACTCCAAGGAAGAAAACGTCCAGTCGCCCTGCGCCAAAGATCAGGAAGTCTTCTAGGTGCAACTCATATAACGATCTCTCTTGCATTGATGCGCATCCATTGCGGCAATAACACTGATAATCAAATTTGCAGGAAACCATCTGATATAGATCCGTCTGGGAAAGATTCTGACCTGACTAGTGTGGACGCAAGTTCTTCTAAAGAAACCGGGCCAACTGCCGAGGACCGTCCGAGTGACAACCAGCCGGCAACCGATAATGTAAAATCCGGTGATCAACCCCCGACTGGAAACCAGTCGGCCGAAGCCGAAGCCGGAGTTAATCAGGAGCCCCCGACTGGAAACCAGTCGGACGCAGGGCCAAGCCAAGAAATTCCAGAAGGTGGAGCTCAAGCAGACAGCCTTCGCGGTCAAGACGCCAGCAATAACCAGAGATCTGGATCTCCTTTAAAGGCATCCGAATCCACTCGTCCTTGTCTAGAAATCATTACGGGTAAAACACTTTGTCTGAAACCATGCCAACCCAAATAACTCTGACCAATTATCTAACCTCTGTCAGTGGATACATTAGGGCCAATGATCAGTGATGAAGAAGAAATTCCCCGCATACAAGCAGCTGAGGATTCACGCCCTCCGATTCTGGTCAAGTGGTGGGATGACAACATGCAGCCTCAAGGGATCGTGATAAATAAGCAAAAAGAGGACGAAGAGTTATGCCTACTGAAGAAGGCACTTGGTCAGGCAACCCGCATTGTAAACGTAAGCCCTCTGGTACCTGATCTCAACCATCTTGTTTGCCATTTAACTGATGCGCTAATTAAACTGTCTTGCAGAGGATTCATCTTAGGAACAAAGCTAAAACGGCAACCTTAGAGAGGCTAGTCCCTCATCTCGGGACCCTCGAAGCCACCAGGAGTCTGCTGCACGAGACAAAAGAGCTTGCCAGGAAAAATGAGCATGATCTGAGGAATTGAATTGCTGAGCTCCAAGAATCCAATTTTGAACTAAGTGGCTCATCAAAAGGTTTGCGCAGACTATGCCCAACTGACTTATACCGTTATCTTTGCAATCTTAATTTACAGTAATCAATGTAGTGCAAGCTGCCAAGATATCTCAGTTGGAGAAGCAAATTCAAACTCTGGAAAATGACAAGGCAGAATTGGCAAGTCAAAGAGACCTGGCTTTGAAGGAAGTTGAAGGTATCAACAATCAATACCTCAAAAGCCATTATCCTCCATATGCTGACTTATTAATATGAATCTGTCGATGCAGACCGCAAGATCAAATCTCAAGCTCAATTCGACGTCCTGGTTGGCAAGATCAAAAAACTTGAAGGAGCCCGGGATGAGGTTGCTAACGCTGCTGCCCCAATTGTTCAAGCGATGTTCCTTAATAACAACGGCCCGAGAACACTTGATACTTCTGAAATTTTCGACAAGCTGAGAGTTGCTCCGGATATATATTTCAAGAACATCAAAGAAGCTGGAAGTATGGGAGCAAGTATGGCGTTGGCGATGACTAAATCCCTTTATCCGAGAGTTGATATTGACGCCATTGATGGCTTTGCAGATGGGACGAGCAAAGAAGCTGCTCTTGACCTCATCAGTAATGCGCAGAAAGCGGCTGACAAAATTGCTGCTGATGTAGTTGAGAGATTTCAGGACACCGGTCTCCGACCGACTGGTCCTGATATTTCTGATGATGAAAAGACTGATACTGATTAATGTACCGATAGTCTTGATGATTAATGATGATGGAGGCACAATTTGTACAATACTGATGAATTTATGCTGTGCTTGATATCTTAACTTAGCTCCTGATTTCTTAAAAGTTTTTGTCAAACCTTGTTGAGCCTAAAACCCGCAAAAGTTGTTAAAAAACTTTCAGTCCTCATTGACTAAGCCAAGGAATCAAACAGGGCAATGATACATCAAGTAAGCAAATTGAATTGATAAAAATCACACTCCATTATTATTATAGTAGCCCCCTGACTGAAAACTTCGAGGAAAAACTTGAAGTTAGCAGTCAAAGAGGAAAGATACAAACGAAATGCCTAAGCGTAAAATCGACGAAGGTGTTCAATATTCGAAGAATTGTTGATGATAGTACCATCTTCGCGCTTGAGTCGATAAGAACCTGGCCGAGTGACTTCAGAAATTATGAATGGTCCTTCCCATAAGGGAGATAATTTATGCCGATCCTGTGTTGTTTGAATTTTCCTCAGAACCAGGTCACCGACTAAAAAGGCTCGCGATCGAACATTCCGATTATGATAATGATGCAACCCTTGCAAATATCAAGTCGATTGAATCAAAGCTGCTTCGCGGGCTTCTTCTAGTCGGTTGATGTCGTCTACTCGGCCCTCTTCATAGCCCTCCTCGTTGAAGTTCCGAAATCATAGTGATTCAAATTCCACTTCACTCGGCAACATTGCTTCTGCGCCATAAACCAAAAAGAACGGCGACTGGCCGGTAGCCCGACTAGGAGTACTGCGTAAAGACCAAAGTACGGACGACAGCTGATCTAGCCACTTGCCAGCATAGGGGCGTAGTCAGTTGAAAACTCGTGCTGTGATCCCTTGTAGTATCATGCCGTTAGCGCGTTCAACTTGTCCGTTCCTCATAGGGTGTGCCACGGAGGCATAACAAATTTTAATGCCGAAGTCTTCACAAAAGTCTTTAAATGCTCTGCCAGTGAATTGAGTGCCATTGTCAGTGATGATTCGATTAGGTACCCCAAACCGATGCACAATGTTGATGAAAAAATCTCTAGCTTTATCTGCTGTGATCGAGATGACCGGTTTAGCCTCAATCCACTTGGAGAATTTGTCGATAGCCACAAAGAGATGTGTGTAACCGCCGACTGCCCATTTAAATGGGCCGAACATGTCAAGCCCCCAGACCGCAAACGGCCAGGACAACGGGATGGTTTGCAACTCTTGGGCTGGCAAATGGGTTTGTCTGGCAAAAATTGGCAACCTTCGCATGTCTGCACAATCTTGTCCGCATCGGACACAGTTGTAGGCCAGAAAAAACCTTGTCGGTAAGCTTTGCCGACGATGGTCCGTGCAGCCGCATGATTACCACAAATACCAGAATGTATATCCTTCAACAATTGTCTCCCTTCCTTCGAAGATACACAGTGCTGAAGTATTCCTGATGGACTTTTCTTGTACAGCTCAGTCTCATAAATAATGTAAAGTCTGCTGCGCCTGGAAATCCGCTCGGCTTCATTTTTGTCTTGAGGGAGTTCTTGTTTGCTCAAGAATTTTATAAACAGTTCTCTCCAGTCGGCTTCGATCATGCTTACGCCTTGAGTATCCATGGTTTCAATTGTCTCTTTTCTGGGCACGGTTGGTTTGTAAAGACGTTCGACGAACACATCTGAAGGAGCTGCTTCCCGTTTTGAACCAAAATTGGCCAGTCTGTCAGCTGCCTCATTGTTATGTCGGAGGACATGGGTGAGCTCCAGTCCATCGAATTTATTTTCCAACTTGCGTACCTCTTGTCGATAAGCGGTCATATTATCATCTAGACAAGACCACTCTTTCATGACTTGATTAACAACCAACTGAGAGTCTCCACGGACGACTAATCGGCGAATGCCTAAAGAGACTTCAATCCTTAATCCATGGAGTAGCGCCTCGTATTCCGCCACGTTGTGGGACGCAGAAAAATGTATCCATAATACGTAGCTCAATCTTTCTCCAGTCGGGGAAATCAAGACGACCCCAGCTCCAGTGCCTGTAAGCCTCTTCGACCCATCAAAATGCATAGTCCAATATTCCATCCTTTCCTCTGGCATGTCTTCTTGGCACTCGGTCCACTCGGCAAGGAAATCAACCAAAGCTTGTGACTTGATCGAAGTTCGTGGTTTGAAAGATATGTCCAAAGACATCAATTCTAAGGCCCACTTCGCAATCCGTCCGTTTGCTTCGCGATTATGAAGTATATCCCCGAGTGAAAACAATGTGACCACCGTGACTGAGTGACTTTAAAAATAGTGAGATAATTTCCTGACGGTAATTAAGACACCATATAATAACTTTTGAACCTGAGGATACCTTGTCTTGGAGTCGGCTAAAACCTCGCTGACAAAATAGATTGGTCGTTGGACTTTTTGAATATGGCCTTCCTCTTCATGCTCGACAACCAGGACCGTACTCATAACCTGGGAGGTCGCCGACACATATAACAGTAGCGGCTCTTGTGGATGTGGCGAGGCTAAAACTGGTGGAGTGGTGAGAGATTTCTTGAAGTTTTCAAAGGCTTTTTGTGCTTCGGGTCCCCACTGGAAATTGTCAGTTTTCTTCAGCAGCTTGAAGAAGGGCATTCCCCGCTCGCCGAGTCGTGAGACGAACCGGCTGAGCGCCGCCATGCAACCAGTCAGCTTTTGGACGTCTTTCTGGGAGCTTGGCGGTTTCATGTTGACGATGGCGTTGATTTTCTCCGGGTTGGCCTGTATGCCTCTCTGAGATACCATAAATCCGAGCAACTTCCCTGACGGTACTCCGAAGATGCACTTTTCCGGGTTTAGTTTCATCTTGAAAGCACGAATGCTTGTAAAAGTTTCTTCTAAAATCCGGAATCAGGTCATCCTTCTGCTTGGTCTTGACGACTACATCATCAACATAGGCTTCAACATTGCGACCGATTTGAGTTGAAAAACACCTCTGAATCATGCGTTGATAGGTTGCTCCTGCGTTCTTCAATCCAAAGGGCATGGTGATGTAGCAGTAGGCTCCAAAAGGCGTAATAAACGAGGTCTTCAAACACTCGGATTCTTTTAGTCGGATCTGATGATATCCCAAGTAACAGTCCAAGAAGCTGAGTAACTCGCAACCGGCCGTTGAGTTAACCACATGATCAATGCGAGGTAACCCAAAAGGGTCTTTGGGACAAGCTTTGTTGAGGTCGGTATAATCGACGCACATGCGCCATTGCTCCGTCTTTTTCCGAAACAGGACTGGGTTAGCCAGCCAGTCGGGATGAAGGACTTCCTTAATGAAGCCTGCTGCTAACAGCTTGGTTAATTTCTCCTTGATCGCGTCCTTCCTGTCCTGTGCAAAACGGCGGAGTCGTTGCTTGATGGGTTTGGCGTCTTCCTTAACATGTAAAGAGTGCTCAATCACCTCTCTGGGGATACCAGGCATATCGGATGGTTTCCACGCAAAAATATCTTTATTATTCTGAAGAAAGGTGATGAGTGCGCTTTCCTATTTACAATCTAACTCAGCACCTATTACAACAGTCTTGTCAGGATCGGAGGGATCTAAGGGAATCTTTTTCGTCTTGGCATCACTTTCTTCGGTCTTCGTCAGCTTGGTTGCAGGCACTTTTCCCTCGCTTGCCGTGGACGCGGCCAGTCGGATCTCTTCGCGGGCGAGAGTGGTCTCGTGGGTTTGAGCCATCTCGCAACTTTCTTTGTCACACGTGACGGCTTGCTTGATGTCGCTCCGTAGTGATATGACCCCTCGAGGACCGGGCATCTTCATCATCATATAGGTGTAGTGCGGGACGGCCATAAACTTGGCTAGAGCCGGTTGTCCGAGTATAACGTGATATGCTGTCTCGAAATCAGCGACTTCGAAACAGACATTTTCTGTGCGAAAATTCTCCTGAGTGCCGAAGGTAACTGGAAGGGTGATCTGACCGAGTGGTGTAGCTGACAATCCTGGAATAACACCATGGAAGGGTGCATTACTCGGCTTTAATTCTGTGCGAGGAATTTGCATATCGTCCAGGGTCTTAGCGAAAAGGATGTTGAGTGCGCTGCCACCATCGATGAGAGTCCGTCGGAGCTTGACATTCCGAACCACTGGGTCTAGTACCAGGGGGTACCGCCCCGGGTGGACCACTCGGTTGGGATGATCCGAGCGGTCGAACTTAATTGCTGTCTCTGACCACCGAAGATATTGGGGCGTGTTAGGCTGAATCGCATTGATCTCCCGTTCTGTTAGCTTCTGTTTTCTCTTGGACTTATAAGCCAGGGGTCTGCCGAAAATATGATTAAGTTCTTTGCGATGATCTTGAAAACCAGTCGGGGCATCGTCTTCATCATCTTTCTTCTTTGATGTGCCCTAATCTCCGTCTGCAGGTTTGCGTGCGTTCTTGACGTATTGCTCCGCGAACTGTTTGTAGACGAAGCAATCTTTGGCCACGTGGTTGGAATTGGGATGATGCGGACATTGGGAGTTCATTATCTTGTCGAAGGTGTTGACGCGGGGACGTTGTCGGGAAGATGGAGATGTGGTCGCCACAAGTTCTTCGGGCTTACGCTTGCGATCCTTGTGGTTGTTACTTCCACTCCCCTCTGCAGTCGGCATGTCCTTCTATGGCTTTCAAGTGGTGCCCGACTGTTTGGACGCGGTGATAGCATCTTCGGCTTTGGCATACTCGTTGGCTTTTTCGAACATCTGCTTAACCGTCCTAGGAGGTTTACGTCCGAACTTGCCGACTAGGTCGTCGTGGCGAATGCCTTTAGTGAAGGCGGCGATGATGACGTCGTCGGTGATGTCGGAGATCTTGTTGCGTTGTTCGGAGAAGCGTCGGATGTAATCTCGAAGGGATTCTCCAGACTTCTGAATGACGTTGTAGAGATCAAACTGTGTGCCGGGGCGTTCGAAGGTGCCCTGGAAGTTGGCGATGAAGTGATCACGAAGTTCCGCCCATGATCCGATCGTGCCACGGGGTAGTCCGTGGAGCCAGGATCGGGCGGAGTCCGCTAGGGCCACAGGTAGATAGTTTGCCATGGCCTTGCTGTCTCCTCCTGCTGCGCGGATTGCGAGTCCGTAGACGGTGAGTCAAGACTCTGGATTGGTGGTGCCATCATACTTCTCGATTCCAGTCGGCTTAAAGCCGACTGGCCAATCCACTCGACGCAGGTCATTAGTGAAGGCAGCTACTCCATCCACGTCATCGTCGTAGTGATTTGGCGAATGGCGGTGACCTTGCGCTGCACGGCGCTGGTTGATCGTGTCGCGAAGGTCGACGGGACGCTGGCGAGGTGGAGAACAAGGCCGTTCAGTTCGGCGCTCCCTGTGATGTTCGGGAAGCGAGTGAACGGATCGTTCGTCGTGACCCCTGCTGTTGCGACTAGATCCTGTGCCGGTGACGCTGAGGCTTGGCTGATGATGAGGAACTCGGCTGCCAGTCGGGGTGCGGGTGCTTGCAGAGTTAGCTAGAACCGAGGCAGCGATCATGGTCTTCGTCTGGTTCAAGATGTTGACAACATGATCGGCTTGGTTGAGTGCGTCTTCCTTGAGGAGGGTGTCGAGGAGAGTGATTGCTGCAACCACGTTCTGCTGGGGGGTGCGAAAGACCGCTGTTCCATCGACGTCTTGTTGCCCAATGAGCTCTCTCGCTCGTCGCCCGAATTCCAAGGCGTGTTGCCGTCGATCTTCAGCCTCCTTTGCAACCCGTTCGCGATCTTGTTGCTCACGCTGTAGTCGTTCTCGCTCCTGTCGCTGTCGCTCTTCCTCCAGTCGGCGATGTTCAGCTTCTTGCCGCGCGCGATCTTGGTCCGCTTCTCGGGCTCGGCGCTGTTTTTCCGTTTCGTTGTCAGCCATGAATACGCCGAAGAAGAGGGGCGTGTAGTTATCCTCATAGCTGTCGTCGAAGTTGTCGAGGTCGCCGTGGTCGTAGTGGTAGCCGAAGTTGTCGTAGTCGAGAATCTTGGTTGGTCGAGAACTAACGCCGGGAGAGCTGCGGTAGCCATCCAACTCTTCCGTCGAGACTGTCCCAAGAGGTTGAAGTATAACGCCAACCTCCCTGGATCTAGACTGGATCGGGGCCGATGCCGGAGCTCGCCTAGATCTCCGAGTGGGAGATGTTTTGGCTGTGAAGATGGCCAAGTCATCAGGAAGTTTCATCAAGATTGCGGGATAGGACCCGTCGTCTTGATTTGGTCGCGGAAGAGTAGATTGGATCTCGTCCGAGTGGTTTGAAGCCGACTCGGGAAAGATGATCTTGGAGTAGGCCTCGGCCGAGTTCGGAATACCGAATGGCACGGGGACCTGGTCTCTCCCCGACTGGTTTGAGTCCGAGTCAAGGAGAGAGATCTTGCCGAAGTCGTTGGTGATGAAGTTGAGGCTGCCGAACCGGAACGCCTGCCCGGGAGGGAAGGTGAAGTCGTCGATGCCACAAACGAAACCCATCGCACCTAGTCGGCGAGAACTTGACGCCGCCCCTACCTGGCGCGCCAACTGTCGAAACAAGATTTTGGCAATAATAAAAGGGGGTAGCTGTCAAGCTAGGAAAGTGGATGGGTTTGGAGACAAGAGATTTTATACAGGTTCAGGCCTTCTTATTAAAGAAGTAATACCCTACTCCTGTCCGGGGATGATTCCGCCGAGTGTGTTATTGATTGTATAATTGGGAGAAAAAAGAATCGTGCCCCAAGAGGCACACGGACCCTCCTTATATAGGGGAAGGGATCCGTAATACAAAGTACAGTCCATATCCTAACGGAATATGGGATTACAGATAAAATACAATTGTAGCTGACTAGGATCCCGGGTATTTTCTTGACATACAAGTTTAGAATCTAACCCGAGTCCTCATAAAGATATTCTATCTATATTTGGTACCATATATCCGACTAAAGTATAACTGTCATGCAGATATGGGGTATCTATAATCTCCACAAACATCTATATGATTATGGACAATGCTAGAAAGTCTTATAATATGAAACGGAGGGAGTATGTCATAAGTGTTTGAGTTGGTTCTATGTCACCGTATCCAATTCGAAGTGACTCCACCCAGCTTAATCCAACCGGCTCACACCACCCTGATGCTCCATCCCGCGCCGCGCGCCTCTCCCCGATCGACGTCTTCTCTCTCTCTCCTTTTTTTTTTGCTATTTCTCCTTTTCTTTTCTCCCAATCATCATGTCCTCTTCCTCCCCTTTCAATCTCCTCTCTTTTCTCCTCCTTTTCTCTTTTTCCCTCATTTTTCTTCCAAATTTCTCTCCTCATAAATATTTTTTTAAAAATTATCATTAAGGTGTGTATGGGGCAAGAGTGTTACTTTGCAAATGTTTTCCATCTACAGTTAAATTCTTTTACTAATTGAATAGTCAAAATTTCAATCTTTGATCGATGACATATAGCAGAAAACATAAACGTCAACTTATGGAATAGCCACCCGATCGATTTCTGAGACTATGGAAAGGTGTACATAAGAGATTCTTCATGTGATGATGCATGAAGCGAGTGCAACCGGGTTTAATACTATATATGATTTATGACTTTGTTTTGTCATTGTTTTGTTTTTTTGTTTGTCATTTAAATTGGTAAAGTTTTTATCAATCGTGGAAATTGTCTTCACCCGTTGCAACGTACAAACATCTTTGGTAGTATGCATGGCCCCTACTCCAATTTGCATCTTTGCTACCGAATATGTTTGGTTTCTGCTTCCAACGTTCCCCCTTCCCCTTCTATTAGGTCTAGGTCGGAAGTCCCTTAAAAAATGTGATGGCCTTCTCCACATCCAGGTTGAATTACAATTTACACCAGATCGAGCAATCTTTTGTACCCTCCTAACTCCATCTCCCTCTTCCTTCTTGCTTCATCCTCCCGCCATCGCCGCGAGACATACAATCCCATGAAGCTTGCTCACTCACTGAAAAGAGAATTAATCGTCCTAGCTAAGTGTAATATCCCACATCGTACGAGATTGAGTCGCTAACGACGAAGAAGAAAGCAAATACTTGAAGAATGGGAAAGGGATTCTGATGTGACCATCAAATATATGCATACAACCAAGCATGAATGGACTTGTTCTGGTTGGTAGCCACGTCGCAAACGTCGCACTCGATCAAAGCGAGAGTTATCCCCTTATTAGAAGATCGAGCCACGAGAGAGAGCGTCATCAAATTCAGAGAAAAGAGGGAGGAGGTTGTCAACTTACTTCATTTTTTCTTGCCAAATCCTATAAATCTATAAGTGATCCTCACTTAATGTAGCTATTACCCAATTTCCTATCCTGTAGTTCATCCACATCATAAAAAAAAACGTCAATCATTGTATGAAATCTCAAAGGTTTGGATGCACCCAAATCCCAAAGGTATGGATCAGAACAGCCCAAACGAGAGAGCCCATGAGCCCATTTGTACGTAGCCTCCCGCCCCGCGCCTACTACCAAAAACGATTTTCTTGTACAAGGAGCTCTTTAGATTGCAGATAGACAGCACAAAATCGATTTTCCTATACAAGGAGCTCTTTAGAAAATTGATTTTCGCAGGCAGGCCTCTTAATGGTCCGCACGTAAAAATAAGCCTATTTTTGCAGGTGGACCTCTTAAGGGGCCGCATACGAAAATCAATCTTCGCGTGCTGACCTCTTAAAGGCCCGCCTACAAGTCTATTCCCCCTCCTATCTTCCCTCATATCAATTTCAAAATTTTTAAGTCCCATTCTTTATCTCCTCACCTCTCATTCCACAGCCTTATCTCCTCTCCCTCGTCAAGCGCGTTGTGTAATAGGGTAGCTGGCCCTCGGCTACGGAGTTCGTAGCCGCGCGCCGTGATGTTGGGCGAGGTTTTCCCCCTCGGCACCGATAGACAGAGGCAAAGAGGAAGAATAGAAAGTTTGTGATCAACTCCTTTTCTTCCAAATTCTGAATACAAAACTTAAGTAGGCTCTCGGGCCTTAATTCTTGGCGCTAATCAAATCATTGTAACTAATTATTCCTATTACTAAGGATCTGATTGATCCTTCTGTTTTCAAATCCACGCGCTAATCCTGCTCAGCCGCGCGTGATCGCGTATACGCCGTCGACGGCGCGCCTTCAGTGCCCCTGATCTTGCGGCCCTTCCTTGTATAGGTGCGGCCCCACATGACATCTCTCCCCCCCCTTGACGAGCAGCTTGTCCTCGAGTTGGAATGCTGGATAGCGATCCATGAAGGTGTCCACATCTTCCCATGTTGCCGATGTTGCCGGTTCTCCCTTCTACTCGATGAGGACTTGTCGCACTCCTCGAGCAAGCCGCATGCGGGTGGCACGTTCAGGTTCTAGCATGGCAGCACCGTTGTGGATGGCCGGCAGTGGTGGTGGTGCGTCCGGCGGCATTCCCACGAACTTCTTGAGAAGGCTGACGTGGAACACATCGTGAAGACGAGTGCGCGGTGGTAGTGCCAGCCGCACGGCAAGGTTGTTGATGAGCTCAGTGACTTGGTAGGGGCCAAAAAATCTTGGCTTTAGCTTGCCTTTTGTGACTTGAGGAAGCGAGGCCGGTTCGCGGTGGCGTAGACGCAGCCATACCCAGTCGCTGACCTGGTAGGAGACGTCGCGGTGGTGCCGGTCGTAGAAGGCCTTTTGAACTGCTTGTGCTTGCTTCAGCCGGTAGCGTACGTCAGCTAGGAACTTGTCCCTGTCTTCCATGTTGCGAGCTACTGCCGCCATCCGTGTTTCACCTGGTTCATATGAACGGATGGTTGGTGGGTCGCGGCCGTACACCACGCGAAACGGGGTATCCCGTAGTGACGTCTGGTACGGCGTGTTGTAGGTGTACTCGGCCCATGGCAGCCAGTGGATCCATTGTCGCGGCCGGTCGCCGGTGAAGCACCTGAGGTACATGACGATGACTCGGTTGGCCGCCTCTGTCTAGCCGTCGGATTGCGGGTGGAATGCTGTCGTCATGTGTAGCTTGGTGCCCATGAGTCTCATCAGTTCTCGCCAGAACAAGGAAGTGAACACTGGGTCACGATCGGAGACCATGGACTGCGGTATGCCATGCAGACGCACAATGTCGGTGAAGAAGGCTTGGGCAACCGACTCAGCAGTGTATGGATGCGCCAGGGGGATGAAGTGGCAGTACTTGCTGAAGCGGTCGACGACTGTGAGGATGACGGATTTCCATCCTACGCGCGGCAGTGCCTCCACAAAATCGAGGCCGATGTTGGCCCAGACAGCCGTCGGTACCGGTAGGGCCATGAGCAGTCCGGCCGAGTGATGATGTTCTGACTTGTACCTCTGGCACGTGGCGCATGCCTTGATGTAGTCCTGTACCATTCAGCGGACGTTGGGGATGTGGAAGTCGCGCCGGATGCGATGGATGGTGCGCTGCACCCCCTCATGGCCGTCGTCGTGGATGGCAGTCAGCAACTCTAGGAGCAGTGGGGAGGACGGTGGGATGTATAGACGTGTGTCGAATGCCACCATGCCGTCTATCAGTGACCAAGGCGCCGCGCGTGTGCCGGCTTGGATCTCATCCCGCAAGGCCCTGATGGCAGGATCGGTATCCTGTGCTTGCCGGAGTCGCTCGACGTAGTCGAACCATGGCGCAGAGATGGCGAGGATCATGCCGTCGTCGGTGCCGCGGCGTGAGAGGGCGTCGGCCACCGTGTTCAAGGCACCCGGCTTGTATTCCACAGTGAAGTCAAACCCAAGGAGCTTGCCGACCCAGTGGTGTTGTGGGATTTTTGCGAGATGCTGGTCGAGGAGAAACTTCAAACTGTAGTGGTCCGTGCGTACCAAGAAACGGCGTCCCCATAGATATGGCTGCCAATGCCTAATGGCATGGACGAGGCCGATCAGTTCACATTCGTATGCCGCGAGAGATCGGTGTCGAGGTGCGACCGGCCTGCTGAAATAGGCAACCGGGTGCTTGTCTTGGATGAGTACGGTGCCGAACCCGTGGGACGATGCGTCGCATTCGACGACGAATGGCTTGGTGAAGTCGGGCAAAACCAGGACCGACGCCGACGTGACAGCCGTCTTGAGCGCCTGGAATGCCGTGGTCACGTCGTCGTTCCACAGGAACCCCTCTTTCTTGAGCAGTGCTGTTAGTGGTGCAGCTATGGTGCCGTAGTCGCGGACGAACTTGCGGTAGTAGCCCGTCAAGCCGAGGAAGCCGCGCACAGCTTGAACAGACCGTGGTTGGGGCCAGTCACGGACGGCCTGTACCTTGGCGGGATCCATGGCGACGCAGGACTCGGTGATGATATGGCCTAGGTAGGAGATGGAGGAGACCCCAAACGCGCACTTGGAACACTTGACGAATAGCCGATGTTTTTGGAGAGTGTCGAGGACGGCCCGGAGATGTCGGAGATGGTCTGCCCACGTGACACTATATATGAGAATGTTGTCGAAGAAGACAAGGACGAACCGACGAAGAAACGGCCGCAGGACGTCGTTCATCAATGCTTGGAATGTGGCCGGCGCATTGCAAAGTCCGAACGGCATCACCAGGAACTCGTACAGTCCGTCGTGTGTGCGGAACGCCGTCTTGGCGACATCTGCTGGATTCATCTGGACCTGGTGGTACCCTGAACGGAGATCGAGTTTGGTGAAGAACTTGGTGCCATGAAGTTTGTCCAGTAGTTCGTTGACGACCGGGATAGGAAAAGCGTCCTTAACGGTGATGGCATTGAGGGCGGTAGTCGACGCAGAAACGCCACGTCGCGTCGGCTGTCTTGACGAGTAGGACCGGTGAAGAAAACGCCAAAGAGCTCCGACGAATGATCCCTTGCTCCATCATGACCTTGCACTGTCGTTCGAGCTCATCCTTGTGTGTGGCCGGGTACCTGTAAGGCCGAATAGCCACCGGCTGGGCACCCGGGGAGAGGACGATGCTGTGGTCGCGGCTCCGTGGTGGAGGAAGGCCTTGAGGCTCGGAGAAAACATCAGCGAACGCGAAGAGCAGTGCGTCAAGCAGGTTGTCGCCGGCTGTGGTGGTGTGGAGTGATGTCGTCTCCTGTCCTGCCACGCCCTGCCAGCGAACTTGACGGTCGCTGCGCCAAAACGACATAGTCCGGGAGGCGAAATCCCAGAGAATCGGCCCTAGAGACGCGAGCCAGTTGGTGCCGAGGACGACGTCATAGCCGGCCAGCGGTAAGACGAATAGGTCGGCCGTGAAGGTGTCCCCATTGATGACGACGCTGCTTGCCGGAGTACGCCGAGGCAGGGAACTCGCTCCCCATTCGCGACGGTCACCTTCATGCGAGCGCGCCGGTGTAGCGTCATGGCCGTGCGTGCGGCTGCGTCCTCGTAGATGAAATTGTTGGTGGAGCCCGAGTCGAGTAGCGCCAATAGGGTCGTGTCGCTGATCTTGATGTGCAGCTGCATGGTGGCGCTGAGGCGGATCCCGGCGATGGCGTGGAGGGAGATGTGCGGCTCGCTGTCGTCGTCGTCTTGAGACTCGTCGTCGGTGTCGTCTGCAGTTTCCAGCAAAAATAGGCGCTAGCATACCTTGTTGTGGCCGCGGCCAAAATTTTCGTTGTAGTTGTAGCAGAGACCGAGTCGATGACGCTCCTCCATCTTGGTCTGTGACAGGCGCTTGACAGGACGGCCTTCCACGATGGCCGTCGGCGGCTGAGCGTTTGGCGCAGGCAAGGCGAGACGTGGTGCCGGCGGTGGGAGCAGATCTCGTTGTTGTCGGACTGGTGGTGTGGCGCATTGCGCTCGCAGCTCCAGCTTGCGGGCCAAACTCATGGCGTGGGCGAGCGAGTTGGGATTGTGAATCTCGACGTCGAGGCTGAGCGGAGGTTGTAGTCCAGCGGTGAAGAGCTGCACTTTCTGTGCTTCCGTGAGGCGGCCGGCGCGTGGCAGCAGCGCCTCGAAACGGTCCTGGTACTCCACCACGGACCCTGTACGCTTGCAGGCTGCAAGTTCGCCCAGGGGGTTGGAATAGAGCGGCGGTCCATAGCGCAGATGAAGTAGCTCGGTGAAGCGACGCCAAGACGGTGTGCCTTCCTCTCGCTGGACTTGTATGAACCACATTTGCGCACCATCCTCGAGGTTGTACGAAGCCATCCATACCTTCTCCTCCTCCATGACGTGTTGCTGGTAGAAGTAGGACTCGCATCGGTTGATGAAGGCGAGTGGATCAGTCTTGCCGTCGTACCGCGGAAAGTCGAGCTTCTGAAACCTCGGCGGTCTGGGTGTGTTCGCCCGAGCTTGTCCTGCCGCTTGTAGACCCGGTGCGCTGATTGTTGAGGAGTTGAATGGCCTGTGAGTTTGCCTCGACGGAGGCTTGCAGCGACTTGATGGTGGCGGTGAGGGCTTCCAATGATGCTTGGATAGCTGTGTCTCCCATGGTGGTCAATCGCTGCGGCGTCGTTGGAGCGGAACTGGAGCGTGGTGGCTGCGGAGGTGGTGTAGCGCGGCGCGGCAAGGATGGCCTGGATCGTGATACCAAGTTGTGATAGGGTAGCTGGCCCTCGGCTATGGAGTTCATAGAGACGCGCCGTGATGTTGGGCGAGGTTTTCCCCCTCAGCACTGATAGACAGAGGCAAAGAGGAAGAATAGAAAGTTTGTGATCAACTCCATTTCTTCCAAATTCTGAATACAAAACTTAAGTAGGCTCTCGGGCCTTAATTCTTGGCGCTAATCAAATCATTGTAACTAATTATTCCTATTACTAAGGATCTGATTGATCCTTCTATTTTCAAATCCATGCGCTAATCCTGCTCAGCCGCGCGTGATCGCGTATACGGCGTCGACGGCGCGCCTTCAGCGCCCCTGATCTTGTGGCCCTTCCTTGTATAGGTGCGGCCCCACATGACATCCCTCACCACTAACTTACCTCTACCTCTCCCACTTTCCAACGGCGACCGACGGCGACGGCTCAGGAGATGGAGAGGCGCGGTGGCGGGTGTCGGACCCAACGACGGGTGCGGCTGCGAAGGCGGTGGAGAGGTGCTCGTGGCGGCCGCCGGATCCGAAGGTGGGGATCCGCAAGAGGCTCGACCTCTAGCGGCTGGATCCGTCACCGGCAACCGTTTGTAGAGCGGATCCATCGCCGGCCACCACAGGGAGGGCGGATCCATCGCAGGCAACTGCAAGGACGATGACGGCCGGCCTCGGGCAGGGTGAAGATGATGACGATGGCTAGGTTGGCAGCAGTGGTCTCCCATCAACGGTAGCGCCGAAAACAGTGTTAGATCCGCCGTCGCGGGGCCTCGGGCGGCTGGATCCGTAGCCGGCGACCACAGGGAGGGTGGAGCTATCGCCGGCGACCGCGGGGACTACAACGGCGGGCCTCGGGCAGGGCGACGATGACAACAGTTCTGCCGGCGACAACGGGAGGTGCGGATCCGCGGCGACGACGATGCCGAGGAGGAGGTGGCCGGGAGCGGGGTCCTCGGCCCCACAATAGCCGAATCTGCGCCGTCCCCGCCGATGATGAGGAAGAGGCGGACGGGAGCGGCGCCACCAGCCCAGCGCGCACGCGCGCTGACCAGATTCGCGCCTCCGCCATCGGATTCCCATGGTTTTGATTTTTTTTTGATTTTTTATATTTTTTTCGGATTTTTAGTTTTCCTTCCGGGCGACATAAGCATCCGCACGCGAAAATCCAATTTTCGTGTGCGGGTACACCACCCGCACAGAAAAATCAGATTTTCGTAGACCTTTTGGCACAGGTGGGCCAGGCTTCCACACACGAAAGTAGGTTTTGCTCGCACAGAAAAATTGTTTTTGTACTAGTGTGCCCCCCAGCTCTGTAACGCATGTTTCTCCATCTCCCGTTCCGCGAGAAACAGAAACCGCCGCCGCAAAGTTAGAAGACTTCATGGCTGTCATCAAGACAGTGGCATCATTTCCTCAACTTCAAGAAACCATATTTTCTCCACATCATGCCCCTCACATTTCTTCTATTAAGGTTCTGAATAAATTATATTTTTAGTTTTTTACTGCTTTGACCAAGTTAATTGAGGTTCTAAATGTAGAGATAAAATTATGAAAAAAAAATACCAGTGAGTTGCAGAGGTTGAGTAGCATTTGTATGAATTTTTACATGATTTTATCTTGCACCACTTACTTTTAAGATTTTATATAGGCTTGACATTACATATATGTTTTATTGTTAAGATGCAACTAAATGCTAAATAAAATTATAACTAGCTTATGTATGACCTTAGATGTTGTTGTTATGCTTGATTTCTATCTTTCTTGTTCATGTTTTCATAAGTTGCATGTATGCATATTTTGTGTCATAATAAACAAAGGTTAAGGTGAAATATGAATTATGTATGAGTAAATGTAATTATATAAATTTGTATTCATGAGATGTATTCAGGTGAATTGCCAATTTAGATGATGGATTCTAACATATGTCATGTTGTAATTTTAAGTCATAATAATTTTAGGAAATGATTTTCCATATTAGACGTAGGGTCATTTACTTTAATTACTATGTGATACTCCGCACTTTGCTGCAGTATTCATGGATGAGTATACGTTAAATATTGTCGAAATGATGAAAGTTGAAATGTTGAGAAAATAATGTATGGAAGATGATTAGATGCATACTTGTCGATCTCTATAATATAATATTGTAAATGATGTGTAATTGTTAGTGAGTGAAGATGTAGCATGCTTGCATGGAATTTAAATGGGTTAGAATAGTAATTGCTAGTGGGTGATCATGTGGTATGCTTGCATGTTGAGGTTTAGCTTCTAATAATTGTTAGTGTGTACCAACTATATTGAAACAATAGATTTGCTTCTAGTTTTAAGTAATGCACACGAGACCTATTATGAAGTGCATTTAAAATCCAAAAACACACAAAGAACTCAAATCACACCAAAACAATCATGCAAAAAATGCAAGCACACTCTATGTTTTATTTTATTCTAGAACTGCAATGGAAAGGTTTTAAGGGCATGTTCACTTTGATGCCATTTTCAACCTTACCAAATTTTGGTAAAGTTAACAAAAAAAAAGTGGCTACATTTAGTTTGCAGCCAAATTTTGGTAACTATATAAGAAATCCTAACAAAATTTTGGCAAGTTGCCAAAATTGCCAAAATTTGGTAAGGTTTTTTTGGCATCAAAGTGAACAGGCCCTAAAATTTTAGTTGGTAAAATTTTACCCATTTACCATGGGCGCTTAAGCCACTTGAAACCTTATTCCGGTTTAGGTGGTAAACTTTTCGGAAATTACCTAAGAAACACACTTTTGGTTATGTTACATCCGATGGCCCACATGTCATTCTAAATCGACTGAATTTGAGCCAATCCACTGCCAACCGTCATAGGGGCCAACCTATAATCCACTAGGAAAAGTTAGTGGCCGAAGGTGGTGGAGGTGGTTCGGCCGAACCAGCCTTGGCGGCCCCGGCTGCTTCCTTGCACATGGCAGCTGCCCATTAGTTGGTGATGGCGGTTGTGGGTGAACCGACCTCCACAACCGACATTCCAACAATAATTGGAAGCTATAATAGGATAAGCTCACTCACTTTCGAAATGCATAACAAAGTGGAGTACAACTCATTTTTATATTCTAGGCATCACTTTAGTATGTGGAATTAGGTAGAGAGTGAGGGGGAGCTCCGGAAGGAGTGTCCCAAATGTTGGGTTTGTCAACATTCTTCCACTGGAGTTTCGGAGAAGCACTGAAGTTATCGGCTTTCTTCTCTCGCTTGTACCTCGGCGGATGCTTCTTTGAATGAAGTAAGTATTCGAGACGTTTATATGGTATTTAATTTATTTGCTTAAGTGACATATATTCCTATCTTTGCGGGTTCCTCGCTTAGTATTATTATTGAGTGCTTTAGTACTAGGACTCTTGATAAAGAAGGAAGTTCCTGCACAATATAGTAGAGTAGTAATCAATAACTTAGACATGCTATCTAGGTTAGCGGTTATCTTCATTTGTTGTGTACTCCACGGAAAGTGAAGTAGACAGCAGGAGGTGATAGTCATATCCTTCAATGTTCAAGTACATTATAGAGCCGTAGTCCGGACTCTGCTTGGTAGACCGGGGGAGTCGGTGCCCGAAGCCATCGATAGTTTAGTAAATTAACCCATAGGAATCATCTATGGCCTAAACCTACCATTAGTTGTTGTACTTAGATAAAGTACTATTCTTACGCTATACACATGTTCCCTGTGAATTAATACTCTTATCTCTTAGAATACTCTAAGGTAAGGTGCTACAATGGAATCCCCATGATTCAGTACATTTGGAATACTCTGAGGAAGGTAAGGTGCTACAATGGAATCCCCATGATTCAGTACATTTGGAATACTCTGAGGTGAAATGCTACAATGGAATCCGTGCGCTTGCTGATTTATTTGTGAGCGTATCAAGTACCAACAGTGGTGTGTTATTTTTGTATTCTGTGTAGCATGATCCTATTCTGGTCTAGCAGAGGGAGAGGGAATTAAGTTGGGGTCCCAACAAAATTGCCTTCAAATTAAAGTTTGTGGAATATACCATCAAGTAGAACTTGCACACCAGTAGCTTAATTAACTTGGCATACGAGTAGTATTTATAATATTGAACGGAAACTAAACAAATTAATGGCCGACAATTAGGTTCGCGGCGTAACAACTAGCGTAACTGATATAAGCTAGTATCATATATGTTGTCGAATAGCAGCAGTATGTGAATCAGAGGCCCATGCAGTGTGAGGTTGGGTGGAATTAGAGCCTCTCGCCACGAATCCTCCTGGCAAGCTGAACGTCCTTGGACATGACGGTGACGCGCTTGGAGTGGATGGCGCAGAGGTTGGTGTCCTCGAACAGACCCACCAGGTACGCCTCCGCCGCCTCCTGCAGTGCCAGCACCGCGTGGCTCTGGAACCTCATGTCGTGCTGCACCCACCAAAACATCGCAAAAATCAATTAACGTACATACAAGCATCCTTAGAATAGAATGAATCGATCGACATAATTTAAACGTTTGGTTACCTTGAAGAGCTGTGAGATCTCCCTGACGAGCCTCTGGAACAGCAGCTTCCTTATCAGCAGCTCTGTGTTCTTCTGATACTTTCGGATCTCCCTGCAGTTGGAGCAAAATTACTTCAGTCTTCATGAGGGTTAAGCATGTGATGGTATGGAAAACATTGCTCTGAAATTTTCCTCAAACAATTTGCTTCATCAGAGTTCGATCGATACAACAGAAAGAAAACGCGGAGATGCTGGATTGAATTCTATTATTGAAATAAAGGAACAACCAGCGTGAAATTAGACGAAAAAAATTGTGAATATGTATATACCTAAGGTTACATACCTAAGGGCTACGGTCCCAGGACGGTATCGGTGTGGCTTCTTAACTCCTCCAATGCACGGAGCAGACTTACGAGCGGCGGCCTGCATGTTGATCGATTGTAATATATATACATCAACGCACGTGTTGGCAAGCGAAGCAAAAAAAAATTATGTACGGTAAACTATTAAATAATGTATTGTGGAGGTGAAGGATATATTGTACATGTATAGCAGCGACGAGTTGCTTTCTAGGCGCCTTTCCTCCCGTGGACTTGCGAACAATCTGCTTAGTACGAGCCATCCTGCAGCAAACCATGCGCACGCATACACATATATAGACAAGAACATTATTCACACGTTGGCTATATACAATAGTAATACATCGGCTTTCAAGACTCTTATAAGGAGAGCAAGCTTTTTTTTCATCGCACGGAGGGGAAAAGAGATTTATAGATGTCGGTTTTAAATGAATCGGTTTTTATGAATCGATACATATGAGAGATTTTATAGTAGTGAAGTTAGAATGGCGAGAGAGATCTGAATTTATAAACCTTATCCCAAGACCTTGCAATGTTCGCAATAATACTACCCCTATATATTTAAATAACTTTTTTTGGTACTTAGCGTGCAACTTTAACCACTATTTTTGAATCAAAAAATAATAATAATAATAATAATAATAATAATAATAATAATATAAAAGTAAAACAAAAAATATAAAAATCTACCCATATGATTTTTAGTTATGTTTTAAACTAAGTAATTTGAGAGCTAGATTGTTGAAGTTTAAGAAGTTTAACCGAGTAAACTCAATATTGTCACATATTTTTATACGGAGGAATTAGCCACTCGTTCACAAAATTAGAATGGACACATTACCTTTCGAGAAAAGATAAAGGCGAATCCTACAAAAGTATTTACTCCATCTATTTCAAAATAAGTTTATTTTTAGTCTTCATTATTTGTGGCCAATTAAATGAACCTCTATCGTTTCGTCTAGTTACCTATCCACCATTTTTATACTATTTTTTTATTAGTAGAGTTATTTTGGATAGAGGGACTACAAATTAGTACAATTAAAAGATGCATGAAACTTTGCATCACATCAAAGAGCTATTGACGAAGCAACTATGCTTGAATAATCAATAAGTCAAAATAAAGCTAATTTTGTTATAATATTTGAATTGAGAACTAAGAATATAAAACACCAAGAGAAACTTTATAGAGATCTTGGGAAGCTAACGTGTGCGGAAGAATGGATGATAACTCGTACCTCTAACAATTCGAGGGCAGTAACCGCTTTGCTCTTTCAGGGATGGCCGACTACTGATCTGTTTCTTGGTGATCCGGACGGAGAAAGAGGGCAATTTATAGGCAGTCAGGAGGGAGGGTTTACCATCTTGTGAACCGACTTAATTACTCATGAGCCTTTAACGTGGGGTCGTTTGATTGCCGTCGGTTTGATCGGACGGCTAAGAGGGTTCGATTAGGTGGTGGCACGGATCAGTGGTGATACATACTGCCCTCCTATTGGCTGTCGCTAGTAGCACAAGGATCCCTGTGTAGCCCTCCTATTGGCTGGGTACGTAGCTTGTCGAGGAATTATGGGATCCCCATCTTCAAAAAAGTTGTTTTCCATTTTTTTTATCGTAGGCTATCGAGAGAGACTAATTAAGATATTGCATACATTCATACAGAACAATTGTGCTATTTTATACCCTACAATCGGTACTATAGGTGCCGGAACAGCTAAAACCACCTGTAATGCCTTTTCCTCCTCCGCGGACTAAAAACACATAAAACCGGCACATTTAAACAAACCATAGGTGCTGGTTTTTAAAAAACCGACACCTTTAATATAGGTGTCAGTTAATTACAAACAAACAACACTCATAAATTATAGGAGTTGGTTTTTTTAAAAAAACCGACACCTACACCCAACTGAGCTGAACTGGTGAGCTAAGCATCGACCTTATCCATTCCACACGTCTTTATCTCTCTCTTGTCTCTCTCTCTCACTTCTCTCGCTTTTCTCTGTCACGGCGGCGGCCCAAGGAGGTGCCAGCGGTGGCGGCCTCACCCTCCCCTTCGCCAGATCCAGCTTGAGGGGAGGTAGCGGGATGGGAGGCGACGGCGGCCTCTGGTGATGACGGTGGCGGCAGCCGTGCCCTCCCCTCCACCAGATTCGGTGGGAGGGGAAGCGGCGGACCACGGTGATGGCAGCGGCAGTGGTTGTGCCCTCCCCTCTATTAGATCCAACAGGAGGGGAGGCCACAGTGGTCTCCAGTGATGGCGGCGGCGGCGCCCGCACTCTCCCCTCCGCTAGCTCCAGCGGGAGGGGAGACGGTGCACCTCGGCGACGGCGGCTGCGCCCTCACCATGTTAATCTTTTTAATGTTCATTGATGTTGTTGATGTTTATGTGTTGATGTGTGCTTTAATCTTGTATGTATTCTTTGATCTTGTCGAGATGAAGTGGAGCTGCTCGATAGATCGGCTCGAATTGGGCCGATGCATTGAGTCGTTTTTTCTTTGTTCATGGAACCTCAGAGGTGCCGACTAATGTGTATCGGTTGAAAAAACCCGACACTTTTAGCTATTTATGTACTAATGAATATTCATCGTATTTCTAATGAGGTGTGAGACCTAACAAACTAATTAGATGAAGATATAGTGTCTTCTAGTCTCCCATCTTTTCATCCCTATCAAATAGCCTTCCTTCTAATCAAACTCGCACCTCATATGTATGCATGCAGTGTGGTCATAAAATAAGGTTATATTCTGATAATTTGTGTATGCTGCTAATCCGCCTCTAATGTTCTAGAAATGTAACTGTTCTGGGATGGAGGCAGTTAATAAAAAATATTAGGATTCAGAAAATAATGTTAGTATGTTAAAGCACTTTCACATATGCAATGTGGTCATAAAATAAGCTCATAATTTGTGTATGTTGCTAATTTATCTCTAATCTTCTTGAAATGTAATTATTCTGGGATGGAGGTAATAATTAATAAAAAAAAATTAGGATTTGACATCAGAAAATAATGTTAGTATAAACTAAAGACGATGCGGGATGCCGTAGAGACAAGACGGTTTGCGATGGCACCTAAGAGTGAGAAGGAGGAGACAGGCGGGAGGCTTGTGCGATGAGGAAGGAGTGGGGAGCCGATCTGCAAGGGTGAGTGGGCTGACGTGATGGGGCCACGGCGTCATGTAGCGAGGTTGGTGGTTGGCAAAAGAGGACGTGTGAAGGAAAAGGTGTAGGAGATTGATTTGCGTATTGTAGATCGAAACTGAGTGATGAGCACATGCGTGATTTTCTACCTGGGTGACCCTGTGATGGCGTCATAGTGGAGAGGTGGGGGTGGTAGTCTGTGAGGAGCAGCGATGGCGGCATAGTAGAGAGCGGCGGGCGGCAAGGTGGAGACAAATTTGTGAGGAGGCATGATGGCGGCATGGTGGAGGGTGGGGTGACGTGGTTTCTGGGTTGGTGCAATGGTTACTGCTAGAGAAGATATGGGAGTGAGGAGGGGAGGCCGATAAAAAACATGGCTGAATTGTTGGATTTGGTGATTTTGGGATGTTGGATTTATTTAATGAATGGGTGAACTATACGTATACGTATAAGATACGGTGTATATAAGATGAATGATATAATATGTAAATTTAAATCTCTCATATTATATCATGATAGCACACGAGCACCGGAATGAAGACTACAAAATAACACAGGAGCAGAAAAAATAACGTGTATATACATTCACAAATATAATTTAAGGTCATTACATGTAAAAAAAAAAGAAGCCATTCTCATTTCAAGGCTCCCCACCTCAAACCTGAACCTCTGGACTCAAACACGCCAAGGGGGGCATTATAAATACGTCCTTTGTACAAACAGCCAATAAATAGTTAATTTACAAGCGCTAAACAAGATAGTAAACATATTAACTTAGAGAGCAAAATGCATACTTACAATATGAAATAATTGCAAGGCGTCTTGCAGACAGTGGGCAGTCTCCTCCATTCTGGATACGAGTGATATGACTATGCTTGCTCAGCTTCATCCGGCCTTGACCACGCGCAGTCTTGCACGATGAGATTGATGCCTCTGACCCATAGCTCGACGCTGGACGCGGAGGTGGCCTCGAAGTGGATCTCCCTCCCGGTCACCGTCTCCACCATTAGGATCAGCTGCTCCTCGCTGCCCGTCCTGATGATCCTCCTGTTCCTCCTCCTGAACGCCGCGCTGGGCCCCGCCCGGGCCTCCCTGCAGGCCACGTTCCTCCGGCGGGTCGCCCCCCACGTCAGCACGCCGGACCGCATCATCCGCACCGCCTTGCGGTGCGGCGGACCCCGGCCCCCGCGCGTGTGCTTCGTCAGCTCCTCCCCGGCGAGCACGTGGGCGCGCGCCACGTGGTCCAGCAGCCACTCCTCCGTCGCCTTGTTCGACCTGCCGCTCCTCCTCGCCACCGACAGCGCCGTCTCGCTCCCCGCGTCGGCGGCGCCGCCGCGCGACACCAGCGCCCTGCACGCCTCCAGCTTGCCTGCGGCGGCCGCGTGCATCAGCGGCGTGTAGCCATCCTCGTCCATCGCGTTGGGATCGTGGCCCATCTTCAGGAGCTGCGTCAGGGAGGAGGTGTCGCCGATCCGGGCCGCGTAGTGCAGGGGTCTGAAAGATGGCTGCTGGCCTGCGATCGCATCCGCGAGCGAAGCCTGGAGTAAGATCTGTTCGAACCGATCTCTGGTTTCAGGAGCTCTGCTTCGGATGATCGACATCGCGGATTTCCCTTCGGCACTCGTGGCAGCGATATCTGCCCCCGCCATCACTAGAAGCCTGAAAATGTCAGCATGGCCTGACTCTGCAGCAACCATAACAGGAGTGAGCCCTGAACCATCAGGCCTGTTCAGATCTGCAGCTGAGTAGTGTAGCGTCATTAGAAGAGCTTCTGCACTGTCACTTGCAGCGAAGAAGTGCAGCGGAGAGAAGACGGTGATATCCGATGAAGTGATGCAGCCTCCGCAACTCAATGCTCTGGAAAGAATGTCGATGATGGTTGAGCTAAATGAGCTTTTCTTAGCAAGCATTATTGCTGTGTCACCTGCATTGTTCACTATCCCAAGGTCTGCCCCTGATTTGATCAGTTCAAGAAAGCAATCGGAGTGTCCACACCTCGCAGAGACCATCAGAGGAGTGTCCCCAGTAGAAGTCTGCGCATTGATATTAGCCCCATCCAACATGAGTTGTTTCAGTACGGGCGCATGACCCAACCTTGCAGCAAAATGTATTGGGTAGGAGACGTGTGTGCCGTTTGTCATCATTATGGGAAATCTGGGATTGGCACCAGCATTTAGAAGCACGCTTACTGCATTCGGGTTCTGACAGAGTATGGCATGGCAAAGAAGATTTCGACCCTTGCGTGGGGTTTCCAGCAACCATGGTGCTTTATCGAGCAGCAATTTGAGGATTTCACCACTGCATTCGTAGTACTCTACTGCACACCAAATGGCGTTGTATTTTTCCCCAAGGCATGCACCAACACGAAGTTCTTCACCCGTTGCAGAGTCCCAACACCAAGAACCAACTTGCACAAGACAGTCCAAGTAAGAGCCTTCCTGCACACAAATTTTGATACAAGTATCATTCTAAGAATGTGGAAACATTCTAAATTAGCATAGTACTCCTAAATAATGTGGAAAATTAGACTGCCTAAAATTTCGTTTACTGAAAAAGGGACGGCCAGTGCGTTTAGCATACTGGAGTGGAGTGGAAACAAATTTGGATTGCTTGGCATACAGAACATAAACTTAACGGGGAAAGTAGTCGGAGAAACAAAAATCATCCAGACATAATGCATCCCCACTTGTCATATATATGGCTGCCTTGAATCTACAGAAATGGTTGGAATTGTTGCAAATAAAAAAAAATGGGTATTATTAGATAATGAGTTTTTCTTCAAATAAAAACAGTGAGTTAAGTAGGAATGGCAATGCACAACTAAGCATTGTGAACAGAGTACTACATCCATCTCTGTACCTAGACTAATAAGAACGCTTAAAAGATATTCAGTTATTGCAGATACCTCAATCAAGAGTTTCACAGTTGAAATTTGCCGGCTCATTACTGCTGCCACCAGTGGAGTGCAATTCACATTAGCATGTAGTGCAGGCTTAACAGACCTCAAGAGGACCCTAGCCATGGAATTAACGTCAACCCCATTCTGACAAAATGAAAGTGAACCAGTAAACACACACATATATATATACACAAGAAAATGTTATCTTTGTAACTGGCTGTATATAACTGATATCATTTGATCAGACCTGCAGTAGTATGACCACAACATCATCAAAGCCTCTTGAAGAAGCAGTCACCAAAGCATGTGCTGCAGCTTCAGGCTGTATCATCTCTGAACAGACTAATAGCCGAACGGCTTCAGCCTCAGCAAAAAGAGCAGCCTCTGATAGGGAATCTTCACAAGCTTCCCGAGTGACTCCAGCCTGCAGAAGCATCTCTAGAATATGGATGTTTCCTTCACGTGCGGCAGCTGTTGTTGCATAGCCTAGAAATAACTTTTGATTAACATCAGCTCCAGCAACCTGTATTCAAATATCAAGTCAATTACTCCATGAACACAATTTTAGAGTATACATAATTCATAATACAATATATTTACTAAGATACTGAATAATTCCCGGCTGTCCTGTTAAGCACAAGCGTCTTCTTTTCGTCTTCTAGATCTTATCTCCTTATGGCTCACTCGTGCCGGCCTATACATCATTCGATCAGTTTTTCGTCATAATTTTCGTGAGAAAGCAATTGTAATGTTATCAGATAGTTTGAACAAACCAACTCTAGTTAGCACTATGCAATATTTTCATCATGACACTTCTCATAACTGTTTAGAACTGACTGACTGGCTAGGTCTGTTAACCTGATAAACCTGTCTTTAGGCATGTCTATGTCACATATATCTAGATACTAATACGGCTCCAATATATATGCAGGAAACAATCGAATATCTGTATTATATGAAAGAATCTAATGGTGCATGTGGCTTCTAACGATGCCATTTATGGACTGATGAACCTAAATCAAGACAACGAGAGTACGAGACAATATCAGCATTATGTCCTCTGTGCGACCTCGTTAAACCTCTACACTGAACCTAGCTATTTCTGTACCTCAAATACCGAGCAGTATACTTTTTTACAACTTGATACACCAGCCACCTTTCCACCACCTCCACTCTAATAATCAGCCTTAAAATTAAAGCTACTGTAGTTAGAAATATTCCAGCTATTTATCTCTATTAGAAGGCCGCTTAAAATTGCCAGGTTTGACATTCCTATAGTATGCTAGCTATCTCGCTCTAGTATAAAATCTCATTGCAAACTTAGGTCCCTTTTTTTGGCTTATCATGTGAAGGTTTTCCCAAGTTCTTAATTAATGGTACGTTTTCTTGAAAGTTTTTCTTTACCAGCATTTCTTAGAAAACTTTTTTTTAGATGAACATTTTAATATTCAATTCATTCATTTGTGCCCTGGAATAATTGTCATAAACTCAGGTTTAGCCATCATCCATCAACTATATCAAACGGAACCGTGCACCTGATACATATCTTATTGTGCGGTTCCTGTATTAGCGTATAAAATATACATGCATGTTCAATATACGTGTAAAAAATATATCTACTATTATACTTCATATGCCAAATAAGAAAGCCTTAAAACCGCTTACATGGCTACCTTCCCAATGAGCTCTACGAGGTGAGGTGACCACACGGGACTCCGCTTACTACCTTTTTAAGAACATTATCATCTATAATATTAAAGCACATGGATAACAAAAAATATTTCCCTCTAAAAATTGGGCCCACTTTCTCAGTAAAATCAGCTTAGAGTTAACAACAGTAAAATCTGATAATTTATATATAGCAAAGCTTGGAAAATATACTACTGAGAAATTGCTTAGCTTCCCAATTTCCAAATTTCGAGAATGTGCTCAAGGTGAGTTGTGATGTATCTCTTGTGGGCATTGGACCTGTGGTAAGTCAATAGCAAGATCTGCCATCTTCTCAAGGACACTGTTGAATGCAACTACTAATCTACCTAACTTTGTAAGGGGCTTCACAGAACAGGTCCAAGGAATCCCATCTGTTTTGTATCACATCAAAGGTTTGAAGTCCACTTCAGGCACTTGTATAGTGGGGGCACTAGGAAAGATTTGAGCATCGGAACACCACCAACATGAAAAAACTCATAAAACAACATAGCTTGTGATGAGAAAAACATTTTTCATTAGGCACTGCAGAGTTTTAGCCAAGGAGTACATGCTAGTCAAATTAATAAGTGATATAGAAGCTTCAAAGTGGAACCGAAGCCATCACATTCTTGTCTTGAAAACAACCGAAGAAGATTATCCATCCCATTCCAGAAGGGAGAGCAGTTGCCATCACACCATACCAAAAGGTGTAACAAGATTACCCATGTCCCTAATCCTAACTCAATTCAGTGATATGCATTGGCAAACCTGCTAATATTCTATAAACCACCATTAGAATAGACTGATAAATCTCTCCACTACAGTAATAATTTTAACAGGAAAAGAAGGGGATCAGCAACAGCCATTCGTTTGAATGGTTTTAGTTTATTCTTAATAATTTAGATCAGAAAACACTCATTCATAATTTGTGCGAATTTATTTTGGATTACTATGAAAGGGTACAAGTCATCCAGAATGTTTTTTTACTAATCATTACTTCCAATTTATTCAGAATTCCCTCCGAACGTACCTACTGAACAAATTTGAAAATTTTGTCATGACAGACAATGCGCACAAATTATTTCGCTCTAAAAATATTTGGTCAGATGATTAAACCCTTGGAGATTGAATGTGAGGGGATTCAAATCTTGGAAAGTGAGAGAAATGACCAATCTGTTGACGAAAATTTGGTTACGATCCTTACCAGGAGGGTGCGAACAACTTCGGCATGACCGGCGTGCGCGGCGGCGAAGAGCGGCGAGACGTCGGTCTTGAGCTCGCGGGACTCCACGATCACCTCCCCGGCCGCCTCCTCGCGGAGGGCCACCTCAGCGCACCTCACCCGCAGGCGCGCCACCCCGACGCGGCTCGCCGCGGGCACGCCATCGTCCGTGTCGTCATCCGCTGCGGCAGCGGCGGCGGCGGCCGCCAGGCACGCCTCCACGGTCGCCACGTCCCCCCGTAGGGCAGCCTCCACGAGACGCTGAGCGGGCGACGCCTCCTCCTCCTCCCGCGCCGCCGCCGCCACAGCGGCCGCCCTGCGGCGCGACATGGCCGCCAAGTGTGGGAGGCGGCGGCGGCAGCGGCGTCTAGGTGGTGGCGCTCGCCAGGTGTTTGCGGTGTGGTCGGCGAGGAGAGCGAGGAGGCCGCTGGTGCTGCGTGGCTGCTAACGTTCGGGTGGCGAGGCGACTGGCGAGACTTTGGGGAGTAGGTGGAATTCGAAGTTTGAAACTAGTCGCACTGGTATAAAAGTGCAAACGCGTGATTTTCTGAAGTAAATATCTGAGTCAAATTGTTTTTGTTTTTTATTTCTTGAATATTATTTTTAAAAACAAGCCCCGTTCAGGTCTAGAAGCTTTTACTAGTGTTTTTTTAAGCAATTTGGCGCGCTTTATTAATCTGCAAACATAATTACATCGTTCACTATAACGTTCAGCTAGAAAATTGGAGTCTCATCAATCCAATTACAAGAATTCTTAAACTTAAAAGTATAATTAGCTACAAGCCTACAACATGTGCCACACAATTTGCTTCCCTATTACAATGCTCAACAGAGACTAACAAAATCATATATCAAAATCTGGCATTCATATAAAATTGCCGCTGCCGTAGTTGCTTAAAAACCTCCATCTTGCATCGTCTCCACCACCTGCAAACAATCTGATTGAGTAAATAGTACTCCCTCATTTCCTAAATGTTTGACACCGTTGACTTTTTTAAATATGTTTGACCGTTCGTTTTATTCAAAAAAAACTTTTGTGATATGTGTAAAACTATTTGTATACATAAAAGTATATTTAACAATAAATCAAATGATAGAAAAAGAATTAACAATTACTTAAATTTTTTAAATAAGACGAACGGTCAAACATTTTTAAAAAAATCAACGGCAAACATTTTTAAAAAAATCAACGGCGTCAAACATTTTGTGATGGAGGTACTATCTTGACAACCAATCTGCTGGGCGAGGATGAGTCCATCCCTGAGGACGTAGGCTTCTGCCATTGCTGCATCAGCAACATGAGACAAGTACCTACAAGAACTAGCTAAAAAATTCCCTTGTGAATCTCGTTGACAGCTCTGGTTCCTCCTGTACTCGAGACGATGTCAAAGGAAGCATCTATGTTTACGAGAATTCCTTCAGGAGGTTTATGCTATCCTTCCCATGGTTTTGCATCCGACTTTTTCTTCGCCATCTTATAATTTAGTGTTAGAGCAACAATAGATCTAGCAGCCATCTGAATCCTTTCACCATTCACTACTTGTCTTCTTTCCCACCAAATGTACCATCCCCTGTTAAAATCAATTCAGCAAAGCTTTTACCAGTGTTTCTTTCAGAACATGTGCCATTCGGAGTGAGAGTTTCAAACTTATAGTCCCTCGTTTTCTTTGTACATGCTTCTCAAAATGCTAAATGATTTTTTAAAATAAAATAGAAAAGTTGCTTTCAAAAATAATATTAACTACTTTTAAATTATTTTAAGCTAATACTTAAGGGACTACTTATTGATCTTTCAAGAGAGAAATCTTTCAAAATTTTCAACTAATGGATACAATCCGTTTTGAATGAAATAAAAAAAAAGATAAACATTGATGAGGACATAACTAGCTCGGATATAACCATGAATACCTTATGTATTAATCAAATAAAGGTGCATATGTTCTACATTAGATTTACTTGTTATATATTTGAACAAATGTTGCTACACAATGAGTTCTGTGTGTTTTCATTTGCAGAGGTACTTGCTTGGGCGAAGGAAAAGAGACCGAGCGTAACTAATGCATGAATGATTAAAGAAGTTGATTAGGGACCAAACCAAGAACTTCTCCAAGTCTACTTCTACCTCACCACGTCACTTTTGGCCCATAGAAGACAAGAGATCAAGTTGTACACGTTTTGTATTCGGATTCGGGCCTCCTGACAGCATCAACTTCAAACGGACCTAGCCACTGATATAGAAGGAATTTCAAGGCCCATGAGTACTTGTTGAAAAACTTATGGAGTATACTTTTAGATGGTTTTGGTCCCACGTCAAAATTCCTACCAAACTGCCGGGAATCTGCAAAACAAGCCACGTACCTCATCCAGTCCGAATCTGATTTGGGTGTTGGGCCTTGTAACTGTGTCGTGGGCTTAGCCCAAGGAGGTGTGCGCCCTAGGGCAACCCTAGTACGTCCCTAATCATATTAAATCAGTAGCTGTCATCGTTTAGAGTCGGGTTTTGCTTAGATTAATCTGTTAAGAACAGTTTCGCCGCTACATCGGTTTGTGGAACCCCAAATTCGAGTGTTTAATTATCCATATGCAATTTGGTTGCAATCTATCTTGTTCTTGCTTGTGTTCTTCGATTCGCATGCAGGGATTAGCCTTCTCGACGAGGTCAACCGGGTTTCGGCATGGTTGATAACCAGAGGAGACGTGGTGCTGCGATTGCGGGGCTCAGTAGCATGTTTGTTCAGAAGCCGGATCGAGTTATGTCGCGATTCCGCCCAAATTGACTGTTTATCAATACTTATCGGAAGATCGGGACCTAACACCCTCATCAGTTGGTACCAGAGCATGGTTGCCCGTTAGGTAATTTATCTTCCCGTAACCAGAAAATTGCCACACAAAAATATTTATTCTTTACCTAGACAATTTGAGCCGTTGCATTGTTCTATTAGATTTTGCGTTGTTGAATTCTAGATTGCATCGTCGTGTCGAGTGCTGGTTTAGTTTTAGATTTAATTTTTAGTTTTGAGTATTGCATCTGTTCATCACTTTCACTTAGGTGTAGGGTTCGTCTGTGAGTTGTACGTCAGTTTTGGGTCCAGTTTTGTATTTCGTCGGTTGTTGCCGAGACCTTGAAAAATTGAATTGTCTCGTCATCGAGATTCCGTTTTTATACTTTTGAGAAGTTTTTTGTCGGTCAAGTTTGGAGTTGCGGCTAGGGTTTGCGCTTTTGCCGAATTTCCCTTTGGCCGTACCCCTCCCCATCCGCAACTACCACCTCCCCCTCACGACCGACCACCTTTATCACATTGTTTGGTATTTTGGTGGTTGTAGATTTGAGATATTTTTACAAAAACGGAACCTACATGATGTGAGCATTCCATTTTTGAGGTGATCTAATTTTAGTTTTACACTTTGCATTTGAGACCCTGTAATATTCATATTTACATTTGAGTCCTTCTTCGAGGTCAGTGGTTCAATTCTTGTTGAAAAAAAGTAAAAAAATAAAAAAAGAAAAGACAGAAAGGTGCAAAGAAAAAGAAAGAAAAAAAAAGCCGCACCTAAAAAAGAAGAAAAAGGCATAAATGTGCTTAAAAAAAGCCGCACCAAGAAAGAAAAAAAAACCATTCATCCTTGGAGTATGTTTTTAGAGTGCAGAGTTGTGCATTGATTCATATATAGTCCTTAGTGTTGTCGGGTGCTTGCTTGAGCTAGAGTTGAATCTAGACTAGGCCAGCACATTGACTAGTACTTTGAACTATTATTCAACTTTGCATTTTCTGATTAGTATAATTGCATTCCTTTGCTACTATATATTGTGCCTCCCAAGCTCCACATATATTCTTCTGGTCAGCACCGCTTTGATCCTTGCAATCGCCACATCACGTTCTTCAAGGTGTCACAAACCAGCCACCGGTTGTATCGTCCTTAGCATTGCTGGTAAGACACT
Organism: Oryza glaberrima; assembly: GCF_000147395.1. Classification (NCBI taxonomy): domain Eukaryota; kingdom Viridiplantae; phylum Streptophyta; class Magnoliopsida; order Poales; family Poaceae; genus Oryza; species Oryza glaberrima. The sequence goes on along the minus strand of NC_068327.1, from coordinate 14,514,797 downwards.
TGTAAGAGCTTGGTAAGGTGCTCTATTTGGCTGAGTTGTTGAGGGGCACCACTACACTGCGTAGCAGATTATTAGGGATAACCTTCATTGTTTGTTGTTGTTTTTGTGTTTGCAATGACATGTATGAGTGGCGCTCAAAATCAGCGATACCAACAAGGTGCACGTGATGATAGTACTTTGGTGCAACAAGTGCTAAGTTCTCAACTGGAGAAAGCGGAGCAATGGCAGTACCACGAATTATTTGAAACAAAGTTTGTGGTTAAGGATAGAGCATGTTGTACTATAATCGATAGTGAGAGTTGCAATAACTTGGTGAGTTCAGATTTGGTTGAGAAACTTGAGTTGCCTACACAACCGCATCCTCATCCATATTACATCAACTGGTTCAACTCTTGTGGTAAGTTCAAGGTAAATAGAATTGTGAGAATAAACTTTTCGATTGGAAATTACCATGATACTGCCAATTTTGATCTTGTCCCTATGCAATCATGTTCTTTGTTGTTTGGTCAACCATGGGTATATGATAATAGTGGTTTGCATAATTTTGTTGCTAATACATACGCATTTAGACATAATGGTCGAAAAATGAAATTGGAACCAATGAGTTTTTCTGAAATTTTCGAAGATAATCTTGAAAGTATGAAGAATGGAATCGAAGAAATTTTTAAAGATAGTATTGAAAGGACGAATAATAGAATCGATGAGATTTTCAGAGATACCAGGAATAATACTAATATTGTGAAGCCTTCAACTAAGTCTGAGTTATTACAAAACGAACGTAATGTTGTGCCTATTGTTTTGGATACTAATATTTTGCAGGCATCTGAGAATAACCAAGGTAATGAGAAAAAGAAGAAAGATGAAGAGGAAAAAAGACTTATCTATAGCTCCATGCATGCTTGAAGAATGTTCAATTGACCAAGCACTGATAATTTCTGAAGATGAGAAAAAAGGTAATGATAATGGTGCTACAGCTACTCAAGGTATGCATATTTATGATGTGCCAACTATGTCCACTACTTATGCTACGTTAGAGCAACCCATAGTGGAACCGATTGTTGAAATACCTTTGTCACAAAACAATTTGCTTGATGTTTCGTGTGATAAAGAAGAGTTGTGCGATGCTTCACTTATATCCATGCCACAACTAGTGAATGAACATGTTAGTTCTAAAGTAGAGCCACTATGTGTTGAGTTTAAACATGTTATTCACATTTCTAGCGAGAATGAAGAGCTTAAATTGCTATCTTCTTTAAATACTTGGGGTTATATTCAATTTGATGATCTTTGTCCACTCAACAGCTTAGAGAAGAAATTATTTGCTAGATTTGAATTGCCATGTCCTTCTGATGTGATTTTTCATGTTATTGGCAATTATTATAGTAAAGGAGAATATAATGTGCATCGAGTATATATTTGTTCGAATTTGACTATACCTCCTTTTCATGATATGCATTGTCTAGGGGACCGCATGCGTATAAGTAATTATCTATCTAGTTCCTATAGTTGTTTAAATGAGTTACAGGTTGGTTTGCAAGAAGGGGAGTGTTGTGGTTTTTCGACTACAAAGATTTTAGGATCCAATCATATGGCTATCAAGAAATGTTCCTCACCCGATGTTGTGATAGATAAAGATGAGTTCAATACGCTCCATGAGAAGGTGAAACCGAGGACGGTTTCCAATCAAGAAGGGGAGGATGATGAGGACATAACTAGCTCGGATATAACCATGAATACCTTATATATTAATGAAATAAAGGTGCATATGTTCTACATTAGATTTACTTGTTATATATTTGAACAAATGTTGCTACACAATGAGTTTTGTGTGTTTTCGTTTGCAGAGGTACTTGCTTGGGCGAAGGAAAAGAGACCGAGCGTAACTAATGTATGAATGATTAAAGAAGTTGATTGGGGACCAATCCAAGAACTTCTCCAAGTCTACTTCTACCTCACCACGTCACTTTTGGCCCGTAGAAGACAAGAGATCAAGTTGTATACATTTTGTATTCGGATTCGGGCCTCCTGACAGCATCAACTTCAAACGGACCTAGCCACTGATATAGAAGGAATTTCGAGGCCCATGAGTACTTGTTGGAAAACTTATGGAGTCTACTTTCAGATGGTTTTGGTCCCAAGTCAAAATTCCTACCACTCTGCCGGGAATCTTCAAAACAAGCCACGTACCTCATCCAGTCCGAATCTGATTTGGGTGTTGGGCATTGTAACTGTGTCGTGGGCTTAGCCCAAGGAGGTGTGCGCCCTAGGGCAACCCTAGTACGTCCCTAATCATATTAAATCAGTAGCTGTCATCGTTTAGAGTCGGGTTTTGCTTAGATTAATCTGTTAAGAACAGTTTCGCCGCTAGATCGGTTTGTGGAACCCCAAATTCGAGTGTTTAATCATCCATATGCAATTTGGTTGCAATCTATCTTGTTCTTGCTTGTGTTCTTCGATTCGCATGCAGGGATTAGCCTTCTCGGCGAGGTCAACCGGGTTTCGGAATGGTTGATAACCAGAGGAGACCTGGTGCTACGATTGCGGGGCTCAGTAGCGTGTTTGTTTAGAAGCCGGATCCAGTTGTGTCGCGACTCCGCTCAAATCGACTGTTTATCAATACCTATCTGAAGATCGGGACCTAACACCCTGATCAAACATATCAACAAGCAGTTGTAAAAAAGTTGTAAAAACTAACTGAGTGAGTGCTCTATAACTAATATAAATGCTTTGTAACTTAATGTAACTGAAAGATGGATGTTGAGGAACACGAATCTTGATGTAAGATCCTACAGATGAAACATTGAAAGACAGATGGAGTGCAAAAATCTATCACAGATGAAATAGCAAAACCTAATACTTAATTAATAGAGTGCTAATCCGTCGCTCTATTTTACGTGCGTGAAGAAGGTTCCCATCTTACACTAACGAACAAAGCTGCAGCAATGTTAACATAGCGAGAGTGTCGAAGCAAGATAATGTAAGCTTTTCTTTTCGTCAAGAGCATTCTTACACAACTTTTAGTTACCTATATTATATAGCTAACTTCACCATTGCCTAGCACAGAAAGTTAATGGGATACTAACAATGAAAGAATAGTTCTCATCACTGTTAACATTGCTAATCCTGCTATAGTATGGCCATGTACATTATTGCTAATCCTGCTATAGTATGGCCATGTACATTATGGTTCGATTGACATACCAATTCATTATCAAAACAATAAAACAAGTTGAAGAATGTAATGTAACCACAAATTAGGCTACATTGCCTAGCAATTCATCGTCAAATTAAACGATGACACGGGCATGCCTAGCAATGTTCCTTCAAATTGATCCAGACTTTCTAAAAACCTTGGGATAAGAAAATCGTGATGGATCCAAAAACCTGAGATGGTTGAGTTGAAGCGTAGCCTTGTGAACTTTATAATTATGGTTTAAACCAAGATCGTGTTTTAAAATATGCTTTAAACTTTGGCTTTATGCAAAATGAACCATATTATACCACTTCTTTGTTCCTGTTGGCACGCGAAATTGATCCGCGCAACAACACGATACTAACCGTGCTTATGTGATGATCACCGGAGTCTTTCCGAGCAAAGCAACAAAGATTCCTCGCTTTCGTGGAGGAGAACCGACCGTTTTCCAGCGCAAAATGGCAAAGATCCACCAAACCCTAGAGCTTGGCAGTAGAGAGAAAAAGCACGGGAAAGAGAAAACAGAAATAGATGAAAAACTAAATAAGTAGATTGATTTTGTTCGATTGGTCCCCTTCCAATCGGCCATGCACCTGATATATATACAGACGTGCTCCGGTCTTTAGCAGATGTATTCGGCCCACGTATATAGAAAGTACCAAGTAGCGATCAATTCTCTAAGCCGAATACAAAACAAACCAAATCAAACAATGCCTTATCTCAGTTGACATACGTGCCACCTTGTATTCCCTTCCGTATAAGCTTCGGTGTCAAAACAACTAGCCTCATCTCTGCACGATCCATTGGTCTTGATATAGCCCAAACCCATGTTGTTCTGTGCATGATCCAATAGGCCCACTCAACTGCAGCATACGTATACGGAATCATACGGCAAAAAGACCCGCATAACGTATATGCACCTCCATGCAGATATACAGCACACGCACAGTCTTGTGAAGCAGACCATCATGCATGAATCTTCCAAGCCATCAATCTGCTGCTGCTGCTCTCCAGATAATAGCATCATACCTGCACTTAGAAGACAAAACCAAACTCCTAAAGAATATATTCAAATCATCTAACTACTCATTAAAAATAATCTGGCCATTTGAACTACCTAATCGGCCAAATTACATTATTAACAGTTCCCCTTTGCATTATTGCACATCTCCGGTATGGCTTGGTAAGTACCATGAGTGGTACTTATTCTTGCTCACATCTAATTCAGAAGATGTATGCTCTGTAGAAGATGGCTTGGATTGCTAGCTTGTACCGCCATCAAGTGCCTATTCAAAACTACAAGAAAGTTACATACAAGCTAGATATCAGTTATATGAAAATTATAATATAATTACACTATAAGCGCATTGTATTTACATGTGAGATATTTTTAGAAGATAATTTCTCGACAAATGTATAGCAAATCTACCTAGAAATTCTCATACTAAATCGACCTAGCAAATTTATAGAAAAAAATTAGAAAAAATAATTTAAAATATTTGAAATTCGGATTGAAAATAAAGGGAAAAAGAACCCAAGTAGGAATACAATTTTTAAAATATCTATAAATTCGGACTAAAAATAAAGAAAAAAGCAGAAGAGTTCAAGCAATAATACAATTTAAAATATCTAGAATTTAGATAAAAAATAAAGGAAAAAAAATAAGAGTCCAATTAGAAAGACAAACTAAAATATCTGATATTTGGATATATAAGTTAAAAAACAAAATATCAATGTCATTTAATAGTGTGGCTACATTTTTAATATATGAAAAATAGCAACTGGATTGCCATAAAAATTTTGTAAAACTTGTAATTGTTGTAATATACTCCCTTCATTTCGTATTATAAGTCGCTTTGACATTTTTAAGTCAAATTTCTTAATACTTTGATCAAGTTTATACGAAAAATATAGCAACACTTATATGACCAAATTAGTTTCATTACATCTAACATTGAACATAATTGAATAATTTATTTGTTTGGTGTTGAAAATATTCCTATATATATAATACTTAAAATGTTAGTAGTGGTGGTGTCCATTCCCACACCACCCCTACCACTAACATCTGGGCACTACAATCTATACTATTACACCACCTTTCAACAAGTCATCCCCTATTTCCGATATCTTAATGGCACAAGAGATTTTGGACTTTAATGGGATATAATAACGCTGGCTATCTATTTGATCCCCACAACGCCAGATCACAAATAAGATTTATATTATTATAATGTGGAATTGCTATTTCATGGAAGTATTCTAAGCAAACACTAGTAGCCACGTCCTCCAACCATTCTGAAATATTTGCATTATATGAGGCATCACATGAATGTGTATGTCTTTGCAGAATGATAAACCACATATTAACATCTTGTGGTACTGGTTCATTAGAATCACCTACCATTATCTTGTGGTACTGCTTGTGTTGTTAGATGGAAATTGGTTATATCGAGAGCAAATCACTAAGAATATTGCTCCTAAATTGTCTTATCCTCACGAGCTTCAGCAGCATGGAGACAAATATCTTGCAAACTAAGTCATGTGATAATCTTGCTGATTTATTCACAAAATCTCTATGATACTACATATTATTTAAATGTGTCGAACGAATTGGTACGAGACATCTTAAAAATTTGGAGGATTCAGAGAGAGTATTTCTCTCTAAAAAATATCTTTATTATATTACACTCTTTTCTTTCTATGAGTTTTGCCTTTTAAGTTTTCTCATTCAAAGTTTTTAATGATGTAATATCAACATAAGATATATGTCTTATCATTTTACTTTTCCCCATTCAGGTTCTTAATAACTGTAATTATACACATCCTACTATTTTTGGACTATATTATGAGCCTTACTCATAAAAGTCTAAAGCAGCTTCTCATCATTTTCCCAATTGGGTTTTTGAGGAGTTTACCTAATATACCTAACGTAATAATTATTTTTAAGATTTTGCTAATAATTGACATATGATCAAAGGCTGGATTCGATCAAGGGGAAGTGTTATGAAACGTTGGGGGTGATCTCATCCATACCTTTGGATGGGATTAACTCCCGATGAATAGGCACGGTGGTTGTGCCGTGGCTCCTCGCTCTTATGCTCCACGCCAAGGAACTGCAGCAGTTGGGCCACGTTCCCTCACCCTCTTGATGCTTCTTGGCAACCGGCTCGATGCTTCCCATCCATCATGTTCTTCGGTTACAACCGATTCCCTGCATATATACATGTATGATCAATATACGAATTCACTCTCTCACTCAAACCCTATCGCTTTTGCTTTGATTCTCAACAGCCCCTTCCTCTCCTCAGCCAGCACCCGCCTCTCCATCTCAATCCACGGCAGGCACTCCATGTCCCTTTGGTTCGCCCCTTGAGAGCATGGTTACTACCCGAGCTATTAAAAGATGGAACTTGAGTAGTCGGCGAGATATGTAACTGATGAGCAGTGCAAAGACGATAAATACTCGGAAAGGCAATGTCATCCTTGGCCATCTAACAATCCTGGACCATGGCTAGACTTTCTTTTCCTTGAGCTGGGGGCTCACAGAACAAACCATTGAAGGAGTCCGGTATGGATTAAATCCACTGCACTCACAGGATTCAAATTTTAGATGTTCAAGGTCTTTTCGTCATCCATTACGTGCTTGCAAGCCTGCGGCTCTCCAAAAGGTGAGATGAAAAGTGAGGTTAGTTGTTCACCAAAAACTGTCATGCCCGCTTCTTCTGTTGCCCAACTCTAATCCTATGCATCATGGTCTGTAGCTCTTGATGCTACACTATGTGTAATATGACTACTCTACATTTCTCATGCTGATCTATATTGTTTTTATTTTATCTGAAGGGAAATCACTTTTATAGCCCTTGTATCAAAGCTGTAAACAAAGAAGAAATCATTCTTCTTGAGATTGAATTGCATTAGCAAACAAAAGAAGCAATTTTTATCAGTTCGGGATTGTACATAATTTATTTCTCGTTTCGTTCTGCCAATAGCTATTTGGAGAACTATTTCAATATTGAAACAATTTTCTTTCTATATACTACATCCGTCCCAGAGTACTTGTCTCTTTAGGATTCAAATTTTGGCCGTGTTTAGATTCAATTTTTTTTTGCCAAAAAGTCACATCGAATATTTGGACACATGCATGGAGCATTAAATGTGGACGAAAAAAAACCAATTGCATAGTTTGCATGTAAATTGCGAGACAATCTTTTGAACCTAATTACGCGATGATTTGACAATGTGATGCTACAGTAAACATTCGCTAATGACGTATTAATTAGGCTTAATAAATTCGTCTCGCAGTTTACAGGAGGAATCTGTAATTTGTTTTGTTATTAGTCTATATTTAATACTTCAAATGTGTATCCGTATACTTTAAAAATATTTTGTCCAAGGAACTAAACACAGCCTTTGTCCCCAAATACTTGTCACTACGGAGTACAACTTGTCCCATCAATCACTTTCTATTCAAAAGTTTTTCTATTTTACCCTCGATAACCATTCCACTTCTCATCATACATTACTTAATAAGGGGTATTATAGACTTTTTATTAAACCTTAATCTATCCTAAACAACCTAGAATGACAACTATTGTGGGATGGAGGGAGTATGTAGCTACACAAGAATTAGTTATGGCAATTTGTAGAACTATTTGGTTACCACAACAATTTATCCAAGTTATAATTCATGCGCCTCAAACCTCTCTTCCTTAATTATATAAATCCTTTTATTCTAAGAAAATAAAAGAAATCAAGAGAACATTTGGTTTTCCATCACTCTTACCATGTTCAGATAGTCATGGTCCACAATGGTGAGCATGACTCTTTTGTTCGTTTGGTCAGTATCGAAACAAAGAAAATTAGTTTTGTACGATAGCAATCAAATTCCTTTGTTAATCAATTTCAGCATTTTACTACTATGTTTAGCACAATCACTTTACAAATTTAATACTATTCACAAGATTTCCCATTACAACATGCGGGGTTTCATCTAGTTAATTCTAAATTCCATTCCCTCGCTATCCATCAAAGAGTCCCCCATCCCTTTCCCTTCATTTTCTTTGTAATTGGGATGCTCCTCTCTTCTGTGCAACCAGCACATGCCTTCCACGGGCTAGATCCAGCACCAAGCCGCACCACATCACCACCTCACAGCTTCGTCCCTATCAACATATTCTGCATTAACGGTGTTGTCTAACTATTGGCATCCGACCCTGTTCGGCTGCAGGGGATGTGGCTGCACCATAGGCAAATGGACCACTGCAGCCATTGCCTGCTGAATAGGCCCAATAATGACACAGGCTTTCTCTCTCCTACGTGTTGCCCCACACTTTTGCCGTCGTAGACAAACGTGCAAAAATGTGAATTATTATTTAACACAATCCTGTTTTACCAAGTAATAGCCCACCATTAGAGATCGCATCAGAGAAATAGTTAGAATTACCTTTAATTCGTCCCTAGAATTCTAAAGGCCATCACAACTCCATCTTGTACTTGCAAAGAGCAAGACCTGGTCATATAGCTCTAAGTCAGGCATCAAATAGCTTTGATTTGCATTATCCGTAGGACTCCTTATATGTATCAAAATAAAAAAGATGTACAATCCAATTTCTCGATTCAATAGAAGCCCAAAGAGGTGCAAAGGGGGGTTATACAGCAAGGGTGAGTACTTCCGTACTATACAGTACCTTATGTACCATCACCATCTTCATTATTCATCAAATGACAGTCTATTTATAAAGGGGTTTCCAAAAGGAAGATTTACAAAAGCTAAAATACACTCGTTGAATAGAGTTTGTAGCAACTCCTCATAGCCTCCAATCCAGGAGATAGGTGTGAATCACGATTTAATTTAGCACTACACAGGCTTGTATCCTATACCCATAGCTACTCTTAACATGTGTCACATTTCACTAAATGTGTTATCATGATAAGATTACATAACTTTTCCCATATTTCCATCTATTTTACTCCTTGGTTATGTTGAGTCTAACAACTCTCCACACCACCATGCTAGGTCTGGGTCCAGTCCGTGTATTCGACCGATGGTTGGCACGATTTACATGGTTCCCTGATACGAATGACAGGGTGATTAGTCCTTATATAAGTAAACCATATGTAGAGAGAGCCCTCACTTCCATCATCAATCATTGCATACCTAAGCTCCTCCTACCTATCATATTATTGTCCCGATGATCACCATCATCATTGGTTTGTCAATCATCTCATCATTATCAATATTATTATTTTAGAAATATATTTTGATGCAATTATAGGAGTAATATTCTATAAAATAGATTTTTTTAGTTGAAACAGAACCATAATCATCTATATGATCAAAGAGGAACTTGCGTGAGCACCAAAAATAGAAGTAGACCCGGTCAGCTGTACCATGTATTTCATACCGGACATTGTGTTATGTAATTCCAGCACAAATATTTATTATTAATTAATCTCCCAATTGTTGCTGCTCGGTTTTGTCTCCTCGTGTTGCTAAAGTCCAGCCCCTAGCTGAACCGGACACCAACAGCAGTACCCACCGCCAGCGAGTTCAGTGGTGCATCATCCTCCTCCACCCTTAGCCTCTCTCTGTTATGGCGGCCGCCCACCTCCTCACCGCTACAATAAACACCAACACAGTCGCCGGCATAACCATACTACCGGTGAGTTCTTGCTTCCTCTCTATCTCTACTACTTCTGCTGATAGCGCTGCTATTCTCTTTGTATTTCCTCACCACTTCCTTGCCAACTATACTACCAAGGTGGTTTAGTGGAACTTCAAGATTATTTACAGATAAATTACTATGCTTGGAAGGTTTCCTACTTGTACTGCCAGTTTGGTTGCTAGGTTGCTTTGAGATTGTGACATCTGCTACTGCTTGCCTTTGAATTGGGACATTTATCTACCTCACTTTTCTCCATCTGAACTAGTACAAACTCTCATTAATTGGCACCTAGTGCTGGTACCACTGCATGGTAGTTGGCTAGGAGATGTGTCTACTTGTTGTAACCATGCTTTGACCGACTGACCATCGATGAAAGAGGATGTGCTTTGAATAAGAACTAGCGACTCTTGAATGTATGCTATAGACTACCTGATGCAAGACGACCTACGAAAAAAATGTACAGTCAATTGACATGGCCATAGCCACTACAAAGGAAATTGAGTGATGTTAAGCAAAAATGGAATTCCTAAGTAAAAAATTCGTGGGTTAACCAACAAATCACCCCTTAAACCTCGACAGGACTTTGAAGTCAATCTTCTTGCGCTGCTCCTAAAAATGAATGCGTGAGGACATTTGCAATGCATTTATATGATTAATCATGCAACATAAAGTGAATATGTACGCGCACAATACCACACTGGTCTGAATGTCCAAGATATTACTTATTTTTAATGAACAAAAGCAATACATCTGAAATCTACATTAGAACATCACATATGTAGGTTGGTGGTGGCCGATGAAATACATGAGACGAAAGACTAATTATCAATAGGTTGATGCAAAAGTTTCTACGAACAATGAGTGTATCCTATCTTTTAGGTTCTGACAGTTTGTGAATTTGTCATCATGTTTGTACATAAACTCCATTGTCCTTGCCAGGTTGAAAATCCTCTCCAATAATTGCTTCGGTTGGACATTAGCTAGGGTTAACCACTCGTGATTAAAATCTTTCCATGTGTCTTCTATCAGTTCCTTGATCTTTTCACATGCATTCTCAACCGAGACATTGTGCTCCTTCATGTAGCTGCCAATTGTTGGGGCAACATGTAACTCAACTTGCTCTCGCTACAAATACAAATGCTGAGTTAAAACATATTGGTAAAATAAATAAATTGCTCCCCTTATCTCTTCTTTTTAAAAAGTTCAAAGGTTAGGCCAAGCAAGAGCTACTAGGTCCTTCCTCGTCCTCGTCAAGCATGCAATTATTGGTAAAGCAGTAAGCATAACGCAATTACTCTGTATATTATTTTGTTTTCATCGAATCAAGTGCCTAAATACCAAATCAACTACCCCCATCTTCGTTGTATCTTGTTGTTAACAGTGGCTCCTCATGTAGAGTCGATGTTTTTCTCTCTACGCCCCCTCTCTCTCTCACGCACACACACATCAGATCAACATCTAATCTACGTGACAGAGCTATATGCTGGTGCACTACCTAATTGCCTTTGTACATGCTCTAATATATATTTTCCAACTACTTCGCTAGTTACTAATGATAGTATCTCAATGATCCTTGGTTATATATGCAGTAGCATATAATTTGAATTGCTTTTTTTCCTACAATTTTTCATGGTGAATTTGCCGCGAGTTAAATTTCCCGTAAAGTCATCAGCGAATTCCCCATGTTTTCAGCCATTCGTAAGTGCAAACCACCATCTGCTACAGTATGTTCCCATTCTACCAACTCAGAAAAAAAACACTTGATGTGCATATAATTTACAAGGAAAAAATGTAGTATACAGCAAGAGGATCGATATGTACCACTACACAACATAATTGGAGTGTAAAATGCAATATATACATGGACAAACAGAAAAGACAAATGCATACTTCCTATCATGTCATGCTTTTCATATTCATATTTTCGTGCATATACATGAAGTATTGGATCAATTTGTACATGGTAGCACATACCATAGATTGTTTGCTACAATTTTGTAATGGGGTGTTTTATACTCGATTATGTGTATTTTTAATGTTGTTAGCATGGAAGTGTACTAGCAGTACACTTGATACTTTCCCATGAAGCATTACACTTGATACTTTCCCATGAAGCATCATCATGCTCCCCTATTTATATTTTGAAATTACTATTTCCACCCTTTTATCTGATAAACAAATTTAAATAATCACCGAATAGTAGTATTGCATAGTTAATTACCTCGAATGTCTCAAGATCATCTGATAGCCTCAAAATTGTGCAAAGTGCACACACTATTCTAGGTGCGCTGGAAACCCAAATAAATGATTCTGCTGTTGCAATGTGGTCCATCCCAACAAATGAAGCACACGATAATAGGTAACATCCGCCGGACCTTGTTGAAATCTGCAAGTGCTCCTCAACGGTAGCTGGGACATATCTTGCATCACGCCATTTCACCTCTATATTAAATGCTCTAACCAGATCTATTGTCTGTGAAATGAAGTTTGGTGGTTTTTAGATTAGATGCTAACCTACTATCTCACTCGTTGTATATTCTTGAAGTTAAATATGTAATTTCCTGGTGTTTATAAAATACACGAAATGTATAGGCATCAAGATGCATACAAAGTTTCTGAGGTAAGACATGCGGAACTTCTCCTCGTCTGCCAGCAAATCTTCGATATATTCATAGGCATCTAAAACCTTTTCATAAACAAACTTCATGTATTCTGGGATATCATGAGCAGCCTTGCGATCCCACCTGAACATAGAAACATTAGCAAGTTATATGAATATTGTATTCATCAATAACAAAAAAATGGTTCAAAAAAGTACATATTTCAACTCTACATAAAATGGCACATATCAATAATTGAATACATAGTTAAGAAAATAAAAAAATCGTTCCAACTCCTAGCTGCAGATAATTCTCCTTTTGGATAGGGCATTGTGAAACAACATCAAAATGCTCAGAAAACATGAAAAAAACATTAACTTAAGTTCTTTTGCGGCAGCTGCCATTAGCGATGGTATAGTTAGAAATATTTACACATAAAATTCTGGAAGTATGTGACATTTGAATAGATATAATAATTCAAACAATTTACAACATAATATTATATGGTAATCACATCTAATTTATCATCATGGACTCCATAATTTTTTGTTTAAAAGAAAAGAAAGATTATGTATGGATATTATGCTAATTTAAGTTCAAGATTTTTTTTGCCAGATATACAAACAATATTAAGAAATATGGAATATCCAATATATATATATATATATATGTATATATATGTATATATGTATATATATATGTGTATATATATATATATATACACATATATATATATATATATACACATATATATATATATATATATATGTATGTATGTATGTATGTATGTATGTATATGTAATGTGTGGACCAATAGATAAGTATGGGCTTGTCCATTGTTATAGGTTTTCTTTGGGTTGTGTGCACAAGGCATAGAGGTTACAGCTACAAACATATTACAATCATCTAAAAATAACTCTTTTCTATGCCCACTTGCCCACTTGCAAGCTAAACAACCTATGGTTATCATTTTGGGACAACAGATACATAATGAAGCTAAAAGTGTTTATTTGGCTATTGCTAATGGAATAGACTTAACACGGTGTCATGCTATACAAAGAAGACACTATTCATTCCATGATGAACATGAATGTGTCATGAAGATATGGTCCACCTTTTTTTTGTCATGTTGATTTGCAACCTATTATTGTTGGAACTATTTGGGCATTACATGGTAACTACATTTGAACTTCACGAATATGATTATGCACATAAGCCAACTGCTCCAGATGTCTTTATTTGTATAAGTGGTAACAATTGCAGCTTCATATAAGAAATGCGAAGGTTTTTTTAATAATGTGCAACTATTTTTCCATGTATGGAAAATGCAATTCATGGAGTTTTCCATAATTCTATTTGTACTTTTTTTTTATTTTTTCCTCCATTGTAAATATTATACATAATTCTGTTGGAGCAGGAACGAATTTTGCAAAAAGATCCAAAGAGTGCATTTGGTTGGGGGTGTTTTTAGGAGGGGTTGGGAGTTTATAGGGATAGAGCTATATATTAAGTACTCCTTTTGGTTCAGGGACATGTGGATTTTGGTAGGATGGAGATGGGGAATTGAGGGAGGAACTCCCTGCTTAGTTCTTGTTCGGTTAATCCCTCTCAGATGGGGACCTATTGTGGAGTGGAATTATTCCTTTCTAATTCCCTCCCTCTTGGGGATTAACCAAACAATGCTTTAGGGGGTGCGAATTAAGAGAGAGTTCCTCCTTTATGTTGCATAAACAAATGTTAGCCACCCATTTTCACTTAAGATCTAGTCTCCATCTAAACTCCTTTTGAATTCCCACTACCTCTACCAAACAAAACATTCGAATTAAAAATTAAATTATCATGTTAATCTCACGATCAATTCACTCATCTAAACTCTCAATCCTCTTTTCCTAAGTCACCAAACAAGCTGAAAATTAATAGCTATAGGAAATGGGTTTGTAAGTGTTGAAGATGCTCTACTAACAATAAATAATCTAAGGTGAAGTTTTGCATTTTAATCAGCACTATAATATGGCCATTTCTTTAATAGACACGTTGGAGGAATCGAGGGACCTCACTGTACCCGAATGGAACTTTAGACAAGTTATTAAGGAAAAAGCCCTTATGTAACTTAGATATAAGCAGGAAGATGGGTAAAAGAGATGCACGATAAGATGGACAATGCTGGGTGAAGAAAACACAATGTTCTTTCATGCAATGACCACTAAAAGGTAAAGAAAAGATGTTCTGACCCAAATTACCACCACTGATGGTAGGGTAATACCATGCCTCAAATAGTTGCATTAGTCCATTCTACATGTTGAGCATGCTCACAGACGTATAGTACCCCACTTAAACATTCGTACTCATTTCATGTAAAAGGGTTAACTGGGGATACCAGGGTTGGAGCACTAAAGGCTTATAATCATGCTCTCGCCCACTGTTGGCGGCTGTTAAATGTCAATTCTATACCGCCAACATCTGCATAAAGTTCAGACAATAAAACATCCAACATAGTGATAGGTGTTTAAACTCACATATTACACAAGTGTTGGTATATTTTTGTATGCAGATGATAAACCCTAAAGTTGGGAGGAAAATCAGACTAAAGTAAGGAGAAATGTGTATCCATGCAAGGATGGGTTGTGAACTTCATCAAAATACACAGAATCAACCCAAAATCCTGAGAAATAGATAGAGGAGGTCCAGGGGGGAAGATGGGCCAAGAGCTAGGCCAGATGGGCCCAGCCCCCTGGTTCGGCCGAACCAAAATCTCATCCATCCATGCTGGGGTTTGGCATGGACGGTCCTAATTATCTCCTGATGGTGGTTGAGGGGCATTTCCGATAATTCGCATTGTATAACCGTCATACCTACCCCTATATAAGGACATCATCTCACTCACTTCAACACACACTTCCAAGCTCGAGCTGAATTATAAGAGGCTCTATTGTACTATATAGTATACTAGAATAGGAAGAGAGTAGAGCAGAGGAAGTTGGAAGAATTCTGGAGTTGTCGGTAATCTTCTCCTATTTCTTTTATTTTATTTACTACTCTGAATTCAATATAATATTCTTCTTGAGTAATTTAGATTTATCTTGTGAGAATTATCTCTTGGTAAGTTCCTAAATAGCATACGGGATTATTGTTCACTATAATCAACTAAAGTGATTGCTTTGGTGAGTTATAAACACTAAAGTAGATATTAATTGCTTAGACGTGGTGTTTAGGTAATTGTTATCCAGTAAATGTTGCGTATCCCACAGTACGTTTGAGGTGGGTGTAGAGGTGGTGATAGTCCTCGAGATCACTTAAGTTCTCCCTGTTCGGGTACGTAGTAGAGCGACATCTGGGAACAACGGGTTGCCAGTGCCTGAAGTATTGCATTAGGATTAAAGTTAAGCTTTCCTTAGACACTGTTTCTCGTTAGTAAATCCTCTCTATCCTGGCCTATCATCTGCTTGGTGTCCTTGGATGAACCGGAGGAAGATCTGACCACACACGTTCCCTTGGATTCGATACCCTTGGAATACTCCGTAGGGGAAGTGCTATATCGGTATATCCGTGCGCTTGCGGATTTTATCTGTGATCGTAAGAAATACCAACACCCACCTAAACTTTAGTACTAAACCATCACCATGCAACACCATACCTAGTAAAATGGGCATAAACCACACCATTACTACTGGCTACAAACGGGCTGGGGTGTTGCAGGTTTTTAGTGAGCATGGTGAGAAGGCTGCTACCATATGGCAAACTTTATAGCAGAGGATGGGCCCTATCACCTTCGTTTTTTGGTCTAGGGGTTGTAAGTCTCATACAATAAATATGCTTTCTATGCTAATCCATGTATCTAATGATGATTTCCAATTATCTAGTATGTTGACACACTATTATTCATGAATGCCTCTAGAAAAGAATTGCATTGTTTTAAACTAGTATAGAGGTCAATTATCAAAAATCCTGCAAAATTCCTTTGAAATAGACAATGAGAAGGCCTATACTCTCGCTATTGTATTTGGCTGTTCAATTGGCTCCTTACAATTTACTATCTAGGTTTACCACCGGGAACACTAGACTAAGGTTATTAACTTTGCCCTTATGGTGGACATAAGTGAATGAAGATGGGCATCTAGTGCTTCCTTTCTTCTTAATGGGGGTAGACTAACTTTGGTAAATTCAATTCTATTAGATTTACCCACGTACTACATGTGCTTCTTGTCCCTGCAACAATCAGCTATTGAAAGTATAGACTGATCTAGAAGGCGTTGTCTTTGGAGAGTCTAACATCAATTCCAGCAAAAAGTTCTTAGTTTTGTAGCATAGATGTGATGCAAGTACTTTGGATGATTACTGGTACCGTTGATTGATAGACGAAACAACAAGGATGTGTCGCATTGGAAACACTATGCACCTCAATGAGCCACTTTCACTTGGTGTCGTTTGTGACCTTTTGTAGAGAGAAACCTTGCAGCATCTTTTCTTCAGTTGTGCATTTAGCATTTAGTGTTGGGTCATGATTGTTAATCATTGGGATACATCTTCCAATTTCGTAAACATGCTTGTTTTAGCAAAATATGCTTTCCAGTTCTCCAATTCTTTTGGAGAAAGTTCATCATGGAGCCTGGCATAGTTGGAAGAAAAATGAACTAGTGATTTTTTTTTTGGAAACAAAGCTTCACTTGCTGACCAGTGATGTCTTTTTAAAGAAGATCTCTTTCTTCTTTTATATAGCCTAAAAATCCCATAGAATGACTTTGTAGCTGCCTGGCTTTCTTTTTTTTTTTTTGTGCTTGGTTTGTACATGTCTTTCTCTCCTTTATTTACTACGGGGTCTTGCGTTATAGTGGTTTTAGTCAAATTGTTTTTTGCTTTTCATTGCATTGGAGTGGAGCGAATATGGTCGATGGCTTCACACTTTTACTTTCAAATAAATATACCTACCAATTATATAATATTTTTGTTTTTCTTGTGTACTAGTTTTATTCCTACTAAATCTTTTGTTTCATGTAAGAGTATAAATATATATAAATGGATGATACGAACCTTTCCATACATCTGGTGAAAACTTCACACTCCTCTGTTGATCCATATATATCATAAATATCATCCAAGAGTGTCACAATTGCAATAACCATTGTTAGTATAATTCTGCCTCGTGAGTGTTTTGGTTCAAAGTACACTCCTACAATCCAAAAATAGCATTCAACAATTCTATCTCGAGCAAATGAGAGCCTTGATTCAACCTGTAGATCCTTCCACCACCTGTACATTTTTACGTAACTATTAATTTCACTATTACCAATTAAATTATATAAGCTACATATTTAATATTAAATTAAAATTGAATATAAGTAGATTGTTCCTAGAGCTTTATCAAGGAAAATAATTAGAATTAACATTAATACTGTACCTTGAAATTATTTTGAGCTCTTCCTGGTAATGGAGTTGCATAATATTAGAACTCAACTTTGCAAGTTCCAATATAACTTCATGAGTTGCATGTTCTTTTTCATAAGTCAAGATATGGTCCTTTGCCTCATATATTCTTACTCTCCTTGGCAGAGGGATGCTAAGTGCACATTTTGTTTCATGGGCTAACAACCCTTCTAGATTGGGCAATGTTGATTCAAGATACCTTTTGGCGAAGGAAATAGCTTCACCAAGTATTATCTCTCCATGGGTTCCGAGATATGCAGCATTGTACAGGGTTAATATGTCCCTTGGACTATTTACAGCAAAACAACCCCCTTCATCTTTAAACTTTACAAACACGTCTATAATATGGAATTGAGTGTTATGAATAATATGATGTTATATATCAAACTATAATATAATATGAGCTGGAAAGAATTATCATCATAATGTAAATTAAAGTGAAAGGAAATATCAATAAATTTGTGAGAACTCAGAAGGCATATCCCAATTCTCAACTTCCAAGAGTCCTTTTGGAGTTTCTTAGGCACAAAAGTCCAATACATAATCAAATATGTCAAGCATCATTTTCTGAAATTATAGGCATAGAATTAAGCATAAACAAAAGCCATGAGAGGTAAAATTCAGAATGAAAATACCATTGCTATACCCAGTTGTGGGCATAACACAGTGAATAAGATGAGCAAAAGCACAAAGGTGGTTAATTAAGCACTGAGAATAATGAAGGATCTAGCCATTTAATTAGATTCTACGTGTATCACCCTTTGCTTCCAAAGACCCACATGTAAATTTTTGGTATGGTTCAAGTTTATAGGAAATTTTAAAAAGCCCTTTTTGAAGGAATCCATAATTAAATTGCATTAACGGTAATGAACTTGTCAGCAATTTAGTACATAAACTTATAAAAGACTCGTTTTGGTGCACGAACTTGTATAGTTCATGTGAATCAGATCAAAATGTCTTGATAATGCTAATTTTATCAAATTGATGTTGATTAGGACATGATGTGCACACATATAATGATTATGCACAAGACATGATATATTTGCAGACTTCATCATCGGAATGATCCTTCATCATCGGAATGATGAATTCATTTATTTCTAACCCTTGCATATTTGCTCATTTTCATATCTTTGTTTATCATCACTATGCCTCATTCTAACTATATAAATTGCACCTACTTGACCAGTTTATATATCGTCAATGCAATTTACCGTAAATTAATTAATTACTACACTACAACTACAATAAATATTAAGTTCCTGATATTTGTCAGCTGACAATCGCCATGATGTTAGTGCTACCAGATCAAATGAACTGCTGACAGATCAACCAGATCTTTTTGGTGCCTTTATCATATACAATTATATTAGGACACAATTATTTTGGTTTTGTTTTACCTTGTGAAACCCTGTAGCCGTGCTTACGAAGTAGATAAAACCACAGAGCTACCGTATGAAGATCGTCACAGTCCATGACATTTGTGCTGCTTATTTGCACTAGCAAATCATTGATCTGCTCCTCAAAAAGGTGGTCAACACAAAGGCGCTCCAATGCATCAACGAGTTGCAGTCTTTCAAGAAGGCTACAGGCAATTGAACTTGTTATCATAGTTGCCACTTCTTCCTTTAGTTTCTCTAGTCGTATCATCCATGCCTGCAAATAATAATAGAAATTCATTTGTGACCCACAAGAAAATTAGCTCATTACAAAATTTCATAGTAATTTTTTGTTGTGCAGAAAAGTTTGTAGGGAGGAGGACGAGTGAAAATTCCTTCCAGCATTGTGAGAAATTTTTTCCCGTTGGCTTTTGCCTGTGACTTTTTCATACTAATAGGAAGTTTGCAGGGAGGAAGTTGTTGCAGGAGAACTCATGTTATTTCGACTAATTAATCTCTCTAAAGAGTGACCGAATGCTATTGCAAAACTCGATCTTACATTGATCCCTTCGGCTAAAAATTAATTAGGAGGTGTCTGGTCGTAGAATACGAACGTAAACGGTAATAGTAACGTATTCAGGGTAATCCTATCTTATTATAAAGTTATCCCCCACTAACTTCTTAAGCTTAACATGCAAAGATGCCAAATCATCATCCACTAACAAGATGTCACATCATCATCCACTAATCCACTAATTAATAAGATGCCACATCATCATCCACTAACAATAATCACATTTAAACATCATGCAAACATGTTATATTATCTATAATTTTATAGTTTTTATAATTTAAGAGCTTTTAAAATACAAGCATGTTAAATTATCATCCCACATAATTCAAATAATGTTTCAATGTATATCTTTATAATGTTATCATACTGAAATCCCACAGCAACGCGCGGGGTTTCACCTAGTTTCATGATAAGTAAGGCCATGCTAGAGAGATCTTCAAGCATATAGAACTTATTCCAGAATCTCCAGCTCTCTTAGACTATGCAGAATCTTATCTAGATTCTAAAAGTATATAACTATAGAATTAGAAAATAAATTAGAAGACAGAAGCTGAAAAACCCATCGTTTTTAGATTCTCAGAAGCTGACTACCAACCAGCTGTTTCTCAAAATCTTAGTCATCGTAAACAAGACCTAATACTCTAGATACCAAATCCATGCTGAACTTAGACTTTCCAAGTTATATTAAAGTAGTTTATTAAAATGTTACATTTCATACTAAATAAGAATATAATAATTAATCTAATGTTATCAATCATGAATCCATACCTGTGGAACTTTTAAGCTTGAAATACCCAAAAACTATAGGAAATCTGGAATTGGGAGCTTACATAAATATATCATAAATGTCATGAGTAACTAGTAAAAAAAAGTAGGCAACATGCAGAACCATAGATTAAAATATACGCATACCTTAAAATAAAGGCATAACTAACATATTTTAGTCTCTCATGCACACCGAATTCTTAAGAAGTACTACTCTGTCCTAGAGAAAATGAATTCCTACCTACGAAACTAGGCACACATGTGTCTAGGTTTGTAGGTAGGATTGGTCTTTTTTTTTTGGGGGGGGGGGGGGGGGGACGGAGGGGTAAACTAGATCGTACGTAGTACAAGGTATAAAAATTAAATAGCTAATGTGTACTCCTTCCATCAAAAATATACTATCTCCGCTTTTTAATAGATGACACTGTTAACTCTTGGTTACACGTTTGACCATTCGTCTTATTGAAAAAAATTCTATGTAATTATCATTTATTTTGTTGTGAGTTATTTTATCAGTAAAAGTATTTTAGGCACAATTTATATCTTATACATTTAAATAAAATTTTTGAATAACACGAATTGTCAAACATGTGGCTAAAGTCAACAACGTCATCTATTAAAAATGAGAAAGTAACAACTTAAAATATGACAACTAGTACCTATATATCTGGATAAATGATATTTCCAAATATTCAACTAAAAATTGGTATCTACTGGATGAGGTAGTAGTTGGTTTAGCCCAAAGTTAAATAAACTTTATTGTAATGGGCCATCCTATAATGCATCCGTATTCATATCCAAATAAGATTACAGTTTTTGCTAAAAATATGCTGTCATATATTTCTAGTTTGATTTCAGTTATGTGTAATACGTTTGTCTATTTCCAATCATTTTTTTTCAAGCAGGTACTCAATCATTTGTATGATGTTTCCTTTATATAATGACTAGTCGAAAAATTAGATAGATCTCCCACCCGTCGGACCCAACGGCACAACGGATCTTGACCGCGCCCTGATCGGGGGCACCCAGCCCAATGGCTGGTGGGCCCCCGTCACACTGCGCCATATAAAAGAGGGGTGGAGGCCGGCACGGCACACGGTACGTGATTCATCGCCGCCGCCAACTCCATCCTACAAACCCTAATCCGATCGAGGGGGCGCAGCCAATGACGGAAAACGCCACCGCCGCGCCACGACCTCGCCGGGATCGCCCACGACCACAGCTGCAACAACAACCGCCGCCATCAAGCAATCCGTCGCCGCCGTCCATGTCAAGCCGCGATGACAACGACGATGTCCGGTGCTTCTTCCTCCACAAACACCTCAACCGGTCGGTATCTAAACCCCTCTCCCTTTCATCTACAATGTCGTTCATCAATCCCAAATAGAACCACCCGACTAGATCTAACCTAGGTGATCCTAGTGCAAAGTCTAACAGTGGTATCAGAGCCACCCTAGTGATTAGATCGGTTCGGGGATAGAAATCCAAAGAAAAGAAAAGCACAAGATCCGCACGGATCAAAAGATTGAAACCCTAACCCTACCTTGTCGCCGGCCGTCGCCGGCAAAAGGGGGAGGGCAAAGGGCACCGCCGAGGAGCCACTCGACGACCGTGCGCGCACCTACAGGTGCACGCACGCACCGGCGAGGGGGCCCGTGGCGGCACCGCCATCTCCGTCGTCGCTGATCTCTCTCTCACACTTCACGCGGGTGGGGGGAGAAGAGAAGAGAAAAGCACGCCGGCCATGGCGCGCCGGCGCGAACGTCGCAGGCGACAGCGACGCCGCTCCGTGCGGTCGCGAGAGAGAGAAGAGAGGCTAGGGTTCGGTCGGCCGGCGGCTGGGGTCGGGGTTTTGTCCCTCTGATCTCGGCGCCCGGCCGTCGGATCTAAACCCTAGCCGATCGGACGGCCGACGGCGGATGGTCTGAAAGCGGCCCAAGAGGGGCGCGCGCGCACGGCGGTTTCCCGGCCCAGGCCCACGTTGTGGCCTGGGGGGTAAAAAGGGGGAGCGCCCGCGCGGGGCCGACCGAGAAAAGTCCGTTTGAGGTCCCTCGGGGGCCGAAAATAAAGAAAAGAGAATAGTAGCAATTTTTCCTTTAAATTTTGTTAATTTTGATGCAAATTTCAATAGAATTTGATTAGATTTTTGCATGTTTTACCTCTGTTTAAATTTGAACCAACGGGAGAATTTTTACAGAGAGTAAATAACAGAGTTTTGCTACTGTTCATATGAATTTTATATATTTTTCCGCTGCAAATAGATGAAATTGATGAAAATTGATGTTTCTAAAATTAAATTTCGAACCAATGGGAGAATTTAATTTTAGGAACATTAATTATGTGCTATGATGTTGTAATTTTCTGACCAACGTTGATAATTGCAATGTTATAGTTATGGCTATGTGTTATGTCTAATTCTGCCCAATGGTGATGTTGGCTTAATGCATAATATTTAAATGTTAATTTTGTTCTCACCGCACATGGTTATTTCAGGTGGCTACTCCTTGATGGGTTGCATTAAAGATATCCCGACCCTGAAAGGAGATAACTACGCAAAATGGAAAAGAAAATTCGACCTTGCTTTTATCTTGGGAGAGGTGGACTGGGTGTTGACTATCCCATGTCCTATAGAACCTGCTGAACTTATCAGAGGTGAAAATGAGTCAGATGCTGACTGGCAAAAGAGACAGAGGGACAATGCTCCTCTCATCATGTCGTATGACATTGAACAAAAGAAATGGTCCTTAGCCAACAAGAAATGTTTGGCTGTGGTAAAGAACACGATTGAGCCAATCATATTGGGCTCAATCCCAGAGTGTGATGCTGTCTCAGAGTACCTTGAAAGAATAAAGAGTCAGTTTACTGGCTCTTCAAAGACTTATGCTACACAGCTTGTGACAGAAAGGTACCATGGAGGTGGTGTTAGAGACCACATACTTAGGATGAGCAACATGGCTTCCAAGTTGAAGCCAATGGATTTGGGCATAACAGATGACTTTCTGGTCCATCTGGTTATGGCCTCATTGCCAAAGCAGTTCGACAATTTTATTATCAACTACAACATAAGTCCAGAGAAATAGAACTTTGAAAAGCTCATTGCTAATTGTGTGCAAGAGGAGGAGAGAATCAAAGAGTCAAATGGTAGTTTAATTAACTATGTTAAAGATAACAAGAAAAAGAACCATAAGTCTCCCACCTCAAAAGCTAAATAGTCTCAGCATCTGCCTCAGCAACAACAGTTCGCTATTGAGAAAGATCAGTGTCTCCACTGCAAGAAGACATGACACTACAAGAAAGACTGTCCTGACTTCTTGAAAATGATCATGGCAAGCAAAGGTGAGAACATTATTACATTTGTAAATGAATCTCATTATGTTGGTTACTCTAGATCCACATGGTGGATTGATTCTGGAGAAACTATTCATGCTTGTAATTGTTTAAAGGCATTCCGTTTGACGAGGACTACGCAAAAAAGAGAAAGCTCCATTAGAGTTGCCAATGGAGTTGAAGAAAAAGTTGAAGCTGTTGGAGATCTTCCTCTAGAGCTTGCGAATGGCTTCACACTTTTACTTCGAGATGTCTTTTATGTTCCTTCTTTGCAAAGAAACTTAATAAGTGTATCAAAGTTGGATTTTGATGGATATGGTTGCCGCTTTGGAAGTGGCAAATGTGAACTATGGTATAATAATGCATGTATTGGTCTTGCTGTGTTGCGAGATGAGCTTTATTTGTTATCTCTTTCTGAGAATGTGAATGTTGTGTCCTCATTGACAAGAGAAAACAAGAAAAGAAAGAGAACTCCCGATGTCTCATCGAAATTATGGCACTGTCGTTTGGGCCATATTTCGAGGGGGAGAATTGAGAGACTCGTTAAGAATGAAATTCTTCCTCCATTGGAGTTCTCAGACTTAGAACAATGCATAGAATGCATTAAAGGAAAATTTGTAAAGAGCATAAAAAAGGGTGCAAAACGAAGCGCGGGAATTTTAGAGATCATTCATACAGATATTTGTGGTCCATTTCCTGTAAAAAGTCTGGATGGCTATGACTCGTTCATAACATTCACAGATGATTACTCCCGCTATGGTTATATTTATCCAATTAAAAAGCGATCAGAAGCATTGGATAAATTTAAGATATTCAAAGCTGAAGTTGAAAATCAGCATGATATAAAGATTAAAGTAGTAAGATCTGACCGCGGGGGGGAGTACTATGGTCAACATACGCCTTATGGGAAGTCCCTGGACCTTTTGCAAGGTTTTTGTTAGAGAATGGAATAGTAGCCCAGTATTCAACACCGGGCGAACCTCAACAGAATGGGGTAGCTGAAAGGCACAACCGTACCCTTATGGATATGGTGCGCAGCATGATGAGCTACTCCACACTACCACTGGGTTTATGGATGGAGGCGTTAAAAACCGCCATTCATATTCTCAACAGAGTTCTAAGCAAATCGGTGCCCAAAACACCGTATAAGCTATGGACAGGAAGAGTACCCTCGCTAGCTCACCACTGTGTGTGGGGGAGTCCTACAGAGGCTAAAGTATTTAATCCAAAAAATGGGAAGTTGGACCCCAAAACAGTCAGCTGCCATTTTATTGGCTATCCTGAAAGATCAAAAGGCTATCGTTTCTACTGTCCAAACAGTTACACAAAGTTTGTAGAAAGGAGACATGCCGTCTTCTTGGAAGACGAAATGATTAGGGGGAGCTCGGTAGTTCGAGAAATTGATCTTAAGGAGAGGCGGGTGTCTGTACCCGCTCTGTCAACTCAGGAACCTTTCTTCTCTCTACCTGCTGATGTTGTGCCTGCAATGCCTATCATTGCGGTACCAACACCTGTTGTTACCTCTCCTGTGGCAACAATAAATGAAAATGAGGAACCTGTTATAAAGGATTCAATGGAAATCATTGCCACACCAGAGGAGGAGCTGCAACAGCCTCAAACAGATAATGTGCCAGTACAGGAGACTCAACAAGAGCCTCAGTACAGGATGTGCCAAATGTGGTGGCCCCTAGAAGTTCTGAAAGAGTCAGAAGATCGGCTATCCGTGATGACTATAAAGTTTATAATATAGAAGAGTCGCATATGGAGGATGATCCCACCTCATATGAAGAGGCCATGAGAAGCGCTCGTTCATCTGAATGGTTGGAAGCCATGAAAGATGAAATTAAATCAATGAAACTAAACGATGTTTGGGATTTAGAAGAAATTCCTAAAGGAGCCAAAACAGTAGGTTGTAAGTGGGTCTACAAAACCAAATATGACTCTAAAGGGAATATAGAAAAGTTTAAAGCGCGACTTGTGGCAAAAGGCTTCACGCAACGAGAAGGGATTGATTACAATGAGACATTTTCTCCAGTCTCTTGTAAAGATTCCTTTAGGATTATAATGGCACTAGTGGCACATTATGATTTGGAATTACATCAGATGGATGTAAAAAAGGCATTTCTAAATGGAGATTTGGAGGAAAAAGTATACATGGCGCAACCGAAAGGTTTTGTCATGAAAGGAAACGAAAATATGGGATGCCGTCTAAAGAGATCCATTTATGGATTAAAGCAAGCTTCGAGAAAGTGGTACTTGAAGTTTGATGGGACAATAAAGAAATTTGGGTTTCAAGAGAATGTCGAGGACAACTATATTTGTTCAAAGTTTAAGAATGGAAGATTTATTTTCCTAATTCTGTATGTGGATGACATTCTACTGGCTAGTAGTGATGTCAGTCTACTGTAGGAAACAAAGAAATTCTTGTCCTCAAACTTTGACATGAAAGACCTCGATGAGGCTTCATATGTTTTGGGCATAGAGATTCACCGAGATAGAACAAAATATGCATTGGGACTTTCTCAAAAGACATATATAGAAAAGGTGTTGAAGAAATTCAACATGTACAGATGCAGTGCTACACCTGCTCCTATAGTCAAAGAGGAAACGTATGGGGCATCGCAATGTCCCAGAAATCAGTATGAGCTCAATAAAATGAAAACAAAGCCATATGCGTTAGCTGTAGAAAGCCTACAGTACGCGCAAGTGTGCACACGACCTGATTTGGCATTTGTTACCGGGTTACTTGGCATATTTCAGAGTAATCCAGGCCCAGAGCACTGGAAATTGGTAAAGAAAGTCTTGCGTTATTTGCAAGGAACAAAATGCCTCATGCTGTCTTATAGAAGATCAAAATCACTCCAGATAGTGGGGTATTCAGATTCTGACTTTGCAAAAGATAACACAAAGTCAATATCGGGATATGTGTTCACCCTGGCAGGAGGAGCTATTTCATGGAAAAGCTCAAAACAGACTATCACTGCAGGGTCTACTATGTATGCCGAGTTTATAGCATGCTATGAGGCAACGGGGCAGGTGAATTAGCTAAAGAAGTTCATATCCGGTTTAAAGGTGGTTGACAGTATTGAGAAACTACTAAAGTTATACTGCAACAACGAACCCGCAGTAATGTACGCTCACAACAATCAGTCAAGTGGTGCTACCAAACACATTGACATAAAGTACTATGTTGTGAAGGACAAAGTCCGGGATCAAACAATCAGTCTCGAGCACATTAGAACAGAAAGGATGCTCGCAGATCCGCTCACGAAAGGCCTACCACCCAACGTGTTCATGGAACATGTAGCCGGCATGGGTTTAAGGGAAGCCTTATGAATCCTGGACTACAGGGCCCAAAAGTAAAAGTATCTATTTCTGAATAGAGATGTGTATAGTGGCTGTCGAATCCATCGGTGATTGACCGTGACGATGAAACATGCTCTATTTACAAATCTGTGATGGAATAGAAAAAGCTAAAAGAAATAGTGAGATCAAGGGGGAGAATGTTAGATAGATCTCCCACCCGTCAGGCCCAACGGGACAACGGACCTTGACCGCGCCCTGATCGGGGGCGCCCAGCCCAATGGCTGGTGGGGCCCCGTCACACTGCGCCATATAAAAGAGGGGTGGAGGCCGGCACGGCACACGGTACAAGATTCGTCGCCGCCGCCAACTCCACCCTACGAACCCTAATCCGATCGAGGGGGCGTAGCCAGTGACGGGAAACGCCACCGCCGCGCCACGACCTTGCCGGGATTGCCCACGACCACAGCTGCAATGACAACCGCCGCCGTCAAGCACACCGTCGCCGCCGTCCATGTCATGCCGCGACGACAACGACGATGTCCGGCGCTTCTTCCTCCACGAACACCTCAACCGGTCGGTATCTAAACCCCTCTCCCTTTCATCTACATTGTCGTTCATCAATCTCAAATAGAACCACCCGACTAGATCTAACCTAGGTGATCCTAGTGCAAAGTCTAACAGAAAAATTACAGTCTAAACATATTTGACTGTCTTTTCATTAAATATAGTTAGTCCCACAAATTTATTATTCTAGTTCGTTTCCATGCCAATAATATCTGTTATGTGTTAAATTTCATTGAATAAACACCGCCAACAAAAAGGTTAGACGGTATCGGCGTAGTTAAGGTGAGAGAAGAGTACTATAGGCTGAACTAGTCAGTCTAATTTTATCCAACATCCAATCCAACGTTCTGCGTATCGGCGTACGAAAAGAAAAATGTGCAGGCTGGACGGGAAGTTCTCGAGCCATTTTCCCCTCTGGTATGTACTCATTCGGTCAAAATTTTAAAAGAACAAATAAATACAAGTGAAGCCATAGAGAGAAAGGGATCCGATCGAGATCAACCTGCTGCTGGGTGGAATCCGTTGGGCTGGAATAGTGAATGAAGAAATCACCCCACACGGACGGCTGGAAATTGCCCGGATTATTACTCATGCCCAACCGATCGCCCACAACCCCTGTAAGCTGCTGCTGCGCTTGCCGGCGGCACTGCAAAGCGCCCCGGCGCCGCCGCGGCTGCCGCCACATCCATGAGAGACTTGAGCTCCGTCTCTGTGACGCAGCAGCGGCGAGCTGGCCGTTGCTGCTCCACTGCCATGACTGCATGGAGAAGGTACTGGTGGCCATTGCAGCAGCTGGCTAAGTGGCTAGCGCTCTGCGTCTTACTAGCTAGCTAGCTACCCTGCACCTTCTGCTTTGCCAACCTGAGATTGTTTATATACTGGGAACATGCATGGTGCAATACGTGACTCTTGGAAAAAAAAAATAACTGCAAGAAACACTTGAACTACAGACAATAAAAAACACCTTGATAAAATTCATCCAAGGTGGGAAAGGGGCCGGGCCGGCCAACACCTCATTTTATAAAACCCCACGTGCTCCTTATAAAATTCATTATCCAACAATTTATCTTCCCAAAATATTATTTGAGAGCCGTTTCTAATACGAAAAGACCCAAACCAAAGAATCTTCCGCTTTCCAAAAGGCTTGAGATAAAGGTTGTGATCCCAAATATTTATTACTCTCCACCTATATATAAAATTTCATATACTCAAATCTTATATTTATCAGCGATAAGAATAGACAGTTATAAACTTTCCACAATCTTTCTCTTTTTTGTATGTGTTGTTTATAAAATTCATCCAAAATACAACTGTGCTTTTCATCCAAAATAGTTGTACAACTGTGCTTTACCCAACACGACCGGATCTATGTTTAGATTTGTTATACATAAACAACACATACAAAAAAGAGAAAGATTGTGGAAAGTTTATAACTATCTATTCTTATCGCTGATAAATATAAGATTTGAGTATATGAAATTTTATATATAGGTGGGGAGTAATAAATATTTGGGATCACAACCTTTATCTCAAGCCTTTTGGAAAGCGGGAGATTCTTTGGTTTGGGTCTTTTCGTATTAGAGACGGCTCTCAAATAATATTTTGGGAGGATAAATTGTTGGATAATGCCTCGTTAAGAGTTCAATTTCCTTGTCTCTATTACATAGTTAGGCACAAATAGTCGACTATCTCACAAATCTTTCAAAACAATCCTCCAAACTTTTCATGGAAGAGATTTAACCGGAGCAAAATTAGCTGCTTGGCATAATTTATGGCCTCGCATAGCTGATTTGGTTTTGACACACAGGAGAAAGATGAATTTTGCTGGAATCTCACCCCTAATGGGGTCTTTTCAGTCAGTTCTCTTTATTTAGCTCTTGTCCATAGGAGTATCCCAAATATTAATAGACGCATTTGGAAGATTAAGGTACCGCTCAAAGGGAAGATTTTTCCATGGTACCTACGTCGGGGCATAACTCTAACCAAGGATAACCTAGTTAAGCGAAAGTGGAAAGGTAACAAGAAATGTTGCTTCTGTCATAAGGACGAAACCATTCAACATTTGTTCTTCCAATGTCATCTTACTCGCCTGGTTTGGTCTTTTATTCATTTGGCCTATAACTTACAACCTCCTCAAAATGTGACATATGTTTGGGCGTTGGCTTACATGTGTTCCTAATGACATGAGAAATCTAGTTTTGATGGGTGCAACGGCTCTTTGTTGGTCCATTTGGCTAAGCAGAAATGGGGTATTTTTTGATAACAAGATGGTGTCTTCTCCTTTGCAGGTTATTACTTTAGTCACCCGGTGGCTTCGCACTTGGGCTATCCTCCATAAACCGGGTCTTCGGGATACAATTGTGGTGCTATCGCGACGTTTAGACCAGGTAGCACAGGAGTTTTTTACCCAGGAGTATGGTTGGCGATCTAGTCTACGGATTGATAGCCACTAATATTTCTGTTTCGTGAGATGGGTCTTCATAGGTCTTTCTTTGTGTGTGGCTGTGTGTATCTTATGCAAAGGCTGGGAGTGGGCTTAGTTGAAATGTATCATCTTGGTGTATTTGACTGAGTTTTAATAAAACTTCCATTATCGAAGAAAAAGGTGGGGAGTAATATATGTAGAATATTGTTTTTTTTAAAAAGTACACTTAATTTATACACTTCCAGTAACTTGTGCGCCATAAATTCACCCCTGCGGCGATCTCATCTTGGCTGGACCATCTTAATTGAGAAAATTCCCTACATACCTCTGAAAAGTTTCCAATGTCTTCTATACCCTTGAATTTTACCTCATCCCCTACATGCCCTTGAGTTTTCATGCCCTTCAATTTCTATTTTGATCTCCTCTATCCCTATTCCGTTAGTTGACCGTGAGTTGACTGTTATTTTTTTCTAAAATGACCATATCGCCCATTTCCCGTTCTTACAGATACATGCTATCTACTCTACTTCATAATTCACAATGTGAAAAATTTTAACTCATGATAAAATCAAATGGGACATAATTATTTATTGAAAAGAAAATTTAAACTATTGAACAATTTTTTTTTTTGACAAAATCCATATAAGAGTTTTAGCTAGAAATTGTGAACCAAAATTATTATTTGTTGGGTACAAATTTTGATGAGAACAATGTATGAATATCATAAAAGTTAATTTAAAATTTATTTTAAATTTTTTATATTTTTAAAATTTGTTGTCAAATAATTATATTCCCTTTGTCTATTTACAAATAGATCTTTTTTCATATAAGAATTGTGTTTTTATCATTAAACTAGCACATAAGTATAAGAGAGGGGTAATATAGTCATCTTCAAAAAATTTAACGGTCAACTCACGGTCAACTAATAGAATGAGCATAGAGGAGATCAAAATGAAAACTAAGGGGTATATAAGGGATGAGAAAAAATTCAGGGGTACATAAGAGATTGGACGAATTCTCAGGGATGCATAAGGGATTTTCTCTTCTTAATTTGCCAGTCCCCTACCCTTTTTACCTCTCCCACCACCTTCCTAGCTACTCGTTGTCTTTGTCTTTCAACATCGAACCAGGGACGGATTTAGCGTATTAGCAGTGGGGGCCCTGGACCCCACTCAAATTTTACATATATTACACATACCCCTAATCATATTACCAATAGGCCCCCACTGCACCTGACAAGAAGGCCCCCATTCTTCTGGTTTTCCTTCCTTTGCAATCTCTATGCGTGCGGTGAGGACAGTGTTGAGGACTCGAACCGTCCACTCTCCTTCCCTGGATCCCAATCTACAAATCGTAATTACCGGAGCGATTGAGGCCATCAAAATCTGGTGCTTCCCGCAGTTCGTCGTTTCCCACAGCCTGCAAGTGCCGGCGCCGAAGGAGGCCACCGCGACCACCGCCTGGAGGCTTCACGAGAGCCACGGATGGCGGGATGTCGGCGTCCTTCCATCGCTATCTGCCCAACAACGCATCTCCGTGCCAATCGCGTCACGCCGCAAGTCGTGGACAGTCTCTATGGGCTATGGCCACGGCCCATGCGGCCATGTCGGCAAGCCTCATCTGGTGCACCTGCAGCCTGAAACCCTCTCTAGTTGCTGCCCTTGGTAAGTAGCCACGGTATGTTTTATGTTTACATTAGCAATTTTGTCTTTCAAAATTTTGAGCCGTACTCCTCTAGTTTGTGGTAGCACTAATATCGTAATGCAACATCTCATCAATGATTTGGTAGGAAAAGATAATGTCATATATTTGTAATAAAAAAACAACAGCAATAATGAACACTAATGGAAGGAATCTAGTGCAAATGCATCAAAACCAATAACTAGACAAAATTTTGAAATGCCTCAAGCCCCTCAACCTACTGAAGTACTGATTCAGACAAGCTTCCTTGGAGTAATGTAATATGTCATAGTCATTTTTATGTAGGATCTGCAAAATAGGTGAATTTACTTGGGTTTTCTAACTTGCTATATATAAGTTATAAAGTTAAGTTAAATAATTTACATACCACAGATGCCCCCAGTCAATTTTTATCCTGCATCCGCCCCTGCATCGAGCCCTCCACATCCGTACAGGATATCACCAACAACTCTAGTGACCCAGCCTCCATATACGGAAGGAAGATAAAGAGAAAGAATAGGAACGTAGACAGTGGAGATACGATGCAATAAGTGCTTAATTAGAACATAATTAAGGAAAACAAGGGACCGCCTACATGGCATATGACGGAAAACACCTCCTAAAATCTTACGAAGTCTAAACTGTTGGATCACTTCTCTTCTTCCACGCACAATCAACCTACCTCCTTGACCACCACTGCGACACATGCCGCCGCCCCAGCCTTTCCGGCCAGCCGGAAGGTGTCCACGGTGTTGGCGTGTCCAAGCCCCCGGTCGGCCTCCTCCACCTCCTTCCTCCATCTCTCCTCGTTAGGCTGCCGCCTTCCACAATGATCCCTCTAAACCCGGCGAACTCGCCCCTCTTCCCCCTCCCGCCACAACCTCTCACCCTGAACCTAACCGGGACCATTATACATAGGTCCTGTTAGAATTAATTGGGCCTATCTTAGTAAATTCCAAGGACCCACCATCAACATTAGAGATTAACACCATAAGGAAAACCATGCCGCACTACTAAAAAATACACAGAGGTCGGCACTTAAGGTGTTAGAATAGTTAAAACCGGAACTATAGGTATTGGTTCTAATGAAAAACAACACCAATACTAAAAATGCCGGTGTTTTAAAAAGAACCGACACCTATAATATATTACAGTTATTGGTAAAAAACCGAGCGACCGATCGACACCCATGTAATACCGTCCTTATCCATACTCGCGCAGTCGTCGCTCTCTCTCTCTCTCTCTCTCTCTCTTGCTCTTGTTCTCCCCGCCCCCTCCTCCTCTCTTTCCGCACCCTCTCGTCTCTCTCTCTGCCAGCCCTCTTCCCCCTCCTCCTCTCCTTCCGCCCCCTCTCGTCTCCCTCACCGGTGGTGTCCCACGGCGGATCCAGTGGCCCTCTTCTCCCTCCCCCTTTCCCTCCGTCTCCTCTAGCCTCCCTCCCGCTGCGGATCCGGTGGCGGTGGCGATGTCGGTGGTGGCCGTAGGCGGATCTGATGGCGGTGGCGGTGTCAGCAGTGGTCGTGGGTGGATCCAGCGGCAGTTACTCTCCCGCACGTGGGCAGTGGTAGTGGCGACTTCTCCCGCGGCGGATCCGACGACGGATGTTGTTGTTGTTTTGTGATTTTGTGATGATGACTGTGATATATGATGGTGATTTTAATTGTTGGTTGATTGTGGTTGATTTTGGGGAGAAGCGTGGTGGATGTGCTTGGTGCATTGGCTCGAATCAAGCCAAAGTTTTTTTTTTTGGATTGTTGGGACCTCAAAGGTGCTGTTCCAAAACCGACACATTTGATTTATATCATATGTGCCGCCTTTCAGATGGGAAATCCGACACTTATCTTGGATTTTGAACAGACACCTTTCTAGGTTTCTATAGTAGTGATGGGTAAATATCTTAACTTAAATACGTTGTAATTGGAGTGCACCTATTGACCGGTTGAATTGGTGGATGGAGTGCCGCATGCACGCGCCAAGCCAGGGTGGGGGTGTGGGCGTGTTGGGTGATGGAGATGGAATGGGCTGGCTGGTCGGGTGCCCGTTTTGTTTTTAAGAAGGAAACCGATGAGCATTGATGGCTGCATTACTCCTGTAACATGGGGGAGGCATGAAGTGCCAGCAAACCTGTATGTTTCTCTTTTGAGTGTCTTCTTCTCTCCACCTTGCACGAGATAGAATCACCAAAAAATTTGACAAATGACCCTTTACAAAAGCTAATTCCGAAAATGAACCACGCCAAAAACTTATTCCAAATCTGAACCGGGTGCTCAGCGCCTAATAACCTGGCGCTGAACCTAGGCATGTCAGCGCTAGGTCAACTGGCGCTGAATACCGTTCCACCGTGGAAGGCTTGCCGAGTCGGACGTCCGACGTGTCAAATGTCAGCGCCACCCGACTCGGCGCCGAGACGCAAACTTAAGCGCCACGCTATTTGGCGCCGAAGTGATTAACTTCAACCAGAAAGGGTGCGGGCTGGTTTTGGTTAGAGATATCAGCGCCAAATAGGTTGGCGCTGATCTAGTTAATGTACGTGCCATTCTATTTGGCGCTGAGGTTCGGCAGACAGGTATTTGTACAGCTCCTTATGTCCCTACTTTTAGGAGTTGAAGAAAACAGAGCATTTCGCTGGTGATGGGAGATGAAGAAAACATAGAATAAAACAATGGCATGAATTGAGTGGATAAGCAATTTGCAACCAAAACATTGTTGTGAATTGAAAAAAAGAAGAAAGCGAACCAAAGCTGGGCGAAATACAACCATTAGTTCATTGGATCCATAGAAGTCTGCAAGCATTAGCTACATACGTAGGTACCAACATGTGCGTAACAGCCATAGCATTACATAAGGAGTTATGAGAGCCTTACATTAGGAGGTCTATACAAAAGTCATTAGCATTGGCATTAGTAACTTACTAGTAGGCCAAATCCTGCAGTACCATTACACTGACTAGAGGACTACCATACTTACAGAATCAGTAGCACCATGTGCAACACAAAAGTATACTAGCGGATTAAGCGAAATGCCACGCGGCGATGGCGATGATAGAAATGAGGACGACGACAAAGGCAGTGCCGCAGGCTTGGAGGATATGGAAGCAGGTGCGGAGTTCCTGAAGCCAGGCCTCTAGTTCCTCGTTGCGGTTAGCTAGGTTAGCGAAGTGCGTCACGGTACCTGGAACGGACTGCGCAAGTGATATGTGAGTAAGTAAGAAGCATGTTTGGAGCAAACGTCAACAAGGGTTTAGTTCAGTTATGGATAATGAAGTCGTGCAGAAAGTTATAGATAGTAACATTGAAATAGTAAATTCCATTGAATTTGAGAGGTGATCAGAAATGCTTGAAAAGAATGGGAGAAAAAATAATTCAACATTCAATTGAATGAGTTAGCATCCCTTTGCATGGAAATAAATGATTGTAACAATTGTAATTTAATTTCATCTTTGAACGGAGAGATTTTTTCTATTCAAAACATACATTTCAACATTAATTTGAATGAGTTTGCATGAATTGCCAGGAGTTATTAAAAAAACACTGCAGGGAATCAATGAAGCACCTAGTTGCGTTACCTGAGCAACAGCACGGCGAGAAGCTGGAGATGGCGGAGGAGATGGATCGAGGAGCACCAAAGGCGCAATCTGGGCGTTCTGAGGTGTCCACATTGCCAGCGGGGATGAATCGGAGCTTCCTTCGGTGCTCGTGTCCATAGTTGTTGATGGGGAAGTTGGCGCAGGCTGGGAAGGGCCTACGATACCCAAGTGGGGGTAGTGTAGCCGCCAACACCACGGGAACCGGAGGCCCTTCCAGCCGAACTGACGGCCGACGGGGGAACCCTAGTGGTCCTCCTCCCCGCGGGGGATGCCGACCCAAGGGCGGCATGGAGTCCCCTCGAGCTCCCCTCTCCAGCTCCAACTTCCCCGTGAATCATGCCGCTTCCCCCAACGGAATCCCCTACCAAGCCCTGCTCAACCTTAACCCTAACTATGCCGAAGCCCTCCGGCGGCGTTAGACGGTCACTCCGGAGACGCATGGACCAAGCTCGTGTGTGAATGGAAGGTGAGGAGTGGTGGGAAGGAGTGGGCTAGGGTTGAGAGAGTGTAGAGCGAGGAGAAGTGCAGAAGGGAGACCGAGAGAGAGAATGAGGGGAAGAGAGAAGACAACGACCGGGCGGCGGTTGTCCAATATATATTGGGGGAACTCGACGCCATGGCGGGTGGTGCTAAGCCAGGGTACCGGCTTGTAACCTAGAATCGTTGGTCGGCGCCAAAGTATTTGGCGCTGACCTAGATCAGTTCAGCGCTGGCCAGGGACCGATGACAGGGATTGAGTATTTCGGGGCAAGTTGGCCTCATCCTCAGCGCCAAATTGCGTGGCGCCGAGGAAGGCTAGGCCAGCGCCGCGTGCCTGGAGCGCTGAACTGGTTGAGGCAACCTGCCATCAAGGCTCGTATGTCAGCACCAAATGATATGGCGCTGACATGCGGCATATCCGCGCTGTATACCTGGAGCGCTGATGTGAGAACTTAAGCTGGGTTGGGGGGGTGACGACCTCTGCGCCAAATATGGCAGCGCTGTCATTAGTAGTGTCAGCGCCATCTGATTTGGCGCTGACCATCGCCATCCAGGAAGTTTGCAGAGCAGGTGCATGCAAACTGGATAGACAGCAATTCACAGGCAGCAAACGAACACAGCAAGCAGTAAACAGCATTCACAAGAAGTAGTGCATCGACACATCCAAAGTTTAACACATTAAGAGTAAGTTCAGTCGTAGGCAGCATATCCCTCGAAACATAACCATCAGTTCTACACATAACCATCAATTCCACATAGTAATAACTTGGGGTTCACCCTAATAGTGACAATTGAGAAACACAAACGATGGAAAAGCTAGTTCTTTGACTTCT
The DNA here is from genome assembly GCF_000147395.1 of Oryza glaberrima. Lineage (NCBI taxonomy): Eukaryota > Viridiplantae > Streptophyta > Magnoliopsida > Poales > Poaceae > Oryza > Oryza glaberrima. The sequence goes on along the minus strand of NC_068327.1, from coordinate 14,477,996 downwards.
TCCTGACTTGACCTGGTGTCCACTTGTCCGGCTGCTTGACAACCCTACGTGGGCGACTCCCCTGCGATGGTTGTGGTGCATCATGGAGTTGGGAAGGGCCAATCTCGTCCTACTCCTCCTCGTCCTCCTCTTCCTCTTCTTCCCCTCCAACCTCCTCATCCTCCTCCTCATGCTCCTCAACCTCGTCGGCTGCATGGGGGCCTCGTGCAGTCCTTGATGACTCGCCAGTCGTCCTAGCTGTGCCACGGACCTGGGGTTCAGCAACATCGAGAGCCCTGCATCCAAGCCGTGCAGCCAACTTCCGACAACGCACACGAAGTGTCTGCCACGAAGATAGATGTCAATACATAATCATTGCTATGCATAGTACGGTGGGAATGAGTGCAGTACATGAAGAGCGCTACGCAGGGTTGAACTCTCCCCCTCAGACTCGGGAGCAACTCCAAGGGCCACGCCAGCATCGTTCACTATTCTGAGGAGTTCGTTAGCCTGGAACAAAAAATTAATGTGAGGTCTAAGAGTGTTAACATGGCAATTGTCAAAAATTTTGGGAAAGACATGCAATTTCTCACCACTCTATCACGCACTGGCCCATGCTCAATGGAGGATCCTGTACAGGTTCGGCGGTCGTACTCATTGTCGACCTATGGCTCGTTTGCAATATCATCTTGCGTCCACGCCGGTCGAAGGAAAAGGCGGTAGTTGTTCCGTAACCATTGGAGGTACTCATCGAATTGGCGCTTGTTGTGCATAGTGCCGTCCAAAACTCAGTTCCGCTTGTAATCCAACCAATCCTGACAGTGGCGCCAGTGGTACGTCCGCCAATCTGTTATGCGCTTGTTCTTTCTCCTGTCGAGCCTACACCAAGAAAGGAACATGTTAAGTTATCAAATTGAACTGCAACTAACTAAATTATGTATGTGAGAGTATTACTTGTGCAGATCAATGTCTGTCGAAATGACTTGGGGGGGGGGGGAGTTCTGCTATCTCCCGAACTGACGCATAACACAGTGGCATAGAAGGAACTCCACCACGTAGAAGCATACCAATGGTGTCACGCCCAGAAATTCACTAGTAATTTCCGAACTTATTTGTGCATAAAATCCTCGTCCAGGAATCAGCCGAGGAACACAAACTGACAATTTAATATACAGATTCATCATAATAATAGCGTTACATATTTACAAAAGAAAAGAAAAACAGCAGCGGAATAACGGTCTAGCGAAGCTCCGGCTCCACTCCCACAGGCAGCTCAACTGGGGTATATGCCAAACGTCTTCTCCTTCGCAGCTTGTCTTTAACTGAGGTTTGATTGATTATTGCAAGGTGAGCATATAACATACTCAACAAGCCACACAGCAAATATGCAAGTGCACAAGGATACCAAAGGATGGCATAATGTAGGCTCATTTGCGAAAGCAGCATTTAGCAAACATTTAAGAGTAGTAAAACAGTAGAGTAATTAATCAATAATTTTAATCAACACTGAACAGCACACCCATGCTGCACATGCCCAACCATCTTGAACAACCATACCCGGCTGAACAGATCTATCTCCAAACCAGGAATGTATCATTCCATACCAGGAGCTAATCAAATTATTACCAGTTATAGCATCATTTATTATGGTGAAAAGTGTGGGACTAATCACGAAAGACATTGTTAGACCCGCCCATGACCGCGGGCACGGCTATTCGAATAGTTTTACTCTGGCTAGAGATGTACCTCTATACCCACAAGACATAGCCCCACAACATGTCACCATGCGCCTCAATACCACCACAGTACCTCGGAAAGGAGCTGTGGCAGTACCCCTCGCACAACACAATCCACCACAGTGCACCATTCCTAGATCATAATCAGCCCCTTATAAACAAGGCATGGACTCCCCAGCGACCCCCGTGGGCTTATCTCCGCCACTTCTCAGTCTGGTGCCTCGCAATGAACCATGCTATACAAAAGGTAAAGCCGTTGCCCATGCTGGCTTGTGGTTGGCACAGTTAATGTTTCACAACCGAAACTCGTGAACCGGTCCTTAATTGTCATGAGCACGACCATCAAAACCATGTGCTCACAACCCACCATTGTCAAGTTTTAGTTGGCAAATTAATTAATTAACAAATCACGATTAACCATCGTGAGCTACTATTAAATATCCATTATTAAGTAATAGTGAAACATTAGTTATCCCGATCGTGTGCTAATATTCTTAAGTATGGCTAAGCAATTATATCTAATATATCTAGTTGAACTAATATATAAATCCAACTAGTCAAATATAACCCGAGGTAATCAAGAAATAGGGTAATCAATGCAAATTGGCCATAACAAAGGAACAGGTTTGCACCACCCGGTGAAATTCGAAAATAAATGCAAAGTTGAAATAAATATAGAATTTAAATATAGGATCAACATGCTCAAAGGAATTGTGTTTGGGATCTGTGTGACTTGCCTTGCAATATTCGGTCTTCAATTAATCTTCTTGAATACTTCCGACGCACTCACAAACCTTCGAAACGACGGAAACGACAAGCTAACACGCAAAACGAGAAAAACACTTAGAAAATCCAAATAAAGAGTACATATAAAGTAAACAAACTTATAGATCATGATTTTAGATGAATTTTGAGACTTGAACGGCCTCATTCCGATTTTATATGAATTAGTTACGAATTTTATAAGATTTAATTCCAATTAAACCTACTAAAGAAAAGACTATTCCAAATTAATTAAACCATTTACAAATAATTTATAACTGAGATAAAAGATTAAAACAACCTCCGGAAAAGATTAGGTTATATTTGGTAGATGATATATATTAAAAAGAAATAATATGTCACTGAAAAGAGACTTATATTGAGATTAATTTTGACCGAGAGTTGACCAAGATCAAACGTTTTATATTTTCAATCTAGGGTTTTAAGAGCTGCAACGTGGGACAGAGCACGTGGGCGCCATGGAAGATGGACAGATTGACGTGGCGGCTGACATGGCAGCCACGCGGGCACAACGGTTGGTGGCTCTGGACAACAGCGGCGACAACCAACGGTGATGCTCCAACGGAAACAAAGGGCACAGGAAGGAATAGGAGGACACAGCGAACTCACCAGTGGTGGCGACGACGAGAAACAGCGACGGGAGATGGCCGGCGACAAGCTCCAAAAGGCGAGGCGACGAGGTACTGTCCATGGTGGCGACGGCGTTACGGCGTCCTTCAGCGAAGGAAAACCGGTGGCCGGGCTTTACCTTGCTCCTGTGAACCCAACGGTGTCGACGGCGACCGAAGGCGACGACGGACGACGACGAACGGCGCGGCTGGAGGCTCGGCGACGATGGCGGCGCTCCGGTTCACGACGACGGGCAACCTCCGGTGGGATTTGGCGCAAAACAACCAGCGGCCGGGGTAGAGCTCGACTTTGCGGAGCCGAGGGAGGTGGCGGCGCTGACCGGCGACGGCCGAGGCAACAGCGAGATGCGGCTGGAGCGGCGCCGGCGCGGGGAGAGCGATTCCGGTGACTGCGGAGAGAGGGAGAGATGGCGGCCGAAAGAGGGGAGGGAGGGGGCTCTATATATAGCCATGGGAGCCCGGAATCGAGCCCACATCGACGGGAAAAACTCGGGAAAGTTTAGGATCCTCGCCGGCAAAGGAAAGATTGATCCCCGAAATTGGAAATGATTTCCATAGAAACATTTGGAGATTTCTGGGGGAAATTGTAGAGGAGATTGAGAGGATTCCATTCCCGCAAATACTTTGGAAAGAGGAGAAACGAGGAGGTCGGATTTTGAAAGGGGATCGGCGGCAACTGTGCACGGGACGGCTGGCTCGGCTCTGCCTGGAGCTTGAAGAAGGTACTGTAGCGATAGGGAGGCAAAGCAGACTTCCAGCTGGGCTTCTTCCAAGGACTGATTAAAGGAGGGACACAAAGCAGACTTGACAGAGACAGGAAGAGGAGCTGCTGGATCGGCTGGGCTGAAGAAGAAGGGAATGGGCTGAAAAGGGCCCAAGACTAGGAAGAGGATTATTATTACTTTTCCAAATAAATTAACCAATGAGATGATATATCAATTGTTAAAAATACTTCCAATGCTCAAATAATTCCAAGAAAATTCTTGAACATACTTGGACACTCTAAGTATTTACAAAATTGAAACCAGCTCATTTAATGATTAATTTAATATGTGAATAATTACTGAAATATTCTTTGTATTATTAAAATTAGGAATTGAGCTCCGAAAAATCCGAGAAAATGCAGAGAGTATAATTAATCATGGAGAATTTAACAAAAATTAAATCCAACCATGCTTTATATTTAGGAAATTTTATTTCCCACATTTAACTTCACTTGTAAATTAATGAACATTTAATATAAATTCTAATATTAATTTATTAAATAATTTATAAATCGTGAAACGAAAATCAGGATGTGAAAAATGGGCAAATTAAGGCCTTCATCTCATGTTCCACATTGCACATCGCGTTGAGGCCCAACTCATTTACTTCCTGTGGGCGGTATGGCTCCCATTCAACCTGTCCAAACAACAAATAAAACGAGTAAGATTGTGGAAGTTACGCTTATCACATTGCAAGCTAGTTCGTTGGAATTACCTGTGAGGGCTGGAGGCTGTCTATCTCGTTGGCGTAGTGGCGGTACATGGAAACCTTACGACCCGTCGGTTGGGGAACCTCATGAAACAAGTAGGCAACTGTGGGACGCGTATCACGGTCATCAAGAGGCCATGGCGGGTGATGACGCCAGGACGGTCTAGCAACAGGCAAACGCAGCCACATCCAAATATGCACAATTACACATTATGAAATTCATCGATTCGATTGCAATATACTAAACAATACAAGGACACTAAATGTAGCTTCGAACAAACCTGAAGTAGCCACAGACAACCACTAAGGTTGGAGTCCTTACTCCTCCTCCTGCAAGCATCGCAAAGCTGGCAATAAAGCCAAGCCAGGGCAGCTGAACCCCAGCTGTACCCTCCCGCCTTAGTCCAATCTCTGATCAAAGGTAGCCACATCCATGATGCCATGTCACCTCCGGAGTCGGGGAAAAGCACGGTGCCAAAAAGGTGAAGAACGTACGGCCTACAGTGCCTATCAACCGTGGCATCGTCCGCCTCAGGGGGGCATTCCTCAAAGGTCTGCCGCAGCCAGAAAAGTGGTACTCCAGATGTCTTCGACAACTTCTGTCCTTCAGGAGCTTCTGGAGGTGACTCTCCCAACAACTCCTCCACCATACCTCTCTATCCACCTGACCTTGTATCATCCGAAATAGCAAAACCCTTTATCGGGAGGCCTAGAATCTTTGCAACGTCCTCAAGGGTCACCGTCATCTCTCCACACGGTAGGTGAAACGTGTGGGTCTCGGGCCGCCAACGGTCTACCAGTGCTGTCAGTGCCGGCCTGTTGTACACCGGCATACCCCCCCTGGGCCATGTTGGCGAAGCATAGAAGCTTGGCAGCTCTCAACTTCGGGATGAAGCGACCATCCAAAGTGATGGTAGGGATGTGGCTGCGAACTCGAAGCACCGGGAGCACCTGCACCATAAACAATATGAAACATGTAAGAAATCATATATTAATGTCCGTTGATTTGGATGAAAGGCGATATGGGGAACATAATAACTATTTTACCTCCCCTGTTGCTATCCTAGGTGCCCGATGCTCCGCTTCGTAGTACTCCTCTAGAGCTAGCGGGTGCTCCATCCTGCACAAAAGTGAAATGCAATATATTAGGATTGACATGTATGAAGAAAATAGTAAGAATAGATATTGCAATATTAACAATGCGCACACGCCTTACCTCCCCTCTAGCACTAGATGCATGCCCCCCTTCTAACTCTACGCCTAGAACACCTTGAGGGACGATCCTTCGATTTGTCTCGCCTTGGACACGTGGTTTTCTTGTGACCCTCTTGATGGCATATGGAACATCGATTAGGGATGGGTACTTCTGAATTGGTCGGGTTAGCATGTCCTCCTTCTACCACGTCTAGTTAACAATAGTGACATGTCCGACACGTAGAATTCTCCATCGTACGTTGGCCACTGCGATGGACTTAATTACGGCTCAAACCTAGGGGCATACGTGTTAATCAAGGCTCGATTGCTGAAATCATTGCACAACCTTGGCGGAACCTCGACATCCAACCCTCTTACATACTATTATCATGTGTGAGCATGGCATGTGGTAGAGCATCGGCCGTTGGCATGTACAAGAATTCCGGGATGCCACAACACAGTAGAGTCTTCCTCCCCACTGAACTCCCCCCGGGGTGACTCCACCTTGCTCGGTTACCTCATATTTAACAGACTCAAAATCAAATAGTATGGCACGTTGCCCCAACGTTCTTCTCTTCTGTGTCTTTAGTTCATTCACGACCCTATCCGGTCACATCTTGCCAGCTCGAAAGTTAGCGGTAGCTTCCTTGTGCCTATCCACGAACCACGAATTGCTCTTACTAAAAGTGTAAGCCACAATTGCGGTCACAGGCAATTTCCTAATACCGCGAAGAACATTGTTGAAACTTTCTGCAAAATTATTTGTCATAAAACCAAATCTGCGGCCTCCCGTGTCAAATGACCTCGCCCACTTCTCCTTGTCTGCCATATTGTCCTCCAACCACTGCCTACCCGCTCGTCTATCAACTCCATCAGACGATTAACTTCTTGAAGGAAAATAGGCTTCTCATTAATTTGGATGATACGTTCAAGATCCCCCGTGCTGAAGAAGTTTGCACAGAAGTGACGCATGCACCATCTATGGTTAATTGGAGCATGTCCGGGGATTACATCGTTGATTGAGTTCATGATTCCAGGGTGCCTGTCAGATATTACACAAGTGGCTCTAGCAGGTCCAATCAACCGTGTCCTTACGATACGCAAGAACCATCTCCAATTTGGTGTGGTCTCCTTCTCTACTAGCGCAAATGCAAGTGGCACAAGACTATTTGCAGCATCAATCCCAATCGCCGTCAACAAGGTATCACCAAACTTGCCTGTTATGAACGTCCCATCTACTGCAAGCACCGGTCGAAGATGTACAAAAGCTTCCACGACCTGCCCAAATATCCATGCGGCTCTGCCAAACACGCGTATTGCGACCCCCATTCACATTTATTGATTTCTCAGGATGTGGCTCAACACAATAGTACATTGATGGATTCCTTGTCTTCATAGCATTCAACAGAGTTGGCAACCGGACGTAAGCCTCATCCCATTCTCCAAAAATGACCCTCATAGCCGCTTGCTTCGCTCGCCAAACTTTACCATATGATGGGCGGTACTTGAAGATAAATTCCACAGCTTCTACTATAGCAGCGGCAGAGATTGTAGGTTCAGCCCTTACAAAAGGTTGCAACCTATTGCCAATGAAATTTGACGTTAGCTGCAAGTGCTTCCCCAATGCCACTGCACTTCCACAAGTATGCCCTTCCCCCACCCCGGTTATCTTCCACCTATTTCCATCCACCTTCCGAGCTCGAACCTCCCATTTGCACGATTTTTGCTGACATGACACCGTGTACCTAACAACTGCGTCCGAATACTTGACACGATATGGCCGGTGCACACGAATTGAGTACCCATGTAGCCATATCTTTAATTCATCCATGGATCGGAATTCCAACCCTTTCCTCGGCTCGGCACCCATTTCATCCACTCCACCGTCGTATTCTAGGTCACCATCGGCAACCACAAGGTCGGCATTACTAAGATCTTCAAACATTACAATGCTAGCGTCCCTTCCCACAACTTTCTTGAACACTTCCCTTTCTTCCATTGACATCATGCATACCGGACGGTCATCTTCTAAGTTAGAAGCGTACTCATCCTCGTATGCTCCATCAGAATCATCGGTCCTTTCATCCAATAATGCAGGGTCCAGCCCATCATGGTCCAACACTTCAGCACACTCACTATAAGTACACGCCCCTTGCCACATCAGATCTCGAAGAGCACTTACTTTCTGACTATCAGTTATTTGTTCAAACTCCTCCTCATAGTCACTATCTCCCTCTATTCTTTCATCATTTCTACTCGGTTCATCCGGTCCTAAGTCTTCTGTCTCCTCCCTCTCACTATTGGGCACAACGGTTCGACCTGACGCCCTCGTGGACGAACCACTCTTTGATTCATACTCATCATTGCCCGTTGCTTCATTGCTAGGCTCATAATACAAATGTGGCTCATCTACTTAGGGGGCTCATTTTGCTTTTACGATACAACCCTTACGTACTTCTCTCACTTCTATAGTGGCAACCACATCAAGAGACTTGAACCGTGAGTCCTTCACTATCTCAACGTATGCTTCCCATTCGGTCTCGCCATTCAACTCTAGCATTTGCTTATGTGAAATTGGCCCTCCCCCAACATCATATCTACCTTGCATGCAAAGCACCTTGTCGGACCAACCCAAAATATCCTTCGTACGACACACGAGCTCTTCAAATCTAGGCTTAGATGGAAAAACAATGGTCTTCACTGACATCCCTTCGAACTTACTACCACCATGACTCGACTATTTCACACTTCCACCATAGTGCACACGAACAACTCTCTTCATCTACAAATTACGACCACCATCGAAAATAATCACGACTATTAGTACAACTATTTCAATTCAATAGCACAACACGAACGATAACACTACGGTCACTCATACGAATTCTCTATGAACTTTCCGAAAATGTTAAAAACAACCCCTTACACAACCCTATCCAATCCCTAAATCAAAACCTAATACCAAACCCTAATCCTAAACCCAAACCAAACCACCAAACCCTAACCCAAATCCCTCATTCCAACTAGGGTTCCTTAGCAATGCATCATATTCCCCTGTAAATTACCCTATCCAACTCAATTAACCATTGAATCGATTAAACCCTCATCCCTCATCTCTTCAATCCCACTTTCTTCACCCAACCAAAACACCAAATGCAAAGAAATTCGGATGTTTTCGAGGGGATTACCTTACACCACAACCTCCACCACTTATCCCCTCCCAATCCCCTTGATTCCCCAAGGAATGGAGGAGTATTATGGCTTTGAGGGGAGAGGCGCCGTCGCTGTCGCCGCCTGCGTCGCCTGACTGAGGGAGGTTAACTGGGAGAGGATACCTCTCCCGGCCGGCCCGTGCGGGCCTAAAAGATTCAAAGTTCAGCGCCATACCGACTGGCGCTGAACTTTGATATCTCAGCGCCGAGTCGGGTGGCGCTGACATTTGACACGTCGGACGTCCGACTCGGCTAGCCTTCCACGGTGGAACGGTATTCAGCGCCAGTTGACCTGGCGCTGACATGCCTACGTTCAGCGCCAGTTTATTTGGCACTTAGCCCCCGGGTCATTTTTGCAATAAGTTTTTGGTACGGTTCATTTTTGGAATTAGCTTTTGTAAAGGGTCAATTTGTCAAAATTTTTCTAGAATCACTGTCTCCCGTGCAGATTCCTTTGCCCTGTTCATGGGAGCAACGACTGCATCCACGATTCTACACCAACACCGGGAACATCACCACCGACACCGGAAACGACACCACCAACGCTGCTTCTGGATCCGGACTATTCTATTCTAGGTATGTGTTCCTATAATTGATTTTAAGCATGTTACCGGATGCTTTGGTTTTGGTTAGCATGTATATGTTTACATTAGATTTGGATCACTCTTATGCTCAAATTCATACTTATTCTATTATTTTTCTAAATTAAATTATGCTGAATATAATGACTAGATTTTCTATAATATATAATATACATTAATCCACATATCTCGCAGCAAAACGCGGGGTATCAACTAGTAGAATAAGAATAGTAGCAACCCATTAGCTAGTTTAAACCATAATTACTGACAAGCGTGTACAAGCAGATTTCACGTTAGAGGGCGTTTTCCTCGTGTTGCACGTGAAAGGTCCACCACTTCGCTTGGTAGTTGATCGCTCGTCGAACATCAACACAAAGAGAAATTAATGTTAACTTTATGATGGTATCCATCTTTTCTAATATAGTATATCCTGACATTTTTTTAAGAGATGTTTTATGGTGGTCTCCCCGTTAAATATAGACCATTCATATTCTAAATTAATAGGTCATATTTATTTTTACTACACTCAGTAAGAACTTATAAATTATTTTCTGCTAGTGATAGTACTTGCAGTAGAATTAGTGCTACCGATAGAGACCATCATAAAAATATTTTATTTTTATTTTTCAACCTCAACTATTAGTGAATATCTTTTCTTGTACAAGTAGAATTTATAAATCAATGGTTGATGATAATATTGGTAAGTAGAATACCAAAAATAGATGCCACAGTAAAGCAATACTCAAAAGAAATTCAGTTCGTTAGCTAAGTATATAGGTTGCGTTCGATACTGTCGATTGGTTTGCGTTCGATACACGGTCCGGTTGTATAGAATAACCGTACATGCATACATGCGAACGACTTTGAACTGGTGGAAGCGGACGGTTTTTATCAATCTGGTAGCCAGGGGCATATGTGGTGTACAGACAAAAGCTTGGGACAACCTATAGAAATTTGATAGTTTTTTAGCTGAAAAAAATTCAAATATAGGCCGTGTTTAGTTGTTTAGGTATAACAATTTTGAAGTATACGGACACACATTTAAAGTATTAAACGTAGACTAATAACAAAACAAATTACATATTCGGCCTGTAAACTGCGAGATGAATTTATTAAGCCTAATTAATCCATCATTAGCAAATGTTTACTATAGCACCACATTATCAAATCATGGTGTAATTAGGCTCAAAGGATTCGTCTCGCAATTTACATGCAGACTGTGCAATTGGTTTTTTTCGTCCACATTTAATATTCCATGCATGTGTCCAAACATTTGATGTGACGGAAGTTTTGGAAGTTTGAAAGGAACTAAACACAGCCATAACCATAGTATAACTGTAGTGTAATTGTATTATCACTTAAATGTAACTACGGTGTATAACTCATATATATGTAAGTTGTATATAACTAATTAGAAAGCTGTGAGGGGGTGTTTGGCTTCATAATGTTAATCTGTCACAACTATTAGTACCTCTTAAGAACGATATACAAAACATTGGTAATAACTCGATTGACAAAAATGATTGGCTAGACCGAAGGCTATTTATGAGGATAGAGGTTGTGATAATAGAAGAGTCAACCCAACCACTGCTTAAAGATCATTTGGTAACAAGTAAGTCCATTAACTCTCTCAACTATTGCCCTCATCAAGAAGTCACCTCTAGGAGTTCAAGGATAAGGAGCAGATCTTGAACTTCACTAGGCAGTGGTGGCAGCGATGGAGGAGCTTGACGAGCCGAGGACCACAAGTTAGTGGTGCGGAGATGATGGTTGGCGACAACAAGAAGGGATGGATGTGAGATGGCAGGCAGGAGCTTGGCGTCAACTGTGCGGGAGAAGTGGAGCTTGCTAGAGCCACTCGCACGGGGGGGAGCTCGAGCCCTACCACTACCACGTGGAACCGGCATTCGTGAGCTCTACCAACAACTCTTTGCTCCTCCACTGTGAGCCAGCTCTGCCACCGGCACCAGCTGTCCCCACCACACCGTCTCAAGTCATTGTGCTGGTCGAACATTGGCAGAGAAAAGATGCACGGGATTCCTCCTTGTACGATGCCATTAGAGCCATTATTTCAATATGAATCCACGTTGTCGTTGCAAGATTAACTTGTGCCGAGCTTACCCAAATCTTTCTCTGTAAAATCAAAGTGTGTTTGATTGTTATTTTGTGATGAACAATTGGCATGTAAGATACTTGGTTTTGATATTTGGAGATTATGGGCAAAGTGATTTTGTCACCGGTCAGACTGGGGTGTGTGTACCGGTTAGATTGGGGTGATTATGAAAAGAGTTTACAGATGATGAACAAGTGTTTCAGCCGAGGTAAGCCAGTCAGACCGAGGAGTGCCCACGGTCTGACCGGCCAATGCTGTGTCAGTTTCGATTTCGGGTTGTTTCTTGGGATATTCGTGGATAATTCATGTTTATGACTTCTAGATAGATACTATGCGTATGTAATACTGTTGTGTGCTAACAATGAGTCAAGTTGGTGAGAACTTGTGCTCAGATATGGTTTCTTGGTTGATGTATGTTGTCGACGGGGGATACCCGTAGACCGGATAAATAGGGCATTGGGGTACGTTGGTACAAGGATCTAGACGATACGACATCAAGACAAGTAGAGAGACAAAGATTATACTGGTTCAAGCCCCTCGTAAGGTAATAACCCTAATCCAGTTTATATGAGATTGATAAGAAAAACCACATAGTACACAGAGAACAGATGAATCCAGCATTACCGACGAGATCCTTGTCGAGATGGTTCAACGAGATCTCCCGACGAGTAGGCTCTGTGTCCTCCGGCTTCGTAAACTATAGTGGGTGTGTTCGCGCTATGATTCGATGCCCTGAACCCCTCAGGGGGTGTGCCTTTTATACCGTGAGTTGCCTTAGTCTCCAAGTAGAACTCAGAGATAACGAACCCTGCACGATATAGAATAAACCCAATCCTCTCCGAGTAGGACTCTGTTAATCACCAGCCCGTGAGGATATTTTCCACAATATCTTGTAGATTTCCTTATCACATACGGAAACATACCATATACATGAAGGTATACCGTATCTGTATTTTCCATAAGGCGTGGAATATGATGTATGCCTTATCCGTAATCATGACATATGTGTAGGTGAGTCTTGATGCCTTGAGAGAGCATTGCCGGTGATGGATCGGGAGTCAACTCGGCAGAAATGGCGTCCGGACTATCATGATACCATACGGGATGCTTAGGCTAAAGATTAATGCACGTGGTTGGTGAAGATTCCATATGAAAGACGATGGAGATATTATGTGCGTACGGGATGCGAAGTCGAAATTTGGTACAATTGGAGTTTGTAATGTTTGTTTCTTATACGGGAAGGTTTCCTAGGGGATTAGGATTTCTTGTAAAAGGTTGGTTCGTGGCTTTTGGTTGCCTACTATGGGTATAAATAGAGAGAGTGAGTGTAGCCTCCCGTTATCGATTTTGAGAGAGTTGAGTGTTGGTATTTCTTAACCTTACAGATAAAATCCGCAAGCGCACGGAAAATACCGATGTAGCACTTCACCCGGGAGTATTCTCAGGTATCGATTTCCACAGGGAACGCGTGTGCTATCTCCGGTTCAGATTCATGCAAGGACACGAAGTGATAGATAGGCAAAGGATAGAGAGGTTTCACCGGTGAAGAAAAATGTCTACGGAAAGCTTAACTTTATTCCTATTGAGGTACTTCGTGCACTGGCCAACTTGCTACTCCAAGATATCGCTCTACTATGCACCCGGACAGGGAGGACTTCAGTGTCTTGAGGGTTGTCACCACCCCTACACCCACTTCACACCTACTGTGGGATGTGGAGCAAACACCGGAAATTATCTACCTAGACACCGCACCTAAGTAGATTAATTACTTACTTTAATGTTAGCTACACACTAAAGCAATCACTATATTTTAGTTGATTATAGTGAACGATGATCCCGTACTCTGAATAGGAACTAACCAAGAGATAATTCTCACCGAGCAAAACTAAATTACTCAAAAGATAATTCTATTATAATCAGAGTAATTAACAGAGCAGAAAGAAACAGAGAGAGGATTACCGACAACTCCGGATTTCCTCTGACTTCTTCTACTCCACTCTCTTCCTATTCTATTATACAATATAGTACAATAGAGCCTCTTATGATTCAGCTCAAGCTTGGAGTGTGTATTGAAGTGAGGGAAGTGAGGTCTTTATATAGGGGCAGGTATGACGGTTAGAAAATGTGAAATGTCGTTTTTGCCCTTCAACCACCATCAAGAGCTCATCCAGACCGTCCATGCCAAACCCTGCATCAGACAGTTGCGGGAGTGGCCAGGCCCAACAGGCCCAAGTTTTGGCCTGTTGTCTCTCCTCCTCCTCTATCCATTTCTACGAGTGGAAGGCCCAATTGAAGATGTTTTCTGGTAGTTTCTAGCCCACTCTTGATATGGATAGGAATTCTCCTTAACTTAAGTCTATATTTCATTCATCTTTGGCGGTTTATTACCTGCATACAAATACACACCAACACTTGTGGAATATGTCAGAATTAAACTCTATTACTATGTTGGATGTTTTTTTTCTTTGATTTATGCAGGCACTGGCGGCATAAAATTTATCATTAACAGCCGCCAACATTGAGTTTAGAGAAAACTTAAGGTTTCGAGTTTAATCGACATTTTCGTGAGGAGTGCTGCTGTTGCACTTTGTAAACACAGAGATAAGTAATAAAGTTTTGTTGAGGAGTGATCCTCTCTAGTGGGAGGCTGTGAGGCCCCCCTTTGTGAGTTCAGCCGGGGGAAATGGCGCGATGATCAAGAGCCCACTTCCGCTTGCGGTCTAATCGCCAGATCGCTCTCGTGGTTGTGAAAGACAAAGGATTATACAGGTTCGGGCCGCTATGAGCGTAATACCCTACTCCTGTGTGTGGGATTATGGTTAGCTTTTACAAGAAATTTTGAGCTCTAAGGGAAACCTAGCCGTTCTTCCCCCGAGCTCATGTTGTCTGAGAGTCGTCCCTTTTCTCGGTGGGTGAGGTCCTCCTTTTATAGTTCAAGGGGATACCACATGCATCATTTGCACCTACACCTCCATGGGAGAGTAGGGAGGGCACATGGCCCTAATCATACCGCTATCCTTTGCTTCAACCGGAAGCAACATGGTCGCCTGGCTTCAGGTGGGGCTCAGCACCGCCCCCCGCCTCAGGCGGGGGACATCCCTGTCGTTCCCTATTAATTGTATGAAGACTTTGGCGGCTCACCACGCGCGTGGGGCGCCCCTAGCAGCGTGCCGATGGGACAGGGCATACCTACCCCCACTCCACCTGACACAGGGCGGAACATGGGGGCACTGCCACCCGTCCCGTCGCCTGTGACCGGTCACAGGCCGGTCAAGCTCGATTGACATGGGTCAATCGAGCGGCGCCGCACGTCCCCCCACACCGCACTAAATACGACACGGGACGGTTGGGGCGCCGCGCATTAAAGGCGCGGAGCAGCGTCTTTCGCTCCGCCCGCTCTCCCTGCCACGTGGTGGCCGGCCTCGGGCCTCGGGGTAGCACGCCCTGAAAGCCCGAGGGGTGCGATGTGGCACCCCGAGGCCCCCTGGCCACCTCAGCGCTACCCAAGGGGCGGGGGGAGACGAGGCCGCGTAGCCACGTGACTAGAAGGGAAGGATACTTCCCTCTACTGTGCGTACCCCCAGGCCCATTTCACCGACAAGTTTCAATCTACTACGAGGGATCTTTGATTTGTGTTTGCTCGAGTTCGGCGGTCACACCGGCAGGACACCGGCGGGTACACAGCGGTCAGACCGACGGTGGTGACAAGCGACAATGGTGTGGGCAGCGGTCAGACCGGAGCAACTCCACTGGTTAGAACGGAGGTTGTCGACCGGTCAGACCAATCACCATCGAATTCGAGGGTAACTTTTAATTCCACTAAAAGTTTCGGTTTTTGGGTACGCCAACCATTCACCCCACCTTTGGTTGGTTTAGTTCTTTGTTGTCTGATCCTTCATTCTCTTGAGGTCGTCAGTGCAAGCCTCTGATTGGAGCCTTGTTGGATAATGGGTCGGAGGAGCCCACTGGTGTAGGGCAGAGCTCAAGATCGTGGTCGGGTTGGTTGTGCTCCACTAACTCACATGGGGCCCATAGAAGGAGTGGAGAGAAAGAAAGAAATGTGTAGGATGAAGAAGGCCCTAACAACAGGCTTCGGGCTTCCTATTTATTTGTTACCCCGTTCGTCTCAAAATATAGCAATCTAGTACTGTATATGACACTTCGTAATGCTATGAATCTGGACACGAGTATAGTATTTTTTTTTCTAACTGGGCATTCCACTTAGACAAAAACCACTATAATTCAGTGAAAACTACTTTAGGGGTGTAAATTAGATTGTATTAATAGTTTAGGGCGTAAAATGTCGGATTTAAAGTTAGGGGGTGGTTTTAGACAGAGTAACAGTTAAGGGGTAAATTGAAATGTAGTACGTGCACAGAGCACAGAGAGAGTCAACAATGGATAATGCATGAGAATGTTGAAAATAAGAAGGAACGCTAGTGAACAATGGAATTATTGAACAAACACGACAAACTCACAAAGCACTCGACAATTCACGAAAGTATGGTAGGAAACAGAGATACAGTCTGAACTCGTCTTGACTTGTTCCAGAAACACGCGCGATTTATTTCTTTGACCGCTCGACGAACTAGTTAACAGGAAACGCTTCCACAAGCAGCGAGCTAATGGTATCCTTGAGGTTGTGACAGTACGTAAAGTTGTCGGCTTGGTTGTAGATGAACTCCATCGTCCTCGTCAGGTTGAATATCGCCACCAGCAGCTTCCTCGGCTGAGCACTGTCAGGGTCCAGCCACTCATCGTTGAAATCTTTCCACTGTTCCTCTTTCAGCTCTTCGATCATGAAACGTGCCATTTCGATCGAGACATCGTGCTGCTTCATGTAGCTGTCGATTGACGAAGCGACATGAGGCGTCAGCTGCTCTCTCTGGAGGCAAACAAACGATCAAACTATTTAGCTCATGCTTTAATTTGCTGAAGAGATTACCACATCACTGAAAATATCATTCTTGATTGAATATCCAAGGGAGGGAGATGATAAGTATATGTTAATTACCTCATATGTTTTGAGATCATCAACTAGTCTGAGAATTGTGCAGAGTGCCAGCACCATCTTAGGCATAGTTGAAACCCAATCAAAAGATTCCTTGGTCGCCGTAACATCCATTCCAACGAGTGAAGCGCAAGCAAGAAGATGACAGGCCCCAGTCCTTGATGAAATCTGTAGGTGCTCTTCTACAGATTTTGGGACATAACTTTCCTCGCGCATTTTCACCTCCCTGTTGTAATTTCGAACCAGATCTTCTGTCTGCAAGGACAAGAGCATATAAAGATATGGGTAAATTTAACATTGTTAGGAAGGTACCGGGAAATACCGTATTTTCTAGTTTATAACTTGATACCTTCAAATAATAGTTATCTTGAGGTATTAAACTTTTTAGTATAAAATGTTAGTATGTAAAGGTACTTTCTTAAGAACCATACAATTTCTCTAGATTTAGATAGAGAAATGTCAGACAGGACTACGTGTATGAGAGATTTGTACACAGATCGAAATACAAATGTAGTAGCAGATGGAATGAATATTAGTCATATAAATTAGATGGAGATAAATGCCAAATATGTGCAGCCAAAAGTGACTTACAAAGCTTCTGAGGTAGGGCATGCGGTATTTCTCATCTTCTGACAGCTCTTGCTCGATTATCTGGTAGCTCTGAAAAACCTTTTCCAGGACATGTTTCATGCAGTCCGGTAGTTCATCAGCCACCAGCTCCCAACTGCACATCAAAATTCTCTATAATGCCCTTCTTTTTTAGGTATCAATCCTTGTTCGTTCACATATATATGTTCGGAGTCAAACTAAAACACCAGCCTATTTATGTGGTTAAATCAGGATTTCCCCACAAAATGAGGCCTATTAATTTGTTTCTTATTCAGTTGACACTTTTGTTCAATTTTCCCGACCTATCCATGGACAATAGAAGCCCATTTCTTGTATGTCAGCTAGCATTTCTAGTTAACCATGACAACGCATTGAAAGTAAGTATAAGGTGGAACTTTGTTTCATTAAATTGAGCTGATAAAATATATTATTACAAGAGAAGTACAGATAATGGATTTTCTTACAAAAAAAATGCTGACACCAAATTAAAATCAAGAAACTAGTAGCCATAGCAAACGGCAAAACGATGCCTTTTGGCTTGTGTGGTCATAAGATCATGGGAGTATAAATATTTATTGTGTTAAAACGCAAAAAACAATCTATGAAAAATATTTGCAAGAATTGATTTAATACAAACAAAACCAGGGATGAAACAGAGGTTCAAAACTGGTTTGAAAATTTTGCAGTTCCAACCCTTAATTATATATATGGTCATGTTGTTGGATATTTCTTTTGAGAAAACTTGCAGTCAATAAGTAAAAAAAATTGATCACTCCCTCGATGAAATAAATTGGTCAAAAAAAGGTTGAACCAATTTTTCATCACTCCCTCTTTTTGACTAGAATTGATCACCAACCACTCCCTTCTTTATCAAATTTAAAAGGTTGAACAATAAATTATCTAATGTACAAGAAAACTACCAAATTACATGAAATAAAACCTACAATTCATAAAAAATTATATAAAAAACCAAATTACTTAGATAAAAAAAGTAAAGTAAAACTATATATAACAACAAAATTGCAACTAAAAGGTATATATGGGTAGAGCTAAAAAAATTGAAACATTTTTTTACTTCATCATAAATAGAAAAGTTGATTTCTTTCAGCTACGAATAAAAGTTGTGCATCGGGATAGGGCTACATACCTTTCTAGACACTTGGTAAACAATTCACACTCCTCTATTGTTCCATAAGAATCGAACGTATCGTCAAAGATTGTTGCAATAGAAATAACCTTGGTCAATATTATTCGACCTCGTGAACAATTTGGTTCATAGTATACTCCTAACATCCACAAGTAGCACTCCACAATTCTGTCTCTAGCAAATGGGAGTTTTGATTGAATTTGTAGATCCTTCCACCACCTATATATATAATATCAAAATGATTTATTTTACATGTACATAGGGCTATTTTTAAACAACAATCGAGAGAATTCATTTACAGTTATGTTCTCTTTCAATTTTACAAGGTCAATTAAGTTGGATTTGTCAACCTCTGCCATTGGATAAATCAGGACAAGTCCTTTAATTATTATTACTTGAACTTTTTGCTATATTAACTAATTTTGAAATAGCATTTGTTACTTCACCTTGTAATGATGTCCAACTCTTCTTGGTATTGGAGTTGCATAAGATTAAAGTTCAACTTTGCAAGTTGTACTATCATATCATGCACTTTGCCCTCTTTCTCATAGGTAGATATGTAATAGTTTGCCTCATAAATTCCAACCCTTCTGGGTAGGGGTATCTCAAGTGCACATTTTACCTCACGTGCTAATGATCCTTCTAGAGAGGGCAACATTGAATGCAAGCATCGTTTCGTGAATAATATAGCATCATCAAGTATTTTCTCTCCATGGACCCTGTAATGCGCAGCATTGTAAAGGGCAAGTAGGTCCATTGGATTTTTTGCTATGAAATTTCCCTCTTCATCTTTGAATTTCACAAACACATCTGCAATGCGTGCAATCAAAATTGTTAAGTCTATATCCTTTTGAGAAATTATAGAATGACTTGAATACAAACGGACCCTTTCGTGATATAAAAACCTGAAGAAAAATAATTGCTATATATAGTGTTCTTGATTCTCCAGATGTAAAATTGTCAATGAGATGAATATAAACAGATTACAGTGCTAATGCACTGTAAATTCAATGGTAGAACAATAAATTATTCTATCATACAAAAATTGCAAAGTACATGAAAAAATTACAAAATTACATGCAAAATATTTCAAACTTATATAGCAATAACAGTTAAATTAACTCAAATTACACATTGTATAGCACTGCAGTTTTAGTCTTAGCAATGTGCAATTTTATGTGACTGGAAATTCACAAATCGTGAGGTGCCAAAAATCTAATAAATCGCTATTTAATTAATCTTTATGATGTAATTTTATCTAATAAATATTAATTAGGATATATGAAAAGTTATGTTAGGAAAACATATACCTGTGGATCGATGGACTCCGTTATTACAATTAAGAAACACAAAACCTTATCTTAATGAGAATATCATGGTAACTCGAATGACGGCCAGGGATCCTAGCTTTATGCTAGTTTTCAGACCACTTGTTATCCATGAATCAATGTCAAAACAATGAAAGAGGAGTTATTCATTTTTTTTGTTTTATTTTGTTTTACCTTGTGAAACCTTGTATCCATGTTTACGAAGTAGATAAAACCACATAGCTACTGTATGAACATCGTCACAATCGTTGACGTTATTTGAGCTGCTAATTTGCATTAGCAAAATATTGATCTCCTCTTCAAAAAGGTGGTTCACACAAAGGCGTTCCAATGCATCAATGAGATGCAGCCTCTCCAGCAGGCTAGAAGTAACTGAACTTGTTATCATATTTCCCACTTCTTCCTTCAGTCTCTCAAGTTGTACGATCCATTCCTGCTAAAAATAATAGCAAGTCATTTCTGACCAGATATACCTTTGGCTCAGTTCTCTAGTTGTATTTCTCAACTCATCTCTCTCGTGTTTTTCATGTACGTGCTTGCCAAATTATTAAACTGTGTGGTTTTTTTCAAAAATTTTCTATACAGAATTTACTTTCAAAAATCATATTAATCTATTTTTCAAAAAAAAATTAATACTTCATTAATTATGTGCTAATGAGTCGCTCCATTTTATGTGCACAAGGGATTAGTTTCCAACAACAAATGCCGAACATAGCCTTAGCACCTTCAGAAGCAACATAAAACACTACAACACGAACCCCCCTTCACCAACAAATAGCTTGAAACGGATCCCACAGGCGTTGCTGGGTCCAGATGGGCCAGCATCTGACTCAGCCTGAGTCAATCCACCAACATAGAAACCACATCATATCTGATATCTCCCCACCCCACCAGCCACCGTGCACAACAGTACTCAACCCTAACATCGTGATGCAGATCCTGATTGCCAAATTCCCCATCCCCCAATCCCTCTCATCTCGCTGATGGAACCACGCCGTCTCATCGTGATGGGCTGGAGCACTATAGGAGGCTAGGCCTCATCGCGGGGAGCGAGGAACGGCTGACAAGGCGCATCGACGGGCGAGCGGAGACACATTGACAGGCCGGCGACGCCATGCAGATGAGATCGCGTGGTAAGCGAAGCGCCTGGCTAGCTGGAACTATGGGAGCTCTACCTAGCATGCCGATGTGCATGGGGCACAGATCAAGGTTTGCTTGGTGCCTGTGTGCTCCTGAATTCCTTGTTTCTTTGAGTTGCTCTGTTGCGATCGACAGTTCTCGTTCATGATTTGTGTTGATGTTGTACAGGATTCCAAATCCTTGCTTCAGTCAGTCAAGTAGTTGAGTCGCTAATTTTTCTTCCACGGAAGAATCTACAACATCCTGTAACCCCCTTTGTTATTTGTATGGGTATAATCAAGCCATAATTACTAAGATTGTCAATGTTTCTTTCTTCAGAAAAAGACATACAATACATAATCCTGAAGATATTTGCTCCAGACAAAAAGGTAATCTTCTTTCTCAATTATGATCATTTTATTGAGCACTTTGCTTCCTAGTATTAATGACCTCTTTTAGTTATTTATCTGGCACGGTAGTTATTAGACTGACTCAGTAGGATCCTGGTTACTGATTGAGGCTAATTGTTATGTGCTCTTTTCTAAGCTCCATAATAATTTTTCCTATGTTACTTACATGAACAAGGCATGTTCTGACTGAAACGAAGAGCCTGATTTTGATTTCTGATATGGTAGCTGTTAATCTGCTGAATCAATTAGGATATACTGCTAATTGTTTCGATCTACCAACCCTTTTTGTAGGGGACAACAACATAATCAATTATGAAGATGAAGATGCCTCTGGCAAGCTTGCAACCTGTAAACAGTTAGCTGTCTTAAACTCGTTCTCATTAATTTGGTGTCATAGACTGGTGGCGATGTCATATCACTACACTGCTTAGGTGATAAATTTGAGCTCATCAATTTAATGGCAATTTAATAAGATTAGATCAGCTACAACTTTGTCTTCTACAAAAGAAAATGTAGAATCATAGAAACCATATAAGAACCTAGTGACACACTTTGATATAATTAATTATCTTCAGTACCAGAAAGAAAGAACCCATGTGAATTTTCGTACTGTCCTTGTAACTGAACCTTATCCCAAGAACTAGTTAATGAAGCGATGCAGTTATTAATTTGTAATCTAGTAGAGAACTAATATTCCTGCTTCTCTTAGTTTTCAAATTAAATAAAGTAGAAAAGTGCTGAGATTTTCAATGTTCTATTTTTCTTCAGCAAAAGACATATGATACACAATCCTTAATCCTGAAGATGCTACAAACTAAAAGGTAATCTACTAGCTTCCATTTTGTTTCCTAGTATCAGTGTCATCTTTTTTTTTCTCCTTTTCTCTTTGCTACTTACAAGTAAATGCTGATCTTTCAGGCCAAAAAAAATCAAAGGCGATTTCGTGTATTTGGACATTTGCCAATACGACAGGAAGAACTGAAGCAAAGTTAGATAAAAATGACAATATTTGTATAGTGTAAAACTGTAAGCTAGACTTTTGTAATTAGTATTATGTTGTTGTGTATTGACAAGTTGTACTTGTATCTTTGTGAGATCTTTGTGAAATATTATATTGATATTTCTGCTTACAATATATGGGTTATTTCTTTCAAATGGAATCAATTGTACATCAAATTATGGTAAATTATTAATTGGAAATTGGTATATGTGAATGATCAGTGGCAATTTGTAAGTTGCAATGCATATAATTATCTATTAGTATTGTTTGCATCCTGTTGCTAACTTGCAACGGATAGTTGTGTGTTACCAACGCTTATATATCTATTGCTACAGACCTGCAACGCATAGACCCTAGCAACGCCAGCATAGGCAACACATAGTTAATGTGTTGCTATAGGAGATTGCAATACTTATTTGGACTTTTAGCCACGCATGTATACGTTGCTGAAGGGGGGTTCCTCTTGTAGTGAAACATCTCGTTCAATCCTACGACTAAAGGTTTGATCAGATAATATTTTTACATTTTCTATAACAATAGTTTTATCATTCTTGAGAAAATAACGGGAGGTACCATATTTAAGCGGTAGTACAAAACTTGATACCTATGGGTCCTGGTGCCTCGAAATATCAAAAATTTTTAGTGTAAAATTTAGAAACCTTAAGATAATTTCTCAAGTACAATAAAAAATATCTTTATTTTAAGGTTCTATACGACATAGTTTTTGGATGCTTTTTCATTAATATAATTTTTAACATTTCGTAAGTTCTATTTCTATTGTTATAAATAGAAATGACTCGTTATATTAGACAAAAATTAATGGCATAGCTAGACTAATTATGCTATTCGTAGACCATCGTACAAAATCTTATATTATTGTAACTGAGAGAAAGAGGTCTGGTCGATCAACCTGTTGTTGGTAGGAAGCTGCAGTAGTGCTGGAATGGTAAAGGAAGAAATCACCCCATATAGACGGGTGGAAGTTGCAAGGGTTTTTGTTTAACCGATCATCAACAGCGTCCTGCTGTATTACGCCTGTAGAAAGCAGCAGCTGCTGCTGCGCTTGCCGGCATCGCAAAGTGCCGGGGCTCCGTGTCCGTGGCTGCCGCCACGGCCTCCTCCATGGGGGAGTAGTCGAGCATTGTCTCTGCGACGACGCCGCAGCGGCGGGCTGGCAGCTGCTGCTCCACGGCTGCGCATGCACGGAGAAGGAGGCCATCGCATGCAGCTAGCTAGCGCTCTGCAATACTACTATATATTAAACTCTCTCCAAAACCTGTACTAATTTGTTGTATTGGTCGCGGCAAGCTGGGATGGTTTAAATAGGCTCGATCAAGGGGGGATGCGAGACGTATACTGGACAACACGTATGCATGCATCGTGCTACGCGTGCTTATTGATGGGTAAAAATTGCGAGAAACACTTTAACTACGTACAGATAATAAAAAATAGTTTTGAGATGTTCCATGCATGTGTTCATAACCAGATCTAGGAAGGAGACCCCGGCCCCTGCTGTTGTTCATACTAAAACCTTTTTTTTTAACGTATGCCTCACGTGTTTCTTATAAAAATGAAATGTCCTTGCAAATCAACAGGATCGAACTATTTCAGATGTTCCCCGCAAAAAAAAAAGAAAAACAAAAAAGAAAAGACTGTGTCAGCAGCAGCAGGTCCGAGGACAGCGACGCTCGACTCCAGTGTCGCTACGGATGAAAACAGTTTGGAAAACGGCTCGGAAACGAAACCACCGCTACCCCATTTTTGGATTTGGAATCGAAAATCAAATATATGAAAATAGAATCTGATATTATCGAATACGGAAACAGAAGGAATACAAATTGGAATATAAAAACCCCACAAACTGAGCTTCCAATTTTTTTTTCTAAAACAATAGATAAAAAATTCAAATTTAAGCAACTAACGATACCACTTCATATCATAAGGAATAGCGATAACATCACAATTCACAAATCACTTTGGCAACTCCAATTTTCCATCTTTTGAGAGTAAACATTCTTCGGAAAAAACATTCTGAATTCGTTGCCAAGAAATTCTCTGGAAAGTTTCCGAACGGTTGAGTTGACAGATAGTGTCCTTACTGTATTCATTTCCATGTCCGAGAAAAATTCTAAATTTGTTTCTATCGACGTTTGAGATCACGACTATGATATTTGTATGGTATAGGGATCGTTTGTATCAGGTATATGTAAGATTGAGGTAAAAGAGATGGAGACAAGGATTTTTATATAGGTTTGAACCCCTTCACATGAAGGTAATGACCCTACTCCTGTTGGCCGAAGCAGGTGTTACTCTTTATTCAGCTGAATCACACAAGTACAATATTTGGGATAACATAACTAGCTGTCGTCAACATGGCGGCACGAACACTAACACATAGTCGACGACAGGGTAGTCTTCCTACTCGAATATTAACTCTTCGAGATCAGAGATGGCGCTAGATCTAGGGGTGAAAATGGGTCGGGTTCGGTTGGATCTCACCCTTCCCTTATCCTAACCCATATTTTATAATCAGAATCGGGTCGGACACGGATAGTGCCGAATATGGATACAAACTCAGATAATGTTGGGCAAAAACACGGAACGAATACATACCAAAATGGATGCGTACACTATCGGTTACAAATATTTATTCAGATATCAAGCCGAAGCAACAATCTTATATACCACATAGGCAATAACCATTTAACAATTCTATATATCCATAATACAATTATATTAGGCCATTAGGACCTTAGGAAATAAATAGGGTACAATACATCATAGTAGAACCAATACATAGTACCAAAAAGTGCCTCACAAAAACATAACATGGGTAACATCCGTATAATTATCTGAGTAACACCCGGATTGTTTACCGGATAACCCGTATCCGTCGGATACCATGTTCCCGAAACCGATCTCATATCCGCCAAAAAAGACCCGTATTCAGACCCGATATTCGTGAAAAATCCCGGGTACCCGAATTTTCGACCCGAATTTGTCCTGAAATAATGTGGCCGGGCGGGCGGGCGGGAAATACCCACCCCGTTTTCACCTCTAGCTAGATCCCTCTTGTCGGCCTCTGCAGGCACTAGATTGAGTCTGTCTAGGCTAATCTCTAATGTCGATGTTTGGCGGCGTGTGTTGGTGTCTATTATGACTTCTGGGTCTTCCTGTGTGTCCCCCTCTCCTTCTAGGGGGTCTTGTATTTATACCCATAGATGTCCCATTGTCCAAGTAGAACTAGGGAGACAAGTACGGATACGATCCGAGTAGTCCTTGTCGTTTCCATATAGAACTCTACTCGTCCTTCCTTATCCGGAACTCCTACTATATACGAGGTATGATTCCGTATAAGACTTGGTATATGGTGGACCCTACCGAGCTTAGTCGATTACTATGTGGTATCCATAACCCTGACAGTAGCCCACCGACTTCAATGCAAATGAACAAGTTGATGTTCTCGACCGAAGACCTTGGAATAACAGTTGTCATGCTCGCTTGACCAATCTCGGACGACCGAGAAGGTGTGGAGTATATGGCTTAATTCCTTATCTTGTCATAGTCAAGAATTTGGGTTGAAGTCAAGAAATTTTGTCTCGGCGGGTACACCATTGCTTTATTCCGTAATCCTTATCGAACTCCACCAACCGTTCTTGAGTAATCAAGTAGTTGTAGAGTTTGCGACAAAGCCCTGAAGTCTGACTTTCCTGGAATCAAAACTCACAACAGATTGTTAGATACAAATAACCCCCCGAGCAAATGCTGAAGGGTAACACGATATAATATGAATTTGAAAATTAAAAATAAATTGAATTTGCATGTGACAATAAAAGAGTATTCTCGCTAAAGCTGCTCTCAGCAATTGGAGTATGGTACCATTCCTAACCCCTAGCTGTCTTTATGGAAAAGTCCTTATTTCACAAAGGCAGCTTAAATCTTATAACAAACCAAGCTGAAGCTGACGAAATCCTAGCCCTCAGGCGTAAAGTTGGGAAAGTCAGTTCCTAATTACATGACTTAGTTAATATGCATTCAGAATAGTATAAAGGAATGATAGGATCGACTTCAAGACAGGGTGATATAAGAAAAGGGGATCAATGGACAAATATTGCACATACAAACACTTACAGAATTCGATGCACATGGGTTGATGAGGTGACTACCAAACAAGGTGAAAACCGAGTGTGTACTTGTACTCAACAAATCGCAGAGGTAGTGGGAGAATCGTACGCTGCTGATCGAAGACCAGTTGTAGTTGTTCCTTGACCATTGGAAGTTGAGGTGCGAGGACCGCTACGTCGCTGGTTGAAGGACCAGTTGTAGTCGTCACCTCAACCAGAAATTCGGGAAAAAAATCTAACCGATACTTTCCATTTTCAAAAAGTGGTATGGAAATCGGAAACTTTCCGAACTATTTTCAACCCTACTCCTAAGGGATGACCCAGGAGGCACGTTTGCTTCAGCCAAACAACCACTGCACCGACATACCTAGCTACCACATCTGACGACAGCGTCACCATCTTCCTCCGTCCATCCGCTTATCTTCCTTCCCTCCTTTTTTTTCCTCTCTATCATCCATCTCAAGATCCAGATCCATAGTAACTTACACATGAGATTGGTGGTGGTAGAGGCTAGCCGACAACGTTGGCTTAGTTAGGCAGCTGGTTAATATATGGACAATAGCCTCTCCCAGTTGTCTTGCCATCACCTTCGTTACCCGTCAAAGCGCAGCTGCTAGGATGACAGAGGTGGGGCTTCGGCATCGGCTCTGAGTAATAGGGGTACGGCGATGTTGGAGGTTTGCGTTGGCTTCGGTTGCTAGAGCAGCGAGCGGTGGTAGGACGGCATTGGATGGGCTATGGTGCCAGCTTCAGGAGGAGCGGCAACTTAGAGATGATTGAAACCAATCGACAGCAGTTTTGTTGGTTAGTGGAGCAGCATGCTACCACCGGGAGAATGGGGCAGCTTCTTCAATGCACACCACGAACTCCCGTGAGGCAGCAAAGATGGCACGGGAGGTGGTGTTGCCGGGCAGTAACGCCCCTAGGGGTGATGGCTGCCAGTGGGGATATCTACATTCAGATATAGCCACTGGACGGCTCCCATGTTGTCATGACTTTGCTGCCCACCGTCGTCCTCTCCTACTGGTGCGGATGGCCAGTGCTCACCGTCGACATCCTGATCGGCCGACTGACCGCAATCACCAGCCATGCTGCGCCCTTTGCCAACATCCTGCCACACCGCCGGTAGCACAGCGCCCTCCCTGGCCTCCTACTGTTGTTGGCCACATCGCGCCTTCACCGGCCTCCTGTTGCATCCAGCCGCACCATGCCACCGCTATTGTCCACGCCATGTGCTTGGTGATGCGTAGGAAGAGATAAATGCGATGTGGGAAGAGATAAATTCGATCATCGTTTTCATTATCAATGTGGAAAGAGATAAATTCGATATCTGATAGTAAGAGTAAATTATTTATCGATGCACGGAAGAGATAGTAAGAATATATGTTTTTTCAACACGGGAAGATAAGGCGAACAGAAGGGGTAGTAAATCGGGGCACAGATAGTAAGTAATTTTATTTCTAAAAAAAAGATAGTAATTAATTTTTTATATACACGGGAAGAAAAGGGGTGTGGGTGTGTAAAAAAGACAGGAAGGGGACGGGAGATTTGTAGGCTTGGGGTAGGCTTGTGGGAGGAAAACAAAGAAAACGGGAGAGGGAACCGGACGCACGGTCATGAGTAGGGATGATAACGGAGTGGATAGTTTCTGTCCGCTCTGGAGAAAAACGAATATGGATACCTCTCGGATAGTTCGGATACGGATACAAATACGGATATTTTCTCCCAGATACGAATACGAATATGGTATCGGGGTTTCCATCGGATACGGATAATAATTCGGATATCTGGTGAACAGTGTTATTTGGATATCCGCAGAAGCCATAAGACATACCCTATTTCTTTATAACTCTATGACCTTCAATATACCATTTTAAATTTTAATAGTAATACATCTCTTAACACTAGTCCACACTATTAATATTACTTAAATTTTTAAAAATATTTATAAATTATCCTATATTTTATATAAAATGAGCTGATTATATATGTTGATACTTGTTTCTATTAGAAGTTGAGTTGGTTTTCGTGTTTCGAGAAAAAAATGTTTCCGTATTCGTGTCCGATCATATTCGATTCTTATTTGTATTCAAGATAATCCGTATTTGTTTCCGTATTCGAGCTATCCGTATTCATTACGGTATCCGGCAAAAAAAATGAAAACGGATATGTTATGAGCTTTAACCGTCCGTATCCGCTCCGTTTTCATCCCTAGTCACGAGGCGAACTGATCATGAATTGCGCTCAGCGCTCTGGTTAGCATCACCACCAAATTTATGTTTTTCTAAAAGTGCAGATTAGTGAACTGTTAGTGTTAAGCCACTTGAATCAGTGACAAATTGTCTCTAAGGTTCAAAGGACCGAATTTATTTCGAACCGTTAATAATAGCATCTTGTTTGTGTAGTACTAGATTGGAGTCTGACAGAAGAGGAAGAAGAGAATTCAGGTCAATATTCATCCATCAAAGTATATAAAATCCTCATGGGACAGAATAACTTCCACATCTCTTATAATTGGCTCTAGAAAAGTTATGCCCAACCAACACATAAGATTATTTTCTGGCTTCATATTAATTGAACACAAGAAACATGGTATGTATACGAAGGAAAAAATTTAAAAGACCAGACTACAATTGTGTTTTATGTTGGGGAACTCAGGAAAAACCACATAACATCATTAATTTGCCATGGTTATCCATAAAGTAAAACATTCTTTCAAAGTACTAATGCAATAATGGATTGATAACTTATAAAACATAAAATGTACATTACAAAGTTTTATTAATATATTGAGTAGATTGCGTTTAGGGTCGTGTTTTATTACCTAAGTTTCACTTTAGACCATCTTTTACCCCATCCTTTTATTTTGAACTAGTTTAGTTTCCCTCAGGGCCAGCCCTGAGGGGGGGCGAGTGGTGCGGCCGCTCTAGGCCCCCAACTCAGAGGGGCCCCACCCCGCCCCCTGCCCTGCAGGCCTGCGCCCAGCGTGGCACCGAACAGATCACAAAACAGAAACCACTGCGTCGCTAGCTAGTCAGCGAGATTATGCCGCCACCCATGTCTCCTCTAATCTCTCCTCACACGCGTGTGATCAATCGACAATCTAGGGCAGCCTGCATCCATGCAATTCCGGTGCCAACCGCTGTTCCGCACGACCACACAAGGTGCAGGCTGCAGCCGCTGCTTTCTTCTTGCTTCTGCTTGCCACCGTTCAGGTGAGTCCGTGAGTGCAACACGCCAACACCATTGCTAATTCGCTTCAAAAGATGAAAATTTGCAACAGTATGACTCCACATGTAATCTCATCGGTTGGCTTTTGTCGTATATTATGTATATTCCTGTGTTAAGTTAATTCAGTTGCTCTGATAGTTGGACGAACCGAGGAAGCCGCACTAGTATGTGTTTTCGACTTAGTTGTCGTGTGCATCTAGACGCTTGTGATCAATTAATTGGTAAGATTTTAAATTTAGATTTGTAATTTTGTAGTGAAATTTATAGGTTAAGCCTTTTTTTCAATTATCAGGCCATGTCGTGGAGAAGAAATTGTTGGATGAAATTGATATTAATACTATTATCAATGGTTTCGCATCTAGAAATGGCAGAAGAAAGTTTTAAGGTAATATGTATGATGTTTTCTATCTAAATATTATTTCTAATTACAGTTTAATTTTTTTATGAAAATAACTCGTATATATATAAAGTATACGTCTGTATTGATTATTATTATATAGTATGTTAAGGGCCCCTATGTTTAGTTTCGCATTGGGACCCTGAAATGTCAGGACCGGCCCTGGTTTCCCTTTGTTTCACTTTTGATCATCCAAAAAGCTTTTCTTGGGCACAACAATGACTTGAACCACATTAGTACCCGTAACCGACAATCTTCCCAACTTACATGTAAGCTATTCTTTACAAGATTAGAGAATATTGGATGACTAGATACAGCTTAATCTTAGCTAGTCCAAAATAAAAATAAAGCTAAAGGGTGGTCCAGAGTGAGACTTTGGTAATAAAGTGTGGACCAAAGTACAATTAATTAACTCTATATTTTACCACGGTATGAATCGTTCCTACAGTACTTTTCTATAAAAAAATTTCATCATGTCTTTACACTTTCATATAACACTATAACGTACGTTTATTCTTATTATATTTGTTTATAATTTTTCCTAACTATTTCGATAACATGGATCGAGATGAGTGCATACAGACACCTAGTTTGTAAATTGATTTTCCACACAAAAGTCACTCAATAGTCACGACTTTCACTCAATAGGCATGACCAATTCATATATATACTTTGTGTAAAATTTCCATTTACACGCTGCCCAATTAACCTCGAGTACTTTTTTGCCTGCCAGATCATCCAGTGACATCCATGCACAACCACCATCCGATTTTTGCATCAAACAACCGGGTCAGGACATGCTGCTTTCTTTCTGATGGGATTGGCAATCCTCTCATATGTAGCCTCATCCATCACACCCTTCATAACATGACATATCACGCCAAACACGTTGCCAATTAATTACGCTAAAAATTTCTGTTATAGCTAGGGACAGCGGTTGGGTGAATGCATCTTTTTTTGGCTTTCTAATTAAAGACCTCTGTTCTCTCACTGGCATGTAGGGATGAAAACGAGCGGATAGTTTCCGTCTACTCTAGAGAAAAACGAATACAGATACCTTTCGGAGCGGATAATTCTCGGATAGTTTGGATGCAGAAACAGATATGGATATTTCCCGGATACGAATATGGTATCGGTGTTCCCGATGGATACGGATATATGGTAAACAGTGCTATTCGAATATCCGCCGAAGTCACGAGACATACCCAATTTCTTTATAACTCTATGACCTTTAACATGCCTTTTTAGATTTTAATAATAACGCATCTCTTAACACTAATCCATACTATTAATATTATGTAAACTTTTAAATATTTTTACAAATTATACTATATTTTATATAAGATGAGCTAATAATATATGATGATATTTGTTTCTACTAGAAGTTGAGGTGATTTTCATGTTCCAAGAAAAAAATATTTCCGTATTCATGTTCGATTATATTCAATTCTTATTCGTATTCAAGATAATTTGTACTCCCTCCGTCCCTGAATATAAGAAGTTTTAGAGTTGGATATGGTTATTAAGAAAGTAGGTAAAATTAAATAGCGAGAGGTTGTCGTTGGTTAAGAAGTGGAGGTAGGCAGTAAGATTGAATGGTGAAGGGTTGTGATTGGTTGGGAAGAGAATGTTGGTGGTGAAGTTGTTATATTTTGGGACAAATTTTGAGTGATAAAAATTGTTATATTTTTGGCACGGAGGGAGTATTTGTTTCCGTATCCGACCTATTCGTATTTGGTTTCACATCCGGAAAAAAAATGAAAACAAAAATGGTATGTGTATTATCCGTCCGTATCTGCTCGATCCGACACTACTACAGGATTGATTTTCATGGACGCCCCCCCTTTGTTTCCATGCGGTTTGTAAGTGGAACCGCATAGGAAAATGGGGGGACCACACAGGAAAATCAATTTTCGTGTGCGGGACACTTAATAGTCCCGCACGCGAAAATAAACGTATTTTTGCGTGCATGCCTGGTAACTGACCCGCAAACAAAAATACATTGAGCTCGATATCCTTCGCACCCCTCCGCCCACTGCCTCCCTCCCACCTCACTCTTTCCATCTCTCCCACTCCACTCCTCTCCTCCCACTCCTCTTCTCTCCTTTCCTCTCTCGTCCGGCCGGCGGTGACAGCAAGCGGCGGCGGGCGATACAGCGGCATCACTCGGCCCCTCCCTCCCTCTCCCTCGGCAGCGAACAGGAAGAAGGGTGGTGACAGTGGTGGCGGCGGGCGACCACGGAGGCACGCGAAGGGGAGGCATGGGGGCGGCGGATCCAGCGGTGCGCGGCCCCTCCCCTCCCTCCCCTTGCAGATCCGGCGAAGGGGAGGTGGGAGCCCGGCGGATCCGGCATAGCGGCGAGAGGTAGTGTGCGGCGGCGGGAGGGAGGCAGCCTGCGCCCTCGGTGCCTAGAGGCGGTCAGACAGAGGCGGCCCGTGCCCCTCAGCCGCGGGAGGCGGTGAGACGGAGGCGGATCTGGAGGTGCGGCGGCATCTGCGGCAATCGGCCGGTATCGGGTGAGTTGATTCCCCTCCCCTCCCTCTCCCTCCGATCCGCTCCCCTCCCCTTGTAGATCCAACGGAGGGGAGGGGCGTCTTTGGCCGGCGACTACGGATCCGACGCCGGCGATGCGAGCGGGCGGCTGATCCGTAGCTGGCGACCGCGGGGGTGACGACGGCGGGCCTTAGCTAGGGCAGCGGCGGTGGCGGCGGATTAGGGTTAGGGTTTTATTTTTCTTTTTTTTTTGATTTTTTATTTTCTCGCGCAGGTAGCTTAAGCGCTCGCACGCAAAAATCCGATTTTCGCGTGCGGGTGAGGTACCCGCACACGAAAATACTATTTTCCCAGACCCCTGGGTGCGTGCGGGCCGCCCACCGATACACAAAAATCATATTAGCCGCATGCAAAAATCGGTTGTGTAGTAGTGCGATTTCATCCCCTACTGACATGAGTGCATGACTATAACCACCAATAATGAGCTACAGAGAAAGGAAATAGTACTAAACCATTGTTTCAACTAGCTAGTTTTAGCAGCAAACTACAATTAAGTTTTTGAATTTCCTGAAGATAAAGATGAAGATTAAGTGTTTCACGTAAAATAAGGTTGTAATAACGTGTGATTAATTGAGTTTTAATTATTTCAAACTTAAAAAATAGATTAATATGATATTTTAGAACAACTTTCATGTAGAAAGTTTTCTCACGAAATGCACTGTTTAGCCATTTGAAAAACGTGCCATGAGTTTTCAAAATTTAATCTAACTTTTATTGAAGAAAAGAGCAAGGACGTTCTGTCAGTATATATAGCTAGCTAGCCTTTCTGTAGTACTCCCTCCATATCTAAATATTCGACGCCGTTGACTTTTTAGCACATGTTTGACCATTCGTCTTATTCAAAAACTTTTATGAAATATATAAAACTATATACATAAAAATATATTTAACAATGAATCAAATGATAGGAAAAGAATTAATAATTACTTAAATTTTTTTAATAAGACGAACGGTCAAACCTATTTAAAATAGTCAGCGGTGTCAAATATTTAAAAACGGAGCGAGTACTACTGATTTGTCTAGCGATCAGCATTTGTCTTTGGCTACTGATTTCAGCTGTCCAATCAGCGTTTGTCGGCGATACCCAAGGCTGTACTGCCCTGTGCACGAATGAGTAAATTTCCGTGAAATTTAAGCGTCTTTTTTTTTTGCCCTTTAATACATGAGAGCGGTATATGTATCATTTCATGGAGGAGATCAGTATACCGGGAGTACATTATAACATATATATACATATCACACCACCACACTTAATAAGAAAAAGAAAGAAGTACATATATATACCATTCAAGAACCCTTTTTTTTTTAAACTTCATGCATGCAAGATCTAGAAACCGACCAAAAAGGTACCGGGTGTATTTGGTTGGACTTCTCAAACTTCTTTTGCTTTTGCAAAAGTCAAAAGCCAACCAAAGAGCCCAAAAGCAATAAGTGCTTTTACTCAAAAGCTGCTTTTAGGATATGTTTAGTTGAGCTGTGGTTTTTGGAAAAGCTACTGTGAGCTGCGGGCTGTGGAAAAGCAGCTGTGGGAAAAGCAGAAACCCGTTTGGTTAGAGTAGCTGTGAAACTATAGGTCGTAGAAGAAATACCTGTAATTCCTCTAAAGGCCTGTGGGACTGTTTATATACAAATTACTTGTACACAAACCTAATCTGTTCAATATTTTGTATTTAAAAGGCTAATTTGTAAAGAATAAATTTATAAGTTTTTCATCCATCAAGGTTTTTCATCAAAATATATTAGTTTTTCATCTATCAAAGTGATATGGACCACATAAATCATACAATGATGCTATATATCAACCCAACAGAGATAGTAACATAAAGATACGTGCATATGGCATTAGGGAGGCAGAGGAGGAGCTGTACCCGTTGCTGTACTGGTGCGGTTGCTCCTAGTGGTGTTCAAAAATGGCGCCGTGCAGACCCCGCCGATGCTGCCGTCGCGGTGCAGCTCCGGCGACCTCGCCGCGCTGTGTGGCTTCTCGGCCGGTCAAACGGCGGCGTCGACGGGTTGCCGGCGGCGGTCGGCAACGCGTTATCGTCGGACGGTGGCGACTGCTGAGCGTGGCGTGGCGTGGCATGCAACGCGGCGGGGGAGGTCGTCGGCTTGGTCCTTCCCAACACGACGCTCCTGGGAGTGGTCGCCGAGTCGCTCACCGGCCTTGCCGCACTGCAGGTGCTGAACCTGTCGAGCAACGCGCTCCGTGGCGCGCTCCCGGCGGGGCTCCTCTGGCTGCAGGTGCTCGACGTCAGCGTCAACGCGCTGGATGGGGCGTTGGCCGTCGTCGACCTCCCGGCGATAAGCGAGATCAATGTCTCGTACAACGTGTTCAACGACAGCCACCCCGTGCGGACAGTGCGTCTCTTGATGAACGGTTTCTCTCCGGCGATTTCCCCGTAGGGTTCGGGCAATGCCGATCGCGAAGGCCACCAACAGTGTCATCGGAGCAGGCCGGCGCCGGGCGATGCGGTGTCGGGCCGGCGGCGGGAGCATGGGTGGCCCGCGCTGGCGGCGGTGCAAACCCTAGCCGCATCGTTCGCAAATCGCCACGCTTCGGTCTCGCGAGAAGGGGAACGGGAAAGAAACAGCGAATCGTTTTTCTCGTAATGGCATAGCGTTTATTTCTTAACGACATTACTCGAAATATAATTCTCAGCAATGGCGCAGA
This sequence comes from Oryza glaberrima, assembly GCF_000147395.1. NCBI lineage: Eukaryota > Viridiplantae > Streptophyta > Magnoliopsida > Poales > Poaceae > Oryza > Oryza glaberrima. The sequence continues at coordinate 14,442,695 of NC_068327.1, read as the reverse complement.
AATACTTCTGGTATATTATGGTTATAGAGTTCATCCGCAAGCGCACGGATATACCATTGTAGCATTTCACCCAAGAGTATTCCAAGGGTATCGTATTTATTTTATCCCGTGGGAAGATCATGTAGAGAGAACTGGACTAATAATTTATACATTGCTTGTGATAATCATATTCTAAGCAGGGGTTAAGATAATCCAAGGGTAGAGTGACACACAAGCATTAACTACTCATTCTCAATATATATATTATCTAAGCTAGGTGAAAAGAAAAAAGAAAGATAATCTATTCCTATACTTCTAACATACATAGTATACATACATCCTAGTTAACTGATATAGTAGCTAATACCTCTTTCTGATGCCCTCCTGGTACTTCGAGAAGCCACCCCTGACTGCCGAGTTCCTTACGACAGCCTGTCATGACCATACAACCGGGACTAAATATGGAGGAATACCCTCCCCAGGAAATTAACTTAGGATTATATATAGGCGTGGAGGAATACCCGTACTGAGCTGTCACCATCAGCGGCCCACCTCTCATCCGCAATATATAACTCCAAATAATGATATCCCGTAATCTAGACACCACGTCTAAACTACCAGATACTACTCTAATATCATCATCATGACATAGAGTAATTGCATAAGCAAACATTATACCCGCACTAAAGTATCTCCCAGATAAGCTAGCCATATATTCAGTATAACAAAAACATAATGTAAAGTAGGTAGTCATATACTTGAAAAGTATTTTAATCCCATAAATGTATTTAGAAGAGTATTCTAATAAAAGTACAAAGTTTACAAAAGAGGAAAGGAAAGCTGCTGTTGACGAAAAACACGAGGCCTGTGAGATCTGCTTAACTCCAGTGCAGGTCTAAAGCTCGCCTTCAGGTGTGTTAGCATGCCAGTTGATTTGATCCTGCAATCAACAAGAAATAGAGACAAAGAAACCGCAGTTAAACCTATAAACGATAGCCGATCGGCCAAATGCCAATGATATATCATTTATCTTTGAGCCGATGTCATATGTAAATCGATCGGCGGTTGTAAATAGGTAATAAAGAACTAAATATACTCGATCGGCTGTAGATATTAACAATATATAGTTCTTATATCGATATATACTTAAACCAAGTGATTGGGATAGATCGGTCGCCATGCCGAGACAGTATAAATCACTTTGATCAAAATATACGTTAATAAAAGGACTATATATATTCATAGCATAGCCGATCAGATAGATCTAGCATGTATCGGCTAATACTCCGTTACAACTCTATGTTAGGATATTAAAACAAGCAGAATATACCAAACAGAAGCTTAATATACTTAGATGCAATAGTATCTTGACATAAAGGGCAGATTTAACGTGTTAATGAAGCATATAAAGAAAATATAGTTAAATCAGATAAGATCGGCTGAAGCTCCGATACTACCCTAATCGGCAACCAGAAGGCAGGCTAGAGATTGATATTCTAAGCATGACTTAATAGATCAAACTCAACTGATGCAGCATTAAGTATGAAAAGAAGAACAATATCTAGACAATCAAGCCGCTGAAAGTTTCATAGAGTGGTAAATATTTTATATAATCTAAATCAACGTGAAAATCTAACCTAATCAGCTGCCTTTTACTAACAAATGTTAGCCGATCGTAGGTTAGATAGCGATATTGCCAGAGATTATGTAAGATATATGATAACTCGACGAATTACATAAACAAGATTAGAGTATCATAAGCATGAAAGCATTAATCCCGAGAACGCAAGCCGTCATAACAAATTTTACCTCTTGTTGAAGATCGAAACCGATGCAGCTCAACCCGAAAGCAAGAACTCGTCGAAATAAAACAAAAGCAAAAGGGTGGCGATGCGCCGAAATTGTATTGAACGTGTGTGTTAATTGATTACATGGGGTTCAGGGTCTATTTATACCCGAACATTACAAACTATATCCATGTCGGACATGACTCTTATCTCTAACAAACTCTAAGATACCATAAGTCTTTACGGTAGACTTTTGCCCTAAACATATCTCTAAGGAAATTACATAAAATATCCTAATTAATGGATACAATTGCCTTCTCAGGACTCTATTCATGTGCGGCAATCATCTTGAAGCATATCAATTCAACCCGATGTCGTACACCAAGTCGTATTGTTGGAATCAGCTATATCGGCTTACCCAGTCTAACTCGGACCCAGCCGATCCTGATCGTAGCCGATCCGGACTCCAGCCGATTCTCGCTCTATTCTTGAATCGATCTCCGCCTTCGACTCCACTTCGATCTAATCTTCTTTTCCGATACTGATATTACCAAATTTGGTCATTAACACATGCCCCCAAGTTCGGAATATTTGGTAATGTTTTGGATTTGCTGTATATCGACTTCCTAGCAAATTTCGCACTTTGCCGTTTTCCGACCGTTACTCCCGTGCTTTAAATACTAGCCGTGACCCTCGAGAAATCTCACACCGTCCTCTTCCGTTTTCACCACTGAAGCAAACCTTGCCCTCTCTCTCTCCGGCGATTCCTCCGACGCAAAAAAAGCAACTTCATCTCCGGCCAGATCTCCGCCTGTGGTGATGTCGTCTTCTGCTAGCCCGTCTACCGCGCCATCGACCGAGTACGCTGAGGTAAGTTCTCATCGGCTAGATCCCTTTTCCTCGCATGAAATCGATTTCTCCTTTTCTCATCATGTTTTCTTCTTCCCGATTCCTTTGAATTTGCAGCACCTTTCCAATCTAGTTGCGATTCCCAGCCTGTCGCACGAAAACCACTATTTTCTTGGCCCAATCGGCAATCTTGACCCCACTGATTTTATCATCGGCGAAACCAATAGAATCCCCTTTAGATTAGTCAACCCTAATCTGAGTCACTGGAAGAATACTTTCAAGTGTTGGCCATCTCTTGAGAAAACCACCCCTGAGAAGAGCTGGACCACATGGTACAAGCGCGTCTCGGCTAACAAGAAAGTTCACTGGGATGAGATTGGTATCGGCCAAGCGCTTGCCCTCACCATAGCCAATTCTGCTAAAGATGAACCTTTGATGGCCGCCTCCACTTACTTTTGGTCCAACACCATCAATGCCTTTTTGTTCAACCAAGGGCCGATGACTCCAACTTTAATCGATATGACCATGATCACCGGTTTAGATGTAACCTCATCAGCTAATCCCATGAGCATTAACACCAAGAATCAATTCGACTTTAGGACAAAAGCATAGGTGGTTGGTCTGGCTATGTGCCGGCATACATGGGCCAAGGGTCTGTTACTCCTCGAGAGCATGTAGTTTTCTTGCTAATGTGGCTCAAAAAGTTCCTCTTTTGTGGATCCAGCTGTGGCCCTACAACCAATTGGCAATTTGTAGCCGAAGCCCTAGGGTCAAAGAAACAATTTCCTTTGATCAAAATCCTCCTCGGCTATCTATACCAAATGTTGAACAATGCATTGGCCAAAATAGCCGTCGGCTCAGTGGTGGGAGCAGGTGGACCATGGTGGCTGCTACAATCCTGGCTCAACTTAATGGTCATGAAGGTTGTCAATCGGCCGTCAGTAACAGAAGCCGAATTCCCAAGGCTGGAGCCGATTATAGAGGATGATGGAGAAGAACGCACCCATCGTAGGTGCATATCTTATGGAGAATATGCATCCACACCAACCGATGTCGGAGCAAAACTATCGGCCGAACTGCTCAAGGATTGGTTTTGCAGTTTTTATGAAGGCTTTCATAAAGATGCCCGAGTCTGGTTTCCCTATGAGGACTCAGTGGACCTAGATCTCCCATCAGACTTTAGGTTTGAGGACATCAATCATGAAAAATACCAAAAATCCAGAGAAGTTCTCATAGCTGCAATCAGCCCATGCATCCTTCCTGTCGGCATTCACCAGGGAAGAAACATCCAAGTCTCTTATGAGTTCTATCACCCAATGAGTTCAGCAAGACAACTTGGATTGGGCCAACTCCCAATCGGCTTATTCTTTGCCGATAAGATCCAGTGCCGAGGAGAAATCACATCAACTCTGATGATGGATCGGCTGCTTAACCTCCCAGGGCCCCCTCTGGGCAGTATTGACAATATCGAGTTGGCGGGATTCAAGAGTAGAAACTTCGACAGATGGTGGGGTGAATGGAAGCTGCACCTATTTCATCAATCGGCCTCGATGTATATGACAGATCTATTCCCTGATGTCATTCCCCAGGTAAACTTTGTCATTATTAACTTGAATAATTGTCAGCCGATTCATTACTTGACTAATCTTTTGTTCTCGTTCTGCAGACAATCGACTCTTCCCCTCCACGCTAAAGTAACAGTGGCAGGGACATTGAATATGCTCTAGGCCTAATTCCAAATGGAGGTGGACCATCTCCCCCTGTCATCGGCTACCATGCCCCTAAGACTTCAACTCTCCTTGAAGGCCTAATTAGGGAACCAGCCGATCCAGGCAAGAAAAGAAAAACTAGATCATCGGCCGTGGGCACTTTGGCTTTAGCTCCAAAGAGTAAGGCCAAGACCAAGAAAACCAAGCCGACTGATGATCTGCCTGCCTTGGACCTATCCATCAAACAAGCTCTGGATGAAGAGGAGATTGGTGAAGATGTTGACCAAGCTGCAGCCGAAGTGAGTGATACAGAAAGAACACCATCAACTTCACCCAAGCAGACACCTCCAACTCCTTCTGCCCCTACCCATTTCACTAGGGTAAGCGTCTCTCTTCGACTTCTTTCGTAATCACCTGACTTTCGGCCAATTACTCATAGACTTTGTGGTTGCCGAAGAAGAAAACTACTGTGAAGAAAAAACCACCAGCAACAATTGTCAAGTCGGCTCCACCAGTAATATCTCTTTAATTCTTTTACTAGTCAATCTCGGCTGATTCTATATAGCACTTGTCTATTTTGCAGCCTCCACCTCCTCCTTCTCCTTCCGTACAGCAATCGTCAAGTGACCGAACTCCATCGGCTATAGGAAGTCGTTATATTGAGGAAGAAGAACAACCAGCTGCTCCTGCTATCCTAGTAAGTTTTCTTTTAAACATTAAATTTCAGATCGACTGTATCTATCTAACATTAAGTTTCCCTTGCAGGCCTTAGCCGATCTGTTTTCCTTCGACATTAAAGATTATCTTAACGAAGAAACAGAAGAAGATACCACCAGCAAATCTCTGATTCCCTTGTCCGATGACGTGAAGAACACCCTTGAAGACATATCTCATCGGCTGGAAGCATCATCACTGGATAGTTTGGTGGTAAACTGTGGGCCAATTAGGACTCGGCTACATGAGATCCAAGCTCTAATCCCAGATGAGCTAGCCGATATCCTTACTCCAGCAGTCTATCTTGAGCAGCATCAATTCAAGCTAGAGAAAGCCAAGCTAAGAGTAGCCGAACGTCGGGAGCGCAAGGATATCGAAGCTACAATCCAAACCAATCGACAGCTTGTTCATGAAGAGAAAACCAAACTTGATCAACTATCTGAAGGTCCGATTAAGTCCAATATTAATCGGCTCGAAGCTCGCAAGATTGAACTCTTGGCACAACTTGAAGAATGCAACGCCGAGCTGGATATGGAACATAAAAAGCTGGCCGATCTCCCAAAGTCTATCGAAGAGCAGAAAGGAAGGCTCAAATCGGCTATAAAGAATGTTGCTGATCTGACCAAGTCTTTGAAAATCATCCCTGGAACCGATGCTCAATACGCCCAAGCCATTGAAGAAGTAGAACAAATTAAGCAAAGGGCTATTTCGGCTATCCACCAATACTTGTCTCGATGACTTTCTGTGTAATAGGCCTTAGAAAATTTTTTGTAATCGGCTAAAACACTTTAGTACTTTGCTGTCTTAACAATCCTTTGTGCCGATTAATGCAACTTGCCGATTAACACAACTTCTAACTTCGTTCAAAAATTTTCATTTTCATCTTTTTGTATATATGTGCCCCCCAAATTTTACAATGTCAAAAGCATTGATAAAATTGTAAAAACAACTAAGGGCGATATAATAATATCGGCCATTGTATATCGGCAAACCACAACCGATTACAGTATGGAAAAACGACTAAGGGCAATATAACAATATCGGCTATCTCTGGACGATGAAAACACATCGGCTATCATGTACCGACAACATCAGCCGATCATGCATTAACCCAAACACTTGGATAATATTTCTTCAAGTATTTGCCATTTAGTGCTCTGCCATAAACTTCTCCATCGAGTCCTTGCAAAATGTAAGCTCCTTTAGATACAATTTTATAAACTTGAAACGGTCCTTCCCAATTCGGCGACCACTTGCCGAATTTGCTATCTCGAGCTCCTATCGGCAAAATCAATTTTCATACAAGTTCCCCCTCCGAAAAATCTTTGGGTACTACTTTCTTATTGTAATGTCGAGCAACACGCTCCTTATCCTTAGTAACTTTTGCAAGGGCTCGCAAACGTGACTGAACCAGATCTTCCCTCTCATCAGCCATAAATCATTTTGTAACTCCGTTAAATCATTTTGTAACTCCGTTCTTCTGGAGCTGAGTCGAACTTCCCATGGCAAGATAGCCTCATGTCCATAAACAAGTTTATAAGGAGGGACTTGGATTGATCCATGACAAGCCATCCGATAAGACCAGAATGCTTCGGCCAACCGAGTATGCCACTACCGAGGATAATCAGAAAGTTTTTGCTTAATCAATTTGATCAAGCTCTTGTTAGATGCCTCGGCTTGCCCATTAGCTTGTGCATAATATGGTGAAGAATTCAATAATTTGATACCCATGCTATCGGCAAACTGAACAAACCCATCGGATACGAAAATTGAACCTTGATCAGTTGTAATAGTTTGAGGAATACCAAATCGGTAGATTATATGCTCTTGAACAAACTGTATTGCATCCCCAGAATCAACTTTCTTTAAAAGAATCGCCTCTACCCACTTGGTGAAATAATCGGTCGCCACCAATATAAACTTATGCCCTTTACTCGATGGTGGATTTATCATACCGATCATATCAATTCCCCAACCTCTGAATGGCCATGGCTTAGTGATTGGATTCATAGCCGACGCCGGTGCTCGCTGAATTGCTCCAAACTTCTGACAATCTTGACACCCTTTGTAATATCTGAAACAATCTTTCAGCATTGTCGGCCAAAAATACCCTGCACGCTGAAGTAACCACTTCATTTTATGAGTCGATTGATGAGTACCATAAATTCCTTCATGAACTTCGCCGATTGCAACTTTAGCCTGATCGGCACCCAAACACTTAAGCAATACCCCATCAATCGTCCGATAATAAAGCTCATCATCCAATAAAGTGTACTTCAACGCCTTATATCTCAATTTCCTAGAAGACGATTGAGATGGATTCTGTAAATACTGATGCACATCATACCTCCAATCATCGGCTGTCATTGCTATCATTTCAACCTTAACATCTTTGATCATCGTCTTATATCCCGACGCCCCTTGGGCTAAATCATTAGCTTCAATATTTTGTTCTCGGGATACATGCTTTAAAGTAACCAGCCGAAATCCCTTCATCAATTCTTGGCACTTCTCATTATAAACCATTAATGTATCATTCTTACACTCATATTCTCCTGCCAATTGACTGATTACCAGCAAAGAATCCCCCATGATTTCAATAGCATCGGCTTCAACTTCCTTGAGTAATTGCAACCCTTTGAGCACTGCCTCATACTCAGCTTGATTATTAGTTGAATAAGGTTTAATAGTATAAGCAAACTCGAAACATGACCCCGAGGGGAAATTATAACTAAGCCGATACCACAACCATTAGTACACACCGACCCATCAAAGAATAAAGTCCATGGTACAATCTTGACTGAGCCGATTGAATCTTCACGATGTTCCACAATAAAATCGGCTATAGCTTGTCCTTCAATTGCCTTCGGCGACTCATACCGAAGATCAAACTCAGTTAAGGAAAATATCTACTTTCCAACCCTTCCTTTCAAAATCGGGGCCAATAACATGTATTTGACATCATCAGCCTTGCATATAACAGTGCACTCATTGGATAATAGATAATGCCTCAACCTTGTGCATGAAAAATATAAGCACAAACATAACTTCTCCACAGTGGAATATCTAGTTTCAACATCCAAGAGCCGACGACTGAGATAGAACACAACTCGTTCTTTTCCTTCAGGCTCCTGAATCAAGACTGAGCCGATTGATTTCTCACCGGCCGATAGATATAATCTAAAAGGTACCCCATTCTGTGGAGGAATCAAAACAGGAGGAGAGCTAAGATATTCCTTAATATTATCCAAAGCCTTTTGCTGCTCTGCCCCCCAAGTAAACTGCTGTTCGGCTTTCAATCTCAACAATGGTGTAAAAGGCTCTAACCTTCCAGACAAATTGAGAATAAATCTTCGAACAAAATTTATCTTGCCGATCATCTCTTGCAGTTCTGTCTTGCTCTCTGGAGGCTGAATCTTCTTGATTGCATTAACACTTCTTTGAGTCACCTTGATCCCCCTCTCATGAACAAGAAATCCCAAAAATTGGCCAGCCGATACACCAAAAGCACATTTTGTCGGGTTCATCTTCAGGCCATATTTTCTGGTTCTCTCAAAAACTTTCCACAAATCGGCTATGTGGTCCTCTATCTCTTTAGACTTAACAACCACATCATCAATGTAGACTTCAACCAACCAGCCGATTAGATCATGATATATGTAATTCATAGCTCTCTAATATGTAGCTCCAGCACTCTTCAAGCCAAAAGTCATCACAACCCATTCAAACAAGCTGATTGCACCAGGGCACCTAAAAGCTGTCTTCGGCCATAAAAATCTGATTATATCCTGCGTTTCCATCCATAAAACTCAAAATTTTGTGCCCTGACGCAGCATCAACCAGCTGATCGGCTACTGGCATTGGATATTCGTCCTTCGGGGTAGCTTTGTTCAGGTCTCGGAAATCAATGCACACCCTGACCTTGCCGTTTTTGTTAATAACAGGGACTATACTAGAAACCCACTCAGCATATCGGCAAGGACGAATAAAACCAGCATCATATAATCGTTTAATCTCAGCCTTGAAAGGTTCAAGCATGTCGGCTTTGCATCTCCTCGGAGGTTGTTGATGTGGCCTAACCCCTGGTTTGATAGGTAGCCGATGTTCAACAATCGATCGGCTGAGTCCAGGCATCTCATAATACTCCCAAGCGAAGCAATCTCTGAATTCTTTCAACAGCTCTATCAACTTGGTTCTAAATTCTGCAGACATATTCTTACTAATAAATGTTGGCCTTGGTCGATCACCTGGACCTATATCAATTTCTTCCAAATCATCGGCTGACATAAAACCCTGTCCTTGTTTGTCATCGAGATCATCTACTGTGTCCTTGTTGTAGACATCTGAACCCTCCACGACGCCCTCAAAATAATAGCTTGGGTTCTCCATCTTCAATTGGCTGTATATCAGAATCGGACACTTTTAGAAAATCTCCATCCCAAACTTTTTCAGATAAACAATCAAGACCATCCATCTCCTAAATAGCTAAATCGGCACTGGCAACATTGACTGACTTGTCGGCTGGCACAATTTCAATCTTGTCACCTGCCAATGAATCAAGCATTGATGCATGGTTGAAGGAATACAACAATTAGCATGGATCTAATCCCTTCCAAGCAACAAGCTATAAGAACCCTTCCCATCGATAACAAAGAACGTTGTAGGGATGGTTTTGTTGCCGACTGTCAGCTCCACATTGAAAACTCCTTTGTTTTCTGATGGATTGCCGCCAAAGTATTTGAGCACCATATTTGTCTTGATGAGATCTTCAGCGTTTCTGCCCAACTTCCTAAATGTAGTGTAAGGCATCAAGTTTACTGCAGCCCCACCATCGACCATCATCTTGGACATCGGCTTCCCATTGACATAACCATTTACATACAATGGCTTACGATGCCGATTCTCCATTCCCTCTGGCTTCTCGAAAACTGCATGTTCTGGTGACAAAATTAGCTTACCCGATTCTTCTTCAACTTCATCAATATCGGTTTGCTTGATCCCAAACTCGGCAAGCAACGTGAAAACCATGTTGACCGAAGCAGTTACAACACTTTTTCCTTTAGCCAACCTTTTTACTTCATCGGCTATGGCTTCATCGGCTACAGGAACTTGGTTCTTAACACGCCACTCCTGCCTCGGCTTTGTTTTCTTCAGCCGATGGTCAATTTCTTGCTCGACCTCTTGAAAGCGCTCCCTGTTCCTCAATCTTTGGACCCTCCTCTTTTGATTCTTCGTAAAGATAGCAAAAGGACACCATTGAGTCTTCCTGTTTTCATTGTCCTCTTGTCCACGATCTTGGTTTACTGGATCCAATCTTTGATGAACAGGAACTCTTGCCGATTGCCCCTATTATATGGTCGGCTTGAGCTCTCTGCAACATCATTGCACCCAGGACAATCCTCAATAGATGGCAGCCTCATGCCTTCATTCCAATAAAATCTAAAGAACTCACAACCCCAATGAGGATCAAAGCCATCATCATCTTCTTCATAATGCTTCTCCTGCTGCTTGTCATACTTCCTTTGATATTTGTTGATAATCTTAGCCGAGTTTACCTGAAAACCTCTTGCACGGCCCCCATCGGCTGTTCGGCCAGCTGTATGCACCATATTAACAGGAAAAGGATTGCCTTCAACCTTCATCGGCCTCTTAGAGTCATCAAATTTGATTTTGCCTTCTTCAATAGCCGCTTGGATCTGCTTCCTGAATACCTTGCAATCATTGGTCGTGTGAGACCCAGAATTATGCCACTTGCAATACCTTTTCTTGCCCAATTCTTTAGCCGATGGAATTGTGTGACTGGCAGGAAGATGAATTTGCTTCTCTCGGAGTAGCAAGTCAAAAATCTTGTCAGCCTTAGTAATATCAAAGTCATACCTCTCCTCTTTTCCTGAGCTCTTTACCCATTGGCACAGTATAACCTTTTTGCTCCTTACCCATTCAGCTGTAGCTATCTCAGAATCATCATCCTCATCGTCCGACTCATACATGTAAGGACAGACATGGTTAACTTTCCTAGAATTCTTCCTCGCCTCTGCAAACCTTTGTTCATGCAAAATTACCTTCTGTGTGAGATGAGACAAGCTTTCAAAATCCTCAGACGAGAATTTCTCCCTGATTGGAGCAATCATAGCCTGAAAAGCCAAATCGGCTAACTGGGCATCAGTCAGACTTAAGCTGTAGCACTTATTCCTCATCTCTCTGAATCTCTGAATGTACTCATGCACAGGCTCATCATGTCTTTGCTTGATGGATGTCAGATCGGACAATTTCATCTCATGAACCCCACTATAAAAATAGCTGTGAAACTGTTTTTCTAAATCGGCCCAACTGTTAATTGATCCATATGGTAAAGAAGAAAACCAAGTAAAGGCCGATCCAGACAAAGATAACCGGAACAACCTAACCTTCAAGGCATCCACAGCTGATGCTTCACCACACTGGGCTAAAAATCGGCTAATGTGCTCATAAGTCGATGTACTATCTTGCCCTGAAAATTTTGAAAAGTCTTGTACCTTAAACCGATTGGGTAGAGGAACCCTCTCAAACCATTCAGGATAGGGTTGTCGGTACAAATTTCCAGCATCTTTCGGCCTAAGCCGAAACTGCTCCTTCATGACATCCGCAATCAAATGGGCCCATGGTCATTGTTGAGGTGCTCCCTGAGGTTGTTGTGGCATAGGCTCGAATTGGTTGTATTGAGCAACAAATTGGGGTTGAGCCGATCCTGCCTGCTGGTACTGAACTTGAGGTGATGGTGGCTGATACTGATAGTTCAAATTGCCCCCTGGTAATTTTGAAGATCTGGCTGAATATTGCGCACCAAATGTTCAGGAATAACTTGAGGAATCACTGTGCCATCTGGTTGTACGTGATGAACCAAGTGCTCTGGAACAATGATTCGCAGCATGCTGCAAAGGTTGACCACCAGGTGTTGCAAACCCAGCCGATGCGTTCATTGAACCTTGCTGCTGAATCGGCTGAACAACCTGCTGCCTCAACGGTGTATGCTGAGTCGGCTGCAAGACCTGCCGTCTTGGTGGCGTCTACTGAACTGGTTGCACAACCTGTTGGATTGGGGGTGTATTAACGACCAAATTTGGTAATATCAGTATCGGAAAAGAGGACTAGATCGAAGTGGAGTCGAAGGCGGAGATCGATTCGAGAATAAAGCAAGAATCGGCTTGAGTCCGGATTAGACTGGGTAAGCCGATATAGCCGATTCCGACAATACGACTTGGTGTACAACATCGGGTTGAGTTGAGATGCTACAAGATGATTGCCGCACATGGATAGAGTCCTGAGAAGGCAATTGTATCTATTAATTAGGAGGTTTTATGTAATTTCCTTAGAGATATGTTTAGGGCAAAAGTCTGCCGCAAAGACTTATGATATCTTAGAGTTTGTTAGGGATAAGAGTCGTGTCCGACATGGACATAGTTTGTAATTTTCGGGTATAAATAGACCCCGAACCCTATGTAATCCATTAACACACACGTTCAATACAATTTCGGTGCATCGCCACCCTTTTGCTTTAGTTTTATTTTGACGAGTTCTTACTTTCGGGTTGAGCTGCATCGGTTTCGATCTTCAACAAGAGGTAAAACTTGTTATGACGGCTTGCGTTATCAGGATTAGTGCATCCATCTTTATGATACTCTAATCTTGGTTATGTAATTCGTCGAGTTATCATATATCTTACATAATCTCTAGCAATATCGCCATCTAACCTACAATCGGCTAACATCTGTCGGTGGAGGGCAGCCGATTAGGTTAGATATCGATGTTGATTTAGATTATATAAGACATCTACCACTCTATGAACTTCGAGCGGCTTGATTGTCTAGATATTGTTTTTCTTTTCATACTTAATGCTGCATCAGTTGAGTTTGATCTATTAAGTCGTGCTTAGAATATCAATCTCTAGCCTGCCTTCTGGTTGCCGATTAGGGTAGCATCGGAGTTTCAGCCGATCTTATCGGATTTAACTACATTTGCTCTATATGCTTCGTTGACATGTAAAATCTGCCCTGTAAGTCAAGATATTATTGCATCTACGTATATTAAGCTTCTGTTTGGTATATTCTGCTTGTTTTAATATCTTAACGTAGAGTTGTATCGGAGTATTAGCCGATACATGCTAGATCTATCTGATTGGCTATGCTGTAAACATATATAGTTCTGTTATTAGCATATATTTCGATCTAAGTGATTTATACTATCTCGGCATGGCGACCGATCTATCCCAATCACTTGATTTAAGTATATATCGATATAAGAATTATATATTGTTAATATCTACAGCCGATCGAGTAGATTTAGTCCTTTATTATATATTTCCAACTGCCGATCGATTTACATATGACATCGGCCTAGAGATAAATGATATGTCATCGGTACTTAGCCGATCAGCTATCGTTTATAGATTTAACCTCGGTTTCTTTGTCTTTATTTCTTGTTGATTGCAGGATCAAATCAACTGGCATGCTAACACACCCGAAGGCAAGCTTTGGACCTGCACTGGAGTTAAGCAGATCTCCCAGGCCTCGTGTTTTACGTCAACACGCTTTTGGCACGCCTGGTGGGACCGATAAGAAGTCAGCAAGCAGTTCTTCCTCATGGCCGAGAAACCACCGCTATCACCATCTTCGGCTAGCCCAGGCACTGTAAAGGAAAAGATCCAGAAGTTAGGTCTTACCGACGTCAATGAAGGAAACGTCGTGCCCATCGATCTAGAAAAATTCACGCCTGATCAAAAGAAAGATTTTGATGCGATGATGTAGCAGGCACGGGATCAGTTCTTGAACTCATTCATGTAGACTCGCAAGGGAACGCTTGTTCAGAAGTATAAAGTGAAGGTGGTTCCTGATGATCTCGGGACTGGTTTCTCTAATGATGGAGAAGGGAAACAGGCTCCAGATGGCTCGGCTCAGTCGAGTGCCAAAGGTGCTACAGATGGTTCTCCAGCAAATCTAGGTGACTACTCTCAAGGGGTCCATGGGGTTCAAGGTGATGGTTCTCAGGGGAGTCAAGGTGATGGTTCTCAGGGAGTTCAAGGTGGAAGGTGTCAATCAAGACGGCAATGTGGCACAGGTGCAGTTCAACAACTTTCAAGATCAGGTGGACTATGCTGTGCACCATGCTTTGATCAACCAATCTGGAATACTAACCAACACCTTGGCAAACATGGTGAAGTCAATGATTGATGGTTCGATGGCCGAATATCAGGCTACGGGACCGGTTTACCTACAAGGAGGAGTGCTCCCGAATTATCGGCCATTAGTTACCGATAATCTACCAGTCGTCCAGTCAGTTCCTCTTAATGCACCATCGGCTCAGCCGGCGGCACCAGCATCGGCTCCCGCACCTGCTTCGGCTCTAGGCCAGTTAATCAATCCCTGATTGTTGGTAAGAGAACAGCCACAGCACGCTGCACAGAATGTGAATCAGCTAACGCAAGACCAGGTTGCATCTATGTTCCTGCATCCTCAGCACACCATTGATCCAGCCCAGCAGTAGCCGGTTCAGCAAACACCGCCAAGACAAGAAGTTGTGCAACCAACTCAGCAAACCCCCCCGATCCAACAGGTTGTGCAACCAGTTCAGCAGATGCCACCAAGACAGCAGGTCTTGGAGCCGATTCAGCAGACACCGTTGATGCAACAGGTTGTTCAGCCGATTCAGCAGCAAGGTCCAATGAATCCATTGGCTAGGTTTGCAACACCTGGTGGTCAGCCTGTGCAGCATGCCGCAAATCAAGTTGTCCCAGAACATTTAGTTCATCATGTACAGCCAGATGGCACAGTTGTTCCTCAAGTTATTCCTGAACATTTGGTGCGCAATGTTCAGCCATACCTTCAAAATTACCAGGGGGGCAATTTGAAATATCAGTATTAGCCACCATCACCTCATGTTCAGTACCAGCAAGCAGGATCGGCTCAGCCCCAATTTGTTCCTCAATACAACCAATTCGAGCCTATGCCACAACAACCTCAAGGAACACCTCAACAGCGACCATGGGCTGATTTGATTGCAGATGTCATGAAGGAGCAGTTCGGGCTTAGTCCGAAAGATGCTGGAAACTTATATCGACAGCCATATCCTGAATGGTTTGAGAGAGTTCCTCTGCCTAACCGGTTCAAAGTTCCAGATTTTTCAAAGTTCTCGGGGCAAAATAGTACATCAACTTATGAGCACATTAGCCGATTTTAGCTCAATGCGGTGAAGCATCGGCTGTGGATGCTTTGAAAGTTAGGTTGTTCTGGTTGTCTTTGGCTGGATCGGCCTTTACTTGGTTTTCTTCTTTACCATATGGATCAATTAACAGTTGGGCTGATTAAGAAAAGGAGTTTCATAGCTATCTCTATAGTGGGATTCATGAGATGAAATTGTCCGATCTAACGTCGATCAAGCAAAAGCATGATGAGTCAGTGCATGAGTATATTCAGAGATTCAGGGAGATGAGAAACAAGTGTTACAGCTTGAGTTTGACCGATGCCCAGTTAGCCAATTTGGCTTTTCAGGGTATGATTGCTCCAATTAGGGAGAAGTTATCATCTGAAGACTTTGAAAGCTTGTCACACCTTACACAGAAGGTAGCCTTGCATGAACAAAGGTATACAGAGGCTAGGAAAAGTTCTAGAAAGGTTAATCATGTCTGTCCATATATATATGTGTCGGATGATGATGATGATGATGATGATTCTGAGATAGCTGCAGCCGAGTTGGTAAGGAGTAAGAAGGTTATACCATGCCAATGGGTAAAGAACTCAGGTAAAGACGAGTGGTATGACTTTGATATAACCAAGGCTGATAAAATTTTTGACTTGCTACTCCGAGAGAAGCAGATTCATCTTCCTGCCGGTCACACAATTCCATCGGCTGAAGAGTTGGGCAAGAAAAGGTATTGCAAGTGGCATAATTCTAGGTCTCATACGAGTAATGATTGCAAGGTATTCAGGCAGCAGATCCAAGCGGCTATTGAAGGAGGCAAAATCAAGTTTGATGACTCTAAGATGCCGATGAAGGTTGATGGCAATCCTTTTCCGGTTAACATGGTGCACACAGCTGGCCGAACAGCTGATGGGGGCCGTGCATGGGGTTTTCAAGTAAATTCGACTAAGATTATCAGCAAATATCAGAGGAAGTATGACAAGCAGCAGGAGAAGCATTATGAAGAAGATGACGATGGCTTTGATCCTCATTGGGGTTGTGAGTTCTTCAGATTCTGTTGGAATGAAGGTATGAGGCTGCCATCTATTGAAGACTGTCCTGGGTGCAGTGATATTGCCGAGAGCTCAAGCCGATCATATAGTAGAGGCAATCGGCTAAGGCAGGCAAGAGTTCCTGTTCATCAAAGATTGGGTCCAGTAAATCAAGATCATGGCCAAGAGGACAATGAAAACAGGAAAAATCAATGGTGTCCTTCTGGTATTTTTACAAAGAATCAAAAGAGAAGGGTTGAAGGATTGAGGAACAGGGAGCGCTTTCAGGAGGTCGAATAGGAAATTAACCATCGGCTGAAGAAAATAAAGCCAAGGCAGGAGTGGCGTGTTAAGAATCGAGTTCCTGAAGCCGATGAAGCTATAGCCAATGAAGTAAAAAGGTTGGCCAAAGGAAAAAGCGTTGTAACTGTTTCGGTTAACATGGCTTTCACGTTACCTGCTGAGTTTGGGATCAAGCAAGCCGATATTGATGAAGATGAAGAAGAATCGGCTAAATTAATTTTGTCACCAGAGAAGGCGGTTTTTGAGAAGCCAGGGGGTACAGAGAATCGGCATCTTAAGCCATTGTATATAAATGGTTGTGTCAATGAGAAGCCAATTTCCAAGATGATGGTCGATGGTGGGGCTGCGGTAAACTTGATGCCTTACACTACATTCAGGAAGTTGGGCAGAAGCATTGAAGATCTCATCAAGACAAACATGGTGCTCAAAGACTTTGGCGGCAATCCATCAGAAACCAAAGGTGTTTTGAATGTGGAGCTGACAGTCGGCAACAAAACCATCCCTACAACGTTCTTTGTCATCGATGGGAAGGGTTCTTATAGCTTGTTGCTTGGAAGGGATTGGATCCATGCTAATTGTTGCATTCCTTCAACTATGCATCAATGCTTGATTCAGTGGCAAGGCGACAAGATTGAAATTGTGCTAGCTGACAAGTCAGTCAATGTTGCCAATGCCGATTTAGCTCTTTGGGAAATGGATGGTCTTGATTGTTTATCTGGAAAAGTTTGGGATGGTGATTTTCTAAAAGTGTCCGATTCTAATATACTTCCAATTGAAGATGGAGAACCCAAGTTATTATTTTGAGGGCGTCGTGGATGGTTCAGATGTCTACAACAAGGACACAATAGATGATCTCGATGACAAACAAGGACAGGTTTTATGTCGGCCGATGATTTGGAAGAAATTGATATAGGTCCAGGTTATCGACCAAGGCCGACATTTATTAGTAAGTATTTATCTGCAGAATTTAAAACCAAGTTGATAAAGCTGTTGAAAGAATTCAGAGATTGCTTCGCTTGGGAGTATTATGAGATGCCTGGACTCAGCTGATCGATTGTTGAACATCGGCTACCTATCAAACCAGGGGTTAGGCCACATCAACAACATCCGAGGAGATGCAAAGCCGACATGCTTGAACCTGTCAAGGCTGAGATTAAAAGATTGTATGATGCTGTTTTTATTCGTCCTTGCCGATATGCTGAGTGGGTTTCTAGTATAGTTCCTGTTATTAAGAAGAACGGCACAGTAAGGATGTGCATTGATTTCCGAAACTTGAATAAAGCTACCCCGAAGGACGAATCTCCGATGCCGGTAGCCGATCAGCTGGTTGATGCTGCGTCAGGGCACAAGATTTTGAGTTTTATGGACGGAAACGCAGGATACAATCAGATTTTTTATGGCCGAAGAAGACATTCATTCAGGAGCTTCAAGGAAAAGAACGAGTTGTGTTCTATCTCAGTCGTCGGCTCTTGGATGCTGAAACTAGATATTCCCCTGTGGAGAAGTTATGTTTGTGCTTATATTTTTCATGCACAAGGTTGAGGCATTATCTATTATCCAATGAGTGCACTGTTATATGCAAGGCTGATGATGTCAAATACATGTTATCGGCCCCGATTTTGAAAGGAAGGGTTGGAAAGTGGATATTTTCCTTAACTGAGTTTGATCTTCGGTATGAGTCACTGAAGGCAATTAAAGGACAAGCTATAGCCGATTTTATTGTGGAACATCGTGATGATTCAATCGGCTTGGTCAAGATTGTACCATGGACTTTATTCTTTGATGGGTCGGTGTGTACTAATGGTTGTGGTATCGGCTTAGTTATAATTTCCCCTCGGGAGCCATGTTTCGAGTTTGCTTATACTATTAAACCTTATACAACTAATAATCAAGCTGAGTATGAGGAAGTGCTCAAAGGGTTGCAATTACTCAAGGAAGTTGAAGCCGATATTATTGAAATCATGGGGGATTCTTTGCTGGTAATCAGTCAATTGGCAAGAGAATATGAATGTAAGAGTGATAATTAATGGTTTATAATGAGAAGTGCCAAGAATTGATGAAGGAATTTCGGCTGGTTACTTTAAAGCATGTGTCTCGAGAACAAATATTGAAGCTAATGATTTGGCCCAGGGGGCGTCGGGGTATAAGCCGATGATCAAAGATGTTACGGTCGAAGTCGCAGCAATGACAGTCGATGATTGGAGGTCTGATGTGCATCAGTATTTACAGAATCCATCTTAATCGGCTTCTAGGAAATTGAGATATAAGGCGTTGAAGTACACTCTATTGGATGATGAGCTTTACTATCGGACGATTGATGGGGTGTTGCTTAAGTTTTTGAGTGCCGATGAGGCTAAAGTTGCAATCGGCGAGGTTCATGAAGGAATTTGTGGTACTCATCAATCGGCTCATAGGATGAAGTGGTTACTTTGGCGTGCAGGGTATTTTTGGCCGACAATGCTGGAAGATTGTTTCAGATATTACAAAGGGTGTCAAGACTGTCAGATGTTTGGAGCAATTCAGCGAGCACTGGCGTCGGCTATGAATCCTCTCATTAAGCCATGGCCATTCAGAGGTTGCGGAATTGATATGATCGGTATGATAAATCCACCATCAAGTAAAGGACATAAGTTTATATTGGTGGCAACCGATTATTTTACCAAGTGGGTGGAGGCGATTCCTTTAAAGAAAGTTGATTCTGGGGATGCAATACAGTTTGTTCAAGAGCATATAATCTACCGATTTGGTATTCCTCAAACTATTACAACTGATCAAGGTTCAATCTTCATGTCCAATGAGTTTGTTCAATTTGCCGATAGCATGGGCATCAAATTGTTAAATTCTTCACCATATTATGCACAAGCTAAGGGGCAGGCCGAGACATCTAATAAGAGCTTGATCAAATTGATTAAGCGAAAAATTTCTGATTATCCTCAGCAATGGCATACTCGGCTGGCCGAAGCATTGTGGTCTTATAGGATGGCTTGTCATGGATTCATCCAAGTCCCTCCTTACAAACTTGTTTTTGGACATGAGGCTGTTTTGCCATGGGAAGTTAGAATCGGCTCTAGAAGAACGGAATTACGAAATAATTTAACAGCCGATGAGTATTGCAACCTTATGGCCAATGAGAGGGAGGATCTGGTTCAGTCACGATTGCGAGCCCTTGCAAAAGTTACCAAGGATAAGGAACGTGTTGCTCGGCATTACAATAAGAAAATAGTACCCAAAGATTTTTCGGAGGGGGAACTTGTATGGAAGTTGATTTTGCTAATTGGAACTCGGGATAGCAAATTCGGCAAATGGTCGCCGAATTGGGAAGGGCCGTTTCAAATTTATAAAGTTGTGTCTAAAGGAGCTTATATGTTGCAAGGACTCAATGGAGAGGTTTATGGCAGAGCACTAAATGGCATGTATTTGAAGAAATATTACCCAAGTGTTTGGGTTAATGCACGATTGGCTGATGTTGCCGATACATGATAAAGCCGATGTATTTTCATCGTCTTGAGATGGCCGATATTGTTATATCGCCCTTAGTTGTTTTTCCGTATTGTAATCGGTTTTGGTTTGCCGATATACAATGGCCGATATTATTATATCGCCCTTAGTTGTTTTTATAATTTTATCAATGTTTTTGACATTGTAAAATTAGGGGGGCACATATGTACAAAAAATGAAAATTTTGAGCAAAGTTAGGAGAAAATGAAATTTTTTAGCAAAGTTAGGAGTTGTGTTAATCGGCACAAAGGATTGTTAAAACAGCCGAGTATTAAGGTATCTTAGCTGATTACAAAAATTTCTAAGTCCTATTACACAAAAGTTATTGAGACAAGTACTGCTGGATAGCCGACATAGCCCTTTGCCTAATTTGTTCGACTTCTTCAATGGCTTGGGCATCTTGAGCATCAGTTCCAGAAATGACCTTTAGGGACTTGGTCAGGTCAGCAACATTCTTGATAGCCGATTTGAGTCTTGCTTTCTGCTCTTTGACAGATTTTGGTAGATTGGCTAGCTTTTTGTGCTCCATGTCCAGTTCAGCATTGCATTCTTCGAGCTGTGCCAAGAGATCGATCTTGCGAGCTTCGAGCTGATTAATATTGGACTTAATCGGACCCTCAGATAGCTGATCAAGTTTGACTTTTTCTTCATGCACAAGCTACCGATTGACCTGGATTGTGGCTTCAATCTCCTTGCGCTCACGGCGTTCGGCTAGTCTTAGCTTGGCTTTTTCCAGCTTGAATTGATGTTGCTCAAGATAAGCGACTGGAGATAGGATATCGGCCAGTTCTTCGAGAATCAGAGCTTGAACTTCATGCAGCCGTGTCCTAATCGATCCACAGTCGACCACTAAGCTATCTAAAGAAGAGCCCTCTAGCCGACGAGAAATATCTTCAAGTGTTTTCTTCACATCGTCAGATAAGGGGGCTAGAGCTTTACTTGAAGTATCCTCCTCTGCTTCATCAAGATAATCTCTGATGTCAAAAGAGAAGAGATCGTTTAAAACCTGTAGGAACAATTCTGGGAAGATTAAGAGCTAGGTCAATATAGCCGATCGAATTTATTGAATTAAAAGGAAACTTACTGGGATAGTAGGAGCAGCTGGTTGTTCTTCTTCCTCAATATGATGACTCCCTACAGCCGATGGAGTCCGGTCACTCGATGATTGCTGTACAGGAGGAGAAGGAGGGGGAGGAGGCTACAAAATAGACAAGTGTTATATGGAGTTGGCTGAGATTGACTAGTAAAAGAATAAAATATATCTTACTGGTGGAGCCGGCTTGACAATTGTTGCTGTTGGTTTCTTCTTTACAGCAGTTTTCTTCTTCTGCAGTTACAAAGTTTATGAGTAATTGGCTGAAAAGTGAAATAATTACAAAAGAGATTGAAGAGAGCTGCTTACTCTTAAGAAATGAGTGGGGGCAGAAGGAGTCAGAGGTGTCTGCTTGGGTGAAGCCGATGGTGTTTTTTCTATGTCACTCACTTCGGCTGTACCCTGATCAACATCATCTTCAATGTCTTCTTCATCTAGAGCTTGTTCAATGGATGGATCCAAGGCAGGCAGGTCATCAGCTTGGTTTTCTTAGACTTGGCCTTTTTCTTTGGAGCTAGAGCAAAAGTGCCAATAGCCGATGATCTAGTTTTTCCTTTCTTGCCTGCATCAGCTGGTTCTCTGATTAAGCCTTGAAGGAGAGTTGAAGTCTTGGGGGCATGGTAGCCGATGACGGGACAGATGGTCCACCTCCATTTGGAATTAAACCTGGGGCATATTGGATATCTCTACCACTGTTGCTTTGACGTGGAGGGGAAGAGTCGATTGTCTGCAAAACAAGAACAAGAGATTAGTCAAGTAGTGAATCGGATGACAATTATTCAAGCTAATAATGACAAGGTTTACCTTGGGTATGACATTAGGGAATAGGTCTGTCATATACATTGAAGCTGATTGATGAAACAAGTGCAACTTCCACTCACCCCACCATCTGTCGAAGTTTCTGCTCTTAAATTCTGCCAACTCGATATTGTCAATACTGCCCAGAGGGTGTCTTGGGAGGTTAAGCAGCCGATCTATCATCAAAGTTGATGTGATTTCTCCTCGGCACTGGATCTTATCGGCAAAGAATAAGTCGATTGGGAGTTGGCCTAGTCCAAGTTGTCTAGCCGAGCACATTGGGTGATAAAACTCATAGGAGACTTGGATGTTTCTTTCTTGGTGAATGTCGATAGGAAGGATGCATGGGCTGATTGCAGCTGTGAGAACTTCTCTGGATTTTTGAAATTTTTCATGATTGATGTCTTCAAATCTAGTCTGATGGAAGTCCAAGATCTGCTGAATCTTCATAAGGGAACCAAATCCGTGCAACTTTCTGAAATTGTTTCTTCGATTCCAAGGCTTCGGTTACAAACTGCCAGTTGGTTGTAGGGCCACAGCTTGATCCACAGAATAGAAACTTCTCTAGCCACATTAATAGGAAAGCTACATGTTCCCGAGGAGTAACAGGCCCTTTGCCCATATATGCCGCTACATAGCCAGACCAACCCCCTATGCTTTTGGTCCTGAAATCAAATTGGTTCTTGGTGTTCATGCTCATTTTCACGACCGGAAATAGCCCAACGGGCGTTCCTTACGTGCGTGTATTATTCCTTGTCCCAGGAGGCAAGGTACACCAGAAGTTGATACAATTCAGAGTTTAATAAGCGGAAGCGTAAATAGTTAATTATTACATGGGCAGCGACGGCCCAGCACACTCAAAGACAACAGAAAACAGCGGAAGACTAAGGCGACGACCACAGGCGCTTGACGGCAGGCACGAGCTAGACACCAAAGCCTTCATCATCCAGGGGCTCCTCTTCTGGGTTTGGGAAAAATTGAGCAAGACTGAGTACAATCACCGTACTCAACAAGACACACCCACAAGTGCAGCATAAATGCAAAGGAGTACAATGGAGTTATAGTATAGGGGTTAGGTTTTGCAATAAACAGCATTTAAAAGACCCTTAGTTGCTCAAAGCTAAATTTAAAACACGATCCTAGAACTATTTAATATTATTAAACGAGGCCGTGAACCCACATGAACCTGCCTTAACCCAAGGCCTACGATGATTCAGACCGAACTGGCAACCCGACCCTGGGTCCCAGCTCGTCCCAAGCCAACCCAGGCCAACCATTCCACATTTTAGTTATTAAGCCGGTTTTAAGAATTAAAAAACACTAACTTGGGTACATTGCTAGGCTTGCCCATAACCGAGGGCGCGGCTATTCGAATAGGTTTTACTCTGATCAGAGGTGTACATCTTTACCCACAAGACACGTCTTCCTCACGTGCAACCACGTGCCACATACCACCACGGCATATGGACGGAAGACATGACATAGTTTCCAACCCATCCTAGCCATAGACAAGAGTACCGACCCAACCCACCTACGGCCGGAACCCCCGGGACAGGTAGGCAGGACTGAGCCCCTAGCAGCAGGACACCGGCCCTGTGCCATGACATCTCGACTACCGGGCCGCAGCTCGTGTAGCCTTCATTTGCCCTAGAGATGTCCATCGACCCCCGACTTCGTCCATCTCCATCCGTGTACTTTTGTTTATAACCAAACTGAGCCACAAACCAAGCCTTACCCATTAGACATGTGGAAGTACGGTAGTGCTTTGCAACAGAGGCCCGAAGACCGGTCCTTGTATGGCCGAGGTGCTACCATCAAAACCATGCACCCCGAGCCCAGCCTAAAACCATTTTGAGGGTTTTGAATAGAGGGAGAGGTGTGAATCCAATTCCACAATAATCCAACCATTCCATGGTGTCCAGGTGATATGAATATTCCCAAAGTCTAGAGTTATAAAACCACCCTATGTTGTCCTATTAAACAGCGAAGCATCTACCTAAATTCATACTAGTGGAACCATGAATAAAATGTCCACTAGTTGGGGTTTTGTTTATCCTAGGGTGAACAAGGTAATAATAACAATAACAATAATAAGTTCATAACAAAGGTAAATAGGCATGGCTAAATAAAACAGTGATAACGCGGGAATTTAAATAAGGCGGTAATACAATAATTTAAATCAAAATAACTTTATAAACTGGGATTCAATATGTTCAAGGATGATGTGACGTGCCTTGCTCGCTTTCCCAAACGTCGGCTTCAACCTCCACGAAGAGCGGATCTTCCGAAGCTGCAGCGTCTACACGACCAAAGGAAAATAAAAGGACTTTTACTCTAATAAACTCCATATAACAAGCAGGAACAAAGCGCAAAAATGGGTTCTTGACTTCTTAAGGAAAAATTAGAGACTTGAACGGTCCAATTCCGAGTTCAAATGGCCAAGTTATGGCCATTTGAAGTTTATATGCTATTTAAATGAATATTTACGAATTTCTTCATTTAAATTTTAATTTAAAAACATATTTATTGCGTCAGCCGGGAGAGAGGGTGCGCGGACCGGGCCCACGGGAGTGGGACCCACGCGGCAGCCTCACGGTCCACGGTGGACCCGGTGCACCCGGCTCACACCGGCCGGCGCCGTGGGCCCCACGCGTCAGCCGCACCCGAGGGCGCGGGCGGCTGACGGCCGGGCCCCACGCGGCAGCCGCTAGGCGCGCCCGGAGGCGGCCACGTCGGCGCGGCCGGCGGGAGGCGGCGCGCCCGCGCCCCTATGGACGCCGGCGGCGGCCATAGGCATGGCGGAGCGGCGGCCGAGAGAGGGGAGGGTAAGGGGGAAACGAAGCGGCGGTCCATGGCTCACCCCGGGTCGACGGCGACGACGGAAACGGCAACCGGAGCGGAGGAAGGCGGCGGCGCGGCTCGGGTGGACGGGGTCGACGGCGCTCCGGCGGTCGGCGAGCGAAACGGAGGGGTGGACGAGGTCGGCGAGGATGCAGCGAAGCCGAAGAAGGCGGCACCGAGGTGGGAGGTGGTCCGGGGTGACGACGGCGGCGGACCGGAGCTCGGCGGCGACGGTGGAGAGAGAGAGCGACGGCGCGAGCTCGATTCCGGCGAGGAGAGAGGGCGGTGAGTGGCGGAAACGGTGGTGGGGAGCTCGGGGAGGGTTCATATAGGGTTGGGAGTGAGAGAGGGCGGCCGGAAGAGGGGGAAACGGGCGCGGGAGGCCCGGCCGCCTTCAATGGCGCCGGCGAGATTTGCGGGGGCAAATCCGCCCGTTTGAACGCGAGAGAGAGAGGGAAAAGTGGGGGGAAAGGGAGAGGGGATCACGGGGAATATTTTCCCCCACTTTATTGCTCGCGGGGACGGCGGGATGCGGTGGAATCGTCGGCGGCGGCGGCGCTAGGCGCGGGCGAGGCGGCGGGAGCGGCGGGAGGAAGGGGATGACGGGTGGGTCCCACCCGTCAGCGAGGGTGGCGGGCGGGCCCGCCCGTCAGCGGCGCGCGCGGGGAGGGCCGAGTGGGCCGTGGGGGAGAGGAGAGAGGAGGAGGGAGATGGGCCGAATTCGGCCCATTAGAGGGGAGAGGGTGATTTTTAGGGTTTTCTTTTTATAAAACCTTTTTAACTTTGTTTATTTCTTAATAATTATTATTTGTGCTCTGAAAATTTCACTAAAATTTATTTACACATTTTAGGCTTTTAGGAAATATACAAAAATCCTCCAAGCCCTATTTGACTTTTAACTTTGCACATTTTAATTTTTGAAGGTTTTCACAAGCATTTTAATTATTCTAGGCATAATTTAGAAGATGTATTTTAGGGTCGATTTGGGACGTGACACTCATAGGGTTGGCCGATGAGGTGACATCTAATCTGGTGATCTTGGTAATGTCAATCAGAGTTGGAGTCATCGGCCTTTGGTTGAACAAGAAGGCATTGATGGTGTTGAACCAGAGATAGGTGGCGGCAGCCATTAGAGGTTCATCTTTAGCAGAATTGGCTATGGTCAGGGCAAGTACTTGGCCGATTCCGATCTCGTCCCAATGAACTTTTTTGCTAGCCGATACGCGCTTGTACCATATGGTCCAACTCTTCTCAGGAGTGTTTTTCTCAAGAGTTGGCCAAGACTTGAAAGTATTCTTCCAGTGACCCAGATTAAGGTTCGCGAATTTGAAGGAGATTCTGTTGGTTTCACCGATGATAAAATCAGTGGGGTCAAGATTGCCGATTGGACCAAGGAAGTAGTGGTTTTCGTGCGAAGGCAGGATTTGCTTCGGCGGTGAAAACGGAAAAAGACGGTGTGAGATTTCTCGAGGGTGACAGTTAGTATTTAAGTGCGAAACTTGCTCGGAGTCGATATACAGAAAATCCAAAACATTACCAAATATTCCAGACTTGGGGGGCATGTGTTAACGACCAGATTTAGTAATATCAGTATCGTAAAAGAGGATTAGGTCGAAGTAGAGTCGAAGGCAGAGATCGATTCGAGAACAGAGCAAGAATCGGCTGGAGTCCGGATCGACTACGATCAGGATCGGCTGGGTCCGAGTCAGACTGGGTAAGCTGATATAGCCGATCCCGACAATACGACTTGGTGTACAACATCGGGTTGAGTTGAGATGCTATAAGATGATTGCCGCACATGGATAGAGTCCTGAGAAAGCAATTGTATCTATTAATTTGGAGGTTTTATGTAATTTCCTTAGCAATATGTTTAGGGCAAAAGTCTGCCGCAAAGACTTATGGTATCTTAGAGTTTGTTAGGGATAAGAGTTGTGTCCGACATGGACATAGTTTGTAATTTTCGGGTATAAATAGACCCCAAACCCTATGTAATCAATTAACACACACGTTCAATACAATTTCGGCGCATCGCCACCCTTTTGCTTCAGTTTTATTTTGACGAGTTCTTGCTTTCAGGTTGAGCTGCATCGGTTTCGATCTTCAACAAGAGGTAAAACTTGTTATGACGGCTTGCGTTATCAGGATTAGTGCATCCATCTTTACGATACTCTAATCTTGTTTATGTAATTCTTCGAGTTATCATATATCTTACATAATCTCTAGCAATATCGCCATCTAACCTACAATCGGCTAACAGCTGTCTGTGGAGGGCAGCCGATTAGGTTAGATATCGATGTTGATTTAGATTATATAAGACATCTACCACTCTATGAAACTTCCAGCGGCTTGATTGTCTAGATATTGTTCTTCTTTTCATACTTAATGCTGCATCAGTTGAGTTTGATCTATTAAGTCGTGCTTAGAATATCAATCTCTAGCCTGCCTTCTGGTTGCCGATTAGGGTAGCATCGGAGTTTCAGCCGATCTTATCTGATTTAACTACATTTGCTCTATATGCTTCGTTGACATGTTAAATGTGCCCTTTATGTCAAGATATTATTGCATCTACGTATATTAAGCTTCTGTTTGGTATATTCTGCTTGTTTTAATGTCTTAACATAGAGTTGTATCGGAATATTAGCCGATACATGCTAGATCTATCTGATCGGTTGTGCTGTAAACATATATAGTTCTGTTATTAGCATATATTTCGATCTAAGTGATTTATACTGTCTCGGCATGGCGACCGATCTATCCCAATCACTTGATTTAAGTATATATCGATATAAGAATTATATATTGTTAATATCTACAGCCGATCGAGTAGATTAAGTTTTTTATTGTATATTTCCAACTGCCAATCGATTTACATATGACATCGGCCTAGAGATAAATGATATATCATCGGCACTTAGCCGATCGGCTATCGTTTATAGATTTAACTGCGGTTTCTTTGTCTTTATTTCTTGTTGATTTCAGGATCAAATCAACTGGCACGCTAACACACCCGAAGGCGAGCTTTAGACCTGCACTGGTGTTAAGCAGATCTTCCAGGCCTCGTGTTTTACGTCAATAGGGTGTTTGTTGAATTGGTTGCACAACTTGCTGCCTTGGCGGTGTTTGCTGAATCGGCTGCTGCTGGGTTGGATCAATGGTGTGTTGAGGATGTAAGAACATAGATGCAATCTGGTCTTGCGTTAGCCGATTCACATTCTGTCTAGCGTGTTGTGGCTGTTCTCTCACCAACAATCGGGGATTAATTATTTGGCCTGGAGCCGAAGGTGGTGGAGCAGTTGCAGGAGCCAATACTGATGCCGTCGGCTAAGCCGATGGTGCATTAAGAGGGATCGACTGGACGACTGGTTGATTATCAGTGATTAATGGCCGTTAATTGGGGAATACTCCTCCTGGTAGGTACACCGGTCCTGTAGCTTGATACTCGGCCATTGAACCATCAACCATGGACTTCACCATGTTTGCCAAAGTGTTGGTTAGTATTCCAGTTTGGTTGATCAAAGCATGGTGGACAGCATAGTCAACCTGATCTTGAAAGTTGTTGAACCACAACTGTGCTGCATTGCCGTCTTGTTTAACACCTCCACCTTGAACTCCCTGAGAACCATCACCTTGAATCCCCTGAGAACCATCACCTTGAACCCCGTGGACTCCTTGAGAGTTGTCATCTTGATTTGCCGGAGAACCATCTGTAGCACCTTTGTCACTCGGTTGAACCGAGTCATCTGGAGCTTGTTTCCCTTCTCCATCCTTAGAAGAACCGATCCCGGGATCTGAACAAGTGTTCCCTTGCGAGTCTGCATGAATGAGTTCAAGAACTGATCCCGTGCTTGCTGCATCATCGCTTCAAAATCTTTCTTTTGATCAGGTGTGAACTTTTCTGGATCAATGGTCACAATGTTCCCTTCATCTCCGTCTGTCAAACCTAACTTCTGGATCTTTTCTTTAACAGAACCTGGGCTAGCCGAGGATGGTGATGGCGGTGGTTTCTCGGCCATGAAGAAAACTACTTGTCTGACTCCTAATCGGTCCCAC
This sequence comes from Oryza glaberrima, assembly GCF_000147395.1. Lineage (NCBI taxonomy): Eukaryota > Viridiplantae > Streptophyta > Magnoliopsida > Poales > Poaceae > Oryza > Oryza glaberrima. The sequence goes on along the minus strand of NC_068327.1, from coordinate 14,413,870 downwards.
CAGGCGTGCCAAAAGCGTGTTGACGAAAACACGAGGCCTAGGAGATCTGCTTAACTCCAGTGAAGGTCCAAAGCTCGCCTTCGGGTGTGTTAGCGTGCCAGTTGATTTGATCATGCAATCAAAAAGAAATAGAGACAAAGAAACCGCGGTTAAGCCTATAAACGATAGCCGATCGGCTAAATGCCGATGACATATCATTTATCTTTGAACCGATGTCATATGTAAATCGATTGGCGGTTGTAAATAGGTAATAAAGAACTAAATCTACTCGATCGGCTGTAGATATTAATAATATATAATTCTTGTATCGATATATACTTAAATCAAGTGATTGGGATAGATCGGTCGCCATGCCGAGATAGTATAAATCACTTAGATCGAAATATATGTTAATAAAAGGACTATATATCTTCATAGCATAGCCGATCAGATAGATCTAGCATGTATCGGCTAGTACTCTGATACAACTCTATGTTAGGATATTAAAACAAGCAGAATATACCAAACAGAAGCTTAATATAGTTAGATGCAATAGTATCTTAACATAAAGGGCAGATTTATCGTGTTAAGGAAGCATATAAAGCAAATATAGTTAAATCAGATAAGATCGGCTGAAACTCCGATACTACCCTAATCGGTAACCAGAAGGCAGGCTAGAGATTGATATTCTAAGCACGACTTATTAGATCAAACTCAACTAATGCAGCATTAAGTATGAAAAGAAGAACAATATCTAGACAATCAAGCCGCTGGAAGTATCATAGAGTGGTAAATATCTTATATAATCTAAATCAATGTAGAAATCAAACGTAATCGGTTGCCTTCTACTAACAGATGTTAGCCGATCGTAGGTTGGATAGCGATATTGCCAGAGATTATGTAAGATATATGATAACTCGACGAATTACATAAACAAGATTAGAGTATCATAAAGATGGAAGCACTAATCCCGAGAACACAAGCCGTCATAACAAGTTTTACCTCTTGTTGAAGATCGATACCGATGTAGCTCAACCCGAAAGCAAGAACTCGTTGAAATAAAACAAAAGCAAAAGGGTGGCGATGCGCCGAAATTGTGTTGAACGTGTGTGTTAATTGATTACATAGGGTTCGGGGTCTATTTATACCCGAAAATTACAAACTATGTCCATGTCGGACACGACTCTTATCTCTAACAAACTCTAAGATACCATAAGTCTTTACGGCAGACTTTTGCCCTAAACATATCTCTAAGGAAATTACATAAAATATCCTAATTATTGGATATAGTTGCCTTCTCAGGACTCTATCCATGTGCGGCAATCATCTTGAAGCATATCAATTCGACCTGATGTCGTACACCAAGTCGTATTGTCGGAATCAGCTGTATCGGCTTATCCAGTCTAACTCGGACCCAGCCAATCCGGACTCCAGCCGATTCTCGCTCTGTTCTTGAATCGATCTCCGCCTTCGACTCCACTTTGATCTAATCTTCTTTTCCGATACTGATATTACCAAATTTGGTCGTTAACAGCTGCTAAAGCCATACCCAAACTCTTCCGAAGGTTTCCGGACTCCTGACTCCTATTCTATTTCTATTCCACCAGATAGATACTACTAAACTAAACTTGAGAGAAATGAGAGAGCTATTCCTTGAGGTGTGTGTGAAGTGAAGAGAGTGAGCTCCTTATATAGAGGTAGTTATGACGGTTGTGGAAGGGGAATTGTCTGAAGTGCCCTCCAACCGTCATTGGGATGCAATCCTGGACGTCCACGTCAAAACACGGATCCAACGGCGCCAGGATTGGTTCGGCTGAACCTGGGGCTGGCCCAATCCAGCCCAATTTCGGCTGGTGGCCTCCTCTATTGCTCCACTCCGCAGACTTGTGAATTTTGGCCCAATTCTTCGTGTCAGTTCTGAGTTCTTAGCCCATCTATTCATGTCTGGTTCTCTACATCGTCCGATTGATTTTTCATCTAAGTTGATGTCGATTCTCCTCCATTTTATTGTCACTCTCTGCAAAAGGTTAGTAAACCTAATATTAGTGGAATATTATTACTCTAACATACTTATGCATTGCAAGCATCACTGGTTCTCTCCTATTTTGGTAGTATTGACGGTCGAAACTAATCGATAACGACCGTCAACACATAGGTGGGTAATTTTTTCCTCAAAAGCCAGTGAAAGCAGAGATAGGGGGTGCTTTTGGATTTGTATTACACTAAAAGCAGCTTTGGAGCAAAAGCACTTGTGGCTTTTGGGCCTTTTGGTTAGCTTTTGACTTTTACAAAAGCAAAAGCAGGTTAAGAAGCCCAACCAAACACACTCTTAGTGTAGTACAAATCTAAAAGCAGCCCCTACCCCTGCTTTCACTGGCTTTTGAGAGAAAAATTCTCTGTCTCCTGTTCCCTTCTCACGAATAGACCGAGCGCTGCTGCAGGGGCGACGCGAACGACGCGGGTAGGTCTAAGTTTTTGTGCCACCGCCGATGCGCGCCGCACCGGCCCGACGCTATCACGCCCAGAAATTCCCTAGTAATTTCTATACTAATTTGTGCATAAAACCCTCGTCCAGGAATCGGCCGAGGTACACAAACTGACATTTTAATATGCAAATCCATCGTAATAATAACGTTACATACTTACAAAAGAAAAGAGAAAACAACAGTGGATAAACGGTCTTGCGATGGCTTCATCTCCATTCCCACAAGCAGCTCAACTGGGGTATAAGCCAAACGTCTTCTCCTTCGCAACTTTTCTTCAACTGAGGTTAGATTGATTCTTGCAAAGTGAGTACATCGAATACTCCGCAAGCCACATAGCAAGTATGCAAGTGCACAAGGATACCAAAGGATGGCATAATATAGGCTCATTTGCAAAAGCAAAATTTACCAAACCATTAAAGAATTGTAAATCAGTAGAGTAATTAATCATCAATATTAATCAACACTGAACAGCACATCCATGCTGCATAGGCCCAACCAAACCTGAACAACCAACCTCGGTCGTACAGATCAAACCTCCAAACCAGGAATGTATCATTCCAAACTAAGAGCCTAATTAATTATCACATTATTATCATTAATAAGTAATGTGGGACTAATCACGAAAAACATTGTTAGAATCGCCCGTAACCGCGGACACGCCTATTTGAATAGTTTTACTATGGCCAGAGATGTACCACTGTACCCACAAGACACAACTTCCCATCATGTCACCATGTCATCACATGTCCATGCTTAACATGTTACCACGTGAGAAATTGTGACAAGACCCTCCGCATAAAACAACTCAAAGCAATGCACCGTTCTTGTATCATAATCACCCCTTAATAGCCAGAGGCATGGACTCCCCAACGACCCCCACAGACTTGTCGCCGCTTCTCAGTCTGATGCCCCGCAATGAACCATGCTATACAAAAAGTAAAGCTGTTGCGCATGCTGGCTTTTGGTTGGCACGGTTAATGTTTCACAACCGAAGCTCGCGAACCGGTCCTTAATTGTCATGAGCACGACCATCAAAACCATGTGCTCACAACCCCATTATCAAGTTTTAATTGGCATATTAATTAATTAACCAATCACGATTAGCCATCGTAAGCTATCATTAAATATCCATCATTAAGTAATAGTGAAACATTAGTTATCCCAATCATGTGCTAATGTTTCTAGCATGGCTAAGCAATTATATCTAATACATCTAATTGAACCATTATATAAATCCAACTAGTCCAATTATAACCAAGGTATCAAGGAATAGGGTAATTAATGCAAAGTGGCCAAAACAAAGGAATATGTTCACACCACTCGGTGACATTCAAGAATTAAATAGAGAATTTAAATGTTGGATCAACATATTCAAAGGAATTGTGTTTGGGATCTGTGTGACTTGCCTTGCAATAATCGGTCTTCAATTAGTCTTCTGAAACACTTCCGACGCACTCACGAACCTTTGAAACGACGAAAACGATAAGCTAACACGCAAAACGATGAAAAGACTAAGAAAATCCAAATAAACAATACATAAAAGTAAACAAACATGTATATCATGATTTTAGATGAATTATGAGACTTGTACGGCCTCATTCTGACTTCATATGAATTAATTATGAATTTCACAAGATTTAATCCAATTAAACTTATTAAAGAAAAGACTATTCCAAAATAATTAAACAATTTACAAATAATTTATAACTAGGATAAAAGTTAAAAACATCCTCCGGAAATAGATTACATCATATTTAGTAGATGACATGTATTAAAAAGGAATAATATGTCACCGAAAAGAGGAGAGCATTTATAATGATTTTGGATGGCTGAGATTAATCATGACCGGCAGTTGACTGAGATCAAACGGAACGACGACACCGGTGAACTACCAAGCAACGGTGAAAAGGGAGGACACCGGGAGAAAGAGCGCGAGGCGACGGTCCTTACCAACACTTACGCGATGACGGATGGCGACGGACGTTGGCTGGCAACGAGCTTCGAAGGGCGGTGAGGTACTGGTCAACGACGGCAACGGCGTTCCGGTGATCTTTGGTGAAGAAGAGGTGGTCGACGGTCTTCGGCTTGGCGCTGCGATGACAAGGAAAGCGACGGCGATCTTTTGCGACCATGGATTCGACGGTGGGGCTCGGCCGGAGATCAAACCATGGCGGTGACCCACTGGTTCACGGTGACAGGAGGCTTCCGGCGGGTTTTGGCGCAAGGGCTAAAACAGAAGAAAGACGAAGGGCCTCAAATAGACTTGCTGGACCAACACGGGGAGAACACAAGGATGCAAAGCAATCTTTGCGGATTTGGCCCAATAAGGAGAGGATTTTTATTACTTTTCCAAATAAATTCACCAATGAAATGATCTTTAAATTGCTAAAAATACTTCCAGTGCATAAATAATTCCAAGAAAAATCTTAAACATAATTGGACACTCAAAGTATTTAATACAATAATAACCAGATCATTTAATGATTAATTTTTTATTTAAATAATTGCTGAACTGTTCTTTGTATTATTAAAATTAGTAATTGAGCTCTGAAAAATCCGAGAAAATTCCAGATAGTATAATTAATCATGAAGAATTTAAAAAATATTAAATCCAGCCATGCTTTATATTAGGAAATTTTATTTCTCACATTTAACTTATCTTGTAAATTAATGAACATTTAATATAAATTCTATTAATAATTAAATAATTTATAAATCTTGAAACAAAAATCAAGATGTGACAAACGCCGCCCGTGCTCAAGCCGGTCGGCCGCTGCCCGTCCGGCCCAGCTTCGCGTCACCCGGCGTTGCCCCTGCTCCGATGGCGGCGCCCCGCCGCCCGTCTGCTCTGCTCCGACAGCCGTCTCCCCGTCGCCCGGCGCCGCCCCTGCTCCAACGGCAGTTATAGTCATTTGGATAGCCTGCCAGCTAGTTCTGATGCCTTGCCTGAAGCGTTTGTTTCTTAATAGCTGCCCAAAACTAAGGGCTCTCCCTGAAGACTTGCATAGGGTTTCTAACTTAAGAAGAATCCATATTGGAGGTGCTTACACGCTGCAAGAAGTTGACAACCTTCCTTCAGTGTTATGGCTCAAGGTTAAGAACAACAGGTGTTTGAGGAGAATTTCCAATCTCTGTAGCCTGCAGGACTTGCTTGCACAGGACTGTCCAGCTGAACTGGATCAGGCAGAGAATCTAATCTCACTAAAGAGACTCTACATGGTCGATTGCCACAACGCGAAGCAAATTCAGGATGAGCCTCCTGGAAGACCAAGAACTTGCAATCCATGTTGTTACAGTTGGTGCAGATGGCGGGGATACCTTTCCAGATGAAACTCTCTATAATTAGGCAGGTGAGCAAAACGTCTTAGAAAAAACTACCTTCATTTGTTAGTCTCAATGTTTTCCTTTTCGGGATCTGTTTGTACCATGGTTTGTTATTGTTTTTACAACTCATGATTTTTCACTACTCCCAATCAAAATATCCTTAATATTATTGCTCTTACTCAAGGATAAGACTAATATCGATTTGCCACTGCTGGAGCTGAGAAACGGCGGATGCAAGTGCTGCCTCAATTGCAGCCATAGTGTCATGCTATCTCCAAGATTGTTTCAGGCTGAGCAGCCTCTGAGAACTTGTGGAGACTTCAAATCCAACGAGTATCTGAACATGCCCTTGTCCATTGGGCTCCTCCATGTAAATATCTTGAGCTGTGGATGCCCAAACTATAAGCAGCATGACCAATAGACATTCCCAGTACCCAATACAAATATTTTGCACATATATCTGATTAGTCTTGAAAGTGAGTTGTCCCATGCAATATGTGTAAAAGATTTGAAACTATGCAAGTAGCAGGCCGGCAACCACAATGGATGACTAGAACCTTTCATTCATCGGAGATACGGAGCTGAGCCAGAGCAGACCTCTTTGCACTCGTACTCCCACAAGCAAAGATAATTTATGTGGACCATATCATTTTAATGGATGAAGAACTAATATATTTTGATGAAAAACTTATAATTTTTTTTTCAAATTGGCCTTTTAAATATGAAATATTGAAAAGATTAGGTTTTTACGATTAATTTGCATATAAACAGTCCGACAGGTCTTTAGGGGCATTACAGGTATTTCTTCTACAAGCTACAGTTTCACAGCTGCTCTAACCAAGCGGGCTTCTACTTTTCCCACAGCTGATTTTCCGCAGTTGCTTTTCCACATCCCACAGCTCACAGCAGCTTTTCAAAAAGCCACAGCTCAACCAAACACACCCTTCTCTATAATGTAGACAATAGAGAAGGCTTTGGAGGTCGCGAGCCCCAGTTACACACCACAGTGCTACTTTCTCTTCAACTATCTATGCTGTCGAAGCTTGTACTTGAAGCATCACACTACAATAGATGACATTTTTAAAGACAATTACTTACATATCATGGCTCTTGCTAAAACTTGTATTTGTGAATGGCAAAACTTACGAGTAGACGCTTGTCGACAATATTTGTTAGAATTTCTCTTTGATTAATTATTACTTCATACCAGTGCCTGGACCACCCAGGATTTTGGGCGAGCTGACCTCCCTAACCCCAGAACTCGGCCCATGAGCAACCAGTGCACAAGCGTGCCTCTTTAACGTTGCTCACACGTCCCGCGACGTCACGTCATGTGTCATGCGTGGTTGCGTCGTTGCCCTAATGTACTACATGAATCTACGTTAGAGGGACGTAGTTCATGCATCGTCGTTCCTTCCACATCTGACCGTGTTGTCTTCTACGTCGGATGTGCAATGTCTAGCTGCTTTGTTCTCGAATTTTTTTATTTTTAATTTTTTTATCAAAATATTTACAAAACTAATTTTGTGTTTGAAAAATTTACAAAACTAGTCGCCCGCTATTTTCGTGACGTGGCAGACGGACGTTGGCTCATGCCTAACGGCCGGCTATAGTGGGCCTGGCATTATGCAGGCGGCCCCTTTGCCACCCTAAGGGAGGGTGGTTTAACACTGTTCGGGGGGTCGCCTGCAAAAGGGTGGCGAGGGCCTCTGGAATTTTGCGGGCGGCCCCCTTGCCGCTCTCGGAGAGGGCGATTTTTAACTGTGCTGGGGGCCGCCTGCAAAAGGGCGGCGAGGGCCCCTGGAATTTTACATGCGGCCTCCTTGCTGCCCTTAGGGAGGGCGATTTTGTACTGTGTTGGGGCCGCCAGCTTTAATGGCAGCCTCTAGGCGATTAGCTCCGTTCATTTAGAAAATCTAGTAAATCATCACTTTAAAAATTGTGAAAACAAGAAAAATATTATTAGAATTGAATGGTATGTTGTTTAGGCGGTTTTGAGCCCAACGAGGGGTGTTTTTACATCGAAATATTTAATTGTTATTTTAAAAACTACCTAAATCATCGTTTCGAAATCGAAGGAGGAATAGTTTCAAATTATTCATTACATAATTTGGCATTTTGGGCATTTTGCAAGCAAGGAAAACAAATCTGTCCTGGAGAAGTTAGTTTGTATGCATGTTCAGTTGTGCTCTCAAATTGACAGCACTTAGTGATGTATATAAACAAGTAAACATTCTGCTCTCAAGTTTAGCTTTTTCTGCCATTTTGCAAGCAAACATTCTAGGATCTAATCTGTGTAAACACTGAGCCATCACATGTTCAATGCACCAACAGCAACACAAGTAACATTCTTTTGATACTGAAGTCTGAATCTCTTTTTGTGGAGATTATGGATACCCCATACCTACACGGCATGTATAGTCCGACTGGGTATGGGGTGCCATGTATAGATAGAATATCTTTAAAATGACTCGGGTTAAATTCTAAACTTGCATGTCAAGGAAACACCCGAGATCATAGTAGGTTACGATTGTATTTCATCTGTAACTACCTATTCCGTTAGGGATATGGATTGTATTTTGTAATACGGACCCCTTTCCCTATATAAGGAGGGGTCCGGGTGCCTCTAGGTGCACGATTTTTTCCCAGATCATACGATCAATAATATACTCGGCGGATCAATCCCCAGACAGGAGTAGGGTATTACTTCTTGAATAAGAAGGCCTGAACCTGTATAAAATTCCTTGTCTGTTAACCCATCCACTTTTCTAGCTTGACAGCCACCCCTTTTAGTATTGCCGAAATCTTGTTTCGACAGTTGGCGCGCCAGGTAGGGGTAGCGTCAAGTTCTTCGCCGACTAGTGCGATGGGTTTCGTTTCCGGCATCGACGACTTCGTCTTCCCTCCCGGGCAGGCGTTCCGGTTCGGCAGCCTCGACATCATCACCAATGACTTCGGCAAGATTTCTCTCCTCGACTCGGATTCGAACCAGTCGGGAAGAGGCCAGATCTCCGCCCCGTTCGGTATCCCGAACTCGGCCGAGATCTACCCCAAGATCATCTCCACCGAGTTGGCTTCAAACCACTCGGACGAGATCCAATCTACTCCAACACGACCTGATCAAAACGATGGAGCCTATCCGCCAATCCTGATGAGACTCCCCGATGATTTGGCTGCTGTCTTCACCACAAGGGCGTCTTCTCCCCGTAGGCCTAGGCGGGATCCGGCTTCAGCCCCGGTCTAGCCTAACTCCAAGGAAGTCGGCGTCATACTCCAGCCTTTCGGCACGGTTTCGACAAAACAACTGGACGGCTACCTCAGCTCCCCCGGCGTCGACTCGCGACCAACGGAGATCGTGGAGTACGACGACTTCGGCTACCGCTACGACTACCGCAACCTCGACGACTTCGACGAAGGCTTTGAAGACAACTACACACCCCTCTACTTCGGCATTTTCATCGCCGACAACGAGACGGAAGAACAGCGCAGAGCCCGGGAAGTAAAAGAACAACGCGTGCAACAGGAAGCCGAACGACGCCGACTGAAAGAGGAGCACCAAGCACAAGAGCGAGAACGGTTGCAGCGTGAGCAACAGGAGCGCGAACGGGCTGCAAAAGATGTCACACCCCGAAGTTCTCCTCCCAAGTCTAAAATTTAATTTATAAATGACCCTAAGAAAATGCCGGTGCAAATCAAGAGAAAACCCTAAGGAAGTAATACAAATAATAATCGAATCTGGCATGTGGAATTTTTCTTGAGTTCTACATGTCGAAATTCACTAACAGGATTTTTAGTGGAATTTTCAGAGCCCTAGAAATAATTTTAACCAATTAAAATTGAGCATGCAATATTTTAATTCCAGGGAAAATCCTTTTCTCCTTTTTCTTTTTCTTTTTCCCTTCCCTTTCCGAATGGGCCGCCGGCCCATTCTCTCCTTTTTCTCCCCCTCCTCCCCGCTGGGCCGGCCGCAGGCCGAGGCCCAGCCAGGCCGCCCCGCCTCCCTCCTCTCCCGGGGTCGCCGACAGGTGGGGCCCACCTGTCGAGTCCTCCCCCAACCTCCCGCCACCCGTGTCGGTCGGTCCTGCTCTATTTTTCCCAACCCCAGAGTACGAGTATGTGTCAGATGGAGGTTTCTCCGAGGAGTAGGCTTCGTCCGTGCCGTCGAGGATGCCTGTGGAGTGGTGTTCCCGCTGCAGTTCTAGTCAAGGCTTAGCTCCTGTTGTCTTTCGTTTTTCCGCTGCATTTATGTAAGCCTTTTATGATGTTTGTAAGACGTGGATCTGAATGTCAACATTGTCGTTTGTGTACCCCGGCCGGTCCTGGACGGGGATTTTAATGCACATTCTGCTTGGAATTCTATTCGGGAATTTCTGGGCGTGACAAGTTGGTATCAGAGCCGACCTTGACCGTAGAACAAGCCAAATGGAAAAAAACCTAAGAGCCCTCTGAATCCTTTTCATTTCATATGTTCTTTGCAATTGGATTTGTTCCGGGAAAATTGGGATCTGTTCTTGTGGTTCAAGGGAAAAATCTTGGTCGCTCGTTTAAGTGAGATTTGTCAAAACAAGTCAGTCTAGGGTTTTAGTAAAATTATTGAGATTTATTCCTCAGTCAGTTGGGATTTGATGGGTGAAATGCATTAGGTCCTAGCTCAGGAATATGGGTTGCAAGGTATTTATGCTCTTATTGTTATTATTAGTATGTATCTAATTTCCCCATTATTTTATCGTTATGTGAGTCTGTCTTATTTATTCGCTCTCATGCAAAATGATCTATGCATAAAATTTCGCTCTTACTCACTTCTCTTGTTTGAGTCCTTTATTGCTTTATTTAAATTTGGATTTGAGCATGCATTGATCCTACTCCTTTGTCTTCTCTAGATGGCCGGCCACCCACCCAACCACCGCGGAGAAGGCATGATCGACTTTGTGGCAGAATTAGCACGTATGACGCTGGTAGTGGGCTACCCCAACGCGCCAGAGTACACGACTGTTCCACCGCTCAGTGGCGAGCTTCCTCACCGTGTCCGCCTGGAGGTCCATGGCTATGTGGGCACCTGCCTCGCTAACATGGTGGTTGAGGCGTCCGGAGGCACAGCAGATCACACCTGTCAGGAGGCAGCATACCTGATGATGGCCAGACTACGGGAGCGCCACAACTACATCTTCCACGACACGGTGTACCGATTTCACCCTCGTCGAGCCAGCGGTGATGATGTCAGTACTTTCCGTCCGACAGCCGGCGAGAACGACACCACCTTTGGTCACATGTGTTGTCGCGACCGAGAAAAATACATTTTCCCGAACGCTAGTGTATTAATCCCCGTCCCAGGAAAAGCCGGGGTACACCACACAAACATGATATAAAAGACACATCTTTATTATATCGATAATATTTACATTATTACAAAGGTACTTAAGGCTTGACAATCAAAAATAAACAGCAGCGGACTAGCGGGCCTACGGCTCCATCTTCATAGGCGCTCAACTGGGGTATAAGCCAGGACTCCACCTAAGACTTCTTCTCCAAAGCTTCTCTTACTGAAGGGGGAAGATTGAGCAAGACTGAGTACAACCACCGTACTCAACAAGACACACCCATAAGTGCAGAATAAATGCAAGGGAGTACAAGGGGGTTATAATATAAAGGGTTAGGGTTTGCAGTAAACAGCATTGAAAGACACTTAGTTGCTCAAAGCTATTTTGTAAACACGATTCTAGAGCTATACAATATTATTAATCAAGGCCGTGAACCCACACGAACCTGCCTTAACCCAAGGCCTACGATGATTCTGACCGAACTGGCAACCCGACCCTGGGTCCCAGCTCGTCCCAAGCCAACCCAGGCCAACCATTCCACATTTTAGTTGTTAAGCAGGTTTTAAGAATTAAAACACTAACTTGGGTACATTGCTCGGCTTGCCCATAACCGAGGGCGCGGCTATTCGAATAGATTATACTCTGATCAGAGGTGTACATCTTTACCCACAAGACACATCTTCCTCACGTGTAACCACGTGCCACATACCACCACGGCATACGGATGGAAGACGTGACATAGTTTCCAACCCATCCTAGCCACAGACAAGAGTACCGACCCAACCCCACCTACGGCCGGAACCCCCGGGACAGGTAGGCAGGACTGAGCCCCTAGCAGCAGGACACCGACCCTGTGCCATGACATCTCGACTACTGAGCCGCAGCTCGTGTAGCCTTCATTTGCCCTAGAGATGTCCATCGACCCCCGACTTCGTCCATCTCCATCCGTGTACTTTTGTTTATAACCAGACTGAGCCACAAACTAAGCCTTACCCACTAGACATGTGGAAGTACGGTAGTGCTTTGCAACAGAGGCCCGAGCTTAATCCTTATAGTACCCGAGGTACGACTAACAAAACCCAACCACGCACCTCGAGCCCAGCCTAAAACCGTTTTGGGGGTTTTGAAAAGAGGGGGAGGTGTGTGTCCAATTCCAACATAAGCCAGCCATTCCATACTGTCCAAATGATATGAGAATTCCCAAAGTCTAAAGTTATAAAACCACCTAATGTTGCCTAATTAATCAGCGAAGCATCTACCTAAATTCATACTAGTGGAACCATAAATAGAGTACCCACTAGTTGGGGTTTTGTTTATTCTAAGGTGAACAAGGTAATAATAACAATAACAATAATAATAAGGTCATAACAAAGGTAAGTAGGCATGGCTAAATAAAACAGTGATAACGCGGGAATTTGAATAAAGCGATAATGCATTAATTTAAATCAAAATAATTTTATAAACTGGGATTCAATATGCTCAAGGATGATGTGACTTGCCTTACTCAGAGAGAACGGTCTTCCGAACCTTCGGCGACGACCGCGAACCACGCTTCGGGAACCTCCGGAACGAAAGAAGCTACGCGAATCACACAAGCAAAGCTACAAGCCTATAAAGAAGCAATAACAATACATAAAAAGAAAGCACACGGTTCTTTAGGTTATAACAAACATTAGGAGGCTTGAACGGGTCGATTCGGGGTTCGTATGACCAAGATATGATCATCCGAAGTTTAATGCTGTTACATGGAGATTTACGGATTATTGTGATTAGGTTTCGCAATTATAAAACATGTGTAAGCGCTAGCCTGGAAAAGACAGGAAGGCTCCGCCGTTGGCATGCGGACCCCCCATGTCAACCTAAAGGACCGCGGTAGACCGAGTACACAGAGGCGGTCCACGGGTCGACGGAAGCGGACCCCGTGTGTCAACCGAGGCGAGTGGCCGACAAACGGACTCCACTAGAGACCACGCGGGCTGCACACGTGAAACCACGCGGCTACCGAGCGGGCACACTAACACGGTCACCACACGCACAAGCGAACGACTACCGACACCGGTACACGGGTACCGGGGTCGACAACCACACAACGGGTACGGGGCGACACAAAAAGAACGAGGACGGGGCAGCGAAGGAGAGATCCTTACCACCACGCGACGAGGCGAGGGAACGACAACGACGAACGGGCGCGGCGGAGACGGCCGGGAATGACGGAGACGAAAGGCGAGGGGACGACTTCGGCGGTGATCCTTGGACGAAGGCGAGACGCGGCCGGCGCAACGCTTGGCGACGCGGAGGCGAGGACGAAGACGACGACGGGGCTGCATGTCGCGTCCCAAATCGACCCTAAAATACATCCTCTAAATTATGCCTAGAATAATTAAAATGCTTGTGAAAGCCTTCAAAAATTAAAATGTGCAAAGTTAAAAGTCAAATAGGGCTTGGAGGATTTTTGTATATTTCCTAAAAGCCTAAAATGTGTAAATAAATTTTAGTGGAATTTTCAGAGCACAAATAATAATTATTAAGAAATAAACAAAGTTAAAAAGGTTTTATAAAAAGAAAATCCTAAAAATCACCCTCTCCCCTCTAATGGGCCGAATTCGGCCCATCTCCCTCCTCCTCTCTCCTCTCCCCCGCGGCCCACTCGGCCCTCCCCGCGCGCGCGCCGCTGACGGGCGGGCCCGCCCGCCACCCTCGCTGACGGGTGGGGCCCACCCGTCATCCCCTTCCTCCCGCCGCCCCCGCCACCTCGCCCGTGCCTAGCGCCGCCGCCGCCGCGAATCCCGCCGCCTCCCGCCGTCCCCGCGCGCAATAAAGTGGGGGAAATTATTCCCCGGGATCCCCTCCCCCTTTCCCCCCATTTTTCCCTCCCTCTCTCCCTCGGATTTGTTTGGAAACCTCTCTCCTAACCTCGCCGGCGCCATTAATGGCGGCCGGGCCTCCCGCGCCCGTTTCCCCCTCCTCCGGCCGCCCTCTCTCACTCCCAACCCTATATAAACCCTCCCCGAGCTCCCCACCACCGTTTCCGCCACTCACCGCCCTCTCTCCTCGCCGGAATCGAGCTCGCGCCGTCGCTCTCTCTCTCCGCCGTCGCCGCCGAGCTCCGGTCCGCCGCCGTCGTCGCCCCGGACCACCTCCCACCTCGGCGCCGCCTCCTTCGGCTTCGCCGCATCCTCGCCGACCTCGTCCACCCCTCCGTTTCGCTCGCCGACCGTCGGAGCGCCGTCGACCCCGTCCACCCGAGCCGCGCCGCCGCCTTCCTCCGCTCCGGTCGCCGTTTCCGTCGTCGCCGTCGACCCGGGGTGAGCCATGGACCGCCGCTTCGTTTCCCCCTTTCCCTCCCCTCTCCCGGCCGCCGCTCCGCCGTGCCTATGGCCGCCGCCGGCGACCATAGGGGCGTGGGCGCGCCACCTCCCGCCGGCCGCGCCGACGTGGCCGCCTCCGGGCGCGCCTAGCGGCTGCCTCGTGGGGCCCGGCCGTCAGCCGCCCGCGCCCTCGGGTGCGGCTGACGCGTGGGGCCCACGGCGCCGGCCGGTGTGAGCCGGGTGCACCCGGTCCACCGTGGACCGTGAGGCTGCCGCGTGGGTCCCACTCCCGTGGACCCGGTCCGCGCGCCCTCTCTCCCGGCTGACGCAATAAATATATTTTTAAATTAAAATTTAAATGAAGAAATTCGTAAATATTCATTTAAAGAGCATATAAACTTCAAATGGCCATAACTTGGCCATTTGAACTCGGAATTGGACCGTTCAAGTCTCTAATTTTTCCTTAAGAAGTCAAGAACCCATTTTTGTGCTTTGTTTCTGCTTGTTATATGGAGTTTATTAGAGTAAAAGCCCTTTTCTTTTCCGTTGGTCGTGTAGACGCTGCAGCTTCGGAAGATCCGCTCTTCGTGGAGGTTGAAGCCGACGTTTGGGAAAGCGAGCAAGGCAAGTCACATCATTCTTTGAACATATTGGATCCCACTTTGTGAAATTACTTTGATTTAAATTATTGCATTATCGCTTTATTTAAATTCCCGCGTTATCACTGTTTTATTTAGCCATGCCTATTTACCTTTGTTATGACCTTATTATTGTTGTTATTGCTATTATTACCTTGTTCACCCTAGAATAAACAAAACCCCAACTAGTGGGCACTCTATTCATGGTTCCACTAGTAAGAATTTAGGTAGATGCTTCGCTGATTAATTAGGCAACATTAGGTGGTTTTATAACTCTAGACTTTGGGAATATTCATATCACCTGGACATATTGGAATGGTTGGATTATTGTGGAATTGGATGCACACCTCCCCCTCTATTCAAAACCCCCAAAATGGTTTTTGGCTGGGCTCGGGGTGCATGGTTTTGATAGTAGCACCTCGGCCACATAAGGACCGGTCTTCGGGTCTCTGTTGCAAAGCACTACCGTACTTCCACATGTCTAGTGGGTAAGGCTTAGTTTGTGGCTCAGTCTGGTTATAAACAAAAGTACACGGATGGAGATGGACGAAGTCGGGGGTCGATGGACATCTCTAGGACAAATGAAGGCTACACGGGCTGCGGCCCGGTAGTCGAGATGTCATAGCACAGGGCTGGTGTCCTGCTGCTAGGGGCTCAATTCTGCCTGCCTGTCCGGGGGTTCCGGCCGTAGGTGGGTTGGGTCAGTATTCTTGTCTATGGCTAGGATGGGTTGGAAACTATGTCATGTCTTCCGTCCATATGCCGTGGTGGTATGTGGCACGTGGTTGCACGTGAGGAAGACGTGTCTTGTGGGTAAAGATGTACACCTCTGATCAGAGTAAAACCTATTCGAATAGCCGCGCCCTCGGTTATGGGCAAGCCTAGCAATGTACCCGAGTTAGTGTTTTTAATTCTTAAAACCTGCTTAATAACTAAAATGTGGAATGGTTGGCCTGGGTTGGCTTGGGACGAGCTGGGACCCAGGGTCGGGTTGCCAGTTCGGTCTGAATCATCGTAGGCCTTGGGTTAAGGCAGGTTCGTGTGGGTTCGCGGCCTTGTTTAATAATATTAAATAGTTCTAGGATCGTGTTTTAAATTTAGCTTTGAGCAACTAAGGGTCTTTTAAATGCTGTTTATTGCAAAACCTAACCCCTATACTATAACTCCATTGTACTCCTTTGCACTTATGCTGCACTTGTGGGTGTGTCTTGTTGAGTACGGTGGTTGTACTCAGTCTTGCTCAATTTTTCCCAAACCCAGAAGAGGAGCCCCTGGATGATGAAGGCTTTGGTGTCTAGCTCGTGCCTGCCGTCAAGCGCCTGTGGTCGTCGCCTTAGTCTTCCGCTGTTTTCCGTTGTCTTTGAGTGTGCTGGGCCGTCGCTGCCCATGTAATAATTAACTATTTACGCTTCCGCTTATTAAACTCTGAATTGTATCAACTTCTGGTGTACCTTGCCTCCTGGGACAAGGAATAATACACGTACGTAAGGAACGCCCGTTGGGCTATTTCCGGTCGTGACAAGTTGGTATCAGAGCCTCCTTGACCCTAGGACGAGCCTTAGATCCCAAGCCTTAGCAATATTTTCGGAATAAAAATCCTCTCTTATTTGTGAAAATCCTTTAGTCTCTCTCTGTCTTGCTGCTTCATTTATCATCTAAAGCTGATCTCTAAAATATTTTCTCTCTTTTGTCCTTGCTTGTAGATGGCCGGCAGCATCAACCGTCGTGGCCTGGACCTGACCGGCTTTGTTCTGGAGCTGCGGGGCATGTGCGTTGTCCTGGGATATCCGCATGGAGTGGACTACCAGGGCAAGCAGCTCCCGGAGCAGGAGGGTGACGATGCCGAGCCGCACGCTGCTTGGGAGGTCACTGCAGTGATCCTCACTGGCTCTCCCGAGAGGACTTCGTTGGCAGTCACCGCGGGAGGAGATTCCTTCTCCGCCGCTTGCCAGAACGCCGCACTCCTCGCCATCGGCACTCTTCACCAGCGCTACCCGGACGAGTTGCAGCACTCGCCCTACCGCTACCACCCTCGTCGCGGAGGAGCCCGCGACTACGCCACCTTCCGGGATGCTAGCTCGGAGGATGACGCTACCATCATGCACCTGGCACGCATGGTGGAGGCGTACGATGCGGCCCGTATCGACTTCCATCATATGGTGCGCCGTGGGATTGTCGAGAACAACATGAAGATCCTGGAGCTGCGTCAGGAGAATCTGCAGCTGAAGAAGGACCTAGACGCGCTGGAGGCGCAGCTATGTCAGCTCAAGGTCGCCCAGGGAGAGGTCTGCCATCCTAAGCGCCGCCGCGTCTACCGCAGCCAGAAGATCACCGCCCGCAAGAGCACCTCCAGGCTTGAGCTGGTTCGTCAGTCCTTGGCGTGGACCTGCTTCGTGGAGACCCCTCGTGCCGAGCCCGCGCCCGTGGTTCCTCAGGAGAGGGAAGCCTCCGGCGTTGGTAGCACGGAGGATGCGCTGCTGCTTACCTTCCGCCCTGGCCCGTCGCAGAAGTAGACGAGCAGTTAGTAGGCTTGCGCGTGTGTTCTTTCTCGTTTGTCTTCCTGTTGGAGTCGTGTGGGGCATGGTTGTACCGGTGTGTGGTATGACTGTGTCGGAGCCTGTCTTTATTTTATTGGCTTAAGCAACCTGAACCTTAATGAACCCATTTTATATCAGTAATAAGTTCAATAATTTTGGTAGTCGTGAGTGGTTAGTTTTAATAGTCTGTTCTCCCTGTTGGCTGGTTTGTTTTGGGGTATTTCAGATGGTGACAACCAGGAGAACTGCTGCTACCGATGATGGCAACCAACCCGAAGGTAGCAACCCCAACATCCAAGGCGGCCCACCTCCACCTCCTCCCCCTCCACCACCACCACCACCAGACACCAACACCATCCTCACCCAAATCCTCGCCCAGCAGGCCAACATGATGGCTGCTTTCCTCCACCACATCCAAAATCCACCACAGCATAATGCTCCGCCTCCACCACCACCCCCGCAGCATTCTAAGCTCGCCGAGTTCCTTTGCATCCACCCGCCTACCTTCTCCAGCTCCAATAACCCCGTGGATGCCTTGGATTGGTTGCATGCCGTGGGGAAGAAATTAGACACCGTGCAGTGCAACGATGAGGAGAAAATCATCTTTGCCACCCACCAGCTGCAGGGGCCCGCATCTCTATGGTGGGACCACTTCCAGGCTACGCAGCCCGAGGGGCAGCCTATTACCTGGGCCCGCTTCACCGCCGCTTTCCGGAGGACCCATGTGCCCGCCGGAGTCATGGCCCTTAAGAAAAGGGAATTCCGGGAGTTGAAGCAAGGCAACCGCTCTGTGATGGAGTATTTGCATGAGTTTAACAACCTGGCCCGGTACGCCCCGGAGGATGTTCGGGAAGATGAGGAAAAACAGGAGAAGTTCTTGGCAGGAATAGACCCTGAGCTATCTGTGCGTCTGGTCTCTGGGGATTATCCGGATTTCCAGCGTCTGGTGGACAAGAGCATCCGCTTGGAAGCCAAGCACAAGGAACTGGAGTCGCACAAGCGTCGCTTGGCGAATTTCCGCAATCAACAGGGGGCTAACCAAAGGGTCCGCTACACCAATCCCTACCCAGGGGGATCCTCCTCGCAGCAGCAGCAGCAGCAACCTCGCTCCGCGCCCCGACCCCAATTCGTGGTGCGCGTCCCACAGCCGCAGCAACAGCAGAGTCAGCAAGGGACCCGTGCACCCCGTCCTCCTGCGCCAGCTGTGCAGCCTGGTCAAGGCCGCAGAGACGCTCAAGGACAGCAGCGTCTGTGCTTCAACTGCTTCGAGCCCGGGCACTTTGCGGACAAATGCCCGAAGCCGCGGCGCCAGCAAGGCCAAGCGCCTCCCCGCCCCAACAACGGTGGTAAGGACGTCGCTCGGGGTCGTGTGAACCACGTGACTGCCGAGGATGTGCTGACGACACCGGACGTCATCGTTGGTACGTTCCTCATTCATTCCATTCCTGCTACCATTTTGTTCGACTCTGGAGCTTCCCACTCGTTTATATCTGTGCCTTTCGTGGGAAGAAATCAACTGGGGGTAGAACGGCTTAAAAACCCTCTGCTCATCACCACCCCTGGAGGGGATATGACAGCAAAGTATTATAGCCCAGCCGTTCCTATAGAAATACAGGGAATCCCTTTTCCCTCGGATTTGATTCTTCTGGACACCAAGAACTTGGATGTGATCCTTGGGATGAATTGGTTGGCTCAATTCCAAGGTGTAGTGGATTGCGCAAGGCACACTGTCACTCTGTACCGAGGGCCGGAACAACCAGTTGTGTTCTTTGCACCCCCAACCTCTGTTGGCAGTTTGGAACTTCATCAGATAGGACTGTCAGAAATCCCCATCGTCAGTGAATTCGGTGACGTGTTTCCGGAAGAACTACCCGGTATGCCGCCCAAGCGGGAGATCGAGTTCCGGATAGATCTTGCTCCAGGAACAACCCCTCTGTACAAGCGGCCCTACCGTATGGCCGCGAATGAACTTGCTGAAGTCAAGAAGCAAGTGGAAGAGCTGAAGGAAAAGGGGTATATTCGGCCGAGCACTTCCCCCTGGGGTGCTCCCGTGATTTTTGTGGAAAAGAAGGACAAGACAAAGAGGATGTGTGTTGACTACAGAGCTCTCAATGAAGTCACTATCAAAAACAAGTACCCTCTTCCTCGGATCGATGATCTGTTCGACCAGCTCAAAGGTGCCACCGTCTTTTCTAAAATCGATCTTCGCTCCGGATATCACCAATTGCGTATTCGTGAAGAAGATATCCCGAAGACCGCATTCACCACGCGTTATGGGCTGTATGAATTCACGGTGATGTCGTTCGGTCTAACCAATGCTCCTGCCTTCTTCATGAACTTAATGAACAAAGTGTTCATGGAATACTTGGATAAGTTCGTTGTGGTCTTCATTGATGACATCCTGGTGTACTCACAATCAGAGGAAGACCATCAGAAGCATCTCCGTCTGGTGTTGGGAAAACTGCGGGAACATCAATTGTATGCCAAGCTTAGCAAGTGTGAGTTCTGGTTGTCCGAAGTCAAGTTCTTAGGGCACGTGATATCTGCTAAAGGAGTTGCTGTGGACCCCGAAACGGTGACCGCCGTCACCGATTGGAAGCAACCCAAGACGGTTACTCAAGTCCGCAGCTTTTTGGGTTTGGCCGGGTACTACCGGAGATTCATCGAGAACTTCTCCAAAATCGCTCGACCCATGACACAGTTGTTGAAGAAAGAAGAAAAATTTGTGTGGAGTCCGCAGTGTGAGAAAGCATTCCAAACTCTCAAAGAGAAGCTGGTTTCCTCGCCAGTATTAACTCTACCGGATACTCGTAAGGACTTCCTGGTGTACTGTGACGCTTCGCGCCAAGGTTTGGGGTGCGTATTAATGCAGGAAGGTCATGTGGTAGCCTATGCCTCACGCCAGCTGCGGCCTCATGAAGGCAACTACCCTACCCATGATTTGGAATTGGCCGCTGTGGTTCATGCTCTAAAGATCTGGCGGCACTATCTCATTGGAAATCGCTGTGAAATATATAATGACCATAAGAGTTTGAAATACATCTTCACTCAGTCGGATCTGAATCTTCGGCAGAGGAGATGGTTAGAACTCATCAAGGATTATGATGTGGGGATCCACTATCATCCTGGCAAGGCCAACGTAGTCGCCGATGCTCTAAGTCGAAAAAGCCATTGCAACACTCTTGGCGTCCGTGGCATTCCACCAGAACTTAATCAACAGTTGGAAGCCCTGAACCTAAGCATAGTTGGTCGTGGATTCTTGGCTACATTGGAAGCCAAGCCTACCTTGCTCGATCAAATCCGCGAGGCTCAGAAGAATGATCCGGATATGCATGGGCTCCTCAAGAATATGAAACAGGGTAAAGCCGCTGGTTTCACAGAGGATGAACACGGAACCCTATGGAATGGAAATCGGGTATGCGTTCCAGACGTCAGGGAACTTAAACAGTTGATACTTCAGGAAGCTCACGAAAGTCCCTATTCCATCCATCCTGGCAGCACGAAGATGTACTTGGACTTGAAAGAGAAATATTGGTGGGTTAGTATGAAGCGGGAAATTGCAGAGTTCGTGGCCCTTTGTGATGTGTGCCAGCGTGTCAAAGCCGAGCACCAACGACTGGCCGGACTTCTCCAACCTCTACAAGTGCCAGAATGGAAATGGGATGAAATTGGGATGGATTTTATCACCGGACTTCCAAAAACCCAAGGCGGATATGATTCTATATGGGTAGTCGTGGATCGACTAACCAAGGTAGCACGGTTCATTCCCGTAAAGACCACCTATGGAGGGAACAAACTAGCTGAACTCTACTTCGCCAGGATCGTAAGTCTGCATGGCATCCCCAAGAAAATTGTATCTGATCGGGGAAGCCAGTTCACCTCTCATTTCTGGAAGAAACTCCAAGAAGAGTTGGGAACCCGATTAAATTTCAGCACCGCGTACCACCCGCAGACAGATGGGCAGACCGAGCGTCTGAACCAGATCCTCGAAGATATGCTTCGCACATGTGTCCTAGATTTTGGGAAGACATGGGATAAGAGTCTCCCCTACGCCGAGTTCTCCTATAATAACAGCTACCAAGCCAGCATACAGATGGCACCATACGAAGCGTTGTATGGCCGCAAATGCAGGACACCACTATTGTGGGACCAAGTTGGGGAAAGCCAAGTATTCGGGACCGATATCTTGAGAGAAGCTGAAGCGAAGGTCAGGACCATTCGGGAAAACCTAAAGGTGGCATAGTCTCGGCAGAAGAGTTATGCAGACAACCGACGCCGTGACCTGGAATTCGCAGTAGATGACTTTGTGTATCTCCGGGTAACGCCGTTGCGGGGTGTACACAGGTTTCAAGCGAAAGGGAAGCTCGCTCCTCGGTTCGTGGGTCCTTTCCGCATCATTGCTCGACGCGGAGAAGTTGCTTACCAATTGGAGCTGCCCGTTTCCTTGGGCAACGTGCATGATGTGTTCCATGTGTCGCAACTCAAGAAATGTCTTCGAGTGCCGACCGAGCAGGCCGACATAGAGCAGATTGAAGTTCGCGAAGACTTGACCTACGTGGAGAGACCAGTGAAAATCCTGGACACCATAGAGCGCAGGACCAGGAATCGGGTAATCCGTTTTTTGCAAGGTCCAATGGAGCAACCACGCCGAGGAAGAAGCTACTTGGGAGCGTGAAGACGAGCTGAAGGCAGCCCATCCAGATCTCTTCGCCAGTTCTTCCGAATCTCGGGGTCGAGATTCCGTTTAAGGGGGGCAGGTTTGTCGCGTCCCAAATCGACCCTAAAATACATCCTCTAAATTATGCCTAGAATAATTAAAATGCTTGTGAAAGCCTTCAAAAATTAAAATGTGCAAAGTTAAAAGTCAAATAGGGCTTGGAGGATTTTTGTATATTTCCTAAAAGCCTAAAATGTGTAAATAAATTTTAGTGGAATTTTCAGAGCACAAATAATAATTATTAAGAAATAAACAAAGTTAAAAAGGTTTTATAAAAAGAAAACCCTAAAAATCACCCTCTCCCCTCTAATGGGCCGAATTCGGCCCATCTCCCTCCTCCTCTCTCCTCTCCCCCGCGGCCCACTCGGCCCTCCCCGCGCGCGCGCCGCTGACGGGCGGGCCCGCCCGCCACCCTCGCTGACGGGTGGGGCCCACCCGTCATCCCCTTCCTCCCGCCGCCCCCGCCGCCTCGCCCGCGCCTAGCACCGCCGCCGCCGCGAATCCCGCCGCCTACCGCCGTCCCCGCGCGCAATAAAGTGGGGGAAATTATTCCCCGAGATCCCCTCCCCTTTCCCCCCATTTTTCCCTCCCTCTCTCCCTCGGATTTGTTTGGAAACCTCGCCCCTAACCTCGCCGGCGCCATTAATGGAGGCCGGGCCTCCCGTGCCCGTTTCCCCCTCCTCCGGCCGCCCTCTCTCACTCCCAACCCTATATAAACCCTCCCCGAGCTCCCCACCACCGTTTCCGCCACTCACCGCCCTCTCTCCTCGCCGGAATCGAGCTCGCGCCGTCGCTCTCTCCCTCCGCCGTCGCCGCCGAGCTCCGGTCCGCCGCCGTCGTCGCCCCGGACCACCTCCTACCTCGGCGCCGCCTCCTTCGGCTTCGCCGCATCCTCGCCGACCTCGTCCACCCCTCCGTTTCGCTCGCCGACCGCCGGAGCGCCGTCGACCCCGTCCACCCGAGCCGCGCCGCCGCCTTCCTCCGCTCCGGTCACCGTTTCCGTCGTCGCCGTCGACCCGGGGTGAGCCATGGACCGCCACTTCGTTTCACCCTTTCCCTCCCCTCTCTCGGCCGCCGCTCCGCCGTGCCTATGGCCGCCGCCGGCGACCATAGGGGCGTGGGCGCGCCGCCTCCCGCCGGCCGCGCCGACGTGGCCGCCTCCGGGCGCGCCTAGCGGCTGCCGCGTGGGGCCCGGCCGTCAGCCGCCCGCGCCCTCGGGTGTGGCTGACGCGTGGGGCCCACGGCGCCGGCCGGTGTGAGCCGGGTGCACCCGGTCCACCGTGGACCGTGAGGCTACCGCGTGGGTCCCACTCCCGTGGACCCGGTCCGCGCGCCCTCTCTCCCGGCTGACGCAATAAATATATTTTTAAATTAAAATTTAAATGAAGAAATTCGTAAATATTCATTTAAAGAGCATATAAACTTCAAATGGCCATAACTTGGCCATTTGAACTCGGAATTGGACCGTTCAAGTCTCTAATTTTTCCTTAAGAAGTCAAGAACCCATTTTTGTGCTTTGTTTCTGCTTGTTATATGGAGTTTATTAGAGTAAAAGCCCTTTTATTTTCCGTTGGTCGTGTAGACGCTGCAGCTTCGGAAGATCCGCTCTTCGTGGAGGTTGAAGCCGACGTTTGGGAAAGCGAGCAAGGCAAGTCACATCATTCTTTGAACATATTGGATCCCACTTTGTGAAATTACTTTGATTTAAATTATTGCATTATCGCTTTATTTAAATTCCCGTGTTATCACTGTTTTATTTAGCCATGCCTATTTACCTTTGTTATGACCTTATTATTGTTGTTATTGCTATTATTACCTTGTTCACCCTAGAATAAACAAAACCCCAACTAGTGGGCACTCTATTCATGGTTCCACTAGTAAGAATTTAGGTAGATGCTTCGCTGATTAATTAGGCAACATTAGGTGGTTTTATAACTCTAGACTTTGGGAATATTCATATCACCTGGACATATTGGAATGGTTGGATTATTGTGGAATTGGATGCACACCTCCCCCTCTATTCAAAACCCCCAAAATGGTTTTAGGCTGGGCTCGGGGTGCATGGTTTTGATAGTAGCACCTCGGCCACGTAAGGACCGGTCTTCGGGCCTCTGTTGCAAAGCACTACCGTCCTTCCACATGTCTAGTGGGTAAGGCTTAGTTTGTGGCTCAGTCTGGTTATAAACAAAAGTACACGGATGGAGATGGACGAAGTCGGGGGTCGATGGACATCTCTAGGACAAATGAAGGCTACACGGGCTGCGGCCCGGTAGTCGAGATGTCATAGCACAGGGCTGGTGTCCTGCTGCTAGGGGCTCAATTCTGCCTGCCTGTCCGGGGGTTCCGGCCGTAGGTGGGTTGGGTCGGTACTCTTGTCTATGGCTAGGATGGGTTGGAAACTATGTCATGTCTTCCGTCCATATGCCGTGGTGGTATGTGGCACGTGGTTGCACGTGAGGAAGACGTGTCTTGTGGGTAAAGATGTACACCTCTGATCAGAGTAAAACCTATTCGAATAGCCGCGCCCTCGGTTATGGGCAAGCCTAGCAATGTACCCGAGTTAGTGTTTTTAATTCTTAAAACCTGCTTAATAACTAAAATGTGGAATGGTTGGCCTGGGTTGGCTTGGGACGATCTGGGACCCAGGGTCGGGTTGCCAGTTCGGTCTGAATCATCGTAGGCCTTGGGTTAAGGCAGGTTCGTGTGGGTTCACGGCCTTGTTTAATAATATTAAATAGTTCTAGGATCGTGTTTTAAATTTAGCTTTGAGCAACTAAGGGTCTTTTAAATGCTTTTATTGCAAAACCTAACCCCTATACTATAACTCCATTGTACTCCTTTGCACTTATGCTGCACTTGTGGGTGTGTCTTGTTGAGTACGGTGGTTGTACTCAGTCTTGCTCAATTTTTCCCAAACCCAGAAGAGGAGCCCCTGGATGATGAAGGCTTTGGTGTCTAGCTCGTGCCTGCCGTCAAGCGCCTGTGGTCGTCGCCTTAGTCTTCCGCTGTTTTCCGTTGTCTTTGAGTGTGCTGGGCCGTCGCTGCCCATGTAATAATTAACTATTTACGCTTCCGCTTATTAAACTCTGAATTGTATCAACTTCTGGTGTACCTTGCCTCCTGGGACAAGGAATAATACACGTACGTAAGGAACGCCCGTTGGGCTATTTCCGGTCGTGACACTGCAGCAGCTCCCTTGACGAACCACGGGCGGCGAACGCGATCGGCTTGACGGAGGGACGAACGCCACGACGACCAGGAACGACGGGAGGACGACGACCGGAACCGGCGAGGAGGCGATGAGGGCAGCCGGCAGCAGCTGCACCGAGACGAGGACGGCGCGGAACACGCCGCTGCGATGACGACGACGGTGGCGACGCAGCAAGACGACGAGCCGGCGAGGACGAACGACCGACCGGAGGAGTCGTCGACGAGGACGAATGGAGACGACGACGACGAACAGCGGAGGGGTTCGGATGGAGGGGAGGCGAGGCCGAGGGTGACCTTGCCACTGCGATGCCGGAGGAGGAGATGGCGACGTCGGCCGGCACACGGGCACGGCGGAAGGGGTTGCCGAAGGAACTCCGGCGAGGCGGAGGGCGAGACCGACGCGGGCGACGGCGTTCCGGCGAAACTGAGGGCAGGCCGGGGTGGAGGTCGACGCGGCGACACCGAGGCAGGAGACGGCGCAGCCGGCCCGCACCTGAGCGGCGCGGCAGCGGCGGCTGGAGGCAGTACAGTGGCGGCAATGCCACTGTTTTGCCGGCGAGGACGCGTCTCCCGTGATTTCCCCGCGAAACGGAGGGCTGACCGGGGGAGAGGAGGCGGCTGCAAGGCCGAGGGCGGCGACGGCGTGACCGGACAGCGCTCGGGCGAGGAGGGAGAGGCGGCTGGAGGCGGCTGGCGCGGGGGAAAGAGAAGGGGGACGGCGGGGAGGGGTGATACGACCACGGGGAGGCTCGGGAAGGGGCTAAAATGAGAGAACGGAGCGAGGGGGTTCCATTTTATAGGATGGGGGAGGGAGCCCGGCATGGGAGAGGGCGGAACGGCGACGGGAAACACGGCCGGCGGCCATGGAAGGCGGCCATGAATGGCGCAGCCGTTCCGGTCAAAATAGTGCACGATTAAAGGGGAGATTAGGGGGGAAAGGGAGAGGAAGGAAAGGGGATTAATTCCCCCAATCAATTTGGAAAGAAGGGCATTGATTCGCGTGGATTTAGGGGAGGAATCGACGCTAGGTTTCACGGGAGAGAGAAGAGAGAGAGAGGATGCCGAGCGGGAGGAAGGAGACGACCGGGTGGGTGGGACCCACCGGTCGGCGCGCGTGCGGCGCGGCTGGCTCGGCTCGGCCTGGGGTGGGCGCGGCTTGGGCCGGGCGGCCGGCCCAGGAGGAGAGGAGGGAGGGGAGGCCCGGGAGAGGGAGGGGAGGGAGCTGGGCCGGGAGGGGGAAGGGAAGGCCCAAGAGAAGGAGGGAGAGAAGGAGAGGGGGGGAAAGAGAGGGAGGAAGGTAGGACTTTGGCCGCGGGCCGAGAGAGAGAGAGGGAGGCTTTGGGCCAGACTTGGCCCAAAGAGAGGAGGGGGATTAATTTTTAGCTTTTTCTTTTTAATAAACTTTGTTAATTGTTGTTGTTGTTTAATAAATATTTTCGGTGCTCTGAAAATTTAAGTAAAATTTGAGGGCTCATTTTAGACCAAGGAGAATTTAACAAAAAATTCTCCGGACCACATTCGAATTTTTCTAGCACGTATTTTAGTGTTTGCCAATTTCTTTTCGAATTTTAATTAATTCTATTATTCCTTTTAGAGAATGATTTTTATTTCGAGATGAATTTATCAGGACGTGACATGTGTGCTGTGATGAGGGGATTGGATAGGATGCACTCGGACCTGCACAAGGCGTCCAAGGCCTTGAATGATGGAAAGCTCATGAGGATCGTCGCTCTGAAGGACGAGATAGCGCGCCTGAAGAGGGAGAATGCTCAGTTAAAGGGTCTTCCCGCGCCAGGAGGAGTTCGGATCCGCACTACGCCCCACAAGACGACGACTGCACCCGTGCGCATCCAGCTTGCGCCCAGGAACCCACCTTCGCCCGCAGTTCCCGCAGCTCCAGTTCCGCCCGCAGCTCCAGCACTTCCCGCAGCTCCAGCTCTTGTTCCCGCGTCAGCTCCCGCGTCCGCTCTCTCCTTCGCTCCAGCATCAGCCGCCAGGGGTCCAGCCAGTGGCAACGGAGGTTAGTTGTCTGCTACTCCCAGTGGCAGACGCGACATCAGCAGCAGCAGCTCCAGTGGCTCAGAGCCGGGCAGCGGCGAGACTTATCTGCCAGGCTCCAGGAGTCGCTCAGAGGGACCTGGTGACGAGCAGGAGGACGCCTTCGACTCCACCGACCGCAGGAGCCGTTCCGAGCATTAGGCTCGTTTTCCATTAGTAGTTTATCGATTGTCTAGCTTCTGCTTGTTAGTTTGTGTGTTTAGGTTGCTTGCTTGGGGTCAGTCGACGGTCGATATCATGTGCCTATGATATGGCTGTCTTAATAAGGATTTTTGCTTGTTTTTTAAGTGTTTTAATTCAGACCAGAACAATTGCAGTTTAAATTCCTATATAATAAAGCTTAGTTCTTGAGCATCTGTTTTTCTTCTTTTCCCCGTCTGCTCTTCCTCCAGATGGTCTACACCAGGAATGGTAGCCGTACAACAAGCGAGGGCAGCAACGGCAGAGAGCGCACTGATGGTGTGCATCCCAACAGCGATTCCGGCAATGGTCCGCCACCATTTCCCGAGAATCCGACGCTAGCCCAAGTGATGGCACATCAGACTCAGATGATGGCAGCCATGATGCAGCAGATACAGCAGCAGCACTAGCAGATGCACCAGAGGATGCTGCAGCATGCCGAACAGCAGCACCAGCAGTTTGGTCCCCCTTCCCCTCAGTCCAAGTTGCCAGAGTTTCTACGTGTCAGGCCACCCACTTTCTCCAGCACCACCAACCCCATGGAGGCGAATGACTGGCTCCAAGCCATAGAGAAGAAGCTGAATCTCCTGCAGTGCAATAATCAGGAGAAGGTTGCTTTCGCCACACACCAGCTTCAAGGTCCTGCGTCAGCTTGGTGGGACAATCACATGGCCACCCGCCCACCAGGTACTGAAGTCACTTGGGCAGAGTTCTGCCGCAGCTTCAGGAAGGCGCAGGTGCTAGATGGGGTCGTGGCACAAAAGAAGAGAGAATTCCGAGCACTCCACCAGGGCAACAGGACAGTGACGGAGTATCTCCATGAGTTCAATCGCCTCGCGTGATATGCACCGGAGGATGTCCGTACTGACGCCGAGAAGTAGGAGAAATTCCTAGCAGGTCTGGATGACGAGCTAACCAACCAGTTGATATCTGGAGATTACGCCGACTTTGAGAGGTTGGTTGACAAGGCAATCCGTCAAGAGGATCAGCGCAACAACATGGAAAGGAAGAGGAAGGCGGCGCAGTTCCGTTCCAACCAAGGGAGCCACCAGCGACCGCGCTTCACTCCCGGACAGCAGGGTGGACCTACCACCCCGATCGTCCGCCAGCACCGCCCTTTCAATGCTAGCAACTTCCATCAGGGCGCCAGTGGCAGCCAGAACCACCATGGCGGTCAGCCCAACCGCAGTGCAGCTCCGCGCCCACCAATGGCACTAGCACAGTCAGCTACGTCCGCGCAAGCCAAGAAGGAGACTGGGACAAAGCCAGGGTCCTGCTTCAACTGTGGCGAGCTTGGCCACTTCGCTGACAAATGCCCGAAGCCTAGGCGTGCCGGGCCAAGGTTTGTCCAGGCTCGTGTCAACCACGCATCTGCGGAGGAGGCACAAGCAGCACCAGAGGTCGTACTGGGTACGTTTCCTGTTAACTCAATCCCTGCAACAGTACTTTTTGATTCTAGTGCAACGCATTCGTTCATTTCAAAGAAGTTTGTCGGGATGCATGGGTTAGTAAGAGAGGAACTTAGCACACCAATGCGTGTTCATACCCCAGGGAATAGCTCCACTTCGGTTCAATTTAGCCCTTCTATAACAATAGAAATTCAAAGATCACCATTTCTAGCCAACCTCATTCTTCTCGAATCCAAAGACCTAGATGTCATTCTTGGGATGGATTGGCTGACCAAGTTCAAGGGAGTCATTGATTCTGCAAATCGCACAGTCACCTTGACCAACGAAACAGGAGAAACAGTAGTGTACAAATCACCAGACTCACAAAAGCAAGGGGTCTCTTGGAATCAGATTGAGGTGAAAATCCCAGTGGTCACCGAGGAGAAGAATTCGAGGAAATTGGAAGATATCCCCATAGTCTGCGAGTATCCAGAAGTGTTCCCCGAAGACCTCACTACCATGCCACCCAAGAGAGAGATTGAATTCCGGATTGACTTGGCACCGGGAACCGCTCCAATTTACAAGAGACCGTACAGAATGGCGGCCAACGAACTAGCAGAGGTCAAGAAGTAGGTTGATGAGCAGCTGCAGAAAGGGTACATTCGACCAAGTACTTCACCTTGGGGTGCACCGGTCATTTTTGGGGAGAAAAAGGATAAGACAAAGAGGATGTGCGTTGATTATCGCGCACTCAACAAGGTCACAATCAAGAACAAATATCCTTTGCCGCGAATCGATGATTTGTTTGATCAACTGAAAGGAGCTAAAGTGTTTTCTAAGATAGACCTGCGATCAGGCTACCACCAGTTGAGAATTCGGGAAGAGGATATTCCAAAGACGGCCTTCACCACTCGGTATGGGCAGTATGAGTGCACGGTTATGTCTTTCGGACTTACCAACGCACCCGCATTCTTCATGAATCTGATGAACAAAGTGTTCATAGAATTTCTGGACAAGTTTGTTGTGGTATTCATCGACGACATACTTATCTATTCAAAGTCCGAAGAAGAACATCAGCAACATCTCCGTCTGGTACTCGAGAAGTTGAAGGAGCACCAGCTATACGCCAAGTTAAGCAAGTGTGACTTCTAGTTGACGGAAGTCAAATTTCTGGGCCGTGTCATTACAACTCAGGGTGTGGCAGTTGATCCATCGAACGTGGAGTCAGTTGCCAAATGGACCCCACCTAAGACCGTGTCGCAGATTCGAAGTTTTCTTGGACTTGCAGGTTATTACCGCCGATTCATCGAGAACTTCTCCAGGATCGCCCGACCCATGACTCAGTTGCTCAAGAAAGATGAGAAGTTTAAATGGACAGCTGAGTGCGATAAGAGTTTCGAGGAGCTCAAGAAGAAATTAGTATCCGCACCAGTTTTGATTCTGCCCGACCAGATGAAAGACTTCCAAGTCTATTGCGATGCATCCCGCCACGGGCTTGGGTGTGTTCTAATGCAGGAAGGCAGAGTGGTTGCGTATGCCTCGCGACAATTGCATCCACATGAAGGGAATTATCCAACCCATGATCTGGAATTGGCAGCAGTGGTTCATGCTTTGAAGATTTGGAGGCACTATCTGATTGGCAACCGCTGTGAAGTATATACGGACCATAAGAGTCTGAAATACATCTTCACCCAACCGGACCTAAATCTCCGACAACGAAGATGGTTGGAATTAATCAAAGACTATGATATGAGCATTCACTACCACCCGGGTAAAGCCAATGTGGTGGCAGACGCATTAAGCAGGAAAAGTTACTGCACTGCCCTATGCATCGAGGGCATGTGTGAGGAATTGTGGCAGGAGTTTGAGCATCTCAACGTGGGAATTGTTGAACACGGGTTCGTAGCCGCTCTAGAAGCACGGCCTACGCTCGTCGATCAAGTTAGAGCCGCTCAAGTAAATGATCTTGAAATAGCAGAGCTGAAAAAGAACATGAGAGTCGGAAAGGCTCGGGATTTCCTTGAGGATGAGCATGGCACAATCTGGATGGGAGAAAGATTGTGTGTACCTGACGACAAGGAACTGAAGGATCTGATACTCACCGAGGCTCATCAAACACAGTATTCCATTCACCCAGGCAGCACCAAAATGTACCAAGACCTCAAAGAAAAGTTTTGGTGGGTTAGCATGAGAAGGGAAATAGCCGAATTCGTCGCACTCTGCGATGTTTGCCAGCGAGTGAAGGCAGAGCATCAAAGGCCAGCAGGTTTACTCCAACCTCTCCAAATCCCGGAATGGAAATGGGAGGAAATTGGAATGGACTTTATAACAGGACTGCCCCAGACATCATCGGGTCACGATTCAATCTGGGTAGTCGTGGATCGACTCACCAAGGTAGCTCACTTTATACCAGTGCATACCACCTATACGGGAAAGAGATTGGCAGAGTTGTATCTGGCAAGGATCATGTGTTTGCATGGGGTACCCAAGAAGATAGTATCTGACTGAGGGAGTCAGTTCACCTCAAAGTTTTGGCAGAAGCTGCAGGAAGAATTGGGGACCCGTTTAAATTTCAGTACCGCCTACCATCCGCAGACAGATGGTGAGACCGAGCGGGTCAATCAAATTTTGGAAGATATGTTAAGAGTTTGCGCTCTTGACTTTGGTGGAGCTTGGGACAAAAGTTTGCCATATGCGGAATTCTCGCACAACAACAGCTACCAGGCCAGTCTACAGATGGCACCGTTCGAAGCTTTATACGGACGGAAGTGCCGCACACCTCTCTTCTGGGATCAGACAGGCGAGCGTCAATTGTTCGGAACAGAGGTATTAACGGAAGCAGAAGAGAAAGTCAGGACCATCAGGGAAAGGTTGAGAATTGCCCAGTCTCGACAGAAGAGCTACGCAGATAACCGCCGAAGGGAGCTCACTTTTGGAGCAGGGGATTATGCGTATCTTCGGGTTACCCCGCTCCGGGGAGTGCACCGTTTTCAAACCAAAGGCAAGTTAGCACCACGTTTCGTGGGGCCATACAAAATCTTGGAACGAAGGGGGGAAGTTGCTTATCAGCTAGAACTTCCATCCAATATGATCGGCGTCCATGACGTGTTCCACGTGTCCCAATTAAAGAAGTGCTTAAGAGTACCCGAAGAACATGCTGATTCGGAGCATATTGATATCTAGGAGGACCTGACATATGTGGAGAAGCCAGTTCGTATACTTGATACCAGCGAAAGAAGAACCAGAAACAAGGTCACTAGGTTTTGCCGAGTTCAGTGGAGTCACCATTCAGAGGAGGAAGCAACCTAGGAAAGGGAAGACGAGTTAAAAGCCGCCCATCCGCACCTCTTCGCCAGCTCCTCCGAATCTCGGGGCCGAGATTCCGTTTAAGGGGGGTAGGTTTGTCACACCCCGAAGTTCTCCTCCCAAGCCTAAAATTTAACTTATAAATGACCCTAAGAAAATGCCGGTGCAAATCAAGAGAAAACCCTAAGGAAGTAATACAAATAATAATCGAATCTGGCATGTGGAATTTTTCTTGAGTTCTACATGTCGAAATTCACTAACAGGATTTTTAGTGGAATTTTCAGAGCCCTAGAAATAATTTTAACCAATTAAAATTGAGCATGCAATATTTTAATTCCAGGGAAAGTCCTTTTCTCCTTTTTCTTTCTCTTTTTCCCTTCCCTTTCCGAATGGGCCGCCGGCCCATTCTCTCCTTTTTCTCCCCCTCCTTCCCACTGGGCCGGCCGCAGGCCGAGGCCCAGCCAGGCCGCCCCGCCTCCCTCCTCTCCCGGGGTCGTCGACAGGTGGGGCCCACCTATCGGGTCCTCCCCCAACCTCCCACCGCCCGCGCCGGTCACCACCCCCGAAACCGCCGCCGCCGCGCCCCACCTCCCCCGCTTTCCCCGCGCCCACGACGCGTCGCCCGCGCCCACGCCACGTCGCCGCCCCCTCTCCCCGCGTCTCCCAGCCGCCCCGCGCACGAGAGGGGCGGGATTCGATTTTAAATCCTCCCCCACCTTCTCTCTCTCCTTCCCCACGTCGCCGGCGAAATCGGACGCGCTCGGGTCGTTCCCGACCTTCCCGCCCCTATAAAATCCATCCCCGAGCTCTCCTCCTTGTTTTTCCTTTTGCCGCCTCTCTCTCCCGAGCTCTCCATCGTCCCCGCGCCGTGCAACCACTCGCCGCCTCCGCCCCCGCTACTCCGGCCACCGCTAGCCGCCGCTAGGGTCGCCGCCGCGCAGCGCCGCCGTCGCCGTCGGGTTCGCGAGGCCGAACTCCATCTCGTCCGCCCCTTCCCCGTCGGGATTCATCGCCGGAATTCGCATCCCCTCGCGCTCCGGTGAGTTCAACCTCTACCGCCGCCTTCGGCCATGAATGCCGGTCGCCGTGGTTCATCTCCCTCCCTCTAATCTCTCTCTTCTCCTTCCTTAGGGCACCCCGAATCCCGTCCGCCGGTTGTCGTCTTCCTCCCGTGGCTCGCCGTCGCCGTTCGCCGTCGTCTTCCTCTGCGCCGGCCACCCTCGGTGAGGCGCCCTCTCCCCTCTATTCCCCTCCCTCTTCCTCCTAGCCGCCGCTTTAGCGCCGCCGCCCGTTAGCCGTCGCTTTAGCACCACCGCCCGTCGGCGCCACCTTTGCGCCGCCGCCTCCGCCACCGGTTGCCGTCGCCGACAACGCGTGTGCGCGCGCCGTCGCCGTCGCCGTGGCCGCTTGGCCGGTCTTGAGCCGAGCCCGGTCGCCACCGCCCGTCCTAACGGCCCCGAGGGCGATCTGGGCCGTCGGTCCCGTGGACCGGCGGTGGACCACCCGCATGGTCCCGGTCCACGGTGAACCGCCCCCCCTGAGCCACTGTCGAGTGGGCCCGCGTGCCGGCGCCCCTTTCCTCCCTCTCCCGTGCCGCTGGCCAGTGGGGCCCGCGTGTCGGCGCCGCCCCATCCCGTGCTGACGTCAGCCCTGGAAGGCTTTATTGCGCAATAATTCATTAAGGTTTTTCTTTTGTAGTAATAAACACAGTGAATCTTCTAAAATTCATAACTAATTCATCCGAGCTCCGTTTAAGCCCATTCAAGTCTCAGTAAATCAAGGAAAATGTGTAGAATCCATTAAAAATGGTTTTGTTCTCTGTTTCAGTAGTCTTATAGCCTATTTGCAATGTTTGCCTTGTATGTCGCTAGATTCCGGTTCTTCCGACGCTCTGGTGTACTTCGAAATAGTCGCCGAGGTTCCTCCAGCAGCAGAGCAAGGCAAGTCATGCTTGTCGCTTGAACATGTTGATCCTATATTGCAAATGCTCTATTGTTTTTCTTCAAATATTGCATTGTTTTATAATGTTATTATGGGATGTTTACCTATTGTTACAGCCATGCCATTCTTGATACCATGCTCCTTTGTTAGCTTGGGTTATAACATGAATAGATTTTGGACTAGGAAGTGCTTAGCCATGCTTAGTTCCACTAGCACACAATGGGGAAAGCTCACTAAAATATAGACTTTAGGTTCATTTGGTAAGGTTGGTTTAGTATTACCATTTTGGTGTTGGTTAATTAAAATGAATCACATGGTGGGCTGTGGGTGCATGGTTTTGCTGGTCGCACCCATGGCATTTAAGGACCGGTTCGCGGGATGCTCTGAAAGAACTTATCGTACTTACCACAAGCCAGCGTGGGCAACGGCTTGGCTTGTAGTGTAGCTTTCCTCTAGTCGACGCATCCAGGCAAGGGTGGGCGTGATGGAGCGGGGCGGGCCCTGCGATGGCCTCTATCGCTTCCGGATTCACCTAGGCACGAGAGGGGACTGCCCGTTGCCCGCTGGGGACGGGGGTGAAACCTGAGGTGTGGTGTGCTTGGCTAGAGGGGGTTATGCGAAGGGTCCTGTCACGGCCTCTTTCCAGTATGTCATGGTGGCATGTCGGCGCACGGAAACGTGTCGTGGGGCTGTGTCTTGTGGGTACAGTTGTACACCTCTGATCAGAGTAAAACTATTCGAATAGCCATGCCCGCGGTTATGGGCGGTCAACCAGATTCACGGTGATTAGTCTTACCCTAGCTTAGTCTAATGAAATTGGATAGTATAGGTGGATGCTTGGGCCTGTTGTAACATGGGATAGTGTTGGACAGTGGATGATCAATATTAATTAATTATTACAACTGTTTAAATCTTTCAACTTCTGTTTATAAATGCTCGCTTTATGCAAACGAACCACTCTAGCTCTCCTTTGATAATTCCCTGCATCATACACTTATTCCAGTATGACTTGCTGAGTACAGTGGGTAGTACTCAGTCTTGCTCTATTTTTCCCAACCCCAGAGTACGAGTATGTGTCAGATGGAGGTTTCTCCGAGGAGTAGGCTTCGTCCGTGCCGTCGAGGATGCCTATGGAGTGGTGTTCCCGCTGCAGTTCTAGTCAAGGCTTAGCTCCTGTTGTCTTTCGTTTTTCCGCTGCATTTATGTAAGACTTTTATGATGTTTGTAAGACGTGGATCTGAATGTCAACATTGTCGTTTGTGTACCCCGGCCGGTCCTGGACGGGGATTTTAATGCACATTCTGCTTGGAATTCTATTCGGGAATTTCTGGGCGTGACAAAAGAGGTTGAAGACCGGCGACAGCGCGCCTTGGATGCCGGGCGACGAGCACGAGAACTCATTGGGCAGCAAGACGTCGAGGGAACGGCGGTTTTTCGCACCACTCAACAGAACGCGGTTGCAGCGATCACCCTCCTCGACACCCTCCTCAAGGAAGACGCACTCAATCAAGCCAATCACGTCGTCAACATCTTGAACCAGACCAAGACCATGATCGCCGCCTTAGTCCCGGATAACTCCGCAAGCGTTCGCACGCTGACTGGTAGCCGAGTTCCCCCTCTTCGATCTCAAGACTATCACCAACCAAGCCTCAGCGTCGTCAGCGCGGGATCCAGTCGCAGCAGCAGGGGTCACGACGAGCGATCTGTTCACTCGCCTCCCGAACGACACAGGGAGCGTCGAGTTGGACGACCTCGCTCCCCACATCGCAAGCGCCCCGTCGATCTTCGCGATACTATCAACCGCGGCAAGAGGCTACGCTCCCCACCATTCACCAGATCGCTACGACGACAACGTGGATGGTGTTGCTGCCTTTACAAGCGACCTGCGTCGAGTGGATTGGCCAGCTGGCTTAGGGCCGATTGGAATCGAGAAGTATGATGGCACCACTAACCCGGAGTCTTGGCTCACCATCTACGGTCTCGCAATTCGCGCAGCAGCAGGAGACAGCAAGCCATGGCAAACTATTTGCCTGTGGCCATAGCGGATTCTTCCCGGTCCTGGCTTCACGGGTTACCTCGTGGCACGATCGGATCTTGGGCGGAACTTCGCGACCACTTCATCTCCAACTTCCAGGGTACCTTTGAACGCCCTGGTACATAGTTTGATCTCTACAACGTTATTCAGAAGTCTGGAGAATCCCTTCGAGATTATATCCGACGCTTTTCCGAGCAACGCAACAAGATCTCCGACATCACCGACGACGTCATCATCGCCGCCTTCACCAAGCGCATTCGCCACGATGACCTAGTCAGCAAGTTCGGGCGCAAGACTCCCAGGACGGTCAAGCAGATGTTCGAAAAAGCCAATGAGTACGCTAAAGCCAAAGATGACATTACCGCGTCCAAGCAGTCGGGCACCACTTGGAAGCCGAAGAAAGATATGCCGACTACAGGAGGGAGTGGAAGTACCAATCACAAGGATCGCAAGCGTAAGCCCGAGGAACTTGTGGCAACTACTACACCATCCTCCCGACAACGTTCACGCGTCAACACTTTTGACAAGATCATGAACTCCCAATGTCCGCATCATCCAAACTCCAATCACGCGGCCAAAGATTGCTTTGTCTACAAATAGTTCGCAGAACAATACGCCAAGAACACACGCAAGAACTCTGATGGAGATCAAAGCACGTCAAAGAA
This sequence comes from Oryza glaberrima, assembly GCF_000147395.1. Taxonomy (NCBI): domain Eukaryota; kingdom Viridiplantae; phylum Streptophyta; class Magnoliopsida; order Poales; family Poaceae; genus Oryza; species Oryza glaberrima. The sequence goes on along the minus strand of NC_068327.1, from coordinate 14,376,780 downwards.
GAAGGATGGTGAAGACGAAGCCCCGACTGGTTTTCAAGACGATCGCAAAGAACTCAACCACATCTTTGGCGGACCCCTGGCTTATTAATCCAAGAGAAAGCAAAAGCTAACCGAACGGGAGATCAACGCTGTTCAGCCCAACACGCCCCAATATCTTCAGTGGTCAGAGACAACAATTAAGTTTGACCGCTCGGATCATCCAGACCGAGTGGTCCACCCGGGGCGGTACCCGCTGGTACTAGACCCAGTGGTTCACAACGTCAAGCTTCGCAGATCCCTCATCGATGGTGGCAGCGCACTCAACATCCTTTTCGCCAAGACTCTAGACGACATGCAGATCCGTCGTATGGAATTAAAGCCGAGTAATGCGCCCTTTCACGGAGTCATCCCAGGGCGGTCTGCTACACCACTCGGCCAGATCACTCTTCCGGTTACTTTCGGCACTCGGGAGAATTTCCGCACAGAGAACATTTGTTTCGAGGTTACTGATTTCGAGACAGCGTATCATGCCATACTCGGACGCCCGGCGTTAGCCAAGTTCATGGCTATCCCGCACTATACCTACATGATGATGAAGATGCCTAGTCCTCGAGGAGTTATATCCCTGTGGAGCGAAATCAAGCAAGCCGTCACGTGTGACAAGAAAAGTTGCGAGATGGCCTAGACCCGCGAGATCACGCTCGCCCGAGAAGAAATCCGACTGGCTGCGTCCACAACAAGCGAAGGAGAAGTGCCCGCGACCAAGATGCCAAAGAGCGAAGAAAGCGATGCCAAGACCAAGAAAATTCCTCTAGATCCCTTTGATCCTACTAAGACTACTGTAATAGGCGCTGAGTTAGATTGTAAATAGGAAAGCGTGCTCATCACCTTTCTTCAAAACAATAAAGATATCTTTGCGTGGTAACCATCTGATATGCCTGGTATTCCTAGAGAGGTGATTGAGCACTCTTTACATGTTAAGGAAGACGTTAAACCAATCAAGCAACGACTCCGCCGTTTTGCACAGGATAGGAAGGATGCGATCAAAGAGGAATTGACCAAGCTGTTAGCAGCAGGCTTCATCAAGGAAGTCCTTCATCCTGACTGGCTGGCCAACCCAGTCTTTGTTCGGAAGAAGACGGGGCAATAGCGCATGTGTGTTGATTACACCGACCTCTACAAGTCTTGCCCCAAAGATCCCTTTGGGTTACCTCGCATTGACCAGGGAGTTGACTCAACGGCCGGCTGCGAGCTACTCAGTTTTTTGGATTGCTACTCAGGATATCATCAGATCCGACTGCTTAAAGACTTCATTCATCACGCCCTTCGGGGCCTACTGCTACATCACCATGCCTTTTGGATTAAAGAACGCAGGAGCAACTTATCAACGCATGATCCAGAGATGTTTTTCAACTCAGATCGGCCACAACGTTGAAGCTTATGTGGATAATGTAGTCGTCAAGACCAAGCAGAAGGATGATTTGATTATGGATCTAGAAGAGACCTTTGCGAGCATCTGTGCTTTCAGGATGAAATTAAACCATGAAAAGTGCATCTTTGGATTACCGTCAGGGAAGCTGCTTGGATTTATGGTGTCCCATAGAGGCATACAAGCCAACCCGGAGAAAATCAGTTGCCATCCTCAACATGAAACCGCCGAGCTCCCAGAAAGATGTTCAAAAGTTAACTGGCTGCATGGCGGCGCTCAGCCGGTTCGTCTCACGACTCAGCGAGCGGGGGATGCCTTTTTCCAAGCTGTTAAAGAAAACCGACAATTTCCAGTGGGGACCCAAAGCACAAACAGCCTTTGAAGACTTCAAAAAACTTCTCACTACTCCACCAGTCTTAGCTTCACCACAACCGCAAGAGCCGCTGTTGTTATACGTGTCGGCAACTTCCCAGGTTGTAAGCACAGTCCTGGTTGTTGAGCGTGACGAAGAAGGCCATGTTCAAAAAGTCCAACGACCAATCTACTTCGTTAGCGAGGTTTTGGCCGACTCCAAGACAAGATACCCTCAGGTTCAAAAGCTATTATATGGCGTTTTAATTACCGTCAGGAAATTATCTCACTACTTCCAAGGTCACTCGGTTATGGTGGTTACGTCGTTTCCACTCGGGGACATACTTCACAATCGCAAATGGGCGAATCGCAAAATGGGCCTTAGAATTGATGTCTTTGGATATATCCTTCAAGCCACGAACTTCGATCAAGTCCCAAGCTTTAGCCGACTTCGTCGCCGAGTGGACTGAGTGCCAAGAAGACATGCCCACGGAGAAGACGGAGTATTGGACAATGCATTTTGACGGGTCGAAGAGGCTTTCAGGTACTGGAGCAGGAGTTGTTCTAATTTCCCCGACTAGAGAGAGGCTGAGCTACGTATTGTGGATACATTTTTCTGCGTCTCACAACGTGGCGGAATATGAGATGCTTCTTCATGGACTAAGGATTGCAGTTTCCTTGGGAATTCGGCGTCTGATAGCTCGTGCAGATTCTCAGTTGGTTGTTAATCAAGTCGTGAAAGAGTGGTCCTGCCTTGATGATAACATGACCGCTTACCGGCAGGAGGTACGCAAGTTGGAAGACAAATTCGATGGACATGAGCTCACCCATGTTCTTCGACACAATAATGAGGCAGCCGACAGGCTGGCTAATTCTGGTTCAAAACGAGAAGCAGCTCCTTCCGACGTGTTTGTTGAACATCTCTACGAGCCGACCGTACCAAGGAAAGAAACAATCGAGGCCACGGACACTCAAGACGTAAGCACGATTGAAGCCGACTGGAGAGAGCCCCTCATAAGATTTTTGACAAAACAAGAACTCTCTCAAGATAAAGATGAAGCCGAGCGGATCTCCCGGCGCAGCAGACTTTATGTCATACATGAGACCGAGCTGTAAAAGAAAAGTCCATCAGGAATCCTGCAACGCTGTGTGTCTTTGGAGGAGGGAAGACACTTGCTAAAGGATATACATTCAGGCATCTGTGGCAATCATGCTGCCGCACGAACCATTGTTGGCAAGGTTTACCGGCAAGGTTTTTTCTGGCCCACAGCCGTGTCCGACGCTGACAAAATTGTGCGAACATGTGAGGGTTGTCAATTTTTCGCCCGACAAACTCATCTACCGGCTCAGGAGTTGCAAACCATCCCGTTGTCTTGGTCGTTCGCGGTTTGGGGGCTCGACATGGTCGGCCCGTTTAAAAAGGCAGTCGGTGGTTATACTCATCTCTTTGTAGCTATTGACAAGTTTTCCAAGTGGATTAAAGCCAAACCGGTCATCACGATCACGGCAGACAAGGCTAGAGATTTCTTCATCAACATTGTGCACCGGTTTGGGGTACCCAACAGGATCATTACTGATAACGGCACTCAATTCACGAGCGGAGTATTTAAAGATTTTTGTGAGGACTTCAGCATTAAAATTTGTTATGCCTCCGTAGCGCACCCCATGAGCAATGGACAAGTCTAACGTGCCAATGGTATGGTACTTCAAGGAATAAAAGAACGAGTTTTCGACCGACTGCATCCCTATGCTGGCAAATGGGTAGAACAGTTGCCATCTGTCCTTTGGTCCCTGCGCACCACATCCAGTCGGGCTACGGGTCAGTCGCCGTTTTTTCTAGTCTATGGAGCAGAAGCGATGTTGCCAAGCGAGGTGGAATTTGAATCTCTGTGATTTGGTAACGTCACCTATAATGGGCCTATGGGCTTGTAACTTCATTTGGGACCCCGGCCCAGGTGGGGCCCATGTGGGGTGCGCCCCAACCAGGTGGAGCACGACCCTAGGCACCCCTAGGTCGTCCTCCCACCCCTATATATAGCTAGGTACCCCTTCAGGGTTTCTTGGGTTTTGATAGATTAAAGTTTAGCCATTGCTACTTGCTTGCAGCGCGCGTGTCGGCTAGACCGTCCGTCTGATTGTTCTTCGGAACCCCAACTTATCATTTGTATTAAATTCCTATTTGCAATATCAGATTGCTTTTATCTTGTTCTTGCTTGTTTCTTCGATTTGTTTGCAGGAATAGGGTTGATCTGCACCGGCAAGATCAACAACCCACGGAGAGGTGTATCGATCGCTAAGGCGCAACACAACGTCTCGTACGGTTGTAGTCGGATCGTCAACGTTTCTCCTAAATCGTAGTTATCACAACTCACCGAAAGATCGGGCCAACAACAGCCTTGAGTGTCGAGAGGAACTCAGGGTTCATCAGGTGGTATCAGAGCTTTCGTTGCTCGGTGAGTTTTATCTACCCATAACCAGAAAATTGCCATAAAAAATTTGTCCTGTACCTAGCCATATTGTGCCATTGCATTGTTTTTATCAGTTTTTGCTTTGTTGAGTTTTGTGTTACATCGTCGAGTCGAATTGCTGGTGTTAGCGTCTAGTTCGTTTAGAGTTTCGAGTTCTGGTCACGTTTTGTACCACAGTCGTCGTCACCTCCGTGTATCTGTTGTCGTCGGGACCTACGAAAACGGAATCGGCTTGCTGCCACGATTCTATTTTTGTAGTTTTCAAAAGTTTTTACTGGTTGGTTTTGCAGTTGATGAGTTGCATCTTGGGTTTGCTGACTGCCGTGCTTCTGTTTTGGCCATGCCTGTGTCGTGCACGAGAGGAGGAAGGTGAATTACCATATCTGATTTTGGAAGTAGTCAAGTTTGTTTTGGAAAGATATAGTAGATTGGATTGGTTAAAAATCAGTTTCCTTTTTATCCCATACACCAAATTCGGCTGCCATCCACTCCATCTCCTGGCCGACTCCCACTCGCCCCTTTGGCCGAGTCCGACTCCCTCCCTCCCTTTCACGGTTCCGAGTTGTGTCAAACACCTTGGTGAATTTTTGTTTCGTGTCGGTTTCGAGATCTGTTTGGAAAAACGGAACCGGCATACATTCAGTATTCCATTTTTGTATAATTTTAATTTTGGGTTTAGACTTTTACATTTGAGTCCCTGTAATTTTTATATTTACGTTTGAGTCCCTGTAGCCTTACATTGAGGTCCTTGAATCTGTTTTTGTAAAAAAAATCAAAAAAAGAAAGAAAAAAAAGGCAGAAAGGTGCAAAAAAAAAAAAGCAAAGAAAAGCCGCACCCTAAAAAAAAGAAAAGAAAAGGAAAGGAAAGAAAAAAAAAGAAAGAAGAAAGGAAGAAAAGAGAAAATATTGTTATGTTTGAGCTGAACTTCATATATCAGAGTTGTGCATGAGTTGTTCCTAGTGCTATCTTATGGTATCGTTTTTGTCTAGGCTCGCGTCTCTAGTTCGTTCTAGCCTAGGACCAGCACGGTACTTGACTTTGAACAATTATTCAACTTTGCATTATCTGATTTGAGCATTTGCTATTCCTTTGCTACATATTTGAGCCTACCCAGAGCTCCACAGATTAGATTACAGCCGTACCACAAGTGTTTGCCAAGGCATCGATACATCCCAAATCGTCAACGTGTCTCCCAAATCGTAGTTATCTCAACTCACCGAAAGATCGGGTCAACAACAGCCTTGAGTGTCGAGTGGAACTCAGGGTTCATCAAATGAGGTTTGACAAAAACTTTTAAGAAATCAGGAGCTAAGTTTAAATCATCAAGCACAACATAAATTTATCAGTATTGTATAAATTGTGCCTCCATCATCATCATCATTATCATCAGAATACGCAATCAATTAGATTCAGTTCGTTCATCATCAGAATTATCAGACCCAGTCGGCTTAAGATCGTTGTCCTGGAATCTCTCAACCACCTCAGCGGCTATCTTGTCAGTGGCCTTCTGCGCATCACTGATAAGGTCAAGAGCAGCTTCTTCGCTTGTCCCGTCTGCAAAGCCATCAATGGCGTCAATATCAATCTACGGGTACAAGGACTTGGTCATCGCCAATGCCAGGCTTGCTCCCATGCTTCCAGTTTCTTTGATGTTCTTAAAATATGTATACGGCGCAGCTCTCAGCTTGTCGAAGATTTCGACAGCATCAAGTGAACTCGGACCGTTGTTATTGAAAAACATCGCTTGGACGAGTGGCGTAGCGGCATTGGCGACTTCATCTCTGGCTCCTTCAAGCTTCTTGATTTTGTTAACTAAGACGTCGAACTAAGCCTGGGATTTGATTTTGCGGTCTACAGAAATAAATTCACATTAACGACTGGGCAGGAAAATGAGAGTGGTTTTTGAAGTTTCGACTACCAGTACCTTCGACATCTTTCAGAGCCAAGTCCCTTTGTTTTGCCAATTCGGCCTTGTCTTTCTCCAGAGCTTGGATTCGCTTCTCCATCTCGGATATCTTGGAAGCTTGCACTGTATTGCTTTTTATTGGTCAGTTGCACATGGACGGCAACATGAAACAAGTCAGACAGAGACGATATTTACCTTTTGATGAACCGCTCAACTCAAAGTTGGAGTCTTGAAGTTCAGCGATCCGATCTCTAAGATCATGTTTAGTCTTCCTAGCAAGCTCTTTGGCTTCACGCAGCTGGTCTCTGGTTGCTTCAAGGGTTCCAAGGTGGGGAACTAATTTTTCAAGAGTTGCGGTCTTCGCCTCATTCCTGAGATGGATTCTCTGTACCACAAATTTATCCGTATCTAAGCAAAGTGGCCGACAGGATAATTGAAGCCGTGCATAGGGAGACTTACATTTACAAGGCGAGTAGCTTGGCCGAGTGTCTTTTTTAGCAGACATACTTCCTCGTCATCTTTTTGTTTATTTATTACGATCCCCTGCGGCTGCATTTCGTCATCCCACCACTTGACTAATATGGGTGGGCGAGAATCTTCAGCTGATCGTATCCGGAGGACCTCTTCTTCGTCACCGTTCATCGGACCTTATTCATTCATGAATAATGGTGAGACAATTGAAGAATGTTTGTCGGATCAAAGTAGACTTCAGAGAGTTGTGTACCTGTTATAATTTCCCCATGTTCCAGTTGTTGGCGGCTGTTAAATGCCGATTCTATACCGCTAACATCTGCATAAAGTTCAAATAATAAAACATCCAACATAGTGATACGAGCTTAATCTCACATATTCCACAAGTGTTGGTGTATATTTGTATGCAGGTGATAAACCCTGAAGTTGGGAGGAAAATCAGACTAAAGTGAGGAGAAACAAGTATCCATAGAAGGATGGGTTGTGAACTTCATCAAAATACTAAAGACTCAGCCCAAAATTCCGAGAAACGGATAGAGGAGAGTCAGGGGAGTCCACAGGCCGAAGGCCAGGCCGAGAGGGCCCAGCCCAAGTTCGGCCAAACCCCCCTGATCACCGTTGATCCTAGGGTTTGGTGTGGACACTCCAGATGCTCTCCTAATGACGGTTGCGGGGCACTTCGGACATTTCCCCTTTTCACAACCGTCATAACTGCCCTATAAATAGACCTCAGTTCTTCACTTCACACACACTTCCAAGCCTGAGCTGAATTATAAGAGGCACTATTGTACTATATTGTATACTAGAATAGGAAGAGAGTAGAGTAGAAGAAGTCAGAAGAATTCCGGAGTTGTCGGTAATCTTCTTCTGTTTCTTTTGTTCTGTTGATTACTCCGAATTCAATATAATATTCTTCCTGAGTAATTTAGATTTATCTTGTGAGAATTATCTCTTGGTTAGTTCTTAAATAACATATGGGATTATTGTTCACTATAATCAACTAAAATATACTGATTGCTTTGGTGAGTTATAAACACTAAAGTAGATATTAATTGCTTAGACGTGGTGTTTAGGTAATTGTTATCTAGTAATTGCTGCGTATCCCACAGTACATTTGAGGTAGGTGTAGAGGTGGCGACAGCCCTCGAGATCACTTAAGTCCTCCCTGTCTGGGTACGTAGTAGAGCGACATCTAGGAACAGTGGGTTGCCAGTGCCTGAAGTATTGCATTAGGATTAAAGTTAAGCTTTCCCTAGACACTATCTCTCACAAGTAAATCCTCTCTATCCTGGCCTATCATCTGCTTGGTGTCCTTGGATGAACCGGAGGAAGATCTGACCACATACGTTCCCTTGGATTCGATACCCTTGGAATACTCCGTAGGGGAAGTGCTACATCGGTATATCCGTGCGCTTGCGGATTTTATCTGTGATCGTAAGAAATACCAACAAGCATTTCTGGCGCCGTTGCCGGGGAACGGTTGCTGATCAATTCCAAACCCAGTTCATCCTCGTATCCTTTTTACTTTTTATTCTACCTCTACCCCTGCTATCCCAGAGAAGTATTCCTGTTAAACTCTTCTCGACCATGGAGCAATCTCTTTTTGAGCTGTCTGCTCATCGAGGTGAATTCTATGAGTCACCTCCTTCATCAGAGCCCATTTATACAACTGGCTATGAAATTCGCCCCGAACTAATCAGTATGGTTAGGGAAAATCATTTTTCTGGCTTTGATCTAGAAAATCCCTACCATCATCTGTGAGACTTTGAACAAGTTTGCTCGTGCCTTAAGATTCGTGGCATGAGACAAGAAACTATGCGGTGGAAATTGTTTTCGTTCTCTCTTCAAGAGAGAGCAAAGCAATGGTACACCTCTACCATTGGATGCATAAACGGTAGTTGGGAAAAGCTACGAGACAGATTCTGTCTTGCCTTCTTCCCAGTTACTCGTATTACTACCCTTCGAGTGGAAATTCTCAGTTTTGAGCAGATCAAAAACGAATCAATCGGTGCAGCTTGGATTCACTAATTTAGTGCAGTCCGGACCAACCCTGTGCTTACCCGAGTATGTGCTACTGCAGCATTTCCATACGGGTCTAGATAAGGAGTCCGCATTCTATCTGGACATAACCGCCGGGGATCATTCATGCACAAAACACTGTCAGAAGGAAGAATAATTCAGGATTGAATTCTAGAAAATACTTCCTTCATGACGCAATCTGATGAACCCCAGCCAGAGGCATCTATGTCCAAGATAGAGGAACCTCTAACGACCGAGCCACTCTCTGAACCATCCACTTCTGCTAGCTCGATTGATGAGAAGGTTCCTAAGCAGCCGTTTGTCGAGAATGAAGAAATTTAGACTTCGGATCGTGCCGCAACTCTGTTCAAGGACGGTTTTGATGAAGATTATGGCAACACCCTGAACTATTTTAGAAAGAAGAAACCACTCGTTCCTTTGCCGCCTCCTGATCCTATGGAACTCGGGTTCCTACGAGAAACTGTGCGGGAGTTAACGTCCATAATGAGCAACGAATGGCTAATGGAGGCAAAGCTTTCATCCGAAGTAATTCGGATAAATACCGCTCCCCGAATCATTCCTTGCCATCTGGAAGGCAACGACGTCGGTATTCTCTACAGTACGACCGTCGGGGCCAATCTCATCTCCGAGTCTTTTGCATTCGCTTATCTAAGCGATAAGGCAATAACCCCGACGAACAAATTCTTCAAGCATCCAAACGGAAATATCATTGAAGGATTTGGGATTGTGCAAGATTGCCTGTCTGCTTTGAAGACAGGGAGGCGATCTTGGATTTCCACGTCTTTGAAATTCAAGATTTTGACATCCTAATCGGGCTACCCATTGAGCAGCTTCTTATTAACACACCACGATTAGACAGCCTCAAAATAACGTTGGGAGGGAATAAATTTTCAGTTCCATTCTCACGGGCAAGGATCGCCTTGACCGACCCTCTCCCAGAAATTGAGTCAGCAGAGGAGGTTACCGCAGTTCCCCCTCACGAGTCTCCCGAGGCCCTTATGGAAGATGAAGTCCCCGATTTCATCAAGGAAGAAGTGGATCCCGGTGAGACTCTCGATCTGCCAATCATGGAACCGCCACCTCGACCTCCACTTGAGCTAAAACCTCTACATCAAGGCCTATGTTATGCTTTCCTACACAATGATAGAGAAGCTCTCACCATAATCAGTGACAAGCTCTTTGAGGACGAGACTCAACGTCTTCTCGCCGTGTTGGAAAAGCATCGTTCTGTTCTTGTCTATTCGCTTCAAGATCTCAGGGGGATTAATCCCGCACTTTGCACCCATCGTATCCCTATTGACCCCGAGAGTACTCTAAAGAAAGAGGTCTTGAAACTCCTGCATACCGGGATTATTTATCCCGTACCATATAGTGAGTGGGTTAGCCCAGTCCAGGTTGTGCCAAAGAAGGGAGGAATGATGGTCGTTGCAAATGCTCAAAATGAACTTATTCAGCAATGAACCATAACCGGATGGAGGATATGCATAGATTACAGGAAGCTTAACAAGGCTACGAAAAAGGATCATTTCCCGCTACCCTTCATTGATGAAATATTGGAACGGCTGGCAAATCATTCTTTCTTCTGTTTCCTTGATGAGTATTCCGGGTATCATGAAATTCCCATCCATCCGGAGGACCAAAGTAAGACTACGTTCACATGTCCGTACGGCACCTATGCCTATCGTAGGATGTCTTTTGGACTGTGCAACCCTCCTGCATCTTTTCAAAGGTGTATGATGTCTATCTTCTCGGACATGATCGAGGACATTATGGAAGTCTTCATGGACGACTTCTCTGTCTATGGAAAGAACTTTGGTCATTGTCTGTAGAATTTAGACAAACTCTTACAACAATGTCAAGAGAAGGACCTAGTGCTTAATTGGGAAAAGTGCCATTTCATGGTCCGTGAAGGGATAGTTCTTGGCCATCGAGTGCCCGAACGAGGAATCGAAGTTGATCGTACTAAAATCAATGTTATAGATCAGCTTCCTCCTCCTGTGAACATCAAAGGGATCCGTAGCTTCTTGGGACGCGCCGGCTTTATTGAAGGTTCATCAAGGACTTTTCTACAATCGCCCGACCTCTGACCAATCTACTAGCCAAGGATGCACCCTTTGAGTTCGATGACGCGTGCCTAAAATCTTTTGAAATCCTCAAAAAGGCACTCGTCTCTGCTCCAATCATTCAACCTCCTAATTGGACTCTGCCCTTCGAGATCATGTGTGATGCAAGCGATTTCGCTGTTGGTGTGGTCTTGGGCCAAACCAAGGATAAGAAGCATCATGCAATTTGCTATGCTAGCAAAACTCTAACCGGAGCTCATTTAAATTATGCGACTACCGAAAAAGAGCTGCTCGCGGTTGTTTTTGCTATCGATAAGTTTAGATCTTACTTAGTGGGAGCTAAGGTGATAATTTATACTGATCATGCTGCCTTGAAGTACCTGCTCACTAAGAAAGATGCTAAACCATGTCTCTTAAGATGGATTTTGTTGCTCCAAGAATTTGACTTAGAAATTAAGGAGCAAAAGGGAGTAGAAAATTTCATAGCAGATCATTTGTCTAGGCTACAGATCACTGACACGCAGGAACAGCCGATAAATGACTTCTTGAGAGATGATATGCTGATGACGATTCGCGACTCCAACCCGTGGTATGTCAACATAGTGAACTACATGGTATCCAAGTACATACCACCAGGGAAAACCAGCGAAAACTAAAGTACGAAAGTCACCGTCATATATGGGATGAGCCATACTTATATCGGGTCTGCTCCGATGGCTTACTACAAAGATGTGTGCCGACTGAGGAAGAACTTAAGATCATAGAACGATGCCATGCTTCACCCTATGGTGGCCATTACGGTGCATTACGCACCAAGGCCAAGATTTGGCATAGCGGTTTCTTCTAGCCAACAATGTACGAAGACTCAAAAGAATTCGTCAGAAGATGCACAAGCTGCCAGAGGCAAGGAGGAATCACTGCTCGTGATGCAATGCCCCTCACATACAATTTGCAAGTCGAGATATTTGATATTTGGGGTATAGACTTTATGGGACCTTTCCCTAAGTCTCGCAACTGTGAGTACATTCTAGTGGCCAAAGACTATGTCTCCAAGTGGGTTGAGGCTATGCCATGCAGCGCCGCGAATGCGAAGCATGCCAAAATGATGTTCACAGAAATCATCTTCCCAAGATTTGGTACCCCTAGGATGGTCATAAGTGACGGAGGTTCTCACTTCATTGACAAAACCTTCCGAGACCTCCTACGAGAGGTGGGAGCCAAACACAATGTGGCCACTCCTTACCATCCACAGACCAATGGTCAAGCAGAAACATCAAACAAACAGATCAAGAATATTCTGAAGAAGACGGTCAACAAAATGGGAACAGGATGGAAGGATAGATTGCTGAACGCACTGTGGGCATACTGGACAGCATACAAGACAACCATTGGAATGTCTCCCTATCAGATAGTCTACGGGAAGTCATGCCAACTCCCTGTAGAACTCGAGCACAGAGCATATTGGGCCATTAGGAACTGGAACATGGATTTTAAGGGAGCAGGAGAATGGAGAAAAATGCAAATTGCTAAACTTGAAGAATGGAGAGAGAAGGCTTACCACAACATGAAGATAAACAAAGAAAGGACGAAGCACTGGCATGACAAAAGGATAAAAATCAAGAAGTTCAAGCCAGGAGACAAAGTACTAATGTTCAAGTCCAGGGTTAAGCTTTTCGGTCACGAAAAATTACGCAGTAAATGGGAAGGACCGTTCGACGTCATCGACACCTCTTCGCACGGGACAGTCACACTCCGCAACGAATCAGGTAATATATTCAAGGTAAACGGTCAACGTTTCAAGATTTTCCTTGAGCCAAATGAAACTTTAGATGAAGAAGTGGACGTCATTGAATTAATCGATTATGAACCATGATGTTCTCATCTATTGCATGCTTAGAACCTAGTATAGTTGTCATTTTCATGCTTAGCTTAGGATTAAGTGGGCCTAGGAAAATATTGACGGCCAACCGGACCCACCAGTGTTCGGCCGAACCAGGACAGCACCCGATCGACCCCAATTTTGAACCCCAGTCGCCCCCGCTCGTCTATAATCCATTGTGATGCGCTTTTGGAGGTAGAACAGTCGTATCAGACCCAAAACAATGTTCTTCCTCCTCTCTCCCATTTTGCAAGCCTCCTCTCATTCTCACCTCAATTCCTTTGTTCCATCACCTCCAAATCACCAATGGTTGGCAAATCATTGATCCAATTCATCGGCTCTTCCTCCAACTCCACGTACAATCTCGACGGAGAGCCAACACCGGCGAATCAACTCATCCCGGTGGAACACTACACGATGGAGGGGTGAATGCACTGTGGGCGCAGCCCCTTGCGACAGTGCCGGGCTCCCCAGCAAATCTGGAACCCATTGGCGAGCTCCCGGGTTCGGCCGAACCAGGGGTTCGACCGAACCCTCCTCGGCCCCGTTCGGCCCCCCATTCGGCAGCGCGATCCCTCTCCCCTCGCCATGTTACAAAGACCAAAATCCGGGGGATTCGCCTGCGCGATGGCCGACAACGGGTGAACTCGGTCTTTTGAAGGCGCGGCGCCTTTTTCAAGATGATGAGAAGGCCGCTCCGCCTCCCGCCGAGCGTTATGTGGGCACTCTGTTCACCAAGGCAGGGGATGAGATGCTCCACACGTATGTCACACCCACCGCTACTCCATCCACTCCAAAGGAGGAACGGTTTCGCATTATGGGAGTGCGAACTCCCGGCGGTGTGTATGGCAAGGGTTTACTCCGGCCTTTGACAGTATCTGAGAAGGAGGGGGCAGCGGAATCCCGTAGCCCTCCACCTATGAAGGTGAAGCGTCACTTGACGCCCCCTCCAATTGTAAGGGCGGCCAGCCAATTTCAAGAAAAAGAAGTGAAGTTGCCGGAGCACTTGGTTCATAAGTTAGCATCGCAAGTGAAGAAGCTCCGCAAGGAGAACATTGAGCTTAGGGACCGAAATGCGGAACTAGGGGTAGAGCTTGTTGAGCTTAGGAATAATTTTGATACCCTTAGTCGCAGATTGTGCGCTAAAATCAAGCGTGCATTCATAGAAATGGGGAAGGAGAATAAATATTATGCTAATTAGATGTCTCCTTTCCCATAAATAAAATGGTAGTAGGTGCTTGGTTTTTATTTTTCCAATCATGTAAGCACTTGCTATGAATAATGTGGCTCATTGGTGTTAACCCCAATGATTGCCAAAGTTTTTTTTTGTTTCATGTTTAATAAAGTTTAGGTTTTGAATAAGTGTGGGGGAGATATCCCAACTTCTGATGTGCGGATACTCTGAAAATTGATGAAATAACTGAACACCTGGAAGCACTAAACTCTGCAGAAAGTTGCAGAGAGATCAGGTGCCAGAATGGTTCAGGTTCGGCCGAACCAAAACTGGCCCCAATCCCTCTCAATTTTTACAGGTAAGCAGGTGAGCATGTCCATCTGTATATCTCCACCATGGTATAGTACCAGAGCTAAAAATTCAGAAAACAGTTGGTGCAAGCATAAGTGAAAGATAAAATTTCAACCAATGAAATTCTTCATATGATTGATCTTGTATATTCATTATTCTCAGTTGAACTTGTGCTTGTCAATAACCATCCATATTTAGGGAACCTTATGCAGCTAAGTAATTGCTCCATGTGAGATGATTTAAGATGAAAGGAATTTTTGCAACTCTTGTTATCACTCTTGGGAATTTGTTTTTTTTTAAAAAAAATAAAAATTGTTTTAATAGCTCATTCTTCCAGTTGACTTCATTTTATACCTACCAAGGCCATATGCAAGAGTATCTTTGATAAACCTTATCATACATATGACTGCTTGACATTATATTGAGCTTTGTCAAATTTATGTGACTCGTGTTAGATATCTTTCATGCTCTCATGATCAAGGGGTCAATTTCACTTTCATTTCCACATACATGATAAAAACTAAGCTTCTACACTGGAAGTTGGCTTCCCACAAAAGTTCCATTTAAACAAAATTCTACTTTAGACTATGCTTTCTTCTCCTGGAAAAGTTCTTGGCAAAAAGAAAATGAGAAAAGGAGGGAAAGGCATGGCTATAAAAAAAAGAGAAAGGAAATAAAGCTTGCTCTCAAAACATTGAGCAAAGTTGGAAAGAAAATATAGCCATACCCCTTCCATATGCATGCCAAGAAAACATAATGGAGAGAAGGTATAGGAAAAAGGAGAGAATCATTTCTTTATTCCACTATTCCAAAAAATATTTTACTTTCCATTTTCTACCATAAATAAAGACCCTTGATCTAGGAGTATGACTGATGATCTTTTTCAGTCCATATTTTTGGCTTTGCAATATATATGATGCAGGTCTGTCACGATTTATCCCTACCGAGCTCCACATATCAACCTTAGAATAGGTGTGAATTCTGGCACATTTTGCCTTGGTAAGGATCCAAAAAGAAAATATATATCCTGAGAGACAAGAGAAAAAGTCAATATGAGGAAAAGAGCTGGTTTGCGAAAATTCATAAAAATCCCATGAGTCTGACAGAGAAGCAAGAAGGACTGGAATCGAGATTGTTCCATTTATCAATTTCTCAAGATGGTAAGATAGTCACTGATAAAGTTCACAGGTGCAGGTATGGCTGTGAATTATTTATATGCCTGATTTATATCTTGAAGAAATTCATTCTACACTTACCTTTACTCAGGGATGAGCAAAGAGCTAAGTGTGCGGGGTTTTGTTGGCGGCTGTTAAATACCAATTCTATACCGCCAACATCTACATAAAGTTCAGATAATAAAACATCCAACATAGTGATAGGAGCTTAATCTCACAAGTGTTGGTGTATATTTGTATACAGGTGATAAACCCTGAAGTTAGGAGGAAAATCAGACTAAAGTGAGGAGAAACAAGTATCCATAGAAGGATGGGTTGTGAACTTCATCAAAATACCAAAGACTAAGCCCAAAATTCCGAGAAACGGATAGAGGAGAGTCAGGGGAGTCCACAGGCCGAAGTCCAAGCCGAGAGGGCCCAGCCCGAACCTCCCTGATCACTGTTGATCCTGGGGTTTGGCGTGGACGCTCCAGATGCTCTCCTAATGACGGTTGCAGGGCAGTTCAAACATTTCGCCTTTTCACAACCATTATAACTACCCTATAAATAGACCTCACTTCTTCACTTCACACACACTTCCAAGCTTGAGCTGAATTGTAAGAGGCTTTATTGTACTATATTGTATACTAAAATAGGAAGACAGTAGAGTAGAAGAAGTCAGAAGAATTCCGGAGTTGTCGATAATCTTCTTCTGTTTCTTTTATTCTGTTTATTACTCCGAATTCAATATAATATTCCTCCTGAGTAATTTAGATTTATCTTGTGAGAATTATCTCTTGGTTAGTTCCTAAATAACATATGGGATTATTATTCACTATAATCAACTAAAATATATTGATTTCTTTGGTGAGTTATAAACACTAAAGTAGATATTAATTGCTTAGATGTGGTGTTTAGGTAATTGTTATCCAGTAATTGCTGTGTATCCCACAGTACGTTTGAGGTAGGTGCAGAGCTGGTGAAAGCCCTCAAGATCACTTAAGTCCTCCCCATCCGGGTACGTAGTAGAGCGATATCCGGGAACAGTGGGTTGCAAGTGCCTGAAGTATTGCATTAGGATTAAAGTTAAGCTTTCCCTAGACATTGTTTCTCACTAGCAAATCCTCTCTATCCTGGCCTATCATCTACTTGGTATCCTTGGATGAACCGAAGGAAGATCTAACCACACACGTTCCCTTGGATTCGATACCCTTGGAATACTCCGTAGGGAAAGTGCTACATCAATATATTCGTGCGCTTGCGGATTTTATCTGTGATCGTAAGAAATACCAACACCGCTCACACATCATCGTCGCTACCCTGTTGAGCTTCGCCTCAATCTCTTCACCGGCACCCCACGGTGACCTCGCTCTGTCTCCCACTTGCCTCTTACGCTGCCTCCATTGTGCGTCACCGCGCCGGATGGTCGCCGCCGGCGACTGTCGGGCCAAGCACCGCCACTCCCCGCCTATTTGCCCAGAGAGTTCCGCTGCTCCACCCTTGGCCGCCCGATCTCCCTTCGGGGCGATCCGGGCCGTCCACATGGCCACCCTATTGCCACCCTGTTAACAGCGGAATATGGCATCAGGCTCAGAGAAGAAAAAACAAATCGAAGCAGATTTGGTGTGAAAGCAAGTCAGATTGGAAATAGACTGTGCATCGGCTGGATGTTGCACCGACTGGAAACAGAGTCGGAATCTAGTTAAGCCGATACAATAAAGTAGCCAATACAGTTGGACATGGGCTTGGTTTGGGCCTAGATTATTGTCGTATAGGGATACAGCCCACATAAGGCAATTGTATCTATTAATTAAGATATTCATGTCAGTTTGAATTAGAGATATGGTAAGAGTCTGCCATGTGGACTTTTTTGTTCTCTAGGAAAGTTTGAGTCGTGTCTATAATGGACGTATCATCTACCCGTGGGTATAAATATGTACACCAGGGTCCCTGTAAAATCTCTGAACAATCAATACAACTTTTCTTTTAAGTTTTCGACGAGTTCTTGCTTTGAGTCAAGGCATCGGCTGTGATCTTCTGATAAGAGCTAACATGTCTCAATGGTTTGTATTATCGGGGCTATTATATCGTTTTAGTTGTATTAATCTTGTTCTTGTAACCATTGTTTATTATATATCTTAGTTAATCTAGTTTATCATCTCAATTTGATCATATCGGCTGAGATTCGTTTTAGGGTTTATGCTAGTGTTGGCTAAATCGTCTTGCCGGATTAAATTAGCTAACGTATCTACCATCCTGAAAATTGATTAATTTCTTGATTGTTTAGGCTCTATGATTCTTTACATACTTTCAGTTGCATCAACCCTAGTCTTGTCTACAACCCTAAACTAACCTAGAATTGATCATAACTAAGGATAGCATCGGAGTTTTAGCTGATCTTACCTAATATACATGATAATGCATGTTTTCCAATTTGCTTTATGTATATTTGCCACTTATATAGATAGATCACTATATATAAATATATCAAGTATTAACCAACCTCGGCCATATCGTTATTTGAGGATTGGCATATTTATCTAGATTGATTTGTCTATATAAGGTTGTACTGGAGTAATAGCCAGCATATTATCTGTTATATTCTAAGTATTGGATCATCGGTTATTTTCGCAATACCGTCTAAAAGATATTGATAAAAGACAAACAGATAGTATTACAGCCGATGATACATATCTAGGATTTTGCCTCACTTATTTCATCATAAAGACAGAGCCGATTTAGATTAACTGCACCGGATAGGTCTCAACGATACGTCATCGGCTCATCAGCCCATCGGCTATCGTTCATCTAACTACATTTGCTTTTTTCCTTGTTGGTTGCAAGATTGAACCAGCTGGCACGCTTTTTATAGTCGAGGCAAGCAAATCTCCCAGGGAGCCGTGTTTTGCAGCAACACACCTGTGTTGTTGCCTCCGTGGCGCCACGTCGGCGCCACCTCCTCCCGCCTATCCACCGTGGCTGCTGCATGGCTGGAACGTGGTGTGCTCGCAGCCGGTGCACACGTGGAGCCGGTCCACCGTGCACCCGTCCCCTTGAATCACTGACAGGTGGGGCCTGCTTGTTAGCGCCACCTATCCGCTCGGCTGATGTCATAAATCGTATTTAATTCCGTAAATACATTTAAAGGGATGAAATCTTCTAAAATTCATAACAAATTCAAACGAATTCCAAATTGATCCATTCAAGTTGCAAAATTCATCTAAAGTTGAGCTTTACATGTCTGTTTACTTTTCATGTATGGTTTATTTGGTTTTTATTAGAGTGTTTTCTCGTTTTGCATGCTAGCGTGCAAAATCTATTGTTGGTTGTGTCTTGTGGGTACAGTTGTACACCTCTGGCTAAAGTAAAACTATTCTAATAGCCATGCCCGCGGTTATGGGCGATCGAATAGCTTCACCGTGATTAGCCCCACTCTATTAATTAACTTGGCATAATGAACCGGAGTAGTTCAGGTGGTTTGGTTGGGCCTGTTCAACGTGGCGTAGCGTTGTTCAGTTGACATCTAATCTTGAATTAATCAATCAACTGTTTTACTCTTTTCAACTATAAATTTTTACAACTACTTTTATGCAAATAGCCACAAACCTCCCTTGTCTCCCCTTGCACGATTACATCGTTGGTGTGGCTTGCTGAGTACGGTGGTTGTACTCAACCTTACTATTATTCCCCATTTTCAGAAGTGTTGTGTTTATGAGTTGAAGACAAAGTTAGTGAACCAAGGCTTATACCCTAATTGAGTTTTTGCCAGTGGAGTGGAGCTAATGCGTCGGTAGAATCGCCTTTTCCTCTGCTGCTGCATTCTTTTCGGTGTGATGACTAAGTGCCTTTTTTCTTAGTATTTACGTTTGGATCTATACATTAATTTGCCGTTTTGTGTACCCTTACGTGATTCCTAGACAGGGGTTTATACACTAGATAGTTTAGAAATTTGGCTAAATTTCTGGCCATGACATGAATCCAGTTAATGTTGACTGTGGGTAATGAAAACTACAGATTTATTATGAGTTTTGCAACTTAAGATGTTGACAATGCTCATATGTGTTTATATGAGATTTAAGCACACTGGGTTTTTATTACCAAATGTGATAGTGCTTATTAAATAGACCAAACCATAGCCTACAAATCATAGATGTTTGTATGCGGAATCTGACAAATTAGCTCTACGAACAACGAGTAGATATTATCCTTGATTGTGTGGCCATTTGTATATGCATCATCTTTCTTATAAAAGAACTCCATCGTTCTTGTTAGGTTGAATATTCGTTCCATTAGTTGTATTGGTTGAGTATTACCAGAATCCAACCACTCGCCATTGAAATCTTTCCATGACTCCTCGATTAGTAGATGTATCTTCTCATACGCCATTTCAATGTGAATGTTGTGTTCCTTCATGCAGCTATCTATTGTCAACGCTACATGTAAAGTCAATCTCTGATGCTGCATAAGAAATTTCCTCATCAAAATTTAAACAATAGGAAAAGAATGTAACTTAATTAGTAATTATCTAAACAATGTTGCTGATTATTTTTGAAGAAAATACTCCATGTGTCTATTATAGTTATACAAATGTAATATGTGTCTAACTTAAGAAAATAAACTTTACCTCATATGACTTAAGATCATCGGATAACCTCAAAATTATGCAGAGTGATTGTACTATTTTGGGCACACTACATACCCAATCAAAGCAGTCTTTTGAAACTATATCATCCATCCCTACAAATGATGTGCAAGACAGCAGGTGACATGCACCACTCCTCGCTGAAACCTGCAAGTGTTCATCAATTGTTCCAGGAATGTAACCTTCTTCATGCCATTTCACCTCTTTGTTGTAAGCTCTAACCAGATCTACTGTCTGCATAAAATTAAGAAAAAATGCTTAGCAGCATCCACACAAAAAGGAGCTAAAAATTCATATTTGAAGTATATTCTCCCTTTGTTATTTCAAAGAAAGGTGATTTGGATCAATCATAAATTGCAATCATACAGATCTCCATAGAACAATCGACATTGCAAATATCAAAAATCTACACAAAATAAATTGCAAGTACTCATATCAAGGCATGAAATGGCCCTTTTGTCCACTTCTTCTATTTCCTTTTAGTTTTTTTACCTTTTGTTTTACTATGATTGCACCATATTGACAATCGTTAAGTACCGATTTCGACCGTTACTTATGTCAGTAAATAAAAGGGAACTAACATTTCTTACATACATATTAGTTACCTTCATCCCAAAATGTAGCAACTTAGGATGGGATCAGACCTATGCTAGGATTATAAATCTAGACAAGCTCCATGTCTAGATTCGTAATCCTAGGATGAGTCCTATCCTAGGTGGTCTAATCTCATTCTAGGTTGCTTTAATTGGGACGGAGGTAGTACAACTAATGTAGTTCCACTTGTCCTTGTAGGATACTATGGATGCAGTGATTATACAATAAACCGAAGGAGAAGATGTGCCTACATGCAAAGAAACACACCTCCGGTGAATCACGTGAGAGCACACGGATTGAATAGACAACAAATCAGACCAATCCACCATGCACCACCTTATGGGTCCACATGTCAACCTCTGGGAGAAAGGCGGTGGACATAGGTGGGGCCCGGGGGGGCTAAACAGGTGGTGCCCCTCCCCCCCCCCCCCCTTATCTTTATCATGCACATGGACGTTCTGATTAACTCCTGATGGCAGTTATAGGCGTTAATCAACCCACTCAATTATCATAAGCAACTATAAAAGGAGAAGAAGCTCTCACTTCCCAACACACACTCAATAAGCGATTTCTCTATTCTACATTTGTATTACTCTCTAGATTAGTGGAGTTTAGGCTTAGAATAGTTATTCAGTTTCCTAGTTTTCTCGAAGATTTGAGTATGTCTTTATTACTTTACTCTCTTTGTAAAAATATGAGTAACTAATTAAATTATCTTATTTTTTTAGTTGTGTTCGTAGTTCATATATTGTGTCAATTATATGACCTATGAGTAGTTTATACCTCTTTCATATACTATATATGTTTAGGCTAGTCAATCTATGCCATGGCCTTGGTCCAATGATCTTAACGGGTTACATTAGTTCTAACTTGTCCATCTGAAGGGTGGGAATCCTGGGAGAATTAGTTGTATTATTTAGCAATGTAATCATGGTGCTTAGATTTATTAAATGCCATTGGTGTGCCCCATGGAATGCAAAGGTAGGAGGCTGGTGGTAACAACCATGTCTATACTTTGTAATCTTCCGTATTTGGGTATGACGTAAGAGTTCGTAAAATGACATAACACACTGGTATACCAACAGGGAGTTGTCTCTCGGTAGTGACTAGGTGCCTAGAACTAAATGCTTATGTATATGAATGTATGTATCAACTAAGAATGATAACATAGAAGTACAGATGAAACCAATAGCTTTTCATTGTCTTTCTCACTAGCTAGTTTATTTATTGAGATGATTCTTCTGTATGTCACACTACCAAATTAGTTGTTGTTGCTGTGGCAGCGGCTGCTGCTGCTACTACTATTACTACTACAACTATTATTATTATTATTATTATTGTTGTTGTTGTTGTTGTTGTTGTTGTTGTTGTTGTTGTTGTTGTTGTTGTTGTTGTTGTTGTTATTATTATTATTACATTTACCCATGTTAGACTATCATATATTGATTATCGAATGATTATGATATATCGACTTATTCTTTACACCGTCGCTTTCCCTACGGAAAAACAAATAACAATACCCATAGAATACTGTCAGGTGAAATGTTACAACGGTATCCAAGCGCTTGTGGATTTATCTGTGATCGTATCAAATACCAACACACTAAGTTGAAATTTGGAGTTTAAATATTTTTAACATTTTCTTGGCATTTCCAATAAAACAAAATTGTATCTACAGAAGTATTTTCTTTACTTTAAGAAAGGTAGTTAAGAAAGGAAGAACAAATTTTAGAAACTAAATTTAAAATAGAAAATTCTTGAACTCCAAACATATTCAAGAAAAAAATTATTATTATTTCATGCCATTGACTTTTTTCTTGAAATTTTGGACTTCTTGTTTGGACTAGTCAATGGCATGATGATGGTAATGATCAGTGTGGGGGAAGCGAGAAGGCAATGATGCGAGGAGGATACAATTGCACAAGGAGAAGATGGCTGGATTGCTGAGATAAACTACTTTCTCTACATCAATATTCGATTTATTGCATTAAGCTACTCTGGCTCTTCTTCCACTGCTCCTTGCATCGAGTCTATGATCCTAGGGCTTCCTAATTTGCACGGTAGAAATTTTTTATTTATGCAATCGTAGCGCACTGTATGCCTACAACACTTCAATTTCTATCTAATTTACACCTCTAACCAATTATGTAAAAAGTATTAATTGTTAGTGATGGTTAAAAAACAAAAAATGTTATTACTTGCCAGGTTACCCTGTTTGATGCAAGTGATTACTAGCATTGAACTACCCATTCAGAGGTAACTTAAATTGATATATTAAGAGGATTGAAACCTTTATGAGAGTTTTAAAACTTCAATAACTCAAATACATGAAATAAATTTGCAATGATAAAATAACTTACAAATTTTTTTAGGTATGACATGCGATATTTTTCCTCCAGTAGTAGCTCATTGTGGAGATTATGGGTACCCCATACCCACACGGCGTGGTTATCTGACTGGTTATAGGGGATAACTTATATCTATGAAATATGTAACGGATCATGACATGGGTATTACGTTTCCCTGTATATTATGGAACGGCCTAAAGTCCTGGTTTGATAAGATTGTAAAGTAGATTTAGGAAACTGATACCGTGTTGGTTAAGGTTTCTATCTTGTAATCCAGCCCCCCATCATATATAAGGTGGGCAGTAGGCTCTCTAGGGGGCATGAGACAACTAGAACGTCAGATCTATACTACACTCAGCGGATTCAAATCCCCAAACAGGAGTAGGGTATTACCTCTCATTGAGAGGGCCTGAACCTGTCTAAATCCTTGTCTCCGCATCCATCCACTTTTAGGTCTCGTGCGCTACCCCCTTTTATTATTTCCGAATTCATATTTCGACAGTTGGCGCGCCAGGTAGGGGTGCTTCGAGTTCCTCGTCGAAAAGTGTGATGGAACTAATCTTGGAAATCACAGGCGTGGTCTTCGGTCCACGATCCATCTCATCGAATTCGATCGATACATTCTCCGTGTCGTGGGATTTTCCTTAATTTCCAATCTATTATTATTTATCAATTTCTAATACACAGATTGATGTGTGGCCCAAATTTTTGTTTGCATGCATGTCCTGGCTGTTGATGAGATCCGCCAGCTACCTTCAATGACGACGTCGTGCTGAAGGACCATCAAGTTAGCCATCGGTTACAGGGCCGGATGCACATATGTGGTGGTGGTTAATTTTTTAATCACCCCTGGCAAGCTAGCTGACGCCGACTTCTTCTACAAATCGATCTACATGCAAACATACATGCATCGATTAACATTCATGATCATCTATACTTTTTTATTTGTTTATGCTACTAATCTCTATTTGATCTGTGGTTTATTATTTTGCATGCACCCCCGGTCGAACGTGTCCGATCCCCATCACAAGAAGTTTCTGACTGGGATTTGATCTGGACTTGGACCTGCGATCTGTACGAGCGCATGGCAGGACCTGTCGGGTGATGTGTGGATGTGTCTAGCGTTCATGCCACAGGAGATTAGTTGGCTAATTAATCAATATATGCAAGCCGTGTATATGCATTGATATATGCAAACATACATGCACAAGCTTCTTTATACCTATATTTTTCTTATGTGGTACTAAGCAGATGATCTATTCATTGATTTATTTTGCATGTACCCGTGTTGGCAACCTTTGCTGTTGCTGACTAACATCTTCACTGACCGGCCGCCTCGTCCGCTACCGATTGGAGCCCTCGCCTGCACGGCTGGTCTTTTATGCCGCCGCTGTTGGGCGTCTACGACTTCACCGCTGGCCTGCCTCCGTCGCCGCCGACTGTTGTCCTCACCTTTACGGTTGGTTGGTCACACCACCGTTCACGGGCGTCCACGTCTTCATCGACCGGCTGGCCTTCACCGCCGCCGACTGGTATTTCTGCCTGCACGGTTGGCCTATTATGCCGCCGCTGTTGGGCATCTACAACTTCACCACCGGCCTGCCTCCGTTGCCGCCGACTGTTGTCCTCGCCTTTACGGTTGGTTGGTCATACCACCGTTCACGGGCGTCCACGTCTTCACCGACCGGCTGGCCTTCGCCGCCGCCGACTGGTATTTCTGCCTGCACGGCTGGCCTATTATGCCGCCGATGTTGGGCGTCTACGACTTCACCGCCGGCCTGCCTCCATCGCCGCCGACTGGTGTCCTCGCCTATACGGTTGGTCGGCCACACCACCGTTCATGGGCGTCCACGTCTTCACCGACCGGCTTGCCTTTGCCGCCGCCGACTGGTGTCTCTGCCTACACGGCTGGCCAATTATGCCGCCGTTGGTGGGCATCTTCGCTTTCACCGTCGACCGCCTTTGTCGCCGCCGACTGGTGTCTTCATTATTATTGATGGACGACTTTGTTCCCACATTGGCCACCTCTGCCATCACCAAGGGGAATATTACACAGCTAAGTCATCAATAATTTTCTTTATATGATATTTTCCTTTTCCTCTGCCTCACTACATCAACTGGTTCACCGTTGACTAGTGAGTCGGGGGCTATAGATGTTATATCATATTTTTAAACAATTTTTATTTATCTTGATTGCTTGTGAAATAATCCGAGTAACAATAAAGTTCCTATCGAGTTATGGAGTTCTATCTTCCTATGCTTTCCGTTTGGTTTGCCGATGGATAGTTGCCTTTGGGCCGATTGCTAGCACCCGGGGGCTCGTTGGATGAACCGAGTAACGCAAGGTGCTAAGTATTATTCGGAATAAATCAAAAGCATAGAGATAAGATAAATTTATTTTCTGCTCTTCACAATTGCAAAAGTACCCGAGTAGTAAATTCTGATTCGTGAAACTTAGTTCCAATAATGACGAACTCATGTCACTCATATGCATGTTTGGGAAGTGCCTAGGCCGACTCCCGATGCTTGGGGACTATGACTAGTCGGGCAGAGTGTTTAAACGTAAGGAGTCATCTACTCGGGGAAATCAAAATTGACAAGAGGAGAAATACATATTTATAAATATTTTAAAATACTTGCATTTTTCTTGAGTATTATATTTACATCAGATACTACTCATCCTATATGTTTATTCTGCAGGATCCAAATCCAGATATGCATAAAATATGTTTGTTCTGCAGGATGCAAATCCAGATATGCATAAAAGGGATTCATGGCTTTCAGCTTATCTCTTACGCTCCAGGAATGGATCAGTCAGAACATCACCACCGGCTGGCCTATTATGCCGCTGTTGTTGGGCGTCTACATCTTCACCGACCGGCCGCCTTGTCCACCGCCGACTAGTGTTTCCGCCTGCACGGCTGGCCTATTATGCTGCCGTTGTTGGGCGTCTACATCTTCACCGACCGGCCGCCTCATCCGCCGTCGACTGGTGTCACCGCCTGCATGATTGGCCTATTATGCCGCCGTTGTTGGGTATTTACATCTTCACCGACCGGCCGCCTCATCCGCCGTCGACTGGTGTTTCGGCCTGTACGGCTGGCCTATTATGCCGCCGTTGTTGGGCGTCTACGTCTTCACCGACCGGCCGCCTCATCCGCCGTCGACTGGTGTCACCGCCTGCACGGCTGGCCTATTATGCCGCCGTTGTTGGGCATCTACGTCTTCACCGACCAGCCGCCTCGTCCGCCGCCGACTGGTGTTTCTGCCTGCACGCCTGGCCTATTATGCCACCGTTGTTGGGCGTCTACGTCTTCACCGACCGGCTGCCTTCGTCTGCCGCCGACTGGTGTCTCCGCCTACACGGTTGGTTGGTCACACCACCGTTGTTGGGCGTCTACGTCTTCACCGATCGGCTTGCCTTCGCCACCACCGACTGGTGTTTTCGCCTGCACGGCCGGCCTATTATGCCGCCGTTGTCAGGCGTCATCGACTTCACCGACTGGCCGCCTCGTCTGCCGCCGACTGGAGTTTCTGCTTGCACGGCCGGCCTATTATGCCGCTGTTGTTGGGCGTCATCGACTTCACCGACTGGCCGCCTCGTTCGCCGCCGACTGGCGTCTCCTCCTGCACGGCTAGCCTATTATGCCGCCGTTGTTGCGCGTCTACGTCTTCACCGACCGGCTGCCTCGTGTGACGCCAACTATTGCTATCGTCTTCACGGCTGGCCATGTCGCTGACATCGCTAATAGGCGTCATCATCTTCAACGCAAGCTGTCTACGTCTACCGCTGACTGGTTTCTTCACTTCCATGGCTGCATGATTCTGCCAGTGTTGATTGGCCTTATCGTCTTCATCACCGGTCGTCTCGTCTGCTGCTGACTAGTGCCTTCATCTCTACGTCTGGTTTATACAGCTACCACTACTGATGGACATCATAGTCTTCCATCGCCGACTAGTTAGGCCGCCGCCGACTGGTGCTTTTATCTTCACAACTGCGCGTCTTCACTACCAGTTTGCTTCTGTTGCCGCCGACTCATGTTCACTTCATCACGGCAATGCAACTTTGTCATCATGGTAGAGCGACTTCATCTTTATTATCTTCGGCACCGGCAAACTCTATTGCTGCTACTTCTCAAGTTTTGCTACTTCACCAACCACGACGTCTTTGTGAACCTCGACATCTCGGCATGCGATACCGTGTTATTTTACTACAAGTGGCTCTCCAATATTCAGGATTTCTACTTGGACATCTTCAACACATATCTTCAATCAAGCAATGACTATTCGACGACAAGAAGCTACAGTTCTCGACTCTATGTTCAGTTGTTTCCCAACTAATCAAAGAGTCGGGGGCTACACAAATACAAGGCTCAAAATTTGACAAATTTTATGTCAAGCTGAAGAAATCAATTAATCAGCCAACGAGTCAACTCCAGGAGTCATTATCTTCATCTTTGCTTCGGAGCAGACATTCTACTTCAACAACTTCAAATATTTCGGTTTAGACGAGTTGGGCAACAACATCAACTCTCCTCCAAGTGAAGCATCTACAACAGCTATAACATTAATTTGATGGATTATTGTCACTGACATCATCACCAGCACCTCTGCTTCATCGGCCCTGACATCTCCGCTGTTGCTAATGGATGATTATGTCTTCACCGACTTATTATTTCACCTTCACGGTTGACCTACTATGCAAATGCTGATGAGCGTCTTCGTCATTATCATTGGTTGCGACACTGCTATTAACTGGATCGCCGAGATCGTCATCTTCATCATGTCAGTTGCGTTTGTCGTTGCCGACTATTTTCTTCATCTTCATGATTGGTGGATTTCGTCATAGCCTTTGATTTGCCTCGTCTGTCACCGACTGATTATTTCGCTGCCATGGCTACACAACTTTATCGCTGGGTGCCTTCATATTCATTGCTGGCTGACCTGACTGTTGCTGACTGGTTTCTTTGCCTCCACGGCTGTGCAACTTCATCACTTTTGATTGGTATCACTATCTTCACTACCACCAATATTTTTGCCACCTCTGGTGGGCAATATTATCTTTATATTGGTCGTCTTGTCTCTATGCCAACTGCGTCAGCTACCATCAATGGACAATTATGACTACGACAGAAGGACAAGCTATATGCTCAGGGGCTTACTAGCTCAAACACAAGTATCAGATGCAACATGAATTCATGATCATGGGTTTATTTTCTATGCTCAAAGACTGGACTATTTATTATTCCCTGTAAGGGTTATCAACCGAATACTTGCGCCAGTCGGGATTCAATTATTATATCTATTTGGGAGTATCCCATAAGGGATAGTCACTCGGATCAGAAGCTATTCATGGTCTATATCACCCGGAAGATTTATCACTCGGGAGCATGTTACATGCGTCATCCTTTAAAGGGTGTCGAAGGCATATTTTTTGGCCTAGGCCTAATATGTCTGCAGCCCATATTTTCAGGTGTGGCCTGTCACGTTCTTTTAGGGACTTAGGCACTTTTTGCTTAGGCCAAAGTGCGCGTGATCAAGTGCCCAATACCTTAAAATCCTTTTATACCGCAGTTACTCAACTTTTTAGGAGTTGGTACAATGCATCTTAAAAGGTGTCAAACAGTAAAGCTTTATATAGCTGCCCCGGTGACTTTTTTATATAGTCATGGCGCTGTTTGGGTTTATCAAGCAATTGATTGGATACAATATCATTGCTTTTTTCCACGTAAGTGTGCATTTTTATTGACTAATATTATGGCTTAGGCTAATTATATATTTTGGTCATTTTCTAGACGGTTGGTAAATCCTTATGAGTTTATTTACTCGGATGTTACACCACCTATGTCATATATTTCCAGGTGTGGTGAAACCATGTGTCTTTTAGGGACTTAAGCACATCTGTTAAAGCAGTGTACGTGTGGTGTATGCCCAATACTTTGGAAATTTCTTTATTCATAACATCAAGCTCTTCTTTATAGCTATTTTGCTATGTGAATTTTGAATGATGTAGTCAATTTTAGATTGCATGCATCATATTTTATAAAGCAGTCGGTATATCACTCGGATCATGTTATTCAGGATTCACACCGCATATGCTATATATTAATATTAAGTCACTTGGTTGACTACAATTATCAAAACCACTCGGTTGGTTGGATTATTTATTCCTTGACTATATGCTTAGTTTGTTCAGCTAACCACATAGTCGGGGGCTACACCTATTAGGTGCATCTAGTCGATGCACCTGACTTTATTTTTCAGCCCTCCACAGTCTTCATATTTGGTAAAAGTACTCGGGAGATCATGGCGATGATGATTGAAGCACTCGGCTTTGGAGTAATCTGGTTTGAGAGAAGATTATCTTTTCGACTGCGAAGGTCTTAGGGGCTACTGTGGAGATTATGGGTACCCCATACCCACACGGCGTGGTTATCCGACTGGTTATAGGGGATAACTTATATCTATGAAATATGTAACGGATCATGACTTGGGTATTACGTTTCCCTGTATATTATGGAACGGCCTAAAGTCCTGGTTTGATAAGATTGTAAAGTAGATTTAGGAAACCGATACCGTGTTGGTTAAGGCTTCTATCTTGTAATTCTGGCCCCCATCATATATAAGGAGGACAGGAGGCTCTCTAGGGGGCATGAGACAACTAGATCGTCAGATCTATACTACACTCGGCGGATTCAAATCACCAAACAGGAGTAGGGTATTACCTCTTATTGAGAGAGGCTGAACCTGTCTAAATCCTTATCTCCGCATCCATCCACTTTTAGGTCTCGTGCGCTACCCCTTTTATTATTGCCGAATTTATGTTTCGACACTCATCATCAATGTTTTGGTAGGTATCCAAAATTTTTTCAAACGCAAATCTCAGAAGCTCGGGGAGATTACAACCCATCTTTGGGTCCCAGCTGAACATGATTAATCACCGTCAAAAACATTGGACACGACCGCCCACAAGATAATACATCATTTACACCTATAAAACTTATATGTGCTATACAAGAGTTCAAAGAAATACTACTTGATGACTGATGAGAAATATAATTATGATAATACTCCATCCGTCAGGAAAATAGGTCCCGTTCTAGTTTATTCAGCGTAGATTAAGGTTTAAGGAAAATAAAACTATAATATTCCTTATTAAATAGTGTACGGTTGAGAGTGGGATGTAGAGGGTAAAATAGGGAAAATTTTAAAATTGAGGTGCCTGGGTAACTATTTTGAGATAAAATTTAAATCCTTGAAAAAAAAAACTATTTTGGGATGGAGGGAGACTCATGAATCGGATAAATGAGTTGCAGTTATCGAAATTTCAATTGAATTAATATATAATGTATTGAATTGAATTAGAGTTTTAGGTTTTGTTTATTTTTGTTATTCACAGTAAATAAATAATTTAATCCAAATATGAGAGAATACAGACCTTTCTATACATTTGGTAAACTGTTCACACTCTTCTGGAGATCCATATACATCATAAATATCGTCCAAAATAGACACAATGGCTAGCACTTTTGTCAATATAATTCGACCTCGAGAGTAACATGGCTCGAAATATACTCCTGCTATCCAAAAGTAGCACTCCACAACTCTATCTCTTGCGAAGGAGAGCCTTGTTTCAAGTTGCAGATCCTTCCACCACCTGTACACACATGTAAAATACATTTTTAACGTTTATTAATATGGAACATAATTTTAACAAAAACAGGTTACTTAACCTTGTAATTATTTTCAGCTCTTGCTAATGATGGATTTGCATGATATTGTAGCTCAACTTTGCAAGTTCCATAATCATCTCATTCACTGAAGCTCCTTTCTCATATCTAGACATAAAATACTTGGCCTCATATATTCGAACCCTTCTAGGGAGAGGGATCTCAAGCGCAGAATTTATGTCATGAGCTAGCGACCCTTCAACAACTTTGGGCATCAATGATCTTAGTTGCCTTTTAGTGAAGGAAATAGCTTCATCAAGTATTCCCTCTCCATGTGTCGTGAGATGAGCGGCATTGTAAAGACTTAGCAGGTCCCTTGCGTCTTCTGCCTCAAAAATTCCATCTTCATCTCTAAACTTCAGAAACACATCTAGAATACAGAATCGAAGTTTGTGAATGCCGCCAGCATTTTCGTGGAAATGTTAAAAAATGTGAAGGGAAAAAGGCCCAAATATGATTATTTTTTCAGCCAGTTAGCACCCGTTTTACTACTCCATAAAGAATATCATTGGTGAAAAAAACTTATCTCCTGGTCATGATTTCGTTATTAATTACCTGGAGAAACTCTGTGTCGATGTTTACGGAGAAGATAAAACCACAGAGCTACAGTATGCAGTTCACAGTCACTGACATCGGCGTCGCTAATTTCATCCATCACAGCGTTAATCTCCTCTTCGAACAGATGGTCCACACAGAGACGCTCCAGTACATCTATAAGATGCAGCTTCTCCGGAAGGCTATCGGTTCTTGAATTTACTATGAGTTTTGCCACCTCTTTCTTCAGATACTCTGCCCGTTCTTCCATCGATCTCTGCGGGAAAAAGGAACATTCTTAATTAAACTAACTCTCCGCCTGAAATCAATTTACATGCGGCCGTAAGAAAATCACAGCTAATTATTCATAAACTGTAAACATTCTGGAACAAATATTCTGTGGTAGGTGGCTGTGGGAAAATCTTTTATTAAGTACATGCGCTGTACTTTTGGAATGAATAAACATTCTGAAGAAAATATTCTCTGTTATTAAACAATAGCTTCTTCCATTTCCGTGCTTATATATTTATTTGTTTATGTAGTTTTCCTAAGGGAAAGTTTCTGTGAGACTGCAAATTTAGAGATTTCCGGCTAGTTAATTCAGACTCGTAAAACACAGAAACATATAGAGACAGAGACGGAGAGATTGCAGAATGTGAAGCGAGAATAAACCTGATTGTCAGAGTAAGCCAACGGGTTGCAGTAAGAGAGGAAGAAATCTCCCCAGATGGAAGGCTCGAACTTTGCTTGATTCATTCTGCAGAGATCATTCTTGTCATCAACCTTGGCCATCGTCCTGCAGGGAGAACGGTTTGGCGTCTTCTTAGACACCACTGCTCCTTCGCCGAGTCTTGGTTCAGCAGCATATGCAGCAGAGGCTACAGAACAATGGGAGCTTCCTCTGGGCTGATGTGAACTGAAGGAGAGGAAGGTAGCGGGCAACTTCATGCTACTCGTCATCTCTCTAAATGGCACCTTCTGCTAGGTCCTTGGTGCCTTACGTACTGCCATGGCCACGGTATGTATATATAGTACTCTAAGGCTGTGTTTAGTTCACACCAAAATTGAAAGTTTGGTTGAAATTGAAACGATGTGATAAAAAAGTTGGAAGTTTATGTGTATAGGAAAGTTTTGATGTGATGAAAAAGTTGAAAGTTTAAAGAATTATTTTGAAACTAAACACGGTCTAAAATGATTACGGGCCATCCGTCACTTTAATTTGGATCCATAAGATCTGATTCTATGATTGACTATAGTACACGTGACAGCGTGGGTAGTAAAATAATTTAGAGGTGTAAAATTGGAATTTAATTAATAAAAAACTCTACCTAAAAGACGAAAAACCTGCACAATATTTCTTAATAAGAAGCACTCAAATCGGGATCGAGAAATATACTGTTAGAATAGGTGTCGAATATACTTAGTCCTATTTTGTTATAATTGAACTTAGAGTTGTAATAGGTGTTAGGGGGTAGAGTTAGAGTCAGACTTTGTAACCCAGCAACTCTATTAAATAGAGAGGGGGGCACCACAATGTAACCATGGCGACTACAATGGAGCGTAGACATGCAGGGAGATGATGGTGGTGTGCCATGGACTCGTAGCAGCTAGGTGCTATATTGGTTGGGGAGGAGCACCCATAATCAGAGCCCCGGGGATATAGGCTTCGGCTGAACCTCGTTAACAAATATCGTGTTTTCTTGTGTCGTCATCTAGCGTGTCTTTGGTGATCAATGATTGAAGCGATCGGGAAGGTTAGTCGTCGTTCCGCTATATCGACTAACTTTTATAACAAGTGGTATCAGAGCAGAAGGTTTCGTCATTGGAACAAGAAGACATGTGGAGGAAGAAACACGAGGTGGGATCGTGCATCGACAGGAGATCATCAGCCGTGGCAATGAGATCGATGGCAACAATGAGGACGTTGCGGAGGCGACGACCTCACTCGCGATCAGACTGGCGATGGCGGAACGTGACCAGAAGACGGGGCCGAGCGTGGCCGAAGGCGACCGGAGAGATCGGAGGGGTAGCGCCATGGACGGCGCACCCGACGCACGCCGCAAATGCGGATCCGCGGCGGCAGGGAGGCCAGTGACGGAAGGGCGAAACCGGCGAGCGTGGCATGACGCGGTGGACGTGGAGGGCCGAGACGACAGAATTATGGACAGTGAACACGAGGGCTACAACTGCGGTGCGTGCATAGGCACGGACAGATAGCACAGGTGCTATCTTATACGTACGGCGTGCAAAGACTAACGAGTAAAGGCAAGAAGCAAAACCAAAACAAGCAATTGCATGCAAACAAGGACAGGGAAGCTGCAGCTTTGGAACTCGTGCATGGCTTGAGCATATTCACATGAACATGCAGCATGCAGGGCATGCATATCGTGCGTGCACAAGGGATCAAGGGCAGCAGTACCAATGCTTCATACATATGGAAACTTTTGTGCCGTGGGAGTCTGACAGATTGATGAGCCAAAAAGAAATCGAGTGGAGGAGTTGGATGATAAAACGACTTGTCGGAGTCGGACAAGGCCGACTCGACCGCAGTTGCTATGGAGTTGGATTCAGAGTTATGTATGGATACGGACTCGTGATCGCATCAGGCTCGTATTGCTTGTCCTTTAAATAGGCAGCCGAAGAGAGAGCCGAACCAAAGCAACAAAGCTCGTGATATTGGTCAAACGTGGTACAAGGGGCTGAATTGGCTTGCTGTGCAGAGGCTTGTGACAAAGTGCGCGCGTACAGGTGCACCAAGCCAGGCCGATGAGATCGTGAGGAGCAGAGGCACATCAAGGGCGGAAGATTGGTCACATCGGATTATAGCGAACGCGGTTTGCTGTTGAATGTCTGAGATCAGATCACAAGACAGGATTGTAAAGACGAATACAGACGGTTCTGAGCAGGGCGAGTATTCTGGTGACGACAGACCAGTCAGGTCGCAGGTTGGCAAGATGGCGCCGACAGGTATGAAATTTGATTTGGTGAAGTTTGACGGCTCCGGAAATTTTGGCTTGTGGCAGACCATGGTCAAAGATTTGTTAGCACAACAAGTTGTTTCAAAGGCTTTGAAGGGTGTCAAACAGGCCAAGATGGAGGATGACAATTGGGAGGAGATGCAGTTGCAGGCGGCTGCGACAACAAGGCTATGTCTCTCAGATCAGGTCATGTATCATGTGCTGGAGAAGACCTCACCAAAGATAATTTGGAAAAAGTTGGGTTTATGTCCAAGACTCTGACCAATAAGCTATATCTAAAGCAGAAGTTGTATGGGCTAAAGATGCAGGAAGGGGCGGATTTGACAGCACATGTGAACGTTTTCAATCAACTAGTCACAGATCTTGTGAAGATGGATGTAGAAGTTGACGATGAAGACAAGGCCATAGTTCTTTTGTGTTTGTTACCTGAATCGTATCAGCATGTGGTGACTACTTTGACGTACGACAAGGAGACCATCAAAACTAAAGATATCACTTCTGCATTGTTGGCTCGTGATCAGATGAGAAAGAACAGAGAGGGTGAAACATCTCAAGCGGAGGGTTTGCTAGTCAAAGAAGATCATGTTGGGCATAAGGTAAAGAAGAACAAAAAGAAGAAGATGGTGCAGTGCTTCAGATGTGATGAGTGGGGGCATATAAGCAGGGAGTGTCCAACACTGAAGGGAAAAGCAAAGGCTAATATAGTGAATTCTTCAAATGACTCGGATAGCGATGGTTGTGATCTTCTCACAATGCCAAGTGCACAGTCTAAGGATGCAGAAGCGTGCATATTAGATTCAGCTAGCTCGTTTCATGTGACGCCAAGGAAGGAGTGGTTCTCTTCATACAAGTCCGATGAGTTTGGTTTTGTCTACTTAGGTGATGACACAAGTTATCCGGCCGTGGGAGTAGGTGAAGTCAAAATCAAGCTAGAAGATGGAGGTGAACATGTTCTTCAGGGAGTCAGGCATGTACCAGGGCTAAAGAGGAATCTGATTTCGCTTGGAACCTTGCATGAAGAAGGGTTAATATTCCGCGGTAATCGGAATAAGAAGACCATGGAGATCATGAAGGGCAAGACGACTATGATGATTGGAGAGAAGGTGGAGTCGCAACTTTACAAGCTGCGAAGGTGCACTATTGCAGGTGGAGTCCAAGAGGAAGCGGTTGCTGGGATAGCAATTGCTTTTGAAGACGGCAGGTCTGGTGCAGACTCGTCGAGTGGCTTGTGGTGAAGCTGCAAAGAAGACAACCCAAGTCTGGAGGACCGGTGGATCGGCATGGTGATTCTACTACTTCTAGATGGTGTATATTCACCAAGGTGGAGTTTGTTAGAATAGGTGTCGAATATACTAGTCCTATTTGGTTACAATTGGACTTGGAGTTGGAATAGGTGTCAGGGGGTAGAGTTAGAGTCAGACTCTGTAACCCGGCAACTCTATTAAATAGAGATGGGGGCACCACAATGTAACCATGGTGACTACAATGTAGCGTAGACACGCAGGGAGATGATGGCGGCGTGCCATGGACTCGTAGCGGCTAGGTGCTATATTGGTTGGGGTGGAGCGCCCATAATCAGAGCCCCGGGGATATAGGCTTCGGCTGAACCTCGTTAACAAATATCGTGTTTTCTTGTGTCGTCATCTGGCGTGTCTTTGGTGATCAATGATTGAAGCGATCGGGAAGGTTAGTCGTCGTTCCGCTATATCAAGTAACTTTTATAACATATACCATTAAAGCTGGTCCCCCTCTACGGTGTGCAGTGTAGCCTCTTACGTATCAGATGTTAACATGTGCTTTGAAGCCATGCCCTATATATGATGGCTCGTCCTTGTTGGTTGATTATTAACCCCATATTTTTATAACCAAATCTACAAATGGCATGTTAAATTTATACGTGTCGAAGTCTCAAATAAAATATTTTACATGCCTATATATGTAGATGAATGGTTAGATTTAAATTTTACATTTATACTGCTGCTAGTGGTAGATGGTACGGTAAAAGTGCCGTATATAGTATTGGACTACATCGGCCCTAGGTACTCCTGCTCTACCTATTGTCTGAACTGAACACAGGCCACTGTCATGGTGTGGAACAGATGCCAAGTTAGATCTAATATATATTAGGTTATTTGTTTGATCGGCGAAATATCACATTTGGGTTTCTCTTAGGGGAAAGGAAAAAAAATTCCAAGTTGGCTGACATTAGATCAACTTGGAATAATATATATTATAAACATATGCACAAAGGAACGAGGGCTAAATTTATGTTATTTTATAAAAACAAGCAGCGCAAAGCTGCTGTACTTATGAATAAGAACAATAATATCGTTTGTCCAAGCACACCAATATGCATAACTGTGTTTTCAAATATGCCTTGTTAAAAGCATGAATCAGATTATATATTCAAACCAATAAGATCATCCACTATGAGCTAATTTAATAATATAGTCAACAACTAGCCTTAAAAATTAAAATATCATTTATAACCAATCTAATAGAGAACTTATATAATAGGTAGTTGTAAATATATATTATATCATTAATATCTAACCAATCCGGCCATCTCTCACACATGGTTTATTGAAGCTTGTGCTATAATTGGCTACAAATCTATAGCATGTTTTTCTTCTCTTTTCTCCACATAAGTATAAATGTGATATAATAACTTGTACATCTCAACATAAAAAAAAGTTGTGCATCTCGCTTACATCACCCGATTATACTCACTCTAATTAATTAACAAGAAAGTGTGATAAATGCAAGACACGGCACCGATACTATCTATAGTCACCAAACACACCATGCAATTCCAACATTAACCGGAAAAATAATTGGATATAGCAGTTCACGAGTTGTCAACCCAATCTAGATGGTAATCCATCTGATAATAAAAAACTTTTAAAATTCTGAATTTTTTAGTATAATGAATTTATCAAATTATGACCATACTTGGATTTTAGGGTAAATACATGTATGTGGTTTATAAACTGTGCATGATAAATCTGCATATCATATATGATAGTCCGTCCATTTTATACTATAAAACATTTTAATTTTTTAATGTTATTTTAACTAATTTGGTGTTGTGGATATTGCTAAATATTTCAATAAAGTTTGAGTAGAAAAAAGCAATGCGTAAATTTAATTTATGAATGGTTAGATCTACACATATCAAAGTCTCAAATAAAATATTTTACAGGCTTATTCATGTAGATGAATGGTTTGATTTAAATTTTGTATTCGCATACTGTCGATAGTTCTAGATGGTATGCTTAAAAGTGTCGTGTATATTGGACTACGTCGATCGGGCCCGTAGGTCCATCGCTGCCTACAGTCGATTGACTGACCACAGGGCACAGTCATGGTGTTACTAGATATGACGGCCTATTAGGTTATTATAGTTTGATTTGGTGAAATGTCATGTTTGAGTTTGGCCTGTTTAGTTTCCACATAAAAATTTTATACCATATCACATCGAACATTTAACACTTGGATGAATTATTAAATATAAGCTAAAAAAATAACTAATTAGATAGATTGCGACTAATTTAAGAGACGAATCTTTTAAGCCTAATTGCTCCATGATTTGACAATGTGGTACTATAGTAAACATTTGCTAATGACAAATTAATTAGACTTAATAAATTCGTCTCGCGGTTTACTGACAGGTTCTGTAATTAGTTTTTTTTATTAGTATCCAAACACCCCATGCGACACCCTATATAATACCCGATGTGACACGCCAAAACTTTATACCCCAGATCTAAACGCCCCCTTTGGACAGGGAAGAATTCCAAGTTGGCCGACATCATATCGTCAACTCGGAGTAATATACAAGAAGGTGCCCTAGGTTGAGTATCATCCATTTATTGCTTTGATCCAAGGTTTTAGTTAGATTTTATTAATACTACAAGTAACTAATATGTGCAGTAAATATTATGGAGGGTTGTTGATGTAAAAACACGAGGCCTGGGAGATCTGCTTAACTCCAGTGCAGGTCCAAAAGCTTGCCTTTAGGTGTATGAGCGTGCCAGTTGATTTGATCCTGCAATCAACAAGAAACAAAGACAAAAAAAACCGCAGTTAAATCCATAAACGATAGCCGACCGGCTAGTTGCCGATGACATATCATTTATCTTTGAGCCGATGTCATATGTGGATCGATCGGCAATAAAGAATAAGTAAGAAAGAACTAAATCTACTCGATCGGCTGTAGATATTAACAATATATTATCCTTATGTCAATATATACTTAAATCAAGTGATTGAGATAGATCAGTCGTCTTGCCGAGACAGTATAAATCACTTAGATCGAAATATATATTAACAACAAGACTATATATGTTCATAGCATAGCCGATCAGATAGATCTAGCATGTATTGGCTAATACTCCGATACCACTCTATATTAAGATATCAAGACAAGTAAAATATACCAAACAAAAGCCTAATATACTTAAATGCAACAAGATCTTAACATATAAAGGGCGGATTTAACATGTCAATCAAACATATACGATAAATGAAGTTAAATCTGGTAAGATCGGCTGAAACCCTGATGCTACCCCAATCGGCAACCAAAGGCAGGCTAGAGATTGAGATTCTAATCACGACTTATAAGATCAAACTCAACTGATGCAACTATAAGTATGAAAAGAAGGACGATATCTAGACAATCAAGCCGTTGGGTGTTTTATAGAGTGGTAGGTATCCTATATAATCTAAGTCAACGTCGATATTTAACCTAATCGGCTGCCTTCTAGTGACAGACGCTAGCCGATTGAAGGTTAGATAGCGATATTGCCCAAGATTATGTAAGATATATGATAACTCGACGAATTACATAAACAAGATTAGAGTATCATAAAGATGGAAGCACTAATCCCGAGAACGCAAGCTGCCATAACAATTTTTACCTTTAGTTGAAGATCGAAACCAATGCAGCTCAACCCGAAAGCAAGAACTCGTCGAAACAAAACGAAAGTTTTGTTTGATTACATGGGGCTCGGGGTCTATTTATACCCGAGATTACAAAATATGTCCATATCGGACACGACTTTTATCTCTAACAAACTCTAATATACCATAAGTCTTATCGACAGACTTTTGCCCAAACATATCTATAAGGAAATTACATGAAATATCCTAATTAATAGATACAAATGCCTTCTTAGGACTCTATCAATGCGTGGCAATCCTCATGAAGTACATCAACCCAACCCAACAATGTATGCCGTGTCATATTGTCGGATTCGGCTCAATCGGATAACCCTATCCAACTCGGACTCTGCCGATCCTGATCGCAGCCGATTCAGACTCCAGCCAATCCTTACTCTGTTTCCGGAACGGTCTCCATCTCGAACTCCATCTCGATTTCTTCTTCATCTCCGATACTTAGATTACCAAATTTGGTTGTTAACACATGCCCCCCAAGTCCGGAATATTTGGTAATGTTTCGGATTTGCCATATCCTATCTCCGAGAGAATATCGCACTTGCCGTTTTTCGACCGTTATCGCTCTGCTTTAAATACTAATCGTTGTCCCCGAGAAAATTCACCTCGTTACTTCCGTTTTCCCCGCTTAAGCCAACTCTGTCCTCTCTTTCTCCGGCGATTCCCTTGGTGCGCAAGGTGATTTCCAGGTGATCTCCTCCCCGACAAAGTTTCCGCCCGCGGCGATGTCGACCTCCGCTAGCCCGTCTTTTATGCCATTAGCCGAGTATGCTGAGGTATGTGCCCATCGGCTAAATCCCTATTCTCTGCGCAGTAGATTGGTTTTCTTCACCTCATCTTGTTTTCTTCTTCTCTATTCCTTCTGGTTTCGTAGCATCTTTCCAATCTGGTCGCAGTTCCAAGTCTGTCGCATGAGAATCACTATTTTCTTGGTCCGATTGGTGATCTTGACCCCACTGAATTCATCATTGCCGAAACCAGTAGAATCCCCTTTAGATTGGCCAACCCTAATCTAGGTCACTGGAAAAGCACCTTTAAGTCTTGGCCTTCTCTTGAAAAAACATCACCTTAAAAAAGTTGGATTACGTGGTTCAAGCGCGTATCGGCTAGTAAGCAGACACACTGGGATGAAATTGGAATCGGCCAAGCACTTGCCATAATCATAGCAAATTCAGCTAAGGACGAACCCTTAATGGCCGCTGCCACATACTTCTGGTCTAACACCATCAACGCCTTTCTGTTCAACCAAGGGTCGATGACCCCAACTCTGACCGACATCACCGTGATTACTGGATTAGATGTCACCTCATTGGCTAATCCTATGAGTTTGAACACCAAGAATCAATCCGACTTTAGGACCAAGAGCATAGGTGGTTGGTCTGGTTATTTGGCGGCATATATGGGCAAAGGGCCAGTCACCTCTCGAGAGCATGTAGCCCTTCTGGTAATGTGGCTAGAAAAATTTCTCTTCTGTGGATCAAGCTGCGGCCCCACAACCAACTGGCAATTTCTAGCCGAAGCCCTAGAAACAAAGAGACAATTCCCATTAGGCAAAATCCTCCTCGGCTATCTGTACCAAATGTTGAACAATGCATCGGCTAAGATAGTTGTCGGCTCAGTGGTTGGAGCAGGTGGACCAAGGTGGCTGCTGCAAACTTGGTTAAATCTGGTAGTCACGAAAGCTGTCAATTGGCCATCTGTGACAGAAGCTGAATTCCCAAGACTAGAGCCGACTACAGACGATGATGGAGAAGAGCGAACCCACCACAGGTGCATGTCTTATGGGGAATTTGCATCCACACCAGCCGATGCTGGAACAAAACTATCGGCTGAGCTGCTTAAGGATTGGATCTACAGCTTCTATGAAGGCTTTCAGAAAGATGCCCGAGTTTGGTTCCCTTATGAAGACTCGGTGAATCTTGAAGTCCCATCAGATTTTAGATTTAAAGACATCAATCA
Organism: Oryza glaberrima; assembly: GCF_000147395.1. NCBI lineage: Eukaryota > Viridiplantae > Streptophyta > Magnoliopsida > Poales > Poaceae > Oryza > Oryza glaberrima. Next base: position 14,335,773 of record NC_068327.1, on the reverse strand, counting down.
TGAGAGATATCAAAAATCCAGAGAAGTCTTTTCAACTGCAATTAGCCCATGCATCCTTCCTGTCGGCATTCATCAAGGAAGAAACATACAAGTTTCTTATGAATTTTATCACCCAATGAGCTCTGCCAAACAGTTTGGAATGGGCCAACTCCCAATCGGCTTATTTTTTGCTGACAAAATTCAATGCCGAGGAGAAATTTCATCAACCCTTATGATGGATCGACTGCTCAACATCCCAGGACCCCCTTTGGGCAGCATTGAAAACATAGAGCTGGCAAAATTCAGAAGCAGGGCATTTGACAGATGGTGGGGTGAATAGAAGCTGCATCTGTTCCACCAACCGGCCTCTATGTATATGACAGATCTCTTTCCTGATGTTATCCCTCAGGTACACCTTAATTTTATTAATTTTGTTTGAACAATTGTTAGCCAATTCATAACTTGACTAATCTTCTCTTCTGACTTGCAGACAACAAAATCCTCTTCTCCTCACTAGAGCAAAAGTTGCAGGGACACAGAATATGCTCCATGCCTCATTCCAAATGGAGGTGGGCCATCTCCCCCTGTCATCGGCTACCATGCCCCCCAAGACTTCAAGTCTGCCCCAAGGGCTTATTAGAGAACCAGCCAATGCCGGCAAAAAGAGAAGGACCAAAGCATCGACTATAGATCCATCGGCTCTGGTTCCGAAGAAAAAGGCCAAAACAAAGAAGACCAAGCCAACCGATGACTTGCCTGCCCTAGATCCATCTATCGAGCAAGCTCTGGATGAAGAAGAAATTGAAGAGGATGTTAACAAAGCTGTTACCAAAGTAAGTGATACAGAAAAAACTCCATCGGCTTCACCCAAGCAAACTCCTCCAACTCCTTCTGCACCGGCTCATTTCTCAAGAGTGAATATCTATCCTTAGTTTCTTTTTGCAATTACTCTATCCATAGCCGATCGCTTATAAATCTCATCTTTGCAGAAGAAGAAGATTGCTGTGAAGAAAAAATCGGCAGCAACAACACTTAAACCAGCTCCACCGGTAAAATTGTTTCATATAAATCCTTTCGCCAATCGATTATAACCGATTTTACTTAACACTTGACTTTTTGCAGCCTCCTCCTCCTCCTTCTTCCCCTGTACAGCAATCATCAAGTGATCAAACTCCATCGGCTACAGGTAGCCATCATGTCGAGGAAGAAGAACAACCAGCTGCTCCTGCCATCCCAGTAAGTCATGTTTATAAAAATCTTGAATCGGCTGAATAACTCATTTTGGTAATCAACTATCTTCAAACTTCTTCTTGCAGGCCTTAGCCGATCTGTTCTCTTTCGATATCCAAGACTATCTTGATGAAGAAATAGAAGCAGACACCACCAGCATGGCTTTAGCTCCCTTTTCCAATGACATGAAGAAAACACTTGAAGACATCTCTCATCGGCTAGAGGCGGCATCACTAGACAGCTTGGTGGTCGATTGTGGGTCGATCTGAACCCGGCTACATGAAGTGCAAGCTCTGATCCCATATGAATTAGTCAATGCCCTCACTCCGGCCGTCCACCTCGAACAACATCAATTCAAGTTGGAGAAAGCCAAGCTAAGACTAGCCGAATGTCGAAAACGCAAGGACATTGAAGCCACAATCCAGGCCAATCGGCAGCTTGTACACGAAGAGAAGTCCAAGCTTGATCAGCTATCTGAAGGCCCGATCAAGTCAAATATTGATCGGCTTGAAGCTCGTAAGATTGAGCTCTTGGCACAACTTCAAGAATGCAACGCCGAACTGGATCTGGAACACAAAAAGCTAGCCGATCCCCCGCAAGCTATCGAAGAACAGAAGGCAAAGCTGAAATCGGCTATCAAGAATGTCGTTGATATGACCAAGTCCTTAAAAGTCATCCCTGGAACCGATGCACAAGATGCCCAAGCTATTGAGGAAGTAGAACAAATTAGGCAAAGAGCTATATCAGCTATCCAGCGCTATTTGTTTAAGTGATTTTATGTGTAATAGACCTTAGGAATTTTTTGTAATCGGCTAAGATACTCTGGTACTTTATTTAACTTGTCTTGATAATCCTTTGTGCCGATTAATATAACATCTGAATTGCTCAAAAATTTTCACTTTTACCTCAATTTTGTTTATATGTGCCCCCCTAATTTTACAATGACGAAGGCATTGATAAAATTATAACTTGCACTAAGGGCGATAAAACCATATCAGACGTCATACATCGGCAAAACACAACCGATTATGTTAATGACACAAAAATCTACTAAGGGCGATACAATCATATCGGCTGTCATACATCGTCAAAACTTAGCCGATTATGATAATAAAACTGCTAAGGGCGATATAGCCATATCGGCCATCTCAAGGCGATGTAAACACATCGGCTATCATGTATCGGCAACACCAGCCGATCAAGCATTAACCCAAACGCTTGGGTAATATTTCTTCAAGTATTTTTCATTAAGTGCTCGTCCATAAACTTCTCCATCGAGTCGTTGCAACATATAAGCTCCCTTAGATACAACGTTGTAGATTTGAAACGGCCCTTCCCAATTTGGTGACCACTTGTCGAATTTGTTATCTCGAGTTCCTATCGGCAAAATCAATTTCCACACAAGTTCTCATTCAGAAAAAGACTTGGACACCACTTTCTTGTTGTAATGTCGAGCGACACGTTCCTTATCCTTGGTAACCTTTGCAAGGGCTCTTAATCTTGATTGAACCAAGTCTTCCCTTTCGTCGGCCATGAGATCATAATATTCATCGGCTGTCAAATCATTTTGCAACTCTGTTCTTCTTGAGCCGATTCAAACTTCCCATGGCAAAACAGCCTCATGTCCATAAACAAGCTTATAAGGAGGAACTTGGATCGAACCATGACAAGCCATCCGATAGGACCACGATACTTCGGCCAATCGAGTATGCCACTGCCGAGGATAATCGGAAATCTTTCTTTTAATCAATTTGATCAAACTTTTGTTAGTTGCCTCGGCTTTCCCATTAGCTTGTGCATAATATGGTGAAGAATTCAACAACTTGATGCCCATGTTATTGGCAAACTGAACAGACTCATCGGACACGAAGATCGAGCCTTGAGCAGTGATCATATCAATTCCCCAACCTCTAAATGGCCACGGTTTAATGATAGGATTCATAGCCGATGCTGGGGCTCTTTGAATTGCTCCAAATTTTTGACAATCTTGACACCCCTTGTAATATTTGAAACAATCCTCCAGCATTGTTGGCCAAAAATACCCTACATGTCGAAGCAGCCACTTCATCTTATGAGCCGATTGATGAGTTCCACAAATTCCTTCATGTACCTCGCCGATTGCAACCTTAGCTTGATCAGCACTCAAACATTTAAGCAATACCCCATCAATCGTCCGATAATAAAGCTCATCATCCAATAAGGTATACTTCAAAGCCTTATAGCGCAATTTCCGAGAAGCCGATTGGGATGGATTTTGCAGATAATGATGCACATCATTCCTCCAATCATCGGCTGTTATTGTGGCAATTTCTATTTTGACGTCCTTCATCATCGGCTTGTAACCCGATGTCCCTTGGGCCAAATCATTAGCTTCAACATTCTGTTCTCGGGACACATGCTTCAAAGTCACTAGCCGAAATCCTTTCATCAATTCTCGGCATTTCTCATTGTAAACCATTAATGTATCATTTTTGCACTCGTATTCTCCTGCCAATTGACTGATCACCAGCAAAGAATCACCCATAATCTCAACAGCATCGGCTCCAACTTCCTTGAGTAATTGCAACCCTTTGAGAACCGCTTCATACTCAGCCTGATTGTTAGTTGCATAAGGTTTAATAGTGTAAGCAAACTCAAAACTTGCCCCCCGAGAGGAAATTATAACCAAGCCGATACTACAACCATGAGTGCACACTAATCCATCGAAAAACAAAGTCCAGGGCACAATCTCAACCGAGCCGATTGAATCATCACGATGATAAACAATAAAATCGGCTATAGCGTGCCCCTCAATCGCCATCGGTGACTCATACCGAAGATCAAACTCTGTTAAGGAAAATATCCACTTTCAATTCTTCCTTTCAAAATTGGAGCCGATAACATGTACTTGACTACATCGGCCTTGCATATCACAGTGCATTCATTGCACAATAGATAATGTCTTAACCTTGTACAAGAAAAATACAAGCACAAACACAACTTCTCCATAGGAGAATATCTTGTTTCTGCATCCAAGAGCCGACGACTTAAATAAAACACAACTCTTTCTTTTCCTTCGAGCTCCTGAATCAAAACCGAGCCGATTGACTTCTCACCGGCTGATAGATATAATCTAAAAGGTATCCCCTTCTATGGAGGAATCAAAACTAGAGGAGAGCTAAGATATTCTCTAATACTATCCAAAGCCTTCTGCTGCTCTGCCCCCCAAGTAAACTTTTGATCGGCTTTCAATCTCAACAAAGGAGTAAAAGGTTCTAATCTTCCAGACAAATTAGAGATAAACCTTCTAACAAAATTTATTTTTCCGATCATCTCCTGCAATTCTGTCTTGTCCTCCGGACGTTGAATCTTCTTGATCGCATTAACAGTTCTCTGAGTTATTTCAATCCCCCTCTCATGAACAAGAAATCCCAAGAACTGGCCAGCCGATACGTCAAAAGCACACTTTGTCGGATTCATCTTTAGGCTATACTTCCTAGTCCTCTCAAAATCTTTCCTCAAATTGGCTATGTGGTCCTCTATTTCTTTGGACTTAACAACCACATCATCAATATAGACCTCAACCAACCAGCCGATTAGATCATGATATATGTAATTCATGGCCCTTTGATATGTAGCTCCAGCACTTTTCAAGCCAAAAGTCATCACAACCCACTCAAATAAGTAGATTGCACCAGGACACCTAAATGCTATCTTATGGATGTCTTCTTCGGCCATAAAGATATGATTATACCCTGCATTATCATCCATAAAACTCAAAATCTTGTGTCCTAAAGCAGCATCAACCAGCTGATCGGCTACTAGCATTGGATATTCATCCTTTGGGGTAGCTTTGTTTAAGTCTCGAAAATCAATGCACACCCTGACTTAGCCATTTTTCTTGATAACTGGAACTATGCTAGAAACCCACTCGGCATACCGACAAGGATGAATAAAACCAGCATCATACAAACGTTTAATTTCAGCCTTAACAGGTTCGAGCATATCGGCTTTGCATCTTCTCGGAGGCTGCTGGTGCAGTCTAACCCCCGGTTTGGTAGGTAGCCGATGTTTAACAATCGATCGGCTGAGTCCTGGCATCTCATAATACTCCCAAGCAAAGCAATCTCTGAATTCCTTTAAAAGCTCTATCAACTTGGTTCTAAATTCCGGAGACAAATTCTTACTAATAAATGTCGGCCTTGGTCGATCACCTGGACCTATATCAATTTCTTCTAAATCATCGGCCGACATGAAACCCTGTCCTTGCTTGTCATCGAGATCATCTACCATGTCCTTGGTGTAGACGTTTGAACCCTCCACGACACCCTCAAAATAATAACTTGTGCTCTCCGTCTTTAATTGATTGTATATCATAATCGGACACTTTTAGAAAATCTCCTTCCCGAACTTTTCCAAACAAGCAATCAATGTCGTCCATCTCCCAAAGTGCTAAATCATCACTGGCAACGTTAACTGACCTGTCGGCTGGCACGATTTCAATCTTGTCGCCTTGCCATTGAATCAAGCATTGATGCATGGTTGAAGGAATACAACAGTTAGCATGAATCCAATCCCTTCCAAGCAACAAGCTGTAGCAACCCTTCCCATCGATGATAAAAAATGTTGTAGGGATGGTTTTGCTGTCGACTGTCAGCTCCACATTCAAAACTCCTTTTGTTTCCGATGGATTGCCACCAAAGTCCTTGAGAACCATGTTCGTCTTGATGACATCTTCAGCATTCCTGCCCAGCTTCCTGAACGTAGCATATGGCATCAAATTCACAGCAGCCCCACCATCAACCATCATTTTGGACATCGGCTTCCCATTGACATAGCCGCTAATGTACAATGGCTTAAGATGCCGATTCTCTGTCCCTTCTAGCTTCTCAAAAACTGCTTGCTCTGGTGACAAAACCAACCTAGCCGAAGCTTCCTCAACTTCATCAAATCGGCTTGTTTAGCTCCAAATTCTACAGGTAACGTGAAAACCATGTTGACCGATGTAGTCACAACACTTTTCCCCTTAGCCAATCTTTTTGCTTCATCGGCTTCGGGTTCATCGGTTACAGCAGCTGGGTTCTTAACACGCCACTCCTGCCTTGGCTTTGCCTTTTTTAGCCAGTGGTTGATTTCTTGCTCAACCTCCTGAAAGCGTTCCCTGTTCCACAACCTTTGAACCCTTCTCTTCTGATTCTTTGTGAAAATACCAGAAGGACACCATTGAGTTTTCCTGCGCTCATCGTCCTCTAGGTCACGATCTTGGTTTACTGGGCCCAACCTTTAATGAACAGGAACCCTTGTTTGCCTCAGCCGATTGGCTCTGTTGTAATATCGGCTTGAACTTTCTGCAACATTACTGCATCCAAGACAATCTTTGATCGATGGCAGCCTCATACCCTCGTTCCAGCAAAATCTGAAAAACTCACAGCCCCAATGAGGATCAAAACCATCATCATCTTCCTCATAGTACTTCTCCTGCTGCTTATCATACTTTCTCTGGTACTTGTTAATAATTTTAGCTGAATTCACTTGAAAACCTCGAGATTTTCCTCCATTGGCTGTTCGGCCGGCTGTATGCACCATATTAACGAGAAAAGTATTGCCATCAACCTTCATCGGCTTCTTGGAATCATCAAACTTTATTTTTCCTCCCTCAATAGCCGCCTGAATCTGCTGTCTGAAGACTTTGCAATCATTAGTAGAATGAGACCCAGAGTTATGCCACTTGCAATATCTTCTCTTGCCTAATTCATCAGCCGATGGGATTGTATGACTGGCAGGAAGTTCAATCTGCTTCTCCCGAAGTAACAGATCGAAAATCTTTTCAGCCTTGGTAATATAAAAGTCATACCTCTCTTCTTTTCCAGAACTTCTCACCCATTGGCATGGTATAACTTTCTTGCCCCTAACCCACTCGGTTGCTGCTACATCAGAATCATCATCATCATCGTCATCAGATCCATACATGTAAGGACATACATGATTGATCTTTTTGAAGCTCTTCTTAGCTTCTTCAAACCTCTGTTCATGTAAGGTTACTTTCTGTGCAAGATATAACAAACTATCAAACTCTTGGGATGAGAATTTCTCCTTAATTGGAGCTATCAGACCCTAAAAAGCCAAATCAGCTAACTGAGCATCAGTCAAACTCAAGCTGTAGCATCTATTCCTCATCTCTCTGAATCTCTGAATATAATCCTGCACAGGCTCATCATGCTTTTCTCTAATCACGGTTAGATTAGACAATTTCATCTCATGAACTCCATTATAAAAGTAACTATGGAACTGCTTCTCCAAATCGGCCCAACTGTTGATTGATCCATATGGCAAAGAAGAAAACCAAGTAAAAGCCGATCCAGATATAGACAAAGGAAACAACCTAACTCTCAAGGCGTCGACAACCAATGCTTCACCACACTGAGCTAAGAATCGGCTGACATGTTCATAGGTTGAGACACTGTCTTGCCCTGAGAATTTTGAAAAATCTGGAACTTTGTATCGGTTAGGCAATTGAACCCTCTTGAACCACTCAGTGTATGGATGCCGATACAGGTTTCCAGTGTCCTTTGGCTTGAGCCCGAACTGCTCTCTCATCACATCCGCAATCATATCGGCCCATGGTCGTTGCTGAGGCGCCCCCTGCGCTTGTTGTGGCACAGGTTCGAACTGATTGTATTGAGGAGCAAACTGAGGCTGAGCCGATCCTCCTTGCTGATACTGAACCTATGGCGATGGAGGCTGATATTGGTAATTCAAATTGCCCCCTTGATAATTCTGAAAATTCGGCTGTATGTTGCGCACCAAATGTTCGGGAATGACTTGAGGTATCACCGATTGATCTGGTTGCACATTATGAACCAAATGCTCAGGGACAACTTGAGTCGTGACATGCTATCTTGGCTGATTATCAAGTGTCCTCAACCCAGCTGATGCATTTAGCAAACCTTGCTACTGAATCGGCTGAGTAATCTGTTGCCTTGGTGTCGTCTACTGAATCAGCTGCTGCTGAGCTAGATCAACAGTAGGCTGAGTTGGTAGAAACATAGCAGCAACCTGTTCCTGAGTCAGCCGATTCACATTTTGGCCGGCATGCTGCGGCTGTTCTCTAATCAACAACCGAGGATTGGCCGGTGCCTTGATGCTGATGACGGTGCAGTAGGTGCAGGAGCCGATACTAGTGCTGTCGGTTGAGCTGGTGGTGCATTAGGAGCAGTCGGCTGATTGTTGGTGATCAAGGGCCGATAGTTTGGGAAAACACCCCCTGGTAAATTAACTGGTCCTGTAGCCTGGTACTCAGCTATTGAACCATCAACCATTGACTTCACCAAGTTGGACAAGGTATTGACTAACACCTCGGATTGATTAATCAAAGCATGTTGCACGGCATAGTCAATCCGATCTTGGAAGTTATTGAACTGTAGCTGTGCCGTATTACCATCTGGGCCGAGTTCCTCACCTTGCACCCCCTGAGAACCATCACCTTTATCTCCTGAGCCATCTGCAGCACCTTTACCACCTAATTCAGTTGTACCAGCTGGGATTTGTTGTACTTCTCCATCCTTGGAAGAACCTATCCTAGGAACATCAACAACTAATTTCATCTTATACTTTGAACAATTGTTCCTTTACGGGTCTCCATGAATGAATTCAAGAACTGGTGTTGCGTTTGCTGCATCATCAGATCGAGCTCTTTCTTTTGCTCAGGTGTCAGCTTGTCTACAGTGATGGGAACAATGTTTCCCTCATTAACTTCAAACGCACCAGACTTTAGATTATTAGTCTTGGGAGGAAGCTCTTTGCTAGTCGAAGATAGCGACAGTGGCAACTTTTTAGCCATAAGAGAATGTTGTTGTGACTCAGACTTCTAATCTGTCCCACTAGGCGTGCCAAAAGCGTGTTGACGTAAAAACACGAGGCCTGGGAGATATGCTTAACTCCAGTACAGGTCCAAAAGCTTGCCTTTAGGTGCATGAGCGTGCCAGTTGATTTTATACCATGTCACATCGAACGTTTGAACACTTGGATGAATTATTAAATATAAGCTAAAAAATAACTAATTACATAGATTGCGACTAATTTAAGAGACGAATCTTTTAAGCCTAATTGCTCCATGATTTGACGAAGTGGTACTATAGTAAACATTTGCTAATGACAGATTAATTAGGCTTAATAAATTCGTCTCGCGGTTTACTGACGGGTTCTGTAATTAGTTTTTTTATTAGTATCCAAACACCCCATGCGACACCCTATATAATACCCGATGTGACACGCCAAAACTTTATACACCAAATCTAAACACCCCCTTTGTCTCGTGGGACAGGGAATAATTCCAAGTTGGCCGACATCATATCGTCAACTCGGAGTAATATACAAGAAGGTGCCCTAGGTTGAGTATCATCCATTTATTGCTTTGATCCAAGGCTTTAGTTAGATTTTATTAATACTACAAGTAACTAATATGTGCAGTAAATATTATGGAGGGTTGTTCATGTAAAAACATGGGGCCTGGGAGATCTACTTAACTCCAGTGCAGGTCCAAAAGCTTGCCTTTAGGTGTATGAGCGTGCCAGTTGATTTGATCCTGCAATCAACAATAAACAAAGATAAAAAAAAAACCGCAGTTAAATCCATAAACGATAGCCGATCGGCTAGTTGCCGATGACATATCATTTATCTTTGAGCCAATGTCATATGTGGATCGATCGGCAATAATGAATAAGCAAGAAAGAACTAATCTACTTGATCGACTGTAGATATTAACGATATATAATCCTTATGTTGATATATACTTAAATCAAGTGATTGAGATAGATTAGTTGCCATGCCGAGACAGTATAAATCACTTAGATCGAAATATATATTAACAACAAGACTATATATGTTCATAGCATAGCCGATCAGGTAGATCTAGCATGTATCGGCTAATACTCCGATACCACTCTATATTAAGATATCAATGCAAGTAAAATATACCAAACAAAAGCCTAATATACTTAAATGCAACAAGATCTTAACATTTAAAGGGCGGATTTAACATTCAATCAAACATATAAGATAAATGTAGTTAAGTCAGGTAAGATCGGCTGAAACCCTGATGCTACCCTAATCGGCAACCAAAGGTAGGCTGGAGATTGAGATTCTAATCACGACTTATAAGGTCAAACTCAACTGATGCAGCTATAAGTATGAAAAGAAGGACGATATCTAGACAATCATGCCGTTGGGTGTTTCATAGAGTGGTAGATATCCTATATAATCTAAGTCAACGTCGATATTTAACCTAATTGGCTACCTTCTAGTGACAGACGCTAGCCGATTGAAGATTAGATGGTGATATTGCCAAAGATTCTGTAAGATATATGATAACTCGACGAATTACATAAACAAGATTAGAGTATCATAAAGATGGAAGCACTAATCCCGAGAACGCAAGCCGCCATAACAAGTTTTACCTCTAGGTGAAGATCGAAACCAATGCAGCTCAACCCGAAAGCAAGAACTCGTCAAAACAAAATGAAAGTTTTGTTTGATTACATGGGGCTCGGGGTCTATTTATACCCGAGATTACAAAATATGTCCATATCGGACACGACTCTTATCTCTAATAAACTCTAAGATACCATAAGTCTTTGCAGCAGACTTTTGCCCAAACATATCTCTAAGGAAATTACATGAAATATCCTAATTAATAGATACAATTACCTTTTTAGGACTCTATCCATGCGTGGCAATCCTCATGAAGTACATCAACCCAACCCGACAATGTATGTAGTGTCATATTGTCGGATTCGGCTCAATCGGCTAACCCTATCCAACTCGGACTCTGCCGATCCTGATCGCAGCCGATTCAGACTCTAGCCGATCCTTACTCTATTTCTAGAACGGTCTCCATCTCGAACTCCGTCTTGATTTCTTCTTCATCTCCGATACTTAGATTACCAAATTTGGTTGTTAACAACAGTGAAAATTGCAAATAGTTATTCCCCAGTGCACCGTGCGGTGGTCTTTTCATGCTTCAGTGCACTCTCACTGACCACTATCCCTTGCTCTGAGTGGTTTTCCTGGTGTTTTCTTGGTTCTCCTGATCATGAGAAGAGCAGACGAGGAGCTTGGATGGTTCTATCAACTCAAGTTTCCAATGGGCTAGGCCAGAGGCGATCACAGGATCTGCAGTTTTGCTTTCCATGACTAGAAGTAACCATGCTCTTCAACTTGGGGCTCGTACTCTTTGGGCAACGAAGCAAAATCATCACACCGCCATAATACCTCAGCCCCTCGCAGGCCTCACCGCCACCTAGGCTGGTCATCGAAACCGAGCAGCAATGAAGATGGTGGTGGCGGGGCCTTCCTCCATCCGTCCTTCCTGACTTTTTTTCTGCAGGCTGCGTTGAATGGTGGCCATGGAGACGGTGATGGAGTTGATCTGGCTGGCTCCTCAACCAGATCTAGGAGGAGATAAAGGTTGTGATGGGGATAGAAGGCTGGAGCGCAACAACGGTGGTCTACCTTGACACTGGCGAGAATGGTGGTGGCTAGATCTGCCCCATAGTTGCCAGGTCCAGTGTCCACGGCTAGATCCGGCAACTCCCCAGCGAGATAGCTGTGATAGCTCAGTGGATGTGGTGACCTGCCGGCAGGGCAATGGCACTGTGGAGGTGACAAGAGTTTCTAGGTCTGGCTCTTTGGCCAAATCTAGCGTCTCCCATATGGTTTTGACGTCCCTTTGGCACCAAGGGTCAGCACTCTATGACGACAATAGAGGTCACGGTCTTCATAGGAGGGAGAGCATACTGCGCAACGTGGATGATTGTATTAAGCCTCAGGGGTGGTGTATATATAGAGTACAAGAGATAAGGAAGGGGATCTATAGATAAGAAATACTACAATACATATCAATCCTATCCTAAAATCTCTCTAACTACCATATACTCTAATATCCCCCACAATCCAAGCTTGAGTACTGTGGATGCTTAGACTGGAGAAGACACTGATAGGAGGACTCAAAAATGCTAACCCTTCGTATCGTAATAGATGGCTAGCCAAAGCGAAGGGTGCGAACTAGCAATGGTCGAGCTAGTCGTGCATAGAGTAGCTATGGTCGATATAGCCGAAGTCGAATGTTAACGATGAGTGAGCTAGCCAAGCCACGGAGCTCACAAGGAGCACCAAGTAATGGTCACAGGTGTGTGGGATGATGTCGTGGACCAAGGTGCGCGACAACGCGCTGAAGACAAAGAAAGTGATGTAGTCTGTGCTAGGCGGACCAGAGGTCGTACCCACCTCCCCATCCTTAACAATGTCAGGGGCAGGCATGTGGCTTGAGGAAGGCAGGTCGATCATCGCGACATCAGGACATCCGCCTTGCTGGACGTCCTCAGGATCTACGCAGCTACGAAGGACAAAGTAACACGACAAATCAACAAATGGCGCGAAGTAAAAGAAGTCGTTCCGCCCACAGAACAACAAAAGTGTTTGTACAATATCTACAATACAAGACGGAGAAAGTTTACTCCTCATAAAGGGGGAGGATGCTCTCCCCAAGATCCGACACATTGGACATCATGTCCTCCCCCGTGGCATCAGCCACACCCTTCAACAAGATCTCCTTGAGGTCGACGCCAGGGAGAGCTAGCTTCACACAAGCGAGGACGTGACATGCCCCCGTGTGGATTCCGTTGGAGATCTCCTCCGCAGCGTGGGCTGCGTGCCGCGGCGGGATGGCATCCATCTCGCCTGCTAGCTCCGACAATGCCGATGTCAGCGACGTCTCGTCGGGGTACGCCGGGATAGAAGACTCCACGCCGCACGACAACGCCAGTTGGTGCAGGCTGGTGAAGCTCTTGCGGAGGGAGTCGCGGAGAGAGAAGAGGATGTCCTACGTGTCGTTCATCTTCTTCTCCAAGCCCTGGCGTTGCATCTCGTTGCCGGCCACGATCTCCTTCATCTTTTGAAGGTCTTCATGGGCAACCTCGAGTTGTGCCTCCAGCTGGGCCACCCTTCCGTCCGCCGCCGTCGCGCGGGCCACCACACGATCCATCTGGGCCACCACCACCCGATAACTGTTCTCGAGGAGGCGGTGGCATTCGGCCACCATGTCAGACCAAGTGGCTATTTCGGGCGGCGGCGCGGTCACAGGAGCAGCAGCAGATCCCGTGGACTCAGCGACAACAGGAGCGACCTCCACATGAGGGATGATAGCGGCGGGGGATCCACTCGTCACCTCCTCTCTCCCGCTTTGCACGGAGATCGCCGATGCTTTCCTATCAAGGTCAGCAGATATCATCAGCAAATGTCAAAAGATACGATAACGGAGTTGGTCAAGAGTTTCACTTACTTGCCGGCGGGCAGCTTTAACGTCCTCCTCTTTGAAGGAGCCAGACTGCCCATGTCCTGTGTCCTGCATAAGATAGCAAATCATGGCCCGATTAAAATATCTCTAAAAAGGAGTCAAAGGGCAACGACGGTGCGCTTTACCTTGGAGCCGGCAGATTTTTGCCAAGAACTGGCGGGAGCGCTCGATCTTGCCCAGGGCTTCCGCTTGGTCCCGCTGCCCCCTGCGATGGCGGGAACGGAGGAGACATTGGCGACTTCATCGGCAACCTTCTCCTTCAGCGAGGCGAAGGCCTGGTGGTCAACAAGGGGACCGATAACATCCGTCAATGGCAAGGCCTACAGGAGCTGAAGTCACTTTGGCCCTTTAAAAGAATAAAGACACGACGTGCCCCCGTTCTCACTTACATTGATGGCGGCAACCTTCTCGGCTACCGACTTGTCGCAGAGCGGGACCGGTGGCTCGTCAGCCGTGGAGGCAGCACTGATCAAGACCTCCTTGACCCGCTGCGTCACGATGTCGACAGAAAGATCTGAAACAGAAGAAGATACAAGAAGATAAGAATAGATCTCGTCTGCAAATTCAACATCAAAAACAAGAAGAAGATACAACACAAGGACAAATACCCCGCGAAGAAATTCGAGTTACGTCCTCAACTCCTATGTAGTTGAATGCGGGATGAGCATGGGCTTGCAGCGGTTGGATCCGACGACTAACGAAGTCTTCGATGACTTCATAGTCGATCAGTCCTCACTCGCGAAGCTCGCTCACGTCATCGACAAAGGCTTGGAGAGAGGGTGTTAATGGAGGTTTCGAGGTCCAGTCCTCAGAACGCTCCGGTTGGACCTCAGGCACAACAAGAATCGGGTCGAGTTCTTTGAGCTCGAGGTACAACCATCTCGATCTCCATTGGCTCCGGGATGTGTGGCATTGGAGAGGGATGTATTTCGCCTCCATGCCGTCACGAAGGCGAAACCCACAACATCCCGAAACCCGATTGGCTTCCATCCACCGGAGTTCGTAGAAGAAGTGAAAGAGGTCAAGGAGAGGTACTACCCTAATTTAGGCCTCGCAGAGGTGAGCAAAAATGCTCACGAAAGCGATGGAATTGGGGTTTAGGTGCAAGAGAGAAAGGCCGTTGAAGTTCAAGACCAATAAAAGAAATTCGGAAGGAGGAGGTAGAAAACCGCATCGGACGAAATCCTCTACAGCTACCATACGACCTAGGATGGGGGAAGGATTAGTACCTCATGCTTCCCTCGCCATGATCTGCTTTGGAGGGATAGCCCCCTCAGTGTACAGCTTCTTCAACGTAGCCGCGTCGGAGGAAGACTGGTCAAGGTCTGCCATTGGAAAGAGGTCACCGGAAGAGGATCGCCGGTGGAAAGTGTCGAAGATTGGGGAAACGGAGAGTCCGAGAGAGCCGGGGAATAGTAAGGGTTTTTCTAGCAGGCGGACTCGAAATGGATCCTAAAATTCCATTAAATAGGCGCATACCTAACGGTTCGTATTTCGAGGAAAGGGGAGAGATTGCCGCTAAAATTTCCTGAGGCCCGTTAAAGGCCGTTGTTCAGACTTCAATTTAAATTCAAAGTTCGCATTGATGGGTTCCCTGTAAGTGTTGTCGATAGCTCCATGTCTCTACGGTTAGACAACCGAGATCGATCTAGCGAGTACAACAACGCGTTATCAGGAGAAGTCGCGTGCGATAACCTGAATTCATTTAAGTTGAAGTTGGGGGCTACTGTCAGGGTTACAGATAAGGCAATGTCAGGGTTACAGATAAGGCATACCCTCTATCCTATGATTTATGAAATATACCGAAAAGGTATACCTTCACGTGTACGGATCGTTTTCGTATACGCCGTTAGGAATTTATCTCAAGTTCTGGAAAATATCTCTATGAGTTAATAAATTGCCGGAGTCCTACTCAGAGGGGGAAAAATCTCTGGTTATATCGTGCCAATTTACATATCCCTAAGTCTTACTTGAGGGTCAAGGTATTCCATGGTATAAAAGGGACCCCTAGGGAGAGGCGAAGGGCATTGAATCTCATCGCCAATACATCCACCAGAGTTTACGAAGCCGGAGTATGCGGAGCCAACTCGCTGGGAGATCTCGTTGAATCCCTCGACTACGATCTCGTCGATATCGCCTGTTTCGGTTACTCTCTTTGTAATATGTTCTGATCATCATCAATCCCATATAAACTGGACTAGGGCTATTAACTGATAAGGGGCCTGAACCAGTATAATCCTTGTCTTTTGTCTATTTTGATATCGTACTACGTAGACCCCTGCTCCTACGTACCCCAATACTCTATTCATTCGATCCGTGAGTATCACTCGTCGACAGTTAGGCATGGTGGACTAGACGGCTCTCGATAACTAACAGGCGCGTGACACCTGTGTGCCTAGGGTAAGAAAAGACGTGCTACGTGAAACATATTTACTGGTGACATCGCACAGGGTTGCTCATCGGTACCATTAACTGTTATGTCATTCTAACGGAATTGAACCCCGTGCTCTAACTGCCCTCTTTATTACTCCCTCTGTCCCAAAATATAAGTATTTTTAGAATAGTGCCAAGTCAAACATTCTTAACTTTGACTATTAATAGCAAAAATATAAAACAAATCAATCATGTACTCCCTCCGTCCCATTTTAAGTGCAGCCATGGTTTTCCGTGCCAACTTTGATCGTTCGTCTTATTTGAAATTTTTTAAAAAAAACTTAAAAACATAAGTCACGAGTAAAGTATTATTCATGTTTTATCATCTCGTAACAACACAAATACTAATTATAAATTTTTTTAAATAAGACAAATAATCAAAGTTAGACGCGGAAACTTATGGTTGCACTTAAAATGGGACGGAGGGAGTAAAATTGATGTTACTAGATTTATCATTAAACAAACTCTCTTAATGTCACTACTACAGAAAGGGCCATAGGTGCCGGTTCCCAACCGGCTATAGGTGCCGGTTTCCTAACCGACACCTATTGCTCGGCACCAATACTAGCAACCGGCACCAATGAAGAAAATAAACCGGCACCTTTAGCTTTACTCAAGCCAAAAAAAAAAAAGACCGGCTCGGCTCGAATTGAGCCGAGCTCACTGCGCACTGTCACTGCGTCATCGCCCAAGTTGCTCCCAAATCAAATTAAAATCCCCAAAATCCTCAAATCCCCAAATCATCCACAAATCGCCACCAAAATCAATTGACATCACAGGATGAACATACTCCAATCCACAAATCCACCAAAACATCTAAAAAAATCATCCACAAATCCACCAAAACATCTAAAATAAATCTACAAGAGACGAGGGAGGAGAGCTCGCTTCATGCTCCACCATCTGCTTCGTCGCCGATGAGCCGCTCTTCTGCCACCGCCTGCCGCCTCCCCTCCGCCAGATCCGCCGCCCGCCGCCTCCCCTCCTGCCAGATCCGGCGGAGGGGAGGGCGTTGCCGCCACCGCCCACCGCCTCCCCTCCTGCCAGATCCGGTGGAGGGGAGGGCGCCGCCTCCGCCCGTCGCCCGCTGCCGCCGCGTGCGATACAGAGAGGTGAGAGAGACGAGAAGCAAGAGAGAAAGAGGCAAGAGAGAACGAGAGAAATTCAGAGAAGACGAGGCGATAAGGTTCTCATATAGGATAAGGCCAATGCTCAGCTCGGCTCGGCAGCTTGGATAGGTGCCGGTTTTTTTAAAAAACCGACACCTATAATTTATTATTGGTGACACCTATAATTTATTATTGGTGTCGGTTCTAAAGAAAAACCGACACCTATAGTATAGGTGTTGGTTTTTCTTTAGAAAACCGGCACCTGTATTGTATTAAAGGTGTTGGGTTTTTTTAAAAAACCAGCACCTATACTATAGGTGTCGGTTCTTCTTTAGAACCGGCACTTATAGTTGCTTAAAGGTGTCGGTTTTATGTGTTTTCAGCCCACGGAAGAGGAAAAAGTATTATAGGTGCCGGTTTTAGTTGTTCCGGCACCTATAGTGCCGATCTCTATAAGCTTTTTTTACTAGTGTGTGCAACTCATTTCATTTAAAATATCTTACTTTTGTATATATTGTTGGTTAAAGTAGCATCTCAAAAACTATGTCGAGTTTAAAAATGCTTATAGTATGAGACGGAAGGAGTATATATGATATCTCCGGCCTATAATTGTGTTTGTCAATTTTCTCGTCACGGCAACTAAGGCAACAGCCAGCCATTTTGTGTTTTTGGCAAAAAATTTGTATCCGCTAGCACACGGGTGCTAGCTGGAGGCCGAACTCGAGCTGGCCAGCCTTGTCGTGGTCGTGCATTTGCCCCGGCCGCTCCTAGAGAAGTGCCCGCAGTCGTACGATTCCTGAATTTGTTCACGGTCTTGAGAAAAATATCAGGTTCACGCGCGCGCGGCCAGCCGGGCGCGCCAACCTTGGAGACAAATCCCAAAGGAAAAAATAGCCACGCTGCAGGCGCAAATATGTGCTTCGCCGTAACGCCGAGGATTATTTAGGGTGCCTAAATTGGCTATCTCCTCTCCGCTCCATAAGTTCGACAACACGCGGTGGCGGCGTGGGGCTGCACCGAACCGCCGCAGAGAGTCGCATCGCATGCAACCACGCCTCCCGCTTTTACTCCCTCCCACTGCCGCTGCCGCTTTTCACGTCGTTCTCCCAATTAAACCTCCCATCTCTCTCGCGTCGCAGCAGTGCCCTCCCACGGTCTCAGCTTAATAATTAATTAGTCCACAAAAAGGATATTACACCACCGACCAGCATGCCGGCGGCGTCGTCGGGGCCGCACCACCAGCTGCTCGGCGGCATCCTCCTCCTCCTACTCCTGCTGCTGGGGCGGACGGCGGCGGTGGGGGCGCGGGTGACGGCGGTGATCGTGTTCGGCGACTCGACGGTGGACGCCGGGAACAACAACGCGGTGCAGACGGTGGTGCGGAGCAACTTCCCGCCCTATGGCCGCGACTTCCCGGGCCGCCGCGCCACTGGGCGCTTCTGCAATGGCCGCCTCGCCACCGACTTCTACTCCGAGGCCTACGGCCTCCGCCCCTTCGTCCCGGCCTACCTCGACCCGGACTACGGCATCCGGGACTTCGCCACCGGCGTCTGCTTCGCTTCCGCGGGCTCCGGCCTCGACGTCACCACCGCCGGCGTCTTCGTGAGTAAACTACTCACTCCTACTCTGTATTTTACTTTGTTTCTGCTGCTTTTTTCTTTATTTTTTTTTCCAATCAACAACTTACTTTTCGGGTTTCAAAATAAACTCCAATTAAAATGAGACGTTTTTTCTTTTACTTTGAAAAGGCTAAGGAAATTAAGCTTACTAAAAAAAATACGCAACATGCATATTCTGAAAAGAGAAACAAGCGCGCAAACGAAGAATAATATAGATAACTGTTCCATTGTTATTACAAATTCTTTCTTTTTTATATGTCTTGGTATTTTTATTTATTATCCAAAGCTCCGAATTGACTAAATAAAACATGAAACATAGATTCCTAAGTATTCCTACTAATTCATTTACGTAAGAAACGCGTCTAAATTAAATTAATTAAGAGGAAGGTTTTCTTGTGCATTTAACTCGTCGTATCAGGTTTTCAAAAAAAAAAAAAAACTCGTCGTATCAACTTATTGCCGTACTGTAGGAGTGGTGGTTTTTCTCTATCTTTTGGTGAGCCAAACAGGATGTTACTGATCAAACAGTTAAAAGACAGGCTGGCCGCTGTCACTTGTCAGATAGTAGAACGGTGCAATGCAATGCGCTTTTTGTCGTACGAGATGCCTGATGCTTGTCTATACATGTCAACGTATCGAAGACCATGCATGCCCATATATACTCCGTAACCAGTAGTGTACTCTCATATAGAGCCCATCACGTAGCTACTGCCCCGTCCCAGAACTGACTACTTTATTTTAATCTGAACAAGTGATATTTATATTCATGTAGATAAGTTAACTTTTCTTTTTACGAATATACATTTTATGTCTTAATATAAGTGCATCTAGCATCGATATGATATTTCATATTATAATGAATATGGATAATTAGCTGTTCAAATTCGTTATATTATAAAATATCACGTCTAATTTTAGATACACTTATATTGAGGTGATGAGATGAAGGGAGTAGTACTCATTGTAAGATGCTTTTGAATTTTTTTTCAACAAACTTCCTTAAGTTTGACTAAAATTATGAAAAATTGCAATATCCGTAATACCAAATTAGTTTTATTAAATTTAATACTAAATATATTTTAGTAGTATGTTTATCTTGTATTGAAAATATTGCTATGTCTTTTTATATATTTGATTAAATATAAAATATTTAACTAAAAGAAAATGAAAACGTCTTATAATATAAAATGGAAAGAGTAATTCTTATGATTCTTTTCTTTTATTTCTTTGGAGGTGAAACTCTTTAATTATGTTAGTGTCTTCGAAACCGTTTTGGTTTCCTCAAAATTCCGTCACCCCTTAGTGCTTTTAGAGCTCTAAACGGTATGTGAACGCCATGTTCCTTATAACTATTTCATCAAATTATTACCGTCAATTATTTGTCCTACGTATATAAAAATACATGTTCTAATAAATAAACTCCTTGTACCACATTGCTTATTGCTTAGATCCCTTATTCTAAGCTATTTATCAAGTTTATTCACCACAATATTTAGTTTGTATTTATCATGCAGATAATTCACTTCAATAATCTGGTCACTAAGGGTGAGTTATAAACAGAGTATAGGAATGGCTGATTAGCCGCATGCAAAACGATAATATGATTAGCATATAATTAGTTGTGTATCAATTATTAAAAATTAAAAATAACATTATTTAATTTTTAAAAGCAAATTTTATATTTTTTAATAAAATATATTATTTAGCAGTTTGAAAAGCATTCAAACGAAAATCAAGAAAATAGTCAATTCAATCTTCACTTTAGAACAGCCCCTTAGAATAAATTTCACCTCGGCGCTGATCTTGTATGCATGTGTGCTTATCGACTGGAGTACTGGAGTATGTTCTTTATGAATAAAAAGCTTTAGAAAGATTAAGTTCAAAATCCACATGTGTACAAGTACAAACAAATATCCCTCTCCCCACACATACGAATGGGGCACAAAATCCACATTGGTCCACTGATCGGTCAGTTGCTCGATCGCGCACTGCTACTGCTGGACTACTAGTCTCGGTCCCGGTGGCATTTACTGCTAAGTCAGGCGAAATGACACTATGCCATGTGTGTGCAAGGAACTGTTGTCAGCGGCAAGCAATCATCATTTTCGCAAGGCCATTAACGTTTGTGTGTTTTGTCCGTGCCCCCACCACACTAAAATTGTTGGAGCTTTCCTCCCTGCTATGTGCGCCGGCTTCGAAAGTTCAGCTTCTACGTAAGCACAGAGAATGGTCTGGAATCTGGAGCCGATTTGAATGCTAGGAAGATCGATGCTTGCTACTCCATCTATCCCAAAAATAATCTTTTCTAAATTTATATTACCAGACTAGATTGCTATACGAATAAAGTTGTTAGGCCATGTAGAACGTGGTACCTTATAACTGTGGTCTCAAGTTCCAGCTAGGTTCGGATACCACGCTGGAGGTTTGAAGTGGTCTCGTAGGGTAGCAGAGAAGCTTGCAGAGGTAACTATGATTTATGGTGGCTTTAGGAGAGAGAAGATGGGTTTATGTTGTCCAAGAGAGAACCAATACGTGCCCACGCCGAGGTTGTGACCTCACTCGGTCGTGGCCACTACACCCCGCCGCTGCATGACCCGCCATATCCGCAACCCGTCGCTGCCGAGGTCGTTGCTGCACTCCATCACGACTACTACAACCCGTCGCCGTCGTCGAGGTCGTCGTCTGATGATCTGCTCCCCGCCCTTGTCGCACCGCACGGATCCAGCGAGAATGAGGTCGGATCCACCACCTAGGATCCCGTCACAGTGGCCGGGAAGGAAGCTTCGATCCGCGCCAATAGTGGCGGCTCGATCTCGCTGGTGGAGAGGGGAGAGAACCTCCACGCCACTAATCTTGTCAACCTATGTGGAGAGGAGCTCATCGCGGTGGCCGGGGGGGAGGGAAGAGAGGTCAGGAATGAGCCCGTCACGACGGCAAGGAGGGACATACGCTGGCAGACAAAGGAAAGGAGGCATTGACCGTGGCGGAAGCCGCCCAGATCTACATCGATGGCTGGGAAGGGAGCCGCCTCGATTCGTGCCAACGGTGGTGTCGTGGAGGGAGCCACCTCGATCCACGCTGCCTAGGACCCGTCGCCCGTCACGGTGGCCGGGAGGAAGCCTCAATCCGTGCTGATCTCGTTGCCCTCCGCCTAGGAGTTCTTCAGCCCACGACGGCCCAGTTTGCGGGAAGAGAGAAGGGAGAGGCGGCTCCGCCGAGGAGGAGAGGGGAGCTTTACCGACGTTGAAAGGGAAGAGAGAGAGATGAGAGAATAGCACCGACAGTGATGCCTCTGGTTCGATGGGGATTCCGTGGGGGGGAGGGGTGGGTGAGGATATTGAAAGTGATAGACTGATAGTGGGACCGTTAAAGTTTAGGGTATATATGTGTTTTTTTTTCATAGGGTCTAAAGTATAAAAATTTCAATCATCTAAAAATAAAATATTTAAGAAGGGTTGACATGTAAAATCTTAGGGGCCGAAATAAAAATACCACTTTACAGTAGCCTCCATTGTAAAGAGGTGTGACTTCTTTTGGCCTTAACTATGTGACATCTCGGGGCTATTCAGTTTGATGCCATTTTCAAACATACTCCTGCCAAAAAAGTGACTACGTTTAGTTTGTTGCCAAACTTTGAAAAATACATAAGAAATCCTACTAAAATTTTTGGTATTGTCAAAATTTGGTAAGATTTATTTTGGCAAATTGAACAGCCCCCTCGAGACCACTTGTAACCGTGGCTTTCATTATAGGTGTCCTTAGGATGTACTCCCTCCGTCTTATAAAAAACCAACCTAATACTGAATGTGACACATCCTAGTTCTACGAATCTGGACATACATATGTCTAGGTTCATTGTACTAGAATATGTCACATTCAGTATTAGATTCGGTTTTTTGGGACGGAGGGAGTAGCGAAAAAGGCTAAGATCTTATATATACAATAGAATGGTTCTTTTTTTTTTTGAGAACAAAGGAAATTTATTCATTAGAAGCATAGTACATGATGAATGTTGTCATTCTCAGCTGAAAGAGCTGGATGAAGGGCAGCCATTAAAGGGCAGCTATTTGGAACAGAGGAGTGAGTTACATTTTGGCATAAGTAAATTACACTTACGGAGCAAGAACTTGGCAGGTGGGTGTAATTTGGTGCAATAACTTGGAAATGAACGTTCTAGTGCAATAACTTGATAGGAAGGTGCAATTTAGTATAAGAACTTTATAAGTGATCGTATAAATGCAACAACTTGTAAGATAGGTAGGATTTTGATACAATAAATTAAGAAGTTATGTGACAACTTAATTATTTAGAGCATTTTTTATATAAATTCAAATTTTTAAGTACTTATTTTAACAATATACTAACATGATCTATATAAATATATTTATATTTTTATCCTAATAACTAATAACTGAAAGTCAATTAAACTGGATTAAGAAATTATTATATTTCAGTTGATAATTGAGAAGGTGAAGAAAACAAAAAATTCTTAAAGGTAATTGGATGTAAATTGTATGTGCAACATAATTCTTAAAGATTAAATTCATATATAAGGTAATATCCGTATGATCATTGTGTATTGGCATACTGACATCGTGAAAAATCTCATCTAGCATATGCTTAGCTAAATTGATTCAATAAAATACTAAATTATTAAGTTCTTGTACTAGAACGCATCCACTTGTCAAGTTGTTGCACTCGGATGTTCAATTCTAAAGTTCTTGCACTATATTGCACCCACCTGCTAAGTTGTTGTATCGTGGGTGTAATTTACTCTTTTGGCATACTAATTGAGCTGCTTGAGAATTTGTCGATTGTCTAGCCTTTTTTAATGGTTCTTTTAACTAAAATCTTAAAATCGTACTACACAAGCGAGATTTTGACAACTTTGACCGAGACTAGTAAATTACTACAAGTAATTATTAGTAGAAGAATTAATTGCAAAGAGACACGCAGGAGAGATTGGAGAGAGGAGACAAGCTAGAAAAGGCAAAGGGGATGGTGGTATATTTATTTTGCTCGAGGCTAGGTCCCACGTTAAGGTTGGTATGGATTTTAAACACGAATTTAACCTTTTCTGTTATGGAACAAAGTTGTGAAGCATTGCAGAAGCATCACTGCCAGATTTTGTCAGATGTGCCCGCAATGATCTTCTTGATCATATTCTCGTCTGCAATGCTCTCTTTGCCTCTTTCCCGTGCGCTATTTAGCACAAAAGAAACGCCTTCTCCAAGTATTTTGGGAACTTTTTCCGTGTGCTTTAGGTATGGATCGGAATAACTTTTAAAAAATTTCACTTCGCTATTAAATAAGTGCTACAGTAAATCACACGTGCTAATGACAGGTTAGGCTCAAAATATTCGTCTCGCGGTTTCCAGACGAGTTATGAAATTAGGTTTTTTATTCGTGTCCGAAAACTCCTTCCGACATCCGGTCAAATATCCAATGTGACACCCAAAAATTTTCTTTTTGCGAATTAAACAGGCCACAAACAGGGATTTTACGTACTATGAGAAAGTACATCCACTTGTGACTTGTGCCTTTAATTTGACCCTTTCATGAGAATTTAATTAGAGTAAAGTCCATCATCGGTCCCTAAACTTGTACCGCTGTGTCATTCCGGTCCCTAAACTCGCAAATCGACCGTTTAGGTTCTCAAACTTGTTCGACTGTGTCATCTTGGTCCCTAAACTTGCAGATCACTCGTTTAGATCATCCAACTTGTTCAGTTGTGTCACTCCGGTCTCTAAACTTGGATTTGTATATCATCTGGGTCAAATAGGACGATCTAAAGACTTTATATTTAAAAATAATTCATAACTTTTTCATGTGAACTCTAATGAAGACAAACTTTATATCAAACTTGTAGCCCTCGACGCGGTCTACAACTTTGCAGTTGATTTTTTTTTATTGTAAGTCATTTTTTGTCCCAAAATGTAATTTTAAAATTAAAATTTCAAAATCTATAAACATGCAACAATATTTTGGGACCCTAAAAAGTTTTAATTCAAAAACTTTTCAACTACAAAGTTGTAGGTCGCGTCGAGCGATACAATTTTGATATAAAGTTTGTCTTCATTAGAGTCCACATGAAAAAGTTATGAATTATATTTTGATATAAAGTTTTTAGACCATCCTATTTAGGGACCGGGGTGACACAACTGAACAAGTTGGAGGACCTAAACGAGTGATCTGCAAGTTTAGGGACCGAGATGACACAGTCGAACAAGTTTAAGTACCTGAACGGTCAATTTGCGAGTTTAGGGACCGGGATAACACAGCGATATAAGTTTAGGGACCGGTGATGGACTTTACTCATTTAATTATTGCACCAACAAAAATAAATATATCCTTCCGTTTTATGCATGATAATTACTACATTTCCATATAAAATCATAAGCTCATGTAGAACTTGTGACTAGCTCCTTTTGCCCTACCGCGAACACCGTTAATTGAAGGAATGGCTAATATTATCTTGCCTCTTGGAGAATTTTATATATTCCCTTGATTTCATAATATAAAGGGCAACCGCTTTTTTTAATATTTCATAGTATAAGGTGTGATACGTGCATACAATTAACTACACTACTACAAAACTGATAATTCGTAACGGGTTATAATCCTTATCTATGGCAGATGGATGTCTGGTCATAGTTGAATGATCAGTATTGTGAAAACCACATATCTGTCACATCCCCTTCCATCACCGATGATATTTATCTCTAAAGGGTTGTAACCATAACCCATCACCGATGTGGATATTGGGAAAAAATAAAGTTTATGCAACAATGCTCGTCACTGATGCAAAATACCCATGAAAAGGAACAACAATATCAAGGTTCCCATCCAAAGCTCTTCGTCGTCGTCATTGTCCCCATCACTGTAGTCGCTGTCGCTGTGGCCAGCCTGAACTATGGAACTACCGAGGTCCCCGAGGTGGGGGTGATCAGATCAAGTTGTTGAAAGCTCTAGGGCAGCCAGATCCAGTTGCTTCTAACCTCCAAAAGGCCATATCTGGCGCCCTTAAGGTGGCGGCGACTGACCCTGACCTTGAACGAGTGACAATGACACTGGCGATGGAGGCATGTGGAGGAGAGCCAACGAACGGGACAGCCACACAAAGACAAATGAGCCATCAGTCCCAACCCTGACCGTGACCGTGACCACATGCCGCAAATCTGGCTATCCCCACCCCGGAGGCGAAGGGCGAAAGACGGAAGGCCGACGCTCGTGAGGAGGAGCTGGTGGCCGCTCATGGATCTATAAGTGGAGGGAGAGACGAGGAGGTGGTTGGTACTCGGGGTCGTAGACGGTGGCGACAATGGTGCTTGGGAGGCAGACATGGAGATGAGGAGACAATCGGTATTGGATCCACCACCTCAGGGTCAGAGTGGCAAGATCTAGCCGCTGCGCGCCACCACCATGTACTAGATGGCTGGATCCATTGTCTGGGAAAGGAAGAGAGATCAAGATAGAAAGAGAGGCAGTGAGAGAGAGAGTTTGAGGAACTGAGGGTGAGAAAAGAGGAGTGGCCGCGTTGAGGTGGAGGAGAAAAAAAATTGAAGGGTAGGGTGTGGTAGGTGGGAGATACCCTGTGACGGGTTTTATTGTTGTTGTACCCGTTGAAGATATGAGGTAACTGGTAATGGGACATAAATAGTCATCTTTGACGGGCCGATAGCTTGCACCTGTCAACGATGACCCATCGGTGATAGGGCGCCTTGGCTGCGGTAGGTCACATATGTCCTGTGTTGAGCCACAAATTCATCCCGTCAAAGATGAGGGTTAACGGTGACAGGTTCGGCCGTGAGGACGTATCTTTAATCGGTCATATTAATTCTACCCCGTCACAAGTGTGTGCTTTTGTAACAGGCTGTAGGTCTCCGTAATAGATGGGCCAATAAAGATGCTAGATTTTGTAGTAACGCTAGCACATATTTCTCTCCTTATTTTTTTAAAAAAAATTCTTTGACCTTAAAATCTT
Source organism: Oryza glaberrima (assembly GCF_000147395.1). NCBI lineage: Eukaryota > Viridiplantae > Streptophyta > Magnoliopsida > Poales > Poaceae > Oryza > Oryza glaberrima. The sequence goes on along the minus strand of NC_068327.1, from coordinate 14,309,088 downwards.
TAATTCTAGAATGTGGTGCATGTGTTTTATTTGAAAGAATCTATTCAATATCCTTTAATCTACTCTAGATAAAACAGTAAGGTGATAAATATTTTTTCTTTGGTTGCGCCTTACATTTTAGGGCAGATGGAGGACTATTTATAGAAGTTAAAATTATTCTGTTTAATAAAAACATATATATATATATATATATATATATATATATATATTTACTGTCATGGATATAATTCCATCATACTTCATCTTGTGATCCTCTCGTCATAAATATTCAACGTTGATGACAATATCCAATCAAAGTAAACATTTCATATCAGTTATCGCTCAAATACTCACATTAAAAATAAAAAATGGTAGGCCGAAATTTGATTTGAGAAAATAATATCACAATACAATAAACATATTAATTTTTCAAATTTATTTTAATATTAATATAAACTGATAGTCAGAATCCAAAAGTTTGACCGAGTCATTTTCTAGAAATTTATTATGATGCGAGGGAATAATTGTTTCTAAAATAAGTTTATACAATCTAATTAGTTTAAGACTATAAAATTTAATAAGTTTATGCGACGACGAAACTTTGAAATCTGCACAACATTTTCGTACTTGTCAAACTTGTTGGTAGTCAAGATTTAAAATTTGGGGCAATTGCTTATTTGACCTCGTTTTGAATTCTAATTGCCGATTTGACCCTACTTTCTGAACTTTGCTTATTTGACCCTCATTTTCGAGTACGAAACTCTGGTATGACTCCATTCCGTTTGTGTGAGGTGACGGTGTTAATTTTGGGGTAAATAGTCCATTTTGCCCTTGCTTATTTGGCCCTGTTATATCTTGTTTGTTTGCTTGTTTGACCTAAAATTTGGATAATATAAAAAAAAATCTCTTTCCCCGGTGGCGGCGGCGGTGCACCCGCGGAGGAAGACGGAGGCCGGCGCGCGCTGGGGGGTAGAGAGCGGCGCCCTGTGCTCTACGCCACAGCGTCGTCGTCATCGTCGTTGCCGACCGGCGGCGGCGCGCGCGGAAGAAGATTGAGGCCGACGTGCGCGGGGAGGGAGGGAGCGGCCCCTGTGATCTTCGCCGTGGCGTCGTCGTCGTCGTTGCCGACCCGGCGGCGGCGCGCGCGCGGAGGAAGACAGAAGCCGGCCCGCAGACGGAGGGAGGAAGGCGCTGCAGCTCACCGGCGTGCGGAGGGCGGGCGGCGGCATCACGCACGCGGAGAAAGGAGGAGGCTGGTGTGCGTGGAGTGGTGACGGCGCGGCACCGAAGCTCACCAGCTCGCGGGAGAGAGGCGCCGCCGCCGCCGGATCTGCGGCTCGTACACCCAGCAGCCGCCGGATCCACCGCTTGCACACCGCCACGGCCTGAGCTCCACCACCGTTGCTCCTCCTCCTTGTCATCGAGCTCACCGTCGCCGCCATGACAGCTCGGCGCCACCGCCCCCACAGCTCGGCGTCGCCGCCCCCACAGATCGGCGCCGCCCCGCGCCCCATCAGACCGCCGCCGCCGCCGCTGCCCTCCACCTCCACAGCGGGCGCCGGCGAGGCTGTACATCATGCCGCCGCCCCCACAGATCGTTGCCGCCGCCCCCTCAGATCGGCGCCGACTCGGACCCCCTCAAAGCGCCGCCGCCACCGCCCTCCACCACAACGAGTGGGCGCCGGCGGGGCAGTGCTTGACGCCGCCGCCGCCGCCCCCTCAGCTCACCGCCACCGCTGCCCCCTTAGCTAGCCGCCGCCGCACGCGTAGGTCGTCGCCGCCGCTGCACGCACGAGTGAGAGAGAGGTGAGACTGTGAGAGTCACGCACGAGTGAGAGAGAGAGAGTCAAAATAGGGTTTGGAGGGTATTTTCGTCACTAGGAAGTCTTGAAACATTTTCTTTTTTAAAAAAATCGAACCCTAACGGAGTCATCAAAAGAGGGTCAGACGGAAGCTTTGTACTCGAAAAAGAGGGTCAAATAAGCAAAGTTTAAAAAGTAGGGCCAAATCAGCAATTACAGTTCAAAACAGGGTCAAATAAGCAATTGTCCCTTAAAATTTTGATGAAAAAAAAGGTTAACTTCTTATGTGTTAATCGAAAGGAGTATCAAATACCAATGAATCTCAACAAGTCATCAAAATATAATTGTTCAGTGTATGTTTAGATTCCATAACGCTGATAACTTTTCTCATGAAATTTAATAGTTCTCGTTACTCTCTTATTCCTCGAGTAGAAAAAAATATCCGTGTGTTATAACGGGTAAAGGCTGAGCAATAAAATAAAACACTGGAATCACTATTATACACTATAATTGAAAAGATTTATTAAAATCCTTCCTTGGTTTTGGGCTAAAAGTCCACTATTTCTTTCCTTTTCAGCCCTAGCCCGGTCCGTTGACTCCTACCTCCTTACGCTCGGCTTACCTCTCTTCGGCTCAAGCCATAACTGAAGTCGCAGACCTAGCTAGCACAGTCGATTGCCTTCTCTCGCTGCCAAGCTAGACCCATGCGCTACAGTAGCATCTTCAACCTCCAGGCGATAGTCCCATGCCCGTACGATGCCGGAGTGAATCGTCTCCATAAAATCCGATCGAATTTTTCTCGATCTCCCAAAATTGGTTGAGGGCTTTTGATCTACTCGATCTCCTCTTTTGATCCATTCGACCTCTTCTCTTCGTTTCCCCTCAAATCGGAGTGAATCCGCATCCAAATCGTCGTAACCAATTCCGCAAAACTCGGGATAAAAACGTGCACACGCGGGGCGACGCGAATGAATCACTTAGCGGCGCTTGGATTTGATGAACGAACAAAATTTTGGTGGAAGCATATTTCGTTTTTTCAAGTAGGTAAAGATTATCACTTACTGTCGATGAGTGATACTCGCGGACCGGATGTGTAGAGTATTGGGGTACGTTGGAACGAGGGTCTACGTAGCACGATATCAAGCAGACAAAAGACAAAGATTGTACTGGTTCAGGCCCCTTATCAGGTAATAGCCCTAGTCCAGTTTATATGGGATTCATGATGATAAGAACAGATTACAAAGAGAGTAGTCGAAACAGATGGTACCGATGAGATCGTAGTCAAGGGATTCGACGAGATCTCCTGGCGTCTTGGCTCCATGTACTCCGGCTTCGTAAAATTTGGTGGGTGTGTTGGCGATTGAATTGGATGCCCTGAGCCCCTCCCAGGGGGTCTTTTTTATACCGTGGATCATCTTGCCCCCCAAGAAAGATTTGAGGATATCGGACCTGGTACGGTATAAAAAAAACTCTATCCCTTCCGAGTAGGACTTTGGAAATCACTTGACTCGTAGAGATATTTTCTATAATTTGAAACAGTTTCCACACGACATTTACGAGAACAATCCGCGTACGTGAAGGCATACCTTATCGGTATATTCCATAAGTCATAGGATATGGGGTATACCTTATCTGTAACCCTGACACTTACTACTTACCACGCCAAATGGTTGAGCAATTAACTATTTTGATTTTTTTATAATTTTTTTTTAAATAAACATATATTACTAGTATAAATTATAAAATAGTTCATTAGAAAAATTAAAACTTAGATGTAAATAATTAATGGCAATAACAACAAAGCTACAGATAAGATGAAAGAAATACGAAGTGAGCGTATCTCAACTGGTTAGGTTCCTTGTGGTGAAACGCACTCACCCGAGTTCAAGTTCTTGGCACAGATGTTTATATTTATGACTTATTAAATTTTTTTAATATTAGGTGACTCGTTGATAAAGAGACGTCTATGGTAACTTCGTTAATATAATGATACATCGGACTTTTGGAAGGGAAACTATTTTGATCCCTCGAGGGAATATCTTCTCGTTGTTTGCATGTTACCCAAATGGTTATGAAAAAAACTAAAAAATTTTGGGAAGATGTATTAACATGTGATACAACACTCTACAAACATGCAAGTTCAAATTCAACTTCTATGTCTCGCAATGAAAAAAAATTAAACTATAGCTAGTTAACGTATATTCACCGTTAAATTTTTTTTACATAGAAGTTGAATTTGAACTTGCATGTTTGTGGAGTGATATATCACATGTTAATACATCTTCTTTTCTTTTCAAATTTTTTCACAACTATTTAAGTGGCATGCAAACAATGAGGGGCATCCCCTGAGAGATCAAAACCCACTTCCCTTTTGGAGGTGCTCATATAAGTATAGGACGAGTGTACCGTGGTGAAAAAAGAAAAACTAAAATTACACGTTACATTACATGGCATTGTAATTTTAGGCTTGGCCATTAGCCATCTGCAATTCTAAGTTACTAAACAAATTGTTTTAAAAAAACTAAAAAAGTTGCAAATCCCAACTATTTACGCTGTGTGTGTGTCATGGTTTGCAGTCGGTGATCCCGCTGTGGAAGCAAGTAGACTACTTCCGGGAGTACAAGCGGCGGCTGGCGGCGCACCTGGGCGCGGCGGAGGCGGAGGCGGTGGTGTCGGATGCGGTGTACGCCATCAGCATGGGCACCAACGACTTCATCGAGAACTACTTCGCGGGGACGACGCGGCGGTACCTGCAGTTCGGGGTGGGCGAGTACACCGACTTCCTGGTGGGCCTCGCCCGTGGCCTCCTCGTGGAGCTCTACGGCCTCGGCGCGCGCAAGGTCGCCTTCACGGGGCTCGCCGCCGCGGGCTGCCTCCCGCTGGTCCGCGCCCGCCGCATGATGTTCTGCGCCGAGGAGTACAACGCCGCGGCCAGGGCCTTCAACGGCGCGCTCCGCGGCATGATCGCCGAGCTCGCCGACGGCCTGCCCGGCGCGCAGCTCCGCTTCGCCGACGTCTACGACTTCTTCGCCGACATCCTCGGCGACCCGGCACGATACGGCAAGCCATGCATATATCGCTAACGCGGATCGATCTCGTTCTCGTGGTTGGGTGGGTTTGGGACTTTGGGGCGTTGCATGCATTTTGCTGGACTGACACGACACGACACTGGTGGGGGTGTACTGCAGGTTTCGTGAAGGCGGAGGTGGGATGCTGCGGGACGGGGACGTACGAGATGGGGTACACGTGCAGCGCGTGGGACGCGAGGACGTGCAGGGACGCGGACAGGTACGTGTTCTGGGACGCCGTGCACCCCACCGAGCGGGCCAACCGGATCATCGCCGAATACCTCTTCAACACCACCTTCTCCCACTTCCTCTGATCGATCCAATTCATCTTCGACTTACTTGTAGTATTAATTCATTTAGGAGTAGTAGTATAATTTTGGGGTAATATATTGATATTGGATTGGATTCGATTTTATTAGCTTCTCTCTTGCATTGGAAGCCCCGTTAGTATTGGTATGCCACTATGCCCATCGTGCCCAACGACGAGATCGATCCATCCATCCATCGAACAGATGTAGGAGTAGTTCTGCACTCATCATGTTAGCAATAGATGAATAGAAAAGTTATTCACTCCACCTACTGTCACTGCCGTGCATATGCTTTCGGGCATGGTTTATATACCGTTTCCGACGTGAAAAGTGGTCACGGTCGGTTTATGGAAAACCATAAAAACTGGAAGCACAAAAAACCAGCTAAACCATCTGGTTTTCTTGAAAACCGATAGGAATTACGAACCTTATTTCCTGGCAAATATAAGCTACAGAGTACAATTCGGTTACATTTTTTTTATCAACCCGTTAAATTTTTCTCCCAAAAATAAGAGTTGATTTTCTTGAAATTAACTCAAAACTAATCGGTTTCCATTTACGGATCCATAGAAAAATGACTAGCTAGAAGAATAGTGACGTTTTGATGGCAGCACGGATGTGCTCTCCCTTAAGAGCAGAACTGATTCTCAAATCAAGTCTCCAGAATTTTGACATAGCAGCATAGAATATTCCAAAAGCTACAGGGAAGAAAAAACTACCGAACGATATCATCAAGCAGGAGCGCAAACAGGGAACAAGTAAAAACAATCAGCTGAACAAGTCCTACTGAGCTCCAAATTTTATTCTGCTCTGCTACTCAAAATTGTGTCAAACTGAACTGAATTGTACAGACTAGTCAAGGTACATACACGGATGTACAGCCGGGATCCAAGCTAGCTACCCTACCACAACATTGCTACAACTCTGCCCATCTACACCCACCTGGTTCTTTCCTTCCGGGCGGGTGGATTGATGGATCTCACCATCCTCGCCCTCGCCCTCACCTCCCTACCGGAGTTCTGAACTGAAACCGCCATCCACGATGACAAGAACAGAGTTGCCGGAAACCGGGTTTTGCAGGTAAAAGAACGTGCAGGGCGCAACGCAACACTCTACACACTTGCCTGTCGCTACCACGAGCAGCTGGTGATGATGCACTGATCGCTAGTTGTGAGACGGGTTGGCGTTGGACCCGGGCACGTGGCGGCCGAGGCTGGCTCCCGGCCGCCGGAACGGCGCCGCCGTCCGCCACCGGCCGACGTCCATCTCTTGCTGCTGCCCTCCCGACGCCGTCTCAGGCGACGTCCTCGCCGGCGCCACCAATAGCTTCCTCGAGTTTGTTGTTGTCGTCGTCGCCGCCGCTGACGACGAGTTCACAAGAAGCATCGCAGCTAGCAGGAGAGCCAAGCGCTGTAACGATCGGAATCCGGCCATCCTGTGGCTGCTGGTTCACTCGCTCAGCTATACAGGGAACAGTGAGAGATGTTCACGGTACGCTAGGTGGCTGTGAGAAATGGAAGCAGGGGAAGTCTCTGCTTCTCCTGGTGGTGGTTAAAGGAGGGAAAGACGCACTTGTCTCGATGAGATTTGGATCGGAGCTTAAGAGGCAGGTGATGGTGGTTTGTGACCTTAATTGTCCTGATGGTGGTTATTTCTAGTGTCAACTGGATGAAAAAACTTAGTATTTGATGGAGAGACTGTCATATGCAAGCTCACATGTGGTTAAACTGGATCCATGTGCAACCGCCACACCTAGCTAGCTAAGGCTGTGTTTTTATTCAAAGTTTGGATCCAAACTTGAATCATTTTCCATCACATCAACCTGTCATACACACACAACTTTTCAGTCACATCATCTTTAATTTCAACCAAAATCCAAACTTTACGTTGAACTAAACGCAGCCTAACTGAAGTAGATCAGGTCGGAATCTGAAGGAAGAGTGAAAAAAAAAAAGAAGTGAACTGGCCTTGTTAAAAAAGTAGTTGTACTCTATAGTAGTACTCTCTCCATTCCAAAAAAAGACAAACCTTAGTTTCTGTGTCCAACATTTGACCATCCGTCTTATTTAAAAAAATTATGAAAAAAATTAAAAAGACAAGTCACGCATAAAATATTAATCATGTTTTATCATCTAACAACTATGAAAATACAAATTATAAAAAAATTCATATACGATGGACAGTTAAAGTTGAACACGGAAACCCAGAGTTTGTCTTGGTTTTTGGGACGGAGGAAGTAGTATACACTGTCTGAAATTGCAGTGTATACTGACTTGCAGAGAACATTCAGATCAAACTGTCTGAAATTCCTTCTGCTGATGTTACACATGTCGATAGCACCTTCTGCTAACTCTCAGCTCTTTATTGTTCCAGAAGAAACGATCTGACTGTTACTGCCTGCTAACATGGTGAGCAATCTGTAATCTACAGAATGTCAAAGCTAACCTCCTATAGTTTCACTCCAGTTGCGCTGAACATGTCAAGTGGTGGTCTGCTTTTCTTTGTCAAGGGAGGGGAGGGGAGGAATTCAGGAATATGTGGATCATGCATGTGGATCATCTTTGACCAGGATTAAGACCAGACATACATGTTATTGCACAGACGTACTCTTATATATGCACTCAGTGATCCAGATTTATGCAAGGCTGTACCTGGCAAAACCAAAATTGCCACTTGATTAATGCAGTAATCAACCCGGAGGGAGGGAGGGTCACGCGAGCACGTGATGGGAACACATGGCCCGGGAAGGGGAACTGCAAGCCGCGGCGCCGGTGGTGGCGAAGACGGTGAGACACCACCGGCCGCCTCGGGATTGCCGCGGGCATCTTGACCGCCACCGTGGGCCGCCGCTTCTGTGCCTTAAAATTCATTCCCTTTCTGCCTCCTGCTGCATTGCTTTCCCATGCGTTTTGTTTCTTGCTTGCATCGGTACCATATTTATTTATAGCACACACTGCCAGTACCACGGTAGCACATGCATGTTTGAGCTCAGGTAGCATGTGAAAGTGCTGAACCCTAATTCTGGTGGTAAATAGCAACGTGATTTTTTTTAAAAAAAAACAAAATGGCAATGTGATGATGGGCATTCAAGCCTTCAAGGCCTCTACTGGCACCAATTTGGCCAAAATTGTTGTTTCTGTGGAAGTTTGAGCTTTGAAAGTAATTTAATCTGGTAGAAATTTAAAATGGTGGCATGGAAAAACAAGGATTAATTAAGTCAAACGAACTTGCGGAAAATAAGATTTATACAGTTTGTATGCCGTGGAAAATTGACGCTTTTGTAGGCACACCCAATCGAGGCGAATTGACGCTTCTGTGGGCACACACCTAACATAAGCATAAGCAGAAGTTACAGAGGTATGTACTTAATTTGATCTGTTTGTACTTTTCTTCTCATTTCTTTCTAGCGACTGGGTGAATCATGTGATGCCAGTGTGTATCGCATCTTTCTTTAGCTGGGCAACATACTGTGGCGAAACTTCGGTTACGTACGTACGTAGTATCAATTACCTTACCACTACCAATTGTAAAGAGATTAAGTGCCAGCTAATCTGTCTTTTTCTATCTAGGATCGCCCCAAGATTCATCCACAACTACCCCACCTGCGAATGGTAATTTAGGATTTGTTACGACGGCCATGTGGTCGAAACACGTGATCGTGTCCGGCCCGATCCGGTGGTCGGAGCCCCGAGAAGAAACCGACCACGGGTGGTGAAACCATCTTTGGTCAGTCGACCAAATTCCACAATAGTTTCGGTTTCATTAAAAACCGGAATTAAAAACGACTTTTAGTCCCGGTTAAAAAAAATTGATCTTTAGTCCCGGTTCATCCCATGTCAGAGGCATGTTACCACTTTAGAGTAAAAATCTTTAGATCTTTAGTGGGAGTAAAATTATCATAGTATATAATCCCTGTTCCTTATCCTTATCCTCTCCTCCACAATCACAACCACTCCCTCACCCACAGATCAATCCTCCTCTCTTCTCCCCCCTTCCCTCTCCTATCTTACACAGATCCTCCCCTTCCTCCTTCCTTCCCCCTTCCCTTCCTCCTCCCTCCCGTGGAGACGGATGAGGCCGCTCCTCCTTCCTTCCCCTTCCCTTCCTCCTCCCTCCCCTGGGAACGGATGAGGCCACGCCCCGCGGACGCGGTGGACGGACGGACGCACAGGCGTGCGGCCCAGACGGCCGTCTCTTTTTTTATTGATATTTTTTGATTCACTGAGATGTAATTTTGTGATTCATTGTATGGATTTGAGATGTACAATCTATGATGTATTTGATTTTAGTTTAAATTTTTAGGATTTGTGATGTTTTAGATTTGTGTGTATAAGTAACTTTAAGATTTGTGATGTGGATTTGAGATGTTACTTTATTTGGGGATTTAGGGTTTGATTTAGGATGCCATCCGATTTGGGAGAAAATAAAAAAGTAACAAAAAAGAAAAGGGCACCATCCGGATTGTCCCTATCTACCAACCGGGACTAAAGAAAGATCTTTACTCTCGGTTATTTCGCACCAACCGAGACTAAAGATAGATATTTACTCTGGTTATTTTGTCCGGGACTAAAGATAGCGATCTTTAGTCTAACCGGGACTATATAGGGTTACGAACCGGGAGTAAAGACAGTTTCTCCACCAGTGGACCTGCTCCTCCGAAACTATAGGGGGTTACAAATATCGGCCGCACTTTGGTCAGAGTATGAGCGTCGTACTACGGCAGCAAGTTGCATGGACAAAACACACCACCACCCGCACACATTGAGCAGTTAGTTTGCGTGGCCGTATTTTCTCTTTTGGATCTATTATTTGTGTTTTCACCCCTCAACTTCTCTATTGCACAACCAGGCTCTTGAATTATGGTCTATTTTTGGGACTATCTAAAAATCATTCGACATATTTTTTTTCTTAGAAAATCAGTCGGATTTTCAAGCCACCCAAAAGCTACATGCGGTTCAAATGAAAGCGTATCAACGTAAGTCAGTCATACAGTCACCGGACGTTAATCACGTCAATGATGCTAAAAAGAAAAACTAACAGCTTATTGGCGCAGTAAAAATATCGAATCACACCTCAAACAATTAGGGTTCACCATAGTACAATAAAACAACGATGAGTACTACATGTGAAATAAAAATTACACCCTCATCTACTGAAAATAACATTGTGACGATAGTGTGCTTACGTTGTAATCGTGGTGTTGTTATTGTGTAACTGCTAACAGTGTGGAAGTGGGGTGTAACTGCAGGGTAAGGGTGTAAAGGATGTAATTGTGGTATAAATTGTAAAAAAAAATATAATTTTAGCAGCAAAGTCATCATTGCCTACATGCTCGGTTGGTAAGGTTGCATGTTGTGGCATCCTGATAGTCACAGGATCGACTCTCTGCTATGGCCAAATGTTTTTTTTTCCTCCAAGGTGTCTACACAAATTTCAATGTAAATCGTGCGATCAACAAATTGACTAATTTTTAACTTCTTTCCTCAAAGGTGTCTGCACAAATCTCAATGTAAATCGTGCGGTCAACAAATCAACTAATTTTTAACCAAAAATCTAGCGAAAGATATATAGCAATTTCACTATATTTTTCCAAGCAAATCTGCATCTTTAGCATCAACAGGAAAATATATATGGAGTACAGTTTTTATCCACTCCGGATGGGTGTGGCAAAAGATTTGCCACTTTATGAGAGGGACTGTTGTGAGAGGGATTTAACCAATGTGGTGAAAAGCGGTGAAAAGTTAAATTCCCCAGAAACTTCATAGAAACATAATTCAGGAATGAGTAATGAGGCCATGAACAAAGGAGACGCTAATGGTGGGAGAGACTCCAAGAGGAGAGCATCAATGATGGTGAAGTAAAAAAATTGAGAAAAACAAACGGTGGGTGAATTGAACATAATCTTTTAGCCCTGAATTAGCCCCCCAACAATCCAAACAAGTGGGCTAATTTGAGGCTAAAGTGAAGTAGCCCCCCTCAAAACATTAGCCCCTCCCAGGGGTGCTAATGGGCTAATTTTCTATGGGGACCATCAAAAAGCAGCCCTCTCTCCCCTCTCTCTCTCCTCTCTCTCTCTCTCTCCACCGTTTAGCCCTGAATTAGCCCATGGATCCAAACATGTCACCCTAGGCTAATGTTTAGCCTACCAATTCAAGACTAAACATTAGCTCTTAAAATTAGCCATGGGCTAATCTTCCAAACAAGGCCTTAGTATCTTAGATGTGTTAATGGGCAAGTTCCCCTAACTACCCAACTTTTGTCTAGCCTAATTTTACCAGGTGTCTTAGGCATAACATGCCATCCACGGATTCACCGGACAAAATGAATATGAATATCCCCAAGAACCATAAACACATAACAAGTGATCTTAACCATATACAAAACAAGAATTTTGAAATGCATACAAAACGAGTACTATTGGTTGAATACAAAATATGTATCCTCTATTTCAAAACTGTGAACGAAGATGTAGAGTTAAAAAAATAGAAATTGCTATGCATACGATCCAACTGTCCGATTCACGTACTACTGAATTTGATCGACGGTTGTAGTGCATATGAACATGTTCTTCTTTAATTGATCTATGGTTGTATGTCTACTGGTATTTGATACTGTCACATATAAATCTGCAAGTGCACGGATACCGCTGTAGCATTTCACCTTAGAGTATTCCAAGTGTATGAATCACAAGAAACGTGTGTATCTAAGAATGGGATTCTATACAAGGACAACAACTAATGATAGCATAGGCTAGAGAGGACTCCTATGGATTCAACTAGCTAATTTAGGTTAAAGGTAAAACTCTATTGAATGCTTCAGGTATCGGCCTTCCCCTGGTTTGTCAGGCTGAGTTCAACCTTGAGCTCTCTGATGTACCCGAACGTGAAGGGATACAAAGGATGGACAGGGTTGTCACCACCTGCCGCCTAGCTTAATTTACATGGAGCACACAACAAACGAAGGTAACCGCTAACCTAAACACCATGTCTAAGCTATTGATTAATACTCTAGCCTCACGCATGAACATCCTTCTTTATCCAGAGTCCTAGTACTAGAGCACTTAATTATAAACTAAGAGACAAACCTGCACTGATGAGAATATATCTCACTTAAGTAAACTAATTAAATTGCATAAAGAAATCTTGAATACTTACTTTGTAAAAGAAACATTCGCGGAGGTACAAGCAAGAAGAATGCCTACGACTCTGGCGCTCCTCAGAACTCTAATGAAAGAATGCCGATAAACACATGACTCCTCCGGAAATTCTCGGAGAGAACTTCGATAATTAGGGGCACTACTTCCGGAGCTTTCCCTCACTTTCTCACTAATCCAACATAATAAAGTAAAGACTAAAAGTGAGTTGTACTATATACTTTGTCGAGTTGTGTGTTGAGAATGAAATGGACTCCTCCTTTTACTATATACTTGCAAGTATGGCAGTTGTAAGGTGGTTTCCGATGTCGTTCACCCACAACCATCATCAACATCCAAGTTTGCAAGTGCCACATGCAAGGGGGGTGCTAGGGCTGCCAAGTTTGGTTCGGCCGAACCAGGGCAGCCTCCCCTGGCCACCAACCTTCTCCAGTGCATGATAGGTGGGCCCCTACGGCTGTTGAGGGTGGTTTGGTCCTCACTTTAAGTCGGTTTCGACTGACATGTGCACCCTCCAATCCTTGTACTTGCGTATGATTGGTCCATGTTTGTTGCCTGGTGGGTTTGTTTTTCTCCCAGAAATCACCTGCATACATATATTTACCAAAACTGGTGGAAACGGTTAGTAATAAACCCTCAGCACTAAGTTTGATATTATTTTTTGAAACTTTTATGCAGGAGTTCACGGTTAAAGTACGCGCTTATCGACCATCAACAATATCTCCAGTTGTACATGAGTTTTACAACTAGTTCGTACTATAGCAGTAGTTAAAACAAAAAAAATGATCCACCAGACAAAACAATCATCCCAGGAACCATGCACACAAAACAAGTGATTGTTAACCGTATATAAAACAAGATTTTTGAAATGCTTAAAAATTTGAGTGATATTAATTGAATACAAAACTATCCTCTATTTGGACACAAAACTAGTATCATATCTTTGGACAAGAGAGGGGAGAAGGGAGAGGAAGGAAGAAGAAAGTGCTAGTCACTGACATGTGGGACCCACGTGGGTCCCACGCTGACTCAGTTTGCCACGTCAGCAAAAACTGGGTACAATATTATCTAGGACCTCGGGACCCGACCATCATCCCGCTGGGCTTGTATCGCTCATGAGCACACCAGTATGATTCATTCCATGAACCCTAAGTCTCGTTCATCTGTACTTTTTGCATCTACTGTGGTTGGAAGAGACTTGAATAGTCCTTAGTTATGGAATTCTTCAAGGAAAGAAAAAATCAAAATATTTGCTTGCTTCCAATGACAAGATGAAATATTTTTTTTGTTTGTGGTCAGTTTTGCAACGCAATTGATTTCTCTGTTTCTTGAAAATGGCAGTGTTTCTTCACTTTCAGCTTGGCCATGTATTTTTCTTTCTAGAGAATTACATGCTTTACTTTCTCGTTGATTCCAGTGGTTCCTCTTCTATGCAATTTCCTTCTGAAATGCTGATACATTGTAGATACATGTAGGAACATGCATGTCATCATTCAGCTTGTGTGTACACTGAAGTGTGATTTTAATATTCCTACTGATGATTTGTGTACACTGAAGTTGCTGTAAATTACGTCAATTTCTTGCATGTACTAGCTTAGTTATGCAGATTCTGGCAAACTAGTTAATCAATTACAGTATCAAATTAACAGCTCCAAAATTTGGCCTACAAATTTTAGATAATCACCTGATGGCAAACAAATGTATCATCATCAATATTTTAGCTTGTCAATTTGATCCTGGAAGGTTGCATATTGTTTGAACTCAATCTGATGCCCTGGATATTTTAAAATTTAATTGCTAGGTTTGGATCTCTTCCATTAGTATTTGTGGATCTCAAGCTACGAGATTATCTCCAATATTGGGTTTCTCTGAATTTTTTTCCTGCTCGACTAGCAATTGCAACTAAGGAAGTGCGGACACCCAAGACATTTTTTGGCCTTGGCGCCAACAATGGTGAAGATATTGAGATGGGTGGTGGTGACAGTGACTCTGAACATGTTGATCTCACATATGAGCATGTGAATCCAGTAATTCAAGCTTTAATAAGGAAGTTCAGATCCAAGGCATGGAAAGAATTTGTACCGATAATCATTGATAATGAAGTTGGCGCAGGAAAATGTAAGCATTGTGACATAGAGATCCGTGCAAAGCATGGAGTAGGAACAAGTTAATTGAGGAAGCATTTGACAAGATGCAAGAAGTGAATTAGTGCTCTTAAGACCTTGGGGAATCTTGACACTACACTTATATCTCCTAGTAGTGTAAGGTTAAAGAGTTGGAGTTTTGATCCCAAAGTTTCTAGAAGAGAGTTCATGCGAATGACTGTATGACATGAGTTGCCCTTTCAGTTTGTCGAGTATGATGGATTCAAAAGTTTTGCTGCTAGTATTAATCTCTACTTCAAGATGATTTCGAGAACAATTATAAGGAATGATTGCATCACTGCTTTTAAAGAGCAAAAGTTAGCACTGAAAGAGATGTTCAAAGGTGCAACTTGTAGGTTCTCATTGACTGCGGATATGTGGACTTCGAATCAAACAATGGGATGCATGTGTGCGACATGTCATTTCATTGACACGGATTGGAAGGTACGTAAGAGGATTATAAAGTTCTTTGGAGTAAAGACACCACATACTGGAGTGCAGATGTTCAACACTATGCTTAGCTGCATTCAAGATTGGAATATCACAGATAAGATATTCAGTCACTCTGGATAATGCTTCAGCCAATCATTCAATGGCTAAGTTGTTAAAGTGTAATTTGAAAGTTAAGAAAACTATATCCGCAGGAGGGAAGCTACTTCACAACCGATGTGCAGCACATGTCATCAATCTCATTGCTAAATATGGGCAGAAGGCTATTGGTTCTATTGTTTGCAACGTCCGTGAAAGTGTAGTACATGGATGGTTGCAAATCTCACAAAGAAAAATTTAAGGAGATCATTGGATAGGAAGGGATCATATGCGAGCTTCATCCCACTGTGGATGTATGTACTCATTACAACTCCACATATCTAATGCTCAATGTGGCCTTCCCTTTCATGAGGGCTTATCATTTATTGGTTGTTCAAGACATAAATTAGAAATATGCACCCTGTCCTGATCGGTGGGAAAGAGCAACCATACTCTATGGAATTTTGAAGGTGCTTTATATGCAACTATGGTGGTGTCAGGATCTTCATATCCAACATCAAACTCGTATTTTCATGATATGTGAAAAATCAAATTGGTCTTGGACAAGAAACGCTCTAACAATGACATTGAAGTGGCAAGTATGGCTAAAAAGATGAAGAATAAATTTGACAAATATTGGTAAGTCTTGCAAATATATGTGCATTCCTATCATTTTTTACCCAAGATTCAAATTCAAGTTTGTGGAATTTCGGCTTGGGCAAGCCTTTAGTGAAAATGCTAAAGAAAGGATTGACAAAGTAGGAAGATATTGAACATGTTGTTTAAGGAGTACTCTGATAAACTCAAGGATAACCATGCTAACTCACTGCGCCAAGCTGAACATGTTATGGTTATCTCTGAAAATGATCCTATAGCTGATTGGGTTCAGCACATCAATGAACAATTAAGTGAGCAAGTTGATATTGAATTGGATATGTAACTCTAAGAGAATCCTATTCAGGAATTTGGGAGGAAAGCCAATTGCCTAAAGTATCAGCTCTCGCTTACATAGCACGCGACATGTTAGCATGCCCTGCTTCCACAGTTGCATCGCATCTGTGTCCACATTCAGCACAGGATCTAGAGTGATCAGCAACTTCATATGTTCTCACAATGGATTCAGTTGAGGTGCTCATCTACCTCCAAGATTGGTTTCGAGCTGCCGCAAGTATACGCGTCTACCTGTTCATTCACTTATATTACTTATCTTTCTAAAACTAATTTATTTTTTATGTTTTGATTGCTAGGTCCTAACATAAATGTGAGCTCGGTAAATGACATCAGTGTTGATATTTCTTAATGACATTACTAGAAATATAATTCTCAGCGATTGTGCCGAAATATTCTCGGTAAATTTTACGGTCATAGATATATTCCGCAAGCGCACGGATATACCGTTGTAGCATTTCACCTAGAAATATTCCAATGTATCGTATTTATTTAATCTCAAGAGAAGATATGATAAGAGAGTACAATGCTAATGATTTATATTACTTGTATAGATCAAAATCTATGCAGGGGTTAACAATATTCAAGGGGTAGAATGAGTTGACACACATAAGGAACTAATGAGAGTACTCTCATTAAAATGTAATCTAGACTAAGTGGGGAAAGAATAAGAAAAGAATCATTTCTGTACTTCTATTATATAGTCATTTTAGTATACACTTGCTATATACAATCATGCAACCAATACCCCCTAACTATGCCCTCTTGATGTATCGAGAGACCACCCGTCATGACCATCCAACCGGTAATGAACACTAGGAAATTGTCTTAGTACTATATGTGCACGTCGAGGAATACCGGTACTGAGCTATCACCATCAACAGCCCACCTCTACAGACCTGTGGCATATAACACCATTTAATAATATCTAATAATCTAAGCATTGCGCTTACATAACTAAATACTACTCCACATCGTTGCAACGGACATAGAGAAATCATAGAAATGAACATTAAACCCACACCATTGCATATCTCTGATAAGCTAGCTACATGATTATATCGAGACAAGTGCAAACTAAAGTCGGCACTTGAATAATTATATAAATGAAATAAAGGACCAAAAACTATATAAAGAATAATATTTCATTAATGATTAAAGTCTTACAAAAGATGGAAAAACTACTAGAGCCATACCCGAAATCTCCTGAAGACTTGGAGAACTAAGGAAATCATTCTATTCCTACTCCACTAGTGCTAGAACAATGTAAATAAACTATAGAGCTCTTGGAATGATCCTTCTTGGTGCCTTATGGAATGGAGGGAGTGAAGGCTTTCAATAGGCTACCAATGATAGTTATGGCGGTTGGAAATGTCTAAAATGCCCCACAATCGTCATTGGGGACTGATCAGGAGCGTCCACGTGGAGGGCCAAGATGAGGGGCCTCAGCAAAGGGTTCGGCCGAATGCATAGTACCAAATGGAACCCTAGGTTCGGCTGAACCTAGGCTGACCCCCCTAGCCTGCTGCTTCCTTTGGACCTTCTCTCATGACTACTTAATCTAGTGGTATGGTGGTTGAGCCCTTTTGCAGATGTTGAATTGAGTTTATAGGCCCATTCAACCATAAGTCTGCCACTTAATGGGCGTCGATTGATTGTTCGATTATTTTCCATCGATTCTCCTCCATTTATGTGAAGATCTCTATATACAAATAAAGTTCCAAATACAAGTGGAAATAGATTATTCTTAAACAAATATGCATAGCAAGCATTGCTAGTTCTCCTTTATTCTGGATATATTGACGGTCGAAATTGGTCTATAACGACCGTCAACAATCAGCTACAGTGATAATTTCGTGGTCAATAAATTTCTATGAATCGGCATGGATGGCATCATTTAGTTCTATATATTTGTCTAGGATATTGTTGGTTTAGGCATTTAGCAGTAGATGCTCTGTTTCGTAATGCTTCTGTAATTGAGTCACTAAGAATACAGATGGGAGATGCTTAACAAAGCTTCTACCCAATGGTGTGTTCTATGTATGTCTGAAATCTGGACACAGTTTGAAGAGATTGGGAAAGCTTATTCTATATACTGCCAGTCCATAATATGTGCAGAGTAAAATTTCACCTATGGGAATATTTCTTATGAACTAGATGGACTGCTCTGCATTTTTTTTTTTTTTTTTTTTTTTGCATTTGGTACTATGCATTCAGTTCATCTTACAACACATAATCAATTATCATCTTTAATTAACAACTAATGCATGTACTATCAATTAGCTATCTTTAATTTCCTGCATGAACCTGGACCTATCATGTTTATTTGATCTCCTTCGTGTTTACTGATGCGCCCATATTTGATCTTTCTATCATGTTTATTTACAGAACCTGGACATAGAGGATTAAATGGATTGTGGAAGCTTATGAATGTCCAAATGAAGGATCTGGTCATTGATGATTTCATGGTTAGTAAATTTCTTGTGTAATTTTTCAATCTGTCAGTTTATCAGTAAAGTTGTTGCAAATTATGCCAATTTCCTGCATGTACTATCTTTAGTTATGTAAATTCTGACAAACTACATAATCAATTATCATCTTTAATTAACAGCTCATGCATGTACTATCAATTAGCTATCTTTAATTTCCTACATCAATATGCGGACATTGGACAGTCTTTTAGCAATATTTTACTGAGAAATATTGATCATTCAATCTCTCTGTCAAGTTTTTCTGCAAAACTTGGAAAAGTCAATGGAGTGAATGGACTATGCAAGTTTGGAAATGCCCTAGTGTAGATGATATTTTCTAGCTTCCTTAATTTTTAGTCCGCCACTTTGATCCTAGAAGGTTGCATTTTGTTTGAACTCAATCTGATGCCTTGGATATTTATGATGTTTAACTTCATATTTTGTGGATGATATTTGATACTAAAAGACTGCATTTTTGGTGCTGTTGTTTTGTTTTGCAGAACATAAAATTCTGTAATGATATTTGATCCTAGAAGGCTCTGTTTCCACACGTCGTCAACCATGCACAGGCCCACAACCACGCGCAGGCCCACGTGCTCCCTACCCACAGCTAGGCAACCAGCCCACGAACTGGGTGAGCCACAAACCTTACGGACCAGCTCCACTTCCACTAGGGACAGATGCGGACCAAGGCACCAAAATAGATGGGACCACCTATACATAGACAAATTTTCTCTAAAAATTTGACAGATATAATTATAGTATAATCATAGCGTAATTACACTGTAACTTGTGTATAATTACACTGTAACTTACATGTAACTATAGTGTAACTTGTATGTAAGTTTCACGTAATTTTGAATCTTTAGATCTATTATAAGATTTGTTCTGGTGAGGAAGAAAAAATCACATCACACACATATGTGAAAGGATTTGTTCCCACGATCTCTATTTTACCGAAATAACATGTTACAGAGAGATTTTTGAAAGTTGCATACAAGTTACATTATAGTTACAGTGTAATTACATGCAAGTTACAGTGTAAGTACTGTAATTACATCTATCATTTTTTGGGATAAAATTTGTCGATAAATATATAGCAAAATTGAAATGTATAGGGTCAAAGTGTGTAGGGGACGGGCTGGCCGGATCCGCTCCCTTTGCAGGCTGACCTCGGGTGATCCGATTTTATAAATTGAAGGACCCGTAATATATGGTATTTTGGTTTAGTAATGAATTTCAGACTCGATGATAAATTGAGGGACCTAAAGTGAACTTACTCCAGTTTCAAAATCATCCATAAACCGGAATACCAGATATAACACATCCTTAATCTTATAAACCCATGTCACATTAGGTTCCAAGGTGTATTGCTCCCAGTTTTAGCTATGTGGTGCTGGCGTGGCAAAAAAGCAAAATATTAAAAAGAAAATAAAAATATTAGTGAAGCTTCTGTCGGTTTGGTTCAGCGGACGAACTCATACCTACGTGTTGGCCTCCTGTCCTAGGCTGGCACGATGATGTGCCCTAACCCCCGTCACATGATGATAAGCACATCCCAGCTACACTTGACGTAAACAAGGGTGATGTAAACAAGGGTGATGGTTTACGTTATAAGTCACATGTGGAAATGAAGATGACGTAAATCATGTTGATGGATTATGTCTCAACAAGAACGATCAAGCATATCATGGTCCAATTACACGCAGCCGTGCTAGGAAAATACAACAAGAGGTGAACTCGCTCTTTGCTCAACTTAATCCAAATTTTTGTGAGAATTTTATACTACCTAAATGCTCTACATTTGTATTGCTCAAGTTTACGCCCGAGGACATCATCACCACGCCAAGAAGGATGGGTTACGTTGAGGACGATAAGGGTTACATCGAGGAGGAACCAGCCCATGCCAAACCTGTAGTTGTCTACACCAACAAGATGGTTTTCGCTGCAAAAGGCTCAACTTCAAAGGCTTGTGCGACCCAACCAATCAACTTTCTCCATGCTCAATATATATGGTTGGAAGGATAATCAAGTCTAGTTTCACCTCCAACAAAACGGCTCGTCATTTCGACTCCCCACTAAGGAGTTATGGACAAATCATTGAAGACTACTCAGAAGCCAAACAGACGCGCGAGTCTTCTCGGGAATTTACTTATTATGACCTTTGAGCTAGCCTATGTCCAGTAAACTCCCAAGACTTTTCATTCTCATCTAGGAGAGTTGTTCCTGGTATAAACTAGATGATACCCCGCGCGTTGCTGTGGGACTATGTCTAAATATTTGTGATATAGGTATCTACAACTATAAACAAAAAAGCACATGGAACAACAATTGAAGAATGAACCAAGAAGTGATTTCAGGTTTTTTTTTTTTCATAAACATGCTATTCACCGATCTATTCCAAAAATTGTTTACATAAGTCTCAGTACACTGACCTATTAATATCCAGGACAGCAGCTAGTGATAACTTGATCAAAGAACCAATAATGTAGGCTGCAGCAAGCTGGAATATTATAGAGGCCATTGCAAAGAAAAAGAGAGAAATAGCTGCAAACTGTAAAACTGAGGGAACATAACTTTTATATTGAACAAATTATTTTATTTGAACATTGGACAAATCATATATGTTTAATTTTTTTTTTGGCAAAAAGAGGTTATCAATGAGAGTGTAACCATTTGAAACATCGATTTAAATTATCTCATACTGCACTGCTGCACACTTTTTGGGTGAACATATGAGAAGTTTCCTCGCAGAGCCGTTGAGTTTATACTTTTTATGAATAAAAAAAATACAACCTTTGATGCATGGAATCCTTTACCAAGGAAAAGGCTGATCCAGAGAGCATAGAAAATTCATACATTAACATGTCGTGAGGTATTCAAGAACAGTGACAATACCTAGTGAAAGGATGATGAAATCCAGCTAATAGAAGTTCTGAACTGGCTAATAATAAAATACATGTAATCCTGTATAGTGCTGAACTGGCTAGTAATAAAATACCTATAATCCTGTATAGTACTGTTGAAGATGGTTATCAGTTGCATGCTTGCTTTCTTCCTTTGTGCTTGATCAAATCACTTGTTGCCAATACATCATTAGAAAGAAAAGAAGTGATATATTGTGCTAAAATATGGAAATAGAGTGAATCCTTCAAATGTACTCAAATCAGCAAAAATTGAGAAAGGACAATATAACTCACATTGGTGGTAAAAAAATGAGGTAGAGAGATTGAAAGAAAGGGGATCTCATAAACTTCGTTGCTATTAGGGAAAAAATGTGCTTTGAAAATCCAATGGGGGATGCTGACATTGCACGGTGTCCCAAAAAAATACTGAACCTTGGGGGAAAAATAAAGGTTAACATGCGGTAGCTGCAGATCAAAATTGATGAAGGAGCAAGACTGAGAACAACAATGCTATACAATGCCAGTGCAAATTAACACGCTTCGACGATGACGCAGAACAAATTCCACGGTTCTTGAGAGGAGGAGCAACCTGTATAGATTACAATCGATGGAGACTGGAGTGAAGAGTCGAGAGGAGAGGATGACCCCAAAATCCAAGCTATGATAGGGAAGCACTGAATGGGTGTGGTGTGATTAAAGCATGGCTGTCATTATGGTGGCCTTCAGTTTCCTTCATTTGCGGCTGGCCAACTCGCATGGAGGAAATGAGCAGTTCGACCGTCAGGGAATGCTGCATTATTTTCTTCTCGGTTTCAGCGGGGGAGTGGAGCGATCAACAATGGAGAACCGAGAGGTCAGGGAGCGCATGCACTATGTCCATTGATTGGGCCAGTAGTGTTTACCTGGTATTGGCTAGACTTGATTGCAACAGGCCCACGTTCGGCCTTTGATCTGGGCTAGCTTGCTGGATTGAGAGACTGACACAGCGAATCCATCTAATCAATCTCACGGCAGAACTCTGATCCAACGGTGAAAAATATTTCAGATGACGTGGAACAACCACAGCACAGGAAATTAGTTTTAATTGCACTTAGTGGGGATGACTCATATAGATATATAGGATATAGGATATCCCCTATGTTTTATCATTTAGGAGACTTTTGACAATGAAAATATGAACCCCTTTTGTTCAGCTGTGTGCTAACAAATTTAGAGAGAGATCTCTACCCCTTTGCTCTTGTGATTTCCTTGTGAGATTACAGAAGCGGCGTTCGATGCCCCCCAATTGGTGCTCCTGGTCCCTTAGAGGAATTATCTTGATTGATTCCAGGTTGTGTTGGTTGGTAAACTTAGAGTGTGGTTGGGCGAACCCTCGATTCAGGTTGTGTAATAGAGACGGTGGTTGGTTTCGAGTACGATTGTCAGGTTGCACTGTTATCTTGGCTGCTTGCAGCTAGTTATCTTGGTCTCCTTGAGGCTAGTTATTTATTCGTGATCCTACGCCGTGAAGATCGGGACATCACCCCTACCGGGGTCGTATCACACGATGCCAAGGACAGCGGCCACCACCTGCAATCGGCCACCAACGCACGCCAACACAATGGAAGTAGATGTAGTCTGCACAACAAAGGCGGGGTAAGCATCAGCCATGGTGAGTCGGAGAGTTATCTATCCACCCGTGGTGAAGAGGAGGCGGTGGAGGCACTCGAGATGACAGTGATGCGACGAGAGCGGCGCTTGAGAGAGAAGTGTAGAGTTTCTAGGTGACGGGAGTGGGGATTTGGGGCAGTGTAGGGGGAGCGGGAGAGAGGAGATCAGTAGGATAGGGGCGCGGGGTAGGGGCGGGTGCATGACGACGATGACCTGGAGCTGACAGTGACGCGGTTGAGAAGCCTTAGCGACCTGAGACAAGGCGCTGCACCAAGGGGCTACTGAGCGAGGAGGATTTGCTCATGTATAGCTCATCCTCGACCTTCTGGTTGGGGACAAGGCTGACCTTGGCATGGCTGGAGATGAGGGAGTAGAGGGCGAAGGTGCCACCGTCGTCGTCATTGTTGGCACAGAGGGTGATATAGACGTATGATGGAGAAGAGGAGGAAGCTGTAGATGATGAGGGAGATCATGCTGAGAAGGTCGTCAGTGTGCCGGATGCCACCTTTGTTCACGTCGAAGGTAGTGGAGTAGACATATAGTGGTGACGTGTCGATGTCACTGTAGAGGACGCCGAACCATTGTAACACCTAGCCGTAGTGTGCAGCCCCACCCCTCCTACGCATGCTCATGCTCATGGAACCTCAAGTGCACTTTTTCCTATCGGAAAATGGAGAAGAGTTAACCAGAACATGGGCTTAGTCAGAAGGATTCTGCCCATTAGGCTCCCTAACGATTTGCAAATTTTAAAACAGACTAGAAAAAAATACCCGTGTGTTGCAGTGGGTGAAGAATATTTAAATCTTATTAATGTTATATGGTTTAGTTAAGGCGAAATTTCACTGTGGGAATTCACTTGGATATATATATTTTTAGAAAATCGTAAGTTACAGTCCGATCGTCTCAAATAGCATGCGAATATGTTTTATAGAGAGATTTTTTATACGACTCCTTCTGTATTTCCAAAAGCAAACAACTTAAAAACCGACCAAAATGCTGATATGTATTTTAAAAAACAAACGAAATTAAAAACCGATTCATACACGAATGACATACCAAAGTACTTGGGCAAAAACATCTTCAATTTTTATAATAGTAGAGAAGAGATATTCAAACAGAAACAAAACAGATGTTCTCTTCTCTACCTGGTTCTTTTCGGTTTATTTTACAATTCTGAGTTACAAGTGGGAAATAGGACATGACGTGTTAAGAATAATCTATCCAAGTATGCTCTCTCTCTAGGCAAGAGGGCATTAGGCAATTTGACTTGTGGAAACATGGTAAGGGCAAGTGCTATAAGCATCTAAGCACAATACCCTAGATGCCACTTAAGCTTAAATGACGAGGTGGAGAGAAGTGAGAAGAGAGAGGATGAGCCATCCCTCTTTGTAAATTTTAATAAAGAAAGATAAAAGAGTAAGATTGATTGGCTGAGAGTGGATAAAATAAATAGTTGTGTTGCATTGAATCTAACATATTAGAGGCAATGTGGTCTATGATCTGTCCCCTAATAAATTAATTGATGATGTGGATGATATTAGAGGTGACAATCACATTTCCTATAAAACTTGCCCTAAAAATGACTTCAAATCTACCGATGATTGCTTCCGCCACGTTTATATCATTCCTCTCGGAGATTGATTTTCACCACATTTACTCCAAAACATTTTTTTGCGCGGCATCAGCATGAAAATGTTGGAAGGTGAATAGTATCTTTAGCTGAAAAAAGGCTACAGATTGTGACACCCTATGATATGAATATGATACTGAATTTTCCTTTGGGTTGTACGGTCGAGCAGACCAATCTGTATTGTATTATGATGATGTACAAGCAGCAAGAGAGGATTACCATTATCTTTTGACGATTTACAAAGCAACCAAGAGAGGATTACCTCAGCCAAACAACTTATTAGGCAGAAAATGAGCTCAAATCATCTCCCTCTCTGCAATTTCCAGGCCATCGATCTCATCGTCTTCGCAAGACGCCGAAGAGTGAAGACCACCCAGCCAAGATCAATTCATCATCGCATCATGATGGTATCCTGCTTGACACCGTCCGCACCGTCATGCTGACTCCCGGTCGCTGCTTCAGCCCGCACACCATGCCGCCGCCGCCGCCATGGACGCCACCGTCCCGGCTCCTGTTCAGAGACAACCTCGCCTTGATCGGCGACACGAGCCTTGTCGCCAACCGTGACGGGGAGAACGAGCATCGCCGGCCCTTGTTGTTGTTGTTGTTTGACGCCGCAGCCTGCGCTTTGCCTGGCGATGACACGAGCCGTGATACCAAACGTGACGGCGGGAACGTGCAGCGCCGGGTCTTGGACACCGATGCCGCCGCCGCCGCCACTTGCAGTTTGCCAGGTGGCGACACGGTGAATGGCCTTGAAGGGAGAAGCTTGCCATGGCTTTTGAGCTTGGACCCAAGCGAGCTCGGCGGCGACTTGACCAGGAATTTGTGCGGAGTCTGCCTGGCGATGATCGGGGAACGAGTCTTGTAGAATCGCTTTTGCTTCTTGGACGGCGACGGCGAGTCGTACGCGGCGGAGGAGGTTGAAGCGAGGAACGCCGGGTTGGGGAACATCACTGTCTTCTTGGCCCATGGCCTGTTCCTGGGGGAAACCCGGTTTGCGGACACCGACGGCCGCCCGAGCGGCGAGGCGGGCTTGAACTGGATGCGGGACCGCACGCGGCCGCGCGACGGCGGCGTGCTTGCCTCGGCGCGCGCGGTGCTCCGCTGGCTCTGCTTCTCCCTGGCGCGGCGGGCGCGCAGCGGAGTCGCCTCGGCGTTCACTTTCCTTGTCCTAGTTACGGGGTTCGGGGTCTTGGGGGCCTCTCTGTTCTTGTTGGCGCCGGCGTCCACGACGGCGACAATGTCGCTCGCGAACTTGCTGGCCTGGACGATCTCCAGCACGGTCTCGCCAAGCAGCATCGCCGGCAGCGACATCCGCCGCCACTGGGTGGCGCCGCCGTCACTGCCGCCGAACTTGCCGTTGGGGGATGTCTTACGCGCCGGTGTGGCCCTCATCCTGCCGACGTGCACAGCATCCGAGAGCGAAAGATTTAGCCGCGAATCAGATGAATTCGCACGGGAGAGCCAAGAAATTACAGGGGATCAGGGTCGAGCACTTGCCTGACGGTCTCCTGCTTGCAGCGGAGGCTGGTGCGGAGGTACCCGCGCGTGCTCCGCGGGCTGAGGCTGACGCCGGAGACCACCTTGGCGCCGCCGGCTACCGTGTACTGCAGCTCCTGCAGGCGCGCCATGCACCTGTCCACCTGCCAACGAACGAACAAAAAAAAAAAACTCAGCTCGACCCTTCACCCCCATGGGTTTCCCCATCCCCACCGAATCCGTCGCTCACCTTCTTGAGGGTCTCCCTGACGAGGGCGGGGTTGAGAGCCGCGGCGGCAGCGGCCGCGGCGGCCGTCTGCCTGGACTGCCTGGCGTCGGGGCTCCTCGCGACCATGGCCGACGTGCGGAGCGGAGGTGGCGGCGCCGGTGGAGGAGGATGCGGTGGTCAAAACGGGAGCTCGTGGCGAACGAAGGAAGGTTTGAAAAGCGAGCGAGCGGCGCATTGGCGACTAACGGTCGGCAGCGCAACGGCTAGTTCTCGGGAAGTAAACGCCCAGCCCACACTCATCAGGGGGGAGTGGGGGACCGACCTGTGGGTGGGGTCTTCTTCTCTTCTACGCTACGAAAACAGAACGGAACGGGATAGCTGGACCCCACCAGTACTCGCCACGTCAGCTGCCACGCGCGCGCGCGAGTAGCGAATTCCGGGTGCTGTTTCGTGGGCCAGCGGAAAGAGCGATACAGATCACGACGGCCAGAAAATTAAGGTGTGGGTGATAAAAGATTGTGAGGATAATTTTTCGAATTTCAAATCCATCGTGTTAAATTTGGGGTCATAAAGAATGCAAGTGCCGGCAAGAATGGTTTAGAACTTTGGGAGACAAGATAAACAGAAAACTGTTTTTTGACAATAAGGATAGTGATTACTGGGTACTTCATTTCAAAGCCAAAAGGAGGCCAAAGCAAATCCTTCTGGTTCTGCTAATTTGGAATCATAAAGAGTAGAATGGAAATTCATGCTCTATCAGTAAATTTGATCTGTAAAAAAAAACTTCAGTATTTAGATTAAATTAATTACAAATCATTATATAACGAAAATCAAGGTGACACCCGGATATATCATCGTGCCCTACCTATCTTAGAGCAAGGTCAATAGTGCAGTCCACTGCCAACTTCAATTACCTCCATGTCATTTTATAGATAGCACCAAAATCAACTAGTACAATTGATAGGCTACTATGTTGACTGCACGTTATCATTTAAACAATTAAATATTCATGCACATATCAAACATATCGGATTAAGAGTGAACGCTATCCCTGTGACCATTTGAATAAGCCATCAGACACCAGAAAATTCGGACCGTTCCAACGAAGTAAGTACTAATTACTGAACAAATTCTGAACCAATATCTAAACAAATTCTGATTTCTGAACAAAAGGATAAAGGTGTGTTGTGGAGGAAGACTGGAAGAGTTGTGTAAACAAAGCAATGGTTTACTAGATAAGATGAATTTCATCAACTCATCAACATCTGGCTTCAGTTGATTTCTATTTGTGCAAGACTAGCACCACGAATGGGAAGTTGATGGGCCACAGCCACGGCTTTGATCAACGGACTCTGACGAAGTCGACTGCCACTGCGGCATCCGCGATGGAGAGACGGGATGTTCCACCCCAATTCGCTGCTGCTCTGGATGGCCTTCATGTGCTTCATCTTCTTGCCCCCAAGGCGGCGACGATGGCGAGGACAGACGCCTCCGCCGCTCGTCCAACGGCGGATTCGCTCCTCGCCCTCGATCTGACATGCTTCTCTGGATGGATTTGGCGTGCGGCGTGGGATGAAGCGGCGAGCCAGCGAGATGGCCGGACTACCGGAGTGGGGAGAGAAAGGGAAAACGCACACGGGATCAGGTAGGGTTGGTGCGGGCCCACAAAAGCTATTTCCTATCGGCCGTGCTGACTGCTTGCGAGCGATATGCGCGTGAGAAACCGTGCTGCCGCCGGCGACAAATTAGGTGGTGTTTGCGTAGGACGGACTAAACTTTATTCTCTCGCTACCTTAGTCGCTCGCTTCATTCTCTCTCCTTCTCCTTGATTCTCTTCCTTTCACGTAGGATTTTGCTGATGTGTAATTTTTTTAAGCCTGCTGAGTCATTATATTGTACCTACTCTTAGGGTATCCATAATATACATCTAAAATAGGTAGTAAGAAATAAAATACTACTACTATCAGGTTGTATACATTGTAAGACTAGTAACTAACTAATACCAGGTAACATGCTTACTATCTAGACATAAGAAATAAACAAATGATTTCTCTCAATTTTCTCTCATGGCTAGTGATTGTGGGACCAGTTTACTACCCACTTTTGTTCTTTCACTATTGTGGCTATATCGGTGATGCCCTTAGATAGTCAAAGTATGCCGACGTGTCATGTAGAGCAACGTAGGAGATTCACCTCCACAACATCGTCTCACGATTGGATGGTTCATCCGTGTACGAGTGAGGGTGTGCAACGTCTATGAACGAAATGGGACGATATGGGGATTTTTATGACTATAGGTTTATACAGTCCTAAGTATGTCTCACGTACCTACCCTTTTGCATGGCAATTGTATCCTAAATATTTTCTTATTTTGTTTGGCACATAAAGGTCCGGTAGTGTATGGCTCCGTTGTGCCATGTCACTGTATCACTTCGTGGCATCACCACCTTCTCATGTTTATATTTGAATTTGACCGTCTTGCTTGCATGTATCATTCTGCCGCACGATTCACAGCTCCACACCGATTTTGTGGAGAAGAATTGAGAGAGTAGAATATTTATGGTAGGATATGAGATGCGGCAAAGGGTAATTCCCAAAACATTAACAATTTTTTTTCTTAAAAAATGTTTGAAGGGATATCTCTCCCTCCAAAATTCTTTTTAGTGTTGGTAGGCTATAAGTGTGTGTTATTTTTCCTTATTCCTCGTTTGCCATGAGCATGATTCCTAAATTGCAAAATTGTATGTTTTCTCAAAATTTTTTTACTGTTTCAAATAAATGTCATTACAATTCATCTATTAATAACAGTGTCACTGAAATTTGATAAAATTAGAACTGTGCCACTACCATCACATTTTCTATCTTCTTCGTCAGTTGGCACATAGGACCCACCGTTAGATTCATCTTCTTCCTTCATCCTCCCTTATTCTTTTTTTTTTCCATCTCTCTTCACCACTATCTCTCTCACAAAAATAAAAAATGGGGACAACATGCCACATGAATCGGGACCAAAGAGCTCGAGGTCCGGAGGAGGAGGAGGTGAAGTCCCTCGTCGACGGCATTCGTCCCCACGTGGTTTTCTGCCCGACTACTCCTGCAGCAAGCACTGCATCCTAGACGGCTTGAAGGGGGAAGCGGACGGCACGAGAGTGAAGACCTCGAGTTTCCCGACGTCTTTTCGGCATCCTGAAGGCGACGCTGAGTTCAATTGCTTTGATGAGTGAGCAGAGAGATGATGCAGGTGGACACGAGAGACCGTCGATGAGCCAAAGTTGGAGAAGAATCCCGACCCCAGTGAGCTCTACCTCGGGTCCGCGCCGCATGGATCTCTGACGAAGAGGGCACCGCCGCAAGGAATTCTGTTGTTTCCACCCCGCTCCCCGCGTGCACCGGAGTGCTGCCGTCACCGGGTTCTGCTGCTGCTCCCGCTCCCACTCCCCGCGTACGCTAGAGTGTCGTCATCGTTGTCGTTGCTGCTGGGTCGCTGCCCGCTGTCCCGTCCTCGAGTCGCCACCTGCCACGCCTCCGTCGCCGTCGCCGCTCGCACTGCTACCCCGCCGTCGCAACGCAAGAAAATGGGAAGAGAGAATGAAGAAGACATAAAAGAAAAGAGATGAATGGAAAATATAACGACAGTGGCACAATTTAAATTTTGCAATATTTCAATGGCATGATTACTAATAGAAGAATCGTAATTACATTTATCTGAGATAGTATATTTGCCGTATGGATTGAATTAACTCTCGGAATTCTCATAGCTGTCACCAGGCTGGTCAGTGGTCAGCAACTCAGGAAAACAAATCCCTGCTCCCTACCCCACGATTTCCACTGAACGGACCAGATTGAGCATCGTCTTCCATCCGTTCGCTTCGCAGCGTGGCCTGCGGGTGTCTGGACCCCACATGTCATCAGAACATATTGCAAAACCCTTCTCTGTCTTCCCCAAATCCTCTATCCCCACCGCCATTCTCGACGGTTTCTCGAGCTCCACCTCCTCGCGTGCCCACGCCATCCATGGCTTCTTCCGCACACAATGTGACCACCTAGCAGCGCCATCGCCATGCCTCCACGCTGTAGGCGCCTCCCCCTCCTCTTCATCCTCCTCCTTGCCGTCCGCCCACTCTCCGCCGCCGCCGCGTCGAGCATCGCTGCGGCCCCCGCCTCCTCCTACCGCCGCATCTCGTGGGCGAGCAACCTCACGCTCCTCGGCTCAGCCTCGCTCCTCCCGGGCGCGGCCGGCGTCGCGCTCACCACCCCTTCCCGCGACGGCGTCGGCGCCGGCCGCGCTCTCTTCTCGGAGCCCGTGCGCCTCCTCCTGCCCCAGGACGCGGCCGCCTCCGCCTCCGCCTCGCGTGCCGCTACCCCGGCCTCCTTCTCCACCCGCTTCACCTTCCGCATCACGCCCTCCCCCACCTACGGCGACGGCCTCGCGTTCCTCCTCACCTCCTCCCGCACTTTCCTCGGCGCTTCCAACGGGTTCCTTGGCCTGTTCCCCTCCTCATCCGCCTCCGACGAGGGGGAGCTCCGCGACGTCTCCACCGTCGCCGTCGAGATCGACACCCACCTCGACGTGGCGCTGCATGACCCGGACGGCAACCACGTCGCGCTCGACGCGGGCTCCATCTTCTCCGTCGCGTCCGCGCAACCAGGCGTCGACCTCAAGGCCGGCGTGCCCATCACCGCCTGGGTTGAGTACCGCGCGCCGCGCCGCCGCCTCAACGTATGGCTGTCCTACTCGCCGTCCCGCCGCCCCGAGAAGCCCGCCCTCTCGGCCGATGTCGACCTCTCCGGCCTCCTGCGCACCTACATGTACGCGGGGTTTTCGGCCTCCAATGGCAACGGCGCTGCGCTTCACGTCGTCGAGCGCTGGACCTTCCGCACCTTCGGCTTCCCCAACTCTTCATACGCCCCGCCGCCGACCAAGTACATAGGCCCAATGCCACCCAATAACCAGCCTCTCCCTCCCCCTCCCTCTCCCTCTCCCTCTCCCCCTCCCCCTTCCCCTCCCCCTCCCCCTCACCCTAACCACCGCCGCCGCCATCTGTTCTACAAGGTGCTTGGCGGAGTCCTCGGTGGTATGGTATTGCTGGGCCTTGTCGTCGTTGGTTCTGCTGTCTTGCTTGGCCGGTCAGTGCGCCGCAAAAATCAAGAACATGCAGTGGCAAGCGAGGATATGGGGGAAGCGACACTCTCTATGGAAGTGGCATGGGCAGCAACAAAGGGCTTTGACAGTGGCAATGTGATCGGCGTTGGTGGCTCTGGTGCTACTGTGTATGAGGGGGTGCTCCCCTCTGGGTCGAGGGTTGCTGTCAAACGGTTTCAGGCTATTGGATCGTGCACCAAGGCATTTGACAGTGAGCTCAAGGCCATGCTTAATTGCCCTCATCACCCAAATCTCGTGCCGCTTGCTGGGTGGTGCAGAAGTAAGGATGAGCTTGTGCTTGTTTATGAGTTCATGCCCAACGGGAATCTAGACTCTGCATTGCACACACTGGGTGGGGCAACACTTCCCTGGGAGGCACGGTTCAGGGCTATATATGGTGTTGCATCAGCGCTAGCATATCTGCATGATGAGTGTGAGAACCGGATTATACATCGTGATGTCAAGTCATCAAATGTTATGCTTGATGCAGAGTTCAATGCTCGGCTGGGTGATTTTGGCCTTGCTCGCACTGTGAGCCATGGTGGGTTGCCACTTACAACACAGCCAGCAGGCACACTGGGGTACCTTGCACCAGAATATGTTCATACAGGGGTGGCTACAGAGCGGTCTGATGTGTACAGCTTTGGGGTGCTTGCTCTGGAAGTGGCCACTGGACGAAGGCCTGCTGAGAGGGGAATCTCTGTTGTTAATTGGGTGTGGACTCTATGGGGTCGTCGAAGGCTGGTTGATGCAGCAGACCGGCGGCTCCAGGGACGATTTGTTGCAGATGAGATGCGACGGGTGCTGCTTGTGGGTCTGTGTTGTGTACATCCAGACTGCCGGAAGCGGCCTGGTATGCGAAGGGTAGTCAGTATGCTTGATGGTACTGCACCGTTGATATTGGTACCAGATAAGATGCCACCAGTTCTTCTACAGCCAGTACCAAATGCTTCATCAATGAACTCTGCAGATACTGCCAATACTGCATTCTTCAGTTGTCGCTGAGCATACAAGTTATAGGTTAGCGAATACAAATTTCTTATTCATATCATCTATAGTCATGTTAATGTTTTGAACCATCTTCTGTTCTTTCCTGCTAAAGACAAAAAAGGTCAAATGTAAATAGGAGACTGTTCTGATTGTTACAAAAATGTTGCTTGATCTTAACTGTTAAGCGTAGCGAATGACTGCTTTTTGAGGGAACCTGTAGAGAGTTTTATTTTCTGACTCAAAACCACAGTTAAACATGTCATACTTTTTACTGCTCAGATCTGGTGTCAGTCGTTTGAAGATAGTTTTGATGGTATCTGTAATGCATGTCTTATGGTCTGTGCAGTTTGTCCTGACAAAATTTGACATTACTATCATGTTTTATAATAGAAAGTTCAATCCTAATTCTGGCATTTAACTGTCTGGAAATTGCTGTAATGTGTATCATGAAAAATGTAGCACTGCCTCCAATGTTGATGCAAATGCAACAAATGTCTGCTGATGTAGAGCAAATAAAATTTGTCATTGCTTGTGCTTTGTAAGTTTGCTGAAACATTAATAAAGCATGACAAGAATGAAGATATTGTATGCTGCTGAATAGTTACTTCGAAAGTTTTAGTAGCAACCAAACCTTTACTAATTGTTGTGACTGTTGAATTGATTGTTAATAACGTTTATGTGAAGTAGGTTAGATGTGAACTCTGGATTAACAGACAATTTGATTGTTGTACAACTTGTAGAAGTTCAGAATTAGACAAGCACTTGAACATATTTTCTTTTGCTTCACTTTATGAGTAGCAAATTGAAGCTACTCTGTTGGGCGAATTGTCAGAAAGAGCTTACTGTTAGACAGCATATTGGGAGCTATGTTAAGAAGGAAAAACTGTTAGCTGCATCTAGTTGTATTGAGAATATTTCATCCAGTAATTATTTGAATTTGATTAAGTTTCATTTGTCCCATATTCTAGCTATATCTCCCATGACCATTCAAATGCTTTGAAAGTACACATAGTTGATCAATGAAATAATTCTGTTGTAGTGTTGTTGCCATGGTTTTTTTTATCTTCATTATATGCGGATCAATTGACTTTACCTTTTTTTTTTCAAGATGTATACAATGCTTAAGGTACTAAGGTATATCCACTTGGAACACATCAATTGCTAGTCACTTTAATGTGACTAATACCTTCCTGTCAATATTTCTAAAAAGTAAAGGTACTTCTAGTACTTACAATTTCAGGCACCACAAAATGTCCCCTAGTTTTCATCATATCATTGTGAGTATGGACAAGGCTGTACAATTATGAGTAGTTTCCCTGACATATAATAGGTTGGTCTAACACATCTGTAATCTGTGTAGAATGCTCTATATGTACTGAAATCTTTCAAATTATTCAGGGTTCATTTGCCTCATGTTTGCTTCTTTGGATAATTTGATCGCTTCTGCAGCACAAGCATATGATCAACTTGGGAAATTTTGTTCTACAGCCTATATGGCACTGATAAGATGACCTGGATATGTAGAATGGATCAACCAGCGTTGCCCTTTGTGTTGTTTTAAAGCTAAGGCATTGACCTTTGTACCGAACAAGAATTTTTTGATGCGGGCTCTGCTCACTCTGCTTCACCTGCTGGGTGGTATGAAAATCCTGATAATTTTCTTTACCAAGAATCGTAACTAGATTCGGGAATTTCTCTTATGCTATCTTTATTTGTCCCAATCATTGTACATACTTTGTTCTGCAAGTAATCTATTCTGGAAGGCATAGGCAGATGCGTCTCTGGCATACCTAAGTTAAGAACCATTATTAGTCTTCCACAGTCTATCAACACTTGTTGCTATGTACAGCAGTTTCTGCATGAGAGACTAGACAAAATTGATTTCAATCTATACTGTAGTCCTGAGTCTGAGTCCTGAGTTCCTGACTAGGTGGTGCAGTAGAGTGGCCTCCTTTGGAACATGAATTAGTTCATTTCCTGCATTCCTGTAAAATTAGTTCATTTCCTTTGAGACATGAATTATCCTCCTTTGCTGGAATTTCATTTCCTGTAAAATTCCTCAAAAAATCCTGCATTCCGAAGTATTTTTGGAGCTGACTTCATCGAAATAAGCAATGTCATAGAAATCTTTTAGTAGTATATATTGCAATTTTCGATGAGGCTGATCGCACTTCCGATTATGAGTACACGACTCATTCATTGGTCCATTTCAATGTGTATACCTTGTTTTCAAAGAATTGGTCCAAACAATTCCAGATATTACCTGCTCTCTGAGAATACATTGTCTTGTGGTTGCTGGCATTTCCATCATGTTTGTTACCAGGTGGTCACATATTTATAGTTGCATCTCTTATCTCTGTATATTTATGCTATTTCCCCTTTGGAGGTTAGTTACCTGCATTGTCCATTCGTAATCGATATGTGGCCTACAGGCTAGAGATTTGTGATCTCAGCCGGGGCTGCCATGGAATTGGCAGGAAGGAAGAGGCAATTGCAAGCAGCAAGCCACAAATCATATCAAGGGAGACGGCAGGCCAGCAGATGAAAGAATCGGTGTACTGTGTACAATCAAATTCATAGTGCAGACGCACTAAGCCTCGATCGATCTGTACACGACAAATATTCAGACGGACAACGAGACACGCCGACTGAAGTCACGAGGCCAGTCTTTCTCTCGGTAACAGTGTACGGTTGATAAGGGTAAGATGTATTGATCGATATCACTAGGAGGACTCATCAGCAGCCATGCTTGACGGAGCAAGCCACCACCTGAGCCCAGTGCCTCAGCCGTGTCTTGATCAGCTGAGGGTTGTCACCTGGAGAGAAGATCGTCCATGCGTCGGCGTGGGGAAAACTGAGGGCTCGATGACGCGCCGGAGATCAGCGTGGACGACGACAGCGTCGACGTGGGGCTCCGCAGCTTGGAGCCGTCGGAGAGGCGCTGCCGGTTGACGGTGAAGTAGAGGTCGAGGGCCGGGAGGGTGTCGCAGAGGCCGGCGCCTCCTTTCTCCTCGTCGAAACCGAACCCGAGCTCGAAGGAGCCCCTCAGCTCGTCGAGGTCTGCGTCGGTCAGGCACCGCCCAAAGCCTTCTCTGCCGGTCGCTGCTGCCTCGTTCACGGCCACCAACACCAGATCCTTTCATCCGTGATAACCCCTAACAAGATTGGAATTTGCGGGCCGTCACAAGGAAGTAATCTCAATCGGGCCGAAGTTTCACAAAATATATAGCTGCTGTACAAAATATATAGCTGCTGTATAATAATTCATTTTATTAGTCATAATACATTTTCGGATAGTAAATGATTTCAAATTGAAATATGGCCAACAACAAAATTGTAGAGGTTATCAAGATCTACAACTTTTATTTTGGTCATTTGTCTATATAACTTTTGTTCCCAACAGCTTGAAATTGATTTTGACAATATGACAAATCTAAACAGCATTTGTAAATACTAAATGATTTCAAATAGAAATATGGTCAACAACAAAGTTGATCCTCTCATCAAGATCTACAACTTTTGTTTTGGTCACTTTTCTATATAACTTTGTTCCCAACAACTTGAAATTGAATTTGAATATATGACAAATTTAAACAACATTTGTAAATACTAAATGATTTCAAATGGGAAAGCCATAAACAACAAAGTTGCACAACATATCAAGATCTACAACTTTTATTTTGGACACTTCTTCATCGACAAAGTGATAGTACCAATGTTTACAAAATTGACATATCTGTGTTGATGTTTATAAACTAGATGAGAGAAATATGATTTTTTTAATAATATAACTATCACTTTGTCGGATGAAGAAGTGACCAAAATAAAAGTTGTAGATCTTGATGAGAGGATCAACTTTGTTGTTGACCATATTTCCATTTGAAATCATGTAGTATTTACAAATGTTATTTAGATTTGTCATATTGTCAAAATCAATTTCAAGCTGTTGGAAACAAAGTTATATAGACAAATGACCAAAATAAAAGTTGTAGATCTTGATGAGAGGATCAACTTTGTTGTTGTTGACTTTTTCATTTGAAATCATTTACTATTTACAAATGCTATTTTAATTTATCATATTGTCAAAATCAATTTCAAGCTGTTGGGAACAAAGTTATATGGACAAATGACCAAAATAAAAGTTGTAGATCTTGATAACCTCTACAATTTTGTTGTTGACCATATTTCGATTTGAAATCATTTACTATCCGAAAATGTATTATGACTAATAAAATGAATTATCATATAGTAGCTATATATTTTGTACTCACAAATATAAAGACTTGTATGGACAAATGGAAAAATAGTTATCGGTGACGGGCCTTTGTTAAAGCCCGATAGAGAAAAATCTATCTCTATCGGGCATTATCTTAGGGCCCGTCACCGATGAGTCATCCGTGACGGGCCTGAATGTCATCTCAATCGGGCATTAGTATGGAACCCGTCACCGATGTGTCATCTGTGACGAGCCATACTGCAAAGCCCGATTGAGATGACTCATCGCTCTACTATAACTAGGGTTTCTCAGGTCGGATCGAAAATTTTTCTAAGTCCCGTTACAGTTTCCCGCCACCTTTGAACCCTAGCGCCGCCGTCGTACTCCATCGCCGAACCCGCCGCCGTCGCCACCGACCCCACGGGCGCTGCCACCGAGCCTCTTCCGCCCTCCAATCGGACTGCCGCCGCCTCCTCACCGACAACCCCCACCGAGCCCGGCGACATCCTTCCTCGTCGTCATTGCCTCCTCCTCTCCGACGCTCGACGCCACCTTCACCGAGCACGCCGCCGCTTCCACTGAGCCTGGCACAGCCACCACCGACCCTGGCGACGCCCTCCACCGAGCCCGGCGCCGCCGCCATCGAGGCCGCCGCCGCCGCCAACTCCTCCTCCACCAAGCCTCCGACGCCCGACGCCGCCTCCACCGAGCACGCCGTCGCCTCCACCGAGCCTCCGACGCCTGACGCTGCCTTCAACGAGCCCGGCGCAGCCACCACCGACCCCGGTGACGCCCTCCACTGAGCCCGGCGCCGCTGCCACCGAGCCTGCCGCCTCCACCAAGCCCAAGGTGAGTCCTCCATCGTGCATGAATGATGAATATATGAATGTGATTCGATAGATGATTAGATGAATGTGTTTTAATAGTTGAATGTGTATGGATAGATGAATATGGATGAATAGATGATTATAAATGAATGTGGATGAATAGATGAATAGATGAAATATTTAATTTATTTATATGTGATATTCAATTCATTTTACATGTGGATGAATAGATTTATAGATGAATGTGTTTGAATAGATGAATGTTTATGGATAGATGAATGTGGATGAATAGATGATTAGAGATGAATGTGGATGAATAGATGAATAGATAAAATGTTTAATTTATTTATATGTGATATCCAATTCAGTTTATTTATGTGAATAAGTGATTTTAGAACTTTGGATTCTAAGCCATTGAAGCATTGAATTGTGTATTTTCGTTATTTTGAAAAAAAGTAGACGATGTCTCAGCAAGCGAACCACTGTCGACGACAACTAGGGGGTCCTCAAGGGCACGTACTCCTAGGACAGGGAACAAAATCCCTAAGGAACGGTTCCGCATAACAGCGGTGGACCAAGTAGGGTTGCTGACATCTCTAAAGAAAATATAGAGCCGATTTAGGTCTATCTGCGGGGTTATAGGGAGGCAGAAATTTAGTATTCTACAAGATGACATCAAGCACGTGCCGACCGCAGAGAAGGACATTGCTTGGCTAACATTCAAGGAGAGCATCGATTATCCTGCGGAGCATGAGGACCATATCAGGCGGGCTGCTTTCAAGGTTATGGGCAATGCTTGGAAGAACTTCAAGACTAAGCTAGTCGGTGAGTTCGTCTACAAGCCGGCGAATCCAGATCCAAGAGAGAAATTTCCTTGGATCACAGAACAAGTCTAGGAGGAATTCCATGCGAAGAAGTCGACCCCCGAGTCCAGAGCTAGTAGCGAGGCATATCGCTTGCTCCAAACCAAGAACCTGCATCCGCACCGGCTTGGCACCGCCGGATATGCCGGTAAGGAAGAGGAATTGCAGCATGAGGATGAAGAAGCGGAGGAATCGAATACGCCGCTCGTGTTTGGCGATATCCCACACCCTCGGGCTAGGAACTGGGCCAGGGCTAGGTACGAGAAGAATGTTGATGGCACAATCTTCATGCCAAATCCAGAAGATCAACGAGTGTACGAAGCTATAGTAAGTGTCTAGTCAAACTAGATGTTCGCATTGTTTCCCATCGTGCAGTTTATTTAACCCCACTAAATTGTAATGCAAAAGGAGTTGGTTGCCAAGCAACAAGCCTCGCAAGAGGCCTGCTCTCAAAGACGCGAGGATGACCTCATCACGAAAGCGTTGGGCAACAAAGAACACCGAGGACGGACACGAGGTGTTGGGTCTTCCGTTCCCTGGAAGTATGGATTTCCAGACTACGCGTGGCAGTACAAGAAGCGGACTTCCAACAAGGTGGATAAAGATGCACGCCTTGAAGCCAAGATCCGGGCGTCGATAAGAGCTGAGCTGACATCTGAATTCGACGAAAAGCTCGAGTCGATGAGGGCCAAGATTAGGCAAGAGATCCGAGAAGAGCAACAGAACCCCCTGGCCGCTGCTGCTGCTGCGCACGAAGAGTTAGAAAGTCCCACCCAAAAACGCAGCAGTTGTGCATC
This sequence comes from Oryza glaberrima, assembly GCF_000147395.1. NCBI lineage: Eukaryota > Viridiplantae > Streptophyta > Magnoliopsida > Poales > Poaceae > Oryza > Oryza glaberrima. The sequence goes on along the minus strand of NC_068327.1, from coordinate 14,269,954 downwards.
AACTGAGTTGGTAGAAAATCCAACATCGGTCGACAGCGCCGTCGACCACATAACGGTAAAAGTTTCGTCCACAATGCATGAAAGACTTAACGAATCCATATGATATATAATATTCTAAAAAAATTGATGAATCTATCGCAGGAACCAACGAGCTGCACCCTCACAATTAGGGTGATGCTGACCTTCACGGTTCCAGCAGCCGAGGGACTTGCGTACAAGCCGACCCCAGAGACAAGAGTGCATGGAGTGCAACTCAGGGGCGACTGTGCAAAAGTTCAAGTCGACTCTGTGAAGCCCGAATACGAGCTGTTCCCACTGAAGTATCCACCGAACGACGAGGTCCTCTCACTAGGAAATGCCCGTGGTACCTTCATCCAATGGCCCAAGGACCTCATTGAGATCAGGGTTACAGCGAGGCCAACCACTGCACCAGGCGGTCGTCCACCAAAGAGACCCGCCTCTGCTCCTTCAGCCTCTCCTGCTCAAGATCGTCATGCACAATCTTACGATGTGCAGTTGCAGTACGACACGGATTTTGGGGAGGACCGAACGGAGGCCGACAGCAAGGCGATTCATGAACCCCCACCGATGAAGAAGAGCAGGAAGGCACACTCTTCCCCTCAGAGAATTACTCTCGATAAACCCGAAGCAAAGGGGAGAGGAAGGGGAGGAAAGGTGCAGGCCTCGCTTCTAGCTCCAAGGAAGCTAGATCTGGGCAAGGGCCAGGAAGAGACTAAGGGCAAAGAGGTCAAGAAGAAATACGTCGCTCCACAGGAGTTCCAACTAGGCATGCCATTGGTTGGAGATGACGTGCTTGCCGCAATGGGCACCGCTTGCAAGGACCTTCACGCATACTACATGGAGAAATCTAATGCTAGGAAGTCAAATAAAGCTACAGATATCCTTGGAGAGCACGATGGAAAGCCATTCCTTGGTCCAACAAATTATATCGTGGTCGACTTCAAGGATCTATTCGACCTCTACAGGCTCCGAGCGGTGGACACAAGCCTCCTTAAGTGCTACTCCTTGTAAGTATTGTCGCCCAACTCAATCTGGTAATAACAATCGGATTAACTCGCTTACAAGATCGTTTATCCTGTGTGTAGGTTAAGTTGGCAATGGTGTTAGAAGAATGCACCGGAAGTTGCCTTCCTTGATCCACAAGTGGTTACTATCACAAATCTCCAGAATGACCGTACGACACCTTGTAGTCCCGCCGAGACAAGGAGTATAATATGTGCGCCTATAATCAATAGTCAGTGTGTTATCTAAATATACACAACAGCATGACACATTCCTTCAGTACTTAATTAACTTTCACTATATTAATGCTGCAGTGCCCATTGGATCCTTCTGGTCATAACACCTAAGTGGAGTACATGTCACTACCTGAACTCCAGAATTGATAAGAACGCATATGATTCGATCCCAATTCAACTAGCGATAGATGAAGCGTGGGCCCAATACGTGCAAAGAGGAGGCCTCAGGAAGACAGGACATGACACCCTCATCTACAAAAAAGTCTTCCCGGTGAAGCAACAAATAGGTGACTAGTGCGGATTCCATGTGTGCCACAACATGCGCCTTCTATACAGAGAAAAGGTGAAGACTTGGGCTGAGTTTGAGGTCGGTGGTCTCAATTGTGATAGACTAACTACATTTTAGTACTTATATATGATTGATCAACTAATCTGGAATTATGACAATGTAGGGCACAATAACCAAGTCTCTGCCTACCAGCTTTGAGGAGGTTCGCGAGGAGATAGCCAGCTTCATCCTCCGTGAAATAATTAACCCCAAAGGAATGTTTAGGCTTAAACTAAAATGATGATCAATGTTGAACTTTTATGTTTAGGCAATGATGAACACTTATTATGCAACTGTGATGATGTAACTGTGATGCTTATATTTATGTATATATTTCATATGTTTATGTTAAGACTTGCTAAATAAATATTTGATCCAATTAACTCGGTTTTGCAGGTGAAATATGATAAATATTTGAATGGATGTGAAATATGTGAATGGATGTGAAATATGAGATGACTGTGAATGTGTGGTTGTGTGAAATATATTGATGTCTGTGTATGTTAATGCATATGTATATGAATGGGTGATGCTGGGGAGCTGGGGATATTGGATATTTGTATTTGTTTCTGTCATTTTTGCAGCAGGCATGGCTAGCAAAGGCCTGAGGCTAGCCAAAAAACAATTTTTTTTTTGTGGATTATAGTCATCAGTGATGGGCCATAACTAAATGCCCAATTAAGATGATGGTCATCTGTGACGGGCTCTAGTTTAGGCCCGATTGAGGTCAGCAGTCATCTGTGACGGGCTCTAGTTTAGGCCCGATTGAGATGAGTATCATTTGTGACGTGCTCTAGTTTAGGCCCGATAAAGGTTAGTAGTCATCTGTGACGGGCGCTAGTTGTGGCCCGTTTGAGATAGGTCATCTGTGACGGGCTATAGTTTGACAGGTCGTCTGGGTCAAAGCTATCGGTGACGGGCTTTACTTAGGGCCCGATTGAGATAGATTCATCCGTGACGGCTGTTTGCCCGATTGAGATAACTCTACACATCAGTGATTTCTAGCCTGTGACGGATGTTGTGCCCGATTGAGATGGGGCTTACCGCCCAATTGAGATGAGGGTATCCGTTCTAGTGCCATCAAATTAACACCACCGCTTAGCTTAATAGCCGCCGCTGCCATGCAGATGGGATTTTAGATATTCTGCAATCTACTGCGCCGACGGACACTAGTGGATTAGTAGCTTTAAGCCTCCTGTTGGTTGGTTCGTTGTGTATGCATAGATCTCTCTCTAGACTAATAGCTCGGTTCTTCTGTTGTACTGTCATATGTAGATGCAGGGTTTGGTTGGTGTGTTCTTCCTGGGAGAAGCCAATGATACAGAAGCTGGTGTTTTTGTGTCCGGCGTACGTCTCCGATAGTCATCCAGTCAATCACTGGTCGACGCTACAGAAGGGTCACCGGGCTGGCGCTACTGTTCGCGGGGGGAGCCGCGTGGCGTAGCTTGAGGTGGGATAGGCTGGATGTGGGCTCAAGTTTCCATGGACGAAAATGCCCCCCACTAATGACAATTAGTCTGTTAATCCACATTTAATCTCAACCACTGATGCGCTTTAACTTTCGTGCTAGTTTTTTTTCTGGAGGAGCATAGAAGCACGTCTCGATTAGAGATCTATCGTAATAAGTTATCTGATTCTTTCAGCTTACTTCTAATAATCCATATTATAATAATTCTAAACTGAATCAAACAGGGCCTTAATGTGCGTACTCAAGAAAATTTTGAAGCAAACAACTAAAACGAAAGCAGTTTTCTCGAGTGGAAGAGACCTACAGTTCAGAAACGCTAATTAGTGCGAACGCGCTGGCAGCACAGACGCTGCCAACAGCCAAATCGTGCTAGCGCTAGTTTCTTTTTTTTTTCACTCCCACTCACTTTTTTTTTCTCCACGCACACAAGTGATTTTTCTTTTCATGATATTTTATAAATTTAATTATTCACCTCCAATTTGAGTTGAAAGTTTTTAAAATTTAAGTTGAATATTTTAAATTTTGAGATGAAAAAAGATTTCAAATATAAATTGAATATTTTGAATTTTGAGGTGAAAGTTTTCAAATCTTGACTTGATTTTTTTCAAATTTGAGTTGAATGTTTTCAATCTGAGTTAAAAAATTTCAAATATGAGTTGAAATTCCAAATCTTGAGTTGAAAGTTTAAAATATTCACTTGAAAATTTTCAAATATGAGTTGAAAGTTTCAAATATTAACGTGAAAGTTTTTTTAAATCTCGACTTTAAAGTTTTTCAATGAGAGAAAAAAAATAGTAGATTAGATAAGGTGTGCACTATTTCGCTTACTAGCGCTAAATAGGAAGGAAAAAGTACACCGAAGGTCCCTCAACTTGTCATCGGGATAAAAAACATCCTCGAACTGCAAAACCAGATATACGGAGTTCCTTAACTATACAAAACTGGTCACCCGAGGTCCTTCGGTGGTTTTGACCCCGGTTTTGATCTATGTGCCGGCCGAGTCAGCATGGGACCCACGTGGGCCCCACATGTAAGCGTGGCCACGTCAGCCTCTCCTCTCTTCCCTTCCTCTCCCTTCTCTCTCTCACTTCTCTCCTCCAGGGCGGCCGGCGACGTGGCGGCGGGAGCATGAGGGTGTCCGGAGCTCGTGAATCCGGAGCCAGCGCCGGCGAGTGTGGTGGCGGGGGAGGAGTCTGGGATGGAGGAGAGGAGGACGGCGCGGCTGAAGACGGGTAGGGGGTGGCGGCCGCCAGCCGGTGGGAAGAGGCGCAGTGGCCGTCGGACACGTCCCATCCTCCTTCTGCGTGGGGGAGGGGAAACCGCTCTATGCCTCTATGCAACGGATTCATCCAAGAAATCCTCGACATCTTCTCCTGCAGCGGTGGCTACAACCGGCCGTACCAGGCCGTCGACCGGACGGCGAAGATCCTCGCCGTCGCTGCGTTCTTCCTCACCCTATGCATCGTGTGGAAGGTGCGGCGCTTGAGGGTGCGCCTGCTGCTGGCCCGCTCACCGGGCGAGGCGGCGCACGTGCCGAGCAACGACAAGGTGTTCGTCTACTGCTCCAGCGCGCACCTGGCCCTATTCGTGGTCGTCCTCACGCTGAACAGCAGCTGCGACGCCACCGTCGAGCAACACATCGGGCTGATGCAGGACATGTTACTCCTCCCGTAGGTGATCGGCAACGCCGCGTGGCGCGTCAACTGCAAGCCCCTGCGGGGAGCTTCTACGTCGGCATCACCGCCGCGCGCCTGCTCCCGCGCGTGTACGACCTCGTGCGACCACGTGCGGTGGCGCGTCCCAATCGTCCTCGCTCTCCCCCCCAACACTCTCGCTGCCGACGCCCTCCTCTTCTCCCGCGGCAGCGACTTGGTGCGCCACCGCTCCCGTCCTCCTAGGCTGCCGCCACCGTCGAGCCGTCTTGCGAGGCATGGAGTGGATGTCGTATTGGGGAGCGGATGTGGGGGTGCAGGGCTGGCAAACGGACGGCGCCTCGCCTCGACCTCGCTGGCCACACCGTCCTTGGCTGAAGCCATGGCAGCGACGCCGGGCAGCAAGGACGTCGAGGCCAGCACCAGCACCGCCGCATCCACGGTTGTCGTCGTCGCCATGGCAAGCGACGCTGGCAAGCTGTCGCTGTGGGCGCTAGTGAAAGTGGTGGCGCCGCTCCCTCCTCTCCCGCCGACGCCGCCGCGCGCTGCTCCCTCCTTTCCCGCTGGCAACCATCAGGGAGAAGGGCGGCGGACTTGGTGCGGCTACCGCATTGCCGTATTGCTCTCCTCCCCTCCATCTTGCTCCCTCCCCCTCCTCCCCCTCCCGCCACCGCCTTGCTCCCCTCCCCGTCGCTTGCTCCCCCGTGGCCGCCAAGCTCCTCTCGCCGCCGCCGACTCCACCGCCCCTCCCCTACTCCCGCGTCGTTGCCGCGTCACCGCCTTCCTCCCCTCGCCACCGCTCCTTGCTCTCCTCCCCATCGCCTTGCTCCCACCGCAGCCGCCAAGCTCCTCTCGCCGCCACCGACGCCCCTCCCCTGCTCCCGCATCATCGCCGCGTCACCGCCTTGCTCTCCTCCTTGCCACCGCTTTGCTCTCCTCCCCACCCGTCTTGCCCAGAGCCAGAGAGAGAAGAGTGAGAGAGGGAGGAGGAAGGGAGAGAAGAGGGGAAAGAGAGAGTAGGATGACCTGGACAGGCTGACACGTGGGGCCCTTGTGGGTCCCACGCTGACTCAGCCGCCACATAGGACAAATCCGGCATCAATACTGGCCTTGGACCTCGGATGACCGGTTTTGTATAGTTAAGGAACCTCGTATATCTGGTTTTACGGTTCGAGGACGTTTTTATATCCCGATGACAAGTCGAGGGACCTTGGGTGTACTTTTTCCAAATAGGAACCCTCAATACAGAGGTGGCACAGTAAATCATGCCCACATGGGCCACAAACTAGCTGGCAGTCCGCATGGCCCAACTTGTGGCTCTACCGGTGTTGGAGGAGGGAATAAGTTCACTTGCCATCCCTCAACTTTACACCGAGTTTGTTTGACATTCCTTATCCTCAATATCAGAAATTTTCACCCCTAAACTATATAAAACGTACAATTTAGGTCCCATGGCACTATAGATGTTTGGTTTCGCTGACATGGCATTCTAGTCAGAAAATAAAAAATAAAAATAATATATGGGTCCCACATGTAAGTGTGAGAAGAAAAAAATGTGGGGCCCACCTATCAGCCCCATCATCTTAGAGGTGGGGGGGCAGCGGGGCCAATCGGCATCCTATTCCCCCTTTCCCGTGGGACGATCTAGACTAGCAGCGTCGAGTGGAGGAGCTTGTTGGCGATGGCCTCGTCATGCCAGCCCTCGGTGTCGCCCATGATACCAGGGCTGAGCCGCACCATCAGCACGTAGAACTCCACCTTGCTCAACGTGTTGTCGCTGTCCTGGTCGCCTTCTTGCACCATGGCAGTCGTCTCCTCCACCGTAATCTCGCCACCGACAGCGCCGCCCCCCAACCCCAGCACACTCGCCGCGCTTCGCCGCAGGCTCTCCGTGGTGATGGCGCCACTCGTCAGGTCGGCAAGCAGACGAAACCTAGCACGAAGCAACAACAAAAGGCTCTTCGCTTGCACGCCGCCAGCGACGTTGGTAGATGACTCCTGCTTCTGTTGGTGATGATGGTTCATTTTTGCAGGTGGAGGGCGTCGGCGGCCGTGGTGGGCTGGGTGCCAGCGCAGAGGAGGGACTAGGCGCGGCGGTGGAGGGATCTGGCGAGGACGACGATGGTGGTGGTGCCGTGCCGGCGCCTAAGAGGGAAAGGGGGCGAGAGGGGGTCTGCCCCGCCAGCGAGAGATGGGAGAGAGGGGGCTGCCTCTCTGGTGGGAGAGACCCTCTCCACGCGTCGCGCTGGCAAGAGAAGGGGGTGGAGGAAGGAGGAGTGGCGGCCGGCGTCCGGCTAATGCTATTGGCGCCTCATCGCGACCCAACTTCGGCAACACCAACCCAGCTCACTGGCCGGAAATAGCGCTCCCCCTCCTCCTCCGCCGCCGCTCTACCCACCGCCTCCCGCTTCTCCCTCCATTTCCCGCCGGTGCGGTGTGTGGAGAGGGTGGGAGAGGGAGAGGCGGGCGGCGGGAGATGGGGGACGGTAGCGGTGGCCGGCTGGTGCTGCTAACGGCGAGCTATTGCTGTTTCCACGCTCGCCTGCCGCCACTGGCCTTCCTAGCCCGCTTCCCTGACGCCGAGGACGACATCATTGACCTCCTCGTTGCGCTTGGTCTGCGTGCCATGGAAGAAAAGAGAAGAAAGAAAGGCTGACACGTGAGCTCCTCATTTTTAAATATTTTATTTTGTTGACTAGGATGACACGTCAGCGAAACTAGATATCGATACCGTCATGAAATCTAAATTACACGGTTTTGTATAATTTAGGGCTGAAGATTTCTGGTATTGGATTTAGGGATGTCAAACAAACTCGACGTAAAGTTGACGGACTACTGTTGAACTTATTCCTTCCAGGAGCCCATACAGGCACGGTGGCTCAAGGCGGCCCGCAGAGCACACGGTTGGTGCGCGCAAGGGCGGGCACCACGAGACGCAGCTGTACCGGTGTAACATTTGTAAATAATCCTCAAAAAATTAAATTTAAATTGCAACGAATGAAGTAAAAACGTGTGACGGCTACATGCGCAGCGGTGAAATTCGTCCACAGATCAAAAGGATCTACCGCAGATTCGCAGGATCGATATCTGCAAAGGCGTAGCGGCCACGAATCGCCTGCGCGTCTAGCTCAAGCTCCGCCGGATAAGTACGTACGTACGTGACGTCTTTGCTTTTGCACGCGCCGCCGCCGGCCGCTATCCCGGTTGACGATTCTGATCCCCACGCGCGGCGCGCGTCCACCACACACACACACACACAACGCTTTGCTGCAGCGTCCTGTGCACGCTCGCGGTCGACCTCACCGGGACCCCGGGACCCCGGGCGCACGTGGTCGCGCGCGCGCGGCTTGCGGCGCTGGCCCGAAGCCCAGTGTGCGCTTCACGTGGCGACGGCCCGCCAGAAGCCTGCGCCGGCCACGTGCTGCCCTACATACATACGTACGTTGCCCGGAAGTCAATCGGCCGGGCGAGCGAATGATGGACCGCGACGTACGGGCACGTTCAAGCCAGCCGGCCGGCCAAGTGGCAATCTGCCGACTCGCGCCGCGCGCGCGCGTCGATCTCCGACCGACGCGCCGTTGCGGGGTGCGGGAGCTTTCAGCTTTTCGATCTCGTGGTGACGCGTACGTGTTTGCTTTTCGCCGTCTGGGGACAAACGGATGCGTCTGGTTGACTGGGTCGCAGGAGGTTGAAGGCTCGTACGGTGTGCGCCATGGGAATTCCTGTTGTGCTGCTGTGTGTGGCCCGTGGGCGCTGGGTGGGAAAATATTGGCGGCCTAGGACTAGGAGTACGGATACAGAAAAGCAGTGCCCAACTATTTCTAGCTAGCCAACACATCTTGTACTCCTGTGTGTGTGTTTTTAATTCTGCTTTCTTCTTAGTGAAATGATTTGATTGGAGATCGCGCGCTTCCCAACCTCCTTAAACTTTACGATTTTTTTCTTAAATAAAACTTTCTTATACATGATTTTCTAATAAATTATTTTGAATCTATTTGTTAGCTTATAGTAATATTTAATTTATTAGTTTGTACCCGAATAATTGTTTAACCATTGAAGGAAAAAAACCATTCAGCCTCACATCTCAAGTTGTTTTCACTGCTACATAAAAGCATTTTTCATACGGTCAAAACATATTTTCGCAGATAGGCGTTTGCCCTTAACTGTCTGCAAAAATCGATTTTTTCATGCAGGAAGTGCACCGGCATGCGAAAAATGATTTTGGCGGACAGTCAGTTAAGCCAATCGCATACGAAAATAAAGAATCACTTTAAACAAAATAAAAATAAAAAAACAAAATCCCAAAACCCTAGCTCTCATTCCCACCCCAGTTGTCGTCACCCCTCCTACGGCTGAGGGTGGCGCTGCTGGATACGCTGCCCTCGAACACCGCCATCGCCAACGCCCCTCCGGGGACCAAGGACAGTGCCCCCGGATCTGCTGCCCTCGATCTCTGTCGTCGCCATCGCCTCTCTCGATGCCGAGGGCGGCACTGCCGGATCCACTGCTCTCGAGCTCTGCTGTTGCTGCCCGGGGCTAAGGATGGCAGATCCGCCCCTCCGGAGGGCGGCACTACCGGACCCGCTGCCCTCGAGCTCCGCCGTCACCCATTCAGGGGCCAAGGGTGTCGGATCCAACCCTCTCGAGGGCGGCGCTGCTGGATCCACCACCCTCGAGCTTCTTCCATCTCGCCCGATGTCCTCATCGCCACCTCCACAAGCCACCCCGCGCGCTGGCTTCCTTCGTAGATCTAGAGGGGGAGAAGAAGTAGATGAGGCAAAGAGGGAGAAGTAGACATGGGGGAGGGGGGATCTAAGTGAGAGATGAGAGAGAAATACAGGAGAAGGGAGTCGGGATGGGCCGGTTAAAAGGAGAAGGGAAAATGAGGAGGTCTCGAATGTTGTTTCTATATGTGGGTATCTTAAGAGGCTTATGAAAATCAATTTTTCCATGCAGCGCTTAATCAACCAGCATCTAAATATTTTTATATGTGGATACTCTTTTAGTTTGCCAATAATAAAATAAAGGGTGAATTCGCCAAAATTGTTTTGTTAAGTAGTTTTTGTTCCCCTCCATTAGTGGGTTCTTCAAATATATTTGCTCTTATACACAACGCTTCTCATTTGGGTATAGATTCACTCAGATTAAGAATTGTTACATATATTTGAACTCAAGAATTAATTTGGTCAATACCAGCACTCCTTTTGCTGTGATTGAATGCTTTTGGGCTATCTCGTACTATGCATTGGATGCGGTGGACCCAGATTATCCCAATCGCACATGAATAGGTTCCCGAGAGAAAAAAAGAGAAAAGAGGCTCGTCGTCCCCACGCTCTTGTGGGAGCCTGGGCGGTATATACAAGCTTGTTGTCCTATGAAGTTATATGCGATTTTAAGCAACAGGTCGGTTGTCCATGGTATAAGGGACGATCACTCACTCGCATCGAGCTTATTGCTTCAACGTAAACCATCATCGATAATCTTTTGCCATACATCATTCTTTATTATCCGTTTCAGGTTATAAGACGTTTTGACTTTAGTCAAAGTCAAACTGTTTTAAGTTTGACTAAGTTTATAGAAAAAAAGGAATAATATTTTCAACCCAAGACAAATTTATTATGAAAATATATTCAATTATTGATTTGATAAAACTAATTTAGTATTATAAATATTATTATATTTGTCTATAAACTTAGTCAAATTTGAAAGAGTTTGACTTTGACCAAAGTTAAAACGTCTTATATCCTGAAATGAAGGGAGGTATTATGCAACTTGTGACGCATACATCCTGAAGCTTATCATTTACGTAAGGTTGTTTTATGGCAAGCTCCGATGTAGTGGCCAGGGCGGTGGCCTCGAGTGGTAGCGCTAGAGGAGGAAGTAGAGGAGGCCTAGGCGGCTGGCAGACGGACCAAGTGAGCAGCTAGCCTGGCCATGGCGGTCATGCAGTGGCATTCGGAGCGAGCGAGGAGATGACAGGGGATCCATGAGGTGGCCCGATGGCCAATTTTCTCCCACGCCAGCTCGATTGGGAGCACGAAACGGTGCCCAAAATCTGAATTGATTTGACACCGGGATTAGGAATGCAGCAAATTAAAATGGGTGGTTTTTATCACTTGGAAACCTCTTGGATGGTTTTTATCTTAATTCCCAAAATTTAATTTTTGGGACTGCTATTAGCCATCTCTCGGATATGCTCTATGGAAGCCCCATACAACTATTTCTATTTGGTTTCACATCTTCCAATTAATCCCTTCTTCAGAATTTGACTCCCGATTCCCATAATACACATATCTCTTATCACAACTACATAACCCTTAATAGGAACAACCTTATATGTGTCGATTCATCTAAAACCAATACATATAAAGCCTTTTTTGTCCTCATGATCCCTTCGATGGGTCTAAATAAAAAGAAAAAGTCTGAATTACCCCCTGACTATTGGGTGGGTACTAATTACCCCCTAAATCTGAATACCGGACATCTTTCACCCTCAACTATTAATACCAGACGAAAAACCCTCCTAACTCAATCTAGAGTGGTTTTGATCCTACATAGTAGTCCAGTCAGCAATTAGTTTTTTTTTAGAAAAAATCAACGGGATCCCACTTCATACTCTCTTCCCTCCATCTTTTCCCCTCTCACCTCTCTCTTTGCATTCGGCTCGGGCAAAGCTCCGGTGACCTACGAAGACAAGGGTCCACTAGATCGATGACAAGGGTCGCTGCTCGCCGCCTACCGGTGTCCTATCTCCATGCTTTTTGTCGTCTCCGCAGAAGGCTGAGGAGGAGGTGCACGCTGGTAGAGGACGAAGAGAAGCCGCTTCCCCCTCTCGAGCTCCTCCGCCCCTCTGCTGTTCAGCACCACCTCCATAGGAGATGCGATCGATCGATGGATGTTGACAGCGGGGGCGAGGCGAGCTCTCCATGGGAAGCTCATCACTTGTGTTCGCTGCCAATGACGTCCTCCCTGCCACGCCGGCCACCATCACGCTTGGCGCCTCAACACTGCCCGCCTCATCCCCCAATGCAACAACTGACAAAGCATGAGAGAGTAGAGAGAGTGAGAGATAGAGGAGTGAGGTATATGACAAGGGGGACCATGTTTTTTTATTGTTTTTTAATTGGATTGCCACATTAGCGCCACATGTATGCCACGCAGATCAAAATCGCTTCGAATTGAGTTAGGGGGTAGTTCATTCGGTATGTATAGTTGAGAGTGAAAGATGTCTAGATTTCGGGTCTAGAGGGTTAATTTTTACTGACCCAATAGTTCAAGAGGGTAATTCAGATTTTTTCCAAATTAAAAACCGGCACCTATAACACCTTATAGGTTTTGGTTTATTCGGAAAATTGGTATTAAGTAATCAAAATATCATTTTTTTAATAAACCGACACTAGTAAGTGGGATTAAGTGTTGTTTTTAATAAACACGATAATTTAAGAATGGAGTTGAGCCAACATCGAGCATGGTGCTCGAGAAGACGAAAAGTTCTTCTGTGTGTCCACGTCCATCTTCCTTCTGTGTACTAGAAAATATCCTATCTTGTCCTAGGCTTTTATATTTTGGGACGGAGGGATTATCTAAGTAACTGCAGGGTTTTTTAAGATCATTTTAGATTTTCTTTGATTCATTTTCACTATTCTTAATTGGCATATATTTTTTCAACCAAAACAGTAGGGCGAGATCTGGGTTCAAATTACATTATAAAGGAAACATGATGTTCACCAGAAAAGGTATATAAAAAGGAATTAAAGTGATGGAAACTAAAGTATTGGTTAAAGTTTTATATTTGGAATCGTTGATTTAGAAACATATAAGGCTTAATGGGACAATGGACCTGTAATTATAAAGCACTTCAAATCTGTACATGTGTGCACCGAGCACTGTGCATGGAGGCCACGAATTGTTTGGGAGAATGTGAATCTTGTCCACAGAATTTTTCTCCAAAATATTTACATGAAATATAGCTGATGAACGTTGTATGCCATTGGCAGAGCGCTGGTCCACACTCTACAATAGCTCAACAATTATTGAGATTGGTGTTTCAATAGTCCAGATTCCTTATGTCAGATTTTTCTTTTCCAGTTTGAACTGATCCTAACTTCAGTTCAGAATCTTAACTGGAAATTTCAGCCAGTATAGTTAGTAAAAGCTACCGTCCACAGCAGTAAATTAAGCACGGAACCCCAGGCCGTGTCCCTAGCTAGCTAGCTCTGGGCTCTGTTTCATACTCCTATGCATGCAGCATAAGTGATGAGCCCCACAAGGCCACAGAGGGGCCTGATATTTTGTTGCGTTTTGCCTGGACAGTGAATATTTTCTACAAGAGACACTAGCAAATAACTAAATGGAAGAGAGCTAGAGTTTGGAACTCAACGAATCATCAGTCCATGCACTATATTTGCTGTAAAGAGAAAGTCAGTCCATGCGATAATGGATAAGAGCTATACATGGCCAGTTCTTCCCCATCTTTTCTGCTGATAAGAGATAGAGTTAACTACATACGAAAAGAAAAAAAAGAAATTAATGTCAGTCCATATGTGTGACTTATGGATTTCCCATCTATTACGAAAAACATTCAAAAGAAAGGGAAATTAGTTTTTTCTTTTTGTTGGTTCTTCATTCTCACGTACTATATATGTGCTGATATGCATGTTATCGCAAGAAGTTCCATAACAGGGAATTATATATATTGCTCATGATGTTTTAGAAACTGTACTAAAAAGTCACCATATTTATCAGGGGCGTCCCTGGGGCATGCGGCCAGCGCGCCCGCACAGCGCCCCCAATTTTTAGGGGCTCCTAGGCCCAAAACTTGAACACTAGATATACAACTCAATAAGTAAATTGGTAGCCTAACTAGTCCCAAAAATATATTATTTTTCTTGTCGTTTCGGCTTCGATTACGCCTTTGCCGGTTCGCACAGTTGCGCTGGTTCGCAATGTTGAATCGCCTTCTACTGTGGACCTTGCCAATCGCCAATCGCAACGAACGAGAGGAGTAAACGACGCCTCACCTCTTTCTCTCGTGCGGTCATGCCGCCTGACGCTTGCCGCGCCCCTGACCTAATTCTTTCTGATAATTTCTAATCCGGTAATCCCTAATTTTGGATTATCATTTTGGGCCATTCTAGATTGCTATGAAATATATTATGTAATATAAATTATTTTCATATTATATCATCAATTAAGTTTTTATCCTTCAACTTTGCACAGGGCCCCGAATTTGACGGGACGGCCCTGATATATTTATTTAAAAAAACATATCTAGATTAAAATTCCCCTGACATATATCAAAATGTTTGAGCTTTTGGTCCCCAGATAACTTCTGCACTACTGCCAAATAATTAACAAAGTCACATGCAGTCATCCCTACTTTAAACGCAGGACAGAACACACATACGTATCGTTGTTGCCAACTTGACATGCAGATAAAATTGTCAGTTGTGGCTTTATTGTGGGCTAGAAAACATCTGTTGATATTCCATTGGGATTTTGAGACATACATACCTCGAATTAAGTAGAAGCTTTGGCATAACACAAGACACATATATATACATGCCATATAGTCGACTTGCGATTTTTGTTAGCACACGATTGGATTTGTAGTTTCTTAGGTTTTTAACAAAAGAATTTACTTAATAAAATGATTTATGTTGCTAAAATAATTCCGCTTCCACTGCTACACAAAGCCTAATAATATCCAACGGTTCGCAACTGCAGTGATCTCTAATGGTTAAAGGAATTGTTAAAAACATTCAGTCAGATATTTGAGGGTATACTAATCTATTGGTTCTTGACCTAATGGGTCATGACCACAAACTATATATACGGTATATGCAGTCAAGGGCCATTCGAGATTTGAGCATATGTAATAGTTCTCGATTTAGAAACCGTTGAACTTTATTTTTGAAATATTTAATTATTAATCTGAGGAGGCGTTCGAATTTAAAAGGTAATCTCTTAATGTTGCTGGTTCTTGATTTAGAACAATTACAATTTAATCTCCAACAATTTAAGAGAACGAACAGTTAGGGATTAACACGACAAGCTAATGGTTTATGGCTTATTTTAAACCAACATTTAACAGAATATTAATTGCATACATAAGGATCAATTTGTAACTTGTCATATACTCCGTACTAATTACTAGCTATGAAAACTGTGGATGTCTTCTCAAACTATTACAAATATGTGTTAAATATTTCAGTTAAAAAAATATGTGTTGAATGTTATAGAGATCTGTTTGAGTTCTTTCTGAAAATTGGTTTATATATATATATATATATTATCTCACAAAAATTTAAGTTTAATTTGACCCTACCTATGAAAAGAATCAGAGACTCTTCTTCTGATAGGACTAATAATTAAACCACACATAGGGGGATGGTGCTTGTAATTGTATAATTAAGCTGCACATAATATTGGCCACAGGGAAAGAGAGACCGATCAATATTATGTGTACAGATTACAATATTTAAAATGTCGTGCAAATCATATGTGAAAAAACTGGTACATAATTTGTATTGAGACAATCCAAATTATTCCAAATTAAACAGTAAAAAGGTACGGTTGAGAGTAGGGCATCGGTGATCCCCTTTCTGCTTGATCTCTGGCAGAATCTCTGCAACCTGCATGTTGCCCCCGGCCCCTATGTATGTACTTATATATGTATGCATGTGTACATATAAATATAAGTATGCATACACATGTTGTGCTCTCTATTGATGCATTATTTATGCAGAAATATACCCAAAAGCCAATTAACCTATAGCAATGTCCTCACCGGCGCAACATCTAATCCAAAAGCTGCAACGCCGGCAGGCGAAACCCCAAATCGATCGAGCTATAGATCTCGATCTAGTGATCTGTGCATGCTCATTTGTGTGTACATCGATCCTTGATCGATCACACGCATACCAGTATATATATACATACTTACACTCTTATAATAGCAGGCAGGCAAGCTCATGTGGACTGCTGTAGCTATAAGCTGTCGTCTGATCGATGGATGGATGGATCTCGGATCAGCAGCTAGGTCGCCGGTGAGACGGCAGGGGCGGCGGCGTCACGGACCTCGAAGACGTTGCGGGTCTTGACGACGATGTCGTACATGTGGACGAGCTTGAACTTGGAGAAGTCGCGGGGGACAGAGATGAGGTGCACGGTGGAGCGCTGGTGGAACTGCAGGAGGCACGGGTCGGTGAGGTACCTCTCCCACCCGAGCTCCCGCAGCCGCCGCTCCAGCACCTCGTATGACGCCACCACCTCCCCGCTCGGCACGTGCACCAGCACCTTCCGCCGCCCGCCTCTGCCGCCGTCCCCGGCCGACGACGATTCCTCGCTGCCGGGGTTCTCCACGCGCCGCACGATGCCGTCCTTGAACACCCACACGCCCGCCATGTATGTGTGTCACCTAGCTGCTTCAATTCCCACCGGCGACCGGCCGGCCGGAGACGATCGATCGACCGTGGAATGGCCGGGATCGATCGGTGACGATGATGAGGCCGGCAAGATGAGGGGGTCCGACCGGCCGGTATATGTAGCAGGGAGCTAGGAGTCCTGCACAGTTGAGTGGCAGCAGCTATACAGCCGCTGTGTGAAGAGTTACTGTGCGTACGACCAAAAAAGGAAACACTGTTCGCCTCTCTGATTAGCTAAGGTGGGGCCCTTGCGGTGTCCACTCGTAGAGAAGCAGTGGTGCAGGGTGGGGCCTCCCAATCAACAGGAGTACAAGGAACCAATCAAGGTCGTCCTCTGCGAATTTTATCAACTTTCAACTTTTTTTATTTAATGTTAATGAATAAATGTACCCAAAACAATAATAGTCATCGGGTACTCAATTACGTGTCAATACAATAGCTACCTTAGGGCAAGTACTATAATGCTCCATATTGCCTCTAAATATGCCATATTGGATTGAGTGATGAGGTGGAGGAGAGAAGTGAGGAGAGAGATGGTGAACTACCCCTAAATGAAGAGGCAACCTCCACACAAATTTCAAGAGGAGTGTGAGAGTATAAGAGACATTGGTATTTGTGTACTAGAGGAGACATATTGTATAGGTTGCCTCTTAATTTATGAGTGAATGATGTGGATAAATTTAGATGTGGTAGTCACATCTATCATAACACTTGCCCTTATACAATGATGAATAGCAGGTGGCCCGCGACGGGCTATCATACAAAATTATCTTTTTTTTACGCATGATTTCCTTCATAATTATTTTCTTTCAAATTTGTTAAATAGTCGATTAATTGTCTTAGGATTTAAAAAAAATCGAACCAAATTTTAAATTTTATAGTTTGTACAAGTCAAGTGTGCCATAACTTAACCCTTTATAGCTTGCCTCCTCTTCTTTCCGGCTCAATGTGACTTTTATTCATCATCCCTGTGACCTCTAAAAATTAAATCTTTCCCTTTTGTAGTTTTAGAAGTGCCGTTAAATGCTAACCTACTTCCTTACGGCACACACTGTGCCCCTTCTCTTTATTGGCATTGGAATTTCAAACAACAAACATGATCATCGTTACGGGTTCCTTTTTAGTTTCTAGTAGTCCCGTCAATCATTGTCACCCTATACACCTTTATGCACTACTAGAAAAATCATTTTTTTAGGCATGCAAAAATCATTTTTCCAAGCGGGGGAACGGTCCGCCTGTATACAAACGCCTCATAGGCGGTCTAGTCACCCGCTTGCGAAAATCCTCTGGACGAACAGAAAAAAATCGCCGCCACCCCCCATGCTCCTACCCACCTCCAGTCGATCTAGGGTTAGGGTTTTGGGAGAGAGAGAGAGAGGGAGAGGAAGGGGAGGTGAGGTTGATGAAGAGTTCAATGCCGTCCACCACCGTGTCGCCGAAAGGGCGGGGCCCGCCGACATGGCCGCTGCTAAGGAACGCGTCCCAGAGGTTGTCGGCGACGTCGGCGGCCGAGGCGTTGGTGTGGAGGGAGTAGTCGGCTGCTGCAGGGCCGCCACCGATGCTGGTGGTGGGGGGTGCCGCCGCCGCCGCCCTCTCCCTCCTTTCGGACGGATCTGGGAGGGAGGAGAACCGCCGCCGCCCTCCCCCGGCCTCCCTCCGGCTGGATCTGGGAGGGGAGGGGAGCCACGCCGGGTGCCGCTGCCGCCGCCCCGTGCGTCGTCGTTGCCGCCCCACTCCGTGGCCATCCCCACGCCTCGCCGCCGCTGCCCTCCCCTGGCCTCCCTTCGGCCGGATCTAGGAGGGGGAGGGGAGCCATTGCTGCTCACCACCGCCTCCGGCCGGCGGCCGGGAAGAGGAGGAGAGGAGAGGTGTGGAGGGGAGGGGGAAGGGGAGGGACGTGGGAGAGGAGTGAGGGGTCGAGAATGAGGACTTAGAAAAAATCAGCCCCAAATCGGCTCTATTTATATTGCAAGTCTATTTTCGCAGGCGAATCACATAAGAGGTCCGCCTGCAAAGATAGCGAGCTTCACCCCGGTTTGCATTTTTGTAGGTGGCTATTTGGCTCCGAGTGTCATATCCGCCTGTGAAAATAAATACCCAACGTCGGCAAAAATGCTTTTTGTAGTAGTGATGGCGGCATATCTTGAGATTGACGAAGTCACCACGGGCGCCTCGCTGGCAACGGGTACATCGCCTACCACTAAAATAATAACTACCCGTAAATGTGAGCACCCATGTCAAATCTAGAATTTGAACGGGTGTGGGTGTTAGTATATGTTACGGTCACAGATAAATCCGTAAACGCATGGATGCTGATGTAGGACTTCACCTTAGAGTATTCCAAGGGTATCAAATCACAGGGAACATGTTTGTATAATCTAAGTTTAGGATTCATCCAAGGACAACAATTAAATGGGAGGGCTTAGGATAGAGAGGACTTTGCTGGGTTAACTATCTTAATTAAGTTATTGTACAACTCTATCAGTTTCTTCAGGCACCGGCTCTCCCTTGGTTTGCCAAGCCGAGTCCAGCTTGTAGTTCTATGATGTACCTGAATGTGGAGGAATATGAAGAACGGATAGTGCTATTATCACCTACCGCCTACCTCACTTTTTGTGAAGCACACAACAAACGAAGATAACCTTTAACCTAAACACCACGTCTACGTTATCGATTACTACTCTAGCCTTAGTCAATAATTTTCTTCTTTATCCAGAATTTTAGTACTAGAGAACCCAATATAAATACTAAGCAAAAACCCCACAATTGTGAAAATCTATCTTACTTGAATTTAAAAATAAATACCAAAGGAGATCACGAATACTTATTTATATAAGAGAAGCATCCATCAAGGTACAAGATTGGAGATTGTGCCGACAACTCTAGGACTCAAATGGAGAGGGTGCCTACATCCGGCACTCCTCCGAAACTCCCTCGAAGAGAACTCCGATATCTAGGGCACTCCTTTGTCCTTTTGGGGCTTCCCCTCACTCTCTTCCTATATTCTATCTCTAATAGAGGATACCTTAAATATGAAAGTGAGTTGTACTCTGTTGACGGTCGTTATAGACCAATTTTGACCAACAATATACTTAAAATAAAGGAGAACTAGCTATGCTTGCAATGCATATTTATTTTAGAATAATATATTTCCACTTGTACTTGGAATATTATTTCTTTGTAGAGATTAGCACATAAATGGAGAAGAAATAAAGGAAAAACTCACTCCTAAGCAAGCTGAAGGATAGAGGGGTCCAAACCGTCCTAGAAACCACCATAGCTGTCACAACCGTCATGAGGACCCATCTGCCAGCCCCTGTACAAAGTTTGGAGGCCTGCTGAGCTAGCCCAGGTTTGGTCGAACCAGGGGTTCTGTCGAACCCTGGCAGCGTCGGTTTAGCCTGGCCTTACATGTGGACGTCCCGAATTGCTTGCTGATGGAAGTTGCGGGGCATTTCCGACATTTTGCATACTCTACAACCATCATACATGCCTATTTAAGGAGGAGCTCATTCTCACTCCAATACACGCTCAAGCAAGAAGCTTTGATCTCTCTCTCTCTCTCAAGTTTAGTTAGTGCTCTAGTGCTAAGTGGAATAGAATAGGATAGTTCTCGGAGTCCTCGAGTCTTCGAAAGATTTTGGTATGGCTCTAGTAGCTTTTCTATCTTATTTTGTAAGACTCTCGGAATTAATAGAATATTCTTCTTTATATACCTCCGGTACTTGTCTGAGTACTGGTTTTACTTTATATTTGTGCCGATATAGTTGTATGACTAGCCTACCAGAGAGGTGTAGTGGTGTGGGTTTAATGTTCATATGAATGATTACTCTATGTTATTCTAGAGGATATAGAGTAATATTTGATAATGTAAGCATGATGCTTAGATTATTAAATATCATTAATTGGGCATATATGCTGCGGGAAAATAGATGTGGGCCACTGATGGTGACAGCTCAGTACGGGTATTCCTGCACATTAGTATATATTCCCAAGATAAATTCCTAGGGAGGGTACTACTCCGTATTTAGCCCCGGTTAGATGACCATGATAGGTTGTCGTACGAAACTCGGCAACCCAGGGTGGTCTCTTGAAGCACTAGGAGGGCACCGTTAGGGGGTATTGGTCAGTACAACTGTATACTAGCAAATGTAAACTAAGGGTGAGTGTATATTTGAAGTATAGGAATGATTGCTTTTCTATTTCTTCTTCCACATTAGTCTAGAATTATTTAAGTGAGAGCATGTAAGTCTTTCTGCTCTGTGTCACTCTACACATATGATTAAAGTAACCCTTGCATAGACTTTGATATATATAAGTAATGTATATAAGTTATTAGCAGAGTTCTCTCTTTTATAAATCTTCCCTTGAGATTAAATTAATACAATACCTTGGAATACTTCCGGGTGAAATGCTGCAATGGTATATCCATGCGCTTGCGGATACTTCTATAACCATAAATATATTAGGGCTATTTTTGTGCCATTGTTCGGAATTTATATTTTTAGTAATGTCATTGAGAAATACCAACATACTCCACTTGAGTTGTGTGTTCTGAAATGGCTTGAGCTCCTCCTTTTATAGAGCCATATGACGGTTGGAAAGACGGTTTGTGAAGGTCGGTGCACCCATAACCGTCATTGAGGAGTCATCTAGGGTGTCCACGTAGAGAGTGGCAATGAGAAGTAGTAAGGTCGGTTTGGCTGACCTATGGGTCCCACCTTCCAGCTACTCTTTTGACTGTGAGGCTGACTGGTGGGCCTAGGGGTGAAAATGGAGTGGATTCGGATGGATAATGGTCATACCATATCCTATACCATTTTTTTTAAAGCGGATACGGAGGGGGTGCGAATGACATGCAGATGCGGATATGGAGCGGATTATTTTGGACGTCGGATTCGGTGCGGAGTCGGTTCGGAAACGGAATAACATTGTTGGATGTTAAGTTTGTGTTCAATCCATACAACAAGAGGGCAGCAAAATAATGAGCAGCAATACGATGGCAAAACAACATCTAAACGTGATGTCAACTCTATAGGAAAATAGATCCAAAACACATCCATAATATAAACAACCAAAACATAATATAAGTCCTCGCTTCACTGCATTGCTTAAAAATATAAGTCAAATGCCATAACATCACCATCAGGAGTAAAGACCCAACAAATTAACATGTTCAATAGTCCAAAATCAAGATGACAGTACGTTAAATCTCATCTCTAAATTAATCAAAATAGACATTGCTACTGACTTAAATTACCTAAAGCAAAGCTCATCTCTAAATTTCTAAATCCCAAATCTCATCTCTAAATTTCTAAATCCCAAAATTGAAAATTCAAATTAGAGAAAGAAGTCAAAGAATACAATACTTGATATGGAGCCTGCGGGAGGCGACAGTGGCTGGCGACGGGGAGTCCAGGAGGTAGAGGCGCTGGCCGCTGGAGGGTGGCGACGGTGGATGGCACACGGCAGGCGGGAGGATGGGGACGACGGGGACTGGATCTGGAGGAGAGGTGGCGTCGCAGGAGGCGCTGGCCGCTGGCGAGTGGCACTAGTCGCTGGATGCGCTGGCGCTGGCCATTAGAGAGACGGCGTCACAGGAGGCACTGGCCGCTGGAGGAGAGGCAACGTCGCATGATGGCACACGGCAGGCAGGAGGCGCTACGACGGTCAGTCGATGGGGTAGTCGCGGCACTGTGGCGGTGGCGTCGCGCGTGTGCGGCGCCGGGATGGGGACTGGCCTGTGCGGCACGCGTGTGCGTCAGGACTGTGGCGCAATGGTGGCGCCGACGCGCATGAGAGTGGGAGAAGAGCCGGCGTCCGGCAGTGGGGGATTAGGATTAGGTCAACACTAAACATAAATGGGCTAGATGGGCTGGCCTATTAAAATGGGCTCAATTATGTATTTTTTTGGCCTAAAACATGCGGATTATCCGCCAACTCGTCATTCGGATAATCCAATTAAAAAATCGGATAATCTGCATCCGCTGGATATTGATGATACCATATCCGCATCCGCATCCACGTGATAAAATCTGCATCCGCATCCAACGGATATCTGAAAACTCTTACCATATCCTCGCTCCGGTCGGATTTGGAGCAGATCGGATCGGATAATATCCGCTCCATTTTCACCCCTAGGTGGGCCCCTATGTCGGTGCACGTAGATAGGCTCATTTCAAATCGGATTTGACTATGTCATGCGGTCCTTTAATTCTTGTGCTCGCGTATGATCGGTCAAGAGTTTATATTGTCGCATTGCGGATATAAATTCATCCAAAATCACTTGCATATAAATATTTATTAATACTCGTAGAAATGGTTAGTAATAAACTCTTACCATTAAGTTTGGTAGTATATTTTGTATTCTTTTATACGAGAGTTGACGACTAAAGTTGGTGCTTAACGACCATCAACAGTAGATTGTTTTTTTTTAAAAAAAAACCTAATCAATTGAGTACACTAACTTCGCTTGTCACTATATATGTCTATATCCGACTCTGCGTCAAATTCATGCTACGCCATGGTTTTAACTAGTGCACATATCTATACATAGTGCTTCCTGACGTAGCCAAAAGATTCGATCCGAAAATGATTTTCAATGATTCATTTCAAAATTATATTTTTCTTAATTTTGCATTACAGGTTTAGTATTTTGTTCATTTTGTTAAAAATGTTATCGCTGCATGCCTACATCTACCCGCATATCAAATTCATGCTACGTTATGGTTTTTAGTTGATGCGCAATTGCGCATGGTAACATTGTGCTGGCTGATGTAGCCAGAAGGTTCAATCCAAAATGAATTTGGAGGATTCTTTTCAAAATTATTACTTTTTACTTCGGCGTTTCAATTTTAGGATTTTTAATCATTTATTACTATTTGGATTAACTAGTGGTGTACATGATGCGTGTGTCAATTTCCCGCGGAGAAAAACTTTACTCTCTTGTCTTTTAACTGGTGGTCATCAATGAGTCGATCGTCTAGTTTTTGTTTCAACCATGGGGTCGGTTTCCAACGTGGCCATCAGTATGTGACAACTGACACACATATCCCTGCTGTCACGTGCTAGAGAGCAACCACCACTCTGATTTAATTACGGAAAATTGCAAAAATCACCTCAAATATCATCTTAAGTTTAAGATTCTCCCAATAAAATAATTTATTGCAAATACCCTTCCTAATTTACCTTAATTTGGTATTCCTCCCTAATTGGTAGTCCCAAATCCCAATCAGCAATTACTGTTGCTCATGTATTTTTTGTTGCCTCTTTTTGCATGTGTTATATGACTAAGCCCGTCTCTTGATGGATACACATTTTCTTTCTCAAAGACACAACGTCATATCGAGCTAATCTTCCTCCTCAAACCTGCCAAAGAAACAAGCCACTGTAGAACCTCTAAGTCAAGCATTTTTATACAGAGTTTTAAATCATAGACATTGACAACTCAACTTAGGTGAAAACTCGTGTAACTCTTGACAAAAAAAGGTCATCTAAAATCAAAGAAAATATCACACATGTAAATAAGAGGATATTATAAAACTATGTAAAATATAGAGAAAATCCCCTACGTACCTCTGAAATTTTACCATTCCCTTTTATGTCCCTTGAGTTATGCTCATTCCATTATATACCCCCGAATTTTAGTTTGAACCCTTTCATATTCTTTTTGTCAGTTGACCGTTAAATTCCTCAAAAAGTCCATTTTACTCTTGGACATGAAGAAACATACATATTTATGGAGATTGTTCAAGGGTAGAAATTTGTTGTTTGAGACTATTAAAGTTACGAGTTTTTCATGCAAGATATTATTTACAAAAATATTTGTAGATATTACATAAAGATAATATTTATTAATTAGTTATTAAAAAAATTTATGTAGCATATAAATAGATTTGTCTTAAAAATTAAATATGTTGTACTACAATCAACAAAAAAACATACTACCCATGCAATTTTTAATAACTAAAAAATAAATATTATTCTTTTAGTTTATATCAAAAACTAATTTTTTTCCTTAAACAATATCTTGCGTTGCAAATGCATAAATATGAAATTCATACAAAAATTTCTATGCTCAAATAATATACTCATAAATTTATAAGTTTCTTCATATCGGGAAAATGGACTTATTATTAAGAATTTACCAGTCAACTAATGGAAGGGGGTATCGAAGGGATTCAAACTAAATTTTATAGGTATGCAAGGAATTTTCTCTAAAATATATTGTGCAAATCTGACTTTGTGAGTGTCAGACGAGTGATACTCGCGGACCGAATGATTAGAGTATTGGGGTACGTTGGAACGAGGGTCTACGTAGTACGACATCAAGCAGACAAAAGACAGAGATTATACTGGTTCAGGCCCCTTATCAAGTAATAGCCCTAGTCCAGTTTATATGGGATTTACGATGATGAAGACAGATTACAAAGAGAGTAGTCGAGACAGATGATACCGACGAGATCGTAGTCGAGGGATTCGATGAGATCCCCCGGCGACTTGGCTCCGCGTACTCCGGCTTCGTAAACTATGGTGGGGGTGTTGGCGATAGAATTAGATGTCCTTCACCCCTCCCTCGGGGTCCCTTTTATACCGTGGATCATCTTGACCTCCAAGAAAGATTTGAGCATATCAGATCTGGTACGGTACAATAGAAATTCTATCCCTTCCGACCAAGACTTGGGAAATCACTTGAGTCATAGAGATAGTTTTGATAATTTGAGGTGGATTCAATACGATATTTATGGGGATGACCCGTGTACGTGAAGGTATACCTTATCAAAATATTCCATAAATCGTAGGATAGAAGGTATGCCTTATCCATAACCCTGACAATAGCCCCGACTTCAACTCAAATTAATTCATGTTGTCATCTATGGCCTCTCTCGCTAGTGTCTTGTCATGCTTACTTGATCGTTCTCGGTGTGGACCCGAGAAGACAAGAAGCTATTGACAACACTAAGGGAAGTCCAACGGCTCAAATATGAATTTGAATTGAAGTCTGAACAACTGCCCTCAATGGGCCTTAGGATTTTTCGACGGCAATCTCTCTCCTTCCTTGGAATACGAACCGCCAGGTAGTGCGCTTATTTAAAGGGGTTTTGGGATCCATTTTGAGTCCGTTTGCCGAAAAAATTCCCCAATCCTTCTAGCAGTCTCGGACCCTTAGTCTCCCCAAAATTCCCTAGGTTCTTTCGCCTCACTCCGGTGATCTTGCTCCGATGGCGGACCTCACCCGATCAACCTCTAACTTGGCGATGCTCGCGAAGCTCTCCACCGATGGGGCTCTTCCTTTGGAGCAGACCATGGCCCGAGAAGAAGGAGGTACACTGCCCCCTCCCCCGCCCTAGTTCGCATGGTAGTGGTAGAAGATTTCGTTCGCAGTGGTTTCTTGCCACCGCCGTCGGAATTCCTTTTATTGATCTTGAACTTCTACGGCCTCTCCCTTCTGCATCTCAACCCCAACTCCGTTGCTTTCTTGAGCATATTCACCCATCTTTGCGAGGCCTACGTTGGGGTAGTGCCCTTCCTGGACCTTTTTTATTTCTTTTGCGAACTCCGGTGGATGGAAGCCAGTAGGGTGTCGGGATGCTGTGGGTTTCGCCTGCGTGACGGCATGAAGGCGAGATATATATCTCTCCAGTGCCACACGTCCCGGTCTAAGTGGCGGTCGAGGTAGTTCTATCCGATTCTTGTTGTGCCCGAGGACCACCCTGTTCGACAAGACTGCTGGAATTCCAAACCTCCTCTGACTCCTTCCCTTGAAGCCTTCGTGAACGCTATCGGAGAGTCGCGAGAGCGGGGGCTAAACGGGTATGAAGTCGTTCAGGACTTCGTCACCTGACGTATCCAACCGCTGCAAGCCCGCGCTCATCCTGCGTTTGATTATGAGGGAGCTCTTGACATAACGCGGATCTCATCGCGTGGTACTCGTTCTTGCATCGCTGTCTCTTTGTCACTTTTTGACAACACTCTTGAACTCGGGATCTGATTTGTCTTCGTCTTTTCTCCTGCATTCTAGTTCTCCCCGCGGATGTCGTGACGCAACAGGTCAAGGACGTCCTGATCAGTCCTGCCTCCACGACTGATAGGCCGCCGACACCCCTCTGCGACAAGCCGGCGGCTGACAAAGCGGCCGCCATCAACATGAGTGAGAACGATTTTCCACATTTCTGCTTAGAAGTGAACCAAAGTGACCTCAACCCCTGCAGGTTCTGCCGCTGACGGATGTCATCGGCCCCCTTGTCGATCACTAGGCCTTAGCCTCCCTCGAGGAGAAGGTTGTGGAGGAGGTTGCCGCTATCTCCTTAATCCCCGTTGTCGCAGGGGGAAGCGGGACCAAAAGGAAACCTTGGGCCCGGGCGAGCGCTCCTGTGGGATCTTGGTAGAGGTCCGGCGGGTCTGAGGTGAGGCCTATTGTTCTTGCTACGTTGGCCTTTTCTTTTTCGTGGGATGATGAGGTGAAGTCATAACTTGCTATCTTACTCAGGACACGAGCGGCCTCCCTCCTCCTCCGAAGAGGAGATTAGTGAAGTTGGCTGCCGACAAGTAAGTGAACTCCTTGACCTTCTCCATTGTCATTTCTGTGGGTTCATTGGGGGTGTTTCTTGATATTGGCAGGAAAGCCTCGGCGATCTCCGCCCAGAGCGGCGACGAGGTGGCGACTAGTGGGACTCCCGCTATCACCTCTCCTTGAGCGGATGCCGCACCAGCCGTTGCCAAGTCTTTCAGGCCCACCGCTATGCCCGTGACCATGCCAGCGTCGTCGGGACCACCGAACTGGTCTGATTTGACGGCCGAATGCCGCCGCCTTCTCGAGAACACTTCTCGGGAAGTAGTGGCCCAGATGGACCGCGTGGCCTCCCGCGAGACTGCATCGGATGGGAGGGTGGCATAGCTAGAGAGCAAACTTGATGTCGCCCGCGACGACCTTCAAAAAATGAAGGAGGTCATGGCTGGCAACGAGATGCAGCGCCAGGGCCTGGAGAAGAGGATGAGCAACATGCAGGATCATCTCTTCTCCATCGGCGACCAGCTCCTGAAGAGCTTCACCAGCTTGCACCAGCTAGTGCTGCCGTGTGGCGTGGAGTCTTCCGTCTCGACGCACCCCGACGCGACCTCCTTGACGTCGGCCCTGGCCGAGCTGGCGACGAAGATGGAGGTCATCCTGCCCAACCATGCTACCAAGGTGTCGAAGGAGATCTCCAATGGGATCCACACGGGGGCTTGTCACGTCCTTGCTTGTGTGAAGCTCACTCTCCCGGACGCTGATCTCAAAGAGATCTTGTCTAAGGGGGCTGCCGATGCCTCGTGCAAGGATGTGATGTTCGATGTGGTGGATCTCGGAGAGACTGCCCTCCTTATTTTTGAGGAGTAATTTTTCCTTGCTTTGGGCTCCTTTTGTACATATACTTTTGTCCTGTCCCTGGTTGAACAGTGCCCTCCTCTACATGCCTTTAACTTGTTAATCCGTAGCGTATCTTGCTTTTTCGTAGATGTGTTGATCCCGAGGACGTCCAGCAAGGTGAACGTCCTGATGTCGCGATGGCTGACCGGTCCTTGTCAGCTGAGATGCCCACTGGCGACGTCGTCATGGACGTGGTCGTGCCTGAGGGCATCGACACAGCTCGTGACTCGTTGAGTCTTGGTGTAGTCGGGCTCCTTCAAGAGAACTCAGGTGTGATGTCTTAGGACATTTGCTCTCAAGTTTTTTATTTCACTTTAAGAGGCAAATTCCATTGAATCCTCGACCTTTGCAGATCTCAAAGATGCCAACACCGAGCAAGATCGACAGGTCGTCTTTTGGAGGACAAAGTTCGAGGTTGCAGAGCTCGAACGATCCGTCGTAATCATGAAGAAGGACCAGGCCGTCGAGACACTTCGAGGTTGCGAGGTCTGGCTGAACTCGTACTTGAAGAGCTGCTACAGCGCTATGATGGAAATCTACTGCCAACTCAAGATCGAGCGTGCAGAGCCTGAGGAGATGACTGTGGGCTACTTATCTTGGATGAGGGGTGCGTGTGCCCAACTAGAGGGCGTTGGGCAACGAATTGACAACTGCCTAAAGGAGGAGTGTTGTTGTGCCAGCCTTGCTACACCGGGGGTCATGTTCTCGCCTACATCCGAGATCATCATCCACAAATGAACCTCGAGTTCCTGCATGATGGGTTCCGTTGTTCGCGGTTATTGGCAAGCAAAGTCGATCAGTTGGCGTGTTCCTTCGCTCCCCTGGCTGAGAAGGTCTTCTCATCCATGAATTGGAAATGGCCGTCGTGGTAGACTTCGTTCCCTATAGAAAAAATGTCTAGAGAAAGGTCTGTAATATAAATGTTAAGCTTTTGTAAATAGAACGGAATCTATTTTCTAAGTGTTTGAACGGGGTATGCTACGTGCGAGTACTACTCTTTTTGCAAGCTGTTTTTGCTTGTTGTCGAGTTGGGTACTCTCCCTAGCCCCTAGCCTTGTCCTCGGAGGAGTCTGTTCTCGGTGGGGAAGGCTCGACGACCCAAAACTCGCCTAGTTGAAAATGCGATTTGCCTAGCCCCCAGTCGTAAAGTTGGAAAAAATCAATTTCCGATTATACGGCTCGGTTAATACGCCACCATTGAGCACTCTTACTTGACCAGGTTTTACATGGTCGTTTGGCTCTTAGAATCCGGCAAGGCCTTATCTGCTCTGGGCGTCCCCAGCCGAGATAACCGTAGGTCTCTCGGAGGCTTCTCAGAATGGCGTAAGGGGACAATAGGCTCGATTTCAATAGTAGGTGTTATTGTGGTAAGGGATCTCTGGGTAGAACACTATTTCATGAAGAACTCAAAATACCTTTGGGTAGCTTTATTGATGTAACTGAGATACATTGATTCTATATGTTTGATGAAAAAAAAACAATGAATACCCAGAAAAATAGGGAAACCCTGTATTTTATTAATCATGATTCATTAACATGAATGTTTACAAATACATAAGGGCTCCAGTAGGAGTTCGCCTTTTGTCTTCGTGAGGAATGCTTAATGGACATATATCTTGACTCGAGATTGCGTGCAGTCCGCTGATTCCCGGTGCCTAGCAATGAGGCTACCGGTTAATTACATCCATAGGACGAGCCTATGCAACACCTCCGATTAAGCTGCGCTTTGTGATCGTCGTCTTCAAAATTAATTGCTCGCCGAAGGTTGAGGTTGGTTCAGACTTAATGTTGTGAATATAGTGAATGTGGAACGGGTGGCTTTGTTTCGCCAAAACCCGGTCACAGTACACTACCATCACGTCAGTGTGCAGAGGGAAATTTGGTGAAGTGGGTGACCTTTGCCTCGTCGGTGCCCAGTCATGTGTCCTGGCCTTCATCAAATATGGATTTTGTGTGGTTGCTTTTGCCTCGTCGGTGCCCAGCAACGGTGTATCCGGTTCCCGTCCATTTTAGACGTGTTAATAGTATAGTGACCTGGCCTTGTCGGCTCTTGGCCATGGTTTCGTCTAGCCTCGTCGGTCATAGACGGATGGAATGAGTGAATGGCTGCAACCTTATTAACTTCTAGCCAATATGTTGTCCGGCCTCGTCGGTCTCGGACATAGCATAAATATTGATAAATCGGACATTTCATCTCGTTGACATTCGGCCACGATGTCAACGTGTGCTTTAAATCTGCATGTCTCGCACTCATGACTAGCGTTGTTTTATTTAGCGAATAATTCTTGTCTTCAGGAATTGTAAGAATTGCTCCCGTCCATCCACTAGAATTTGGAGAGAGAAGGAATTGCTCCCGTACATGACATGCACGAGGCAATATATAGTCGTTCTGGCATGAATAAAAATATGTATAAATCATGGTTGGTCTGATGCCAATAAGACTTAAACTCATCTCAAGTTTATACAAATAAATATCCAGCTCTAATATTTGATATTTATAATTTAGACGGTCCAACCCCCACGAGGGTTAGGCTCATGTTAATCGCTTTATTTGCAGCCCATGTTAATCGCTTGACAAAGATGGCGTGTGCATGTGTATGCGCCGCTGGGGATACTTATATATCCATGGCTACAAGTTCACAACGCATCCACGACATATTCATCAGTGCTCCACTTACTGTTTTACCGTCTGGGCTGCGCAACTGCACAACGCTACGGTGTATACACTGGTGGAGAAACCATCTTTGGTCGGTCGACCAAATTCCACAATAGTACCGGTTGCAATAAAAACCGGGACTAAAGATTATCTTTAGTCCCGGTTGAAAAGGTTAGAGCTGGACTAAAGATGACTAAAGATGATCTTTAGTCCCGGTTAAAAAACGGTAGGTGATGTCAAACCCTCTAATATCTTTAGTCCCGGTTGGTAACACCAACTGGGAAAAAAGATCAGCATGCGCAGAGAGATCGAGGTGTGCGGGATCGAGATACATATCTCGTCCTCCCCTCCTCCCTCCCGGTTCTATCTCTTCTTCCCCTCCCCTTCTCCTCTCCTCCGATCCCCTTCTCCTCGCTATCTTACATGCAGAGGATCCTCTCCTCCTCCCCCTCTTTTCCTTCTCCTCCCCTCCCCCCTCCTCCCTGATCTGTAGGCGCGGCGCCGTCCTCATGTGGCAACCGGGCGGCTGGCGACCGGCGCGCGGCGCTGGCCGGCGGAAGGCGGAAGGCGGCGGCTGGGCGGCAGGCGAAAGATGGCGGCTTGTTTTCTTTTTTGAGAATCTGTGATGTATTTGATTTGTGTGTGATGTGAATATGTGATGTATTTGTGATGAATTTTGTAGAAGTTGTGATGTATTTTTTTTAAGATTTTGTGATGTATTTGGAGATGATCGATTTGAGGGTTTGGAGGTGATAATTGATTTGGAATTTTGGGGACGGGGATGGAGTGAAATCAATATATTAAAAACAATGAAGAAAAGAATAGAATAAAGGAGCAGTCGGGATCAGCCTGCCTCTATCTTTAGTCCAGGTTGGTAACGCTATCTTTACTCCCGGGTGATTTCACCCGTGAGTAGCGATCTTTAGTCCCGGATTCGTAGTCCCGGTTGGAAAACCGGGACTAAAGGGGTTATGAACCAGGAGTAAAAACTACTTCTCCACCAGTGATATTTGCTCCCTCTAGGAGACAATGCCGGGCTATACATAATATTTGCACAGCACTACGTCGTTGTTGTGTTATATATATAGGATAAACAGCTTGACAGAGATAGTTGTGTTATATATATAGGATAAATAGCTTGACGGAGAACAAGATCATCTTGCTGTTTAGGACTCACCGATACAGATGCCATCAGCGCCTGCTGCTACAGGTATAGATCGCCCATCTGCGGGATACACATCATCTGATCATGCATCATCTTCATTTTTTATCTCCTTCGATCTCACTTCGTCTTTCTCTGTGTGAATATGTGGGTGCATCTGTATGCGTCGCTAGGGCATATTGCTGCCAAGTGCGCAGCGCTTACGCCGTGTGTGCTCTTCCTTCCGCGACGAGGGGGGTCGATTGCTTATATAGGCAGCGGCGGCGGCAACGATCTGCCTGATCTGTTCCGAATTTCCAGCATAATTAAGCCAACAAGATCACACGTTAATTCTCCTGATAAGCCGACGCACAGATGAACCAATCCATCGACGAGATAAAACCAAACACACGTACTGGAGTCTGGAGATAATCATGCGATTAACATGGCTGATGACGGTGGGCCCCATGTGTTTAATCGCCACTGCCAATTTCCAAATTAGAGATAATGACCATGCATGCTCACGTGGCAAAACAAGTAACGATCGCACTTGCTTATTTCTCTTCTAATAATAGGTCCAATCTTTTGAATCGTACATCAGATTTAAAATCCATTTGAACCATTACTTTCTATTCAAATTATACAACAAAACGAGTCCAATATCGAATATATTTAGACATCGTGATATTTGAAATTTTTAGGCCCACATGTCATAGAGACACGCTTTGTGTATATTGGGCTGCAAATAATATTTTCATACAAAATTAAATGCCCAATAATTTATTATATCTTCTATGAATTTTATTGTACAAGAATTCATCAAACACTATACATAGAATTTACGCAATCGATCAATGTTCCAGGAATTGGATAATTCGCGGCCATCGCCATCTGCGATCTTGAACGCACCTGGTCGTAAGACTTGCACCACCGTGTACGGTTCTTCCCACTTAGGCGAGAGTTTATTCCGCTCTGTCTGATTTTGAACTCATCGGAGGACGTAATCGCCGATGGCGAGTGTGCGAGCTCTGATGTGCTTCTCATGGTATCGACGTAGGGCCTGTTGATATGCGGCTACTTTAATGACAATGTTCGTCGCTTCGCCTTTCATCATGTTCCTCGTTGGAATATTTCTGTACTTGTGTGCTTTGATGTCGTAACTCTGTGGGGAGCATGGCTTCTGATCCGTACACGAGAAAAAAAGGTGTTTCCTTGTTGGACGTTATCGGCGTGGTTCGTACGGTCCATAGGACTGACGGGAGTTCCTCAACCCATTTTGTGTCGTAGGCCATGAGCCTGTCATACACGCGGGTTTTGATCACTTGGAGTACAATTCCGTTGGCACGCTCGACTTGTCCGTTGCTCTAAGGATGGGATACGGAAGCGAAACAGATCTTGATTCCTAGTTCAGTACAGTAATCTTGGAAGTCGCCTCTAGTGAATTAGGAGCCGTTGTCTGTGAGGATGCGGTGAGACAATCCATATCTGCAAAATATTCCCTTGATAAATTTTATGGCGTTGTCGGCTTTGATTTCTCGTGCTGGCTCTGCTTCAATCCACTTAGTGAATTTGTCAATTGCGACAAATAGGAATCTGTAGCCCCCTTGTCCTCGTGGGAATGGCCCGAGTATATCGAGCCCCTAGCATGAGAATGGCCATGTCAAAGGGATTGCCTGGAGCGCTTGTGCTAGCACTTGGTGTGTTTGCTAAAGATGGCAAGCTTCACATCGTTGCACAATGTCACAGGCGTCTTTTAAGGTTGTTGGCCAGAAAAAGCCTTGTCTGAAAGCTTTGCCGAATCCGCCGGCGTGTGATCCGCAGATGCCTTCGTGGATGTTGAGAAGGAGAGCTTTTCCGTCATCGGATGAGACGCACTTGAGGAGGATGTCATTTGGGGCCTTTTTATATAGATCTCTGCCAATCATGCAGTGTATCTTGTCCTGACAGGATAGCTTCTCTGCCTCTGTGTCGTCATCCGGTAGCTCGTCTGACTCTAGGAATTTGATTAGCAGAATACGCCAGTCGTCCGTTGTTTCAATGTTTGCAACGACGTATGCGACTTCTGCAGCCCTCGGCCTGATGTCGGTGTTGGCTGTAGTACTTTCATCGTATGTGTCCTTGACAGAGGGTTTTGTCAGGATATCCAAGAAAGTTTCGGGCTCAAGCGGTTCTCGTCTAGAAGCGCGGCATGCGAGGTCATCCGGTTCGACATTGTCCTTTCGATAGACATGTCGAACTTCGATCCCGTCGAATATGGGTTCCAGCTTTCTAACTTCGGCGAGGTACTTGGCTAACTCAGGGTTAGAGCATTTGTTATCTTTGTGTACTTGGTTCGCGACTAGTTCGAAATCTCCTTTCATGATTAGGCGCTTGGCACCGAGTGCAGCTACTGCTCTTTTCCATGCAAGTAGTCCTTCGTATTCGACCGTGTTGTTTGTTGCCCGGAAATTGAGGTGGATTGCATGCTTAAACTGGTCTCCTGAGGGAGATGTCAAGATGAAACCGGCTCCTGCTCCTTGACGGTTGAGCGTGCTGTCGAACACCATGGTCCAAATTTCGTTATCCGCTTGACCGGCTGGTCTATCCTCTGGAATAGACCAGTCGGCTACGAAATCGGCCAAGACTTGGGACTTGATGGCTGTTCTTGGTACGAAGTGGACATCAAACTGGCTTAGCTCGACTACCCATTTAGCAATCCGGCCGACGACGTCTTTGTTTCTGACAACTTCCCCCAAAGGGAAAGAAGAAACGACCATGACTTTCTGGGCTTCGAAGTAGTGGTGTAGCTTCCTTGATGTCATGACCACGTCGTAGAGCAGTTTCTGTATCTGTGGGTATCTAGTTTTCGCGTCGTGGAGGGCCTTGCTGACATAGTACACCGGGTGTTGTACTTTTTCCCTCTCTAAGACGATAACCGTACTCACAGAACAAGGCGTAGCAGCGATATATAGGAATAATTCTTCATTAATTTGAGGAGCAACGAATACAGGGGGGTTTGACAAGTAGCGTTTGAGCGCAATGAACGCATTCTCGGCCTCTTGGGTCCACTCGAATTTGTCCTGCTTCTTGAGCAGGGCGAAGAAAGTTTGTCCTCGTTCTCCCATCCTTGCGACAAAACGGCTTAGCGAAGCGATGCATCCTGTCAACCGCTGGACCTCCTTGAGCCTTGTGGACGACTTCATGTTCTCGATTGCCTTGATCTTTTCAGGGTTGGCCTCGATTCCTCGCCCTGAGACTAGGAAGCCAAGTAGTTTCCCCGATGGTACTCTGAACGTGCAGTTCTTCGGGTTGAGTTTCATTTGATATCTGCGGAGGTTGTCGAACGTTTCCCTTAGGTCGTCGATTAGTGAATCGCTTGTCTTGGTTTTCACGACAATGTCGTCTACGTAAGCTTCGACATTTTGTCCCAGCTAATTGCCAAGTGCCCCTTGGATTCCACGCAAATATGTGTTCCCTGCGCTTATCAATCTGAATGGCATGTTGGTATAGCAAAATACACCGAAGGGCGTGATGAACGTTGTTTTCTCCTCGTCCTCTTTTGCCATGCTGATCTGGTGGTAGCCGGAGTAAGCGTTAAGAAAGCTTAACAACTCACATCCAGCCATTGAGTCCACCAATTGGTCTATTCGAGGGAGAGGGAAATGGTCCTTGGGGCACGCCTTGTTGAGGTCGGTGAAGTCGACGCACATCCTCTACTTCCTATTGGCTTTGCGCACCATTACTTAGTTAGCGAGCCACTCTGGGTGGAGGACTTCTCTGATAAAGCCAGCTTCGAGAAGTTTGTCGAGTTCTTCGTGTATCGGGTGCGAATCTCCGCAGTTTTTGCTTAACCGGCTTGGCATCGGGTCGCACCATTAATTTGTGCTCAATCACCTCCCTGGAAACTCCCGACATGTCTAACGGCTACCAAGCGAACACGTGTGCATTGTCGTGGAGGAAGGTGATGAGCGCGAGTTCCTATTTGTCATCCAGTGTAGCCCTTATCCTGACCGTCTTGTCGGGGTTGGAGCTAGACAACGGGATAATCTTGATGGCGCCGTCTAGTTTTGGCGTCTTGTTGGGCTTGGTCACTTTCTTGGGATGCTCAGTTGTGATGGGTGGGTTGGGAGTATGCTCGACCATGTCGAGGCTCCGCTTGTCACATTGTACAGCCAACTTAGCATTTCCTTGGATAGTGATTGTCCCTTTTGGTCCTGGCATTTCCAGTACCTGATAAGCGTAGTGAGATGCTGCCATAAACTTCGCGAGTGCACTTCTCCTAATGATGGCATTGTATGCGGTGTCAAACTCCGCAACATCAAAGGTGATTTGCTCTGTTTGGAAGTTGTTGGCTTGTCCAAAAGTAACGGACAACGTGATTTTGCTCAATGGTTTAGATGACGATTCTGGGGTGATTCCATGGAAGGGCTGATCTGTGGGCGTCAGCTCGCTTCGAGGTATCCCCATCGCGTCCAAGGTGCTGGCAAAGAGTAGGTTGATTGAGCTCCCGCCATCAACAAGGACTCTTGCCACCTTGATGTTTCGAATCGTGGGTTTGACCACGATTGGATACATGCCAGGTGTGGTCGCGATCTTGGGGTAGTCTGCCTCCGAGAACTCGATTTTGTGTTGAGACCACTTCATCTTGGCGGTAGTCTGTAACATCCTAAAAATTAACAATTTTCTAATCCTACATCATGCTGATTCTTATGTTCTTATTAACCTTTTTAAACCTAGGAAAATATAATTAGAGAGACCTCCAAATATTAACTTGCGTAGAATCTGTCTTTGCTATTTAAAATCTTTCGTTGTTTTTATTCTAAAATTGATCTTATTAAACCAAGGTATTTACTTTGATTTGATTTTGCACCTTAAACCTTCTTTTGCAAAAATCCCTTTATCTCAATTTAATTAAAAACACTTTTATGAATTATGGTCCAAGAAACCTTCCCATATTGCCCTTGAACCTAAACCGCCGTAATTCTGATTTCATTGGAATTAATTGTTAACCCATCCTTTGATCTTAAACCTATCCTTTGATTCTCGATCCAAATATCCAAATTCCTCCTTTTGATCTAGCCGCCGATTTAATTCCTATGGCTTGATTTCCTTCTCGGCACAAGAATAATATTATTACAAACATTGTGAATAATTGCTCTTGTGTTAAGAAAATAGATTATATCCTTGTCATCTAAATTTCCTTCTAGCCTCAACAATTCCTTGAAACCCATGCCATACATCTTGGGAGCTAAAAATCCTATTTATCTTCACCATTTATTTCCCCTCCTTCTCATTTGAGTGCATCAAATAAATTCCATTCTATCTCTCAAAATATTGCACTCAAACTAGAAACTATCCTTTTTGGGAATTATCTTTAAATATATTTTCCTTCCGAAATTTCCTATTCAAATTCCCTCCAAATTCAAATCCCATCCTTTAAATCCCTACAAAATTATAAAACTCTCCTATTCGCATTGGGCCGAAAACTCCTCTTTTCCTTTCGGCCCAGACCAGCCCAAGCCGGCCCAGCTAAGCAAGCCGAGCCGCTCCTTCTTTCTGTGGGCGCCGCCGCCGTGCGCCATGGGCGCGCGTGGCATACGCGCGCATGCACAGCCGCGCCGCCACCGTCGCCCGCAGCTTTGCGCCGCCGTCGTCGTCTTGCCGTCGACGCGAAGGAACCGCCGCTCTACGTCAGCTACACCTCATCCCGCCGACGTCAGCAGCAGGGACGAACCGCCATCACCGGCCAATCATCGAACAGAGCCGGCGCCGTGTTCCTCTTCTCCACGCCGCCGTCGCCATGCCCTCCTTCTCCTCCTCCTCTGCGAACCGACATCCGCTGCCTATAAATAGCCGGCGAGATCGTCCTCTCCTCCCCACATCAGAGCTTTAAGCTCTTCTTCTTCTCTCTCCTCCCATGTCTGGCCATCGCCGCCGATGGTCGATCTCCTCCCTCGTAGCTTCTCTATCCTTTTCCTTGCGCCACTATGATGGCCTCCCTCCGGCAAACCTATTTCACCCATTTCCCCTTTCTCTCCCACCGCCATCTCCCATACCGGCCGAAAGCGAGCCCTTGTCGCCGCCGTTCCGGCCTCCTTCCCCATCTCCTTCGCTGGCCGACCACTTCCCCGGGTGCGCGTCGCTCGGGAACACTACCGGCCGCCGGCGTCGCCACCTTCCCACCACCGGAGCCCCGGCGCCCCCTCTCCTCCTCCTCTCTGTTCGACCGAAGAGAAGGAGGATGAAGAGACGGGAGGAAGAAGAAGAAGGAGAAAAGAAAAGGAAAGATTGACAGGTGGGCCCCAGCACAGTAACTTTTTATAATTTCTCCATTTAATTCAAAATCCAATCTTTAGAAGCCCATATCTCCTAAACCGTAGATCCGATTCTAGTGAAACTTGGACCTAAATTCATCTAAATTCAAAATCTACATTTTGATACCCAATTTTCTATTTTATTTGAATTATTCAAATTCCATATTTGATCTTATATTTGGATTTCCAATTTAAACTTATAGACACATTCCAAATATTTCCTTTTACTCCCAAAATACCTTTAGCCACTAAAAAACCGCCGGATAGAACTTTACGCCTTCCATGGGGACGTTTGTGGTTTATTATCCCCAACGTCGAACCGTTGGTTGTAAAGTCCGGCAAAAACCAAACCTAAGGTCGAAGTGCTGCTCCTGGCACCCTACGTCTTGACGCATACAACAGTCAGAGCTTTACTATTCCCTCGACCTCCACAGCACACCACACAGTTCGCTCTTGAACCTTGTGTGATCCTAGCCGCTCCGCCGCCACTCACGATTGTCGAAGTAACATTTCCTACACAAACTTCCTATTCCTCTAACCCTCATGCTGTCTGTTGACACCGGTTAGAGAAGACACCAAATCTAGTCGCTATGTTGTTCAACACTAGCATTGACTAGCACACACCCAAACCCTAGCCGATATTTATCCTACCTCGATATCGGCTTGAACAAATGAAACCTTAGCCAACCTACTATCCAGACTCCACACCAGTTATAATATTACCTATATGCCACTTTCCTCACCCCCATCATATATTCTCCATCCACCTAGAACCTGCACATAAAATATAGAGTTAGCCGATATGTTACCCTACTCCACATTCAACTTCCATATAACCAAACCTTAGGTATTATACTACCTAAACCTACCACTAGCCATATACCAGCTGAACCAGTTCAATTATTCAATATACATCCTATCCCCTCACCTGTCAAAGCCTTCACATAAATTATGAGCAACCTTAGTTGCTTGATCCCCTCTCCACCTTAACCTTCAACCCTTTAGAACCCATACATAAAATACTAGCCCAATAATCCCAATGCCCTATAAAGGAGATAGGCTATATCTTAAACCCTAGCCCTCCTAACCATTTATCTCTTTCTTGCTATTTTATGGCGTTTATTGAATTTGGTTCTTCCTCTCCTTCAGTAGAGTCTATTATATTTGGATGGCAACCTGTGGTATTTCGAGCATTGGATAATCAGGTTGCCTATCTCGGATTTATTTGCATTGGAGCAAGGCAAGTTATTATTCCTCCCCTTGAGCGTAATTATCCTATATTCTATATTTCTATTCTATGCATTAGCCATTCATGATTTTGATTGCATAACCTGAACATATAGCAAACCAGATATATGCTAGCTTTGCTTAGTCTGCCTAGTTAGACTGCATAAAATATAATGAACTTAGCTTGGAACAGTACAGTAGATATGGTTGATTTCCGGTAGCTAGTATTGTTCCAACAGATATAAGACTGCCCAAATACTTGTGAAGAACAAAGGAGTACGGCCACAGTTCTAGAATGCAAACAGTCCTAATTATTATGTTATTTAACAATGTGGTACCTATGTACAGTGGTTCTTGTTTAAGTCCTCGTGCAGGAGGCAAACTTATGCCGAGCAAGGCAATATT
Source organism: Oryza glaberrima (assembly GCF_000147395.1). Classification (NCBI taxonomy): domain Eukaryota; kingdom Viridiplantae; phylum Streptophyta; class Magnoliopsida; order Poales; family Poaceae; genus Oryza; species Oryza glaberrima. The sequence goes on along the minus strand of NC_068327.1, from coordinate 14,230,692 downwards.
GTGATATTTACCGAGGCGCAGGTAAATATTGGTTTGAGATAAATTATGATTTCATATATGACTTATTTGTAAACCCTGATTGCGATGACATGGTGTCATACAATCAGTTCTCTCTAAATACCCCGGGAACGCCAGAACTCCTCACGCTGCTGATAACGTACGTTCAGAGCGTATGAGGACTAGAGTTCATGGAACAGGTGCCACTATTGTTAGTAACCTAATGCTGGGCCATGACTGAAGCTGATGATTATCGGCAAGTCGTGGGCTATGGGTAAAGCGTATATTTACTACAGTAAAGTGAAAGTGAATCTATTCGAATAGCCGTGCTCACGGATTTGAGCATTGAGACTCATATGGTATTTGGTTACAAACCTAATTCAAGATTTTACTAAATACTGCTACATTAAAACCATCACAGGCTTTCTTCTTCTACATTCTCCGCTTTCTGCAAGTAAATCTAGCCCTACTCAAATACTGCTATCTCATACATTCATATTGAATATAATAGCTTGTTGAGTACATTGTACTCACCCTTGCTTTACCCCACCTTTTTCAGAGTCATTTTGGAGTTCTTATTGAAGTCGGAGTTCAATCACATAAGTTAGTTCCCTTTAAACCTAATCCTCGAGTCTAGTATAGTTAGATGGTTTAATTCTATAGCAAAACGGCAGAGTTGGGTCATCGTATAGCTTCTGTTGTAATAGTTAGCCACAAACTTGTAAATGTCCTATTATTTTATATAAAGAAATCTCCTTTGGAGCCTTGTCAAAATGTATGCAATGAAGATCCAGATTGTTGAACCTGTATCAATCTACTGATCCAGGGCTTGATACGGTCTAAACATGTCGGTTACCGAATCATTAGTTTTGGGACCCGACATAGTCGCCTGTGATGTGGAGCAGACTTCACGTTCCGCTTTTTTGTACTCCCTGTTTGAGGTGTACGATGTAGAGCCGCCAAAAATGTGAGAGATGTGGAGGTCGTACTCCGGGAAAGCAGAGTCGGAGTCATTGGTGGCGGCTTCTTCAGCCGTTTCAACAACACGAACTCGCTTCCCTCTCTCGATCGCTAGTTGTTTTGCAAGCTCCTTTTTGAAGACGAAACAATCTTCCGTGGCGTGATTGTTGGTCTTGTGTATTGGACACCATTGCTTGCGTGAGTCGTCGCTCTAGGGGTTGGGGCGCCTAGGTGGGTCCGTTTTCTCAGCGGCGAGGACCTCTCCCGAGGATTTCAGCTTCTCACTTTTACGACTTCTCTTTTTGCTTGACTCTGGTGCGTCCTTGTTGGTCGATTTCTTCTCCTCACCCGCCTTGCTATTTCCCTCCTTGCGCCTTAGGGCGTCATCTGCATGAGCGCACATGTCGATGATCTCGAACAGCTTTCAGGCAGATGTGATTCGTCGTGTCGCCAATTCCTGGTTGGTGTATCGATCTCGGACGCCTGATTTAAATGCACGAATGACAGAAGCATCGGTGATCTCGGGGATCGTATTTCTGCACTCATTGAAGTGCCAAATATAGTCCCTCAATGATCGCCTGGGTTCTGAGTTAAAGCATGCAGGTCATCTTCGATCGCGTGGCGCTTGTAGGTTCCCTGGAAGTTGGCGATGAACTATTGCCACAAGTCTTCCCATGAGGATATTGAGCGGGATGGAAGATAGGACCAGCCATGAGCGAGCAGATCCCTTCAACGCAGCCGGTAGGTAATTCACCGGCGTGTTATCATCTGCGCCAGCGACATAGAGGATCGTGGAGTAGACTTGCAAAAATTCTTCTGGGTTTGTGCTTCCATCGTACTTCTCTATTGCTCCTGGTCGGAACTTCTCACGCCATCGCACATCTCGGAGCTCGGGTGTGAATGCCCTGCACCCACCCCCTAGGGCGAAAGGTGGCCCACGATGATGACGACATCGGGGAGGTTGATCTGATGAAGAGGATGACGAGGACAAGGATGAGGGATCGCTTGGCTCAGGAGCTCGGCTTCTCGGTTGATGATCTCGTCCTCGATCTCGACCAGGAGCGGGAGATTGGGAATTTTGATCTCTTCGGTTGTCGCCGTTCCGCTCCTGATCTCGGCGATTAGCCCCCTGATCTCGCTAGTTGTCATTGTTGACGTCGTTGCGGCGGCCACTATGGGCCCGCCGGTCTCGATCTTCATTAGGGGTCCCCCCCCGACCGTCGTTCTGTCTCTGTCGTGAAGGAGAGCGGTGACGATGTCGTCGGTGGGTAGTGTTCTCCCCACAAAGAGAAGGAGAATGATGTCAACGTCAATGATGATCGTTATTGTCACGATCTCTTCTGTCTTTCCGCCGGTCGTCCAAGTGTTCACGAAGATTGCGGTTCTCGCGACGTGGCATAGTAGGATCCCGTTCCTCCCGAGGTGATTGGTCACCAGAGAAACGTGCTCCGTTGGGATTTTCTCCGTCTGCGCCTTCGGCAGTCGGCCCTCCGTTCCCACATTGTTCCGGGTCGACTGCTGCCTCAGCAAACGCGGCGTTGAGGTTGGTCATGGCCACCCGCAGTCGCGCTGCCCATTGGTCGACGTCTAGGTTTTTCACCCGATCAAAAGGGCTCTCGTTCAATATCGCATCCAGGGTTCGCAACTGCTGAGCGGGTCTTCTCGCTGCTACGGACGTACTCGCCTTAGTGTTGCCGACAGCGTTCACATCTCGTGGTCACTCTGAAGAGGATTCGTAGTCTTCCAAGAGGTGTAGCATAGATGGCTCATTTGGATTAGTTCCGACATATCCAACGAACCGATCTGATGTTGTCGCTGCATCTTGTTCCTTGGCAACACATGGAGTTTGAACGCGCGGTTGTTGGACGCGATGATGCGGTGGCTTAAGAGTCCTAAGAAAGATCCTACAGCTTGTGAGATCGTGAGATCTGGACCTGTGGATTGGGCAGTAGGTGGCTCCTGTCAGTGAAGTACGCTAAATCCCACGTTCTCAACAGGCGTAGAGTTCAGCTTTCACGTGGAGTATCACTGGGCAGCCCTCGAGAGTATGCTTGGATGTCTTATGTACGGGATACCAAGATCTCGGCCTTAGGGTGGTTGTCCTTGTCGGCTTCGATTTTTTGTGTAAAGGACAAAATTCGGCCGCTTGAGGATTCCTCCCAGGTATTGGCGTCGTCGATGTTTCGTTCTCCACTTGAGTGGGAGGAATCGTCGGCGGGGTGTCGTTTCTCAGAGTCGCAACCATGCCTTTCTCGTTTCCGATAGTGATTAGGCCAGTCGAGATTGGCGTGACGGTGTAGACTAGAAAGACAATGGATCCGACTTGAGTCCACACCAGCGGTGTCGAGGTAAAGGCTCCTCGGTCGACGCCGGTGTTGGTACTACTACCGGTAAGTCCTGAAGTCGTACTGGTAGATCCTTGAGCACCAGGTCCCCCTACCTGGCGTGCCACTGTTGACAAGTGATACTCGCGGACCGGATGAGTAGAGTATTGGGGTACATTGGAACGAGGGTCTATGTAGTACGACATCAAGCAGACAAAAGGCAGAGATTATACTGGTTCAGGCCCCTTATCAGGTAATAGCCCTAGTCCAGTTTATATGGGATTTACGATGATGAAGACAGATTACAAAGAGAGTAGTCGAGACAGATGATATCGACGAGATCATAGTCGAGGGATTCGACGAGATCCCCCGATGACTTGGCTCAGCGTACTCCGGCTTCGTAAACTATGGTAGGTGTGTTTGCGATAGAATTAGATGTCCTTCACCCCTCCCTCGGGGTCCCTTTTATACCGTGGATCATCTTGACCTCCAAGAAAGATTTGAGGATATCGGATCTGGTACGGTACAACATAAACTCTATCCCTTCCGAGCAGGACTTTGGAAATCACTTGACTCGTAGAGATAGTTTTCATAATTTGAGGCGGATTCCGTACTCACATCTTATTTCTCTAGCGTCCTCCTCCATCTCTCCACCTCTTCCTCCTCTTCCTCATGCTTTCTAGGTCAGCGACTGACAGGGAAAGGCACAACAGCCGGCGGGAGAGGAGCAGCTACTACGGTGGCTCCTGCTTACCGAGCAGCGTCGGCGACGACACCTCGTTGTGCAGCGGTGGATGGATTTGGAGCCAGTCCTGGCCACTCCTAACCTCGCTCCCCCGTGAGCTCGCTGAGGTCTCCCATCGTCTGCCTCCCTGCGACCTCGAGCTCTAGATCCACAGCCGCAGCCGCATCATTGAGCTTCCTGATGCCACTGCTGCCCGTGCCGCTTGGGAGCTTGGTTATATCGCCCACGCTGCTCTCTTCCACCTCCATCGTGGGAGCCCAAGATTGTTGATGGTCATTTAGTACAAAATTTAATTGTCAACTCCTGCAAAAAAATATTTCAAAATATAATATAAACTTAGTGGTAGGGGTTTATTACTAAATGTTTCCACGAGTTCTGGTAAAAATATGTATGCAGGCGATTTCTGGGAGAAAACACACTCGCCATGCGACAAAATGGACCATCGACCAATCATACGCAAGTACAAAGGATTGGAGGGCCCACATGTGAGTTGAAATCGACTTAAAGTGGGGGCTAAACCATCCTCAACCAACATAGGGGTCCACCTGTCATGCATTGGAGAAGATTGGTGGCCAGGTGAGGTTAGCCTGGTTTGGCCGAACCAGGGATTCTTCCGAACCAAACTTGCCGCCCCTGGCACCTCCTTTGCATGTGGCAGTCTCCTATTGTATGGTGATGACAGTTATGGGTGAACTTCCGAACCAAACTTGTCGCCCCTGGCACCTCCTTTGCATGTGGCAGTCTCCTATTGTATGGTGATGACGGTTATGGGTGAACTGACCTCCATACCTGCCATTCCAACCATCATTGGCACACTATAAAAGGAGGAGTTTGTTTCACTTCTCAACACAAAACTCAACAAGTGGAGTACAACTCACCTATATTTTAGGCACAAGTTTAGTATGTGGAATTAGGTAGAGAGTGAGGGGAAGCTCCGGAAGGAGTGTCCCAAATATCGGAGTTCTCTCTAGGAAGTTCAGGATGAGTGTCGAAGTTGTCGGCATTCTTCCACTAGAGTTCTGGAGAAGCGCTGGAGTTGTCGGCCTTCTTCTTGCACGTACCTCGGCGGATGCTTCTTCTAATCAAGTAAGTATTCAAGATTTCCTTATGTTATTAATTTAGTTTACTTAAGTGAGATATATACTCATCGATGCGGGTTTGTCGCTAAGTTTATAAATAAGTGCTCTAGTACTAGGACTCTGGATAAAGAAGGAAGTTCCTACGCGATGCTAGAGTAGTAATCAATAGCTTAGGCGTGGTGTCGAAGTTGGTGATTACCTTCGTTTGTTGTGTGCTCCACGGAAAGTGAGGTAGGCAACAGGTGGTGATAGCTATGTCCGTCCTTTGTATCGACCCTCAACGTTTGGGTACATCATAAAGCTCAAGGCCGGACTCCAGGCTAATAGACTAGGGCAGGGCCGATGCCCGAAGCATTCAATAGAGTTATACCTTTAACTTAAGTTACCTAGTTGAATCCCTAGGAATCCTCTCTGGCCTAAGCCTACCATTTGTTGTTGTTCTTGGTTGAATCTTGTTCCTAGATATATAAATGTGTCCCTTGTGATTCGATACCCTTGGAATACTCTAAGGTCAAGTGCTACCGCTGTATCCATGAGCTTGTGGATCTATCTCTGACCATAACAAATACCAACAAAGCTCCAACTATGCCATCGAGAGCTTGGTGGCTACTGGGCTACTGCGTCCACTGCTCGGGAGAGAGAGGAGAAGTTGTCATCGAAGAGATCCATGGCAGGTGGTGACGAAGACAGTGTTGCGACTTGTCGCGAAGACTGCCCGCCCGTCGACTGCCGTCCCTAGTGAGCATCCTGTAATAGCGCCATCATCATCGCGGAAGGGTTGTTAGGTGCAGCCACCACTGAATTGGGCCTATGACATGTTCTGCAGTGGCCCAGATCTAAGGAGGGGGGTAGTGGGGGAGAGGAGGAGGCGATGTAGCAAGAGTGTGGCACTGAGGGACCTACGGCTGTGGGAGGCATCAACAATGTGTGGTTTGTTGTCGGTGGGCGAGCGGGTGCGGCGGTCCAGCAACACGGCGGGGTGTGTGGGGGAGAAACTTGCCGGTCGACTGCAAGCGGGAGGAGTTTGTCGACCAACCGCGACACACATGGGGAGGATATCGCCGGCTGGCGACAACAGCGTGGTAAAGGCATCACTCCTCACTCCTCCATGGTGGCAGCGGTGTTGGGTGAAACTCTAGCATAGGCTTCACGTCACAGGTCGTGGACAGCAGACGGTGGTGCAGATGACGGGACAACGAGGGAAGTTGTGGAGTTGTGGTCACCGTCGGCGGATTTGTGCAGCTGGCCTCGTGGGTATATGGTAGTGGCCATCATCATTGCAGTGTTGCATGCCCTCACAATCAGCCCATCATCGTCCGCTTCCGCACACCAACCACTCTCCCTCCTCCGGCGACGGCAACGCCAGGGCGACACACCGAGATTGAAAGAGGAGCAGGGGGTTGATAAGTGAGCCCTACCTTTTTTTACTTTGTCACTAACATGTGAGACCCAATCTATCTTCAATTCCTTTCATGACTGGGCTGGCACGTGAGTACTTGTTGGAAAGCTTATGCAGTCTACTTTCAGATGGTTTTAGTCCCACATCAAAATTCCAACCGAGCTGCCGGGAATATGCAAAACAAGCCACGTATATCATCCAGTCTGAATCTGATTTGGGTTTTGGGCCTTGTAATTGTATCGTGGGCTTAGACCATGGGGGTGTGCGCCCTAGGGCAACCCTAGGACGTCCCTATCATATTTAGTCAGTAGCCGTCATCATTTAGAGTGCGGTTTTGCTTAGATTATTCTGTCTAGAACAGTTTCGCCGCTAGATCGGTTTGTGGAACCCCAAATTTGAGAGCTTAATCATTCATATGCAATTGTGTTGCAATCTATCTTGTTCTTGCTTGTGTTCTTCGATTCGCATGCAGGGATTAGCCTTCTCGGTGAGGTTAACCAGGTTTCGGCATGGTTGATAACTAGAGGAGACGCGGTGCTGCAATTGCGGGGCTTAGTAGCGTGTTCTATTCAGAAGCCGGATCGAGTTGTGTCGCGACTCCCCCTAAATCGACTGTTTATCAATAACTATCGGAATATCGGGACCTAACTTTCCTCATCAGTTGGTATCAGAGCGCGGTTGTCCATTAGGTAATTTATCTTCCCATGACCAGAAAATTGAGTTGGTATCAGAGCGTGGTTTCCTATTAGTTAAGTTATCTTCCCATAACTTGAAAATTGCCACACAAAAATATTTATTCATTACCTAGAAAATTTGAGCCGTTGCATTGTTCTATAAGATTTTGCATTGTTGAATTCTAGCTTGCATCGTCGTGTCAAGTGCTGGTTTAGTTTTAGATTTAATTTTAGTTTTGAGTATTGCATCTGTTCATCACTTAGGTCTAGGGTTCATCACTCAAGTCTGTGAGTTGTACGCTAGTTTTAGGTCCAGTTTTTCATCTCATCGGCTGTTAGCGGGACCTTGAAAAATTGAATCGTCTCATCGTCGGGTTTCCGTTTTTGTATTTTGGAGAAATTTTTATCCAACGGTTTTGGAGTTACTCGATTTCTAGAGCTTATGTGTTGCCGTACTACTGTGCACATGTGGGGAGTACCGTGCGCACGCGTGAGGGGAGAACTCCGGATCAGATCTGATCTATCGGTGACTGTCCGTATTTTTCTCTGTCTAGAATTGTTAAGTAGCGGATTTGAGATATTTTTATAAAAATAGAACCTACATGATATGAGGAATCCATTTTTGAGGTGATCCAATTTTAGTTTTGCACTTTGCGTTTTAGTCCCTGTAATATTCATATTTACATTCGATTAATATTCATATTTACATTCGAGTCCCTGTTCGAGGTCAGTGGTCAGTTCTTGTTTAAAATATAGTAAAAAATAAAGAAAGAAATGAAAGGCAGAAAGGTGCAAAGAAAAAAAGAAAGAAAAAACCACACCTAAAAAAAGAAAAAAAAAGGCAGAAAGGTGCTTAAAAAAAGCCACACCAAAAAAGAAAAAAAATCACTCATCCTTTGAGTATGTTTTCATAGTGCGGAGTTGTGCATTGATTTATATATAGTCCTTAGTGTTGTCGGGTGCTTGCTTGAGCTAGAGTTGAGTCTAGGCTAGGCTAGCACATTGACTAGTACTTTGAACTATTATTCAACTTTGCATTTCTGATTAGCACAATTGTGTTCCTTGCAACTATATATTGTGCCTCCCAATCTCCACATATATACTTCTGGTCAGCACCGCTTTGATCCTTGTAATCGCAATATCACGTCCTTCAAGGTGTCACGAACTAGCCACCGGTTGTTCCGTCCTTAGCATTGCTGGTAAGAAACTTGTAAGAGCTTGGTAAAATGCTTCCATTTGCTAGCCTCCACTACAATCCATGTTCTGTAGTTAATAGGAACAATACTGTTCTGTTGTTCTCTCTTTTCTACTGACAATGGTAGGTTAAATCTCTTATGGACATGAGATAAAGTTGGATGGGAGACAAACCATAGCTGCTACATCACCTTCTACAGATGCACGTGATGAAAGTACTTTGGTGCAACAAGTGCTAAGTTCTCAAATGGAGAAGCCGGAGCAATGGCAGTACCACGAATTATTTGAAACAAAGTTTGTGGTAAAGGGTAGAGCATGTCATTGTTATAATCGATAGTGAGAGTTGCAATAACTTTGTGAGTTCAGATTTGGTTGAGAAACTTGAGTTGCCTACACAACCGTGTCCTTATCCATATTACATCAAATGGTTCAACTCTTGTGGTAAGTTCAAGGTAAATAAAATTGTGAGAGTAAACTTTTCGATTGGAAATTACCATGATACTGCAAATTTTGATCTTGTCCCTATGCAAGCATGTTCTTTGTTGTTTGGTCAACCATGGATATATGATAATAACGGTTTGCATAATGATATTGCTAATACATGCATATTTAAAGATAATGGTTGAAAAATGAAATTGGTACCATTGAGTTTTGCTGAAATTTTCGAAGATAATCTTGAAGGAATGAAGAATGGAATCGATGAAATTTTCAAAGATAGTTTTGAAAGAATGAAGAATAGAATTGATGAGATTTTCATAGATACCAGGAATGATACTAATATTGCGATGCCTTTAACTAAATCTGAGTTATTATGAAACAAATGTATTTTTGTGCCTATTGCTTTGGATACTAATATTTTGCAGGCATCTGAGAACAACCAAGGTAATGAGGAGGAAGAGAAGAAAGACGAAGAGCAAAAAGACCTATCCATAGCTCCATACATGCTTGAGGAATGTTTAATTGACCAAGCGCCTATAATTTCTGAAGATGAGAAAAAAGGTAATGATAACGGATCTACAACTACTCAAGGTTTGCATAGTTATGATGTGCCAACTATGTCCACTAGTGCTACATTAGAGTAACCCATAGTGGAAACAATTATTGAAATACCTTTGTCACAAAACAATTTGCTTGATGTTTCTTGTGATAAAGAAGAGTTGTGCGATGCTTCATTTATATCCATGCCACAACTAGTGAATGAACATGTTAGTTCTATAGTAGAGCCACCATGTGTTGAGTTTGAACATGTTATTTTCACAACGCTAGCGAGCATGAAGAGTTTAAATTGCTTTCTTCTTTAAATACTTGGGGTTATTTTCAATTTGATGATCTTTTTCCACTAAACTATTTAGAGAAGAAATTATTTGCTAGATTTGAATTGCCATGTCTTTCTAATGTGATTTTTCATGTTATTGGCAACTATGATAGTAAAGGAGAATATAATTTGCATCGAGTATATATTTATTCAAATTTGACTATACCTCCTTTTTCATGATGAGATGTATTGTCTAGAGGACCGCATGCGTATAAATAATTCTCTATCTAGTTCCTCCAGTTGTTTAAATGAGTTACAGGTTGGTTTGCAAGAAGGGGAATGTTGTGGTTTTGCGACCATATGACCATCAAGAAATGCTCCTCCCTGGATGTTGTGATAGATAACGGTAAGTTCAATACGCTCCATGACAAGGTGAAACCGAGAACTGTTTCCAATAAAGAATGGGAGGATGATGAGGACACAACTAGCTCGGATATAACCATGACTACCTTATGTATTAATCAACCAAAGGTGGATATGTTCTATATTAGATTTACATGTTATATATTTGAACAAACGTTGCTACACAATGAGTTTCGTGTGTTTTTGTTTGCAGAGGTATTTGCTTGGGCGAAAGAAAAGAGACCGATCGTAAGGAATGCATGGATGATTAAAGAAGTTGATTGGGGACCAAACCAAGACCTTCTCCAAGTCCACTTCCATCTCATCACGTCACTTTTGATCCATAGAAGACAAGAGATCAAGTTTTACATGTTTTGGATTTGGATTTGGGCCTCCTAACAGCATCAACTTCAAATGGACCTAGCCGCTGATCTAGAAGGAATTTCGGGGCCCATGAATACTTGTTGGAAAGGTTATGTAGTCTAGTTTCAGATGGTTTTGGTCCCACGTCAAAATTCCTACCGAGCTGCCGGGAATCTGCAAAACAAACCACGTATCTAATCCAGTCCGAATCTGATTTGGGTTTTGGGCCTTGTAATTGTATCGTGGGCTTAGCCCATGTTAGTGTGCACCCTAGGGCAACCCTAGGACGTCCCTAATCATATTTAGTCAATAGCTGTCATCGTTTAGAATAAGGTTTTGCTTAGATTATTCTATGAAGAACAGTTTCGCTACTAGATCGGTTTGTAGAACCCCAAATTCAAGTGCTTAATCATTCATATGCAATTGTGTTGCAATCTATCTTGTTCTTACTTGTGTTCTTCGATTCGCATGCAGGGATTAGCCTTCTCGGCGAGGTCAACCGGGTTTCGACACGGTTGATAACTAGAGGAGACGTGATGCTGCGATTGCGGGGCTCAGTAGCGTGTTCGTTTAGAAGCTCAGTATCGAAAGATCAGGACCTAACTTCCCTCATCATGGACCAAGTCAACCCGCCACATCAACAAAAATTATTTCCCAAACCACTGAATAATGATTCGATTTTGCACCGGCTTTTTATGTTGAGGAGGTGTTATACCTGATTTTGGGGTAGAGGGAAGCGATTTGACCAAGGGCAAAAGAGGAGAGACGCAAGATAGACTTATTACTCGTAGGGGATGATGAGCACGCACGCTGGGCACCTATTGGCCCTAGCATTCCGACGAATGAACGGAAGTATTTGATTGGCAGTCGAGATCTCCATTTAAAATAAACTTCTTAATTACTCGTGTTCAAAGCTTAATGGGAGAATGCTACCAACAGGTCTACCGATGCTACGAATCTTTATCGGGCCCTCCAACAACTATGTCTACTACTGTTCTCTCTAATACATATATGTATCAATCAATAAAATATTTTTTCTCTTAAACTACTTATCCGAACTACGATCCGATTAAACCAATATATTTGTTATAATTAATTCTTTATAATATCTATGATTATATTCTAATAAAAAAATATGTTTTATACCATTAATGTTTCATGAACTATAACGACATGTTTTAATATATGTTTTCACCATGTTTTACAAAACTTAAACAATCACTACTCTTACTCTCTGCTTCCATACTACCTTTTTTTTCTCCATTCCATTCATGTACCATGTATATAGTGATCTTCAAAATAATATTTCTTCTTCTAAACTCCTTATCCGATTTATGATCCGATCACACTGTTATATTTGTTACAATTAAATCTTAAAAATGTATCATATAGTTATATTCTAATGAAATAAAAAAATATGTTTCAAACTGTTAAAACGTATGTGATAGCGACATGTTTTAGTGTTTTCATCACGTTTCACAAATTTTTTAAAATATTTTAATTGCTGATTTTTTTTCACTATTTATAATCTAATGCTTAACTCGTTGGTAAAGTGAAACACACCTGCTAGCTTTTATTTAAGGAATCGGACGATCGATTTGTGGTTTTCTCTTGAACATAATGTGCAGTATATGCACATCGATCAGCCGTATACATGCAAATATTTGCATTAGCCATAAGCCATTACATTAATTAGTAGCAGTACAAAACTCGGTTCGTATGAAACAACCGATCGATCGAACTCGACCCAATTTCACGTACTTGATCGAATACAAATTAAACTGAAAATTAGCAGTACAGGTCAAAGGTGATGGTATACTAGACTGGTAATGCGCCGTACGTGTCGTCACACATTACGCCTAGCCGTGCGTGGTTATTGCGCTATCCAATTCCAAGCTTGTACGTGGACGGAGGAGCGCGTCGATCGGCGTCGACCTTGCCACCGGCTTACTTAGGGACATCGGTTGCCTTTGGCTCCGTGGCGGGCTTGGCCGCGGCTTCGTCGGCGTCGCTGGACTTCGGCTTGACCTTTCCCTTGCCGCCCTTGGCGCGCCGGCCGGGGCCGCCGCTGCCACCGAGCGCGGGCGGCAGGATGGCCTCGCTGACCTCCATGATGGAGATGGCGTAGGGGCGCGCGGCGACGACCTTGACGAGCTTGGCGACGCAGGCCGCGCCGGGGGCGCCCAGGTACATCTGCCCGTCGCTGGCCTTGGTGTAGTTGACGACGCCGAGCTTCTTGTCGGTGTTGGACAGCAGCGTGGGGAGCATGGCGGTGCGGTCCTTCATCTCGCCCAGCTGGATGGGGTCGAAGTACTTGAGGAGGACGTGGTTGGCCATGGCCATCCGCTGCTTGTCGGCGGGGAGCGACGTGATCGGCTTCATGGCCTTGTCTTGGAGGACCAGCAGCGACGCCGACTTGAGCCGGTTCGTCTCCTCCGCGACCTTCGTCTGCGTCAGCAACTTCAGGAACGAGCCGTACTGGGACTTGTCGGCGAGCATCTGGTTCACGTCGAAGGCGCCCAGCGCCGCCGGCGAGGCCGCGGCGAGGAGGAGGAGGACGGGGAGCAGCGTCATCTTGAAAGAAGCCATATTTCTGGTGCTAATTAAATTAGCCTGTGGTTGCGAGCTCTCTGCAATGGCGATCGATCGTGCGTGGATGCTTATAAAGGCCGCGATGGCTGCTATTTCTGGGAGGAGGTCGGGGTCGTCCTCTCCTCCAAATGTGCTCCTGCGTACGTACGCCGCGCGCCATGGATGCCGTCGTCGCTGCTCTGCATGCGGCTGGTTCCCCGCTGTCTTCGCTCGCCTCCATTTTTAGTACTCCCTCCTTTTCTAGATGTTTGACACCGTTGTCTTTTTTAAACATGTTTAACCGTTTGTCTTATTCAAAAACTTTTATGAAATATGTAAAATTATATGTATACATGAAAGTATATTTAACAATAAATCAAATGATAAAAAAGAATTAATAATTACTTAAATTTTTTAAATAAGACGAACGGTCAAACATTTTTAAAAAAGTAACGGCGTCAAATATTTTAGGATGGAGGGAGTAGAAGCCAACCCATTTCATGGAAACGGAAAAAGGGAAATAAAGTCGCTACAATTTCCTTTTTTCTTGTGCGAGGAAATCAAACTCAAACAAGTTCGATCCTCAGTGTTGCACTATCACTAAATGTCCTGCTCGAACATCCGAAGCGAGTTACTGCCCCGAGGCACACCGTCACAGTGCCCGGTATGTACATTCGAAAATACAAATTAACCTTCAAGTGTATCCAACAAAACAAAAGGTAGTTTTTTTTTCGAGGAAAAGTCTTTTCACCAACTGCGGATGGAGATTCACAAATACGGAGTGTCAGAGTTATGGATATCACATACCTAATAGTAGTTGATTAAATCTCGGTAGGACCCACCACATACCATGTCTTATACGGAAACAACCTTCGGAGATAGGAGGAGTTCCGCATAAGGAAGGATGAATAGAGTTCTACATGGAAACGACAAGGACTACTCGAATTGTATCCATATTGGTTTCCCTAGTTCTACTTGGAGAAGGGGACACCTACGGGTATAAATACAAGGCCTCCTAGGAGGAGAGGGGACACAGAACAATAGATCAAGACACAAGATCAACATACAAGCCAATATACAACAAGACAAGACGCCAGATATCGACTTCAAAAATAAGCATGGCTAGTCCCCTACGGTGTCTTCGGATACTGTCAGGAAAGACATAGCGTTGTCTCTGATCTCGCCGGGCACGGATTCGAGGAGGAAGACTACCCTGTTGTCGACTAGTGATGATACTTCAGGCCGTCAAGTCGACAACAATTAGATAGGCTACCCCAAATATTGTACTGGTGTGATCATGGTGAATAAGAGTAACGACCGGTTTCGGCCAACAGGAGTAGGGTTATTACCTGACAATTCAGGGGCCCGAACTTGTATAAAAATCCTCGTCTCCGTCTCTTTTACCTAAGTCTCGCATATATTCTAGTACCAACGATCCCCATACTATCCAAATACCGTAGTCGCGACATCAAACGTCGACACGGAGTAGGATTCAATAATTGTGGGATCTTTATCTAGCGTTGGTGCATATTAATTTGTGCTTGCTTCATGTTATTTGGGTGTGCTTTTATTGACTTGGTGTGTGCTCGTCATTCGTCATCGAATGGATTTTTGTAATAATTGACTGTAACTCGCTGAGCAAAGATCAAAATTTTATCTCATTATCTGAATAAAAATCCCATCCCACAGCTGTTGTACGTCCACTTACACCGGCCTCATCCTTTCCTCCTCCTTCCCATGTGTAATTATGCATAAAGGAAGATATCTTAGGTTTATTCAATAGATTAGAAAGTGGATAATAGTTCTCTTAAGGGAACGGCTATGAAAACCGATTTTCACGTATTGTTTAGGATCACCTACAAAATAAATAATATAAAATTTGGAAATGATGACCTATTATTCCAGGAAAAATAACAAACGATATATCTTGATTCGAGAAGTTCAATTTGAGGGGTCTTTATCTTCCGACAAATATTCTTTATTGTATTCATTCCATTTCATTTTTGCTCCATATCTATATTTGATAATATTGTATTTCTTTTTCGTATCCGGGGTTTCCAATTCCAATTCCGAAAAGTGAATATGGTAGAGCTTGTTTCTTTTTGATCCGTTTTCATCCCTAGGTATGGGTAAAAAGAAATTACCCATTAATTTCAGTTTTGCGTAGGGGAGATTATACTTATTATTACCCACCTAACTCGGACCCATAATTTTAAAACTCGCATCCACACTATAAAAACTTGTCAAATTTGGTTGAATTTGTTTAGAAATGGTTTATTGCATAAAAAATAACTTTGTGTACATTTTGAGCTATTTCTATATGTGGGTCCACATGTAGGTTACCAATACCAATTGGATAGTATAACACCGATCGATTAGGTAATACCCACACCCATTAAGTATGGGCAAGTTAAATATGAGATGGGTATGGATAAAATTGTGAACCCATACCCCTCCTCCCCAGGTGACTGGTGACCCTAGAGCGTTTTGGCTTGACAGCATTGGCCGCAGTAAAGCAACTACTCATCAGCTCTTACCTGTTCGGGGGAAGTTATTTGCAACTTTAGGGGATAAGATAGCATGCTCTCTCTATTTGCAACTTTAGGTTGTTTAGTAGAGATTAATATTGAGGAGAAATTCGATGTTTTATGCGTGGAGATGAAATATATCTTTTGCATATTTCTATGATTATTTTTAGGAGTACCAATATAGCATTTGACAGTTTTTTTTGAAAAGCTTTCAAATATAATTAAAGTGTAACTATACTTAATGTAATTTATATATGTATATGAAATAAAACGAGCTGGTGCAGTGGTACCATTCATCTACATGAACTGGGAGCAGCTCGAGTGTTCGATATTCCCCATGCCCATTCATGTACATGAATTTTCTTCTGCCTATCACCAATCTCAAAGCAAATTCGATGGTTAATGATTTGAAAACTGTCGCAAGTATTTTACAGTTTCGTATCGTTTTTCACAATATATACTTATATTTCACTAGTGATCGTCTATAACATTATAACCTTGTTTTTCCATCCCACCGTGAGACAAGAAAAGGAGGGGGTACAGTCCCCACCGTATTATATATCCAAAAGATAAAACTCAACCAAGTTATATTTGGTTTGCGGCCAAACTCAACTGAGCAAAAGAAATTGGCAATTCTAATTTTTACCATATCTTTATCTTTACCTACTTAAAATATCCGTAATGTTTCCGTCGTTTGTGTCCAAATAGCACAAGGTTTACGCTTTCCAACGCAACGACCTGGCCCGCGTGAGTCCAATTGCTTCGTGATGCTTGTGTCGACCATCCTCATTGACACATGGCTCCGCCTAGCACCAGATCGATTGGATAGCTCCTGGCCTCCCGCGTGCGTCCATAGTTCATGATCGATTGCATCCAAGCCCATGTTCCAGATCGTTCGCATACACCAATGTTGCATGCTCATCTCACGGAGCCAATAACCCCATTCGAGGCATTTGAATACAGTGAATTTTGATTCTATTCGTGAAATACTGTGCATTTGAGGTCAGTGAATCCCTATTAGTGGATTCGATTCATGAAGTTGGGGCATTTGAGGTCAAAGAAATACGGTGAAGTTATTGGATGCCTAGATACTTTTGCATATGGTTGGTAATACTTGCTTATTATTGCAAAAACCTAATATTTTGTGTCGCATGTTTTTTTTCTGATTATGTAGGCCTTCTCTAACAAGTTTGTGTAGCTTCGGTAAGAGCGGCTTGTGATTACTACTTTGTTAGTATTTCAGTTCATTCTTACACTGATGAGTCATGAGTCCTTTCAATCAAGGGCACATTTGTTTTACTTCCATAAGAAGATCGAATCTCCACGATCAATACAGCTCTATATGTATGAGTTGCTATTGACTATATACTAGAGTCAAACACACGCTTTGCGCGCTACACCAATGGCCTCCGAAAAGGAGAGTAAGATTATTTTGGTAAATAGAGTGAAGGAAGATGCATTATGACATAAGAGTACCAATTCTATAATATTCAATCCAATGTTAATAGAAAATAAAATCTCAATTTAAAATATAGTATGTCCAGTCCAAACTTCTGTAAACATCTATGACTAATTGGACAACAGGGATAGTACAGCAGGGATTTCGACAGGATGAATAATGCAAAAAAAAAAAGACAGGATAAATAGCACAAAAATTTACATAGAAATTTGGCCTTCCATGGATCCATTTTTTATGTTGATAATAGCATAAAAGCAGTCCACTCAAGATGGAGTTAAACGCCATAGATGCAATTGTAAATTGAGATTTAATTTTCTACCAAGTTTGTGGTTTAGCTAAAGCACTAAAGCACAAACTTACCCTTTTTGAAAATAAGCAATAGTATGAAAAAGCTTACAGCTGCTTTCACGAATTTATACTGTAAATCTGGTTCTATGACTAATTAAGCATACTCTACAAACAAAAGCACGACGATTATAAAACAGAATAGTACAGTAGGAATATTCAAAAATGAAATTTCAGCTTTGCATGGCAGCAACCTCACCCTCCAGCTCTGAAGTTTTTTTTTTTTTTTGTGATAGTCCAGCTCTGAAGCTTTGTGGGAGGAACGAAAGAATATTTCATTATATCAGTTGTTTTTGGAGAGCTTGGCCATCCCTGGGCAATAAGAACTTGGTTGCTTGTTTCTGAGGAGCTGAAATGAAGTGAAGCAGAGACATGCCAATTGGCCAACTGAGATCCCCTCCAATGTGAAGCAGATACATGACAACTGGCCAATTAGCCAAGTGAGATCCCCACTAATGTGAAGTAGAGACATGCCAACTGGTCAAGTAAGATCCCCTCCAATTATTCAGGTTGTACTTTCAATTCTTTTTTAGTAGTAAAGGGCACATGAAAGAAAAAAAATGTAAAGAAGATCATCTCTTCAATGATGGTATTATAAATAGTGAAGGAATGCTACATTACTTACCAAAGCCATTCATAATTAGATAGCTTACATATAATCCAGTTTTTGTTTAGGCTTAAGAATATTATTAAAAAAATGCCATACTAACGAAAATAGTTTAACATTTAGCCTATAAAACATAATCTGATAGTTTTCTTCTGTTAAGCTGGTAACATTTTATTACAAGATAAAAAAGAACATTTTATAACAAATAAATCCTACAATCTCAGCAATAAATACTATATTTTGTGGCATAAATTTGCTTCTAGTCAAGATAACAGTCACGGATTTGACTTAACATCTTGCACAATATCACAAAAAAATATTATATTGACCAATAGAACCAAACTTGTCACTTGCAATTTTCACTAATGAAAATCTACAGTTCTGAGCAATGAAAAATCCAAGCAACTTTAACACTTGAACCACATCAATAAAAAAATGATATAGAAACTTTGAAACCCACCTCGGCAAGACCACCACACCACTTTTTATAACTTTGCATGATCAAATTGTGGACAAATGCAATACAATACATTATTCATTGCCACATGCAAGATAAATATGGGGGTGGCCAGTAGCATCTAGAAAACAAAGTAACAGATCTCATTTTTATATGGGTTAATTGGATCCATGCCACTACAAATACGCCATTTTAGATAAATGTTACTACTATTCACGATATCGGCTACATGCTACTGGAATTTGGGGAAATTAGAACCGTGCCACTCCATCGCGTTTTCCGTCAAAAATCACCGTTAGCCTCAACTGCACGTGGGGAAGAAACAAGAGGGAGGATGGAGGAACTATCTTTGTCTACCCCTCTTATTTTCAAAGAAGTGTTGTTATTGCTATCAGTCAGTCTAACAGCCATCATGTCCATTTAACAAAATATAAAACAACCCAGATATGAATCGCTTTGTAAATTCAACTCAAGCAGATTAACAAATCCAAATTCCAACTGAACTTGCAGATAAGGAATGAGCAAGTAATAATAAGAAGAAAAAATTGGTTTAAAGGCATGTTGCCCATATTTAGAGGGAAAAAAGTGAAAATGTCTTCTAGCTCTAGTCATTCCTCTCCGGCCAACTACTGTAAATAGTGCATAATAAAAAGATAAATCCAATGAAATATATTACTTGTGCAACCCAACATCAGGATGGCCTCAATTCATTCATCGCGCCTTGTATATATCATCTAACTCATTCATATCCCTCAATAATTAACATCCATCATTCAAAAAAAAAACACCCATGTAAAAAAATCTATTGCACTCCTAGCACTGCAATCAGCATACATGTGTACTGCATTTTGTTCTATTGCACTCCTAGCATGTCCACTTTGTTAGCTGTGTGCTTCAAAATCTTAGGTGCTGGCATTTTCAGAAAATAAACATGAAGCATCATTGCCATGTGTAGATATAAGAAAAATAAGGGCAACAGATGATTAAATATAGTTGTGGTTTGCACAGTATTAAGGATTTAAGGTGGGGATTTCTACCAGATCATTTGAAGTGTGCCTCTGAATTTGCTGAGTTTGTTGCCTAGTTAAAACAACAACAATTAGGCATCACGTTCATAAGTTGTTCCACTTTGTTTATCATATACTTCAAACCCTCCTATAAGATTTACAGCAAATGAAAGCACACACTATACAACAATAATTTGCTTCTGTAGAACAGAAATAGCATATTTCAGAAAAATATAGGTATTATAGTTCCAGCTAATTAAGATGAGTTAATCAGGATGTTGATGGTACTAATAATGACATACCTGATAATGTCTAAGTCGATTCTCAAATGTTTTCATGACCAAAGGCTGACAGTGTTGTATTGGCATCCAAAGTTCTTACTCTTAGTTTTGTACCATCCTGAGGCATTTCAATTTCTTGCCAGTTATTTATCTGCACAAAATTGGAAAGCATAAAAGAAAATGCAGACAGAGAGCATCAGATAGTACACTCAATTATCACATAACCTCATCTACTCACAGAATTAGTTCCGCATTCAGCCTATAAAAGCTCGCCCTAGTTTTTTTTTCCCTATTGAGGTAGTAAAATGATTATTACAAATGAAATTTTCATCGTTGTAAGAAGATCCTGTGGTAATTTCTATTTATCCCTTGGTTGTAGGCCAATTGAGCAAAAGAAGGCATAGGATAAAAAGTTTTGCAACATGAAAAAGGGATCAGTATAGCTGATCAGCAACTGTTTGGGGTTGAACAACCCTACCTTCCTTCCCAAAGAATAAGAATCTCCAAAGGATCAGCAATTGTCTTCTAATTATATCCTCTGGCCAACAATAAGAATCTCCGAAGGATAGAATACTTTTCAAGCATAAACATTCATGATTAGTGTTCAACTGTTCAGTAGCCACCAAATCCCAGTGTACTACTGAATCCAAATTCAGTTTCCTTTTAAATAAACAGATGATATCTATGTGCATGAAGGTAATCAAGAGGTCTGATGGCAAACAAAACAGCAACATCTACTGCTAGCCTATCTAAACTACAGGAGAACATATTGCCAAATACTTTTTGTACATAAACAATTCAAGTCGAGTATTCACCTGTTTGGTAGTCACCAAATCCAAATTCAGTTTTCTTTTTAAATAAACAGATAATATCTATGTGCACCAAGGTAATCAAGATGACTGATGGCAAACAAAACCAGCAGCATCTACTGGTATGCAATTGCCGCTATGCTGTGGAGCTTCATTGGTGGCTCTTGTGTGAGAGGCAAAGCAACTGTAGATGGTCGACCACCTAAAAGAATGAAGCAAACAAATTTATGGATCTCAGTAACTAAAGATGCATAATTAAAGACCAAATCTAAGGAATGAAATAAATCAGTAAAAGAGGTTGAAACAAAACAGAAAGCCAACCTCTTATACCTCTTAAACTTTTATCCTGAAAGATAAAAGAAATTTGAGTTACTTGCCAAGAACCTGCACAAATTCAGAAATACATGATAGTGAGAGCCTGGAAGGCTGCAACACACATACAAAGGGAGAAAGAGAGAGCATGAAAAAAAAGGGGAAAGGAATGATAAGAGGCAAGCAGGCAGCCAGCCCACACATCGTCTGTGCCACTGCCCACTGGTCACCGTCACATATGAGAACAATCTATTGCCGGCGGCAACGATAGCAAGGGACTCAGATACACATGAATCGTGGACGGCTTTGGATGTGGAGAGGGACATGCATGGAGACAAACCTTTTTGGCTGCGTACAATGCTATTCTTGCTTGATGCCGTCGCCGGCCAGAGCGGCTTCAAGCTTCCGTGCAGCACCGTATTACTCATCTTGCCAAATCCAGCACAGTGTTGGAAAGAAGAAAGATGAGGGTGGGGAGCAGAGCATTTCCCCATGGAGCTCACCGCCGTACTGTCGATGAGCCTCCTGTGCTAGCCCTACCCTCGCCTCCGGGTGACCGGATCCGCCGGCAAGGAGGTTGTGGCTACCGAATCCGGCGGGCATGGCCTACCCTCCGCCGGAACTGGCCCCGCGGTGGCAAGGGGAAGGTGCGACGATTTGGCTAAGTGTGAGAAAAGTGGTCGGCGGCGGCGGCACTGGGGGGGTGAGGGCGCGAGGAGGCGGCGGCGGTGTGGTCTAGGGGAGAGCGAGCGAGAAGAGAGGTGCGAGGGAACGGTGGCGGCTAGGTTTTCGTGGGGTGGAGGACTTGGATAGGGTTGCAAGTTTTGCGGAAAAAACCCTTAATTTCCATGTTTTCGAGCGCGGTCTTGTTTTCTGATTTTTCGCTTCTTTGGTCAGAATATTTCGTTTTGTAGAGGTCCTGCACGTAACAACGTAGAACATAGAAACTGTAGGACAGGAACCTAAAACAAATTATCAATGAGTTTAAGGGTTTTTTTGCAAAATAACCAGTGTCGACGCGGCCGCACCTGCGCTCGTGAAATCCCACAAGATTCCAGCGCCGATGACGCGTCGGCTCGCGCAAGTGGCCACGCCAGCTCAAAATTCTCTAGAGGAGCAATTCCCCTCTGTAGTTTAAGGTTTGACTGTTCGTTTTATTTAAAAAAATTATGAAAAAAATTAAAAAGATAAGTCACACATAAAGTATTAATCATGTTTTATCATCTAACAATGAAAATACTAATTATAAAAATTTTCATATAAGACGGACAGTCAAACGTTGGACACAGAAATTTAGGGTTTATCTTTTTTTTGGGACGGAGGGAGTATGTTCGAAGTATTCTAATATGAGGGCAGTATTATGGGTTGCAAAATAGGTTTTATCAAAATATATATTGCAGAAGCTTTGTGGCTTATTAGTGATGAGATTTTCTTTGTTAATGAACAAGGCAAAAGACTGTGTAAATTGCAGAATAGCTAGAAAATGTAGAGGGAGAGCAAAGTGTGATAAATGCACGGTGGAAGAAAATGGAAAGTATCTACATATACAATTACTAAAATTGAATTCACCTGTTGCAACACATCAACATCTTTGCTAGTATAGTAAAGTTGCAACACACGAACATCATTGCTAGTAGTAAAGTGAAAAAATTGGCAAGGTTTGCAACGGCAAACAACCAAACGAGCCCGGCCTTCCGCGAAGCCCACACGACGCACGGCCCAACTGCGAACGCTCACCAAGAAGGCCTCCCTCGTTCTTCGCCGACGCAAACCCCCCGCTTCTCCGACATCCCCGAAAAATCAAACCCTAGGGTTTACGGGGGGGCCCGGCAATGGCCGACGCCGGCGAGCTGGAGGGCTTCCGGCGCCTGTCCGGCCTCGCCTTCGACGAGCTCTCCCGGCGGGACCTCTCCTCCGCCTCCGGCCCGCCACCCGCCGACCTCCCCGCGCTCCTCCGCCTCTGCCTCCTGTCGCTGCCTCTCTCCGCCGACGCGGAGCTGGCGTTACGCCGCTGCACCCGCCTGCTCGCCTCCCTCCGCGGCATCCTCTGCCGCGACCTCGACCCCTCACTGCTCCCCGCCCTCGAGGTACGCGCTCCGTTCGCTTCGCCACCATTGGGTTGTTTTTTTTGCTCTCAATTCCGGAATCAGAATGTGATGCTCAGGGGACAACTGAAAATTTCCCCTTACCGGCGTAAATAACTTTTTCCCCTATGAGTAGTTAGGTGAGAGCTCATCCGTGACAACGGATAGAGAGGTATTTTTGTTAATTTCTTGTTTGGTTTATATGTTGTAGGTGTTCCTGGACAATCTTGTATCTAGCAACCAACTGATGACTTGCTTTACTGCGGCCAATGCTGTTATGCCGAGACGCTCAAGAATCACCTCTCTGGGTTCGGTGTGCAGTGGTGGCAACCTTTTCGTCATGGAGCTCATGTCGCATCACTTCATTTCATCTGTGCAAGACGAGGAGGGGTTTTTGAGCGCACTATCATGGTCAGCGAAGGCTAAGTTGGAAGTTCCAGAAATTGGCCTTTCAGGAGCTCTTTCCCTGCTCCACAAGAGCTGCTTGCTCTCTATTCCGCCTGCTGTCCAGGCTCATTTCTTACTGCTGGCGTGCAGATGTGCTGACAATGGGGATCTGAACATGAATTTGCTGGCGTTCGAGCATGCCATGGATGTCTATTTGAGTTACTTACCTGCATTAGGTGTTTTCAGAAGAACTAGTGGTGTAAAAAGGCCGTTGGGTTGTTCCATGAAAAGAAGACCTTTGAGCTCTTGTTTACAGGCTGCAACTCATCAGAAGCTAGCCTGTGATATCAATAGGCTGGTTTTGTTTTGCAACTTGCACTCCAATGACGACTTGCCCATCAATGAGAGTGATATAGTCCGTTTCATTGAAGAGAACCAGCAAGTACTTCATGAA
Organism: Oryza glaberrima; assembly: GCF_000147395.1. NCBI lineage: Eukaryota > Viridiplantae > Streptophyta > Magnoliopsida > Poales > Poaceae > Oryza > Oryza glaberrima. Next base: position 14,206,999 of record NC_068327.1, on the reverse strand, counting down.
CAATCTAGGCAGGACACTATTACTGCTGTGAAAAGCATAGTGTCAAATGTCCTTCTTTTGGCAAAGCAGGAAGAGATGGATAGATTATATCCTAATGTTTCAGAGGAGATTATCTGCCTTGCTGCAGCACTTAGGCTAATGGGCTCCTCTTTTATACGAATTATGCATTGCATTAGGCAAATGACAGTGGGAGATGGCAGCCAGACCACACATTGTTTAGAACCTTGCAAGGTGTTTAACATCGTATCAGAAACCATCAGCTTACTTGGGCACTATGAACCTAATGAGCTTCAGAGAAATGACTTATTTGATACCATTGGTAAGCCTGGGGACGGACAACAGGGAGCAGTGCTAATGCTATCTCATTTTGCTACCTTATCAGTTCATTGTTTAAGAATGAGGTTTAACTTTATGTGGAAAGGTTGCATTTTCATGATGATGATGGCCAACCTTTGTGCTACTGAAATGTATCATTTTCTTATTGATGGTTCAAAAGCATCTAAAGTTCGTTGTGCTGATCAAGATGGTAGTTTGAAGGTAGTACTCTTTTGTACCGATTCGGATATTTTTTTTTATCTCTGATTCTTGTTAGCATGTCTTTTATTTCTGTCATTTTATTTGATTCTAAGACCATATGCATGTAGGCCTCTGTTCCGAGAAAATCTTCTACAGTGATAGCATTACGGTTTCAGAACACACAGCAAGTTTATATTCAAGATAAGCTTGGCCCTGGCTTTGGTGAGGTCTGCAGGTAAGCTCCAAAAAGTTTAGGAGTAGCTCTTGGAGGTGTACAATGAAGAAGATAGTCTTAGTTGGTACTTTATATGGTAATGGTGAGGTTGATGTAGAGGAGCTTGATCTTAACAGTTCTTAGCATTTGTTGTTATTAAGTCTTAAAGTTTCTTCATACTTCTTTGAGCAGAAATCGACCTTTAGGGCAAGCATGGTTTTTCTTTTGTAGGTTGCATTGTTAATTGGTTTTTGTGTCATTGAAAATGGTACATATGCACATGAACACACTAAGGAGTGTAATTTGAAAGTACCATCTTGCTAATGCTCTAATGTACTGCTTTGTTTTTGTTAGGGATGTCTATTTTAAATCCCTGAACTTCCACAAAAGTCTAAAGTTTGTTTCTAAACTTTCAAACTGGATATTAATCACCCCTTAACTTATCAAACCATCTACTTTTGGGATTCTTCCTTCTCTTCCTCCTCATTCTTCCTGCTGAAGCAGTGAAGCAACAACTCTGGACGAATCACCGGCATGCCCCTGCCTGCGCTGGCATCGACCTCACCTGTCCTTGTGCCTCACCCACCATTGCTGCTGCCAACTCGCTTAGCTTCATCGCACATGCATTTGGCTAGGGCTTCGCTGAGGGCCGAGCTGCACACAGGAGGCTTCCTTCCGATCTGGTGGGTATCTCGTGCATGTGGAGCAAAGACCCATTTCTAAGCAGCATGAGTCAAACGATGCAATCAATTAATCAAGCTACTTGTTTAATTAATACCCATGGAATATTGCTAGTTGGCACCAGTGAGCTTGGGCAGATTTTGTGTCGCTGATGCTATTTGCTACTAGATCAATGCCTCACCCACAGCCGCCAGGCTGCGGCCTCTGCACTTGGTCAACTTTACTCGCTGCTACTTGACCACTGCCTGCCTGCCTCTGCTTCCTTGCTTGCCCTTGGCCAACCTTTTTTTGTCGGGATGACCGAAGGAGGTCATCCAATGTCATTAAGATAGAGGAAAAAAAAGGTTACAAGAAGGTTTTTCATCGACAGCAAGCTATTGAGGAAGGATGTGCACAAAGCGCACGCCCCGACACCACATGCCAACTGCACAAACACAAGCTACAGAGAGGGGAGCCAAACACCGAACCGGCAACCGCTATGCGAGGCCGGTCACCGCTAGGCTTACAACAACACCACAGAACGGAAACTCAAAAAAGACAACGCCTTCATGAAGGTAGCGACATCAAAAGATGCCGTCGTTGTCCGTCCAAAAGACTGGACAAGGTTTTCAACTAGAGATCCTCGTTGAGGGAGGAGGGTACCTCGACAATGCCCCCAAGAAGGTTACCGCGCCCGAAGGCGTAGCCGCTGCCGGTCACCTTAGCCTGTAGGCTGTAGCTGAGGAAGAAGAGCAAAATGCAGGGATAGCGAATGACATGTAGAGTCCACTAATTTATTATTTTTCTTTGCTAACTGAGATGCCACATATTAAAACCAGTCTGATTTTGGTTGAAATACGTAAACCAAACAGTTTGAAAAGTTCGGGGATGAAAGTGTCTGGTTTTGAAGTTGATGGACGATTTTTAGACATGCAAAAATCCAGGGGTGTAAAAAAGACATTTCCCTTTTTCTTAATTTAGAAGCCCTTTTTTCCCTTCAGAAATACTAGTTTTCTGTTTTATTTTGTGTAGATCTGTTATTCTTGTCACTTTGAACTCATATTTGTTCGTCCAATATCTGAAAAGCTTATATTTAACCTATTGCAGTTCCGATAGTCTTCAGAGGTGTACATCTAGCTATGGAAGGGATAATGTTAGAACCATTCTCAAAGGACTTACAGGACGTGGGGAGGATTCTTCAGATCTATACGATTTTATTGAATTCAATCCAAGTTTGGATTATTCAAATTGGTGGACACAACGGAAGAAGTTTAAAAAGTTTAAGGACCACAAATGGATAAGAAGCAAGAGACATTCTATGAGTAGACTGAGAGCCTCAAAGGTATGGTTAAGATAAAAGTGCGCCAATGTACATCACCGCCCCTGATGTTACCCATTCAGTGGGTCTTTTGTATATAGTTCCAGTGGGTGGTTCAGCCGCTAGATCTCATGGGCGTTGGGCAGCCCAGTACCGGTGGAGGTAACATTATCCCTATCTTCCCCTCTTACTCAGTACTGTAGCTCAGTTGGTCAGAGTTTATTGGATAGGACTAGGATGGGTCCTTCCCTCTCTATATAAGGAGAGATTGTATTGTGGTTTGGATTAAGCAATGAAAATCGATTAGTCTAATCTCTACTCCCTCAATGTTCTTCTCCCTGTTCTAAATTTATATCCCTTCTCCAGGAGCTGACGCTGCCTGGATATCTTCTTGGCGGTGGTGTTTTGAATGAAGAAACATTAGATTGAAGGTGATAGTGAAACTTTGATAAGTCACAAGAATCTTATAGCATTAGAAATATCATAACTGAGATTGACTGGTTCCAGGAAGTCCACTCGAATGCGGGATATGTTAATGTTCTGTTTGTACGTGTGCATTATTTGTGTTACTTTATAATAGTAGAATCACTAGCATGTACTGTATCAAGTATCATGTCTGTTACTTTTGTATCTCGGCATATGTTCTCCAACACCCTTTGCTCCTTGTATTTTCATGTAACTTTTGTATCTTAACATATGTTCTCTAACACCCTTTACTCCTTGTTTAATTTGTTCGTACTTCCACCACCGACTATGTTTGGTCTCTCTTGTGAAACTTACATGTAGTCTGCTCGTTCTTTCTAATTATGCGCTCAAACGTTCTGAACGTCGGCACTATTTTGCTGATTTTTTTTTAAAAAATAGAAAATGAATAGTAAATCAAAGGTGGATACATGAAAACTGTCGAATATTTTTGTGTATATTTTATTATTTTGTAAATTTGTGTAGTCTAGTTTGCAAAATAGGATGGACGCTGTTGGTCGGGTATTCAGATGTAAATGAAGGGCAATTGAAGGGTATCCCGATGTATATCCAAAACTTTTGATAAGAAAATAGATGTATAAATAAATCGTATAATATAATATGTATGTATATATGAGAAAAGAAGAAATAAATAGGCCACATTAAACCCTAGAAACAAGAAGCCTATCGTTCTGGTCTCCTGGGCCTCACTCCCCGCTTCACTCCTCTGATGTGCTGGCCAGCCGCGTCAACCGATCAGCACAGGTACAGAGACCCGTCCCCAAGCCACGGCCGCCGCAACCACGCCACGCACCAGTCAGTGGTGGTTTGGATTGTCAGCTATACAGTTGATACCTGTACCGGAAAAAGGATACTTTGACTCCCTCAATTATTGTCCGAGTACTCTAAGTATCAAAACCAGTACAAACAATGTCCCTCGGTGGTTTTGGAGGTGGTTTTGGCCGACGTGACGCCTACGTGGCGGTCTTAACCAAGTCTTTGTTGTACGTGATGCTTACATGGCATTAGAAAAAAAAACAAAAATAAAAGAATATGTAGGACCCATATGTCATTCAAAAAAAATAATATTGTGGACCCATAACGCATGATTGCAAATGTGGCTTTTGCAGGGCATTGCCTCGAAGGCAAGGTTGGTATCTGCTACGGCCGCAAGCCCGCAACGTCGATGACCTGCCGGCGCCGGACAAGGTGGTGCAGCTCATCCAGCAGCAGTCGCTCAAGTACGCGCGCATCTACGACACCAACATCGACGTCATCAAGGCCTTCGCCAACACCGGCGTCGAGCTCATGGTCGGCGTCCCCAACTCCGACCTCCTCCCCTTCGCGCCGTTTTCAATGAGAACAAGAAACCGGGAATTGAATCTGAGAGGAACTGGGGGCTGTTCTTCCCTGACCAAAGCTCTATATACAGTATAGGTTCTTGAGCTTCACGAAGCTCGGCATCACGCCGGCGAACTTGTTGCCGTAGAGGAGTATCTCAGCCAAGGCGCCGCATTTGGTCAGGTTGTCCACGAACTCCCAGCCGCCGCCGGCGTCAGTCGCCGTGAGCTTGTTGTTCGACAGCTCCAGCGACAGCGCGCAGAGCGTGCCGATCTCGGCGGGCACCTGCCCGGCGAAGCTGTTATTTGCGAGGTTGAGAGCCACCAGCGCCGTGGCGTTCGACAGCGACGCCGGGATAGGGTGGGCAGAATAAAACCGAACCGAAGAACCAAACCGAAAAGACCGAAACCGAAAAAACTGAGACCGAGAAATTCGGTCTCAACCATTAAGACCGAAATTTGTTCGGTTAATTCGGTCAGGGGTCTCAATTAACCGAATTGGGCCCAATAGACCTTGTTGGCCCAATAAGCCCACTAATTTAGAAGAAACCCTAGAGGCAAACCGATCCCCATCCATTCACATGTGCGCCGCCGTCCCCATCTGACCATCCCCATCCTCCTGTGCGCCGTCCCCATCCCCATCCCCATCCTCCTTTGCACCTTCGCGCCGCCTCTTGACCGCATCAGCGTGCGCCTCTCGCCTCTGCCTCCATCGCCGCCCGTGCGCCGCCTCCAACCAGCCTACCTCCGGGGCTCCGCCTCCATCGCCATGCGCCGACTCCAGCCGGGCCGCCTCCGCCTCCAGCCGGCGCGCCTCCACTTCCATCGCCGTATGCCGCCTCCAGCCGACCCGCCTCCGTCTCCATCGCCGTGCGCCGCATCCAGCCAGCCGGCTGCATCCCGGCCTCGGTGGTGGTCCTGGTGGAAGATGACAGCCATGGCCATGAGAAGCTGATTTCTTTTCTAAATCGTGTTCGATTTGCTTCTTTTCTTGTCTAAATCGTGCTTGATTTGATGGTGCACCAATTTGTAGTGTGTCATCTGCGATCTAATTGTTTGATTCATCGATCTTGCACTGATTATTTGATTTGTGTTTTATTGTTCAAACATATGTTACGGTTAGTTCGGTCTGAGACCGAACCGAACTAACCGAATACCGATTTGTTCGGTCTTGAGTTTTGTTGGAGACCGATCGGTCTTGAGATTTTGAAGACCGAATTTTCAAAAAGACCGAGAAATCGAACCGAATTTCTCGGTTAGACCGAATGCCCACCCATAGGGATTGGGCCGGCGAGGAGGTTGCCGCCGAGGAAGAGGTATGGAGGTTCGGCGTGCGCGCGCCCGCGTAGCCCGGGAGCTCGCCGCTTCGTGCTTCGTGCTTCCTTTTTTTTGCGGGGTCGTGCTTCGTGCTTCGGGGAGGAGCTGCCGCTCCCGACCGCCACCGCTGCTCCCCACCACCGCTTCCCACCGCTGCCGCTGCCGCCGCCGCTCCCCACACAGCCGCCACCGCTCCCCGCCGCCGTCGTCGCCGTTCCCCACTGCCGTCCCCGCTGCCGCTCCGGCCAAGGTGAAGAGAAAGGCCGGGGGGAGATATAATAAGGGGAGAGAGGGAGCATGACATGTAAGATCCCACGATATTTTTTTTTTTATGAATGACATATGGGTCTCACATATTTTTTTTATTTTTGTTTTTATTCTAATGCCACATAAGCGTCACGTAGGATAAAGACTTGGTCAAGACCGCCACGTAGGCGCCACGTCAGCCAAAACCACCGTGGGGCATTGTTTGCACTGGTTTTGATAGTTCGAGGAGTCGATATACCTGGTTTTATGGTTGGAGGACATGAATGATACTTGAGCGATAGTTGAGGTATTCTAAGTATACTTTTTCCTACCTGTACCTATGGATGGCAATAAGGCCCGATGGCCTGGCCCAGCCCAAACATGGCACAGCCTGACAGTTGGATCGTGCCTTGGCCGATGCCTTGGCACGGTAGGCCGGCACGGCATAAACGAAGAAAAAATAGTAGAGGAATCCAAAATAGGCTTAATCAACCATATAAGGAATAGCCCAAAGAGAAGGGGAATACAAAATAGACTTGTTTTCTAGCCATATGGACACAGCCCAAAGAGTTGAGGGAGGAAAAAATAGACTTATTATGTGGAAAAGCATGATAGGTTGTCGTGCCTTTGGGCCGGCCCGGCACGGCCCGAGTCTTATTGGGTCGCATCTGGGCCATATATGCAGCCCGTGGGCTGGCACGGCACGGTCTGACGTGTAGGTCAGACTGTTCCAGCCCGACTGACCTCGGCTAGGCACGGCCGTGCCGGACCGGACAGCCCATTTGGCCATCTATGCCTGTACGTTACCGTAAGATTTTCTTGATTGAACTGGACAACTAAGACATATGATGTGTTAAATATATTGGTTTTATTTTGTTAAAAAATACGTAAGGATTCTAGGACTATTTTCGCCCGTTGTCCTCAACATCCATAGGTATACACGATTTTTGTTCAAGCTAAACGGACTGAGAAGGGAAACTTTAGGGTTCGGTTGTGTAGGATAAGAGTCGATTTCAAGCGCGATACGATGTATGTAAGGATTCCAGGACTATTTTTGTCCGTTGTCCTCAACATCCATAGGTATACACGATATTTGTTCAAGCAAAAAGAAGGGAAACTTTAGGGTTCGGTTGTGTAGGATAAGACTCGATTTCAAGCACGATACGATGCGGTTTTGCTCCGATTCTTGAAAAAACGGAAAGTGGGGGAGATAAGAATCGAAACCCCTCAATCAATTTTGGATTACCTCCAAGGATGTGGCCGGATTTCATGGAGGAGGGAGCTTCAGGCGTCCTCCGAGAGCCGCAGGAGACCGGCGAGAGGTAGGTGACGACACTGTAGCGCTGGGACCCACGCGACAGTGAGAGGAGTAGGGGAGGACGATTAGACATGTTGTTGCTGATGAGCCTGATGCGCGCTTTGTGGGCCGGAAGTGGAGAGGAGGAGAAGGAGGGAGGGGCTAAGGAAAGAAATGGTCTCAAAATGGCCCAGGGAGAAAGGAGGGTTTTTATTTAGATTTTTATTTAAATAAATATGAAAATGATGTTTGTATTATTAAAATTAGAAATGCAGATCTGAAAATTCTGAAAAACTTTCACATAGTGTAATTAATCATGTAGAATTTAATAAAAATTAAATCCAGTCATATTTTATTTCCCACATTTACATTGATTTTCATCAGCCTTTCTTTTCTTCAACATCGTATACATGTGTAATTGTAATTTTATATTTTAATTAATTACATAATATAAATCTTTCTTAATTTTTTCTTAAATCTCTCGTGTTTTGTTACATAATGCAACGCACATGCACTTTTTCTAGTGTTTATATGATAGAAAACTTGTGGTAGAAAAATGGTTTTTTTAGTTCATATTTCTAAGATTTGTAGAAGTAATGCAAGGGATAATAATTACGTAGTCCAATATGAGAACTAATATAGGACAATAGTTATAGCACTAGAAAAATAAACTGGCAGATATTATAGCCCATAATACAATGGAGAACTAATGAATAAGTATTGTTTAATTCAAGTTCCTCTATTTGAAAAACACAAATTCAAATCAGACTGAATAAAGAGGGAAAGATAGGATTGGAACGATATGTTGAAATATTGTGAAAATAATGTGACCATGATTTGATATACTTGCGTGTAGAGCTCTTGAATGTAATTAACTATAGATTGGCATGTTTGTATATTAAGATTATTTAATTCAAGTTCCTCTATTTAAAAACCACAAATTCAAATCAAACTGAATAAAGAGGAAGAAAAATAGGATTTGAAGAATATAAGTTGAAATATTATGAAAATAATGTGAGAGGGATTTGATATAGTTGCACGTGGAGCTCTTGAATATAATAAATTGTAGATTTGCATGTTTGAATGTTAAGATGTAATAATTGTTAGTGGATGATGATGCTTTAGGATGTAGTAGGTTGTAACTTTATTGTAACTTTATAGAATACATATATTAATGAAGTTACTTTACAAACCATTGGATTTTAGATTTTTTATTTTTTTTGTGGTGGTTTAGATTGCCAATTGCATTAGTGTTCTTACATGGCATGGAACAAATGTCTCAGTTGTTGTCCACCTTTGTTTAGTGAGTTTATTTTACTCACTCCATATGTTGATCGCTTTGATATGTTAAACAATTGTCAATTAGAAGTTTAATATTTTATATGTTGAACAATTGGAAATTATTAGTTTAAATCAATTCTATGAATATATGAAATTATGTTCAATGTTGTGTTATATCTACTATAAATTGTACAATTAGTATTTAATAGTTCAATGCCATTGATGCTATAAATTGTACAATTAGTAATGGGTACTAATCCTTATCCGTCAGATTTTAGAAATACCACATCCGCACTCGAATCCACATCATATGATCTGCATCTGCATTCATATCTGCTAGATTTCTATAAATCTATACCATATCCTCGTTTCGGACGGATTTGAAGTGGATCAGATTGTCCGATCCATTTTCACCCTCACCAGCATTGTGTTCATATGTAGGAACGCTCTAGAACATCCAATACGTACATACTACACCATAACATAGATATAGAAGCACTCATTCATCAGGATAAACAGGTATTACTGGCAAATTATATGTCGGGAAAAATTTTTGATGATACTTAGTCTGCCGCACGTGTCTGACAGGGGTTCAACAATCGAAAAAAGTTGTTACCATTATATATCTTTTTCTATGGATGGAGAGACGAAAATTCTTAGTGATAGAAAGTTTGACAGTATATTCCCCGATAGATGAAGGGTTAACGATTATCCACTTTTATCAATAGACCACAACGTCCTAATTGGTGTTGTAGTGTAGTGATGTTTCCTCCCCCATCATGCGAATCTCCCACTATCCCGCACCAACTACCGTCCACCTCGGAGGCACACCATCCTCCATCTTCTCCAGTAGCGGACCCATTTACGCATACCACACCACTTACACTTTCGTCCTCGCTTTATGCAAAAGGGTTAACCCAAGAGTGATATGCTTGGAGCGATTATGCCTTATAAGTTGGTTCCGCTCTTGCTAGACTAGCAAGGTGGTACTAAACATGCGCACACAGCTCACATGGGTAACACAGGCATTATCCTAATTGGGCCAGGATGTCACACGTGGTCCCTCATCTTTTTCGGCTCCAATAGCCTAGCATCACCATCCTTCTCTTTCTTTGGTAGCTCTTGTCACCGGATCTGGATCAGTCGCCACCTTCCACCGCCTCCTAAGCACCCATTACAAGAATTTTCCTATCTACTTTTACCGAGAAAATATCAATATTTAAAAGCACTTCACATAAACTATTGTGGTGTTGCACAGTTTCTTACTCAGGGTTGTGAATTTTAAACTCTTTACGGAACATCCACTTGTTGTTTACATTAAATCTAAATATTTATGAAAGAAATTGAGAATATAGATTAATATGTTATATATCATTGTATAAACATATAAGTTAAAATTCAACTTCTATATGTTGAAATAGAAAAGTTAAACTATAACTAGTTAACTAGAAAATTCATAATTATTTTTTAACTAGAAAAGGTTTAATTTGACATTCTATCATTATATATTAATCTATCTTATAACTATTTAAATGACACGTAAACTATGAGACTTCAAGAATTTAGAATTACTTCAAGGAGCATATCTATTTTTACGGAAAGTGGCATTAGTGGCTCATGTTTTTGCCGCACTCTCACATTGTTATCCCAGTATTCCTGATAGGAGTAGGAGGGTATGACAATGGACACACATATAACACAATCTACCTATACAATTAGATTACTATGTAGAATAAAGTTACTAAAAACACTAATTAGCACTGTACTATATCCAGAGTTGGAAATTTCGGACCGAAATTTCGGGAAATTTCGGAAATTTCGGTCACCTCCGATACGATATTATTTCAGCCTCAATTTTTCAATTTTTCATGAATTTGGGTAATATTTGTTCAAATTCAACTAAATTTTACTCGAAATTTTCCAAATTTCGGACCGAAATTTTCGAAATTTCGGAATTTCAGTGACCCCCGATACAAACGTCTCAACCGATAGAGTGAACCCTGACTATATCGTTTCCTAATGGTCATTCTATTTATAAACTCTTCCTTCCGATTTCTCGGCCTCCACCATTTTAGCATTGATCAGAGTGAGACTGAGGGGAAGATGAGAACCACAAGTGCAACGACGCCAAGGCCTGCGCTGCTGGCCACCGCCCTGCCGGCGGCGGACGGCGCGTCTGCGACGTCGCCCTTGTCGTGCGCCGGCGCGTCTGCCTCAGTCGGACCATCCGCCGCAGGACCGTCCGCCGCCGGCCCGTCCGCCGTGGGGCCATCCACCGCCGGTCCCGGCGCGTCGGCGGCGGTGTCGTCGTCGACGTCGTCGGACGGGCCCGGTGCCGGGGCATCCGACTTCTTCCCCTTGGACTTGGACGGCGAGGGTGCCGGCGCGCTGGACTTGGCCGGGTGGGGCGGTGGCGCGCCGGTGTTGCTGTTGCTGACGGAGGCGATGCCGGGCGGCACGATGGGGGAGCTGACCTGCAGCACGGAGATGTTGTAGGGGCGGGTGACGACGACCTTGACCATCTGGGACGTGGCCTGCGCGCCGGGCTCGGCGGAGCCGAACACCATGATGCCGTCGGAGCGTTTGGTGTAGTTGAGGAAGCCCATGCGGTCGGTGGCCTGGCCGGAGGACTGGAAGAGGGTGGTGAGCACGGCGGAGCGGTTCTTCATCTTCATGCCGCCGAGCTTTTCGGTGTCGTAGTAGTCGAGGACGACGTGGACGGAGAGCACCTTCCGCTGCTCGTCGGAGGGGAGCGAGGAGACGCCGCCCGCGGCGCCGTTGTCGAGTGCGAGCACCGTGATGGTCTGCCGCCGGTTGATCTCGTCCGCCAGCTTCGTCTGCGTGAGGAGGTGGTTGAAGGTGGAGAAGTCGGAGAACTCGCCGAGGATCCTGGTGATGTTGAAGGCCGCCGCCGGTGACGCCAGCAGCGCGAGGACGACGGTGCCGGCGACGAGGAGGAGCGGCATGGCCGAGGAGGAGACGTTCTTGCAAGCCATGGTTTGGTTCGAGCTTGAGGTTACCGGAGGTGGAGGGGGAGGAGAGAGATTGCGGAGTGATATAGAAGTCGCGCGCGTGGGGAGGAAGCCAAACTTGGAGGAGGAGGCGCATGCATATGCATGGTTGGCTGGTTGGAAGGACAGTGTGGCGGGCGCGTGACGCTAAACCAGGGCCTCTAGCTTCATGGGTGCTTGCAATCTTGCATGGCCATGGCCATGCACGCGCCAAGCTTCTCGGGCCTCAGTTTTGTCGTGCGCTAGCACGTCGCGAGTCCTACCTCTACTCCTATTTAATTTGGTCCCTGATTTTTCTTAACGGAATTGTTAAACGGTCATTCAACAAGATTTCAAACAGATTTTGAACCACCCAATCGGTGAGAATTAAATATGAGGGCGAGTTCGCCTCCCCACAGCACTCCAGGCGAATTCAGGCCAACGTGCTCGCTTCCGCATCTATCCACGTCACCCCGATCTATCCCTCCACTACTGGAGAAGTGATCTTCGCTAGGTCGAGTGATTTTTGCAATAGTCCCGGTTCCAAAAAGAACCGGGACTAAAGAGGTTTTTTTAGTCCCGGTTTATTACTCCAACGGCACTAAGGGATCTTTAGTCCCGATTCGCCCCCTGACAGGACATGTCAGACCCCTATCGGATGGCTGAGAAACTTTAGTCCTGGTTGGTAACACCAACCAGGACTAGAGATCATCTCTTTAGTCACGGTTGGTTATACCAACCGGGACTAAAGAGATTTGAGATCTTTAGTCCCAGTTTAAGCACGGATGGAATGTATCCGTTTGAAGAGATGAGCAATGGCTATAGTACTTGGCCGGTCACCATGTGCATCTACAATCCCCCCCCCCCCCCCCCCCCGGCTATGCATAAAGCGGAAGTACATCATGATGCCTATTAGTATTCAAGGCCCAAAGCAACCTGGTAACAATATTGATGTGTACCTAAAATCATTGGTTGAAGATCTGAAAGTGCTTTGGAGGAAAGAGGGCGTCCCCGTGTGGGATGAGGACAAGCGGGAACAATTTAACCTACGAGCGTTGCTTTTCGTTACCATTAACAATTAGCCTACACTTAGTAATCTATCCGGACAGTCAAACAAGGGGTACAAGGCATGCACTCACTGTATGGATGAAACTGAGAGTACGTATCTGAAGCATTGCAGGAAGGTTGTGTACATAAGCCATCGTTGATTCCTTGTTGCGAACCACCATGTACGGAAGAAACGCAAGCACTTTGAATAGAAACCAAACCATCGTACTAAGCCTAAACATCGCAATGAGAAAGCAATGTTCGCTATGGTGAAGGATCTGAAAGTAGTATTTGGAAAGGGGCCTAGCAGCCAACTTATAGAGAGCGAAGATGATCACGCGGAGATGTGGAAGAAGAACTCTATTTTTTGGGAACTACCCTATTGGGAAGTATTGGACGGCCGCCACGCAATCGACATGATGCACCTCACTAAGAACCTTTGCGTAAACCTACTGGGTTTCTTAGGTGTATATGGGAAGTCCAAAGATACACTCGAAGCACGTAATGATCTCAAGCATATGGAACAACGCGAGGGTCTTCATTCGGAACCGACTGAGAAAGGAAGCCATTACTTGAGTCCAGCAAGCTACACCTGAGCAAGGAAGAGAAGGAGAGTATGTTTGAATGCCTGGAGAGCATTAAGGTACCGTCCGGATACTCCTCGAATATAAAGAGAATAATAAGCACGAAGGATAAGAAGTTCACAAACCTGAAGTCTCATGACTGTCACGTGCTGATGACACAGATGCTTCTTGTTATAATTCGTGGTATCCTTCCTGATAATGTACGGGCAACAATAACGAAGTTTTGTGCTTTCATGAACGCAATTTTCCGATCTCACGAAGTCGTAGTATACGACAGAAACAAAAATTACAAAGTCCGAAGGAATTGTAATACATGTATATATTTATATATGCACACATGCATTTACTTTTGTGTATACTTATTTTGGTAATATATGTGTATATTTACTTAGGTGCAAACTCATATTTTGTTAATATATGCATATGGCCTCTAATTACTTAAGTGCATATATGTGTATATTATATGTATTTCTACATATGTATGCACATTGAATATATATGTGTAAAAACATATAGACCACATATATGCACTTAAGTAAATATAGGCCATATTTACTTAAGTGCATATACATATATGTGCACACTATATGTATCTATATGTATGTATAGATACATATGTATATGTGTAATATATACATTTCTATATTATGCATATATATGTATTTAAACATATATATATATATATATATATATATATATATATATATATATATATATATATATATATATATATATATATATATATATATATATATATGCATATATATGTATAGGCAGCACATAGCACAACCAAATTAAAAAAAAAAAGTAAAGAAAAAAATCACCAACCGGAAGTAAAGATGGCTGAGCCAGCCACGTGGCTAAGCCATCTTTAGTCCCGGTTGATGTTACCAACCGGAAGTAAAGATGGAGCTTTACTCCCGGATATTTGAACCGGGACTAAAGACCGCCATCTTTAGTCCCGGATTCTCCCTCCTGGTTCGCTACCCGGGAGTAAAGGGGGTTGCGAACCAGGAGAGATGAGGAGTTCTCCAATAGTGCTCCCCGCGTGCGCCTCGGCTGGCTGTGCACCCTCGTCTAGTTTTAGTGATTGGCTACGGCCCAACGAGTTAGTTTAGGGCTTCAGGGTTGGGTCAGCATGGGAGGGGATGGGGGCTAGTGAGGTTGTGAGGGGAAGAGAAGAAGATTGTCAGGCTTAGAGGGATAATCATAGGAGGTGGTGGCACAATAGTGAGTGATGGAACGGGCAAACTGTGGACGGTGAGGTAGTGGCGATGCCTCCGAAACCATGGTTCTATAGCGAGCGGTTGGCCAACGTTGGCAGTAGGAGCAAAACAAATCAAGATGTTAGGAATGGTGGCTCGTGATGATGGATCTGATGGTAAAAAAAGACGGGATAGGGACATGGTTGATTTCAAATTTGGCAGTAGTTTAAATTTATAGCAAGTTCAAGCCGATTCGACAGACACCTCCCTACTGCTAGTTTGAAAATGACAGGTGCGGAAGAGAGGAAAGGAAGGTCCGGCGGACCTCGGTGAGGCCGGTGTTGGCACCTATCTGTTGCATCTCAGCTTCTGCAATATTTTTCCTTTCATGGACAAGACAAGAGGCACCTTGAACTAGACATGGTGTGGTTTTTATTTGTGGGATTGCTAGATGGTATTCGATATACTATTATTAAAGCCAAAATCTTGTAAATTTCCGATCTTGGGATTTGCTTCACGATTCGTGCTCTGGCAACCATAGCTCTTCTCCAGCTTTGATGACACATTCTTCTCTAACTCCGACAATGGAAGCAATGGAGCTTTTGGGTTTTAGGGTCCCGGGTTGCAGGGGGGTAGGAGGAGGCCATAAGGCAGGGGAGATTCCTGGCTTAGAGAGATGGCAATGGAAAGGCGGTGGCCTAGCGGTCGATGCTACTGGTGCTAGTGATAGCGGCGGCAGCATGAGGAGGGAGTCGGGATAGGGATGGAGGGAGAAGGGGTTTTTAGGGTTTGGGTGCCTTGCATAAATCTTAAAGCAATCGGATAGTCTAGAATTTACATGATTCCTAATGGGTTTCCTGTCGAATGGTGGGTGGAAGGTAATACTCGAATGGTGTGTAGAAGGTAGACAATGCCTTTTTTTTTTTGCGTAAAAGCGTATCTAGGATGTGGTTAGGTCTTGTTCATTAATCCCCTATCCAAAAGGATTAAGAGGGATTTGAGGGCATTAATTCCACATATATTGTGATATAAAATTATTTTTCCTCATTTTTTTTCAATCTCTTTCTTGTAGGGATTAAATGAACAAGGCATTATATGGTTGGCCCTTAACGGTGTACCCTCTATATGGCGTTATGCTACCCAAACGATATTCGACAAGTGGTTTATCATTCTAGTCCTAATATAGAATTATACTACCCAATTAGTAATCTGGTCATTACCAGCCAGAATTGCCTAGATTTCATACTGCTTGTTCCGGTACCGCCCAACCATGTGTAACCTCTCTTTCGAATTAAGCTACATGTTGTCTTGTTAAAATCTTATAAGCTATACTTGAGCTATGAACTTATTTATCTATATCGCATTTAATCTAATATATATTTGAACAGTTACAAATGAAATTTGATAGAACATTATATTACAATAAGTATTTTATTAAACTCGAAACAGTACACATGTATCAGCCAGCTCAGCAAGGGAAATTTTCCGTTCCAAAATCCAATTTAATTCCGTTTAATTAACCATGTGATTAATTTCAGACCTTAATAGGTACGGAACAAATCCTCTTACGGAAGAGATTAACCAGACGAGTCCTTAAATATCTCAACGATGGATTTTTTTTCCCCACCTCTACAATTAACCTATACGTCTCCTTGAATCAGTTGATTACCATAGGTCCTCTGCTACAGCTTTTCAGAAAACGTCTCCACTATATATTTTTCTCGTGTTTTATGTCCTACGCAACTGTAGGATTGACAAGGATATACTTCCTCCGTTTCACCGTTGATTTTTTTAAATATGTTTGACCATTCATCTTATTTAAAAAATTTAAGTAATTATTAATTCTTTTTCTATCATTTGATTCATTATTAAATATATTTATATGTATACATATAGTTTTATATATTTCACAAAAGTTTTTGAATAAGATAAATGGTCAAACATGTGCTGAAAAATCAACGATGTCAAATATTTAAAAATGTAGGGAGTATCTCCAATCCAATCAGCCGTGTACAAGTGTACTGGATTTTTCACATTTTGGTCCTTTTGAAAAACTTATTTCGCAAATAGACCCCTAGAAAAACTTATCCCAAAAATGGTCCTTTTTGGGGCGCCAGAGTGGCTGGCGCCGTCCTTCGGCGCCAGCCTCTTTGGCGCCGTCCCCCTGCCGACGTGGCGGGGCGATGCTGAGGTGGCTAGGGGGAGTGCGCCAGAGTGGCTGGCGCCCCCCCCCCCCCCCCGAAATTTTTTATTTTTGTTTTATTTGTTTGATATTTTTTTCACGCTTAGGGACACACAAGAACCAACCATAGAAAAATTGAACTCAAATGGACGTAATATGTGACATGTAGAATTTTTCCTCTCCTCTCCTCTCTCTCCGAACTAGTGCAGAGGAGAGAGATGTGCAACTTTTTTATTTTTATTTTATTTTTTTGATATTTTTTCACATTTAGGAACTCACAAGAACCAACCATGTAAAAAATAAACTCAAATGGACGAAATATGTGGCATGTGGAATTTTCCAAAGCTCCACCGAAAAACTTCTCCTCGAAAACACAATCTTGCAAGCGGAATTTGGAGGTTTTAATATCGCCGAACCCGGCAAAGCAGGGGAGAATCGAATGTAACTTTTTCTATAGATGTCCGTGCATATATTATTTGCCTTATTCCGAGTCCGTATGAGAAAGTTACGCCTATTTTAATAGATGACATATTTTGTCCGTTTCGGTAGAGTTTTGGAAAATTCTACATGTCACATATTTTGTCCGTTTGACTTTATTTTTATACGGTTGGTTTCTATGTTCTCCTAAGTGTAAAAAAAATATCAAAAAAATGAAATAAAAAAAAATTACATCTCTATGTACTGTTTAACTTATATTTGTCATTTCATGTGGTTATATTTTGAATTAGATTAAGTAATTTCATATAGTGGTAAAGTGTATTATGTTTAACATGCTGATCAAAGGGTTTTACTAAAGGAGTTATGGTCTAATTTTAGTGAAGGTGCAAAGTAGATTAAGTGGTATGCTAGATATTTTCAGACTTAGCTAAGTGGTAGTTCGAGTTTAAATTTTTTTTTGTGGTTGGTTGTATCGTGATCCTGAGTGTGAAAAAACATCTGAAAAAATAAAATAAAAATGACACCGTTGCAACTCCATACAAAGAAACAGGAATGGAGGCGGCGCCAGAGAGGCTGGCGCCGTCCCGTTGGATGACGGCGCCAGCCACTCTGGCGCCCCAAAAAGGACCATTTCTGGGATAAGTTTTTTTAGGGGTCTATTTGCGAAATAAGTTTTTCAAAAGGACCAAAATGTGAAAAATCCAGTACAAGTGTACACCTCCTGTTCCCCTCGACGCCTACCTGACTACGCATTACCTGCAACAGCCTGCATTTTTCTAAACCCTCTAATCAATACTAGTAGCTTGCTCACCACCCAATTCAGTGAATTCGCCTTCCTAAGTACTAACTTGTTTAACCAGTGTCATTAGGAAGGTCAGCTAAGTACGTAACCAGAGCCATCCCCTGTGGCCGCCACGCCTCCTCCCATTGCTTCACACAACGGTAATTGCCATCACAATCACAAATTATCGCATTGCCGGCCGCCCACAAGTACTAAAATTCTTCGCCGTGATCTTGAAACCAAAGCACAAGAAAAGAGAGAGAAGAAGAGAAGATTATTAGCATCCTTTGACATCAAACCAGGGCGAACAAAACATCCCTTAAACCAATGCATTTTGACTTGCAAAAGGGCATTCTTAGCAAGAACATAAACTGGGCAAATGACAATTGAGCCTATATAAGACACCCCTCTAATGCTGTCCTAACTCAAAACTCCAGAGGAAAAGCTAGCCAGAAAAAAAGTGAAGTGGATGGAACAGAGGAGAACAGAAGGGAGGAAAGCAATGGAGAGCGCCGCCGCCGCCGCCACGTCGCCGGCCGGTCTCCTGCACGGCGCAGGCGGCAGCGACGAGCTGGGGCACTCGTCGAGGGTGTACCGCCCGGCGAGCGGGAGGGTGCCCTTCGAGTGGGAGGACGAGCCGGGGAAGCCCAAGAGCCCGCCGCCGCTCGACGCGGCACCACCGCTGCTTTGCCCGTCGCCGGCGATGCAGAGCGCTCGGCTCACCAGCCGAGGCGATGGCGGCGGCGGCCGGCGGGGGAGGAAGCGCGGGAAGGAGCCGGAGCTAGATGGATGCCTGCCGGTGAAGTTGCAGCTGGGGAGAGCCATGAAGAGGTGGCACCTCATTTGCTTCTTCAGGGGAGAATGATGTCAGAAACCATGATGGACTTGAGATGACTTCGTGTGTGTACTTGGCTGCAACCTTTGCGGCGGAGGGAATACATGCAATGGAAAAAAATTTTTAAGTCCTTCTGTACATGAATCAGCTGTAAAGTACAATGCAATTTACTTTCTTCCCACTGCATAAACGATTCTTCCTATTGCAAAGATGATTTTTTTTCTGTTTCAATTTATGCACAGGTCAGGACGCGGAACAAATCCAATTTGTCTGATTTATAGCACTATACAGAACAAGTGGAATTAGAACGTAGAAAACGAGGTTTAAGCGTGTGCTGAAAAGCATTGAAATTTAAACGTCAGCACCGGCTTAAAAATGGTTTCTGCTATTTGCAAACCTAGGGGCCAATCAACTTGGATAATGTGCAGTTGCGGACAATTTACCTTGCCAACAGCCAACCATATAACTACAGTAAAATTCAGGGGAAACCAACTCTTGACCAGTTACAGGCAAAACTCGGCCGTTAACCAAAGCTATATGAAAGTTAAATTTAACGACATATTCAGAATTATAACGCTGCATGCAAGATAGTACTCAGCAAGACGTTCAGAGTATAAAGCTGCGGCCAAATTTGCAACCATCACCCACCAAATTTGTAACCATCACCCATCACCAATAAACTCATTCCAGAATCTACAACTGAAAGTAAAGGCTGTTTCAGTTTGTCGTCCCATTACCTGAAAAAAAATACTAAGAGAACTGTGAGCATCGGTAATTCAGAAGCAAATGACTGCACAAGCATTGCTTGGGGCTCACCAAATTATATGCAGAAACAGCATGGAAAGTTGTAAACCCATAGTTCAAAATGAGCCACCAAATTCTGTATCCCTGGAATGTCGACAGAGCAATTGATGAAAAAAGAGAGATCCCATAGTCTACAAAGTTTTGCGAAGTAACTAGCCATCAAGGTTATACATGCTCAGTAGCAGTTCATTGCCTACTATGTCCAGCAAGACAGCAACATGTTCCAGTAGTCCACTGCAACCCAATATCAGAATATCTTCATCATCCTACAGGACAAATATTTGTTTTTTCATTAGCTAACAAAAAATAGACCAGTAGTAGCTACTTCCTCCATCCCAAAATATAAGAACCTAGGACAGGATGGGACATTTCCTAGTACAACAAATCTGGACAGTAGAAAATGTCCCATCCAGTCCTAGGTTCTTATATTTTAGGAAAGATGGAGTACTTGCTAGATAAGCAAGACATGAGTAAGCAAGTAACAGGCCACGATATCAGTCATTCTAAACTAACATGTTAGTTGCCAGAAGACAAACACAGACAAATTTCAGAGCTAAACCAAGAAATCACATGACTTGACAATTGCAATTGAATAATAAGACTCTGGTGAGAATGTGCTATTTATAGCTTTTCCATGGTCATGGGGAAAGCAAAACATATTTGACAACTAAAATTGTTACCATGAATAAACTGCATCACAAAACAAACATAACATGGGAATGTCTTAAGTAAGATAACCAGTAGTCTCTAGGAATGATTCATCACTAGTCTAGCATATCTTAGCTAGAACCAAAATTTTAGAATGCAGAATCAAAGGTACAGAATCAAGAAAAATATGAAATGGTAATATGCAAATTGATGGCTTATCTCAGCAGAAATGGGTGGAACTAATGGAACACGATACAGAAAATAATAGGACAGGTAATGTTATGTTTGCGATCACCATCAGTACAGATCATGCAAGTGGGATGCATACCGGCCCTCTCTCTCTCTCTGCTGGTTTCAGGTTGCCATAACTCATCCCTGTCCCTCCCTCTCTCCTGGCATGGGATTGGGGTCGCCATAGACAGGCTGGTCAAGGTCAACGCGTCGGACATCCTGGAGCTAGCAGAGCTCCACGACGCCTTGGCGACACTATGGCAATGCCTTTAAAACCATGGTTGTATGGCTATGGCAACGCTAATTGCTTCATAGCCCCTGGTCAAGTTGGTCTTAGGCTCCTAGCTGCTAGCCCTCCCAACTATCTATTGTAGCTCATCGAACCATGACAAAGAGGAATCAAAATGACTGTGTTTCCCATACCTTAGAAATAGGAGCAAGAATGGTAGGGGAGATGTTTCTTGCAAGTTGCAAATGCAGTAGAGCAATATTAGTGATAAATGTGGGCAAACAAGGAAAGGAGTCAATAAATTCACGTGTAAACCTTATATTTCATCAATTTGGGGCAGATTGATTTGCAGTTTGATTTGTATTAGGATATCATCCTAATTCATGTAAGACCTTATGCAGCAATGAGCACCAAGGAGCACACTTTTCTCCCATCCATCGAATACCATGTTAGCAAGATCTTTACTCTCATTTGAAAGGATGGCGCTAGGAGAGTTGGGGCATTTTCTGTCTATTTTCTTATAAAAGCTATATCATCCCGGGAGAGGTTGGATACATATTTATAGCTATAGCTGGTTAGCTGCAGGCTACTCTAAAAATGAGCGGGATGCTATCCTAGAGAGCATCCAAACTGAAAGCATAAAGCATGCTATCCTAAAGAGCATCCAAATTGAAAGCATAAAGCAAAAACTGAAAGATGTTGTCTTAATAGGAATAGATGTTGTCCTAAAAGGAGAAAACAACCTAAAAGCAAAAAAGAAGGACCACAAAGACCAAAGACCAACATCACAAGGACACACAAGGACTTATTCTGTCATTCTCCCCCTAAGTCTTGTACGTCGTCTTGTGGGAGAGTCGGGCCATCCCGGCCCTAGAGCAAAAGCTCAAGGAACTTGATCCTCCCAAGGGGCTTGGTGAGCAGGTCCGCAAGCTGGTCCTTGGTGTTGATGTAGCTCGCCTTGATGCTCCCTTCCTCTAAGCAGCCTCGGATGAAGTGGTACCTAACCCTGATGTGCTTGCTCCGTTCGTGAAAAACAGGGTTCTTTGCCAGGGCCAGAGCGGACTTGCTGTCCACCCTGAGCTCCATCGCTCCAGTGTCTCGGCCGAGGAGATCACCAAGCAGTCAAGCAAGCCAGAGCGCCTGGGTCGAAGCGGTGGAGGCTGCTATGTACTCCACCTCGCAGCTGGACAGGGCCACCACCTGCTGCTTGACCGACTACCAGCTAACGAGGCACTCACCGAGGAAGGAGAATCCCGCTCGTGCTCTTGCTGGTGTCGATGTCGCCGGCATGGTCGCTGTCGCTGTACTCGATGAAGTGTGCCTTGCCAGGACACCTCAGGTAGTAGAGACCGTGGTCGAGAGTCCCCGCAACGTAGCGGATGATCCTCTTCACAGCCTGCTGGTGCTTCGTCGTCGGTCGCTGCATGAACCGACTATCGTAGCCGACGGAGAATGCCAAGTCCGGCCGTGTGTGGGTGAGGTAGCGAAGGCTCCCTACAAGACGCCGGTACTGCATGGCATCCACCTCCTCCGTTGTGCTGTCGCGGCTCAGCTTCAGTCTCTCCTCCATCGGAGTGAGCTGGGTTGCAATCAGTAAGCCTAGCCAGCTCAACGACGCGCTTGGCGTAGGCGGTCTGTCGAAGCGTGATCCCGGAGTCGTCCTGGTGCACCTCGATCCCCAGATAGAAAGAGAGAGGCCCAGATCACTCATCTGGAAGGTGGCATTCATCTCTTCCTTGAACGCCGCCACCTCCGCATCCTTGGTGCCGGTGATCACCAAGTCGTCAACGTAGACACCCACCAGCAAGGCATTTCCTCCATTGCCCCGCCGTTAGATGGCCGCCTTGTGCGTCCTTGTGCTGTTGGTCTTTGGTCTTTGTGGTCCTTTTTTGCTTTTAGGTTGTTTTCTCCTTTTAGGACAGCATCTATTCCTATTAGGACAGCATCTTTCAGTTTTTGCTTTATGCTTTCAGTTTGGATGCTCGCTTTATGCTTTCAGTTTGAATGCTCTTTAGGACAACATGCTTTATGCTTTCAGTTTGGATGCTCTCTAGGATAACATCCCGCTCATTTTTTAGAGTAGCCTGCAGCCAGCCAGCTATGGCTATAAATATGTATCCAACCTCCCTCAGGATGGTATGGCTTTTATAAGAAAATAGACAGAAAATTGTCCCAACTCTCCTAGCGCCATCCTCTCAAATGAGAGTAAAGATCTTGCTACTAACATTTGGTATCAGAGCCATTCTATCCTATAGCCAAGACATCTCTTGCTCATCCCCTTCCCGAGCTCCTCTCTAGCAGCAACACCGGCTGTTCCTGCTCATCCTTCCTCCCCTGCACTGACGAGCAGCAGCTCGTCAGAGGCAGCCTCTTCCCCACGCAGCAGCCCCCCAGTAGCGTGCCATGTCTGCAGGAAAGTCAAGCGCTCGGTCGCCTCGAGCGCGCGGCTCCGGCAGGAGGCCGAGCTCGCCGCGGCAGAGGAACGCGAGCGAGCGGCAACAAAGACTGCTGCGATGGCAGCAAGGGCAGCAAGGCTGGGGGCGGCGGAATTGGCGGCGGCAAGGGCGGAAGTGGAAGCAGCGGCAGCGGCGGATGCAGCGCGTGCGGCGGTGGCAGAGCTCAAGGCTCTGCGCGACAGTAGCTCCAGCAGCTCTGTCTCCGCCTACGACATCCCCGCTGATGAGCTGACAAGGGAGGCAGCTCGTGAGCGGGTGAAGCAGTGGGCAGCCGCGCACCCCCACGCGCGCGGTGGCGGCAGCCTAGCCGGGCATGGACGCGCCGGCGGCTTTCCTGGCGGGAGCGCGCGCGGCGGCAGCAGCCCAAACGAGCTTGGACGCTTCGGCGAACCCCCTAGCAGGGGTGCGCACAACGGCAGTGCTCCTGGCGGCAACGGTTGGGTTGACGGAGATCGCGATCGTTACAAGCGGCGCGTCTCTCCCTCCCCGGACCGATACCGTGGACACCACGGGATTCAGGATGTCATCAAGGAGGTCGGCCCCCGCGGTCGGTGGCCTACCCTCACCAAGACCAACTACGTCGAGTGGGCTGCGGTCATGAGGGTGAGGCTCCAGGTACGGCACATGTGGGAGGCAGTTCGGTACGGCGACGTCGACTACGACGAGGATCGACGGGCGCTGGATGCTCTCATCGCTGCAATCCCGCCCGAGATACAGTTCTCGCTTTCCCAGAAGCGGACTGCCAAGGAGGCCTAGGACGCCATCGCTGCGGCACGCATCGGCAGCGACCGCGCCCGCAAGTCCACACTGCAGGCACTCCGCAAGGAGTGGGAGAACCTGGCCTTCAAGCCAGGTGAGGACGTTGATGACTTTGCCCTCCGTCTCAACACTCTTTTGCATAAGATGGTGCAGTACGGCGACGACACCTACGAGGAGGAGAGAGCCGTCGAGAAGCTCTTCCGCTGCGTCCCAGAGAAGTACCAGATCGCTCACTCGATCGAGTCTCTGCTAGACCTCTCCACGATGTCAATCAAGGAGGCGATAGGTCGCCTCAAGGTCGTCGACGGCGATGAGCCACAGCCTCTCTTGGGGCCTATCACCATTGGCGGGAAGCTCCATCTCACTCGGGAGCAGTGGGAGGCTAGCCAGGGTGACGGGAGGGAGACTCCTACTCCTCGACGGGCGGCCACAAGCAGCGCAAGGCACACAGAGGCGGCCAGCTGCGGTGGACGCGAAGACGCACCGAGGGTGGCGCTCTAAGAGGCACCCAGGGTGGCGCCGCCGGCAACCACAAGCCGGCACGAGACGACGCCTGCCGCAACTGTGGCAAGCTTGGCCATTGGGCCAAAGACGGTCGACAGGCTCGACGCGGCCAGGCCCACGTCGCACAGGTGGAGGAAGAGCCAGCTTTGCTCCTGGCACACGCAAGCATCGAGCTCTCCAGCAGCACCGGCCGCAGCGGTTTTTCTCCACCTCGACGAGCCGAAGGTACACGCCTTCCTCAGCAACAGCTCCAGCAACGACAAGGCTGATGGGTGGTACCTCGACACCGGCGCCACCCATCACATGACTGGCCGACGAGAGTTCTTCACCGAGCTTGACTCCAGCGTCCGAGGCTCCGTCAAGTTTGGGGATGCCTCCAGCGTGGAGATCAAGGGCGTCGGCTCCGTCACCTTCACCGCCAAGTCCGGTGAGCACAGGCTGCTCACCAAAGTCTACTACATCCCCGCGTTGAAGAACTCTATCATCAGCATGGGGCAATTGGATAAAAACGGCTCACGCGTGTTGGTCGAGCACGGAGTCATGAGAATTTGGGATCGTCGTCGCCGCCTTCTTGCCAAGGTAACCAGAGGCACTAATCGACTCTACATTCTCAACGCGCAGGTGGCACAACCAGTTTGCCTCGCCGCTCGTCGGGACGACGAGGCGTGGCAATGGCACGAGTGCTTAGAGCGCCTCCACTTCGAGGCCCTGAAGAAGCTCAGTGCCAAGGAGATGGTGTGAGGCCTGCTGTGCCTTGACCACGTGGAGCAGCTCTGCGACGTCTGCGTGGTAACGAAGCAGAGGTGGCTCCCCTTTCCCTACCAGACGAGCTTCCGAGCCAAGGAGCGGCTCGAGCTCGTGCACGGGGACTTGTGTGGCCCAGTGACACTGGCTACACCAGGAGGACGACGTTACTTCCTGCTACTCGTCGACGACCTCTCCCCGCTACATGTGGGTGATGGTCCTCGGCAGCAAGGGAGAGGCTGCGGACACCATCAAGTTGCAAGTTCCGCATGCTGCGCACCGACAACGACGGCGAATTCACGGCGGCTGAATTCGCGTCGTACTGTGCTGATGAGGGCATTCATCGCCACTACACCGCGTCGTACAGCCCGCAGCAGAACGGCGACGTCGAGCAGCGCAACCAGACGGTTGTGGGGATGGCTCAGGCTTTCCTCAAGCAGAGGGGGATGCCGGCCATCTTCTGGGGAGAGGCGGTGGTGACGGCCGTCTACATCCTCAACCACTCGCCTACCGAGGCCCTCGACGGCAGGACACCGTACGAGGCTTGGCATGGGCGCAAGCCGGCGGTCTCCCACCTGCGGGTCTTCGGTTGCCTCGCGTTCGCCAAGGAGCTTGGCCACATCGGCAAGCTCGACGACAGGAGCACCCCAGGGGTTTTCATCGGCTACACGAAGGGCTCGAAGGCCTACCGCATTCTCGATCCGGAGACACAGCGTGTGCGCACGGTGCGCAACGTAGTGTTCGATGACGGGCGAGGGTGGGCATGGGACAAAGCGGTGGACGACGATTCGACTCCGACGTACGACGACTTCACTGTCGAGTACGTCCACTTCGAGGGAGCTGGGGGAGTAGGCAGCTCTTCTTCACCGAGCGTGTCTACCCCAGTCCCCGAGCCTCCACCGACTCCGGCACAGACACCCTCGAGCCACTACTTCGACTACGACGAGCTCTTCGCCGACACCACCACAGCCGGTGACCCCACGCACTCCAGCACCAACAGCCACTCCTCCGGGCACGTCCACCCCGACGCCAGCTCGTGTTGAGCACAGCCTGGTGGAGTTCGCTACTCCGCTCTCCCACGACAAGGAGCACATCGACGCATACCACGATGGCGAGCTGCCGCGGTACTGTACGATGGAGGACCTCCTCGGCGACCAGTCGGTGCCAGGACTGGTGCCTCGCGACCTGGAGGCACAGTTGCACCTTGCGTGCGACGATGGTGAGCCTCAGTCTTTCGCAGAGGCCGAGAGACACGCGGCATGGCGTGCCGTGATGCAGTCAGAGATGGACGCGGTTCAGGAGAACCGCACCTGGGAGCTTGCTGACCTCCCTCGTGGTCACCGCGCGATCACTCTTAAGTGGGTGTTCAAGCTGAAGAGGGACGCACACAAGGACTTTTCTGTCATACCATATGTCCATACTGATTTAGAGTGCTTCATATTACACTATGGTCTATGAATAGTTGAACCAACTTTTGTTGAGTAAAATGTAACTTAGATCCACACTTGATGTCCATCTATAGTCCACATTTGAACATAGCCATTTCCGAACTTGTTTATGATTAAAACCAGAATAATGAATATGCGGGATTTGGCTAACAAAAGGCAACAGAATGTTTGGTGCAAGCATTTGATAGCAAATATAATTCCAAATGCTCAGAAAACCTTGCAATGCATACCATGGATCAATTACAATAAAACATTTTATATCTTCAAAAAATCATAAATAACAAAATCCATTTGAAAGTATTACTTTCAAGTGACTTATATTTAATATGAAATGCCCTGGCAAATTATTATTATTATTTCTGTGCTTGTCAGTCTCATAAAGAGTTCAGAACATTCCAATCTACACATTTGATATATAAAAACATATCGCAAAATATCACAGCATGCAGAGTTTAATCCCATCGCCCACATAGAATAGTTACCCTGTGAAGAAGATTTAGAGCAGCATAGCCTTGTTCAGGCCTCAGTCCCTCAAGGACCAACACCGTTTTAAAGCTAAACTACGATCTTATTTCATGCACATCTTGCTACTACAGGCAAGTCCAACTACAGTGAGAAGACAAAATGGTTCTGAAGATGAAATACAGAATACTAGTTTTGTTCTGTTTGGAAGTTGAATAAAACAGCTAGTCAGAACATAAAGGCACTAATGAAACTAAATGCCCTGCGTACAAAGTACAGACATGCTCATAGTTTAAAATGCCACGGCACTTAACATTTGGTACAGATCTTGAACATACAAAATCCATAAAACAGTTTGGGTTGTAGGTAAGCGTAATGTTTGTATTTCGCTCATAATTCAGAACATTCATAACAAGATGCTAGTAACATAACTCATCCAGTTAGTCAAAAGATTCAGGCGCAATTTAGCGCAAATTTCCACAAGCAAAACAACTCCATCCAACTCATGCCTTCAGTAGAATTAAATTGTGCTCGCAATCAGCAAGCAGGTCTATAAAAAAATCTAGAAAATCTAAGAGCAAAAGGAAATGCAAACCTTCCTCTCCTCAGCGGTTGCGCTCCGGTGGAAGGGGCCGGTTGAACCCGCCACGGCGGTTCATGTACTGCCGCGGCTGCCGCTTGGTGACGACGCGCACCCCGCTGACGTCGGCGTCGGGGACGTGCTTCCCCTTGGTGGAGTCGAAGCCGACGGGGATCCCCATCATCTTCATCATCTCCAGCTCCTCCACGTCCACATCCCCGTCGCCCGGCGCGACCCCGTCCCCGGCGGCGCTCTTGGGCACCACGGGGGCCTCCGGCTTCTTGTCGTCCTTGTGGTCGGTGGCGGCGGCGGCGGGGGACCCGTCGCGGCGGCGCTTGTGGCGGCCGGCGTCCGGGGACGGGGACGAGCGGCCGCGGTGGGAGTGGGAGTGGGAGTGGCGGCGGTGGGAGCGGTCGGCGGAGGGAGAGCGGGAGCGCTTCCGGTCACGCTCCCCACGGCGGCGTTCGCGATCGCGGTCGCGATCTCGATCCCTCCCCTTGTCCCGGTCGCGGTCACGGTGGTCGCGGTCGCGGGGGCGGTCGAGCTCGCGGTCGCGCTCGCCATCTCGGCCGCGTTCCCGGTCGCGGTCGCGGGGCTTCTCCCGGTCGGGGCGGCGGTCGGACATTTGTGCTGCGAGGACGAGGAAGAGGAGAGGAGAGGAGCTAGGGTTTCGCCGAGGGGGAGAGGGCTTTACAGGGGAAAGTTGGATGTGTTCCGCCTTCCGCGTTCGGGGGAAATTCTATCCCCTTGTTTTCGAATTCATCCTCCTGTCCTGCCGTTTCGTTAATCAAAAAATCTCTAGATGTTTTCGTCAGTAATTTAATACGTTATATGTATATGAATCAGTTTTTAAGTTTATTTGCTTTTAAAAATACATATCCGTATTTGAGTCGATTTTTAAGATCGTTCACTTTTGGTAATACAGAAGAAATCATATAAGAAATCTGTTTAAAGAAACTCGTATGTCAACGTGAAACGATCGGACTCCTAACTATAGCTTATGATTTTCTAAAAATATATATATCCCAGCGAACTTGAATTTCATTTTAACTAAACCATATAACAATAATAAGATTAAAATAGACTCACCCGTTACAACGCACAGGCATTTTTTCTAGTAAACTTCTCGAAAAAAATGAATAAACTGCCAAAATAATAATTGATTAAAATTAATATATTTTTTAAAAAACAGTCACATTTAAAAAAAGTCGGTTTCTTAAATAAACCATTGCATTACCGGTGTAGTTGCTATTAAGGAATGAAAAATTCGCAATAAATAATTACAGTATTGATGACAGTGGAAAAATCACATGGCACATTTGTTCATAGCTTTTCTCACATATAGAGAAGACGTACTGTAAAACTTCAATGTTTCTAACTATTATATATATTTGATCTAAATATATGATAGTAAAAAATAGTTTCCTTCTAATTACTAATATAGTATGTTGAAAAGAGAAAACTAACCTGAGTTTCCAAAATCTGGCATGATTTTTTTTGAGCCGCCACCAATAATTATTATTGGCTCACATTTCTCCTCGATTTTCCTTTCTCTATGCCCTAGCATTGAAGCAAGCAATTTTCTTTTATCTAACCCCGCGCCTAAGTAAAATCTAGGATGTATGGATAGTCACATACCCATATTGGATACACTGTCTTATATGTATCTGTATCCCGTACATATCGCCAATTACCAAGATTTCTAAATAAAAGAAATAATTCCGGATACTTTCCCGATACATATCGACGCACTCCTAATAAGTCCAAGCCCTAGCATCGATCCTGACAACCACCCCGTGCGCCACCGTCGTTCAACCTTACGAAGCGCAGCAAGGCACAACAACTAGCATGTTCCAATCGTTGGATATCGAGCGCAGCGCCTCAACCGTCCGCATAGTGTAGAAGTGTGCTGCCGTCTAATGTGTTGCCTCCGCCGTCCTCCTAGTGCTGCAGCTTTGCTCTCCGACGAACAAACACAGAGCACCTCTGTCGGCCGTTGGGTGCCGCAGCCAGCAGCTTGGCAGCCGGGCACATTGCTATGGCCGCCAGGCACAAAGTAACCCTCTCACCACCTTTCACTTGTTCATCCACTCCACTTCAAGCCCCCTTCAAATCTTCAATGATTTTTTATATACCGCCATTATGCTAGTAATAACCGCTAATGCAACCGCAAATTCATAACGTTGGAGGAGATAGCTATGAGATGTTTCATTTTGCTTGTTTTCTCTGGCTTTAGCGAACTCCTACTCTCCTATCACTCTGTGCATACAACTACAACCTTAAGAGAGTACTAGAAGATCTTGCAGCGTTTGATCTATCTGATGATGCAAGAAACAATTAAACTGATCTAGCTATCTAGATATTGAGTTGAACCTGAAGTTCTGAACAAGTTTGTTCTAATTTGTCATTGATTTTTTTTATTTTTCTGCACTATATATATAGACGTATCTGCGTATCTATGTTTTTTTAGAAAATGTCATATCCACGTATAGACGTATCACGTATCCGTATCATGGTACATATATCAAGGTAACATAGAGTAAAACTAATGGAATATGAAAAACGAGAATGAGGTGAACCCTTAGCTCCACCCACTCTCAGGCACATTGTTGGTGGCTCATATCAGCTTATTCATTGACCTATTGCTCTGGAGGAATCAAATTTAGCCAAAGATGACGATGATACAAACATTGAGTTACACCTTGCTTACTGTTCCTCCATGGTTGACTTCACCACCCTTTAATCAGCATACTCTAAGTTGATATGCAGAGATGATTGTTAAGTCATGAGTGTTGGATCTTGTTTGAATTGAATGAAATGAGTTGGGATGAGAATTAGTGGCAACCCATTCTCTTAAATTTATATGGGCATGCAAGGGATGATTTAAGGTTTGTCATGAGCCAAACATATGATGTTTAGCCGTCCTAAGATTTTGTTCTAAACCATAAGTATGGGTGCCCTAGTTGCAGCAAACATTTTTATTGTTGTATGGAAAAAAATTAATTGTTGTATGGAAAAAAATTATTTCTGCGCAAGTAGTAATTTTGGTTGCAATGGGTCTGCCCTTAATTGTAGCAAAGCTTTTTTGCTTATCGAATGGGAGCACTCTTGATAAATAAAAAACACAAGAAATCTGCTAAATAGACGTTTCTTTTGAATAAGGATGATTTAGTTGAGGATTACTAGCGACATAGTGTTTGATAATTGGAAAAAAAACCAAAAATAGTTGTAAAATAGATGTTTCATTTGAGAAGGAATGATTTAGTTGACGGTTATTGTTCAATGGAGATAGAAAATCTATTGTACTGTTGGTTGCCACATTGCGAGCAAATGTTTTTTTTAACTCATGCATTTATTAATATAGCTAAGTTAGAGATATACATGAGTGGTTACATTGCATGAAGCATAGGTGTGGACTGGGATACATCCACTTTTGTAAAAAAACCCCTTGGCAATGGGTAAATTACACCGCCTATAAATATAAGCTTCGGCGCACACTAAATTTTGCGGGACAAGAAAGAAAGAGTCAAAGCCATTGATATCATTGCAAGACTATCAACAATTCCTCGGGAAATCCAAAATATAGAAAACACTAAGCTCGAACTAGAGCAAATGCTGGGTGTCCTCGGGGAGTCTTTATTTCTGGCTTTCGTCGATCTAGCAGTGATCATACAAGATCATATACTTCTTGTTCAGAACTAAATCCGCATTCTTGAAAACAGGAAGAAGACGTTGCTGGAAGAACAGCAATCGCTCTTCGTGATAGCTGCCCTTTTAAGCTACATTTTGCAGAAAAGGACTTAGGAAGAATTGAAAAAAACAATCAGGTCCTTCTTCTTCGATTGCTTGCAGCGTCTAACAACGAAGTCTTGGAGCTTGATTCCAACAGAACTAGAAGCAAGGTGTCATGGTTACGGATAAGGCATACCTCATATCCTACGACTCATGGAATGTACGGATACGACATACCTTCATATGTGTGATATGTTTCCATATACAATAAGGAAATTAGCAAGAGATTATGGAAATTATCCTCACAGGCAAGTGAATGTCAGAATCCTACTCGGGGAGGATTGGGTTTGTATTATATCGGATGGGGTCCATAGTCTCCGAGGTCTACTTGGAGACTTAGGTGATTCACAGTATAAAAGGCACACCTCCTGAGGGGTTTGGATCATTGAATCATAGCGTCAACACAACCACCATAGCCTATAATCTAGAGGATGCGAAGCCTACTCACCGGGAGATCTCGTCGAATCCATCTCGACAAGGATCTCGCCAGTAATCTCGAGATTGTTGATTCTCCATTGTAATCTGTGGTCTTTCCATATCAATCTCATATAAACTGGATTAGGGCTATTACCTTACGAGGGGCCTGAACCAGTATAATCCTCGTTTTCTTATTTGCTTGATGTCATGTCGTGTAGATCTTCGTACCAACGTACCCCACTACCCTATTCATTCGGTCTATAGGTATCCCCGTTGACATAAGGTGAGCTGCATATGATTGAATCACTGCATAATCCCAAAAGGGGCCCTCACACACATATGGAGGTTCAAGCGATAGCATACAAATCGAAATTTCAGCCACACCGCAAAAGATTTCCACTGAATCATAAGCCAAAGAAAGATGCAATAGCAACAATTCCAAAGATCAAGCCTAGATCCAAAGCACCGACGAAGTATGGTGAAGAAGCATAAGGAGTTGCATAAGAAACCAAAGACCACACCCAAAAGAGGCCTTGATGCATGGGAGGTTGAGGTCAGTTCGGCTTGAGTCAACACCATCAGCCTCCCATAAAGAACTTCCGCCGAAGCTCAGGAAGAAGGCATGCATCCCTAGAACGAGCTCGCCAAAGATAACGGTGATGACCAGTGCGACCTCTTCTTGTGCATATGTGGAAGCATCCTAGCCAGTAGATAGGACGCCGTCGATGTTGAGACTTGCTGACGGGACCAAATCTGACGATGAGCCTCACAACACCAATGCCAAAAACCACCTCAAGAACCTCAAAGGCAAAAGCTACGGGAGTAACCTGACAAGACCTACAACTACTACTACTACTAGAGGAACGACATCGGACCCCTCCCCACCCTAACTAGTGGCGAACCGCTTGAGAGAAGGAAGAGGGGTCGAGAAGAAATGAGCGGTATTGAAGGGGGATGTGAGAGAGTTGTGGAGAGACCGAGGAGAGTGACACCCAAAGAGCCCGACCAACCCAAAAGTTTAAGCTGGTGAGGAAAGACGGACAATTCACTTTATATTCCAACACCCTCCATTTACGCGAGGCCCCCTCAAGCCTCTAGCATGAAATAGAAGTGTGCTGCAATGTTTATTTAATTGTATGCCAGCCAGGATTCAAACTCGAGACCTTTGACTCTGATACCATATTGAGTTGCATATATCGACTAGTTCAACCCAAAAGCTTAAACTAATAAGGAAAGGCTAACAATTCACTTTATATTCCAACAAGCGATGTCAAAATTTTCAATTGGTGCAGGAGAGTCACATGGTGGGATAATCACGAGCGAGCTCAAACCAAAAGAAATCGGACGGAGCATGTGCACACTTCCATCCAATTGCTAATTGCGTCCTTTTGGAAATGTGAGGACAAAATGTCCGGTTAAAAATAAACTTTGAAAGGTTAAAGAAATGCGAAGGTATATTTAGTTTGAGACCTTATTAAAAAGAAAAAAATAAGCCTAGTGTTGAAGAGTGGCAACTTTTGTTTGTTTTTTCTTTTTTTTTTTTGGGGGGGGGGGGGGGGGGGGACAGGCAACTTCTGTATTTCCCCATTTTTGGTATGTTTGAGCCATTCAGGACGGTAGTAAATCAAACATGCATATAGGTTCCGTAATGGAAAAATAGCATGCTTGCCGTCATTCTCACTTGGCATGTTATGATGCCACAAATTGTTGGTGACTGAAGTTTTTTACTAGTTATGCGACAATCAAAAAGATATTTAAATTAGTATTTGGTAGAAACATGAATGAATAGATAAAGTCATAGAGTAATATAAAATGTTATTTCCTTAGTCTAACTTGATCAACACATTCGCCATAATAAAGTCTTGGAGCGATTTTACTGATTAGAATTTTTTGCGCATTTGCCAGTTGCCACCACACATCAAGGTTAAAGAGCTCAGAAGAATATGCAATTTGCATATTTCACGGAAGGCAAAAAAAAAAAAAAACACTATTAGGCATTGCGAATATGCAATTTTGTCATAACATAGGATTACAATAGAGATCCTGGCAGGAGTGAACAAAACGCCTAGCAGTCTCAATTCCCTTCCAGCGCAGCCCGTAAACCTGCCAAGAGACTCCATGCAGTTGAAAAACAGACAACCACCTTTACGCCCCCAAGATCTAACAAATCGAACTTCTCCACACATTTGCTTAGCTACACATTCAACCCAGAAAGAAGTCGCTGCAAAATGCTCCTCAGCGTAATTCCAGAAAAGAACTGCTGGTTTTATCATGTGAACAGACCTTCTAAACTTTCTGCACTTTGCTAGTAGTAAGCTCCTTTGGCTTGCCAGCTTTGCCACACTCCACTTCCTGCAGTCAACTAAAATTATTAGGCACTGGAAGATGCAAGTTACAACCCTTCTCATCAAAGTTCTAATTGGGATGCTTGCCAATTCATTTATTATAATCAGATAAGCAATTGTATTGCATAAACAATGATGTGACAAGAAATGCTTCTATGATACAATTACAAACATCTGATGCCACAAGGGGTCCATGACATAGCTGCACTATACACCCATATGGCCGCCAACAATTGAAGGTTAGGATTTGGCAAATATCAGATAACACCAAAGGATGTAGACATACAGCCATCCAAGGCAATACTATTAATTAAAATGGTGAGTCCTTTTATGATGAGTGATGACCTCATGGAGTTAAATATCACATTCTTCTAAATAGCTGTTACAAAGTGCAAGTTGAACAGCGCGGTTGGAGAAGTTAGGTGGGTGTGCTCATTACCACATTAAAGCTAATCAATTAAGAAGGGTATATAAATGTGTTGGTAGTACCTCATTACATGTTGACAATGCTCTAACTGCCAAGTGTTGCAACAAAGGACATTGTTTGAGTTCCTATTTTCCATATAAAAGACAAATTTATATTCTTGGTAATTGTAAAGTCTTATGACAATGTTACTTCGAAGTTCGAACAAAGCAGAATAGTTAGAACAAAAAACATTCATAAAACATTGTCCATGTGGTAACAAAAATCATTGAAAAATAACCAACGATTCCGCCAACTTGCTACATTGTCTGTTTGGGATGGCACTCCTAAAACAAAACAGGCATTCCCTAGAACATAACCAAATGCAATTGTACATCTGTAAGGAATCACCAACATTCTCTACATATGTGCAAGTGTGTAAAAAGGATAGGTTGTAAAACAAGTATTTATAAATGTACATAAATGCAAAGGTGGCATAGGTATTCTATGGCCCCTAAGATAAAATCAGTTAAAATGGAGTGAGCTAGTCTATTAAATATCAGATGTTTGCCAGTTTGCCAATCACTTAATGTGATTTAGTCACTCCAAGCAATGGAGTTATGTCCCATTACGTAAAGAAATCAGAACTGTTTCTTCCATACAATCCTACCTAGTAAAGCCATCCTGAACATACTTATCATATGAACTATTCATATCTAACTCCACATCACACTTAATACCCTATTGACAGTTCTTCTAGGAGCGTTTAATAACAGAACGGTCAAAAGGTTTACAGTGACACCAGTCCCAGGGGCATTTGCCACTGATACGAAGGACACAAATATCAGCAGAGACAAATTTGTCATTTCACCCTCTTGTCAATCATGATTGTTGCAATTTACAAATCATCATAAGTGTCATTAAGTGTGCTGAGCGGAAATAATTAATACAAACAGCAGGTACACTCAAAGGTAGAATCATGGAACAACTTTGAAAAAGCTTCCAAGAGCATCTCTCTATACAATATGATAAGCCTACTGCACATTTTCTACCAAGTGATAACTCTCGATCATTTGTATAGATGCTAAAAAGGGCGATTAGGTATCTATCCTTGCCTTGTGTTTCAGGCCTATGCTTGAATCCACCTTTACAGATGTTAGGCCGAATTGAATTTTGCTGCACACACTCAATCTAAAACCCTTTGCATATATTCCCCACAACACAAATGCCTTTCGGGCCCAAATAGTACCTACCACATAAGACACACCTACGAGCATCTATCACACTCAGAACGCACAGATCAACACTTTTATGATCTAAAGGACATGGTCAGAAGGACAGCTCCATGTTCACCATCAAGTAGTAGACTTCACCAGGATAAACTACAGCAGCATCCACCATAAATGCATCCCACCAACCAAACAGAAACGTTTGCTCAATTTCATACTGAAAATTACCGAGCAAATTCTATCCCAGATTCTCATTACGGGCGCAGATCCAGTAAAGAATAAACATGCACACGAAGCAACCTACACGACATGGATCGAATCCGATTCCCCGAAATTACATGCAAAAGCAGCAAAATCGCGTAAGAGAAATCAGGGAGAACGAACCTTGCCGGTGCTCTCGTAGTAGTCGTTGAGCGCCCATTGGTACTTGGATTGATCCAGCCCAAACCAGTTCGCCACGTACTCGTCGAGGCTCGCGTGGGCTGCGGCGACCGGAGAGAAATTCGACGCATCAGAATCCCAAATCCGGAGCTAAAATCTGAAAATGCAGTTGAAAAAAAAAATCTGGATGCGCCTCACCTTCCTGCACGCGCGCGACGGCGTCCCAGAAGAAACCAAACGCCGATCCGTCGTGCTTGCCCCCCGCGGAGGCCTTCTCGTACTGCGGCGGGGGCACCTGCACCGGAGGCGGAGGAGGGACCTTCACCGGAGCCGCAGGCGGGGAGAACTTCACCGGGATCGTGGGCGGCGGGCTGGCCACCCTCTGCTGCTGCGGCGAGGGAGCCGGAGACGGCGGCGACGGCGAGGCGGCCGTGCGCGGGGCCGTCGCCGGGGTCGAGAAGCCCGACCGAGGGGACTCGGACGGGCGCGAGGAGCGCGGCGTGCTCGCCGGCGACGGCGGCGTGATGAAGACGGTGAGGTTCCCGGCCCTCCCGATCATCGGCGGCGGCGGCGGGGACGGCGAGGAGGTGGACCCCATCCCGGCGACGGAGGAGGAGGAGGAGGTAGGGTTTACCGCTGGAGCGTCGGGGCCCCTAGGGCGAGCAGCAGCGGCGGGGAGCTCGTGGGAAAGCTCGAGACGCCATTGCAGACAAGGGGGCAGTGAAGCTTTTGTTCGCTTGTTAGGAGGAGTGAATTGTTTTTTTTATTTTATTTTTCCAATTTCCCCCCTCCGCCTTTCTTTTTTAATCCCTTTCCACCCATCAAATAACGTGCCTTTGGAGGTTACCACCCCGTGGAGAGAGGCCGCATGCACCGCGTCTACCAACGCCCCGTCGAGTCGGGCCCACCGTCAGCGACACATGCGCACGGATGGTCCACGCGGTGTTTGGTGGACGCCGTGCAGGCGAAGACCACCGGGGGGGGGGGCGCGCTTTCATTTGTAATTTCCCCCTCTTCTTTTTCCTCTCAAACAGCGTGCCTTTTGGCGATGGCCGTGATGGGGGCGAGCCTCTGCACCGGGTCCACTGAACCAGGGTGGTGCGGGGCCCACGTGACAGTGGGATGGTGTATGCAGACCGGGTGTAGCAGGGGAGGCGGTGAGGTGGGGAGAGGTAAAGGGGCTTTGTCCTGCGAGCCCACTTTGCGCGGGGGGGTCGATCGGGTGAGGGGAGGGAGGAGGAGAGATGGTGGATTACGGTTTTGTCCCCGGAGTATGGGCGGATTAGCGGGACGGTGACACTGTAGTGGAGTGGGAAGTGGGAACTAGCAGGCTGTTTTGATTGCTCGGCCTCGTTTGTTGCTCTTTCTAGGCGAGAATGATTGATTGGTCGGCCTGGCCACATGGAAGCGAGGGGACAGGAGGGGAGAGTACGCCTGCACGGCACAGCCGGGCGGCCCGGGCCATCGGATCCGAAGATCACACACACACGTTCCACGGTCGCTACCTTTTGCAAATCCGTCCCACGAGCTTGCAAAACGTTTTGATAGCGGGGATCAAAACGTTTGTTTCAATATTAATTTTCATCGTGGGTTATATGGACCCATAAAAGGGTTTATTTGCTACCCTTCAAGTTGATAATAAGGGTTTATTTGCTACCCTTCATGTTGATAATGCTTATCGATTTAAATAAAATTATAATTTTTAAAAAATAACTTTAACCAATATTTTATATTATAAAATATATAAAAATTTTAACAATATACTACCTATAGCAATATTTTAGGACGGAAGAAGTATAATTTTATTGAATTATTTTTTAAAAACTAACTGATATATATATATATATATACATATTTTTAAGATAAATATTTTAAAAATTTATTTATAGTTAAAGATTTTAAAATTTGATATTAGTGTTGTTCTAAACATATTATCAAGCTGGAGGGAGTAAATGGTAGGATACATGGCTTAGGGCCTGTTTAGTTCGCGAAATGAAAAATTTTGGGTGTTACATCGGATGTTTGACCGGATGTCGGAATGGGTTTTCGGACACTAATAAAAAAACTAATTTCATAACTCGCTTGGAAACTACGAGACGAATCTTTTGAGCCTAATTAATCCACCATTAGCACATGTGAGTTACTGTAGCACTTATGGTTAATCATGGACTAATTAGACTTAAAAGATTCGTTTCGTGATTTCCTCCTTAATTGTACAATTAGTTTTTTCTTTTAATCTACATTTAATACTATATACATGTGTCCAAAAATTCGATGTGATGTTTTTGGGATCTAAACGGGGCCTCAGTTTACATCCGTTGGCTCTTATATCGATATTTACGTTTATCAACTATTAAACAGTTCATTTTACCCCCTTAAAGGCTGTGTTTAGTTCACACCAAAATTAAAAGTTTGATTGAAATTGGAACGATGTGACGGAAAAGTTGGAAGTTTGTGCGTGTAGGAAAGTTTTGATGTGATGAAAAAGTTGGAAGTTTGAAGAATTATTTTGGAACTAAACACGGCGTAAATCAAACTGATTTTCATCCACATGATATTAATGCAGTTGACCAAACCGTGGTGTTCACATGTTGTTGACCACCTCTTTGATGGTTCTCCTCCTCATGTCCTCCATCCCTCTTTCTATCCCCTCTGAGTAGCGTCAATTTAACGATACAGGAGATATGTAAGCAGTGTCAAGTTGAAAGAGTTAGGGCATGTTTAGTTCACGAAAAGAAACTTTTTGGATGTCATATTAGATGTTTGATCGGATATCGAAATGGATTTTTGGACATGAATGAAAAAACTAATTTCATAACTCGTCTAGAAATCGCGAGACAAATCTTTTAAGCCTAATTAAATTCATCATTAGTACATGTGTGTTACTGTAGCACTTTATGGCTAATCATGGATTAATTAGGCTCAAAAGATTCGTCTCGCAATTTTTCCCCCAACTGTGCAATTAGTTTTTTTAATCTATATTTAATGCTCCATGCATGTGCCAAAGATTCAATGTGATGTTTTTGGAAAAAATTATTGGGGAACTAAACCAGGCCTTAGATTGTGAGAAAGTTTGTGTTATGTCCTTTCTCTCCTTATGTCCTGCTGCGTTCGGCAGCGTTAGATTGTGAGAAAGTTTGTTTCGTTTTCCGCACGCACAAACTATTAAATGGTGTTTTTTAAAAAAATTTATATACGAAAGTTACTTTAAAAAATTATATTAATTCATTTTAAAGTTTAAAATAGTTTATACTCAATTAATCATACGCTAATAGCTCACCTCATTCTAGTATCTTCTTAATCTTCTCTTTTACTCTCCTCTCCTCTCAAACTCACCCAGGCAACAAAAACAAATACAGTCGTTGTGTGCGATGTCTTGATCTAGAAACAGAAAAGCAACACGAGCAGTGCCAAGATGAAGACAGACTATAGAGTTGTCAGTTGAACCTTACGTCCGTTAACTTCGACAACTGGTGTAGCCCCTCTTTTTAATAGTTCCCAGCTTGATTTCACAAAATTTAGCAGGCAAAATTTGCTACTCCATCCGTTTCATATTACAAGACTTTCTAACATTGTCCATATTTATATGGGTATTAATGAATCTAGTCATATATATATATATATATATATTGATATGGGTATTAATTATATATATATATGACTAGATTCATTGACACCCATATAAATATGGGCAATGCTAAAAAGTCTTACATTATGAAACGGATGAAGTACAAGACACTAAAAAAGTGTAATTAGCTGAGAGACACCGTAAAAACGTGACACGGCTGATGAACACTATAAAAATTATGTAATTATTTGTAGGATACTGGAAGCAATATTTTATAATTTCTGGATCGGTGATTTTTTTTTGAAATGGCAAGATTGCCCCTGGCGCTGCTCCTCTCGAATCGCTCGCCCTGTCACGGACCGCCGCCCTCGCGCGCAGCCACCTCCTACGCACCCTTAGCTCCTGCAACATCTCGGGTCCCTCGACATTGCATTGCCTCTTCTTCTTGTTCCAACCAACCAAAAGGCAAAGGCCAAATCTTCTTCTTCCTCCATTGCTTCAGCTCATCCGCTCCAATCACCTAAATTTACAGAAGGCGACTTGGCAAGAGGATGCGGAGGAGAGATAAGATATAGGTAGTGTGATACTAGCTTGAAAAGGAGGGATTTTTTGTTGTTGTTGGATATTTGGAGAGTGAGGAGATGCCGACTGGTGCGATGAAGTTCGTTGAATTGTTTTAGGCGTCGAACTCCGGCAGGGAGGCGACGGTGCTGTGCGCGCCTCGGCCGCGGAGGATCCAGATCCACCCCTGCAGCGCTGACCTCATCCTCAGCCCTCCTCACTTCCTCCTCACCTCCAACACCACCAACAAGGTGAGATTTCTCTCTCAAATCTGAAACATAAATCATCTCTTTCCTCTCTTTTTTTTTATGTTTGTTCTTGCAAAAAAAAAAGTAGAAAAACTTGTTCTTGATGTGTTTTCTCTTTTGTTCTTGATTTTTTTTTCTCCTTGTATTGTTCTCGGTGCCTGGGGCAATCGTGAGCAGGAGGTGGCCGCGCACAAGGCAGCAGCGCCGGTGCTTCGTGACAGGGCGAGCGAGCCGGAGAGGAGCAGCGCTAGGGGCAATCTCGCT
This sequence comes from Oryza glaberrima, assembly GCF_000147395.1. Taxonomy (NCBI): domain Eukaryota; kingdom Viridiplantae; phylum Streptophyta; class Magnoliopsida; order Poales; family Poaceae; genus Oryza; species Oryza glaberrima. The sequence continues at coordinate 14,166,213 of NC_068327.1, read as the reverse complement.
ATTTCAAAAAAATTCTCACCTCTTCGGACTCAGAAATTATAAAATATTGTCTCTAGTGTCCTACAGCTAATTAAATAATTTTTTAGTGTCCATTAGCCGTGTCAATTACACATTTTTTTGAGTGTCCCATAGCAAATTTTGTCAATTTAGTATGACTCTTCACAAGAATGTGAAATTCGAATCTCAAATAATCCTTCTCAAGGTGTTAGCAAGATTGCAAGAAACTGTTCCTAATTGATTGGTGAGTTGAAATGATACAATTCGATGAATTATTTCTTATTATATTCATCAGGCTATTAGGGAGCAATCAGTACGTATGGGCGTAGAACTACATGGCAAATTGGTAATTAGAAAATAGAAAGGCGTGGACTTGTACATCCAAGCATGCATGAACAGAAGATTAGCTAATGAGAACGAAACTACAAGGCGGGTTAGTTGATTCTATGATTTTGTCAGTACCAAGTATAACACATACCTTCTATACATGAGTTCGTGGTATACGAGAATACCATATACCTAATGGAATATGAGAAGGCATCCTTTGATTAAGTAAATACAGCGGATAAAAAAAAGTATCTTCCCAAAACAGAATGTGTTAGAGTCGTAATCAGGGAAGATAAGGTCTCCTTAGTTCGTATCATGTTCTATTTTTTCCAACTTCTACTTGGAGAGTAATAAATGATGATCTTCGTTATAAATACAAGACGCCATAGAAGGAGAGGGAACCGACTAAGACAAGGAGAGGGACAGACTAAGACAGAAGACAAGCAAATACAGATCTAAACAAACCCAATATAGAAGCCACAAAGACCAGCATGAGGGATAGCTACCTCCAATCTCACTGAGTTCATGTTCGAGAAAAAAGACTACACTGTAGCGCCGACTACGTGTGAGAGCTCCATGCCGTCAAGCTGACAGAGATTAAATTAGGTCATCCCAAATCTTCTACTCTTGAGATGAGATACTGATATATAAAAGCAATACTGGCTTCGCCCAAAAGGAGTATAACTATTACCTGTCATTTAAGGTGTCATTTAAGGGGCCCGAACCTGTATAAAAATCCATGTCTCTCATCTCTTTTACCTTAATATCGCGTATACTCTGTTCCAACTATCCCCACACTCTACAAATACCATATATGGATATATCTTTGTTAACAGGTTTACCCAAAATATGGTAGATTTGAAGATTTCAATAATACTACACATACGTTAAATGCCAACTGGAAATAATTAATCTCCGGTTGTCAGGTTTTTAATCTTGATTTTTGATATATGACTTGTAGACAATAATATTTTCAACTTCGCAGAAATTTATTTTTTGGATGACAGTATGAGCATGTTCAATCTTCAATTTGTTCACTTTGTGAATTTTGGCACATTTTATTATTACCAATTTTTGATAACGTTGGACGTGTTTGCTTTGCAACCTTTCTAAATTTCGGCTGTGTTTTTATGAAAATAAACTTAAATAACATACTAAAATTTGATAAGGTGAAGATGGAAGAAGTATAGGAAGTCAAACTTGTTGTACCAAAATGTTACAAGCTTCTTAAATAGGCCTACAAATCAGAAAATTAGGCGTTGCTTTATTACTCGTAGAAGAATGTTTCACTACTAGTTTAGCACATGTTTGAGACTACTAAAATCATGAAACATGGTTGAATCATGGATTGAAACACTTTCTTCTAATACATGAAACATCAAGCTTCCACTGCTGAAACGTCAACAAATCCACAATAATCAAAGAGAAAAATGGAAATACCATTAAAACATCACGATACATTGGCTGAAACACAAAAAAAATATCACAAAATATACCAATTAGATCTAGCTTCTTCCTCCCCTCCAATGGCGTGCTCTAGGCTATGTGACAATGAGTGGCGGCGGCAAAGGGGTAGTAGGCTGAATCAGAGATATCCAATACTTCAACAACCTGAGGGTTGTGGCGCCCGATGAGCTCCGACCTAAGCGAAGGGCCAATCATCGATGATTGTGTTGTTGGTGGAGGACAAGACCGGATAAAGGGCGTCAGTGGTGACAAAGCGGGGGCAATGTGGCTCGGGGGGGAGGGGGGTAGCGGTGTTCCTAGTAAAGGTTGGGGGTGACGCCATCCTCTCCTGGTGAGTGTGTGAGAGAGAAAAGTGGGCGTATGAGAAAGAAGAGAGAAAGGGAGTCAAGGAGGTAAACAACTGGTTGGGAAGAAGCTCGATATTTCGCTATCCATTGAGCACACGATAGCTGGCGTTCTCGTAGTAATTTAGCACTATTTGATTTGCTACCAAATTTACTAAAATGCCAGTAATACAAAAACTTATCTATGTTGGCATTGCTCTTATTAGAGCATCCACAATATAGGGACACTAAAGGAGATAGAAGAACAAAAGACCGGCTCCTATACGTTGCATACAAACCTTTTGCATCGGTACTAGCCTTGGTGATCTTTTTTCCTAAAGATAAAGATGAAGATTAAGTTTTTACACAAAACGAGGTGGTATTAACGTATGATTGATTGAATTTTAATTATTACAAACTTGAAAATATATTAATATGATATTTTAGAGCAACTTTCATATAGAAAATTTTCGCACGATACGCAACGTTTATCAGTTTGAAAAGCCACGAAAATCTTAATCTTCATCCAACTCTTGTCAGAGAAAAGAACATGACCTTAAAGAAAGAGAAGAAACGATCTCAAGTTAAGCATCAGGTGTTCTAAAAAAAAAAAAGCTAAGCACCAGGTAGCAAGGATATATTTTAGGTACACCTAGAAACATCAGTCAATGGAAAGCAATTTTGCGAGAGAAGATGCTCTACTTTTTCTAGTTTAATATTCCAAGGTGATGGGCATGCACAACCAGGGACACTCTATGGGTGTCCTCACTAACTGAGGGCACTTTCTGGGGAACTCCTCATACAATGGAGGATACCCCTGGTGGTCCAATGAGTGTCCCTAACCCAAAAAGCCCATGTAGCTATTTTACTATACTACCCCTCTCTTATCCCCCCTCTCTCTTCCCCTCATTTACTCCATCCGCCTCCTGCTACCAACTGGCGCACTCATCTCATCTCGTGCTCGCCTCCTCCCCTTCGCTTCTCGTGCCATTGCCGCCACCGGACTCCGACGCAGCTCTTACCCCCGCAGCCGCCTCCTCCTCCCACTCCTCGCGCTCCTCCTCCGGCTCTGCGCAAGCGCGCTTGCGGTCAGGGCAAGAACTCTGAGGGCGGATGGCGGGCGACGACGGCTGCTGCTGGCGGATACGGAGCGTGTCGAGCGGGTGGTCCGCCAGCATCCTGGCCATGCCTTTGCTCTTCTTCCTCTTCGATCTGGATTTGCTTGCTCTTCTTTCTTCCTCCCCGATTTGGATTTTGGATGTGGGTCTGTAGTGCAGCAGTCAACGTGGGTTCCCAGTGTGGCTCCGAATTGGCCGATGGCGACTCGTCGGCGGGCGATTCCTCCGGCGGCTACTCCAGCTCTGCCAAGGGGTGGAATAGGAATACGAGCTGGGGAATCGATATCCACATGAGCCCGTCGCCCCCCAATGCGTCTCTTGGCTGCGTCGCTCGGCCGAAAAGTGGCGAGAGACGCGTCCCTCAGCCGGGGGACACGCTCCATCGTGGGGAGCCGGCGCGGACGGAAAAGCGGACGTTCGTCGGCGAGGGAACGACCCAGAGACACGCATTTGTGAAGAGAGATGCTACACTGTGAAATTTTTTTAAATGAGATGTTTGCACATGTGGTAGAGATGTTAGTACCTTAAAGTAAAGGGTATTATACATTGCGGATCCTATATAAAGCAAAATTGCACGAGGCCTTTGGTCCTTTGCTCCTCCGAAGGACCACGGTTCCCTGCATGGCACATGTTAGAAACGAATCTCAAAGCAACTGGTCTCCGTATCTCAGTCTCTCTCCCTTTTTTCCTCCTCCCCTGTTCGGTGCGGCGGCCGGCGGCGAGCTCGTGCACATGGAGGCGACGGCGCACGGCGGAGATACCTCCTTCCCGTTAGGCTCGGTGGCAAGGTTTCGCGCATGGATGGTGGGGGGAGGCGGGGAGCGGTGAGCTCGCGCACATAGGGAGCGTTGCAGCGGCGGCGTGAGCGAGGTGAGCGTCAGCTTCCATAGACTCGCTGAGTTGTCCGTCTTCTCGCCTATTCCGTCCGGCCGGCGTTGGTGCCATTCCCCGTGGCAGCGGGCTCCCATGGCGCTCACCAAACTGGTGCGGCGGCGCAATTGCTGGAGCACGCGGATGGGTTCATGGGTCCCCGGGTGTCGGGTAATGCTGGCTGGGGCCATCCATTTATTATTTATTATTGTTATTATTATTGTTAAGTCTACTACATTCCAATATGCCTCCATTAATGGTTACACATATAGCATAAATAGCACAGATTGTTCATTCCAGTGTTGTTGAGGAGCTTTATTTATTATACACATGCCTCTGAGCATAACTTCTTTTTTTTCCTCTTCTTCCAGAACTCTTGGAAATCAACGGAATTCAGTAGGATCTGTGAGTAGTTTGACTGTTGAATTAATGAATTGTTGATGTAGTCTCTTTTGTCTAATATAAGTAGCACATAATCCATATTTAGATGTTTTATTTCTTTCATGTCAGCAATGCATGTTTGCTAGCACTTATTTTCTTGTTATCAGAAAGGAAACAAATGGCATTCCATAATTCCATTACATTGTTAGCGCGCCATGCTGGACATAGTTTTTCTAACAATTGATCATGGTGCTTTTTTATTTCTCTCTGAAATCTGATGAGCTACTCCTACAATACATGGCCTGTTTAAGTTTGTGCTGACAAAACATAGAACTGCCAAATATAGTTATCTGCACGACATAGAAAGTGAGATCAGCAATACACCACTTTTAGTTTCAGGTGACAAGTTTTATGCAATACAACATTTGAAATCTTCCTATTCTTCACTGATTCAATCTCTTTGATGGAATAAGTTCAACAATAGCCCTATTTGACCTTAATCCAAAATGATCTTCCTTATTTTTTAGTAAGATGAAAACATCTGTGTCGGTTTTGTGAATTATTGTTCTGATGCCCAAAATAGTTGGAAATGCACTGAAAACAACTGTCTCTCGTTTTTTTTTCTTGACATCCATTCTTATTCAATCCATTGGAGACTTCAGGCTTCTTAATTCTTTGGTATTGCTTTGGTAGATTGACCGAATATGGTCACAAATGCAAAGGTGTGAATGGGCTAAATGAGGTTTCTTGTGCAAATTAGAAGAGGCAGTAAATCTTGTTATATTGCTAACTCTATCTTAGTGACGACCTGCATGGTAATATATTGGGTTCATCCTTAAAAATATAATATTTTAACTCTTCTATCATTTAAAAGGTTATTTACCATTTTTTTTCCATTTCTTAACAAGTAGTATTCCTGAAATTTCAAATTATTCCTGCAAGCATTAATTTACCATTTTGAAAAGATTACAAATCTTTTTTGGCCCTGACAATGCTAGATATAATGGGAAATTACATTATCATCTATCGGATTAGCGCTTTTAACTTTCCTGCTTTTATGATGCTTAATTTTGTGATGTTCCATATTAAGTGCAGCAGAAGACTCTATTGAATTATAGTGTAAGGGCAGACTGGAAAAATTAAATTTACATAAAAAAATTCATTTTAATCACAAAGTTATTCAACATGCTCCAATGTAATAGAACTGATTTTCTGTAGACCTATGTGCATGGGCATACTACTGGTCTTCCAAAAGATTGAATGTTGAAAATTGAAATACACTTTAGATTAGGTTTGAGTACAGCATATTACTTGTTTAATTTGCCTTGGGCATGTACTGCTCACTTTCTATGCAATATTAGCGAGGAAAAAAATTATCTAGAGGTATGCTCAATTTATTTTTAGTTTGTGATATTGGAGTGCGGAGTGTTACCTGTAAACCCATGTCCAAATTTTTTTGCGGAGTCAGACACCCTGAGTCCTAGTCGGATTCTGACACCTGTGTCAGACTCTAAGAAGAATTTCGCGTGTCCAATTCTTTATGATGAATCAGACATGTGAGTCAGAGTCAGATTCTGACAGTCCATGTAACACTGGTATCTACCACACTGCCAGTGCGGTAGATTTGGTTCAAGCATGCTTTCAGTCTATAGATATCGGTGCTTATGGGTCAAATACTAGGTCATGAAAATCATCCTGGGAGTAGCCTAGGTTGCCCCTTGCTCAGAGAATTAGAGAGCCTAATTATATAGCCAAATTCATATGGAATTCGAAATTTATTTATTTTTTCTTGAGTTACAGAAAGTAGGCAAGAAAATATTTTATTGAATATGGCAGGGTTTAGCTCAATATACTTGTCCAGGAAACCACCTGTTTTCTTTTGCAGATATGCATGTACTGATGTACAGTTGACTTTAAGCTTGCATGAGCTGCAAAGACTAACTTTTTTTGACGAAAACTGCAGATACTAGCTTGAAAAGTTCTCATTTTTCAATGCACACAACAATTGGAACTAGTCCAGTCCACAATAATTCATGATTGCATGCATACATATTCAGGAATCAAAATGGTAGGTACTTCGCAAAAGATGAAAAGAAGGCTGGTTGCTACTGTTGTGTCAGTTTCTCAACCTCATTCTCACTCTCAACCTGACATGGCCGTCTCAAATCTCCCTATCAAGGCCATGACCTTGCTCTTTCTCTCCTCTGTAGGTTTGCTCCTACCCTCCTCTTTCATTTCATTGCTCTTTCCATCATCCTTGCTCCATCCCTGAACTGGCTTTAGTGTCTTCTTTGGTGGCACTACCATCTCCACATTTTCTTCAGCCTCTTCCTTTTCTATTAGCATAGGTTCAAGGGCATCTTCTGTATACTTCGTTGTATTGACATCTTTGTATAACTCAGATTCACTGACAACTTCATTTAGTTCGGTTTCATCGACAGCTTCTTTTAACTCTGTTTCATTGGCAGCCTCCTTCAACTCACTGTTATCAATGGCTTCCTTCACGGCCTGTACTTTGCTATTGATGCCAATATCAGCATTATCCCTGCCGTTAAAACTGTTGTTGTCTGGCACTTGATGTTTCTCTTCTGAAATAAGCTCTACAACTTCTTCATTTTTGTCTTCATGTTGGTTAGAGGCTCGCTCACTTGGATTATCTCCAAATAGTAAATACGCAATGACATCAACCTGTTTCAGCTCGACAGGGTCAGGGAGCCGTTCTTGCAAGTGTTCCTCTATGGAAGGCGTGCTTATGCTTTCCATCTCATCAAATTCCATTAACAACTCAACTTCTTGCTCATTGACTTTGGGTGCCTCTATCGGTCTTGATGGTATACTTGTTCTCTGGATAGAAGGAACAGAATTTGCTACCCCCATTGTTTTCTTCGTTGTTGTGCCAGGAGCACGAACCGAAGGCACAGCTTGAGTTTTTCCACCTGCCAGAGCTCCTGGGGTTGCTTTCTGTGTTCTCTGCTTTGCAGATGATGCTGCCATCTTATCAACACCTGGCCTTGAAGAGAGGTTACTCTTTTGCATAGCGGATGATGATTTTGCTGTCCTGTTCATATCCTTAGATGAACGGTTACGTGCTGTAAGGGCTGGAGGCCACACGGATGAGCCACCAGACTTGTCAGCTTTTCCTTTCGTTGTGTTGGCTGGCTTTGCAGTAGTCGTGGACGATGAAGTCTGCGGTGCCTTGCTGCTGTGAATGGATGAAGAAGCTGAGCCAAATGTCGACCGGGATGTTCCCGTGCGGGTGCTGAACGATGATGAAGGCCGATAGGCGTTGGATGAGCTTGCATCATGGGATGGGGATAATTTGCGATCGGGAGAGCTTGGGACAGACCTCGCTCGTCGAAGCCCCTTTGCAGGATCAGTGGGTTTGATTCCTGTGGACATAGCCCGGATGGTCCTGTTGTTCCTAGCATCAGGTTCCCTCCTTGATGTTGCCATTGTGGACAGACTTTTCTGCCATCAACCAAAAAGGCATAAGTTCGACGGAGCTGTTGATATTGTCTGTCAATTGAGGTGCTGGCACTCAGTTATAAAGCAACCGTTCTGATCTTATGAACTAGATATGCAAAGCACGGCACGTAACGTACAGTAATTCAGCCAGACGACTAGCAATCTACAACTGGTAAGAAAATTGAATGTCCTGCACGCAGTTTTTATCTAAGAGAGCAGTGAATATGAGATGAAATGGAGGCTTAATCACTATGCTAGGCTTTACACATTGGATGACACAATTTCTTTTTACTTTTCAGAATGCTTCCTTATGAAACAAATGCTCTACAGAAGCAAGAAAAATTTTAGGAAATTCCCCATGGAGATCAAAACTATTTGCTGCCATTTCTGCCAAACGAAAATGCTGAAACCATACCTGGATTGATCTCGTAGCAGCTCAGAAAAGTTCCAAAGATTGATCAACCTCTGTGCAATTCATGGCCAGATGAGCTAGGTAGTTTCTTAGGTGTGGAGATGGAGGGTGGAAGTTTGCATGGCTGATGCTCCACATTTTATGGTCTGCCTCTAGTGGTTTTGGTCGTTTTGTGTGTTGAAATAGTCCTAGGAACTGTGCCGGTGGACAGGGCATTCTGATCGTCTGGTTCTTGTGCTTCCATGGGCTGTAAATTTGACAGGAGTTCCATTAATAGTGAGAAGGGCTTTTAGGAAGGCATTTCATTAGTCATTGTCTATTAACGGCAGGTGTTGGTTACTTCGATTCGCTATCTACATGTTGCATGTTTGGCAAACCATCCTCAGATTCAATATTGACCTGCAAGTCTGTAAGAGTTTATGCTAAGGAATATTTGATCCAATGTGCCATGGTTCTGAGATATTTGTACTGATTGGAGTTGGATTTTGTTCAGTACCTGATCCTGATGTGATGAATACAGCAAGCATCTAATCTTACTTCTTTTCTCTTCAAATTGAAGGAGGGATAAGTGTTTTAACTGAATATTTCCTTAAAGTGGTGTATAAACACTGCAAGGACATGAACAGAATATGTAAAAATGGCTCAATGCGTTGCTAACTGGAATGTGGATTAGTAATCCATCTCTACATTGATAAGATATAACGTCACAGCACTTAACATGCCATATATTTCTTTGATTCTTTCCCTGTTGGGTACTTGGAGTGTATTTGCTAGGTAATGCACCACAGACTTCTTATATGGGAATAGTTCATATTGTTATCGGCTCTCTTTCACATCATGAACTATTTATAGTTCTCCGGTTTATTTTCAATGCGGGTCGAACCTATGGTTACCGGATGGTTGAATGCTATTAACGAGAATAGGAATTCGCTTTTCTTAACAATAGGACTCGGAGATTTTTTTGGTTCATCATGCTATGGCTTTAGGCTTGCATACAGCTACATTTGATTTGATTTTAGTAAAGGGTGCTTTAGATGCATGTGATTCCAAAATAATGCACCAATATTTGGCACCAAGGACATCGTCGTCATATCAATAGGAACATCCGGGTGTTAAAAATAATTTGAGACAGAGTTCAGTTTGCTGAAAAATCAGACCTTCTATAGGTTTTTATTTCGGAACTTCTGATTGATAATCTTTCATTTGATTTATTTTAATCAAACAAAGAGCTCGACTCGAAAAACCGACCTCCTAATGGCACAAGAATTTCTACCTTGGTATCGGAACTTTCTATCCAAATCGGTTCTACGACTATTGGAAAAGATTTAAGTTGGTTTTAAGATAGATTTGAGTCCAACTTTTGAAATGTCAACCCAGATTCGAAGCAAGAGCACCCTCCTATACAAATAAGCAAGGCAAGAAGCTAACAGAGCACTTTTTTGTGGTATCAGAGGGCATCAATTGATTGGTGGTAGAAAACTAAAAACATAATATTCCAATAAGAACTGGTTAACTAAATTTTTGTCAACAAATTTACGCCAACTTCTAATCTACTACGTATTTCTTAATTTTATCTGTAGATTAAAAAGATTTGCCATTATCCTTTTGGGTTTTACGAGCATTAATATTCCATCTTTTCCAAATAGTTGGAATGTTAAAAAACATAATCCTGTGCTAGCAATGCCATTGATATGAAAAAATGGTCTCACTCATCTCATTTTACTCTGTTTATAGTCTCATGTTCAGTTACTAATTCAAAACAGAGAAACAAACATCCAGTTATTGCGCCTTCGCTTGGATGATGATATACTCCCTCCGTTTCGAAATGTTTGACGCCGTTGACTTTTTTAAACATGTTTGACTGTTCGTCTTATTCAAAAAATTTAAATAATTATTAATTCTTTTCCTATCATTTGATTCATTGTTAAATATATTTTTATGTAGGCATATAATTTTACATATTTCATAAAAATTTTTGAATAAGACGAACGGTCAAACATGTGCTAAAAAGTCAACGGTGTCAAACATTTCGAAACGGAGGGGGTATATCCCAGCTCAGGTCAACCCTGTTGCTGTGATATTATATAGTAAGTTGCATGCAGCAATAGATTCAATCAAAAACTTAAACTGATAAAAAAAAAGAATAATTCACTTTGACAAATACCTCTCTCGGTAGGTCCAAAGGACAATAGATCCTCTTTGGCACAACTTCAGATCGAAGATTTCATAGGGCTAGGTATTCCTAGCTCCATGAATCCATGGATATGAATCTACGATTGCGTGTATAACATTTAGATAAATTAATGTGTTTTTATTTTAGATGAAGTTTAAAATTTTAAACTACTATAATTTAACATACAAATATCAAATCTATCGTGATCTTATATTGAGTTATGTCAAACAAAGCCTTACGCTCTAGCTAAGTTGTTCAGTATTCAGATGCTATGTATACTTGTGTCCAGCTTGGTAAGATGCTTCGTCCTCGGGGTGCTTGATTTCCTCAGGGCACCAGAAGCAGTAGTTCCACGGAGAGGTGATCACCGGCGGTGGCGGCGGCTCTGTCACGTCCTTGGCGCCGCCGACACCGCCCACTCTGTCAGCCTTATTGTCCAGAGAGCGGAACATGTCATATCAAAAAATTTGACAACACTAAATTTTTCTTGCAAAATGCTTACAAACTCATTCACTAATACTAGTCACTTAGTCGTGCTTTGCACGACTATGAGCGTTAACATAACCTACCTATATAATAGATCATTGATCCTGACATTAATTAAAGGTACCGGTTTCGTAAGTATGTTAATTTCTTTGTTCTCAAATATACTCCATTAATTCCTATATATAGGTATATCTATTTTGTTTAGTAAGAGTAAGATTAAGATTAAGGAAGACTGATCTCTTTCAGTCACTTACTATCAAATTTTGAACTACTCCAATTGGCTCTTTCTAAACACCTGAGTTGGTTAAAAATGCTTAGATATGCATTGAAATTAGTGTCCTAGAAATGCTTATATTTCTATGTAAAATTTGAATCATAGAAATACTTATTTTGGGAATGATGCAGTAGCTAGAGATGTAAATGGATGAATGCTGTAATTGATTGACATTAAAAAGTAGGCGAAGAAACTAAAAAATATATGACTATGTTGGTTAAGTTGAGGGAGTGGATGTAGAAATAGCTATATTTTACGATAATTTTTGAATGTTAAAGGCATCTTTATTTTAGAACGGAGACAACAATAACACTAAGTGCTCCCAAGTGTATGGTGTGCGTGTGTGCGTTCGTAGGGACTGTTTTAAAATAAAATTGGTACGTAGTGGATGCTACTTAGTTGATGTGTGTTGCTCCAATACCAAGCAAAAGTAATATAACAGAGCATTTACATGTACACTCTCATATATCATAGATACAAACTTACGACTATGGCGTCATTATTTTCCCTTTATTTAGTCAGGAGATTAATTAAGCAAACAAATATATAGTGTTAAAAAGACTTTTTTTAAACGGTAGTGTTAAATAGACTAAGCCCATGAGATATCTGCTTTTTTAGGTCTTTAGTCTGGAAGCATCCAGATTGGTCCAACGTGTTTCCACTGTTATAGATGAGCATGATGATCTAACGGTGCATTTTCATTTACCAGCTCATCCAACGGTCCATACCATTGTAGATGATGTGGCTCATCCTCCATTCAGAAAGCTTGTTGCTTTCATATATTTAGATACAATTATAACTTTGCTATTTATCAGCCATCTGATTTTTTTTTCAGTCCATTTTATAGTCACCTAAATTTGCACAAGTTATTTTCGGGACTTTCACGAGCGATATACTAAAAACTCACAATATAAAAAACACAACTTTAGTACAAAGTGCAACTTTTAGTTTTTTTATTTTCTAAATTAATCTAGATGCACTGTTACACTTACGTAAATCATAATTTTTAGTTTCATACTAGTACGAATTTACACCAAATCATACATTTTTATTGAACTTTTATGTTTTTTCTTGAGAGCATTATTAACTTTTATGTTAGAACACTGTTTGCTTCACCACAAGAAAAAAAAAAGTATAGCGTGTGAGTTATTGATATTGATCTGGTGTTAAAAATGTGATTAATAGATAAGAGTCGGCACTTGACAAATAGACGCCCCATAGAATTAGCACGAAAGTCACTTACCTGAAATGCACAAATTTGCACCTGTATCTCAAAAATATATACTAATTAAATCAGATAATGTAGCAATGGTAGTGGATACTCTATAAAGCACACAAAAACTTAACACCAATGAACATGAACTTGGGCCAAACAAGATGGCTCTAAAACATCTGCCCGACATTCAACTTTCCAGGGGTTGCATAACCTTCTAGCTTTCTCCATGCAAAGTCGCCAATCTTGTTCCCGGTAAGTCCCAACGAATCTTGTTGAGATGACTCGTCTGTCTCCTTGAGCATCATGTCTACAGAGACCATGCCCTTGGCTGGTCCATCCAGTGCTCTCATACTACCTTCATAGGAGAGAAAATCCAAGACTTCTTTTCTGTTTCCATTTTTATAGACAAGAGCTATGCCATCAGCAGGTCCATTTTGGAGAGTGATGAATGCTGTGTAGATCAAATAACTAGAACTAGAACTGCTTTCAGCAACACTGAAGCCATCCTTTTCATCTAGATTCAGAGAATTGTACATTCGCCCGTTTGCTCCATTATACAGTATGAGCGTAAGATCTTTTGCATCTAATGACGTGCGTACCGCTAACTCAACAAACTGAAAAGAAAAGAAACCCATATTAGTTTTGTACTTTTGTTCAAGAATGAATTTATGGATAAGATGATGAAATAAGATGGGATTTACTGATATAGATCCATATCAATTTAGTAATTCCTCCATCCCAAAATGTAACAACATTTCGGGATGGAGGAAAGAGGGAGTATGTGATATACTATGTATTGGAGTTTGAGCTCATATTAGCTTAAAGCTGATTGTGACCTCACACTGTAGTTAACCTTAGAAATTAATCAGCTTAGAAATTAATCAGCTTTAAGCTAATATGAGCTCAGGACTATATTGTGAGGTCAGGACTATATTGTAGTTAACCTTTCTGCAATTATGGTAAAATAATGCACATATTGAACTATATTGAAAATTTATTGACGTCTGCCAGTGTGCAAAATTTACTTAACATATGCAAGTAAACTGTTAATAGCATAGGAAACCCAAGAAAAAAATAATAGCAGAAAACAGTGAAGCAGCGGATTTCGTACCTCATTCTCATCTTTGCCTTTGTTTTCATAGTGGAACTCATTTACCCAAGCCTCTGGAAATGTTCTGACCGAACTTGAACTCTCACCAAGGGAATTCCCCCATATCAGATTTGCATATTCTGGATGGTCAACGAAAGGGTTTCGATTATGCTGGTACAGGCTGCAAACTCGATTGTTCCTAAGCTGCTCTGATCTTGATGGCGGATCAAGTTCATTCCACTTTAGGAGAGCTGATAGGAGACCCATTTTTCTGCTTTCTTAAATACGAAACAGAATTATCACATTAGTTTCGATCCAATGTTACTAATTGCAATATAATTATAACAGTACAAATGTAATATCAATAATTAGTGTGGTGTGCACATTACATTATAACCAGATCTAATGTAGTATTTTTTTTTTACTGTGTTAATGTATCAATCATTACTTCTGTTGGATATCAGATAGGAAGGATCCGTCATTTTAGGTTCCCCCTCTTTTAGCATTCCATCTAGGATTAGAGCTGTGTACTTGGTAATAATAGGTTGGGCACATTATGAAACAAATGAAAAGAAGATTTAGAGTAGGAGGAAGCCCGCCACAATTAGAATGAAAAATATGACCTGATTTGTCAGCCTTAACAAAGCGAGAAACATTCCAATTGGTAATGATGGGATACCCTTTCTCTCGTATTTATGTAAGCTTTTGTGATTTGGAAATCTTGGGCTCCAGGCAAGTGCCATTTTTTTTCTTATGGTTAGTGGCTCATGACAGGTGCTGGACCGCTGACCATCTTACACGCCACGGTCTTCCACATCCAGCCCGTTGTCCTCTTTGTGATCAAGAAGAAGAAACAATCAATCATTTGCTCATCTCATCTCATGCATTTTCGCTCATGTTTTCTGGTTTAACCTTCTTCAAAAAGTTGGGCTACAAGCTCTTTCGCTGCAGCGAGATATTGCTTCCTTTGATGACTGGTGAGCAAGTGTAGAAGTAAGGGTGGATGGTAAGGTTAGAAAAGGGATTATTTCTATTGTTGTTTTGGGATCCTAGACATTATGGAAACATTGGAATCATTGTGTCTTCGATGGCGCCTCTCCCAACCTAGATGAAGCCTTGCTGCTTGCTAGAGAAGAGTTGTATGACTGGGGTTTGGCCGGGGCTAAGGACATTCTTGCCCTCATACCGAACAGTGAATAGTGTTTGCTTGTATTAGGCTGAGGTCGTCTTTTAGTGCTTTTTCTGGCGCTCATGTAAGCAAGTTTGTTGTGTGTGTTGTAAGGGTTCTTACCTTCTCCTTTCTTTTTCTTAATACAATGATACGCAGCTCTCCTACATGTTCGAGAGAAAAAAAAAAACTTTGTGGAATTACAGATCATGAAAGAGGCTTGCATGCAAGCTACATGATTAGTACAACGGACTTTAGCCAAACAATGGTGCTTTGGTAAAAGAATATATAAACATCATTTGCAAGATTAATATCTGTTGCCATTAGGTGTCTGATGATAAGCAAAATTTTGTTTTGACTAATATTCAGAGCAGAAAAAAATAGCTATGCAACAATAAGTCAAAAGGAAACGGGAAAGAAAAGAATATCCGAAGATAACATGATACTCCATATGAATTTTATATTTTTCATCCCTCCAACTCTTTACAATTTAAATTGAAATTTTGAAGGTGAGGCAATATTCCGTGGACTATTTCCTCTCCTGTTCATGGTTTTTCCATTTTGATTTGGTGGCCAGAAGCCAATATCATAAATACCTTCGGTTTTGAGGAACTACTTACGAATACTTGGTGAATCAGAAAGTTCCAAATGTGGTGCTCCATCTTTCTGGTCAGATCCATAGCTTACTGCCATGTACATCAGGGCCCTAGATACATCTCCACGCACCTGAAGAAATCAAACACTCAAATGTGATAAGCACTAAAACCTAAAAACTATAGTCTCTGTTCATATCTGTAACTGGAAAGTACTATTGCTGGTGTTCATGTACTATTCAACACAAGTATCACTTCTCATTGCAGCTATTAGCTCAGTATGATTTGTACAACGATTTTTCATTGAAAATTATGCACCTCATACGAATTAAACATAAGTAAAATTCTTATTTCCTGAAGCTAAGTGCACTGCATACTTAGTAACTTTCTGAAATAGCATGTGCCTACGATTTGCACCACAATTATCTGCACCTTTAAAGGAGGTGCCCATCTTTCACTATCTGTCTCTGTGTCAGGTGCAGCTTCATGATTTGCAGGTCTCATACATCTTACTGATGTGGCAGCACAATGTCCATAATACTTGTTTCCCCTTGATGAGTTTACTGAAAACATAATTTTCATTTTTAAAAAACCTATTAAATATGTTCAGAAAATTATATAGAACATCCATTATAATTCCTTTCTGTTGCAATGGTTTTGGCCAAAAATTCAGAATAGTACGAAGTTCGAACTTCAAACAATGCAAAGTAGCATTCAATCAATGTCATCAGCGAAAGACACGGAATTTACAATTTATGGTTAACATGATAAAAGCAGTATAGTAATGTTCCAAGATGACAAGATTGAATTTCCTCTAGTAGACTAGTAGTGGGTAGTGAGAGGATATGATGCCCATCATTGGAGAGTTATACTCATAGAGAAATACTGTGTTACAAAAATCAACTTGCCATTGACATCTGCAGGGCGAATATTGTGCAGATCAGTCAGCGAAGGCCCATATGTTAAGCCATATGATCGAGGCCATAGGTGTTCTCCTGCACAGCAAAATGTACAATGTTGCTACCGAAGAAAAGCACACACATCCTGTGTCCTGACATGTGAATCAAAAGAACTTCAGAAATGTGACTCACTGTTCCATCCGTCCGGCTTGCCTGCCAAGTTCTTCGGCACAGCTCTCTGCGAGTATATCTCAATCCTACAGAACAATAATTGTCTAAATCAATTCATAAATATAGCTAACATTTGGCAATGTATTATGTATGTCGCATAAGCAATTAAGCATTGCATCGAATATAAACTGTTACAGAGCATCATACACGTCAAGGGACGCCTCTGGTTTGGGTGCATCAGCTGCATCAAGAATCTTGAGTGCCTCCCACACCTACTAAACAATGTGCAGCAGCAGCAACAACAACAAAAGATTATTAATTTCTTTCTCAACTGTTCTTGTTTGCACTCCATGATTCCATCAAGAATTACCACCAAATTAGGAGCAATAATAAACATGGTTGCTGAAGGCAAACAAACCCACATCCTTATAACGCAGCGCGGCGTGAGGCGAAACGACGGCGCGGAGCTTCGCCATGAGCTCGTCGCCGGCGAGGCCGTCTAGGCCCGCGTAATACCTCCCTACATCTTCGCAGGGGTACGGCGGCGCTTCCGGATTCCGACGACGCTCGCCGACGGGGGAGGAGGCAGCACGGGCAGGGGCAGCAGGGAGGAGGAGCGACGGCGGCGGAGGAGACAGCGACAGAGAGAGCGCGAGCGCGGCGACGAAGAGCGCGCGGAGGCACCGGTCCAGCCACAGGCGGGAGGGCCGCCCGGGGATGATGCGGTTCTTGCTGGGGAGGGGTGGGCCTGGGCCGCGGGCCACGGCGCGGGAGCGGGAGCGGCGCCCGGGTCTTGCCGGCGGCGGAGGTGCTCCCATGGCGGGAGAGGGGAGGATGAGGGAGGCGGGGAAGGGAGGCATTCTCTCGCCGTCTCGCCGGCGGCCGGCGGCGAAGCAGTGGCCACTGGCCAGTGTGGGCTACCGGCCACAAAGCTCTTTGTGATCCATTCATGATTTCCCTCCTACTGTGGGTACTTGCAGCGGCCTGAATACCGGACCGTCGGATTGATGATCAGACGGCTGGGGTGAGATCAGGGATTTTTGTTTTTACTTATCAAGCAGAGCCTTTTAAGGGCTGCTTTGAAACAAAAGAAAAGTGGAGATCTTTTTTTTTTTTTGGCAGGATTGAAATCCTATGGAAAATTGTCCTACGTGCTCCTTTAGAAGAAGAACAAAGGAAAGATTGAGCATTTGAGTCTTGAGATGAGGATTTTTAACACGGCGCTGCTATACATACGATAATGTGTTACGATAATTGTACGATAAAACGGTCTCTTCTAAACTCAGCGTTTATTAACGTCACAAGTCCTGGTCCCACACGGAACCTTTTCTAGGCTCATAGTATTTATTAATCTATTTTTCCTAATCAATCTTATATATACTAGTTGTTTCGCACAACACTTATCGTGTTACCCTGTTTTGGTTAAGTAAATTATGATGACGTGAACCTAGTTTAAGTAAATTACCCATACAAATATGTTACTTGCACCTTGGACCATGGTATAACATCACCCCTAGTTGAAAGTATGCTAAATTTCCAATGATACAAATCAGGACAAGATGCAGCAACGTTCATGTATGAACCAATGTTTGACAAGGTTTGTAATATTTGCTTGGATACAGAGAAAAAAGGCATAGAAAAATTATGAGTACGTATGTGCGTATGGGCTTCGGGTCCACGAACTCTTGGGCTCCAGCATACGCGTGCACCAACGTTACGTACCAGGCGCCGTCCTCGTTTGATCGTTTGATCGTACAAAAATCGTAAAAAAACATCGTATGTGTAGCATTTTTCTTTTTAACACGAGGTTGGATCTCATGGGGAATTTTCTTGGGTCTATCTTCCTAATATAGAAAAACGTTTTCCCTTTGCACCATAGAGGTTAAATACATGCGAAAATGGTATTGTTTTCTTTGTTCTTTCCACAAAATTTTAGTCGACCAAATTTGTACTAGTGCATCATGTAATAAGTGCTTTTAGTGTAAATTAATGTTTGTCTTGACTAATGGAAAATGGTGAGTTCATAAATGTTGAAGATAAGTAAGAATGTATTAAGAGTAAATTTCACAAGACTACATTCACTTTGATCAAACTATCGTAAAACTAAAAATTTATGGTGGTGTATCACAAAACTGCAAATTTATAACTGAATTTATCAAAGAACTACATATTTAAGATAGAAGATCGCCAAACTACATGTTTAATAATAAAATTATCGTAAAACTACATGTTTTGCATCAACTGTAAGTACATAGCTACAACATTTATAAGTCTTAGCATAATAGTAGTGGTACATATTTAAACTATATAATCTGTAGTTTTATGATAACTCGAGTACTAAAGTTGTAGGTTTGTAATACTTGGTTTTAAATTTATAGTTTTATGATAAATCTTATGCTAAATCTGTAGTTTTATGATACAACACTTTAAATATGTAGTTTTGTGATAATTTGATCAAAGTACCTATAGTTTTTGAAATTTACTCAAGTAAAAAATATTGATTTTAAACCACAAAAGGGTAAAAAGATTTGCTTGTTTGCAATCATAATAGATTGAAAATGCTATAAAAAAGTATATCCTATAATTTTGCATTTGGAATTGTCCAACGGCAATGAAAACAAAATCATCTACTATGTACAATCTGGTATCAACATCTTCTACTCATTTTATTTTATTAAGAAATTTGTGACATTTCAATGATTACACAATTTGATATAGATGATCAATACAATAATATCAACTTCTTATATTCAAAACTTCTGCTCCACTAAACTTTTGCTTCATTCTCTAAGAAAATCTTGTGTTCAATTGGAATTGCCAAAGCATTTCAATACTTATGCCAACGAATTATTTTCTTTTATTAAGAATCTTTTGAAATTTCAATGATTCCATAATTTGGTACAGATGATCAACACAAGAATAACAACTTCTTATATTCAAAACTTCTGTTCAAATTATTTGGGATAAAAAACTTGTGTTTCATTCTCTAAGAAAATCATGTGTTCAACTGAAAATAGTCAAACCATTTTCAATTCTTATGTAAAAAGTTATAAACCAAAACAAAACTTAAGCAAACCAACTATAGAAACAGTTATAAAAATTTTAAAAATAGTCAAAGCATTTCCATACTTATGTCAATAAAAATAGTTATTAAAAATAAAAATAATTTCAATACATATGGCAAATTATAAAACAAAACAAAACTTGTCCAAACCAACTATAAAAACAGTTATTAAAAATAAAAAAATGTTCAATTGAAACTAGTCGAACCATTTTCAATACTTATGTAAAAAATTACAAAACAAAACAAAACTTATGCAATCCAACTATAAAAAACAGTTATAAAAATTTTAAAAATAGTCAAAGCATTTCCATACTTATGTCAATAAAAACACTTATTAAAAATAAAAATAATTTCAACACTTATGTCAACAAACTATAAAACAAAACAAAACTTGTCCAAACCAACTAAATAAAAACAGTTATTAAAAATAAAAAAAATTTCAATACTTATGTCAACAAATTATAAAACAAAACAAAACTTGTCCAAACCAACTATAAAAATAAAAAGAATTTCAATACTTATGTCAACAAATTATAAAACAAAACAAAACTATCCAAACTAACTATAAAAACAGTTATTAAAGACAAACTGAACTTGTCCAAGCCAACTATAAAAATAAAAACAAACTACAAAAAAAATAAAAACAGTTATTAAAAACAAAACCAAACTTGTCCAAGCCAACTATATAAAAATAAAAAACAAACTACAAAAAAAAATATGAAAACAGTTATTAAAGACAAAACTAAACTTGTCCAAGCCAACTATAAAAATAAAAAACAAACTAAAAGAAAATGATAGTGTGGCTGCTGGGATTCGAGCCCAGGTCTCTACGGCCACAACGTAGAATTCTCACCACTAAACTACAGCCACATTTGTGCAAAACGTTAGCTATAAATTATATTAATCTTATGTACAGCCAGACCCTTTTTTTTTTCTTGCTTCGAGCCGAAGGAGACGAAGAGTTAAAAACCCGGGTCAGTCAGACTCAGAACCCCTCCTCGACCTCGATCTTCCACTCCCCCACCCACGCCGCCGACGATGCCACAGCAGCACCCACAGCCGCCGGCCGGCTCGCGCCTCCTCGACGCCGTCCCGCTCTTCGTCGTCGTCCTCCTCGCCGCCCACGTCCTAGCCCTCGTACGCACGCGGTCCACTTCCCCCCGCGCTTCTCTTTGCCCCAATCCGATCTGCTTACCCCCTACCTTCGTCGCGTGATCCGTCGTCTGACCCCCCGCGCGGGACTCTTCCCTCCCGCCGCGCTTGTTGCAGGTGTACTGGATGTACAGGTTAGCCTCGGACAAGCAGCCGCCGCGGAGGAAGACGCAGTAGCCACCACCACCACGGGCCCCAACGGCTTCGTGCTCGCCTTTGTGTAGCCGGTGAGGTTCTTTCCTGCGATTTCCTGCCCTTTGTATGGATTGCAATGCTATGGCCGTGCGAAATACGGATCGGTTTGTAGGGTTTCTATGATTTGCTTGATCAGGGGTTTCTTTGATCATAAGGGGCAAACTTCTTGGACTAGCTGATGATAAGGATAGTTACTTAAACTGTATCGAGATGTGAAAAACAGCTGCTATTGTAAAAGACCAATTGCAAGTTTGCAACCAATTTGGGGATCTAGCTAATTAATTTATCATAAGTTCAGTAGCCAATCTACTTATAACCACTTCTCTACAGTCATTGAAGCATTAGCCTTTTGGTACACTTGTACAGGAAAGAAAGATGGGTAAATCATTGATAACTTGAGTCTGCTGTTAGCTGGGCTTGTATTACTGAAGTATCGTAATCAGCTCACTAGACGACATCACGGTGCTGGAGCCAAGATTTTGACAATGGGGTCTCAGGCTTAGTTAACTGTTGAGTTGGCAGTGTAGGGCTATGGGGGTACTGACCTTGGGATTTTAGGCGTCAGCACAGGCTCACTGTGTTGCTGCGGAACCTGTGTGTTCCGCTGAGCGACGTATAGAGGGGAAACGGGGATCGATTCGATGACTGGATGCATTGATGCAGCTAGCTAGTTAGGAGAGCTAAGATACCTCATGGACTGTGGGCTGCAGGTTGAGGTGATGATGGTCATTTTTCTGTCATGGGCTTCTCGTCGAGCAAAGTTTGTATACACTTCTGTAGTAATATGGGTATATAATGGAATACTGCCGAATATTTTGAAATTGTTCTACTTGCACTTTTGAGATAATGATCCACTGAATTGTGATCTGTTGGAGACAATCCAGATAATTTCTCTTCTGGCGTCACTAGTTCTGATTTTCTGTTCTGGTTAATTTAAATGAATGAATGTGGATACATATTATCTTGTAAAATCTTCTTTGGTTTGCGGTATTTCTGGTTGTATAATGAGTCCCTCGGTGGAAAACAGAAAAGAGTTCATAGGTGAGTCCATTGCACATGTAGGAGAGGGTGTCAAGCAAGCCTAAATCACACTGGATATGCCATTTAAATTCGTGTGGGATGTATACCAACTGTGAAAAGAACTCGAGCTCGTGTTTCTTAAGTAAACAGCCTACACAATCCAAGGACCAAAGGTGCTAGTACAAAATTGAAATCGGCGTGCTTAGAAATACTCCCTCCGTCATTAACATCAATATGAATGGAAATGCTAGAATGACTTACATTGTGAAACGGAGGGAGTAACATTTGTTGATACGTATTTCAATTTTTTTTTCCATTGAGTTATTTGTTGCTCTTTGCTGCTTTTGCTTTTTTACTCTACCCCTTTCTCTGTTAAAAGTTCTATTTTGTGGATAGTGTAATAGCCAATCTAAATAACCTTTTAACTTTGTGCCAATCACATTGTCATTTTGCTTATTCTTTCTTTTCTTTCTTGCAGATCAAATCGTGAGCTGCGTGAGCAAGATTTTACCTCTAGAAAGCTTAGGTTGTTCATTATTGTTGCATAGTTTGTGTTTCCGTTTGTTTTATGGTACCAGTGACATTTGGTATATAATCAAGAAGAATTAGTGGAGGACTTGTTGTATGAATTGCCTTGGGTTCTTTTTAATATGAGAACTCCATAATTGTTCTGTGACAGGGAGTCGTCAGTGGCTTTACTTGTTTCTCACAAATCAATTACCAGACTCTTGATCGATTAAACCGTTCAGTTCAAACTACTCAATTTTTAGGCAGTACAGACTCTATTTGAAATGGGAGTTTACTCTCTTCTATGGAAAATCATTCGCTGTTTACGATTGGTCCATCCATCCAGTCGAAGCATGAGGCAAGAGTTGTCAAGGTATTGGTCAAGCTAACTGTAGGATCGAATCACAAGAACTAAGCCAACCAGAGGGGGGGGGGGGGGGGGTGAAGGGGGGGTGAATGGTTGGTATACCCAAAAACCAAAAACTTTTAGTTGAAATAAAAGTTACCCTCGAAATCGACGGAGATCGGTCTGACCAAAGTTGATCTGCCGGTCTGACCAAGTGGATGCCGCCGGTGTGACCGGTGTTGAACCTCCGGTCTGACCGCCGAAGTCGCCTGTCGCCGCCGCCCGTATGCCGCCGGTCTGACCGCCGGTAGATCGCCGGTCTGACCGCCGAAACCCGGTAAACACAAATCGAAGAACTGTTAAAGTGGATGACGACTTTATTGATTCTATCTGTGTTTACAAAGTGCACCAACAGCACTCCTTACAAAAATTTCGACTAAACTCGAAACCCTAACTCAAAACTGAACTCAATTGCTCTCTAAAGCGATACCGGGAAGCCTCACGCTCCCCCTCTATTTATACATGAGGTAGGCAGCCCAAAGCCACGAACCAAACTCATACTAGGAGTCCTAAACACCTTAGGAAACCCACTAGTACAAGAAAGAAATTTTACATAACCAATTGTACCAAATTTGAACTTCTTCCAAATTTAACTCCGCATCCCATACGCACACAATAACTCCATCGTATGCCATATGAAATCTCCATCAACCACGTGCATCAACTCTAGCCTAAGTATCCCGCATGATCTCTGACCACCACGGACGTCGTCTTATCCCCAAGCCGACTCCCGGTCCATCACCGCAAATACTCTCCCGAGACATCGAGTCACCTACACATGGAACAAACAAAGAAACCATATTCCGAGACCAAGCTATCTCCAACTTGACTCATTAGCAGCAAACAATAGTATTACATACGTATAGTATCCATCTAGAAGTCATAATCACGAAATAAACTCGGATATCCAAATAAACAACCCGAAACCGAAACCGACACAGTGTCGACCGGTCAGACCGCGGGCTGGCCGGTCTGACCGCGCGCATACCGCCGGTCTGACCAGCTACCAGAGCCCGCACTGACCGGTCCACATAAAATGATAACATGTAGATTCACCTGTGAAATCCGATCATCTCCAAAACCACTTCGTGAATAAATTCCAAATAACAAAACCGATAATCTCCAATGCCCAATTGTTCATCACAGAATAATAATCAAAAACACCTTTGATTTTACACTAACATATACGGAAATCTTGAATAGAATTATGAAAATGGCCTAAATAACTTCGTTGCCCTATATTTATGGAAATAATGAGTCGATAATGTACGCTCTTTGATTAAAAAAACTCGTTTTAGAATTCTGTAGTCAATCTGAGTTAATTTTGATCATAATTATTGTTTTGACTATAGCGTTTGGATATAGGTAAATTACATGGAATAACATAGCCAAGTTTGATACTGTATAAGAAAAGCTTCTATAATACTCTTATTATACTTTTTCGACTATTTAAAAGATATGTAAAATAATTATGTAATCAAAATTATGCCTTATTGCCTTTGAAAATTCAAACAATATTCTTTTGTGACTAGATCAAGCCGTAGTGTTTATTTGGCAAGAAAAAAGTAAATATAAAAAGTCACCTAGGAGTTTTAAAAAAGCTTTTAATTTTTTGGCAGGTAACTTAATTTTTTAAAGATTTGAGAAGACAGATATAACTTATGTTTTGAATCGCTGGTATATCATACTGTTATGTATACACAGATTACTCAAAATTGTTGTACTGTCAAAAAAAAAAAAACAACAAAAGATATCACCTCACATAAACACACTGGATCGCTGTTTCCTCCACGTGGTGCATTGTCCTTGGCTAATCACGGTCAAACTGCTTCGGTCAAACTTCACGTCCACGTAAAGGAACCGTAAACATCAGCCCGTTCGTTCGGCCGAGGCGCACCACCGGCCGGGCCGGCCTGCTAATCCTCGCCGTCGAATCGCCCCCCCACGCGGCACCAGGTAACCCTTCCCCGCCGTCCGATCGATCCAGCCGTCTCCCTCACTCGCTTTTGACTCGAACCAGTCCGCTCTCTGACCGGTGCGCGTCGCGTCGCGTCGCGCCCCTACAAACCCGCCCTCTCCCGCCGTTCTACGTTTCCCCCCATTCCGTTTCACGCGCGAGCGCGCTACGATACACGACGCGTACGTACGTCCAGTTCTTGGCTAAGCTTCAATTTTGCTTTGCTTGCTTCTCGCCGCGATCGCGCGCCATGGCGGATCCGTTCCCGGCGGCGGCGCGCGGCGGCGAGCAGGGTGGTGGCACCGCGGGGCAGCTGGTGGCGACGCCGTCCAGGTTGAGGACGGCGGTGGCGTCCATGCTCAACCGCACCGGCCACGCGCGCTTCCGCCGCGCCGCCCCCGTCGTCGTGCAGGAGGAGGAGGATGAGGCGGCGGCGGCGGCGAGGGATGCGGTCGTGCGGTGTGACGGGCTCAGCGCGTCGGCCAGCTCGTCGTTCCCGTCGTCGGTGACGGGGGTCACCGGCGATGGGAGCGTGTCCAACGCCCGCGCGGTGCTCCCGGCGGCAGGCGCCGGCGACAAGCCGCCACCAATGCAGTCTGCTTCAGATTATGCTTCTGATGGCCGCCTCAAACGCAGCAGCGACGACGACGGCGAGCGCTGCCACTGCTCCAAGAAAAAACGGTGATTAAACACACACACCTGCACGGCTGCAAGGACTTGATCGATTTGCTCCAAAACGACATTAACGATTCTGTGATGAACTTGCAGGAAGGCGTCGTGGAGGGCGAGGCGGCGCATCCGCGTGCCGGCGATCAGCTCACGGAACGCCGACATCCCGGCGGACGACTATTCGTGGCGCAAGTACGGCCAGAAGCCCATCAAAGGCTCGCCTTATCCACGGTAACACATCGATTTCTGAATATCTGACCGTGCGATGGAGAGATATTCCGACGGCGGACACTGACTCCACGTACTATACGTACGTTACATATTGCAGCGGGTACTACAAGTGCAGCACGGTGCGCGGGTGCCCGGCGCGGAAGCACGTGGAGCGCGACCCCGGCGAGCCGGCCATGCTCATCGTCACCTACGACGGCGACCACCGCCACGGGGAACCCGGCCATCGACGTCCCGATGAGGCGGCAACGACGACGGAGCACAGGACGACTGACCAAACTACTGGAAGATTGCTCTAGATAGTAGTGTCTATGCATGTAGACTCTATAATCTATATATAGAAACAAACTAATCTAATCATTTGACCGTTTGAATATTGGTTAATTTCTTAGTGCTCTTTCATGCACGTAGTATTTGCCAATTGCCATGTACATCATATCTAGTTTAGACTATTGACTGATGTGATATCCATGTAATTGATCTGCTACCTCCCTCACTCTCTTGATTAAGTATATGATGGTTGATATTTTCATGGTTTTTAAAGTGCAACTTTCACCATATCTTTTCTATTAGAATAAGAAAAAAACAAGACACTGAAAGTCATGCAGCGGCAGCGCCGGTGACCTTGGCCTCGGCGAGCAGCGCGGCAGTGGTGTGATGTGATTAATGTTCTAATTTTGTTCAAGTTGAGATTCCTTTTGCTTTTTTGCTACCACTGCATCTGTATTTCTGTGTGATTTAGTATATATGCCACACGGGTTTATTTGAATATATGAATTTTCAGTTTCTGTACTTCAAACATAATTAATTTTGTGATTCAAGCTTTATTGATTCATTCTGAGCCGGCTAGCCGGCTTAGTGTTTTTTTTTTGGCTCAGTCCGTAATCATTCGTATCAGTTCGAAAAAAATTTGTTAATATACCTATATTTTTAATAATTTACGTTTATATACGGATTTGCAAAAATATACTTGCCCCGCGGGACGGAAACATGGAACTGCGATGGTCCTGCAGCTCCAAAACGCGGGACCGTCGGTCCCGTAGAATGGTCGCGTGGGACCGCGACGGTCCCGCAGGTACAAAATGCGGCAGCGAGGCAGCCTGCGATTTTTATCGTTGTTTAGCTCTGTTTCAATACTGTTTGAAACTATTTGACACCGTTCACACATGCGGTACCGTAGGTTCACGCGCGGTACCGTGCTAAACAGGCCGCAACAGTGCCGAATAGTGCAAACAGTACCCCAAACAGTGTTGAACAATGCCAACTCAGTGAATAAATCGCTAGCCAACTTGCCGCGGCGTTTTGAAACCGCGGGACCGTCGTGGTCCCGTGCGACCGTTACGCGGGACCGATGTCCATGTTTTGGAGCTACGGAACTGTCGCAGTCCCGCGTTTCTATTCTGCGGAACGGGTATATTTTTACGAATCCGTCTTATACAGGTATATAAACATAAATTATTAAAAAAATAAGTATATTTGTAATTTTTTTCCGTATCAGTTCTCACTTCTAGCACTGATGTGCTCCATATCATCAGTGCCACAAGTGTTGTACCCGGTTGGGAATCCAACACAAATGAGGATTCTCCCAACCGACACTGGTGGGAATTTGTGTGCGTTGAGGTGTAGCCTCCCGAACACAGCAAACTTATGAAAGTACTTCTAAAAACAGACCTATACATTCTGTTATTATTTTTTGTTTTGAAACAAAGTAGTATAATAGAAGCACTATGTAGACAACACATCAGTCTCAGGTTAGCCTTACATAGTATGAAGCCACCCTCTAAAAGTACTTCATCTTTTTTTAATATATGATGCCGTTGTTTTTAAGATAGGTTTCACCATTCGTCTTATTTAAAAGAATAATTTATTTGATTGGGACTAAAATCATACATACAGTACGATTCAGACGACGAGATAGTTGAGTAAGGAAATATAAACCTCTTTGCGTTGAAACAAATAACTCTATATGGGCTGGAGAATTTGGGTTTGAGCCCAAAGCACCCCAAAAAAGAGAACTGGTACAGGTAGCCACCGAGCAGCGCCGCCGCATCGCCGCTCTCGACGTCGCCCCCTTCCCGATTCGATTCCGCCTTGCCGGTGGCTAGGGTTTCTCGGCTCCTGCTCCTCTCCACTCCCCTACCATGGCGGACGAAGCCAACCGAGCGGTGAGTGAGTTGCCGTCTTGCGCCCGTGCCGCCGGATCTCGCCGCGGCGAGCAAGGGAGCGTGCCCTTGTTTGAGTTTCCTAGTGGTTTCCGTCGCGCTCGCGGTAGTGGTGGTGGTCTTCTAACTCCCGTTTGCTTTGCCGCGCTGCGTCGTGCAGGCTTTCGTGGAGCTGCAGGGTCGGATGATCGACACCACCGGGAAGATCAAGCAGGTCCGAGCTCGCTGCCCCCCCCCCCCCCCCTCCCATTCCCCTTTCCCCGTGGAACTAGCTCGTTCTTGCATCTAAACGTTTGTTATCCCATCTCTAATTTATTTGGTGCTCCGGTCCTTGTTTTGTTCCGTGGACTGGGGATGCTTTCGTAGTGTTCGTCCTGTGCCGTCGCTAGTTGAATCTTGTCGCGAATGATGGTTTTTAGGTTGATCTGTTGACGATGTCGACGCTTTTTTTTTTTCGATGCATCTACGAATTGCTGTGCTACTTCAAAAGCTTGTAGCTTTGATTTTCAGAGGCGACACTTCAGTTTGCGGATGTAGCCTTACTTCATACGTTTTGTGCGCTTGTTAACTCAAGGCCATGCGCATATTTAACTGCATCAACCAGCAAAATGTTCCAACTTTTGGGTCTTTTTCATGTGGAAAAACTACAGGAGCTTTGATCCTTGCCAAAATAAAGGGCTCCGATTTCGGCATCAAAGTTGAGATCCCACAAAATAATTAAGTTCTTATGTAGTTGATTTTGGAAGGAACATCTTAGCTGATGAATGGAATAATGTGCTAAATTAGTTTCAGTTGATCTTGATTTAGGATCATTCGAGGGAAGGGAAACCAGTTGGAAATCGTGTTTGTTTGCAAACTGCAGGTGAATATGCCAAGGTTTTCTTGCATTTGGACTTTTGGAGTTCTTCTGGACCATGTATATCATGAGATTTTTAATCAATCACGAAGTATTGTAATCTATTTGTTGTTATGCTTTGCAACTCAAAGTACTAGTTTTTCTCTTAGTGCATACTACAACTCTTATCGGCCATTGGTTTGGTGGTCACAGATTCGGGCCCTTATTAATATGAACTGTTATGGTTTTTTTCTCATTTGTAGTTTTAGGGCCAGATAGGTTTGACCCTTCATACTTTTACTTGACTGCCTTGACTGGATATCCACCACAGTTTTCCATGTTGCATCTAACTCCTATGTCTCTCTATGGTATATATCACATAATTTCCAGAAACAAAGATTTCCTAGATAAGGACAATTGTCAATGTCAGGGTCAAGCTGCTTTGGCTTTACTTCAAATTATAATTACTCTGTTGAGATATATTGGGTGTATTTTTACGTTGCTAAAACTTTATGCAAGCAAAAAAAAATCATATATGTAACAACCATTTCGCCATATTCCATGTATTTCTTAATGAGGGAACAATAGCGTGACACTTTTATCGTGAAATGCTTTTCCTTAATGAAAGTGGGAATGGGGTGCAACATCTTCTGTTACTCCTACGTATTTTCTTCACACTATGATTTCAATTTTCTGTTGCCACAAAGAAATGTATAATATGATGGTTCATGGCTGTTTAGATTATTAAAATAGAAGTTAGCTGTTTGATGGGCAGAACATTATTACTCAGTCCTGTAAGTAATTGTTTTTTGCCCTTCTGCAATATAAGAAAATGTTTACAGGTATTTTCTAGATTGTAAATAAGGATAAATGGTTTGAATTATTATTATTTTTTTTGCCTTTCTGGGTTTCAATCATTGTGGATGTTGTGGTAGCTAGGGGTTTGTTTTGTTTCAAGCTTTCTTCTATCTATCCGTATAGGTTTCTGTGAAACCCTGCTCCATGCTTTGTGAGTGCTGTCAATATGTTGGAAGTTTCTTTCAGGAATTTCCTTCGTAACGCATCTCATGGATGCGAAAGCATTGTTGACACATAACCTCTAATATAACAATGCTGTTTTTTTATCAGTTGCAAACTCAGATGCGCTCTAAAGAGGGTGAAAAGAAGCGTGCTTACCTCACACTGGAGGAACTTCGCCAATTGCCAGATAACACAAACACTTACAAGACTGTTGGTAAGAAAGAATTCTCTTTCACTATATAATCTTGTTTTGCTATCTGAAGTCAAGGGGCTACATATGTTTCTTTTTTGTTTTTCTGGTTGAGTCAAAGAGTGGCCTTTTGGGCTAGCTTGCTCATAGGACGATAATGCTAAACTCATCTCTAGTACCGAACGATGGAACTTGTTGATCAAGTGGCATTCTTATTTACATCAATATATAGTTGGTTCACACATTCTGATTTTTTGAGAGATCTCTAATATTTAATGGATAATCATACCATGGAATGTGACCAGAAAAGAAAAGTTGTTCACATACATAATCTATGTCTTTTGTAGTTACCTTGTCAGTTGACCAGCGGTGACATCTGAACACTCTACTGAGTTTGTTGATACCTTGTGGTTGTAGCATATTATCTTAAACAGTCTTTGTAGTCATAGTTACATCATCTTAATCATTAAATATCCTCTAATATTTAGTGGATAATCATATCATGAAATGTGATCAGAAAAGTTGTTCACATACTTAATCTGTGCCTTTTGTAGTTACCTTGTCAGTTGACCAGTGGTGACATGTGAACACTGTACTGAGTTTCTTGATATCTTGTGGTTGTAGCACTAGCGCATCATCTTAAAGACTCTTTGTAATCAATAGTTACATCATCTTAATCATTAAACATCTTTGGTGCATCATTCGTTCTGTCTTGCTTTACGTGATTACTAGGCTAGTGATTTAGTTTTGCTATTCATCATGATGTAATCATGAATTGAAATTAGGTTTATTCTAAGTATATTATCCAAATTACAGTAAATAAAATTATATCTTCCTTTCTGGTTTTAATGGTTTCTCCTTTTGTTTGCAGGTAAAGTGTAAGTAACTCAATATCACTTCTGGCCTGGAAAGTCAATTTCATGCTCTTGTATATGTGGTGCCCTGTAATAATGATTCCATGTGTTTCCTTATTACCCCCATTTATTTATTTCTAGATTTATTTTGGAGCCAAAATCACTCCTGCTGAATGAGCAAGAACAAAAGCTTAATGACAGTGAAAGTGCAATAGCATCGATGCAGGTATGCTTGAACCTCTAGATATGTTTCTTACCTTTAACATGTCGAAACTCTAGAAGAGGGAGAGTTCCTGACTTATTTATTACTCATATGAACCAGACTTCCAAGGAATATCTTGAGAAGCAGTTGGCAGAAGTGGAGAACAACATAAGAGAGCTACTTCAGCAGGACCCTGGGCTGGCACGTCAGATCCTATCAATGACAGTTCAGTGAAAAGTAGTCTTTTTCTATCTTTGTGAGTTTATTTTGTCGAATGCAATGCTAGAATTTGTTAATTCGACACAACTTGCTTTTGCTCCTCCTGTTATGTCTCTGGTGCTTTGCTGTAATCGGATAGTGTATATCTGCATTCTACATGATGGAATTTGTTAGCTGATGGGGTGAACAATCCTTGGCCTTGCCTTAAATCTACTAGGGGTCCAATTTGTCATGTATTGTGGGAATCTTTTAGGCAGTAAAGTGACTACATTTCATAGGGGTTGGGATTATTTGGAGCTACAGAGGTGCATCATCAGGTTTGAGTCCCTTTCTGTGGAATATATTTGTAAGATTGCCATGGTTAAGTCAGCAGGGAGATGCCATGTCGGCGAGGTCCTAGGTGATGAGCCAATTGATGCAGTATTCTTTTAGCCTCTGTAGTATTGGATTCCATTCAGATGGAAACGCATACATTGCTTGTGTTCTCTTGTTAAACCTGAAACTACAACTGAATTCTTGTGTTTTCTGATCTCAAAGTGTTTCAGTTCATGTGTTAATCATGTCATCATGCCATCCTATTCCTACCATTATCCTGCTGGGACTTGCAGAAGTTATAAAGCTTCATTTGCCCGCATATTTCTCTTTGCTTCTGATTTCACCTTAATCTCCCAATCAAATGAGTATTTACTCTGTACATCAACTGCACATGAGCTGATATCTGTTTGGCCATGATCTTTGTCTTGGAAGAAGCATGCAGAGTTTTTGTGATGTTATTTTCTAAAAAAATTGACAGCATGTCCCCCTAATTGATGGATGGAGAGATGAAAAATTGCAATATAGGAACTTGAAACTTGGAGCATTCAGACAACACAGAAACTTGGAAACAGCCATATAGAAGTTGATAATGTTGTGAGATAAGTTTTTGGATCATACATGTCATTTAAACAAGTTTGTGGAGCATATAGAACAACTATTCTAAGGGTAGGCCATATTCACTTGTACAATTTGGCCACAAAATATTATTGTTGGCCCTGTCCAAAATACTAAATAGAGACCACAAAAAAACTATAGTTAGTCCTATCGAAAAGGCATATATCATTCTTGCCCAAAAGATATCAAGCCATCCTGTACAAAAGCCATGTAACCATCTTGCAAAGGCTAGAACAGATCTTGATCACAAAGAATATCATTATCACAACTTGGTACCGTCACAAGCTAGGTAAAATCACTAATGATATTGTATTGTTGAAGCACCACATTTTTTCCTTTGTGGCCGCCATCATCCTTCATTTGTACCTGTGGTCACTGTAAAGCATCATTTTTCTTTGAGTAAATTTCACAAAACCCCGTGTTTTGGGGCTTCTGTTACAAAAAACCCCGGGTTTTGCAATTTTGTGTTCTCCATCCAAACTCTAACGCATACAGCCATGGATTTTTCATATTCACTTTGGAAAGCTTCAAAAATAACTGGAGTGTACACTTGGTTTGCTTGAACCAACATAGGTGTGCACATTAGTCTTCTCGGTAGCTTCTTCCTTGCCTCAAATTCAGACTCTAGTTCCTTATCTCTTTTCTCTTGCACTAACCTCTCAAAATGCTTCAGAAATCAAATGATATCAAAATCTAATTTCAAATGGTTCTAAATGTATTGTTGAAGCTCTCACTT
Organism: Oryza glaberrima; assembly: GCF_000147395.1. NCBI lineage: Eukaryota > Viridiplantae > Streptophyta > Magnoliopsida > Poales > Poaceae > Oryza > Oryza glaberrima. Next base: position 14,133,437 of record NC_068327.1, on the reverse strand, counting down.
AGCTGTGTACTTCTCACTCCTAAACTGAAGACATCTCTCATATACCATTCAACCCATTTCTCTTTCACCTTGTAAATGCTATCTAACCAAGTTTGCTTATGAACTTTGGATCTCATAATCTGAAATTCTTCTTCAAATGATGTCTCATCTTCGTGGCCAAACATACAAGCACTAAAATCAGAGAGAATATGAGATTCCTCTTCACCTTCGTCTTCCTCTTCACCTTTATCTTTCTCTTCACCTTCATCTTCCTCTTTACCCTTCACTGGAGATAAAAATGCTTGCCAGCATTCTGCATTATGTGAAAGGTGCACAGTCCATGATATGATTCTATGAATACTATCTTTATGGCTTTTCCCATTGCTGCATCTTGATCCGTGTAAATAGTTGTAGGTTGCTTTCCATTATGTGTAGCTAGAAAAGTCTCAAACAACCATGTAAATGATGCTTATGTTTCATCAAATAGAAGTGTAGCACCAAAAATAGTGGTTTCTCTAAACTGATTGAGCCCAACAAAAACACCAAATGGCCTATATTCTTTGTTTGTCCCAAAAGTTGTGTCAAATGTGACAACATCACCAAAGTGTGCATAGTTGAGGACCATCTTAGAGTCAGCCCAGAATATGTTGGTAATATGCTCCTCACAATCCAGCTGCAACGCATATTGAAAAGATGGGTTCTCGGCAATTTTATCGTGGAAATACTTCAACATACTTCATGCCTGTTCAAAAGCCAATTCCCTCTAACGCTTGCTTTGCAAATAATTTTTGTGGTCACGACAAGTGTAGCTAAGGTTAAGTGTCCCACCAACTTGACGAGTGGCCAACTCATGGGCAGCTTTTGGCTTAATACCATAATCATCAGCTGTTTCTATTTCGAAAGCTTGGAGTTTTGAAATTTTCCGTTGTGATTTCATCAAGTGGAAGGTCTCTAGTAAGTAGAGTAGATGGTTGTGTTCAAGTACAACATCAGTGAGTTCATAATTTCCTGCACCTCGATCCAACGAAATAGTCATCCGAGCTTTGAAATCAGTTCTTGTTTCAGCTCTAAAACACTTTGTTACATGTTCTGTTTGCCTTTTTGTTCGATGACCTTCATTGGAACAAACATACCTGCATGAAGTCACCTTACCATCCATTTTACTTACATTTGTGCATCTTTTCCTCACATCAAAGCCAGTACGGCCGCCATATGCCACCCAAAACAACCAACACTCATCTAGATTTCTGAACCTCAAACTAATTTCAGGTTTCTTGCTATCAAGTTCCGCCATTGCTTTCCACAACAATGAATTGCCTAGTACTCAAATTTCTGAAAAAAAAAAATCCAAACTACAATAATCAGAACACCTATTTTATTATCTCAAACACACCATTCAACCATAACTTATCAGAAAGACGGCGATACCATGGATAGGCGCGAGCGAGAAGCTATAGTTTGCGAGAGCTCTTCGGTTGGCCGGCAGGGGCAGCGCGGCCTTCTCAGGATGCAGGGGCGGAGCTAGAGAAAAATGGGGGGGGGGGAGTTCCTAACTTTCTTTAAGTAATACCGACATATATAGTTTTAGAACTATATTATACTGAATAGTTGCATACCCAATATATATAAGCATCATCTCTCTAATTAATGGCAATATACAACAAGAAAGTGCATGGAAAAATTTAAAAAATGTATACCATAACGAAGAAACCAACTGATAATAATATTTGTAAAGTTGAATAGTTGATAATGTGTCAACCTTAGACAAAAGACCTCTATTCCCAAAACATATGAGTATATCATGCGAAATGTGATGTTACCATTTTCATTCCTCCATGCAACAATGACCTTAACAAAGAGAGGTGTAGTTTAATTATCGACAAAGAATAAGTCATGAAATGATTTGATATAAATAAAAACAGTTACCTATTCAACTTTATCATATTTGAGGGTGGTCATCTTCAAGAACCACTTGTTCATTAGTAACTTTCTTCATTTCTTCTTTCTCCACATAGCAAATCAATCTATGACACAAGTGTTTATCACCGCTGCGATTGGATAAAATATTAGAGAATCTATCATCTTCTCGCACATCAACAATATAAAGAGAAAGATGATGGCTAATTTCTCTTAATTCTGAGGGAGTAAAGTCAGCTGGATACATTTTTGCTAATCTCACCAAATTGTCCACATTAAAATCATGAAATGAATCTCTAGGACTAAAAGAAGCTGAACAAACAAGCAATTGAGAGGTAGTCTCATTGAAACAGTTGTCAATCTCTTGAAGTAGCCAATCAATAATAGTATTAAAGCAATCCACATGGTAATGATGCATATTTGTTATTCCATTTTTCCTCCGTGGCCTTTGTGGATCAATATATGTTTCTTCCATTTCCAACTTGATCATGTCATTCTTGTCACAGAAGGCATACACATCACTTAGCAATTTTTCCCAACCATCTGTTCTAAACCCATTCAAGAGAGACCTAGTTGATTTCACACATTTAATAGCATTCACAATATCCTAATCCTTCCGTTGCATTGCTAATGACAATGTGTTTGTGATCATCAATGTTGTCAACATGAGATGCAAATAAAAGGCGAAGTCAAATGATTGAAAATAGACTAGAAGACCGTTTGCTTGATCTCTATGTGATCCATCCGTTTCATCATTTGACACATATTCCAGCACCTTGACAATTGTCGGAAACATGTCAACCAAACTTTTTAGTGTTTTGTAATGAGAACTCCAACGAGTATCTCCGAGCCTTTTAAGGCATTGCTCTTGAGTTAATCCACTCCCAGTTTGAATTAGCCCACATCCTAAAGCCTTAGCCACTTCCTCATTATTGATATCTCTAATCATATCTTTTCTTTTTGATGATCCACCCACAACATTTAATAAGGTAGAAATCATGCTAAAGAAATTGCTAACACCTTTATGTTTTCTAACAACAGCTACAATTACCAATTGCAATTGATGAGCAAAAGAATGAAAATAGTAAGCTGAACTACTTTCCATTGGGATCAATGCCTGTAAACCATTGAACTCACCTCGCATGTTGCTAGCACCATCGTATCCTTGTCCTCTTACTTGGCTCATGCTCAACTTGAATTTGGTAAATAAAGAATCAATGACAGTCTTGAGGTAGGAGGAAGTTGTTTCCTTCACATGGACCAAACCAACAAACCTCTCTTTCACAATTCCAAAGCTGTCAACATATCTAAACACTACTGCCATTTGTTCTTTGCAAGATACATATCGAGACTCATCAACTAGTAAGCAAAAAACATCATGCCTCATTTCTTCGATAATTTGATCTAAGATTTGATTTGCAAAACACTGAGTGATGTCTCTTTGGATTTCAGGAGCGACCATTTGGTTATTAATAGTTGTATTTTTTCCCACCACTTTGCCAAACACGGGATCATGGGCTGCTACGAAATCACGGATCTGCAAAAAAATTTCCTTTGTTGTATGACTCTATTGACTCGTCATGACCACGAAAAGGCAAGCCTAGCTTCAGTAATTCCCTAGCAACATCAATTGATCCATTAAGATGGATAAAATAGGCCCTCTTAGCAGCATCACTTGCTTTTTGCATATTAACATCAATGTTTTGATTTCTTTGCAACAAAGCATCACAGTTCTTCATTGCTTGATTGTGCAGGCTACCAACTCCACCTACATGCTCTCTTAGCCTATCCTTTCTATGATAGCCATTCCATCCAACATTAACAAATGCTTTATATCCTTCCTCTTTTTTATTCCGGTCCCTAAACAAGAAGCAGAAGAAACAATATGCTCTATCTTTGGACTTGCTGTACTCAAGCCAACCACCAAACTCATCAAACCATTTTGGATTGAATTTTCTATCTTTGTTCGAAATAACAGTTATGGGAAATACATGATCACGAGGTTGGCAAGGACCATTCTCTAAGTACTTTCTTCTTACCTTGTATCTTTGGTTAGGTTGATAATCATCAATTTCTTTCCTTAAGCCTGATCAAATTTGATCGTCTCTTCCCAATTGGCATCATCTAGTAGAAGGGATGAACTCCTGGATTGTTGGTACAATCCGGTGCCTTTTTTTTAAGAAATTTCTCCATAGAAACCTATTAGAGACCAAATAAAAATTTTCACCCTTTATATTGATGCAACAAATTAAATATGAGAGTTGAGAGAAAGCGCTCACTTGCTCTAAGTGTTGGTTAACGGCTGTGATTTTTTATAAAAGCACAAGCACCTGCAGCCGTTCTACTCCGAAAATCCCCTCCATTGACTGCAAACAAGAAACAATAACCTACTCATTGGTAGACTTGCAAAATTAAAAGAGGGGAGCAGCAGGGAACAACCACACAAGACTTAACAATTGGATTTGGAGGCGATACAACCGATGTTGCGTTGGGCACTTGGGCTGCTTGCCTGCTTCTGCTTGGGCTGCTTCTGCTTAGGCTAGAGTTGGTATTTCTTAACGACATTACTAGAAATATAATTCCCAGCAATGGCATAGAAATACTCCTGGTATATTATGGTTACAGAGTTCATCCGCAAGCGCACGGATATACCATTGTAGCATTTCACCCGAGAGTATTCCAAGGGTATCGTATTTATTTAATCCCATGGGAAGATCATAGTAGAGAGAACCCGACTAATAATTTATATGTTACTTGTAATAATCATAGTCTAAGTAGGGGTTAAGATAATCTAAGGGTAGAGTGATACACAAGCAGGGAGCTACTCATTCTCATACTAAAATATCTAAGCTAAGTGGAAAGAAAATAGAAAGAGAATCTATTCCTATACTTCTAGTATACATAGTATACATACATTCTAGTTATCTGATATACTAGCTAATACCCTCTATCCAATGCCCTCCTGGTTCTTCGAGAAGCCACCCCTGACTGCCAAGTTTCTTACGACAGCCCATCATGACCATACAACCAATGCTAAATACGGAGGATTACCCTCCTTAGGGAATTAACTTATAACACGCGCGGAGGAATACCCGTACTGATCAGTCACCATCAGCGGCCCACCTCTCATCCGCAGCATATAACCCCAAATAATGATATCCCGTAATCTAGACACCATGCCTAAACTACCAGATACTACTCTAATATCATCGGCACGACATAGAGTAATTGCATAAGCAAACACTATACCCGTAGCAATGCATCTCCCAGATAAGCTAGCAGTATAATCAGTATAACATGAACATAATGTAAAGTTGGCATTCATATACTCGAGAAGTATTTCAATACCATAAATGTATATAGAAGAGTATTCTAAATAAAGTACAAAGCTTACAAAAGAGAAGAGAAGAGCTACTAGAGCCATACCCGAACTCTTCCGAAGGCTTCCGGACTCCGATTTCTACTCCATTCCTATTCCACTAGCTTGAGAACACTAAACTAACTTGAGAGAATATGAGAGAGCTCTTGCTTGAGGTGTGTGTGTGAAGTGAAGATGAGAGCTCCTTTTATAGCTTGAGAATGACGGTTGTGACGGTTGGAAAGGTCGGTAATACCCACCAACCGTCATTGGGGAGTCATCTCAGCCATCCAGGAGAAACCTAGATCGAATGGCGTTGCCGGGGGGGGGGGGGGGGGGTGGGGTTCGGCCGAACCATGGGTCGGGCCGGCCTGGCCCAAAATCGGCAGGTGGCCTCCTTCCTCCATTGCTCTCATACGCAGACTTATAAATTTTGGTCTAGTTCATCGTGTCAATTCTGAGTTCTTGGCCCATTCATTCATAAGTCTGATTTTCAACATCGTCCGATTGATTTATCGTCTAATTCGATGTCGATTCTCCTCCACTTTATGGTTATTCCCTACAAAAGGTTAGTGAACCAAATACTAGTGGAATATTATTATTTCTAACATGGATATGCATTGCAAGCATAACTAGTTCTCTATTTTGGTAATATTGACGGTCGAAACTGATAGCTAACGACCGTCAACAGCTAGGCGGCTGGCCAGCTGGGCGGGCAGGCGGCCACCGGCCGGCGGCTGGCTCGGGCACGGCCAGACAGCCTGAGGGGCGCACCGGCGTAGTGCAGTGCCACAGTGGGCTGGCAGACGGGAAGACCACGTCACAACGATGGACCGATTAGTGAGAAAGAGAAACAATCGCGAGTTTTGATTTTTTTTAGGAGAGGAAACATCGCAAATCGAAACGGTGCCGTCTTGCATCGCTCAACCCTACCTCTGTCGTGCGCGATCGACCGAAACACGCGACTTCTCGTATGCCACATATCCTTTTCTTTGTTGGCCCTTGTAGAGTTATAGTTTTGGGCCAAAGGTTTGGGCCTTAGGGGGAGGGCGTTCCCTAGTTTGGGTTGGGGGAGTGCCTATATGGTGAAATTATGGGGGTAAGAGGCTATTTAGAATTTTGGGCCGGGTTCTTGGGCACCCCCCCAGCCCATTGGGCTCCGCCCCTGCTAGGACGTTCCCTCCTCCACACGTTGAGCTGGGCGGCCGTCCGCCTGCACCAGTGCGATGTTAGGCCCGGCGGCTGGCCACGCCGGGATGGCAGGGCCCCGGCCCTGGCCTTCTGCGGTGGTCGCCCGGTCCCCCTCCCTACTCGCGGCGAGCCTAGCGGTCTGGCACCTCTGCGGTTACGGCGGCGGCGAGCCTCCTAGCTGGCTCGTGGATGGCCGGATGCAGGTGAGGTGAGCGCAGGCGCCTCGCGCGGCGGTCGCCTGGTTCCCTCCCTACTCACGGCGAGCCCAGTGGCCTGGCGCCTCTTCGGTCACCGCGGCGGCGTGCCTCCCAGTTGGCTCACGGCGGTGGCCGAGCGAGGGCGATGCGAAGTGCGCGGGATGGATTGGGGGCGCTATCTCCCGCCTGGATGGATTGGGGATTATTTTGGACCTGCAGGCGGGCCCAAGCAACGGAGTCGTTGGATTTGTTTTTAGAAGGCTGAGATCCACCCTATGTCACCTTGTGACATGCCTATACTATGTCACCCATTCAGAATCCCTTCCCGCCACCCCATCTCGCTGTCGCAAGGAGAAGAGAACGAGAAGAAGCAATGAGGAAGAGAAAAGAGAATGAAAGAAAAGAAAAGGAAGGTGGAACCTATTATAAATTATTATTTTTTAATCGGATATTCATTGATATGTGGGTCCCACCGTTTTTTATGATTACAGGTGCCACGTCAACGCCATGTTAGACGAGGACCCAGTCAAACCAGCCACGTAGATGCCACGTCAGTCGAAACTTTCATCCAAACCTTCTTGGGACCTTAAGAGTTGGTTTTATATCTGATATTTCGGTTTAGGGATAAATTTCAGACTCGATGTCAAATTGAGGGACCTCAAGTGAACTTATCCTGCCTTAATACTACATGCCTTCACCGCTTTGGTTTGGGCTAATACACTGCAATTTTCGTTTGTGGATGTGGGCTCCTGCGTCGCACCGGGCTCCGCCCCATCACTGGAAAGAGGGCGTCGTAGAGTAGAATAGACCGACGCAGCAAGATAAGATGCTTCGGATGCCTTGTATAGTGTCCTGTAGGAATCAGATTCATTTCTTTGCCTACTTTTTACAATTTGACCTTCCTTTAATTTAGATCTTCTTTTGCAAATGGACTTCCCGCAGTACTTTCCAGGAAATGCATCCACATAGCAGGGCCTCCCTATATAGAATAGTTAACGTTTTGCTACTTCATAGAACACACTAGGACAGTTATCACTTTCTGAGTGGGGGTATTGTGAGAGAAAACGAATCGGTCGAAGAGTAGCGAATTGTATGTGGTTATTATAGGCCTATGCCATAGGACATGGCGACATGTCATGTTTTGTGAAATAAATTCTGAGAGGGTATGTTTTTAAAATTATTTAATGAAAATGTTTAAATAATGAAAAGAAATCGCAACACAAAGCTAAATCCCCAAGTCCTAACATAGCAAGGCGCCAAATAAAGGTAACACCAAAGAAACACCAGCTCGATAGCAATGAATTCGTCGGTTTATTGGGGTTTAAGTCTTGATGGTCATAAATATTGTAAATCCTGCTATATGTACAACCTACTACTCTCATCCGACTGTGTCACATCCACCATTTACTAAGCTTGTTTCTCACCATGCAGGCTCAGACAAGTAGCACCTACTCCCTCCGTCCAAAAAAAAAAAAATCCATTCCTACCATCCCAAGGTGAAAATAATAGAGAGTAAGAATGACTAAAATGCCCTTAATCACTGAAAAAATAGTAAGAGTGATAGGTAGGTAAATAATATTGAAGGGATAAAGCTTCTCGTTTTACGTGCTGAGGGTAGGTAGGATGGTAGAAGTTGGTAGAAGTTGAGTTTTTTTTTTTGACAGAGGGAGTATGCTTTTAGCCCTTTACATGCTAGTCAGATGCAAGTTATACACATGGTCGGATGCATAGCAATTTCCATATTGCAAACACACGGTGCATTCTCAATGTAAATTGACTGTTAACATTCGTCTCATTTGAGTAAAATACGATGCCGGTCCTTAAAGTTGAAGCGTGGTATCACTTAGGTCTATGATCTTGTAAAGTCAACATTAAGTTCCATGAACTTGTTTAAGTGAATCGTTGCGGTCCAAAACACGTTTGACCGTCCTACGTGGCTGTCCAGCGTGGCTGCATATTTGCTATTAGACCCATCCGAGTCCAATCCTCCCTCTTCTCCCCCCAAATCATTTTCTTTTTCTTCTCCTCTCTTTTTTCCCGGTTCTTCTTGCTGCCACTGATGACCACCGACAAGGTCCCCATGGCCGCCGCACCCCTCCTCTCCACAATACACCCTTGTCAACTGCCCTGCAGGTGAGCTGGCCGGCGAGCTCGCCCCGGTCGTCGTCACCGAGGTGCCCCCTGCCTGCGTGCCCTCGAGCTCTTGCTGCCACCATCGGGATCGAGCTCGACAAGGTGGCCGTCGGGAGCTCGACAGAGAAGAAGGCAACTGCGGTCACGGCCTGGCTCAGTGAGGGGGGCAGCAGTAGCCCGGTGGAGGAGGCGACCTGGAAGACGGCGGCAGCGATGACGGAAGAGTTAGGCGAGGTAGAGGAGTGTAATAGAGGTGGCACCCATCTCTTCAGCTCGACGACGCCCGACGACTTGGTGGACGGGCAAGCGGAATCCGCGGCGCGAACTCACCGCCCATGGCCAAGCCTCCAAGCTTTGCCGCTACCCAATCTGCCGTCACCGGGAACAGGAGAGACCCTCACGGATCTTGAGGCCCCACGCCCTCGCTGGAGCCATCCCTCCACCATCGCCGGAGAGAGGAGCACCATCGGGGAGAACCGTGCCTCGCCGACGGCCAGATCCACCGGTCACCCTTCCCAATGGTCATCGGCGTTGGATCCACGTCACCGGATCTGTGTCGTGACGCTTCGCCGCTAGAGTGATGGATGCCAAGCTCCGCCTAGTCGCCGGCATTGGATCCAGCCTTCTCTCCAGTCGTCGCCGCTAGAGTGATGGATGTCGAGCTCCGCTTGGGCGCTGGCATTGGATCTAGCCTTCCCGCCAGTCATCAGCGCCGCATCCGACCTAGGATGGATGGTATTCACATGCCCCTTGTCCCCACCGCTGCCCCCATGTTCTCCGCGCCCCAACTGTTCTACCGACCAAACCGGTGGTGCGAAAGTGAAAGGGCCTAATTGAAAATATGCGGCCACGCTGGACAACCACGTATGACAGTCAACCCAGTCAAACGTGTTTTGGACTGCAATGATTCACTCAAACAAGTTCATGGATCTTAATGTCGATTTTACAAGATCATGGACCTAAGTGACACCACGCTCCAATTTTAAGGACCGGCGGTGTGCTTTACTCTTTATTTGAAATAAATATTATATTAAAGAACTTTCGAGCTATCTTTAGGATTTGGAAAAGAAAGAGATAATATATTCTATGCCCCTAAGTTTATGTTAGTTCAACGATTTGTCATCGACTTTGTCTCTCTGTAATTTGCCACTAACCTTTTCATTTTTTTTTCTACAATATGTCATTGGAGTTTATACTTTTCAAAAATGTCAAAAATGCCCTTCAACACATAGAGGGTTAACAAATGATTGAGCTACTAGAAATATCAAAAAAATATAAAAAAAATCACATAGCATCCTTACATAATATGGAGTGTGTGTACATTTTAAGATTTTCAACTTTCATGTATTAATTTTTTTGAAAATATAATTTATGTTCTATATGCTAATAGAATATATGCTACAGAAAATTTATTTTCTAATCCGGCTATGTTTTGTGTATGTGATTCCTCTTTCTTATTATGCCACACAAAAATACTATTTCAAAAATATACATTGAAGAAAATCTTAAGATATACACACAAACTTCTATATTGTGTAAGAAGGCTACACAAAAACTATCATATACTTTTGAAACTTATAATGAGTCAATCAATTGGCAATCTTTTGTATGGCTTGAAGGGCATTTTAGACATTTTTAGAAGTATTCACCCCGGGTGGTATGTTGTAGGAATAATTGACAAAGTCAGTGGCATATTATAAAGACAGATAAAATCTATGGCAAATCATGAACTAGAGTAAACTTATGGGCATAGAATGAATTCTCTTAAAAAAAATCACACAAGACTGTTGTTACATGAAAAAAGACATTAACCATACGAACAACGAACAAAATACTCTAGATCTTGAAACTTTCTGAATCGTAGTCACAACGATCTCAGTGGATCTCTTCTTAATATTAATGTTAGTCACAATGAAGGACCATCAAGTGAGCAGGTTGCCACTCGAACCATCAACGGCCGCCTCATAACAGTGAACAGCATTCACACCTCTGCAATTGATTTTGCGAAAGCAATGGAAGCAGTTTCTCCTCACAACAACAGTTTTCTGAAGACAATGTTATGTACCTACTATAAGGCTGTAATGCCTAATGGCTCAACTTCTCTATGAAAAAGCTTAACTGCAGTGACAATATTCGAAATGTGAGCCAAGAGAAACTGGTCATGAATTGGAGGTTCATACAAATTGCAGCCAAGAAAGTTTGGCCACATGTCGCACATAAATAGTTCATACATAACAGGTTTATCGATTTTGTCCAAATATAGTTCTCGATCCAGCCTAGGGGATGGATTGGTCATTTCGTGCCCTGTTCACGTTGTCATGCACATGTGGCGCTCTACAGTGTAAAAAGTGGCAAAATAAAATTACAAAAGCTTCACTATCTAGTGGCAAATTGGTAAATTCTTAAGTGCAAATCTAAGAAAAATATTTGGCTAACTGCCAAAAGCAAAAGTGATAAATAGTTAAATTTTCCAATGATATGAGCACCTACGTTTTTACTATGTTTCTGAAAAAGAAAATAATAATATCTAACTTAAAGAAGAAATGACGCCGACCAGTTTATAATCCATATATGTTATTTAGTCTTTCATCAACTGCTGGTTAACTTATCGGTTGCATAAAAAAATTGAATTTTTTAGTGAATTTAGTTTTATTTTCATCATTTTCTTTTTAACCTCTGTTAACATTGATATATTTGTTGAGATTATAGGCATATAATGATTTAATCTATTCCATAAATAAATCATGACATTACAGATGGAAACTAGCATGAACGCATCATTAGATCTACACATGTAAACTACACAGTATAACATGAACAGATCAAATATGCGCAACATATTGAACACGTACCGAGGTGACGGAAAGACCGACTGCTTGGTCGAAACTTTTCGCAGGTGTCTACGAAGGCACGAAACACGCGAGCGAAGAGGAAGGCGAGCCGTCGCGAACGAACAGGGAGCAGTCGCGCGAAGCGCTTCCCAAAAACCTTATTGCCGCCTTCTCCCGGTGCAGGACGTCGAAGGCAGAGGTTCCGGAGACCTGCTCTCCCGATCGCCGGTGCACGCCGGCGAGCGAGATGGAGTAGTCTACGAGCGACGGCGCAGTACAGAGTAGGAGGCAAAACCCTAGATTGATTTCGCGTGTGTTGCGTGAAGACGGCGGGTCGGTTTATATAGAGAAGGGTCGCTTGATCAGGGCGCCCGCCCGATCTCTACTGCGCGTAACCAAACCGGATAAGTCGCGCGCAACTTATCTGGACTCCACGCCGTTTGCACGCACCGGATTTTTCGGAACGTTTCCAAAACAAAAACGAATCTGAAAGGGTGAGGAGCCAATTTTTTGGACCATTCGACGCGTACGTCGTGCACGCGCGCCGCCTGCCCTGCCAGGCGAGGCGAGCGAGCGCGCGCGTGTGTTTCCCCTCTTCTCTCCACGACACATGCTTCAAGTGGCTAGGAGGACATCCTCCCTTTTAAGGAGGTCCCCCTCTCCTAGAATAAACAAGATGGTACTAAACTCCACATGCATGCCATCCCATGAGGTGGGCTTTTGTGATTTTCCGAAGAATTAATCTTCGAGTGGGCTAAGGCCCATTCATTAATTCCAACAATCCCCCACCAAATCTCAAAATCCCACTGAGATTTGCCTTTTCCAATGTACTGTTTATATACCAGCGATTCGATGGAGACCGATTAAGGTTGAACATCCACCTAGAACTCCAAGCTACACTTACTCACAACTTGAACAATGGACTACGCCTTGAATTGCAAGTCTTGTGCAAGCAAGTTTCACTCAAAGTCTTATCTGGTACTAGACCGTCTGTAGACTACCCCTCGGGTGGAGCGTATAAGTCATACTCCTAGGTATTTAGTAAGCTTCCTAGAAGATTCACCCAAAATCTTCATAGACTGCGACCAACAGTCAAGCTCACAAAGGTGAGTTATTTCAAGAATGCTCTGCAGGACAACATCTTCGCTAATTAAAGCCAACAGAAGTCATTAAGGCATAGCCAACCTGCCTTGCAGCGCACGAGAGTACATGCATCTTCACTTGGAGAGGGTATATATTGGTACTCTCCTCTAGTTTACTAATGATTTGTTCTTCCCAGGATCTAATTCACGGGATCTCCGATCACATAGACTGGGTTACCACCATAGTATAACTCACATAGGTCTCAAACCCATCTCCTTCGATGCATTGTCTATCACATTTCGTGATAGTCCCTTCGTGAAAGGATCTGCCAGGTTTCTCGCTGTTTGGATGTAATCCAACGTTATAACTCCGGAGTTTCTTAATTTCCTGACAGACTTCAATCGTCTTTTCACATGTCTAGATGATTTCATATTATCCTTAGAACTATTCACTTTGATAATTACCGTTTGATTGTCACAGTTCATAAGGATAGCCGGCACCGGTTTTTCAACAATAGGCAGATCCATTAATAGATCACGCAGCCATTCTGCCTCAACAGTAGCAGTATCCAGTGCCGTCAGCTCTGCTTCCATGGTTGACCTCGTCAAAATGGTCTGTTTGCAAGACCTCCATGAAACAGCACCACCACCTAGTGTGAAGATATATCCACTAGTGGCTTTGATCTCATCCACATCAAAGATCCAGTTAGAATCACTATAACCCTCCAGTACCGCAGGATACCCAGTATAGTGAAGCCCCAATTCCACAGTACCTTTCAGATAGCGCATTACTCGCTCAAGCGCACGCTAGTGATCATCTCCCGGATTAGAGGTAAATCGGCTCAACTTGCTCACAGCAAAGGAGATATCAGGCCTAGTTGCACTAGCCAGGTACATCAACGAGCCAATGATTTGGGAGTATTCCAGTTGATTTCTAGCAATTCTCTTGTTCTTGCGAAGCAACAAGCTAGAATCATAAGGTGTTGGAGAAGGCTTACTATCAATGTAGCCAAAGCGATTCAAAATCTTCTCCACATAATGGGACTGCAAGAGTGTAATCCCATTCTCACCTCTAATTAGCTTAATGTTTAAGATAACATCAGCTACTCCCAAATCCTTTATATCAAAATTTTGAGACAAGAATGATTTAACCTCATTTATCACCTCAAGGTTTGTCCCAAATATCAGTATGTCGTCAACATACAAGCACAAAATAACTCCCTCACCCCCACCATGGCGATAGTACACACATTTATCTGCCTCATTGACTGCAAAGCCTGCAGATGTCAATGTTTTGTCAAATTTCTCGTGCCATTGCTTAGGAGCTTGTTTCAGACCATACAAAGACTTCAACAATTTGCACACTTTGCCTTCTTGACCTTCAACTACAAACCCATCAGGTTGATCCATATAGATCTCCTCATCCAGTTCTCCATTAAGAAAAGCTGTCTTAACGTCCATTTGATGAACGAGAAGACCATGTGAGGCTGCTAGGGAAAGTAGCACACGAATTGTGGTCAATCTAGCAACAGGTGAGTAAGTGTCAAAGAAATCTTTGCCTTCTTTCTGAGTATAGCCCTTAGCAACAAGCCGAGCCTTGTACTTTTCAATAGTACCGTCAGGCCTAAGCTTCTTCTTGAACACCCACTTGCACCCCACAGGTTTACACCCATAGGGTCGCTCTGTCACCTCCCAAGTCCCGTTAGCGATAATGGAATCCATTTCACTACGGATAGCCTCCTTCCAGTAGTCTGCATCAGGAGATGCATATGCTTCTGAAATTGACTTAGGAGTGTCATCCACGAGGTACACAGTGAAATCATCACCAAAGGACTTAGCCGTCCTTTGTCTCTTACTCCTTCGAGGAGCTTCACTGACATCCTCCTTAGAGACATGTTCATGTGTATGTTCAGTTTATTCTAGTGGTGTGATTGAACTGGAAATTATTTCAGAGGGTTGGTTTGAACCACTATGTGTATCCTTCATTGGGAAAAAGCTCTCAAAGAAGGTAGCATCACGAGACTCCATAATTGTACCAATATGCATGTCCGGTACCTCGGATTTAACTATTAAAAATCTATAGGCAATGCTATGATGAGCATATCCCAGAAAGACACAGTCCACAGTCTTAGGTCCAAGTTTGCGCTTCTTCGTTATTGGTACATTGACTTTCGCCAAGCACCCCCATGTGCACAAATGAGAAAGTGATGGTTTTCTCCCAATCCATATCTCATATGGTGTTTTGTCCTTATTTCTGTTAGGAACTCTGTTTAACACATGATTTGAGGTCAACAATGCCTCCCCCCACCATGCCTTAGGCAGTCCCGCGGTGTCCAACATGGCATTCACCAAGTCAGTCAGTGTGCGGTTCTTCCTTTCAGCAATCCCATTAGACTTGGGAGAATAGGGAGGCGTCCTCTCATGTATAATGCCATGTTCCTCACAGAATAAGTCAAACTCGTTCGAGAAAAACTCTCCACCACGATCAGACCTAAGCCTTTTTATCTTTCTGTCAAGTTGATTTTCAACTTCTGCCTTATAAATTTTAAAATAGTCTAGAGCCTCGTCTTTCGTTTTCAACAAGTACACATAGCAAAATCTAGTAGCATCATCAATCAACATCATGAAATATCGTTTTCCACCCTTCGTCAACACCCCATTCATTTCACAAAGATCTGAATGTAGGAGTTCTAGTGGTGCCAAGTTTCTCTCCTCGGCAGCCTTGTGAGGCTTGCGAGGTTGCTTCGATTGCGCACAACTATGGCACTTAGAACCTTTGACAATGGAAAACTTAGGAATTAAACACATGCTGGAAAGCCGAGACATCAAGCCAAAATTAATATGACATAAACGTGAGTGCCAAACATTAGCCTCATCATCCACACTGCCACAAATATGGTTCACAGACTTATTGCAGAAATCAGAAAGGGAAAAGCGGAACAGGCCTCCGCACTCATAACCTTTACCAATAAAATATCCATGTTTAGACACGACTACTTTATTAGACTCAAAAACCAACTTAAATCCGTCTCTAGTCAGACGGGAGCCACTAACAAGATTCCTGTCGATAGAAGGGACATGCTGCACGTTCTTCAGCTGCACGATCTTTCCCGAAGTAAACTTCAGATCTACCGTGCCAACACCATGAACAGAAGCATGTGACCCATTCCCCATTAGGACGGTGGAACCCCGTGCGACCTGATAAGAAGAAAACAATGAGATGTCAGCACAAACATGTACATTGGCCCCAGTGTCAACCCACCAATTAGTAGACTGATTAACTGAAAAAACAATAGGTAAATTACCATACCCGCTTCCATCTCCAGTGTTGCCAATAGTCACATTAGCAGACTTAGAAGTCTGCCCTGCAGGTGCCTTCATCCCCTTGCGCTGTGGACACTTCCTAGCCAGATGACCAACTTGGCCACACACAACGCAAGTCCTCTCATCCTGATTAGGATTGTTGTTGTTCTTCTTCTGCTTCTTGAAGTTGGTGGTCTGCTGAGCTTTGTATTTCCCCTTGCTCTTGTTCTGGGCCTTGTGCACAACATTGGCACTGGACTGCCCACCATCGCCCTTAGACGCGGCATCCTTTTCCCGAGCTTTCTCCTCAACATCAAGAGACGCTATCAACCCCTCAACGGAGTATTCCTGTCTCTTGTGTTTGAGTGCAGTACCGAAACTTCTCCAAGATGGAGGTAATTTCACAATAATGCACCCGGCAACAAATTTGTCGGGTAAGACACACTTAAGGAGTTCAAGTTCCTTAGCCATGGTTTGTATCTCATGAGCCTGTTCGACTACAGAACGGTTGTCAACCATCTTGTAGTCATGAAACTGCTCCATGATATACAGATCATTGCTAGTATTAGTAGCACCGAATTTAGTATTCAGTGCATCCCACAACTCCTTAGCATCAGTCATATGCATATACATCTCGACCAGACGATCGCCAAGAACGCTAAGAATGCATCCCACAAAGAGAGTAGTGGCTTCCTCGAATTGCTTCTGCTATTCAGCAGTAAGAACTCCTTCAGGTTTGCCAGTACTCACCCAGAAGCATTTCATAGCTGTCAGCCACAGAGTGACCCTGATCTGCCATCTCTTAGAATGCACACCGGTGAATTTATCCGGAATCAGTGCATCGGCAAAACCAGCCATAGTAAAATCATAGTGCCTAGAATAAGGTTTTTGGATTGTTGAGATTATAGGCATATAATGATTTAATCTATTCCATAAATAAATCATGACATTACAAATGGAAACTAGCATGAACGCATCATTAGATCTACACATGTAAACTACACAGTATAACATGAACAGATCAAATATGCGCAACATATTGAACACGTACCGAGGTGACGGAAAGACCGACTGCTTGGTCGAAACTTTTCGCAGGCGTCTACGAAGGCACGAAACACGTGAGCGAAGAGGAAGGCGAGCCGTCGCGAACGAACAGGGAGCAGTCGCGCGAAGCGCTTCCTAAAAACCTTATTGCCGCCTTCTCCCAGTGCAGGACGTCGAAGGCAGAGGTTCCGGAGACCTGCTCTCCCGATCGCCGGTGCACGCCGGCGAGCGAGATGGAGTAGTCTACGAGCGACGGCGCAATACAGAGTAGGAGGCAAAACCCTAGATTGATTTCGCGTGTGTTGCGTGAAGACGGCGGGTCGGTTTATATAGAGAAGGGTCGCTTGATCAGGGCGCCCGCCCGATCTCTACTGCGCGTAACCAAACCGGATAAGTCGCGCGCAACTTATCTAGACTCCACGCCGTTTGCACGCACCGGATTTTTCAGAACGTTTCCAAAACAAAAACGAATCCGAAAGGGTGAGGAGCCAATTTTTTGGACCATTCGACGCGTACGTCGTGCACGCGCGCCGCCTGCCCTGCCAGGCGAGGCGAGCGAGCGCGCGCGTGTGTTTCCCCTCTTCTCTCCACGACACATGCTTCAAGTGGCTAGGAGGACATCCTCCCTTTTAAGGAGGTCCCCCTCTCCTAGAATAAACAAGATGGTACTAAACTCCACATGCATGCCATCCCATGAGGTGGGCTTTTGTGATTTTCCAAAGAATTAATCTTCGAGTGGGCTAAGGCCCATTCATTAATTCCAACAATATTGTCATAAACTATTTTTGCTTGCGTAGTTTATTTTTCTATGGCTTACACGTAATAGCTCAAACAATTAATAGTATATCATTATTGGTGGGTTTATTATGTTATATAGACTTGTTAACTTTGAGAAATCGCTCAAAATGATGTTAGGGAAAAGTTAGAGGATATTTAGAATAGATAGTTTCACATGTGAGTAATAGAATAGCACGAACTATGTGTCCTAAAATGTATCTTAGATTATCGATTTTGTTGATTATTTTACGAAAAACTCTGGACAACTGCTTTAATTTATGCAAATATTTTTAGCGAACCTAGCAATTTCTTGATGTACGAAATTTATGCAAATATTTTCAGCGAATTTCTTGTTGCTACTTTGTACATCTAGTTTCCCTCTTTATTGTTTTTGTTTAGTTAAACTTGTTGCTTAGTTTTTTTTATTACATCTATAGTAGTGTATTTATAAAGACACTTTTCTCTTTAAACATAGGATATTATCATGATGAAGTCACTTTTTTATTAGGAAAAAGCTAAAACTCATATTTTGTTTCCTCTTCTTTATCTTGCCTTTTTATTTATTTATTTATTTTACTTATTTTCTTCTCTATGAAAGTGTTTAAAATCTACTCCCTCCGTTTCAATTTATATGATATTTTGACATTGGTCAAAATCAAGCTGCTTCAATTTTAACTAAGTTTATAGATAAGTATAGTAATATTTACATTCCTAAATTAGTTTTATTAATTAAATTAATAATTAAATATATTTTTATAATAAATTTATCTTGGGTTGGAAATATTACTATTTTTTTCTATAAACTTCCACAAACTTTTAAAATATCTTATAATCTGAAATTATTTTTACCATATGTATTTCAAATTTATCTTCACTTTTAGCCATACCAAGTGACCACCCAGTCAGCTAACAGCTACCCTGCTAGAAGGATAGATAGATAGCAGTAAGGGCGCTCCTGGAAAAATATGTTTTCCAAGGGGCTAATCGTGAAAACTGATCCAATGCCTTCCCTTGCTTGGAGAATAAAGCAGAGACCGAGACAGGAATCTGTCCGCCTTGACCAAAGCAAAGCAACTGGTATTGAAGCAAGCAAGCGCCGTGCTGCTCTGGGCTAAAGAGGAAACTGATCGAGGAAGGTAAGCAAGCAAGAGGAGGATGTGCGTGGTGCTGGTGTGCGACGAGCCGGAGCGCGTGGTGGCGACGTACCAGGCGCCCGGCCGCTGCCCCTACTGCGGCGGCGGGGTGGTCGCCACCGACGTCGAGAGCGCCCCACGCCTCTGCTTCCTCCCGCTCTGCTTCCGCCTCCGCCGCCGCTTCTTCTGCTCCCTCTGCTCCCGCCGCCTCGTCTCCGTCGCCTAAGCTCGTACTCCTATCTATGTCTAGTAGTAGTAATCATGTTGTACAAATTGCTCCCCCTCAGATTGTTTACCGTACCTGTATTAATCGGTGATGTGATCGACGTAATAACTTGAAATTGCTCGATATAATACAGCATACTGAGAATTTGGGCTCGTTTTGATTCGATCGATCCGGTTCAAGAAAGCGTTCTGCGAGATTATTCAGCGAAACTCACCGAATTCAGGGGAATTTCCAGGAAAATTAAGGAAATCGGAATTAAACGAGTCGTCGAGAGCATTTTTATTTCGGATTCTTCACGGTACAGGTACAAACACGCTGAAGAGAAGAGAGAGGAAAAAAAATAAGAAGAAAGAAGCAGAGTAAGGGGTCACTCGAGTGGGGAGTCCACCCGGTCGACGGCGCGAGCGAAGGCCAGGATGTCCGACGAGCCCTCGGCGGCCGTCTTCTCGCCGCCGCCCGCCGGCGCGGACACGATGGCCTCCCGGAGCAGCCTCGCCGCCGTCGGGTTGAGGGAAGAAGCAGGCAGTTGGCTGTCGTCGCAAGATCGCTGCCTCTGCTTCTGCTGGGCGCTCGCGGGCTCGCCGCCGCCGTGGCTGGCGTGACGCTGCTCCATGGACCTCGCCCGGTCGAGCGGTACACTGGAGTGGAGGCGGCGATGGAGATTGGGATCGGTGGTGGACGGGGCGATGCAGGAGGACACTAGCTAGCTCGCGAGGCTGTGGTGAGGAGTGAGGTTTGGTGATCTCATGTAGACGACCCCGATCTGGTCGTCTCTAGAGCTTTCGATCCTCCGGCCGGCGGCAGCGTCGCTACACGTGTTCCTCTCCGGGAGGCGTCGGTACTGCCGCAGTGACGCGTGTGAACCGTGCTGTCAGTGAAGAAAAAGCTCAGGAATCAATGAAAAAGAACACATCAGCAAGTTAACGCCCCATCTCGCCTAGCTCGTCAGGTCTGTGCTTCTTAAAAAAAAAAACCTGTTTTGTTGTCTTAAAAAGAGTCCATCACAATATACATGAAATAAGCCAGCACAACACACATCAACACAAATGACTATATTCACTATGTTCAAGTGAAACAGAAATTGTAGTGCTATGTTCAGTTTTACATTTTTATATTGAACAGACAGTAGCACCGGTCTAGCAAATATTTAGGGAAGAAAGGATGCTCATCTGGGCTCTTGTGTGTCACAATGAAATATACTTAACACAACATGTAAACTACTAAGCCTCTTGAACCCTAAGCTCAACCATCTGCTTTGTATTATCGGCTTGTTCGAGATCTGTAGCAGACATTGTGCACGAGTGTTCGGATGATCGTTGAGGTCAATCAAGGATACGGAAAAACCCCAGTAAAAGATTCATCGCGATTCAACAAAAATGGTTAGTTGCTTATGTGGAAATCTAGGTAGAGAAGTCATAGAAAATGCCTAGATTTCCGTCGTCATTGATGAGGCAGCTCAATTATAATTTGGCTAAGAAACCTCAACTGACAAAAAAAAACACAAATATGACAAACATATTCTTGAAGGCCTTGCAGTACTGAATGTATGCATCTAAAACTACTACTCATAATTACTCACTATACCTAAAAATATTCTAACAAAATTACAAATAGAATAAAAATACTTTTTTTTGCAAAATTTAAAAAACTGAGAAAAATAAACATAAATATGAGAGAAAACAAAAGGAACAAAGGAAAAACATATCTACCACACAAAACTCCTCATTAATTTTAGTGGAACACAACAGAAATACTAGCCAACTACTTATTACACCTTAAAATTTACTAACAAAATTATAATTAGGCTAACAAATCTCAACTGACAAAAAAAATAAATATGACAAACACTGATAAAATAAAAAATCAGTAGAAGATAGACTGTGATCTAAATAATATGATTTCATAGTTACTATCATGTAGATAGAACATCAGCTTGATTAATATATATAGCAAAATTTCAAAAAAAGATAAAAGACAAATAATATGATTCTAGTACGTCGGCTAAGTCAGTTTATGCTCTAACAATTATATATTTCTTCATCTAAAAAGGTTGTCTTAAACATGTATATCTTTTTTTAACGGTTCTCGTTTGTATATATATACAAGTGGTCAGTGATGAACTAAACCAATGGAGAGGAGGAGGAGAAAAGAAAAGGAGTGATACGGTGAAAAGGAGGAGAAAAAAGGTGTTGGAAAAAAATAGTGTGCGGCTAGTGCAGGGATATGTGGGGCGAACTTGCTCTCGATGTTGCCCGTGCAGCCCCTGAACCGTCCCTCGGGGAGCGATTTTTCTAAGCGAGAGTAGCTATGGCAGCACCTGCAACCTACTGGTGTTCTTGTCAAAAAAATCATTTCTACAGTCATGTATGCGCTCTCGAAGCCAAATTTGCTCCCAAGGACCAAGATGTTGAGGTCGCGCAAGCCCACGCGGGCATCCTAGCGTGTAGGACACCGTTGACGAGGTCCGAAAAGCACTCGTTGGCATCTGTCGTGTCATCGTCGAGCTGCAATCGTGGGAAGGCTTGTCCAGACATGAATCTAGCGATGGGAGAGCACACAGGAGTGGATGGTGGCGACCAAGGGTTGAAAGACAAGGATATGTGGTGGAGCAGCTCGTCGGTAAGGGAGCTGATGCGGTCAGGGCCCTTGTAGGCGCCACCCTCATCGGCGCCGGAGGCCCTCTCACGCTTCGCTAGTGGCTGCTACTGCCATCGCAATCCATGGGGGAGAATTCAGGGTGGGGTGGGAGATCGAAGCAACGAGAGAGATCTATGTTAGGTTATCTATGGCTATGGTCCTGTCTTGACTCTTGAGGGTGGAGAGGGGAATTGGAGGTGGCTAGGATTTCGTGAAATGTGCCAGACACTGCTGCTGCTTGTCCTAATTAATTCATCACACACACGCGTCCGTCCGAGTGTCTGGCTGTGAGGAATGGTGACATCAGCTAGTGTGGCCATTAATAATGGTGTAGTCACGTTTGTACTCTCTGGTGACAGAGCTTTGTCTGTGTGGTTGGTCTGTTAGTGTCCTAAGCACTAGTTATTAGTAAAACCATCAACCATGCATAATTGAGGGATCTATGTTAGGTTATGTTAGTGTCCTGAGCACTAGTTATTAGTAACATAGAGGGATCTATGTTAGATTATCTATGGCTATGGTACTGTCTTGGCTCTTGAGGGTGGAGAGGGGAATTGGAGGTGGCTAGAATCTACACTAGGGATCTATGTTAGTGTCCTGAGCACTAGTTATTAGTAACATAGAGGGATCTATGTTAGGTTATCTAAGGCTATGGTACTGTCTTGGCTATAGGCCCACAGGGCCTATCTGGGCCTCAAGGTATGTACGCCACTTTTTTTAAAGAAAACGTACATACGGAACTCACGTACGTCCCCCTCGTTAGTTAAATAATTAAGAAACTATAACACGATTACAATATATAATTCTTCTGAATAAAATGTGTTGTGCACAATGGCAGATATATCTTCAAAGAGAAATGTCTTGTCTACATTCTAGAGAAGACTAGCAAATTGCTCGTGCTTTCACTACTTAAAAAATGATTTTCCATGACACTTTCCTTTTATTTTTTTCAAGCGGACTAAAAATAGTGCCACCAGTGAAAATCACGTTTATTTTCATTGGTGGATGTCTTAAGTGCTCGCTAGTCAAAATTGATTTTCACTGGCGGATGCTTATATCCCACACACATAAGCATCCGCAAGTGAAAATCGATTTTCACTTATGGGCGCTTAAGATGTATGTCAGTGAAAATCAATGTTAGAAAAATAAGTATTTGTGTCTAGCTTTTTCATAAACTCGAATGAAAATAAAATTTATACTTAACTTGTAGATCTTAATGAGATCTAAAAGTTGATTTTTTTTTTCATTTGAGATCATTTAGGATTCAAAATATTTGTTATAAGATTCAAGATCTACTTTACAAAATTTCACATATATGATTCAAATAACCTCTGATGGACATATGATCTATGTAAAAGTTGTAGAGCTCTACGAGATCTACAACTTTGTAGTTCATGACTTTTTAATTTGGAATCATTTAGAGAGTAAATAAGTATTTTAAATTTCGAACAATGGAAATCAAAACAATAGCATTCTGTATATAGTCAACAAGTGCTTCATAGTGAGATGGTAATGTAATATATGTGTGGAGAGAGATCTTGTGTTTGAATCCTACAAATTACATAATTGTGAATATAATCTGAAAAAATGCATAAAATCAATTTTTTTATTTTATTTTTGCACCTAAAAAATTCAAAATGAAAATGTGGTACTCGATTTTCGTTGGCGGCTGTGTTATGTCATATGTTTTTATTTTATTTTTCGCACCTAAAAATTTCAAAATGAAAATATGGCACTCGATTTTCACTGGAGGTTGTGTTATGTCGCCCATTAACAAAAATCGATTTTAACTAATGGGCGCGGATACCGTCAGCAAAAATCATTGATTTTCATTGACCTTTAGTTACTGGCGGAACGACTGATCGCCAGGAAAAATATGTTATAGCCATCAGAAAAATGTGTTTTGCAGTAGTGTTTGCAACAGGAAAAAAATTGAAATTACAACAACTATCTGATGATTAGGGTTTAATTTTGGTGATCTAATATGACATGGGGTGCCAAACAATGGTTTTGCTGTCAACGAGATCACCGGCGCCAGACCTATCAAATTGGCCGATTTAGTTTAGGCACGGTCGGTTACAATTAAGTGGTCCAAAATCCACGGTTGCTCTAGACATAGAACCAATGACTTCGGTTTGGAAACGGTTTGAAATGATGGAGCAACGTATGTTTCCGAACGTGCAGGATTACATTTTGGTGTTCTTTGAAGAAGAGAAGATGTGGATTTCGACCAAGTGCTGACAATGATGACGCGCATAGTGGACGGTGGGATGTCGCTTATGGGCATTAGCATGGAGATTGACTAAGTAAATAATTAGCCAGTAAACTGAGAGACACATGCAGCATATATTACAATAATGCAAAAATTATTATTCCTTTAAATATACTAACATGTAAAAATCTTGTGGTAATCAGCAGTATCAACTTGTGACACAGAGAGAGACATATCTTCACATGCATTCGGGGCATGGCAGCAACACCAAACTAGGAAAAACTTATACCTACACTTTGCTAGAGGTGGCGTGTGTATGCTTAGATCATGCATGCATGCACTGAAAGAGGAAGACGAGGATGAGACGCATGCAGGAAGTACCTATCGTCAAACATACGTTCACACGATCAATGGACGATGGGGCAATGGGTAGTATATCAAGTGTATCAGCTGGTGGGCGACTATGCGGCTGCGAGACGATCAGATGAGACGCGCATGCAGGAACAATGGTGGAGCCGTTCTCACAATCTCACGTCTTTATCCATAGGAATATCTATTAAGAATTGAGAGAAACTAACTTGATCGAGTTAGAAAAGGGAGTGCATGCATCTGTGGGTGGGACCATGTAGGATTTTGTTACCCAAACTGATTCGGTGACGTGTCAACGTTGAACTGCATGTGATTGCTCGCGTGGTGAGGGGAGCTGGATCGGAGTAGCATCACAGCTGCAGCAGCGAGCACCTTCCATTGGCAGAAGCCAAGGTGTGACCAGTCCTGTACGTAGCGGAACAGCTGAACGTTGGCGGATGCGCTCGTGCAGCAAAAATCGAAAGAGCGTGTCGTGCAGAAACCGATTTGGAGAGGAAAAACGTTGGCGGATGACGAAAACCTTTTTTACTTTTTAGGTAGTAGAGATATAGAGAACTAGTCATGTATCATGCACATCTATTGCCTGAAACTGTTTCACATTGGCCTCAAAACAGAGGTTATATCGCCATTGTATATTGGTACTGAGTTAAGATTATTCATGTACAAATGACACAACATTAGTCAAACTACTATAAAGAATCAGAACCATCTATCCATCTTTGATAGGCAACAAATACTTCAAATGGCAGGTAATCTGATGGGACATGGCCAGCTCCCTGAAGTAATTGTAGGAAATTAATAGTGACTTAGAGATGCAACATCCAAATTTCCACCAATCATACTGTGTTCAATTGATAGAAAGATGAGAAATTGTTACCTTGATTGTTGCAAATAGTATATTATTTTCATACCGAACTGAATACCTATTAGTAATCAACAAAGTGCAAATTAGCTTAATCATAACATAAATTACTATCTAAAATGTCTTAATACTTAAGTGTGTTTTTTCCATAAGAGAAAGAGATGATTTACAACTTTAGAGTTAGTATAACATAAAAAAGATGTTGACATTTAATATTGACAACTGATGGTGTCTGAGTGCACAAAAATTAGAATAAAAAGGGTGCACTTCTGTCACATACCACAGAGCATGCGAAGACTAACACGCTCATATTATTGGCAATTCTACAAAGGAATAACGTGTATAACTATATATTGATGATTCCGAGTGCTCGGTGTTATAATCTCTTTCGTTCTTTGGATAATGGGAACATATTATTCTTCATCATTTTTTCCTTAACATTTCAGAATCTAAATCCTCCATGTGTTTGGGAACCTAGAATATAATTCAAACCAAATATGCAATAGTTTTTTTTTTCTCTTTCTGCTTTCAAATTAGTTTTAAGTGACCACCTTTTATGTTGACTCGGTTCTGGATTTTATTTTAAGGATATTAACCATGCCTATAATGTAAGCCGGGTTAGGACATGATACTCTACAATAGCAATGATGAAAGAAATATTGCCCATAAGCATGAAAGGTTTGGTTCCTTCTTGACAATGAGATGTAGCCCAAACTAATCGTAAGAAGCCCCAGAGCTGAGAACACAACAATTGTTTTCTTTTTTTCTAAATTGGGCTTTTTGTATCTTATCATCATTATTCATAGGAATAGAAATGTTTTGTAGACATGTGTCTGCACTTGGTCCTTCACTTGTACGATGTAGAGGTTTATATAGTGGTCACACATATGATCATTGTATCAAGGCATATGTTAATCAAGCATCCTTTGCACCTTGACTAATTAAATTTTCTATTATTTTTATGAATAATAACCAAGATTTATATGATGAATTACAGTAGTTAGCTTGACCATTGGATTAATTTGCTGTTTGCTTAAAGAATAGAAATATTAGTTATTTTAAATATATCCAAGATTGGATACTTAATAACTATTCGAATGTAGAGATTTACTTACCCTGCAATTTGTTTCTCTACAAACCATGGATGCCATTTCTCA
Source organism: Oryza glaberrima (assembly GCF_000147395.1). Taxonomy (NCBI): domain Eukaryota; kingdom Viridiplantae; phylum Streptophyta; class Magnoliopsida; order Poales; family Poaceae; genus Oryza; species Oryza glaberrima. Next base: position 14,107,029 of record NC_068327.1, on the reverse strand, counting down.
ATTTCCTTATAGTTCAATGTTTTTAGCCACTCTAAAGTTGCAGAAAATGGGACAAGCAAGGCATGATCTCCACTGCATTGGAAAAACTCCTCCAATTAAACACATATATTATATTCAGTAAAAGAAGCAGACATTATATAACTAGAAGAAACTAATCTCAAAAAGTAAATATTTGTGGCACTTTATGATATAACTTTGATCAGTAACAAACAAATTCAATAGCATAAATCATGCTATAAAAATTATTTTAGTTTTCCAAATTTTTATCTATTGGGATGAGTTAGGCTACAAAAGTTGTCCTCTAGCACCATGTTTCAATTGTTTCTACACGGAATATCAAGAACATATTAGCTTGTATATATGGAATAAATAATACTCTACAATAACACACACACACACACACACACACACACACACACACACACACACATACCCCTACATACCTATTCGTGCTAGGGTTGAAAGTGATTCAGATAATTTCCGTCCGACCGGATCTTTTTTCGGGTTCGGATAGTTTCGGTCGGATATATCTGGAAATTTTCGAATTCGGATATTTTTTCGGTTATGAAAACGAATATGATATAGGTGATATCCGTCGGATATTATCCGGTATTTTCCATTAGATATCCGACTTACACATAAAGCCCATAAGCCAGCCCAACCCAAAGCGGAGGCAAATAAGACTTCTTGGAAAAAATGAACTTCGAATTGAATTTTATGATAATAAATGAACTCATATGAAAAAGTTGTAAAAAACAAAGTTATGGAACTCATTGAGATGTACCAATTTTATATTTGTCATTTCTCCATCCGAGTTTGATTGAACTATATAAAATTTGAATTTTAAAATAAAAGAAATTCAAATATTTTTTTCGGGTAGTAAATTGTCAAAAACAAAGTTATATAACTTATCAAGATCTATAACTTTTATTTTGGTCATTTTTCTATATGACTTTGTTTGAACAGTTTGAATTTGAATTTAAAAATATGACAACTTCAAACAACATTTTCAAATACTAAATGATTTCAATTGTAAAAATCATCAACAACAAAGTTGTATAACTCATCAAGATCTATAACTTTTATTTTGGTCATTTCTTTATCCGATAAAGTGATAGTAACATTGTTCACAAAATTTACATATCTCTCATTTGGTTTTATAAACTATAAGAGAGAGATGTAAATTTTATGAACAATATTACTATCACTTTGTCGGATGAAGAAATGACCAAATAAAAGTTGTAGTCTTGATGAGTTCTACAACTTTTATGTTCATGACTTTTTCAGCTGAAATTATTTACTGCTTCAAAATATTATTTGAAGTTTTGAGTATAATAATAGCAGTAAAAACACAATAACATGATAGCGCATGATTTTAGAAACACAATAGCAAAAAATCGTTTGTGAGTAGTGAGGGGTTTTTATATTCCGATTAATATTCATCACCGTATTTGTTTCGCTTCGTATTCGCTCTGTATTTGTATTCGATAATATTCGATTCCATTTTTATATCTGGGTTTCCGATTCCGAAAAAAAATATGAAAACGAATATGATAGAGCTAGTTTCCGACCGTATTCGATCTGTTTTCATCCCTAATTAGTGCCATGAAAATATAGAAGTATCCAATTGCATTTAATGTACATACCTATATAAAAACACTCTGTAACCTTTGGATGTTACATTTAAGTGATACTCTGTTAAAGTTGGAATATCTCTTGTGTATTGGATAAAGTTGGGGCATCTCTTCCACTTTTGTAATATTTCAATCTGCGGAAGAAGATAGCATGTCAAAAATGATTAAATATCATGCGGATCTTCCGTGGTTATCATTATATGGTAACTGCCACTAAAACGTGGGCCCTATGGAGAACGGAGCCCACATGCATGTCAGTGGTAGTGTAACTACGAAGGATCCCGGTTCATACGGTTACTATTACTTGAAGAAAAATCACAAACTATTGTAACAAAATAGAATATTGTACCGGTTTGGCATGCAGTTTTTCTCTGCTGGATTTTGTGTCAAAGAGTTTCTCGAGGACCAGTTCTTGATTCTGAAATACAAATTTAACATAAGTGGTTTGAATATGTTCATAAAACAGGAGACGTGTCCATGAGTTCCAAACCAGTGTATACATTCTACAACTAAAATAAACTTTTTGATATTGAAAATCATGTCCCAGATCTCATCACATATTGGTCCTTAGTTACTTACATTGCATTCTAAACCATACTCGGTGCTTTCGGAAAGGAGCTCAAACATCTGACCAAAATCATATTCCTCATTGGCTTCTTTGGTTATTCCCATTTGATAACGACATGGTGGACAAAGAATATGTTCCATGTTAATGCCACTGATTTGCTGCACATCAATGGTAATTTTCTTGACAATAGTAGAACAAAACGTGATATATAGGTAGCATTGCAGATCTTGTTTACCTTATGAAACTGTTCCAAGTTTGCTAGACAAGATGGGCCTTTGTTATTCCAGTACTTCCCATTGCACGTACTAACTAAATTCTGCTCCCAAAGAAAGTAAACCAATTACTTGATGAGTTTGAAACTTTGAATGCATGCCTCAGGAAAAAAGAATATGTGAAATGAAAATAAAAAAAATCAAATTTTAAAATAAGTATACCTGATATAATTCATCTGAAATCAGTCCCATTCGAAATGCATAAGGTACAAACGCGTTATTTTCAATTTCTACATCAACAGCTGGATTACACAGTGAATAACCCTGGAAGACAAAATAGAAGTATTTTAGTTGAAAACATAAAGCATAAATTAAAAATATGTAGTTACATATATCAAAATAATCAATAAAGAATATAATTTAAATAGAAAATACAACAGAACTGTATACAATTTCAACTAAAATTGCTTGGAATATGTTTTGAAACATCACCTTAAAATTTATCTTTATTCTGCCATTGTCTTCATTTCCTAAAATATTTCAATACATTAGAAACAAAAAGGGTAAATGAGAAACAATATGCATCATGACATATATCTTGGAAGGTTAATAAATACATAGAAACACTTTGAGAGCATATTGTTTTCATATCTAATATTTATATTTTAAAAGATTTGCACTGCCACTTACGCTTCAGAATTTCTTGTGCAAGAACTGGTACTATCACGCCACTATAGGAGCAACCGGCAATGTAGAAAGGATTTGACAGAAACTCAAGATATTCAGAAAACCACTGGAAAAACAATCACCTCAGTAGTTTGAAAGAAATTTATGTCCATTACAAAACATGCATAGAAATCACAGACCTTTGATAAAAAATCATACAGGTCCAATACTCTGCTTGTATCATTTGTTACATAGTCATCTTCATTTTCGGAATAAGAATAGCCCACTCCTGCTGGTGAGTCAACCAAAAGGACACTAGACATCTGTGGTTGGGACAAGCAAGAGCACATCAGTAATATCCAGGAACTAAAATTATTGTATTTAGATATATTATACATGGAAGTAGCATACAAACTGAATGAAGTTGATTTGTCATTACTTTCTAAAAAAGCACTGCATGCGTTCCTTTTTTATGTATCACCTTAGAATCAGTGATGTCAAACTTTCTAAACTTTCACCTATCCAGAGATACTTAGAATGGCCATGTGAAAACTTATACCTTTAGAATTGTCATTGTAACACTCTATAATATTATTATCTATTGACTTTTCTTAATATAAGTTTCCAAATGTAAGGTAGAAAGTTTAAGTAAAAATCACTGATTTTAAAAAATGCATGGAGTAATAACCATATACCTCCCATTTTCTATATGTTTCATGATATCACTCTTTAATCAAACAAATTAACTATTAAGGTGTCCTAAAGTACAAGTGTGATTTATGAAGCATCATGACATTGATCAATGAGAGGGTCCATATTAAGAGAAGCCCATGTGCGGGCATATTTTGTGGTTAGCTTACTAATATAACTTTGTATTTTAATAAGTGTAGAAGCAAATTAAACTACATACTGACATATGACAAAAAGAATTGAAATTGGCAAAACTAAAAGGAAATGGCAAATATATCTAATCCCCTGACAGAACTAAAAGGAAATGGCAAATATAGTTAATACCAACAAGGACTTGGTAAACATGAGTTTACTTGCTTGCTAGTTAGTGTATTTACCTTTGTAAGTAATTAAGAGAAATAGTAAGCATTATTAATGGGCTTCAGTGTGAAAAGGTTAATTGAACTGCATTCATTAAAATGTTCAATAAAACTTGTAGTTGAGATCTTTGTAGGCATAATTACGTAAGTAAGAACATACACTGTACATCTATCTAAAATACACTTGTTTGTCCTACATATAAACACTTCTCTACTCGTTTGTGTTCAACCCTAAAAACTTAATTCCACATACCTTGGTCCATGAGAAAGGATTTAACTTGGTCCTTGGCTCATCTCTGGCATGAATCATGGGTCCCTCTATTTTGAATGGTCCTAAAAATAGTTTTTGTGAAATTTAGTTATATATGTCAATAATGTGTGCTTCATTAATTAGAACATAATCAGTAGAAAAAATATGCACCTGCCTCAGGTATATTTAGATATGTATATAGGCATCTTACTAGCAAAATGCTCACTATACTATTTCTCTTAGCATAGTTTTTCCATGCTTATTTGTTGGCCTATAAGTCCTACACTACTAATGCAACAAATCTACATATATAATTGTATTAGTAAAATGCGACAAATCTACATATATGTTGTCCAGTAAAATAATCATTATTAGAAAAGTTTATACTTTGCAAATTCCTCTACAACTACAACAATAGAATAACAGTGGGTTTTTTTTCTAATGGCATAATCATGTAACACTTCATACAATTCTGAAATATGATGTTTACCGATTGAATGCAAAAAGGCACTAAATCCTGAACATGCTGGGCCACCATTTATCCAGATGATGACAGGGTCAGTGGTTGAGTTCCTTTCGGAAGTGGCAAAATAGTAATACATATGTCTCTTTAGCGGCTGATGTCCAACAGTTATATACCTGTCAAACAAACAAAATAATTATTTATATTTTTTTTAATATGGATTAAGATGCCTAATATGGTTTCAAAATTCTTTGGGTTTTTATATGCTGTTTCAATTTATATGATTGATGTTGTTTAACCCCAGGGCGAACTGGCCCACGAATGAATTGAGGCCACACAACATACACTTCGATGGACCCCAACATTTCTAATGCTACAAAAAAACTCATGAAACATGATGAATTCAAGATCATGTGCAGCTAAGAGCTAAGAGAAAGTATTATAAGCCTCTGAACACTTTCCCCTAAGTGCCATATAAGCTCATATGATAAGGTGGATGAGATAAATAAAGAGAGAGAATGAGTTGAATCTCATGCAAGGAGCAACCTCAAAGAGAGAAGAGAGCAAGAGGCCAATGAATTGATAGGAAACAAATAAAATTAAATTAATATGGTGTATTGGGGCAAGGGTGCTAGAGGTAATGTGTTGTGTATATTACTCCCTCCGTTCCATAATATAAGGCACAACTACTTTTTAAAGTTGTTTCATAATATAAGGCGTGCATACATGCATGTCATTAAATAGCACTTCTTTTCCACTAAAATATTATTATTTAAATCCTCCACCATCAAGATATCTAATTTGAACTATGAGGTGGTAATAATTATTTCTTGTCTTTGGGTTAATGGTGGTTGTGCCTTATATTTTGGAACGGAGGGAGTACATTTTAATTAATGAGTTGATGATGTGGACAAAATTAAAGTGGACTATCAATCCACTATAAAACTTGCTCTAAGTTCCCTATATAAGACTACCAAATTTGATACCCTCCGTTTTATTACTTTAATTTTAGCATTCAATTTAGTTTATCAAAATACTTTCTCATTCCATATTCTAAATCATTGTAGGTGATCTTCCCTCCTGCCCTTCATTACTTTAGCCATGCACAACAATTACTTAGAGTTAATGACTGCTTTAGGAAAACGATTGGATGCTTAATAATGGTAACAGTTACTGTATATCATAATTGTTAGAATGATACATAACAGATACTCTCTCCGTTATTAGAAAAAAATGCATTTTAGAATTTGTGCTGTGCAATCTCAAAATCTTAACTTGGGTAAAAAAAAAATGAGTAAAGTGTATGGGCGGTCCTTAAACTTGTATGGGTATGTCATTTAGGTCCCTAAACTCTCAAAATGCATATCCAAGTCACAGAACTTGTCATAGTGTGTCATCTAGGTCCCAAATTGCCATAACCCCTTCATGATCCTATGTGGCGTTGATGTGGCATGCCACACAGACATGACGTGACATTATTTTGACTGATAAATGATACCCATTTATTTTTTTCCTTTTTATTTTTATCTTCTCTTTTTTTCCCTTTCTTCTCCTTTTCTCTGTGATCCGTGCAAAAGAAAGGAAAAAAACAAGAATGAAAAGAAAATGAAAAAGAAAAAGGAAAGAAGAAAAAAAAAGGACACGTCACGTCCATGTGGCATTGCCACATCAGCGCCACATAGGATTATAGAGGGAATGTGTCAATTTGGAACCTAGATGATATATTTTGACAAGTTCTGGAACCTGGATATGCATTTTGAGAGTTTAGGAACCTATATAATACAACCCTACAAGTTTAAGTACCGCCAGTGCACTTTACTAAAAAAATATTAAGAACGTATGTCGAAATGACAATATATAATAGATTGACATGGAGATTGAATATATAAATGAAAAAAAAACCATTAACTTATAAATCTAATACTTCACAGAGCTACATGGTCACTTATATCGGTCACTCTTTACAAAAGACCGCAACAAAATAATTTAAATTCAGGAAAAAAATTAGTGATTTCCAAAACGGGGTGGTGATGAATTTGGTATCGAACTGAAAACGGCTGCAAACGGCCGCATATATATAGCTGGCTATGCTCGATCATGTAACCATACTCCTTATTACCAAAGAAAACTACACCGGATCCGCGTCCAGTTTATATTACAATTCATTATTCGTAAACTTCAACACCTTAAATCCTTAATTCATAATCAAACCAAATCAAATCAAGAGAGCAAAAGAACAACAGCAGATATATATAAATGAGGAGAAAACGGGTAAGCGTGGGCACGCGTCTGCTAACTAACACATCAAGAGAGCAAAAGCGAAGCAACAACAAAATTAAACCCACGGCGTAATTAAGCAAAGTAAAGCAACAAGGATCTGATCTAGTTATTCAATAAATCTGATCTAATATATTTCTTGTTCAATTCGTACCCAGCGTAGTGCTTGGAGGGGAGGTCGCCGTCGAACCCCGGGAACTCGGAGACCTCAGCGCCTGCCGGGACAGCTTCCACGGCCGCCGGCGCCGGCGCCGCGCACAGCAAGACCACCACCAACGCCGCCGCTCCGGCGACGACGACGACTCTTCCCGCAGAGATGGCTGTCGACGCCCTCACCATCTCTGGCATTCTAGCTTCTACCGATCGAAAGGCTATGATGAGAGAAAAGAGACGCATTATTTGCATTTATGTACTACAAACAAAAAAGATAGACATGTAAAAATAGGTGAAATGAAACTGAAAAGGGGATGCATATGATCATATCAAAACCGGCAGGTGCCAGCTGTCGCGCCGATGAGCGGATCGTGGGAGGAAAGGAAGATATATATATCTCCCCGGCGTCCGTCGTCCGCTTGTGCAGGTGTGCTGGCTGGCCTTGGGATGCGTTCAATTTCTTGGTCGATGATTCTTTCTGTTTTTTTTTTTTTTTTGACTTTTTGGAGGGGCGTGGGCGCGTGCTTTTTGTTCCGGAAATAGTGCGCGCGCGGGAGGAGTGAGGACCGGACCGTGGGAGGTGTGATGTGTTGTGATTGCACTGGTGGAGAAACCCTTTGTAGTTCCGGTTTGTAACCCCCTTTAGTCCCGGTTTTTAAACCGGGACTACCAATTCGGGACTAAAAATCGCTATTTTTAGTCTCGGGTGAAATAACCGGGACTAAAGATCGAGCTGACCTTTTTTTTTTGCATGGCCCTGTTGCTGCATGGTTTATATATATATAAACCATGCATATATATATATGTTTCAGTACATATATGCATATATATATATATATATTATATTATATTTATATATGTTTCAATACATATGTACATGCATAATATATATGTATTTATACATATATATGTTATGCAAATGCATATGTATATATATATATATATGACTAAAATATATTTACATTATAGAAAATGTGTACACATGCACATAGAAACATATGTAGTCATGTATTAATTACAATCCATTATATGTCCTAGCTAGCTATAATTTCGACGTAGTAGTAGTCGCTAGCTCAGAAGCTAAGGACCTATGAATTGTGTTTCCGTCGTAGTAGAATTCACCCTTAGGATCAAGGATTTGTTCGTTGATGAATCCCATGAGTTGTTCTTGAACCGCCGCGATAAATTCCTTGTGCGTGGTCAGGTTATCCCTCATGCGAATAAACTATATGAATGTATGAAATTGATTAGTAATTAAACAAGAAATCGATACGTAATGAAATTTTGAATTTATTTGTACGTACATTGAGCTCTCTTGTGGTGATGATTTGGTCTGCAAGGCAGTGGCAATACTCGCACATGTAATAGCCGCACAAGTTAGTTCCCTTCTTTTGCTTTGCGCACTACAAATAAATGACAAACAACGAGAGATCTAATTAATATACACTTGTATGTATTTGAATCGGAGAAATATAAATGTAGAGCATGTGTACTCACAGGAAATTTGAAATTCCGCCTAAGTCTTTCTCTCTATTTGCCGCGGACCAAATGACGGAACCGATACCAAGCCCTACATGGAGTTTAAAGTTATGATTCGTAGTAGCAATTAACATAACAAGATTTTCTTAATTAACAGAGGAACTTATGACGGTACCTGTCTATAAGTTCGAAAACCTTGTCAAAGGTAGACTCTTTTTTATCCATTGAGTCATATACGTTGACGGTACAGGCCGACAGGTCGAAGAGTAAAAGCACCCAGTGGAATCTGCAATGTGCGTGGGATGCATTACATATGAAACACTTAGCAAGTTCGTACGGGAATGAAATTTGGTATAGGAAGACAGTAAAATTAAACTAACTCTGTGTTGTACGGCAACAGTATGAACGTCTTGTAATGCTGCGCCTTCAGGAGATGGACGAGATTGTCCTCTGTGGCTTGCGGATATTGGTCGAGCATTGCGACGTTTACTTTCCGAGGGTCGATGAATCCAGTATAGAAAACCCCCCGCCGTCGGGCCCTTTGAATCTCCATTCTACAACGATAAAAGGGAGTATCTTATTTTCTATAGTCTACTTATATACAAGGACCTAATTAATTAAAGGAGACGTAGTAAGAAATCTAACTGAACGATATACTTACAAAATCCAGCAACTCATAATAGAGACGTCGAGGGCGTCCAGCTGGTATAGTTCGTAGATTCCCTTGAAATTGATCCAGAGAATGTCATCTCCTTGCAAGAAGTCCGTGTCCCTGATCCTCGCTCCGATCATCTCTCTACCGGTGGCGCTCATCTCCATGTACAGCTGATGGAACTTGTACATTTGTGTGGGTAGGGACTGCAGCAGCTCAGGCTTGACAAGCGGTTTACCGAGTTCGTACATGTATTTCACTTCTGCCTTTTCGATTGGTGCGACTCCTAGCAATTGATCTGTAGTTAGACCGGTGTCAGTAATAAATTCTTCTATCGTCATTTCTTTACCGGTCACCAATGGCTCGATCTCCTGGTTTGGTTGCTCTCCAAGCTGAGGGACTGATTTGGACTTTCCAGAAGATGCTTTCTTCAGCGTTCGCTCATAGTCCGATAGCTTAATGGCCTCCTTGCCAGGTGCAGACATACCCCTGAAGAAGTTCATGACACTCGGGTCTATAGGAATCTTCTTTTCTGGACTTCGAGGTTTGAATTGTCTCTTGACTTCTGATGCCACGTAAGCGTCAAGCTCCTCTTGCGTGCAATCGTACCCCGGGTCCTTGTTCTTGGCGGCGTCAACTTTCGCCTTCTTCGTTGCCCTTGTGTGGGCAGGCGGTGGAGCTTGGGGGGCCCTTGACTTTGAAGGTGTCGGAAGAGGAGCTTGCAGAGGAATCGGTGTAGGAGACCGAGGAGGAGTCGGTGCAGGAGCCTAAGGAGGAGTCGGTGCAGGAGCCTGAGGTGGAGACGGTGCTGGAGCATGAGGAGGAGTCGGTGCAGGAGCCTGAGGTGGAGACGGTGCTGGAGCATGAGGAGGAGACGGTGCAGGATCCTGAGGAGGAGATGGCGGAGCCGGAGGAGATGGTGCACGAGACGCCGCTTGTCGCTCAGGGAGGATGATGTACCGCCTGCGCCATAGAATAATGGCATGGCTTGTGTCTCGTAGATGCGTCTCACCGTCTCCTCCAGGGTAATCCAGCTCGAGGTCCTCGTACGCGCCTTCGACCAACTCAACTTCGACCTTGGAGTATCCTGCTGGAATCGGCCTGCAGTGGTGAGTACCTGAAGGGTCCGTTGGGATGGCCATGCCCGACGCCACCTTCATGTGGTGAGAGGTTATTTATTAGTAATCAACATATATAAGCAGCAACTAGCGGAATGGGCAAATCTAAAATATATAAACTACGAGCTTACCTTTATTGATAAGTTCTTGAAAGGAATATGCAGCTCACATGGTGTCTGCTGAGTGATGTCATCAACGGGGCAGGTGGATTCGTCCTGGGTTTGCATGGCGTCCATGCTTTGTGATCCTACCTGCCCCGTTGAGGCGCAGCTGCTACGGTTTCCTGACGGGCTCACCATTGCAGGAGGAATGGTCGGCTGGGGATCATTGGACCGATGTGCGGCCATGCGTTCATCAACCTTCCTTGCCACCTCCTCTTGCATGCTGAGCTCGTAGCTCGATACCCTGAACTCAAGATCTGCAATCTTCGTCTCGGTATCTCTCTTGCTCCTCATCCGACTCCTGTACGTGTGGATGTCCTCCTTGAACCCAATCTTCCAAAGAATCACCCCTTTCCCTCGTGTTCGTCCTGGATGCTCTGGAGTCTGCAGGGCGAGTGACAGCTCGTCCCTCTCTCTATCCGGTCGGAACGTGCCCTGAGAAGAGGCTTCCACTGCGTCTGTTAGTCGACGCGCAGCCTCTCGTATCTGATCACCGAAGACCAGTGAGCCATCAGCTGGGTTGAGCGTTCCACCGTGAGCATAGTACCAGAACTTCGATCGTTCCGGCCAATTAGCGGTGGCCGGTTCGATACCCCTCTCAAGCAAGCTAGCCTCCATCTCCTCCCACTTCGGCATCACGACGCTATAGCCGCCTGACCCCAAGTGGTGATGGTACTTCTTCTTGGCGGCATTTTCTTTGTTTCTTTCTATCATCGCCTGCCCTTGTTCACCTGTCTTATATGCAACGAACTCGTCCTAGTGATCCCTTAGCTTTGGGAATGTGTCGAAGTTCGGTGTCTGCCCCTTCAAGATATATTTCTTGTACAGCTCTCCCTTGAAGGTCTGAAACTGTTTTGCCATTTTCTTCAGAGTCCACCTTTTCACTTTGTCCTCTGTACCCGCGGGAAGGGTGAATGTCTCGAGCATTGTGGTCCACAGCATCTCTTTCTCCGAATCTGGGACAAAGCTCTCATGATCTCCGCGTGCCCTTGTTCTTCGCCAGTACACCGTACTGACAGGCACGTTATCCCGCACAACCCCTTCTTCCACTTCCGTTATGATGTGCCGACCCTCAAGCTTCTTCGCGGCACCTCGTTGCCCGCGTGCCCTCTTCTGTCCAACGGAGGGTTGACTTCCACTAGCCTCCTCCTCCTGGTTCCCCTCCACATCCCTTTCCACGTGCCCCTCCTGGTTCCCCTCCGCATCCCTCTCCACGTTCCCTTCCTCGTTCAAATACTAGTTTGGATCCTCGTTCCCCTCTTCTTCGTTCCAGTACTGGCTACTTCCCTCCGCGATTGTATCGTACAATATCTGTTCCTCATCGCGATCAGCCATCTGTTCATACAGGAAACATCTGCTAAGTCATGAGACATTTATGTTTTAACAATCTTATATTAAAACTCAAATAATCTTATATGCTAAGACTAAACGAACAGTCATGTATGCTAAGTGTAACTGTCGTATATTAGAACCCTACACAATCTTAGAAGCTAAGTCTAATTACAAATCTAATAATCTTATACTAAAACTCAAATAGTGATGATATATGCTAAGACTAGATGATGTATATTATAGGACCCTAGCTAGTCAATAATTATATACTAAGTCTAATTACAAATATAATAATCTTATATTAAAACTCAAATAATCTTATATGCTAAGACTAAAATAGTCATGTATGCTAAGTGTAACTGTCATATATTAGAACACTACACAATCTTACATGCTAAGTCTAATTACAAATCTAATAATCTTATACTAAAACTCAAATAGTGATATATATGCTAAGTCTAGGTGACGTATATTATAGGACCCTAGCTAGTCAATAATTATATATATACTAAGTCTAATTACAAATATAATAATCTTATATTAAAACTCCAATAATCTTATACTAAAACTCAAATAGTCATGTATTCTAAGTGTAACTGTCGTATATTAGAACACTACACAATCTTATATGCTAATTAAGTCTAATTACAATCTAATAATCTTAATTGCATTACAAATATAACAATCATATATATATATATATATATATATATATATATATATATATATATATATATATATATATATATATATATAATTACGTCACTTGCCTGGGCGAATTCCTTCGAGGGCTAGCTCTACCACTCCGGCTTGAGGGACGACTCCGACAACGTCTTTTCTGCAAGATACAAAAAGATGTATTAGGATAAACACGAAGTAACATATATTGCATTTGACGTTCACGTTTCGTTCACGATATCGTTCACGTTCGCGTTCTCGTTAAGGTCACGTTTCATTCACCTACGTTTGTTCGTTCACGTTCATTCACCTTGTTCTCGTTCACGTTCGTTCTCTCGTTCTCATTCACGTTCGTTGGCTCGTTCACGTTCGTTCGCTCGTTCTCGTTCACGTTCATTCACCTTGTTCTCGTTCACGTTCTCAGTGTGGCGGAAGCGGGACGGCGGTGTGGCGGCAGCGGAGCGGCGGCGGGGCGGCGCGGTGGCGGCGTGGCGCCGCGCGCGGCATCGGCGTGGCGCGGCGGCGGCGTGCGGCGTCGTGGCGTCTCGTGGCGCGGCGTCGTCGTGGCGTGGTGTCGTGTCGTGACGAGGTCGGCGTCGGCGTCTGAAACTCGGCGGCCGGCGGCAACCGAGAGGGAGAGAGAGAGATCGAGATTGGAGAGAGAGATCGAGAGGGAGGTGGCGCGCGGCGGCTCTCACCCCAGAGATGCGGCAGCGGCGGAGGAGGCGGAGGCGGCGGCGACGACGACGAGCGCGAGACGACGGCGAGATACGGCGGCGGCGTCGGCGCGGGGATGCCCTAGGCAGTGGCGGTGAAGGAGAAGCCGAGAAAGATCGATCGGGCAAAAACTTCTAAGTGTTGGTGGAGAAGACGAGGGCGCGCATCGGGAATATATATAGCCCTAGATCTTTAGTCCCGGTTGATGAGAACAACCGGGAGCAAAGATATCTTTACTCCGGGTTGTTGAGAACAACCGGGACTAAAGAAATGATCATTACTCCCGGTTGTTGAGAACAGCCGGGAGTAAAGATATCTTTACTCCCGGTTGTTCTCATCAACCGGGAGTAAAGATCTTTTCCCGCTATTTCCAAATTCTTTTTAAACCCGGTTAGGGTTAAGAACCGGGACTACTGATAAGCGCACTGAATATTATTTTCCATTACATATGTATTTCTAAAATAGAAGATAATGCATTACAATGATTTAAAGTACAAAGATTAATGACAATTACTTCGAAAAATTATTGTTGTCTGTAATAAATTAAGTGGATAAAACGTAATAAGCAAATATATGATTTAAAATTAATAAAAATTCTAATAATCATATATACTTAGCATATGAATGATATTATTAAATTGGTAAAAACTCTAATTAACATATGTATATACATAGGGCATGATTTAAAATTAATAAAAATTGTAATCATCATATATACTTAGCATAGGAATTATATTAAATTAATTGTTAAAAACTCTAATTAACATATGTAAATGCCACATGCATGATTTAAAAATTTTAAAAATTCGAATAGTCATATATAATTAGCATATGAATGATAGTAAATTAAATTGTGAAAAACTCTAATTAACATATGTAAATGCCACATGCATGATTTGAAACTTTTAAAAATTCTCTAGTCAATTATAATTAGCATATGAATGATAGTAAATTAAATGTTAAAAACTCTAATTAACATATGAAATTGCCACCTACGTGATTTAAAACTTTTAAAAATTGTAAGTATCGCATATAACTAGCATATACATGATTTAAACTTGTTAAAACCTCTAATAATCGTGCGTAATTAACATATGCCATACATCAATTGATTTATATGGATAATCAATACATCCAAAATAGTTTACATTGTGTACACAATAATTACCGCAATACATCGGCGGTGATGGTTGACCGCACGTACTTTCTCCTCACTATTGTTCCCTCCTTGTGATCGCTACGTGAGTAAGGGGTGTCTTCATTTGATAGGAGGATGCTAGGGTCAATCGTCACCGTGAAAGAGGGTTGCCCATCCAACTAATCGTAATCGTCGTCAGTCTTGTCCTCAACTCCGACGATTTTTCTTTTGCCTGGGAGAACCACGTGACGCTTAGGCTCGTCAGGCCCTCTTCCATTCTTTCCTTTGCCCGGGACCACGTTACTATTGTTTCTTTCTCCTCCTTCATATTGACCTTTTCTATTTTTGCCAATAAATGATGAGCTATAAAAGGATTCGTTTTTTTTCGTGTCACAGCTGATTAATGCTTCTTTTCCATTTTAAAGAGTGGCATTCGATGTCCAATATCTCGATCGAAGTATGGAGGTCAGAATAAATAGAATAATGATGAATGGAAAAAACATGTCCTTCACGAAAAAGACTTGCGTTACATCATTGGCAAGGACAAAAGGTTCGTCCGAGTATCCAATCTTGTTAAGGTCAACCGTTGTCATCCCACTGTCATCAATCATTACACCTCCACCAGTCAACCTAACTCATTGGCACCGGAACAGAGGGACCTTGAGAGGACCATAGTCAAGTTCCCATATGTCCTCGATGGCACCGTAATACGTGCCAGTTGTTCCATCGTGTCCCATGGCATCGACACGAACAACGCTGTTTTGGTTCGTGCTCATCATGTCTTGGGCTCTCGTGTAGAATGTGTACCCATTGATCTCATATCCCTGGAATGTCGTGATCGACCCAGACAGTCCCCTCGCTAGGAAGGCAAGTTGTTGGTTGATCGACTCGTTACCCATGAGATGTTGTCGTATCCACACGGGGAAAGTATCAATGTGATGCCGTGTAATCCATGCACCGGACTTACCGATGTTCCTGGCGCGAACTAGAGCCAAGTGCTCCTCGATGTAAGGAACTACCAATGAAAATTGTTGCAGAACCGTGGAATGGGCTTTACGGAATAAATTGTTGTCTACCGTCATTATTGCTTTCCTTCCGAGAGTTCACTTTCCCCGTAGTCTCCCTTCATGGCGTGATTCAGGTACCCCGATTGGGCGAAGATCTTCGATAAATTCTACGCAAAATTCGATGACCTCCTCTGTTCCATAACCCTTGGCGATGCTTGCCTCTGGACGTGCACGGTTACGAGCATACTTCTTCAGAACGCCCATGTACCTCTCGAAAGGAAACATGTTGTGTAGGTACACAGGCCCGACGCTTAATGCTGCATCGGTTGAGTTCGATCTATTAAGTAATATCTATAACTATAATATTTAGCTTGTTTTATGATCATCAATAGAGATAATATCGGAGTTTCAGCTGATCATACCTGATTTAGCTATCTTTTACTTCACATGCTTGATTGTTATGCTAAATCTGCCCTTTATATTAAGATCTTGTTGCATTAAAGTATGTTAGGCTTTCTGTTTAATATATCTTGTCTGTTTTAATATCTTAATATAGAGTGGTATCGGAGTATTAGCCGATACATGCTAGATCTATCTGATCGGCTATGCTATAAACGTTCATATAATCATTATCTTAATGTATCTTTAGACTTAAGTGATTTATACTGTCTCGACGTACTGTTCGATCTATCCCAATCACTTAGTTTAAGTATACATCGAGAGAAAGATTATATATCGTCGATATCTACAGCTGATCGAGTAGATTTAGTCTTATATTACTTTATTCTTCATTGCCGATCTGATGCCAATAACATCGGCTCAACGATTGACGATATGTCATCGCCTCCTAGCCGATCGGCTATTGTTTATGGATTTAACCTCGTTTTCTTGTCTTTTGTTCTTGTTGATTGCAGGATCAAATCAACTGGCACGCTCATGAACCTAAAAGCAAGATTTTGGACCTACTCAGGAGTTAAGCAGATCTTCCAGGCCAGTGTGTGTTTTTCGCATCAACACAAGGTCTCACAAGTTGTCCAACCCTGTGCTAAGCAATATTAAAAATATATAGGTCTAGTCAAGAGTAATACAAGTCTCGGCGCTCATTAACCGCGAGCACGGCTATTTGAATAGATTGGTTTACTCACACTGCAGTGGATGTACGCTTTTAATCCTGCACTCCATGACATGCCCAACACATGAGCCTACTCCCAACGCATGAAACTTGTCACGGTCTGGTTTTTTGGTCATTCTCGCATTGCGGCACCCGCTCCAAGGACAACAAGTCTCCATTGCACCCTCGGCACACCATCCCTACCTCGAGCTGGAAGTGAGGGGAGTCCTTGCGCTCCCAGGATCAGGGAATATTTACCATATATATACTTATAGGGTGCATTTTAGGTTTTTGATGTCATTTATCTGAATTCAACACTTCAACAATAGCATCATACTCGTACAGAACCTACCATGACTGGGGTGACGCCCCACGAAAATTTCATAGTCCATCGGGTCTACCCATTTGTGAAATGCGGTCGTACTCGGTTCATTTTCTGTATAGCTTCCTGACTCAGTCCTTAACTGACTAGGGTCCGCGACTAATGGTTTCCAGAACAACTCATATTCTATCCATGCCACCCCAGTCAAAAATGTTTTGTTTTATTATGTTTTGGTCTTCACAAAAGGTGTCTATGTTGCGGGTGGCGCTCATGTCTCCTTCGTAAATCATTAATCACCCATACCAAGTGATTTCACATCCATATAACATAAATGTGGATTGCACTATCATCTAGATTAGCAAGGCTAAGCAATGTCGGTAATCGACTGCGTATAATAGATAAACTCGGGCAACAATGGATGAATATAAAGGTAACAATATCAAGGAAGGATTTCATTCAAGTGTAGGTGCGCAGTTTTATAATTAGCATGCAATTTTATTCGCAACCAACACATTTATAAAAATAGGTTCAATATGTTCAAAGAGGGGGACGTAGTGACTTGCCATGTTCAGTCAAGGGTTCAACCTCGACTGGTTCAAATTCCTCCCCACACACGTAACCTGTTTAGTCGATCGCCGGTGTTAATAATCTACACCTATGGATTAATCACAAGGGCTAAATACCAGAAAAATACACAAAAATAGCAAACAAGTGCCATTTTTATGATCTTGAATTTAGAAGATTTTTGGCGAAAGTTTCGTCGTAATCCGATTTAGTATGAGATAGATATGGGCGTTGGAAGTTTCGGATTTTGAATAAAACAACAAAAGGGGAAAATCTGACGAGTGGGCCTAGAATGCTCGGTTGACCGTGTCTAAATCATTTTAAAATCTGCCTAGAGCCCACCTGTCGGTTGCCTGCCTCATCTCTCCCTCTCACGCTCTGCCCTCTCCTATCCTCTGCCTCACCGACACCGGTGGAGCGGCGGGGCTAGGGTTTGAGTTAGCGGCGGCGCTCAGGGGTGATGGGGGATGCAGCCGGGGAGGGGACGACGATTGGGGCTGGAGCTAGGTCTAGGAGGCGGCACGAGGTTGGGGGCAGCGTGTGGTGGCCGGAGCAGTTGGTTGCGGCGGTGGCTCAACCACGAGAGCCATGGCAGCAGTTCGATCTTCTAAAGCCGATGGCAGTACTACAACCAGGAAGTTGATGATGCCGGCATAATTTTTCCCAGGATGACAATTTGTGGTCACATTGACGGCTTGATATCCATGGCAGAAGCAGACATGTCACTGGCTGGGATTTAGATAAAGGGATCAAGTTGATCAAGTAGATTCAATTTGTGGGGTTAGTAGAGAAATTTGAAAAGTGAGAAGAAGGGAGCATCTCCAACAGCCTCTCCAAATGAGTCTCTAAGCTAAGTTTTAGCCATTCCAGCGAAAAAACGTCCTCCAACAGCCTTAGCTGAAACCCCCCCTCCACTAGCCAAATTTGGCTAGCCAAAAACTATGGGCCCCACACACATTCCGGCTATTCTCTCTCGCATAACCCCAGCGCTGACATCGTCGCACGCAACTGCTAACGCCGTCCGCACTATCGCGGGCCGCGACCACCACCGTTCCGCGCCGTCGCCAGCCGTGCCCGCCGCCGCCGGCTACGCCGTCGCCTCCCTTTCCGCGTAGCGGCTCCTTCTCCTCCTATTTGCCCGCCCACACCACCATCGTTGCCCTCCTAGTGTGGCAAGGTGTCGCGCCCAAAAAAAATACCTTTTCCAGAACGCTAGTGTATTAATCCCGTCCCAGGAAAAGCCGAGGTACACCACACAAACATGATATAAAAGACACATGTTTATTATATCGATAATATTTGCATTATTACAAAGGCGCTTCAGGCCTGACAATCAAAAATAAACAGCAGCGGACTAGCGGGCCTACGGCTCCATCTTCAGAGGTGCTCAACTGGGGTATAAGCCAGGACTCCACCTAGGACTTCTTCTCCAAAGCTTCTCTTACTGAAGGGGGGAAAGATAGAGCAAGAATGAGTACAACCACAGTACTCAGCAAGCCACACTGGGAGATGCATGATTAATGCAACGGTGTACAAGGGGATAATAATATAGGGGTTAGGTTTTGTAGTAAACAACATTTAAAAGACACTTAGTTGCCCAAAGCTATTTTGTAAATACGATCCTAGAGCTACACAATATTATTAATCAAAGCCGTTGACCCACACGAACCTGCCTTAACCCAAGGCCTACGATGATTCAGACCGAACTGGCAACCCGACCTGGGTCCCAGCTTGTCCCAAGCCAACCCAGGCCAACCATTACACATTTTAGTTGTTAAGCAAGTTCTAAGAATTAAAACACTAACTTGGGTACATTGCTAGGCTTGCCCATATCCGAGGGAGCGGCTATTCGAATAGATTTACTCTGATCAGAGGTGTCCATCTTTACCCATAAGACACATCTTTACTCTATATTCCATGGCCTTGGAACCCATTGTAAACATGTGACATAACCGTTCACCCATCCTAGCCGTGAACAAAAGTACCGACCCAACCCTGCCTACGGCCGGTATCCTGGACAGGCAGGCCAGGATTGAGCCCCTGGCAACAGGATCTAGACCGGGTGCGCCACACACATAGGGATGAGACCACCCGCGTACTAGTCCAGTGCCATGGCATCTCGACTAACGGGCACCGACCCGTGTAGCCTTCATTTGCCTAAACATCTCGATTACCAAGCCGCAGCTTGCGTAGCCTTCATTTGCCTCAGAGATATCCATCGTCGCAAACGACTTCATCCATCTCTATCCGTGTCCTTTTGTTCAGGACTAGACTGAGCACCGAGTTAAGCCTTACCCATTAGACATGTGGTTAGTACGGTAGTGCTTTGCAACAGAGGCCCGAAGACCGGTCTTTATGGTGGCCGAGGTGCTCCTAGCAAAACTATGCACCTCGAGCCTAGCCTAAAACCATTTTGGGAGTTTTGAATAGAGGGGGAAGGTGTGTGTTCAATTCCATCACAAGCCAACCATTTCACAATGTCCAAATGATATGAGAACTCCCAAACTCTAAAGTTATGAAACCATCTAGTGTTGCTTAATTAATCAGCGAAGCATCTACCTAAATTCATACTAGTGGAACCATTAATAGAGTACCCACTAGTGGGGTTTTATTTTCCTAGGTTGAACAAGGTGATATAAACAATAGCAATGATTTGGCTATAACAAGGATTAATAGGAAGTGCTAAATAAAACAGTGATAACGCGGGAATTTAAATAAAGCGGTAATGCAATAATATAAATCAAAATAATTTTATAAACTAGGATTCAATATGCTCAGGGATGATGCGACTTGCCTTGCTCAGAGAGAACAGCCTTTCGAACCCTCGGCGATGACCGCGAACCACGCTTCGGGAACCTCCGGAACGACAGAAGCTAGCGAAGCACACAAGCAAAGCTACAAGCCTATAAAGAAGCAATAACAATACATAAAAAGAAAGCACATGGTTCTTTAGGTTATAACAAACATTAGGAGACTTGAAACAGGTTGATTCAGAGTTCGTATGACCAATGCATGGTCATCCGAAGTTTAATACTGTTATATGGAGATTTGCGGATTATTATAATTAGGTTTTGCAACTATAAAACATGTGTAATCGCTAGCCTGGAAAAGACAGGAAGGCTGCGCTTGTTGACATGCGGACCTCACATGTCAACCTAAGGGACCACGATAGACCGAGTACACAGAGACAGTCCACGGGTCGACGGAAGTGGACCCCGTGTGTCAACCGAGGCGAGTGGCCGACAAACGGACTCCGCTAGACACCACGCGGACTGCACACGTGGAAACCACGCGGCTACCGGGCGGGCACACTAACATGAACACTACACAGTCACCAGCCGCGCACGCGAACGACGACCGACACCGATACATGGGTACCGGGGCCGATAACCGCAGAATGGCACGGTGGCAACACCGAAAGGACAACGGCGGGCAGTGAAGGAGGGATCCTTACCACCACACGACGGGGCGAGGGAACAACGATGACGACCAGGCACGGCAGAGACGGCTCGAGGACGACGAAGACGAACGGCGAGGGGACGACTACAGCGGCGATCCTTGAACGGAGACGAGACACGGTCGGCGCAACGCTTGACGACGCGGAGCCGAGGACGAAGACGACGACGGGGCTGCAGCAACTTGACGGAGCGCGGGTGACGAACGGACGTGGCTTGACAGAGGGACGAACGCCATGACGACCGGGAACGACGAGAGGACGACGACAACCGGCAGGGTTCGGATGGAGAGGAGGCGAGGCCGAGGACGACCTTGCCGCTGCGATGCTAGAGGAGGAGACGGCGACGTCGGCCGGTGCACGGGCACGACGGAAGGGGCTGCCGGAGGAGACGTCGACGAGGAGGAAGGAGAGGCCGGCGCGGCGGCGGTGTTCCGGCGAAACCGAGGGCAGGCCGGGTGAAGGGCGACGTCACCGTGCCAAGGGAGGAGACGGCAGCATAGGCTGGCTCACCAGCGAGGAACAGTAGCCGCCCGGAGGAGGGGAGGTACTGGACACTGACGAGGAGACCACTCCAGCGAGCTTCGGGCGAGAAGGAGGTGAGGCCGAAGATGAGGACGGCATCGCAGAGCCGAGGGAAGTGGTGGCGACGTCGGCCGGTGCACAGGCGAGGCGGCACAGGTGGCTGGTGGTGGCCGGCGCCGGGGAAAGAGGAGGAGGAGGTGGGGAGAGGTGGTGCGGCCACGGGGAGACGTGAAAGAAGGCTAAAACGAGAGAACGGAGCGAGGGGGTTCCATTTTATAGGCGCGGGGAGGGAGCTGGCTACGGGAGGAGGGGGAACGGCGGCAGGAATGGCGGCCGGTGGCCATGGAAGGTGGCCGGGATTGGCGCGGCCGTTCCGAGCGATTAATGGTGCTATTCAAGGGGGAAATTAGGGGGAAAGAGAGAGGAATCAATGGGGTTTAATTCCCCATAATCAATTCTGGAATTAGCCATTTGAATCGAGCGGATTTGAGGAAGGAACGGCGCTAGGGTTCACAGGAGAGAGAGGAAGGAGGCCGGCGGCTGGAGGTCAGGGACGCACCTGACAGGTGGGACCCACGCAGAAGGCGCACGGTCAACGCGCGTGCAGCGCGCGTGAGGACGCGGGCGAGCGTGGCTCGGCTTGGACCGGGGCAGGCCCAGGTGGGAGGAGGAGAGGAGGGAGTGGTGGCCCCTGAGAGAGAGAGAAGAGGAAAAGAGAGGGAGGGAGGAGAGACTTCAGCCGCGGGCCGAGGGAGAGAGAGAGAGAGGAAGACTTTGGGCCAGACATGGCCCAAAGGGAAAAGGAGGAATTATTTTTAGTTTTTATTTTTAATAAACTTTGATAAAGGTTGTTGTTGCTTAATAATTATTTCCGGTGTTCTGAAAATTCAAGTAAAATTTAAGGGCTCATTTTAGACCAAGGAGAATATAAAAAAATTCTTCGGGCCGCATTCGAATTTTTCTTGTACGCATTTTAAGGTTTGCCAATTTCTTTTCGAATTTTAATTAATTCTATTATTCCTTTTAGAGAATGATTTTTATTTTAGGATGAATTTATCAGGACGTGACACGAGGGAGGGAGGGAGCGGCGGCAGGGCGGCTTGACGCCTTCACCACCACCTCCGCAGCGTCACCGCCGCCGACCCCGCTGGCACGAACAGAGGATTGGAGAGAGGGGGAGGAAGAAGAAAGAGGAGGAGAATGATAGGCGGAGTCCATTGGTTAATAGAGAGTGGATGTGGAGAGTCTGTTGGAATAGAAGACAAATTTGACTTTCTAAATTTTTATTAGGCTGGCCAAATAGGTATTCGGAGAGTCAAAAATAGCCCCTCTGTGTTAGCGAACTCCTGTAGGTGTTCGACGAAATGTCGATCAAAACAGAGCAAGCGAGAAAGCGATTTTGTGCTGCGTAAAAACGTGGCAGCGATTTTCTGATGCATTAGGGAACTTAAATAACAAACACACACATGTCTCCTACCTCCGACTGGATCGTGCCATCCCACGACTGAGGTGTGCGCCATGTGCTCCTACCAACCCGGCACCCCAACCATGTCTCCCACGATCGAAGAACTTGCAGGGCACACGCACTCCCTAAAAACGGAAAACGAAACAACCTCCCGCATGAACACAGCATGCATCAGAGCTATACATGTGCCATGATCCAACAAAACCAGAATCAAGCGCTTAGGTGATAACTAGAGCAGCAAATAGCCGATGGCGACATGGATTACTTCAACATTCTCCCCTCTAATTCTTGCCGTCATTGCCACTAACCTCAACAATGCCGATCCCATTGCGCAGCTCCTGGAATCGAACATGACCGAGTGGCTTCGTAAGTACATACGCCAGCTACTCCTCCGTGCGAACGTAGTTGATGACGATCTTCCTGTTCTCCACGCAATCCCAAATGAAATGGTACCGCATGTTGATATGTTTACTTCGGTCATGGAAAATGGGATTCTTGGTCATTGCAATGGCGGACTTGTTGTCCACCTTGTTATCCGGCACTCCAGGCTCTAAGTCGAGCAAGTCAGTCAGGAGCCGAGCTAGCCAGATTGCTTGGCAGGCGGCGGCTGTGGCAGCGATGTACTCTACTTCGCACGATGACAGAGCGACCACCTTCTGCTTCACCGATTGCCACGAGATGGGACTGGAGCCAAGGAAGAAGAGGACGCCACTCATGCTCCGGCACGTGTCCATGTCGCCGGCCATGTCGCTGTCGCTGAAGCCATGCAGCGCCGGCCTCCCGTCTTGCTTACTGGCGTAGTGAACACCGTGGTGCCGCGTCCTGGCGATTGTCACATCCTAAAAATCCTAAAAATATAAATTGTTGTTTAATTGGAATTATTAGAAATGATTTTAAAAGCCTAGAAGAGAAGATCTAATTTTAAATAATAAATTCCAATATAAAATGGGGCCAGATAAAATTTCATTAAATACTTTGCTTAATTCTATAATTCCTGGATTTTTCTGGGATTTATTTGAGCTAAGGAAGTATTTTTAATAAATGGAATTGCATTTCATGAATAATTTAAATTGGAAAAAGTTTTAAAAAGTCTCTTTTGGCTTTGGGCCGAAAGTCGGCCCAAAACCCTCTCTCTCTCTCTCTCTGGCCCAAGCCGGCCCAGTCCGCAGCCGAGCCGCCGCTCGCGCGCGCGCTCCCGCTCGCTGAGAGGTGGGGCCCACCTGTCGGACTCTTCGTCTTCCTCGCGCCGCCGTCGCCCGAAACCCTAGCGCTGCGCCGCCGCCGTCTCCTTCCAAATCCGGCCGATCCTTTCCATTTCCGATGAAATCGATAGAGGGGAAATGATCTTCTCGATCTCCTCTATCTTTTCTCTTTTGGAATCATCGGCTAAAATCGTTTGGAAATTCGTGGATTCGAGGTCGAATCGGATAGGTCTCTCTCCTCCGAACCCTAGACTTTCCTTCTCGTCGCCGGCCGCCGTGGGCCTTCGCCGCCGTGTCCTTGCCCCTATAAAAGGATCCCCGGTGTCTCCGCTACCCGTCGCCACCCTCGCCTTCGCCTCTCGTCGCCCGTAGAGCTCTAGCACCGTGTAGCTTAGCGCCGCCGTCGCCGCCGTCGCTCCAGTCGTCGCCGTCGCTCGGGAAGGCCGCTGTCGTGGTCGCCGTTGCGTCGCCGTCCTCGTCCGCCCCTCCGCCGTCGCTGTCGACCGCCGGAACACCGTCGCCGTCGTCAAGCCGAAGGTCGCCGCCGCTTCTTCTTCGCCGCTGTCACCGTCCGTTGTTCTTCCGCCGCTTCTTTGGTCACCGGTGAGTTCGCCGGGCGGTCCGCTACCCGTAGGTGCTCTCCGTTCACGCCGCCGCGCCGTCGTTCGCCGGTGAGCTCGCGCGGTTCGGTCGCCGCCGGAGATGACGTCATCGCCGACGTCATCGATGCCGTCCGCCGTGGTCCGGCCGTGGACCGGTCGATCTCGGCCGTTCGTTTTGGATGGATCGATCTCGGCCGTCCAATCTCGTGAACCGTCGCCGTGCACCCGGTCCACCGCAAACCTTAGCCGCTGACGCAATAAATCCTCTTTTCCTTTTTAAAAACAATTCATTATTGCGTCATAATTCAATTAAAATCCATATAAGTGTTTTAATCCGATTTAATCTTTAAAAATTCATAACTAATTCATCTTAGCTCGGATTTAGTTGGTTCAAGTCTCTAAATTTTTCTAAAATTGAGATCTACATGTTAAAAATATCCACATGTACTGTTCATGCTTGTTTATGTGCTGTTTTGGTGTTTTGCTCTTTTCTGTTTAGATTCCGACGTTTCCGGAGAGTCCGTTTTCGCAGGAGAAGAATTTGAAGAGTTCCAAGGCCAGCAAGGCAAGTCACACAGATCCGAAACAACCCTTTGAGCATGTTGATCCCGTTTAAAGCTATTATTTCTATTCAATTATTGCAATTATTTTCGAATGTCATTGGGTGGAATTAACCTATTGTTTGTTATAGCCCTTTTGTTCTTGATTACTTTATTCCTTGATACCTTGGGTTATTATAAATTGACTAGTTGAGCTTTATATATTGGTTCAGCTAGATATTAGATGTGATTGCTTAGCCATGCTTAGAAACTTTAGCACACTTTTGGGATAACTTATGATTCACTATTATTTAATGATGGCTTAATGATAGCTCGTGATGGTTAATCATGATTGGTTAATTAATTGATTTGCCAACTAAAACCTGATAATGGTGGGTTGTGAGCACATGGTTTTGATGGTCGTGCTCATGACAATTAAGGACCGGTTCACGAGTTTCGGTTGTGGAACATTAACCGTGCCAACCATAAGCCAGCGTGGGCAACGGCTTTACCTTTTGTATAGCATGGTTCATTGCGGGGCACCAGACTGAGAAGTGGCGGAGATAAGCCCACGAGGGTCGCTGGGGAGTCCATGCCTTGTTTATAAGGGGGTGATTATGATCCAGGAACGGTGCACTGTGGTGGATTGTGTTGTGCGAGGGGTACTGTCACAGCTCCTTTCTGAGGTACCGTGGTGGTATCAAGGCGCATGGTGACATGTCGTGGGGCTGTGTCTTGTGGGTACAGTGGTACACCTCTGGTCAGAGTAAAACTATTCGAATAGCCGTGCCCGCGGTTATGGGCGGGTCTAACAATGTCTTTCGTGATTAGTCTCACACCTCTCATCATAATGAAAGATACTATGACTGGTAATAATTTGATTAGCTCCTGGTTTGGAATGGTATATTCCTGGTTTGGAGATAGAACTGTGCAGCCAGGATTGGTTGTTCAGAATGGTTGGGCCTATGCAACAGGGTATGTTGTATAGCGTTGGATTAATAATGTTTAATTATTACTTAACTGTTTTATTAAATTCTGAAATGTCTATTAAATGCTGTTTATGCAAATGAAACCCTACTATGCCATCCTTTGTTATCCTGTGCACTTGCATAATTGCTGCGTGGCTTGCTGAGTATGTCATATACTCACCTTGCAATCATTCATCAGAGGAGGAGTTCTACAGTGATGCTGATGGTGTGGAGGATTAGGTGTAGCCCTGGTCAAGCTGCCTGTGGAGTCGAGTCGTCTGCGCCGTTTATCTTTTTTTTTCGCTGCTTAGATTTTTATTGATTGAGAGGAACTATCTACCTCTGTAATGACATTTTATTCGCTTATTAATTAGAGTAATAATTGTACTCTATTATCAATTTGTTATTGTGTGCCTCGGCTGATTCCTGGACGAGGGTTCACACACATGTAAGCGTTTGGAATTTTGGATAGAAATTCCGGGCGTGACAGCGATGTACCGAAGCACATGCTTGACCGCCGCTTGATGATCTTCGTGCGGCTCCTCCATGAATCGGCTCAAGTAGCCAACGGCATGAGCGATGTCCGGCCGTGAGTTCACCAGGTAGCTGTTGACGAAAAAATCGAACACACCGGCCTGGGAGATCTGCTTAGCTCCTGTGCAGGTCCAAATATTGACGAGATGCGAGCGTGCCAGTCAGTTTGATCCTGCAACTAACAAGATATGCAAATAGTAGATCAAAACAGTCGATCGGCTGACAAGCCGATGGAGTAGTTCCAGCCGATGCCGATACCAGCCGATAGCGATAGGGTTTAAGCAATCGGTTATATGTCCAATGTAGATAATGATATAAAAGCAATCGGCTGACGACGATGTAATAAAATAACAATATAATCCAGTATAAACCAATCTTTGTTGTCATCGGCTAAATCCTACTTATATGTATATGCAATCCTTATGAGCCGATGCAACGTCCATATAACTCACCGGCTGAAACCCCGATGAAACCCTTATTGGCAATCAAGAAGCAGGCTAGAGATTATGGTTCTAAGCACGACTTAGTAGATCAAACTTAACTGATGCAGCACTAAGTATGAAAAGAAACATAATATCTAGACAATCAAGCCGTTGACTGATTTTCAGGGTGGTAGATGCCAAGGCTAATCTAATCTAGCAAGGCGATTTAGCCGATACCGGCAGAAACCCTAAAGCGAGAGACAGCCGATAGAGCTAAATTAACATAGACATATGATAAATGGGTAGGCAAATATATTATCCAAACCAGAGTAATCCAAGAGGTCGAATGTCCTGATGCAGCCTTGAACGACGCCGACGTAAACGATACAATTGCCTGGACCGGCGGAACATTGGACTTATCCCTTTGCCAAAGATCGAAGACGATGCAGTCCCGTGTCGGGTGCCAAGTTCCGCCGGAACGTAAAAAACAAAAGTAGATGTAAAAAGGGTGGCGATGCGCCGAATTGTATTGATCGTGAAGATAAATTACATAGACCCCAGGCGTACATATTTATACTCATGGGTTGATACAAGTCCTTGTCGGACAAGAAAGAAACTTTCCTAAAGATAAAAGGAAAAGATAAAGTCCTTATAGGACACTAAACACACTTTCCTAAAGATAAAAGGAAACTAACAAACTATTCCTAATTAATAGATAACTTGCCATGCCGCATTCTCTTTGAACTCGGTCTCTTCTGGATAAGCTTCCTTTAGTAGATCAATTTTCTTAACCGAATATAGCAAGAATTCAACAACTGACGACTTGACAACTCTCATCGGCTAATCTGAGGACTTCGAAGCCGATGCTGACTCTAAGCCGATGATTACTCTGGGCTTACCAAATTTCACTGTTAACAGTAGCGCAGCCCGCCGATGATGCTGCGGTAATCTGTCGCATTCACCAGCGGACGCGTGCTAGTTTTGCTCAGCTTCAAGCGTGTCTCCGTCGGTGTGGTGCACGTGTTGCAGTTGCCCATACCTCTCTTGTCGAGCAGCTTGCCGACATACGCCGACTGACAGAGTGAGATCCCCGTCTCACTCTGTTTCACGTCGAGCCCAAGGTAGTAGGACAAGAGCCCGAGGTCGCTCATCTTGAAGATGTTGCACATCTTCCTCTTGAATTCGCCAATGTTGGCTTGCTCTGCGCCAGTGATGATCAGATCATCCACGTACATGCCGACGATCAGCTTCGCATCGCCCTGGCCACGTGTGTACATGGATTGCTCGTTGGCGCTTTTATGGAAACCAAGCGATAGGAGGCTGTCATCGAGCTTGGCATTCCAGGCGCAGGGAGCTTGCCGGAGTCCGTACAACGTCTTGTGCAGCAGGTAGACCTTGTGCTCTTGTCCTTCGATGACGAAACCTGGCGGCTATTGCACGTACACCTCCTCGATGAGCTCCCCGTTAATGAAAGTGCTCTTGACGTCCATGTGATGGACGCCCCAGCCGGCATGCGCCGCGACGGCGAGCAAGAGCCACACGGACTCCATGCGTGCCACCGGCGTGAACACCTCCTCAAAGTCGATGCCGGCCTGCGGCTAAACGTAGCCCTTTGCGACAAGGCGTGCCTTGTACTTGAAGATGGCGCCGGGCTCATCGCGTTTCACCTTGTACACCCACTTGAGCCCGATCGGTCGGTGTGACGGCGGCGGGTCGATGAAGACCCACGTCTTGTTGTCGGTGATGGAGTCCATCTCCTCCATCATGGTGCACCGCTAGCTCTGGTGTTATTCTGCCTCCTTGAATGAAGCGGGCTCCTTTGCCGACACGAAAAACAGCTCACTGGCGTCCAGCTCGCGGTGTGCGAGGCCCAGCGTGTAATGGCTCACATCATCGACTAGCAACAAGAAGTAGCGGTTGCCGCTCGGTGTCGCCGGCGAGATCGGCCCGCACAGATCGTTGTGCACCAGGTCGAGCAAGTGTTCGGCAAAATGTTTCGCGCGTGCCGGAAACGGTGCCCGGCGTTGTTTCCCGGTGAGGCAGCTATCGCGGACTTGATCAACGTGGTCGATCAGCGGCAGACCGCGCACCATGTCACCCTGCACCAATTTCCTAAGTGATTGTAAGCTAAGGTGACCGTACCTCGTGTGCAAGCGCCATGCCTCGTCGGAGCTACGGGCGGTGAGGCAGATCGGACGCGTGGCGCTGATGCGGATGGGGTAGAGCCAGTTCCTTGAATGCGGGATCCTCGCCAGCAGCCGCCGATCCTGGTCGCGGATGCGCATGAAGCCATCGCGCACCAGGGACTCGCAGTCGTTCTCGTCGAGCTGGCCGACGCTGATGAGGTTGGTAGTGAGGCTCGAGATGTAGTAGACCCGAGTCAGCCCGCGATGTTCGCCGTTCTTGCAGGCGAAGAGGATCGTGCCGCAGCCGGCGATCGTGATGACGAAGCCGTCGCCGAACTTGATGAAGCCGGTCACCGCCGTGTCGAGCTCGGAGAGGACGGAGCAGACTCCGGTCATATGGTTCGTGGCGCCGGTGTCGAGGTACCACAAATCCGGGGGATTGGGATCGCATCGAGATGCGCCAGCACCTTCGCCTCCTCCAGGAACACCAGTGAGGACGCTGGTGTGAGTTCCGGCACGGGTTCGGCCGGCGGTCGCTGCCGCTCATTGTCACACCCTAAAAATCCCAAATATATAAATTGTTGTCTAAATTGGAGTTATTAGAATTTATTTTAAAAGCCTAGACGAGAAGATCTAATTTTAAATAATAAAT
This sequence comes from Oryza glaberrima, assembly GCF_000147395.1. NCBI lineage: Eukaryota > Viridiplantae > Streptophyta > Magnoliopsida > Poales > Poaceae > Oryza > Oryza glaberrima. The sequence continues at coordinate 14,076,989 of NC_068327.1, read as the reverse complement.
TCCAATATAAAATGGGGCCAGATAGAATTTCATTAAATACTTTGCTTAATTCTATAATTCCTAGATTTTTCTGGGATTTATTTGAGCTAAGGAAGTATTTTTAATAAATGGAATTGCATTTCATGAATAATTTAAATTGAAAAAGGTTTTTAAAAGTCTCTTTTGGCTTTGGGCCGAAAGTCGGCCCAAAACTCTCTCTCTCTCCCTCGGCCCAAGCCGGCCCGCAGCCACCCGCTCGCGCGCGCGCGTCCGCTCGCTGACAGGTGGGGCCCACCTGTCGGACTCGTCATCCTCCTCGCGCCGCCGCCGCGCCCGAACCCTAGCGCCGCGCCGCCGCCGTCTCCTTCCAAATCCGGCCGCGCCTTTCCTTCTCCGGTGAAATCAATAGAGGGGAAATGATCTTCGGGACCTCCTCTACCCCTTTTCCCTTTTGGAAACTTCATCTAAATCGCTTTGGAAATTCGTGGATTCGATCTCGAATCGGATTCATCTCTTTTCCCGAACCCTAGACCTTTCCTTCGCGTCGCCGGTCGCCGTGGGCCTTCGCCGCCGCCTCCTTGCCCCTATAAAAGGATCCCCAGGTCCTCCGCTACCAGTCGCCACCCTCGCCTTCGCCCGCCGCCGCCCGTAGCGCCCTAGCCCCGTGAAGCTTCACGCCGCCGTCGTCGCCGCCGCTCCAGCCGTGCATCTCTGTCGCTCCAGTCGTCGCGGTCACTCGGGGAGGCCGCCGTCGTGTTCACCGTCTCGTTGCCGTCCTCGTCCGCCCCTCCGTCGTCGCCGTAGACCGCCGGAGCACCGCCGTCGTCGTCAAGCCGAAGGTCGCCGCCGCTTCTTCCTCGTCGCCGTCGCCGTCCGTTGATCTTCAGCCGCCGTTTTGGTCATCGGTGAGTTCGCCGTGCCGTCCGCCGTGGTCTGGCTGTGGACCGATCGATCTCGGCCGTTCATTTTGGTTGGATCAATCTCGGCCGTCCGTTCCCGTGAACCGTCGCCGTGCACCCGGTCCACCGCGAAGCCTAGCCGCTGACGCAATAATTCCTTTTTCCTTTTCAAAAATAATTCATTATTGCGTCATAATTCAATTAAAATCTAAATAAATGATTTAATCCGATTTAATATTTGAAAATTCATAACTAATTCATCTTAGCTCGGATTTAGTTGGTTCAAGTCTCTAAATTTTTCTAAAATTGAGATCTACATGTTAAAAATATCCACATGTACTGTTCATGCTTGTTTATGTGCTGTTTTGGTGTTTTTGCTCTTTTCTGTTTAGATTCCGACGTTCCCGGAGAGTCTGAGTTTGCGGGAGAAGATTTTGAAGAGTTCCAAGGCCAGCAAGGCAAGTCACACAGATCCCAAACAACCCTTTGAGCATGCTGATCCCATTTAAAGCTATTGTTTCTATTCAACTATTGCATTTATTTTCGAATGTCATTGGGTGGAATTAACCTATTGTTTGTTATAGCCCTTTTGTTCTTGATTACTTTATTCCTTGATACCTTGGGTTATTATAAATTGACTAGTTGAGCTTTATATATTGGTTCAGCTAGATATTAGATGTGATTGCTTAGCCATGCTTACAAACTTTAGCACACTTTTGGGATAACTTATGATTCACTATTATTTAATGATGGCTTAATGATAGCTCGTGATGGTTAATCATGATTGGTTAATTAATTGATTTGCCAACTAAAACCTGATAATGGTGGGTTGTGAGCACATGGTTTTGATGGTCGTGCTCATGACAATTAAGGACCGGTTCACGAGTTTCGGTTGTGAAACATTAACCGTGCCAACCACAAGCCAGCGTGGGCAACGGCTTTACCTTTTGTATAGCATGGTTCATTGCGGGGCACCAGACTGAGAAGTGGCGGAGATAAGCCCACGGGGGTCGCTGGGGAGTCCATGCCTTGTTTATAAGGGGGTGATTATGATCCAGGAACGGTGCGCTGTGGTGGATTGTGTTGTGCGAGGGGTACTGTCACAGCTCCTTTCTGAGGTACCGTGGTGGTATCAAGGCGCATGGTGACATGTCGTGGGGCTGTGTCTTGTGGGTACAGTGGTACACCTCTGGTCAGAGTAAAACTATTCGAATAGCCGTGCTCGCGGTTATGGGCGGGTCTAACAATGTCTTTCGTGATTAGTCTCACACCTCTCATCATAATAAAAGATACTATGACTGGTAATAATTTGATTAGCTCCTGGTTTGGAATGGTATATTCCTGGTTTGGAGATAGAACTGTGCAGCCGAGATGGTTGTTCAGAATGGTTGGGCCTATGCAACAGGGTATGTTGTATAGCGTTGGATTAATATTGTTTAATTATTACTTAACTGTTTTATTAAATTCTGAAATGTTTATTGAATGCTATTTATGCAAATGAAACCCTACTATGCCATCCTTTGTTATCCTGTGCATTTGCATAATTGCTGCGTGGCTTGCTGAGTATGTCATATACTCACCTTGCAATCATTCATCAAAGGAGGAGTTCTACAGTGATGCTGATGGTGTGGAGGATTAGGTGTAGCCTTGGTCAAGCTGCCTGTGGAGTGGAGTCGTCTACGCCATTTATCTTATTTTTCCACTGCTTAGATCTTTATTGATTGATAGGAACTATCTACCTCTGTAATGACATTTTATTCGCTTATTAATTAAGAGTAATAATTGTACTCTATTATCAATTTGTTATTGTGTTCCTCGGCTGATTCCTGGACGAGGGTTCACACACATGTAAGCGTTTGGAATTTTGGATAGAAATTCCGGGCGTGACAAGTTGGTATCAGAGCCTCCTTGACCTTAGGTTATGCCAAATGGTTACCCATAGAAGCCCTCTAAAAATATTGGAAAAGTAGAAGCCCTCTTTAGATGCCGCGCTACAAGCCTGAGTACTTGTTTGGTGTTGAGGGATTTGTCCAGGAGTTGCGTACGATGTCCTTTGCCATAGGATTTGGGACTGCCCCTTTGTATGCCCAGATTCCTCATGATCGTGATGAAGAGAAGTGCCGAGTCAAAGTCACCTTGAACAGTAATAGTGAAGATATCCCATCAGTGATGTTCGAAGCTGGAGGAGGAAACTACATTCATGCATGTCAGGAGGTGGCAAGGATCGCCATAGGAGAGCTCCGCGATCGCTACAGTGATCAGTTGGCCGACACTGAGTATCGCTACCATCCTCGCCAACCACAGGGAAGTGACCGTGGCAGCTACCTTGAGACTGAGGGGATTGAGAACGATGCTACCACAAGGCATTTGGTCGAGATGCTGTGGGCTATGGATGAGACCCGCGCAGAGATTGTGTTGGCAGCTCAAGATCGTGAAGACCGGAATCGTGGTAAGATTTGCAAGCTAGAGGACAAGGTGGATCGTTTGGAGGAGGAACTAGTCGCATTAAAGGGAGAAGCACCGCCGCAGAAGGCCAGGGTTCGCCTTACCGCAAGGAAGAGAGCTCTATTCGTCCCTCGCTACCAATTGGCGCCAAAGGTTTGTGTGGTGGAAAAAGAAGTTACCCCAGCCCTAGCAGATACTCCGATCGTCAACGTAAGTGATGATGATGGAGAAGAATCGAAGCGCACCCACTCAAAGGTCGAATGGGGAGCTACTCAAGATGATGAAGACGAGCCGAACGAGCCTTCAATCAACTCCGATGCCCGGAAGACCTAGAATGCCTTGTCAAGCCGTTGTCCTAGATCGTTGTGTTAGTTGGCTTGTTTTAAGCTTGGTTGTGTGTGGGTCTTGCATGTGGTTTACATCAGTGGTGGGATGTAAGAGCATGCGTTTGTTTGCTTTCGAGTGTTAGGTAGTTGGTGAGTTTAGTGGTGTGAGAGTCTTCAGTTTTGTAATAATGAAACTCAGTTAAGATCAATAATAGTTAAGTTAATCAATTTAATTCCCTGTCCTAAGTAGTTTTCCCCGGTTTCTCTTCTTGTGCTCTTGCCCATACCAGATGGTGCTCACTCGCAGCAACGGGAATGGCCCCAACATCAACAATAACAACAACAACATTGGAGAGAATCCCACGCTTGCCCAAGTCCTGGCTCAACAGGCACAGCTTATGAACATGATGATGCAGCAACTCCAGAACCAGCAGAACCAGGGAAATAACCATGCACCTCCCAGAACAAGTTAGCAGAATTTCTTCGTGTGAGGCCGCGCACTTTCTCTAGCACCACTAATCCTGTGGAAGCTGGTGATTGGCTGCACGCTATAGAGAAGTTGGATTTGCTTCAGTGCACTGATCAGGAGAAGGTCTCATTTGCATCACACCAACTGCATGGCCGTGCCTCTGAGTGGTGGGATCACTTCCGCCTTAACAGGACTACTACCGAACCTATCACTTGGCTTGAATTCACCGCCGCTTTTCGGAAGACGCATATACCATCGGGAGTGGTGTCTCTCAAGAAGAAAGAATTTAGGTCGCTCACCCAAGGATCTTGCACGGTCGCCGAGTATCTGCACGAGTTCAACCGTCTGGCTCGTTATGCTCCGGAAGATGTGTGCACTGATGAAGAGCGCCAGGAGAGGTTCTTGGAAGGACTTAATGATGAGCTGTCTTACCCACTCATGACTGGGGATTATCATGATTTCCAGAAGTTAGTGGATAAGGCTATTCGTCAGGAGGACAAGTACAACCGCATGGAGCAGAAGAAATGTCGGATTGCTCACTTCAAGGCACAGCAGGAAAATAGTCAGAGGCCGCGTCTTGCTTTCGGACCCCAGTCCATGCCACAAGGAGGTTCTTCGTCTGTTGTTCGTCCGCAGCGTCAGTTCTTCAACAACAATGCTGGCAACAACATCCGCAATCAAGCTCCACGTCCTGTTGCAGCTCCAACACAACAACAGCCTGCCAAGAGGGAGCAAGGCAGCAAGCCCGGAGTATGCTTCAACTGTGGTGAACCAGGCCATTACTCTAACAAGTGTCCGAAGCCCCGCTGCGTGAGGGTTGTCCTTGCCCAGAGCAACTCTACCGCACCAGCATCAAAGGCTCGTGTCAATCATGTTCCTGCTGTAGAAGCTCAAGGTGCTCCAGATGTGATTTTGGGTACGTTCCTTGTTAACTCAATTTCTGCAACAGTGCTTTTCGATTCTGGCGCTACACATTCATTTTTATCTATGAGTTTTGCGGGAAATCATGGGATGAAAGTAGAAGATCTTAGACGTCCTTTGATGGTTAGTACCCCGAGTAATCAAGCACTCTCTTTGCAACGTAGCCCCTCTGTCAGAATAGAAATTCAAGGAGTACCATTTCTGGCCAATCTTATCCTGTTAGAATCCAAAGACCTTGATGTCATCCTAGGGATGGACTGGTTAGCCAGATATAAAGGTGTGATAGACTGTGCCAACAGAAAAGTAACTCTCACCAGCAATGATGGTCGAGTTGTAATTGTTCATGCACAGTCTTCTGAGTCTTTAAGGTCAAGTTTGAACCGAATAACTTTGGAAGAGATTCCCATAGTACAGGAATACCCCGATGTGTTCCCAGACGATTTACCTGGTATGCCGCCTAAGAGAGATATTGAATTCAGAATAGATCTGATACCCGGAACAACTCCGATCCATAAGAGACCTTATAGAATGGCAGCCAATGAATTGGCAGAAGTCAAAAGGCAAGTCGACGATTTGCTTCAAAAGGGATACATCAGACCGAGTTCGTCTCCATAGGGAGCTCCAGTTATTTTTGTGGAAAAGAAAGATCATACCCAGAGGATGTGTGTGGACTATAGTGCACTAAATGATGTGACTATCAAGAATAAGTACCCGCTGCCCAGAATTGATGATTTGTTTGATTAGCTTAAAGGTGCCACCGTTTTCTCCAAGATAGATCTTCGATCAGGGTATCACCAGTTGAGGATTAAAGAAGAAGATATACCTAAGACGGCTTTTACCACTAGGTATGGATTGTTCGAATGTACTGTTATGTCTTTTGGACTTACCAATGCCCCTGCTTTCTTCATGAACTTGATGAATAAGGTGTTTATGGAATACCTAGACAAGTTCGTGGTGGTCTTTATTGATGACATTCTTATCTACTCTCGAACTAAAGAAGAGCATGAAGAACATCTTCGTCTTGCATTAGAGAAGCTGCGAGAACATCAATTGTATGCAAAGTTTATCAAATGTGAATTCTGGTTGTCTGAAGTGAAGTTCCTGGGACACGTCATCTCAACAGGAGGAGTTGCCGTCGATCCTAGTAACGTGGAATCCGTAACCAACTGGAAACAACCAAAGACAGTTTCCGAGATTCGCAGTTTCCTAGGTCTCGCAGGATATTACCGGCGACTCATAGAGTATTTCTCCAAGATTGCCAAGCCCATGACACGACTGCTTAAAAAAGATGTAAAGTATAAGTGGTCAGAAGAATGTGAGCAGAGTTTTCAAGAGTTGAAGAATCGCTTAATATCAGCTCCTATTTTGATTTTGCCTGATCCAAAGAAGGGTTTTCAAGTGTATTGTGATGCATCCAAGCTTGGGTTAGGTTGTGTACTGATGCAAGATGGGTAGGTGGTTGCCTATGCATCTCGTTAGTTACGTCCGCATGAGAAGAACTACCCTACTCATGATCTTGAGTTAGCTGCAGTGGTTCATGTGTTGAAAATTTGGCGTCATTATCTTTTCGGTACTCGTACAGAGATGTACACCGATCACAAGAGTTTAAAGTATATCTTTACTCAGCCAGATCTGAACATGAGACAACGGAGATGGTTGGAATTAATTAAGGATTATGACATGGGGATTCATTATCACCCGGGAAAGGCTAATGTTGTAGCAGACGCTCTTAGCAGGAAAGGCTATTGCAATGCTACGGAAGGACGACAGTTGCCATTGGAGTTATGCAAGGAATTTGAAAGATTAAATTTGGTAATTGTCAGTAGAGGTTTCGTTGCAGCCTTAGAAGCAAAGCCCACGCTAATCGATCAGGTTAGAGAAGCCCAAATTAATGACCCTGATATCCAAGAAATCAAGAAGAATATGAGAAGAGGAAATGCTATCGGTTTCTTGGAAGATGAGCAAGCAACTGTATGGTTGGGCGAGACAATCTGTGTCCCCGACAACAAAGATTTAAAAGATGCAATTCTGAAAGAAGCTCATGATACTTTATACTCCATTCACCCTGGTAGTACCAAGATGTACCAGGATCTCAAGGAAAGATTTTGGTGGGCAAGTATGAAGCGTGAAATCGCAGAATACGTAGTAGTATGTGATGTTTGTCAGCGAGTCAAGGCAGAACATCAGAAACCCGCAGGTTTGCTGCAGCCTTTGAAGATTCCTAAATGGAAGTGGGAGGAAATAGGTATGGATTTCATCACTGGTCTACCCAGAACGTCATCAGGACACGACTCTATTTGGGTGATAGTCGACAGACTTACCAAAGTGGCTCATTTCATCCCAGTAAAGACAACATATTCCGGAAGTCGGTTGGCGGAATTGTATATGGCAAGGATTGTGTGCTTGCATGGCGTCCCTAAGAAAATAGTGTCTGATCGAGGTAGTCAGTTTACTTCACAGTTTTGGAAGAAGCTTCAAGAAGAGATGGGTTCTAAGCTGAACTTTAGTACTGCTTATCATCCGCAGACAGACAGACAAACCGAAAGGGTAAATCAGATTTTGGAAGACATGTTGAGAGCTTGTGCTTTAGACTTCGGTGGAAGTGGGGATAAGAATCTACCTTATGCGGAATTCTCGTACAACAACAGTTATCAAGCTAGTCTCCAAATGGCTCCTTACGAAGCATTGTATGGTCGGAAGTGCCGCACTCCGCTTTTGTGGGATCAAACGGGAGAACGTCAGGTTTTTGGGACTGATATCCTGAGGGAAGCAGAAGAAAAGGTAAAAATCATTCAAGAAAGATTGCGTGTGGCCCAGTCTCGTCATAAGAGTTATGCTGACAATCATCGTAGAGATCTAAGTTTTGACGAAGGAGATTATGTGTACCTTCGTGTCACGCCTCTTCGAGGGGTTCATCGCTTCCACACTAAAGGAAAATTGGCACCGCGTTTCGTGGGACCTTACAAAATTGTCAGTAGAAGAGGAGAGGTCGCTTACCAGTTGGAGTTACCTCAATCTTTAGCAGGAGTCCATAATGTGTTCCATGTGTCGCAATTGAAAAAGTGTTTAAGAGTACTTACCGAAGAAGCTAATCTTGAACAGATAGAAGTCCAAGAGGATCTGACCTATGTTGAGAAACCAATCCGTATCTTGGAAACAGATGAGAGAAGAACCAGAAATAGAGTTATCCGTTTTTGCAAGGTTCAATGGAGTAATCACTCAGAGGAAGAATCAAGTTGGGAACGAGAAGATTAATTGAAGTCAGCTTATCCGCATCAGTTCGTCAGTTCTTCCGAATCTCGAGGACGAGATTCTGTTTAAGGGGGGTAGGTTTGTCACACCCTAAAAATCCCAAATATATAAATTGTTGTCTAATTTGGAGTTATTAGAATTTATTTTAAAAGCCTAGAAGAGAAGATCTAATTTTAAATAATAAATTCCAATATAAAATGGGGCCAGATAAAATTTCATTAAATACTTTGCTTAATTCTATAATTCCTAGATTTTTCTGGGATTTATTTGAGCTAAGGAAGTATTTTTAATAAATAGAATTGCATTTCATGAATAATTTAAATTGAAAAAGGTTTTTAAAAGTCTCTTTTGGCTTTGGGCCGAAAGTCGGCCCAAAACTCTCTCTCTCTCCCTCGGCCCAAGCCGGCCCGCAGCCGCCCGCTCGCGCGCGCGCGTCCGCTCGCTGACAGGTGGGGCCCACCTGTCGGACTCGTCGTCCTCCTCGCGCCGCCGCCGCGCCCGAACCCTAGCGCCGCGCCGCCGCCGTCTCCTTCCAAATCCGGCCGTGCCTTTCCTTCTCCGGTGAAATCAATAGAGGGGAAATGATCTTCGGGACCTCCTCTACCTTTTCCCTTTTCGAAACTTCATCTAAATCGCTTTGGAAATTCGTGGATTGGATCTCGAATCGGATTCATCTCTTTTCCCGAACCCTAGACCTTTCCTTCGCGTCGCCGATCGCCGTGGGCCTTCGCCGCCGCCTCCTTGCCCCTATAAAAGGATCCCCAGGTCCTCCGCTACCCGTCGCCACCCTCGCCTTCGTCCGCCGCCGCCCGTAGCGCCCTAGCCCTGTGAAGCTTCGCGCCGCCGTCGTCGCCGCCGCTCCAGCCGTGCATCTCTGTCGCTCCAGTCATCGCGGTCGCTCGGGGAGGCCGCCGTCGTGTTCACCGTCTCGTTGCCGTCCTCGTCCGCCCCTCCGTCGTCGCCGTAGACCGCCGGAGCACCGCCGTCGTCGTCAAGCCGAAGGTCGCCGCCGCTTCTTCCTCGTCGCCGTCGCCGTCCGTTGATCTTCCGCCGCCGTTTTGGTCATCGGTGAGTTCGCCGTGCCGTCCGCTACCCGTAGGTGCTCTCCGTTCGTGCCGCCGCGCCGTCGTTCGCTGGCGAGCATGCGCGCCCGAGCCGCCGCCGGTGGTGACGTCACCGCTGACGTCATCGGTGCCGTCCGCCGTGGTCTGGCTGTGGACCGATCGATCTCGGCCGTTCGTTTTGGTTGGATCAATCTCGGCCGTCCGTTCCCGTGAACCATCGCCGTGCACCCGGTCCACCGCGAACCCTAGCCGCTGATGCAATAATTCCCTTTTCCTTTTCAAAAATAATTCATTATTGCGTCATAATTCAATTAAAATCTAAATAAATGATTTAATCTGATTTAATATTTCAAAATTCATAACTAATTCATCTTAGCTCGGATTTAGTTGGTTCAAGTCTCTAAATTTTTCTAAAATTGAGATCTACATGTTAAAAATATCTACATGTACTGTTCATGCTTGTTTGTGTGCTGTTTTGGTGTTTTTGCTCTTTTCTGTTTAGATTCCGACGTTCCCGGAGAGTCTGAGTTTGCGGGAGAAGATTTTGAAGAGTTCCAAGGCCAGCCAGGCAAGTCACACAGATCCCAAACAACCCTTTGAGCATGTTGATCCCGTTTAAAGCTATTGTTTCTATTCAACTATTGCATTTATTTTCGAATGTCATTGGGTGGAATTAACCTATTGTTTGTTATAGCCCTTTTGTTCTTGATTACTTTATTCCTTGATACCTTGGGTTATTATAAATTGACTAGTTGAGCTTTATATATTGGTTCAGCTAGATATTAGATGTGATTGCTTAGCCATGCTTACAAACTTTAGCACACTTTTGGGATAACTTATGATTCACTATTACTTAATGATGGCTGGCTTAATGATAGCTCGTGATGGTTAATCATGATTGGTTAATTAATTGATTTGCCAACTAAAACCTGATAATGGTGGGTTGTGAGCACATGGTTTTGATGGTCGTGCTCATGACAATTAAGGACCGGTTCACGAGTTTCGGTTGTGAAACATTAACCATGCCAACCAAAAGCCAGCGTGGGCAACGGCTTTACCTTTTGTATAGCATGGTTCATTGCGGGGCACCAGACTGAGAAGTGGCGGAGATAAGCCCACGGGGGTCGCTGGGGAGTCCATGCCTTGTTTATAAGGGGGTGATTATAATCCAGGAACGGTGCGCTGTGGTGGATTGTGTTGTGCGAGGGGTACTGTCACAGCTCCTTTCCGAGGTACCGTGGTGGTATCGAGGCGCATGGTGACATGTCGTGGGGCTGTGTCTTGTGGGTACAGTGGTACACCTCTGGCCAGAGTAAAACTATTCGAATAGCCGTGCCCGCGGTTATGGGCGGGTCTAACAATGTCTTTCGTGATTAGTCTCACACTTCTCACCCTAATAAAAGATGCTATAACTGGTAATAATTTGATTAGCTCCTGGTTTGGAATGGTATATTCCTGGTTTGGAGAGAGAACTGTGCAGCCGGGATGGTTGTTCAGAATGGTTGGGCCTATGCAACAGGGTATGTTGTATAGCGTTGGATTAATATTGTTTAATTATTACTTAAATGTTTTATTAAATTCTGAAATGTTTATTAAATGCTGTTTATGCAAATGAAACCCTACTATGCCATCCTTTGTTATCCTGTGCATTTGCATAATTGCTGCGTGGCTTGCTGAGTATGTCATATACTCACCTTGCAATCATTCATCAGAGGAGGAGTTCTACAGTGATGCTGATGGTGTGGAGGATTAGGTGTAGCCCTGGTCAAGCTGCCTATGGAGTGGAGTCGTCTGCGCCGTTTATCTTATTTTTCCGCTGCTTAGATCTTTTTTGATTGAGAGGAACTATCTACCTCTGTAATGACATTTTATTCGCTTATTAATTAAGAGTAATAATTGTACTCTATTATCAATTTGTTATTGTGTGCCTCGGCTGATTCCTGGACGAGGGTTCACACACATGTAAGCGTTTGGAATTTTGGATAGAAATTCCGGGTGTGACACTCATCCAAACACGCGTGCGCCATGAGCAACGTCGGCTCGTCGTCGTCCTCGGCCGCGATGTGGGCCTCGGCCTTCTTGGGCTTAGAGCGGCAATCCTTGGCGCAGTAGCCCATTTTGCTGCAATTGCGACACTTGTCGCCAGGGTGCTCCTGGTCGCGCCTGCTTCCGCGCCGATTACCACATTTCTTGTCGCCATTGTTCACGGACTCACCGGGCACAGTGCCGCTGCTCTCACCGCTCTGTTCGCGGTTCTTGAGCCATGCCAACCACTGCTCCTCCGTGAGCATGAGATGGCTGCCTCTATCGACGATCTCCTTTGGCTTGGCCTTGCATTTCTCAATGGCGTGGAGTTGGCCGGTGACCTCCTCGATGGACAGGTCATGGACATTGAGGAGCGTCTTGATCGAGATGGCTATCTGCGAGAGATGCTCTGGGACAACGTATATTAGCTTGTTGACAACATCTACCTCGGGGAGATCACCTCCGAGAGTGTGAATGTTGTTTGCGATGCCGGTGAGGCGCATGGAGAAGTCGTCGACGTTCTCACCGCCCTTGAACCGTGCATCGGCAAACTCCCGGCGAAGTAGCTGCTCGTTCGCCTCACGCACGTGCCGAGTGCTGACGCGGACTATCTTGATCGCCTCCCATGCAGACTGCGACGTGCACTTGGTGGAGAGAGAGACAACGTATATTAGCTTGTTGACAACATCTACCTCGGGGAGATCGCCTCCGAGAGTGTGAATGCTGTTTGCGATGCCAGTGAGGCGCATGGAGAAGTCGTCGACGTTCTCGCCGTCCTTGAACCGTGCATCGGCAAACTCCCGGCGAAGTAGCTGCTTGTTCGCCTCACACACGCGCCGAGTGCTGACGCGGACTATCTTGATCGCCTCCCACGCAGACTGCGACGTGCGCTTGGTGGAGAGAGAGCGGAGCATCTCCGGCGACACCACCCGCAAGATCGCAGCCAGCGCCAGCCGATCGTTGCGGTACTCGATCTCCTCGTCTTCGTACGGCTCCACGGCATGCCAGAGCCCCTGAGCCTGCAAATTCACGGTCATGAGGAGCGCCCATTCCTCGTAGTTGGTCCTCGTCAGAACCGGGTAGTGGACGGCGGCGCTCGACTCCCTGACGATGCACGGCTGAGCAGCCATGGGCTATCGCTCACCACTTGTGCGTCCACGGCGTGGCGCAGACTCAGCAGGACAGCGGCGTGGCGGGGTACCCGACGGGCGAGAAAGAGGAGAGCGCGAGCGTGGTGGTGTGGGAACATGCGGCGGTGTGCGAGAATGACGCGGTGGCGAGCGCGCCGCCATGGCACCAGCGAGCCAACGAGGCTCTGATACCAATTGTTGGCGAACTCCCGCAGGTGTTCGACGAAATGCCGATCAAAACAGAGCAAGCGAGAAAGCGATTTTGTGCTACGTAAAAACTTGGCAGCGATTTTCTGATGCATTAGGGAACTTAAATAACAAACACACACGTCTCCCACCTTCGACTGGATCGTGCCATCGCACGACCGAGGTGTGCGCCATGTGCTCCTACCAACCCGGCGCCCCAGCCATGTCTCCCAAGGTGATCGCGCCGTCCCACGATCGAAGAACATGCAGGGCACACGCACTCCCAAAAAACGGAAAAACGAAACAACCTCCCACATGAACACACCATGCGTCAGAGCTATACATGTGCCATGATCCAACAAAACCGGAATCAAGCGCTTAGATAATAACTAGAGCAGCAAATAGCCGATGGCGCCATGGATTTCTTCAACACTCTGTTGGAGATGCTCTTAGCTGGGAGTTGAGGTAGGCTGCATATATTAGAGAAACAATCCTGGCGATTGAGGAGCAGAGATTGATAGAGAAGATGGAGGGATTTGTAGGGAATTGAAAGGGACGACATGGCTTTCATGGCAAGAAGCAGAAGCTACTTGAGCAGGAACACAACATGTTTTTACTTGTATGGTCAGGTGGAGATGCAAAAGGTGGAGAGGTGGCTGGAAAACTAAAAGAAATGGATCCCTCTCATCAATTTGAATCAATTTTCGACATTTAAAAGAGAGATTGATTGGGGAGATTGGTCAGTGGGAGGGAGGAATTGGAAGAGACGGCACCGCTTGAAGGATGAGCAGGAACGTGGCTGTTTGAGGGAGGAGGAAGGTGGAGAGTTGAGAGAGGAGGTGTCACCTAGAGTTAGAAAGATGAAATCTAATTAAGTTGGTTCAATTTTTATTGTTAAAGACAGAGATTTGTGAGGGAGGTGTATAGATTGGAGAGAATTGGAATAGACAACACTGCTTCATGGAGGAGCATAAATGGAGCTGCTGTTTTGTCAGGTTGGTGCGGCAAGAGGAGGGAGATGAGGAGTTACAGAGAATTGAAGAAACCGATGAAATGAATTCAATTCATCAAGGTGGTTTAATTTTTGGTGTTAAAGAAAGAAATTGATTAGGAAGGGGAATATATTGATTCATGGAGAGGAAAATATTTGATCAGTGGAAGGAGTGGATGAGATTTTGATGGAGCATTGAAAGTGGTTGAGGGAGTGGCGAGCTGAACAACATGGAGGTGAGGTGTTGCTGGAGGTGGTAAAATGTATTAATCTCATCATAGCGATTCAATTTTTCACATTGGTGGAAGAAATTGATGAGAAAACTGAAGAGACTAGTGAAATTTAACGATGTGGGCAAGTTGGCGAGAAGCAGCATGCTATCAGTGAAACAAAGAAAAAAAAAAGAGAGAAAGAAGAGTAAATTTTAGAAAACTACAATTTTAGTGCCAAAACTATCAGTTTGCTGTAACATTAGCGACATGTTTCAGTTTGCTGTAATAATAGCGTGGGAAATTATCAAAAAACTGTAACTTTTATGTTATATACTGCTACAGTTGTCACCTATATATATACTGTAGCAGCATATAACGTAAAAGTTGCAGTTTTGTGATAATTTTCCACGCTATTGTTGGAGCAAACTGAAATGTTGCTAATGGTGCAGTACATTGATAATTTCCCACGCTACAGTTATCACCTATATGTACTGTAGCAGTATATAACATAAAAGTTATAGTTTTGTGATAATTTTCCACGCTATTGTTGTAGCAAACTGAAACATGTCGCTAATGGTGCAGTACATCTTTATGGCCGGCCGTCTTGTTCGTTGTTTGATTCTTTGATGTACCGATTCATGAAAATGATCTAGGCAATTGATGAGTACCACGGCCAAGATCCGCTCCAACCATGGCTAGACTAAGCAAATTTCCCATGTTTTATTGATTCGGTTCGTACTAGTTGCCGAGCCGAAAGATTTTGCATTTTGGGGATTTCTTTCTGGTTTCCGCAAGCCTGCTGCTCATTATTGATCTTGTACTTCCTCCATTCTTAAGAAAACAATCAGGATGTGTGATCCTTTCTAGTATAACGAATCTAGACACTTTTTAAGTTATGTTTTTTTATATGGAAGGAATATGTTTCAGCTACACGAATTTGCATCAAGTGGGTTCAGGAGTCGTTTTCGACAGGTGGGATTGCTCCGGGCTGGTGGTGATCTACGAGCAATGCATGCGTGCCTTTTGGCACGACGACCGCTACAAGGACGATCTCCGCTACCTCAAAGTGTGGCTGGAATATGTGAGTTTCTGGATTCAGATTGGTTCGTGTACACTTAATTTGGCTTGCAAGATTAATCACGTGGGTTGCAGGATTGGTTTGATTTCCTTTTGACATCTAATTGAGAATTGTGCTGATTCTGAGTTAATATTTGGGTTGCTGGAGACCAACCAGATTGGTTAGAGCACCAATTACTACTTGTCTTATGCGTTGGTAATGGAGTCCAAGAACAAGCTAAAGAAAGCTAACGATATTTTTAATCTTGGTATAGTTTGGTGAGAATCTTATGAGAGCTTGGTAGTTTCTTCAGATATGAAAAGTATGAAAAAGATTGCGGATTTTCTTCAGTGCTAGTCTGCTAGATTCTTCAGACAAACCCAGCCGCCAATCAAAACAACAGAAAGATTTTCTTTAATATCCTTAGATTTTGCATTAGGTTCATGGCCCAAGAAATCGACCAATACCAAATGAAAAAAATCACTCAACTGATTTATATGTAGTTTGCCACTTTTATTTTGTTCAACAAATATATATAATTGCATACTTCAGATATAAAATTCCATATCTACGGGGGTGTTTAGATCCAGGGGTGTAAAATTTTAGCGTGTCACATCAGGTATTATATAGGGTGTTGCATAGGGTGTTCGGGCACTAATAAAAAAAACTAATTACAGAATCCGTCAGTAAACAACGAGATGAATTTATTAAGCCTATTTAATCCGTCATTAGCAAATATTTACTGTAGCACCACGTTGTCAAATCATGCAGCAATTAGGCTTAAAAGATTTGTCTCACATATTAGTCGCAATCTGTGCAATTAATTATTTTTTATCTATATTTAATACTTCATGCAGACGTTAAACTTTCAATGTGTCAGGGTGAAAAATTTTAGGATGGAATCTAAGCAGGGCCTATATCTATACTATGGGACCACATATTGATTACCTATTGATCAGTTGAGTAAAAAAAAATTCTCAGTCGAATCCTGTGCATCGCTCGATGCACAATATCCTACGAACAAAAAAAAAACAACCGATCTCCTTTTCTATGCTGACTAACAAAATTAACGGGCCTTATCATTTTTCTTTTCGGCTGGGCTTTTATTTGTTTTTCTGCTGTCATTTGGGCCGGCATTAATTTCATTTTATGTTTTGGGTTGAGCTTTTTTTTCCTTGCACTTTTACATAGGCTTTTTTTCCGTTGCAAAATGCATCAACTTAATTATATCAACTTTCTTTTACACACAAAGTCATACAATCAAAGATATACAGATATAACGAAAATCTTTCCGCGTCGGGGTGCTGCGTTAGGCCATGTCGAAGCGGGGCTGGTCAGGCGGCAGAGGGGCGTCGGCGCCCCAACCCTAGGGCAGAGCAGCGTGTGAGGAATGGCGCCGGGGAAAGAGTCAGAGCGCGGTGGGAAGGGACGGGGAAGAAAAAAACGAACCGGTATGCATCATAACCAATAGCAGGTGGGTAAATATTTGACCCAAAAGCAGCTGAAAGCAGGGGTGGAGATGCTTTCAGTTTGTGCTAGAGAAAAACAGCTTTTGAATAGAAGCAGATATTTTTGTATGTGGCTGCAAAAGCCAATTCGGCTTTAAAGCCCTTTGGTTGGTTTTTGGCTTTTGCAAAAGCCAAAGGCACCCTTAATATATCTTCAAGCTTCAGCGATTAGTTCGTAAAATGTCAACAATTTATTTTGATTTCTCTGTCGATATATTTTGGTGGCAATTTGTTCTTTAAACTTATATTGTCAGACAATTTTCTGTGTCGTACAGTCGTCTTCATGTGTTTGCAAGAAGATTGTTTGATTGGTTCCATATCACATTCTTTATACTGTAACTACAAAAATTGTTCAACAGGCCGGACGTACGTCCAACGAGTACTGCTTGTTGCGTGTAAGAGAACCGGAGATTAAACCAGACGAATGTTCGAAGAAATTGACCTCCCTGCAGGTTCCAGCTGTCTTCAGATCGACCATACATACACGAGTTTATTAAATATGCTCCAATAGCAACGGACCTCTGGTCGTTGCGTGATTCGACTACTCACCGTCACCGTAACAAAAATCCTTGACCCAATGACCTAGTTTAGGCCTAACAAATCAGAAAATTACTCATGTTGGTACTTTCCGTCTAAAATACTTCAGTTATTCGTTCGGCGAAGATAAGATCATCATATATATATATGGGCAGTGTACATTGTCAAATTAGCTAGAAAAGGTGCTAAATGCTAAGATCTCGTAGGCTTTTGTAGAGCTGGCACAATCACACGTATAATTGTAGGGGTATATCTTCATTAGAGCAAGTATAATAGTGAGCTATAAGCCTATTATAAACTTACGTGGAGGAGAGATATAACAAAAAGTTAAGAGTGTTAGCTCTCATGCAAGAGCTAGCTTGACACAAGCTCCAAGATAAATACAATTAATGTAATAGAGCAAGTATAATAGTGAGCTATAAGCCTATTATAAACTTATATGGAGGAGAGATGTAACAAAAAGTTAAGGGTGCTGGCTCTCATATAAGAGCTAGCTTAACACAAACTCCAAGACAAATACAATTAATATATAAGTGAGAGATAGAGAGAGGAGAAAAAAATTGTAGCGAACCTTATAACTAATCTATTATATATGTTGGCTTTAAAATTGGCTAATAGTAAGAAGTGAGCTTTATTATTATCCTTCCTCTTAGACACCAAAACATACCCAAGTTTCACCAGCCTCATTCAAATCGGCAGGGTTATTTAGTTCGACCACACGCAATGTCTGTGCTCCAATCCTACAAACGTAAGATGTTCATAAATACAGATATATGCATCAGCCATCATCCTGACGTAATCTCTGATGCTAATCCCAGATGCTTCATTAATTACCTGTACGTGAGAAGAAAATGGCATGAACGGCAACGATGACAATAGTATCACACATATGCACACTAGCTGCGAGTCAACGATGACCCTCATCGTGTATGAAGGGAGATCATGCCAAACTACGATTCTATATATGTATACAAATTCAGAATCGAAGGTGGAAATTTCACCGCTCGTATGGGAATCAAATCAATTATTCTCTACGCCAGTGAAATTTCATGCAAAATGCTCTACTTACATAACAGATCAGACTGAATGTGTTTACACCCAAATTTAGCACCTAGGATTAAAATAGGAAAGATTATCAAAATTTGGAAGTCTACCGGTTTCCTCCGAGTGGGCCGGTCTGACCGCTGTGTGTTGGGCGGTCAGACCGCTGGTTGAGGGCCGGTCAGACCGGTGGTGTGTGGCCGGTCTGACCGGCAGGACCGAGTCCGACTGTGTTTCGTCGGGTTTCGAGGTTTCCTTCCTTGGGAAGGCATGTTTCGTATTTCCTTTAGTTTCTACCCCGAATTAGACGTGGAGGAGGGCCTGTAGAGGGCAAGACCAACCCCTATATAAGGGACTTGGCCGGTTCATTATAAGAAACCAATCTACAATCAATCAATCGAATCGTTTTTCATATTGCTTTTAGTTTTCTCTTAGTTTGTCCATCTTTGTCGGTTTGCGCCGTAAACCGTCCGCCGCCGCTGCGAGAGTGCGACATCTCTTTGTAGGTTTGTCCTGAAAACCTTCCGTTTTGCCCACGAGACGGGTAGTTATCTAGAAATCGGCTCTGCTAGCCGATTTAGTTATCAAAACCCATCTAGGTTTAGCTCTTCGCTAGATCGAGGTGGTTGGCGACTCTAGGATCACTGCAAGGCTTAAGGTGCTGCGATCGTCGTTGTCAACTTGTCACAAAAAGTTGCCAACACGATTTTTGGCGACTCCGCTGGGGACGAGATCCGTTCATCGTCAATTCAACTTCGACTTCGCCATGACGAAGCCGCCATCCAAGATGGAGGTGGAGCCATCCAATATGATACCAGTCACATTGGATGATTTCGAAGGAGAAGACCGCAAAGCTATGGAGGAGTACATCAACGAACTCACACGGGAGGCGTTGAAGAGGGCAAGCACTAGGACTCGTCAAGGTGTGATCATCAAGCCCGGGCCACGTCCTAAGCTCGCCCCCGATTTGGTAAGCAATGATGATGTAACACAATCTATCCAACAACAAGTAGCATCTACAATAGATTCATCTATGATTGCTTTTAAAGATAAGTTAGATGCAACTTTTGAGGGTAAATTTGATGAATTTTTAAGGTTTAAATTCGGCCCTCTTATGGTCGATTACATGTCAAAGGATAAAGCCTTTACCACTGCTAAAGACCGGGTATTACCCCGGCGGTCAGACCGGGACTCAGGCCGGTCCGACCGCGCCTCTGGATTCCGGTCAGACCGGGCCCTAGGCCAGTCAGACCGACACGATTATACCGATACAGGGAATAGATCCAATGACTAATGCTAGTTATTTGTATCATCTTAGAACATTTGATCCTCCTGTATCTACTGCTGCAAATAGTCCCCAAGTTCCCCCACATGTTCCTTATGCTTATAATGATGTTGCTAGGAGGTATCCTCCCGATACTAGACAAGGCCTATATAATCATATTGCGCCACAAATACAACCTATTAGGCCACCGAATCCACCGCCAAATCAACATGGGCCTAATAATATGGAGGATATAATTAGTGAGATTATTAGGGATAGATTCGGGATTGAAACTAGGAATCGTGCTAAAGTTTACAAAAAACCATATCCTGATTATTATGATAATGTGTCGTTTCCCCGTAATTATAGAGTTCCTGAATTTACCAAGTTTAGTGGTGAAGATGATAAGACCACATGGGAGCATGTAGATCAATTTTTGGTGCAATGTGGTGAGGCTAATAGTGATACTTTTAAATTGCGCTTGTTTTCTTTATCTTTGTCCGGTAATGCTTTTACATGGTTTACTTCTTTACCAGCAAATTCTATTCATACTTGGGCTCAATTAGAAGAAAAATTTCATGATTATTTTTATACTGGAGAAACTGAGCTTAGGTTATGTGATTTAACATCAGTTAAGCAAAAATATAATGAACCTGTCATTGATTATATTAAGAGATTTAGGGATGTTAGAGACTGATGTTATAGCTTGAATATAACTGATAGAGATTTGGCTGGTCTTGCTTTTAATGGTTTAATTGCTCCTCTTAGAGAAAGACTAGATGGCCAACAATTTCTTGATGTTAGTCAACTTATGCAAAGGGCTCTGGCTCAAGAAAGCCGGGTTAGGGATAATAAAAAACTTGTTAGACCATAAGACAAAAAGCCTAATGTTAATGTGATTGATTACCCTAAGGCTAGTGATAGTGAGGAGGAGGGTGATCATGATATATATGTTGCTGAATGGTCATGGACTAACAAAAACAAGCCTTTTGTTTGCTCTAACCTAATGCCGACTCCTCGCAAAGATCGGCAAAGTGATGTTAAATATAGTTTTGATGTGGCCAAGTGTGATAAAAATTTTGATTATCTTTTACAAGAAAAACAAATTAGATTACCTAAAGGCCATGTCATTCCATCTCAAGAAGAGTTGAAACGTCGAGCATATTGTAAATGGCATGATTCTCATTCTTATTCTACTAATGATTGCAATGTGTTTCGACGGCAGGTTCAATCGGCCATAGATGAAGGACGATTGAAGTTCACCGATGGCTCCAAGATGAAGCTTGATCATGATCCTTTTCCGGTGAATACAATTAATTTCAATAATAAGAAGGTGTTGATTCGGCCGGAGCAAGCCGAATCAACTAAGGGAAAAGGAGTGGTCATCGGCGAACCAAGGCCTAAAATGATAGTGCCAAAGAAGCCGGAGGTTGGCGTTTGGAAGGAAAATAAGAGTGGAGCTTCAACTTCTAAAGCCCCTAGGAAGACCAAGGTGACTTTTGATATGCTTTTGGAGAAGTATGAGAAGCAAGGTGGTGAGAAGGCTCGCAACAAACGTAAAAGACCAAGATCACCTCCTAGGGAGCGATTTGGTCATTCACCAAGACGGTCACATTCACCTTCATATCATCATCCACAAGACATGTCATGGAGTTCTTATTCAATGCCGCCGCCGGGTTATCCTTATCCTTACTTCATGCCATGGGGGGCAACGCTGCCAATGTTCAATCATATGCCTCCAATGCAATTCAATCAAGGATGGGGAGGACCGAGGAGGCCAATTCATGAGCGTTTGTCTTCACTAAACAATGGCCGGTTTTATGATAAGAATCGGGCTAATGAAGAAAAGAGGGAAGGAAAGCGTGTTAAGGTGGAGGCAAGGACTTCGGAAGTAATTACCATCAAAGTGGGGTCTCATGATGTGCCAATACCTTCTGGAGATGAAGTTGAAGAGTTCTCAAGCAAAAAGTCCGAAGCCGGTACCAGCTCATCGCAGTCGGCCGGTCTGACCAGGCCCTCTGGCCGGTCTGACCGTAGCCATGTGGCCGGTCTGACCGCCGACCCGACAACGGTCCGACCGACGCCTCAGACCGGTCTGACCGCACGCCAAATGTCGGTCTGACCGGCGCATCTGGCCGGTCTGACCGGTGGTCTACGTCCGGTCTGACCGGGCTCCAGCGCCGGTTTGATAGGAGGTTTGCAAAGGGCAATGTGGGAGGTTCATCGTCTTCAAGCAAGGTTAATAGAGGACATTATTTACCTCCTGGAACAGAGCCGAATCCTAGGTGGATGCCTAACGATTTGACGGCTACTCAAAAGAGAAGGTTGCAACGTCTTCGGGCTCAAGAAATGAGAGAGAAAAAGGCCGAAGAACAAAGAGATAAAAGGTTCAATGAGTTGCAACCACCACCGGTATGGAGGCGTAAATCCATAGAGAAGGAAAAACCGGTTGTTGTAGAGGAGGAGGAGCAATCGGTTGATAAAGGTGAATCATCTCCAAAAGAAGACATGGATATCAACATGGTATGTATGTTGTCTATGGAGTTTTGTGCTATGGATGAAACCGAGGTTGCTCAATTCTCATTAGGTCCTAAAGAAGCGGTTTTTGAGAAGCCCGATGAGTCAAACCGTCACATGAAGCCTCTCTATCTCAAAGGCCATGTTGATGGGAAGCTGGTCTCTAGGATGCTAGTGGATGGAGGTGCTGCCGTGAACTTGATGACGTACTCATTATTCAAGAAGTTGGGGCGTGAGGATTATGAGTTGAAGAAGACCAACATGATTCTCAATGGCTTCAATGGTGAACCAACGGAGGCAAACGGTATCTTTTCGGCGGAGCTCACCGTGGGAAACAAGACGCTACCAACCGCTTTCTTCATCGTCGATGTGCAAGGTAACTACAATGTTATTTTGGGTCGTTGTTGGATCCATGCCAATTGTTGTATGCCTTCTACCTTGCATCAATGTTTAATTCAATGAGACGTCGATGATGTTGAAATTGTTCAAGCGGACACATCGGCTGAGGTTGCAATGGCCGATGCTACTTTTGAGTGGTGTCATGGGAATATTCAATGCTTATCGGGGAGGGATCTTTCTAGCTATGATTTTATTAGTATCTCCGATGGCAAATTTGTACCTATCTCTGTAAAGCCGGCTAGTGTAGCACGGCTAAGCCATATAAATTTGTATAGTGAATAAGGAAGCTAATTTAGAGTGGTTACAAAAGAGGGTGCAAGAATATCGGTCTACAAAGAACGATATTGGTGAAACCGTTGAAGATTTTGATGAAGTAGAGAAGCTTGGGAAAGGGTTTACATTGGCCGATCCTTTGGAAGAAGTAGACATAGGTGATGGAACTAAACCGAGGCCGACTTTTGTAAACAAAAATATGAGAGCCGATTATAAGGTTAAGATAATCGAGCTATTTAAGGAATATGTTGATTGCTTTGCATGGGAATATCATGAGATGCCGGGACTTAGCCGTGAGCTTGTTGAGCATCGGTTTCCAATTAAACCGGGTTTTAGGCCTTATAAACAACCAACTCGTCGTTTTAATCCTTTGCTATATGACCGAGTCAAAGAGGAGATTGATCGGTTGTTGAAGGCGGGGTTTATTAGGCCATGTCGTTATGCGGAGTGGGTTTCTAGTATAGTCCCGGTGGAGAAGAAGGGGAGTGGTAAGATTAGAGTTTGCATAGATTTTAGAGATTTAAATAAAGCCACTCCCAAAGATGAGTATCCTATGCCTATAGCTGACATGATGATAAATGATGCCTCGGGTCATAAGGTGATTAGCTTTTTTGATGGTAATGCCAGTTACAATCAAATCTTTATGGCGGAAGAGGATATGTACAAGACGGCTTTTAGGTGCCCAGGATTTGTTGGTTTGTTTGAGTGGGTTGTCATGACTTTTGGGTTGAAGAACGCTGGTGCAACATATCAAAGGGCAATGAATTTGATCTTTCATGATTTGCTCGGTATTATCTTAGAGATTTATATTGATGATATTGTTGTCAAATCGGATGGTATGGAAGGACACATAGCCGATTTGAGGTTAGCTTTTGAGAGGATGCGCCGGTATGGTTTGAAGATGAACCCACTTAAATGTGCTTTTGGTGTGTTGGCGGGGAAGTTCTTAGGATTCATGGTGCATGAGAGAGGAGTTGAGATTGATCCTAAGAAGATAGAAAAGATTCGTGATTTCAAAGCGCCGACATGCAAGAAGGAGGTTCAAAAGTTGCTAGGTAAAGTGAATTATTTGAGGAGGTTTATTTCTAACCTAGCGGGTAAAATCGATGCTTTTGTTCCTATACTTTGCTTGAAAAAGGAAGCCGATTTTATTTGGGGGGCAAAACAACAAGAGGCGTTTGAAGAGTTGAAGAGATATTTGTCTACTCCACCCGTTGTGCGAGCGCCTAAAGCCGGAAAGCCTTTTCGGTTATATATTGCCCCCGAAGACAAAGTCATTGGTGCCGTTTTGACGCAAGAGGAAGATGGCAAGGAATATATCATTACAAATTTGATCCGCCGTCTTTTGGATGCCGAAACGAGGTATGTCTTTATAGAGAGACTTTGTCTATGCTTATACTATGCTTGTACCAAATTCAGGCATTATTTGTTATCTAGTACATGCATAGTTGCTTGTCAAGCCGATGTTATTAAACACATGTTGCAAAGGCCGATTCTAAGTGGGAGAATTGGCAAGTGGGCATATGCCTTGATAGAATATGATTTGGCTTATGAACCATTGAAATCTATGAAAGGCCAGATTGTATGTGATTTTATAGTGGACCATCATGTAGATATTGCTTAGTTGAAGTTATACCTTGGAAGATTTATTTTGATGGTTCTTCTTGCAAAGAAGGTCAAGGCATAGGAGTAGTTTTGTTTTCACCTAATGGCATGTGTTATGAAGCATCAATTTGTTTGGAGTATTATTGTACAAATAATCAAGTCGAATACAATGCTTTATTGTTCGGCTTGCAAGTTATGGAGATGGCTGGAGCTAAGTACGTGGAGGCTTTTGGTGATTCGGAATTGGTGGTGCAACAAGTCGCCGGAGTCTACAAATGCTTGGACGGATCACTAAGTAGGTACCTCGATTCATGTTTGGATATTATTGCCAATTTTGATAATTTTGCTATTAGACATATTGCTAGGCGTGATAATTCTAGAGCAAATGACTTGGCACAATAAGCATCTGGCTATAATGTGAAGAAGGGATTATTTCTGATATTAGAAGAGCTGGTGCTTGATTTTAAATCTTTGTGCGAAATTGGCAAAACTGGAGACCAAGGGCGGTCTGACCGGCATTGCACGACCGGTCTGACTGGTGACCAGGGGCGGTCTGACCGGCCATATGCCGCCGGTCTAACCGGTGACCCTGAGCGGTCTGACCGGCCCTGTGTGGCCGGTCTGACCGGTTCTGGGTAGAGCGCTGGGGAGCACGTTTCAAGCAATTTAGAGGCCGAATTAATTGTGAATTCGGACATTTGTGCCCAAGAAGCAGAAGGAGATTGGAGAATTCCTTTGATTCGATATTTGAAAGATCCCACGCTTAAGGTTGATCGGAAGATTCGGCGGCAAGCGTTCAAATACACATTGCTTGATGAGGATTTATATCGCTGAAATATAGATGTTGTCTTGTTGAAGTGCTTAGATGAAGATCAATCTAAAGTGGCTATGGGAGAGGTACATGAAGGAATTTGTGGAACTCATCAATCGGCCCACAAGATCAATTGGTTGCTTAGAAGAGCGGGGTTCTATTGGCCGAAGATGATTGATGATTGCTTCAAATATTATAGAGGATGCGAAGCTTGTCAACGGTTCGGCAATGTTCAATTGGCGCCCGCCGCCGTGTTGAACCCCATAATCAAACCATGGCCGTTCCGAGGGTGGGCTTTGGATTTCATTGGTCAGATTTATCCTTCATCATCAAAGGGGCATAGATTCGTGCTAGTTGCTACGGATTACTTCACCAAGTGGGCCGAAGCCGTGCCTTTGAAGAATATGACTCATACGGAGGTAATTGACTTTATTTTGAAGCATACTATCCATAGATTCGGTACTCCACAAACATTAACTATGGATCAAGGTGCTTCTTTTATGTCTAAGGAAGTGAAGAGTTTTACCAAATCTTATGGTATTAAATTGTTGAGTTTTTCTCCTTACTACGCTCAGGCTAATGGACAAGCCGAGTCGAATAATAAGACATTGTTGAAGTTAGTGAAAAAGAAGATTGAGGAGCACCCAAAGAGGTGGCATGAAGTGCTTTTCGAAGCATTGTGGGCGCATAGGATATCTAAACATGGTACCACTAAAGTCACTCCTTTTGAGTTGGTTTATGGTCAAGAAGCCGTTTTACCGGTTGAGGTAAATCTTGGTTCTCTTCGTTATATCAAGCAAGATGATTTGTCAAGTGAAGATTACAAGACGTTGATGGGAGACAACATTGATGAAGTCATCGACAAGCGCTTAAAGGCATTGGAAGAGATAGAGAAAGAGAAGAAGAGGGTGGCCAAGGCATACAACAAAAGGGTGAAAGCAAAGTTGTTTCAAGTTGGAGACTTGGTTTGGAAGACAATTTTGCCTTTGGGTACTCGATCCAAGGTGTTCGGTAAGTGGTCTCCTAGTTGGGAGGGTCCTTATCGAGTATGCGGCATTGTTCGAGGAAACGCATATTTTTTGGAGACACTTCAAGGAGAGCGTTTTCAGCGAGCAATCAACGGGAAATACTTGAAGAAATACTTCCCGAGCATTTGGCAAGACGCTTAGGAGGTACTATGGCCGGTAATTGGATTATCGTCCTAAGACCAAAACATGTTCTATGCTTTTAGATTCACGTTGTTCATCAAAAAGGCAGGGGGGCATGTGTTTACACCCAAATTTGGCATCTAGGATTAAAATATGAAAGATTGTCAAAATTTGGAAGTCTACCGGTTTCCTCCGAGTGGGCCAGTCTGACCGCTATGTGTTGGGCGGTCAGACCGCCGGTTGAGGGCTGGTCAGACCGGCGGTGTGTGGCCGGTCTGACCGGCAGGACCGAGTCCGACTGTGTTTCGTTGGGTTTTGAGGTTTCCTTGCTCAGGAAGGCATGTTTCGGGTTTCCTTTAGTTTCTACCTCGAATTGGACGTGGAGGAGGGCCTGTAGAGGGCAAGACCAACCCCTATATAAGGGACATGGCCGGTTCATTGTAAGAAACCAATCTACAATCAATCAATCGAATCGTTTTTCATATTGCTTTTAGTTTTCTCTTAGTTTGTCCATCTTTGTCGGTTTGCGCCGTAAACCATCCGCCGCCGCTGCGGGAGTGCGACATCTCTTTGTAGGTTTGTCCTGAAAACCTTCCGTTTTGCCCACGAGACGGGTAGTTATCTAGAAATCGGCTCCGCTAGCCGGTTTAGTTATCAAAACTCATCTAGGTTTAGCTCTTCGCTAGATCGAGGTGGTTGGCGACTCTAGGATCACCGCAAGGCTTAAGGTGCTGCAATCGTCGTTGTCAACTTGTCACAAAAAGTTGCCAACAGAATTGTCAGCCAGAAATGTATAATACTTTCATACACTTATTGTCAGTGTCCGTGCGTTCATTCGCCGGATCAAAAAGGTTGCTCATGAACACGATGACAAAAAGTTGCAACCTTGTCTGCAAAAATTTTTGTAGACGACCCGGAAGGGATTTTTGCGTGCGGTAGAGCTAGCCACACGGATTAAATGGTATGCAAAAATCATTATTTTTACGTGCAGGTGATGCACCCGCACGCGATTTTTGCAGACGACTTGAAAGGTGTTTTCGCGTCCGTTAAGGCTAGCCACACGTATTAAATGGTATGAAAAATCATTATTTTTTTATGTGAGTGCTTATATATGTCGCCCGTACGTAAAAATAAAAATCCAAAAAAATAAAAAAACCCAAAAATCACGAAACCGTAACCCTAGAAGCCACCGCCACCCTCCTAATCGTCATCGTCCTTACTCGAAGCCGCTGTCATCGTCATCGCCGTCGACCTCGTCTTCGTCGTCGTCGTGGGGGCGTAAGGGGTTAGGGGCGACCAGGCCCGCCTCTCCCGTCGCCGGAGTTGGAGCTGGATCCGCCGCCCCGATGCCTCCTCACCACCACTATGCCTCCCCACTGCTGGATCCGCTGCCACCGAGCGGGGGTGGGGGGTGGCTAGCCGCCGTTAGATCAGCGCGGGCGACAACCGCTATGCCTTCCCACCACTAGATTTGCCACCATCATGTGGGGAGAGAGCAGCCGCCGTTGGAGCCGTGCTGTCGTGCGCCTCCTTCACCCTCCCCCGCTGCTCGTGCTCTCCACCACCGTTGGGAGGGAGGAGAGGGAGATGAGGACTGGGGGAGAAGAAGAGGATGCCGTCACCGTCACCGTCACCGTCACCCTTGCCCGCTGCCAGAGCCTGCTATTGAGAGAGAGGAGAGGGGAGAGGTGGGGAGATGAGTTGGGAAGAGGACTGAGATAGGAGGGGAGTAGAGTTGGGGTGATGGGAGAGAGAGGAGTTGAGAATAAAGAAAAGAAGTGGGAATCTTTCAGGGTATTTTTTGCATATGGGCAAGTTAAGAGCCCCACTTATTTTCGCGTGCGAATATTTGAAGAGTTCTGTTTGGAAAAATTGATTTTTGCATACGGATGAAAAAATTGATTTTTATATACAGATGTTTTGAGGAGCCATATGAGAAAATAAGGGTCGATTTTTGTAGACGTGGACACTTATGGTCCGTCTGCAACAGAGGTACTCGTCTAGAAAAATCATTTGCGTAGTAGTGCACTTTACGTACATCTCTGCTATTATAAAAATTGAAGATGTTTTTACCGATACTTTGGTACGTCATCCGTATTTGAGTCGGTTTTTAAATTTATTCGCTTTTGGAGTTACATATTCATATTTGAGTCGGTTTTTAAGTTTGTTCGCTTCTCGAAATATGGAAGGAGTGGTATAAGAAATCTCTTTAAAAAAATTCACATGCAAACTTGAGATGATCTGATAAACCCTGAGCTCCACTCGAGACACTCAAGATTGTTGTTGGCCCGATCTTTTGGTGAGTTGATGATAGCTACAGTTTGGGAGAAACATTGATGACCCGACTACAACCATACTAGACGTTATTGAGTTGTGCCTTAGCGATCGATACACCTCTCCGTGGGTTGTTGATCTTACCGATGCAGATCAACCATATTCCTACAAGCAAATCGAAGAAAGAAGCAAGAACGAGGTAAAAGCAATCTAAATTGCAAACAGGAATTTAATACAAAAGATAAGTTGGGATTCTGTAACGAGTAAACCGGCGATCTAACCGATCACGGGATTACACGACAAACTAGCGACGCTATACTTTGATCTAAACAAAACCCAAGAAACCAGGGTTTACTAGCTATTTAAGGAGGTGAGAGGATGACCTACGGGTCCCTAGGGTCGTGCTCCACCTGTTTGGGGCACACCCACATGGGCCCCACTTGGGCCGGGGTCCCAAACAATGTTACAAGCCCATAGTCCCATTACAGGTGACACAACACCTTGTTTATTTGATTGCAGCCAATTGACATGGAATTTGGTGATGAGGCTGGATCCTTTGGAAAGAAGACTCCGAGAGCTTTTCATCAAGTACTAACGGACCGAAAACGGAGGTCGTATGCAGATTCCGCGGCCATTTGAAGTCAGCAGTGTAACAGATGGCCTAATCAGATTACAGCACTTGGAGGACCTTCTTGTTTATTCATGATATGAGCAATAGTTGTATCCATAGTAGCCATGGTCATATCATGATCAGACTTCAAATTATAACTTATGATCTTATAAAAATATCTAAACCATATAACAATAAGATTAACGCACGGTTATTTTTCCTACTACATGTATATACACGCAACATCGATGCATATCGCTTCCAATCACCGACGTACGTTGCCGGCCGATCGATCAAAAGAGGCGCGTGTTGCGTAGAATGCTGACGTGGACGGTACTATCACGGACACCACGCGCACGCGGCCACGTGTCCACACCTGAGCACGCACGTTGCATGCATCACGTACGCACGCATTGTACGGTATACGCGTGTGGTCATGATCCTGATCCTCAGGGGAAAAGAGCCCCAATTAAGAAAAGACAATGATGGGTGCTCACTGCAATTTGTCGCCACTAAGATAGTATTAATTAGCTGCTCGATCTGCTTTTCACCAAATTAAGCTAAGGAAAAGCCTGAAGACTACACTGGATATTTCGTAGCTTCATCCAGGATTAGTGGAGCAATTTGTATCAGGTGCGAAATAAAATTAGCTGAAACGACAAACGCGACTCACCGATCGGCATGGGACCAACTTAAAAAATTATATATTGTTATTGATCATCTTCTAGGAGCTTTCGGCCAAAGATACTGTATCTTGTAATGTTGAACGCACGCATATATATTTTTGGTCTTTTTCTTTTCGGCGTTTTAAATAAGTTCGTACGTCAAGAGCATTGCACCATTGATCCGGCAAGGGTCTAATGGTTGTTTATTAGCACCAACAAAGGGTTTTCCTGGAAGAAGATAGTGTTTCCAGGGCTAACGATGTAAACTGCTAACATCTTACCAATAAACACGTTGTGCTATATGGGAGCCATTTTTTTAAGATCAAAGGCCACTAGGCCCGGCGTTTATAGAAAGCCAAACATGTTATAGTTATGTGAGTTGCCCATTTTACATCAGTTATGAAATACAATGGGATAAAAATAGCAAATAAGAACAGAAAAAATAGCCACAGACCCAGACAGGATGGTTTTAGTGCCTGGACAACAGAAGGGTCTGAGACTAGGAGATCTTTTACGGTGCTTGGAAGGTACCTCAGGTACCTCCTTAATCAATTGATATCTACCGTTAATTCATAAAGGGTAATTTAGGAACAAAAAATATTATATTAACAAGGGTATCTTAGTGGCACTGGCAGCTTCTGTGACGGCATCGACCGGCGGGAGCGTACGCGGCGGCTGTGACCAGCGGGTGTGATGGGCGCGTGTGGCGGTGGTGACGGCGTGTCGGTGACTGGCAGGCGCTATGGGCGCAACAGGTGCGTGCGGCGGCGCGACGATGACCGGCTGTCGTGGGCGTCGGCTGCGACTGGCGGGCGCTATGGGCGCGTGCGGCAGCTAGTACGGCGACCGGCTGCCGCATTAGTCCGCTGCGCCCGTAGGGCGTGTACGGCGGCGGCGACCCTAGGGCGCGTGCGGCGGCTGTGATCGGTGGGTGCGCCCGGCCTCGATGAGGAGAGCTTAATTCAAAGCGGCGATGGCGCGGGCGGCCGCCGCGAGCTAGCGATCCTGTGAGCCGAGCTCGCGGTTGTCGACGCCGGAAGGGGAGCCCGTCTGCCTCCGTTTCTCCCCCTATGCCTCAGCGCATTAGTCACCTCCACTGACGCAGCAGCGATACGAATGGATGGGATACAGAACGGAACGTATATAGGAAGGATATACATATATTGAAAATTAAACGTTTTGGCCCTTAACTGTAAAAATCAATTATAATACTCAATTACCATTTTAACCTTCCACCTTCCATACCTGGTCCACACTTTTAATACCTTTTTTCTGATACCTTCTCTCTTAGAGCGTTAGATCATTAGTGATCAACGGTCCTAATTAATTCTAAGCATAGAAGAAGATCTCCTGAGACTAAACATCCTCTGAAGCAAACTCTGAACAACTCCAACCAAACTCTAAGGAAACTAAACCACTTTAGCCAATTCCAGTTCCTGGAGTGCCCGGAATTGATATTGCACCCACTAGATTTTCGGTCAGCTTGTCGATCTTGACATCGTCTTTCACGCTAAGGACTTTCCATTGCTGCTAAAGTGAGATAATTTGAAACGACAGCATTAGTGGAGAGTAAACTAGTTTTTCTCTAAAAATCATGTTATTTCTTGTGGTCCATAACACCCACATACAGCAGCTAACAGGGCAAAGAAAACTATTGGCAGAAAACTGAAGAGAACCTATTAGCAAGAAAAACTCCTCAAAGTCCCTTGGAACAATGTTCCAACCAAGCGCGCCTCAGCATAACAACCAAATTAGGGAAGTCATAGGACATTAATTGGAAGAGAATGTGTCATTCATTCAGTGTCTGAACCATCCCACCCTTTCTTTTTTACTCCCTCCGGTTGTTTAACTGACGTTATAGCTTAATAGCTTTTGTATGGGAAAAGTTGACGTTTTAGCTCGAGGCTCAGTTTCCCAGCACTATCATTGCATACATGCAAACACAATACACTCCCGAGGCAAACATTTGTTGCTTGGTTTCCATATGTGACCAACAGCTAGTACTCCAGGAGTAAAGATGCATGCATCTGTTGCTTCGTTTTCATCCCGAATGTATTTAATATGGGTATAGTTGCAAATATAGATCCTAATTAATTACTCATTGGTATTTACAATGATGTCTAAAACGTCAATTAAACTAGAACCGGAGGGAGTAGCTGTTAAGTGGATTGGATTCTATCTCTAAGTGCCAACCAATGAACCAAAGGAAATATTTAATTTTCATTGGCCAGTACTAGAAGTGTGATCAACTGAACAAAATAAAATGATCGTGTTAATATTCGCGAATCACGAATCACGTCCAAGAGGCACTCTCTCTTCCCCTCTGCTCACACAGGGTAATATACCTCCACAGGATTTTCACAGGAAATGCTGTTTTTTTTTTATTTGGGTGTTCTTTGTACAGTTCTTAACACGATCCAGAGGTTCCAAAACTTTTAGATATAAATCAGTTTTTTTTTCTCAAATAGAAATTTGTCACTACAATCAAGACTTTCATCGTGTACGACGATCAATGTCCCAAATGCGGTGATTTTTTACTAAATTTTTCTACATATAAACTCCATAGTATTATTCAACTTATAGTAGTCAAATCATTCGTTTTTACCATCGAATTACTCATCTATTCAGCACTGCGTTCTATTCCATTCAACCCAAAAGAACATTAAGCTGACAGTTGTATGAATGTGAACCATTAGACCACCAGAGGCCCAGAGCTCGTAGGCATACTCTTGCATGAGTAATTGCTGAAATCAGAGGTGTGTCGTCATCCTAAGAAAAATATATATCATCCTAATGGGCTTATGGTTATGTTTTCCTCCACGAGGAAAAAAAGGTACTCGAAGAAAGAAAAGATAGGATACAACGAAGTTGCATATGAAAGTGGGGAACGCGGGTTGGCACTTCGCGTCCAGACTCCAGAGATGGCATGTACTATATAAACTTCCCCCATTCACTCATTCAGTCACTCGGACATGCCCAAGCCCTCATCCAAACCGCATCAGCAGAAGCAGAGCTCAGCTCATCATCGACCAAGTTTAGCCGCCCACATCAATCGCATTGCCCCAGAAATTTGAGATCAAGTGAGCAGCAAACCGAAATGTCGATACCAGCACACCAATCTGTCGTCTACCTCCTCCTCGTCTTCCTCGTCTCTGTTAGTGGTAAGCAACCAATCCTCTGTTTCCTCTGCTTCTTGACGTTTGCTTTTCATTCGCGCTAATCTTGTGCTGTGCGCTTCAATTTTTGGTGAATTATTCTAGGTGTTCGGTCGAAGACGTTCACGGTCACGAACAATTGCGGGTACACGGTTTGGCCGGGGATCCTGTCTGCCGGGAACTCGCCAGCGGCGCTCGACTGCACGGGATTCGCGCTCGCGCCGGGCGAGTCGCGGACAATGCCGGCGCCGCACGGGTGGTCAGGCCGCCTATGGGGCCGCACGTTCTGCTCTACTGATCCCGCCGGCAGGTTCGCGTGCGCCACCGGCGACTGTGGCTCGGGCCGGCTGGATTGCGCGGGCAACGCCGCCAAGCCACCCGCGACCCTGGCGGAGTTCACGCTGGACGGCAGCGGCGGCATGGACTTCTACGACGTCAGCCTCGTGGATGGGTATAACCTTCCGATGCTCGTGACGCCGCGGGGCGGGGTGACCGGCGAAAACTGCGCGCCGACGGGGTGCATGGTCGACCTCAACGGGAAATGCCCAGTCGAGCTGAGTGTTGCGTCGCCGGCCGCAGCCGGTGGCGGGGGCGTGGCTTGCAAGAGCGCGTGCGAGGCGTTCGGGTCGGCGCAGTACTGCTGCAGCGGCGAGTACGGCAACCCCAACACCTGCCGACCGTCGGCGTACTCGCAGTTCTTCAAGAACGCGTGTCCGAGGGCCTACAGTTACGCCTACGACGACGCCACCTCCACCTTCACCTGCGCCGGCGGCGACACGTCGTACGACATCACCTTCTGCCCCAGCACAGCGAGGTAGCTAGTTAGGAGTAATTTAATCGAATTCCCTTTGTTAATTGCCTCGGCTCGCTGTAATGATCGCCACTCACTGATTCTTTCGTGGCTGTGGCTCTGATGAAATGCAGTGTGAAATCGGTTGGATCAGATCACGGAATGGTATACGCCGGCGGCGCGCAGCTCGTGTCGTCGTCTCCTCGCGTGGCGGCGAAGACATGGCTTCCGCCCGGCGTCATCGTCGTCGGCGTCGTACTTCTCGCGCTCTCCCGCGCCTTTTAAATCTGGAAAGACCAATTTAAGGAAGTTTCAGTCTCCTAACATAGGAATGATTTTTTTTAGAGGACATGGCATTATTGGAGATTGGAGGTTGTTCTGTAGATAAATCATGGGGATATGGGCATATGGCCTATGTTTTGATGATTTCCTCCTCGTGTTGCTAGTAGATGGGATTCTTTTGTACGATACGTAATATTTGCAAGATTAAATTTATTTTCTTTTATACTATCCACATTGTTCGTCTTGATCCTACCCATTTTATCTTTCTGTTCTCACTAGCAAAACACGTGCCTTGCAGCAAACTCTAATAATTAGTATCCAACCAAACTTTCAGCCGCGCGATGCGCAGTATTTTATTTGTTGTTCTCACCGTATTCACCATAGT
Source organism: Oryza glaberrima (assembly GCF_000147395.1). NCBI lineage: Eukaryota > Viridiplantae > Streptophyta > Magnoliopsida > Poales > Poaceae > Oryza > Oryza glaberrima. The sequence goes on along the minus strand of NC_068327.1, from coordinate 14,042,769 downwards.
CGTAATTTTTTTTAAAAAAGAAACATCTATACCATTGACTAAATAATAAAAACTAGCACAGTGGCCCGCGCAGATTGCGCCACTTATAATTTTTCCCATATAATATCATATATATTTTCACATTTTATTATTGAAAAGATTGAAATGACAATATAATTTTAAATTACGTACTAACTTGATAAAACAAACCAATGCGCAATATTCATATTGTAATGTATATGCGTGAAAGTTATTAATTGTTTTTTTATTTTAGTTATTTCTAAATTGTATTTTTATATATAATTTATACTCCTCTTTAAATATTTCTTTTTTTAATTTCATATTTATGCTATTTTTAAATTGTATTCCTATATAAACAATAGACTGTTCTTTCAATATTTCTTATTTTTAATCATGAGTTTATGTTATATATTTTATATTCCTATATGAATTCTAAATTCTTCTCCCAATATTTTTTTTAATTTCAAATTTCAGTTATTTCTAAATTATATTCATATATGGACTATAGACTCTTTTTCCAATCCTCTTTTTCATAAAAAAAATATGAATTTCAGTTATTTGAAAATATATTTTTATATGGACTCTAAACTTTACTTTTAACTTTTCTTATTTTTTAATTTCGACTTTCAATTAGTTATAAATTCATATATAGGCTTTATACTCTTCTTTCAATATTTCTTTATTTTTAATTCCGAATTTCTGTTATTTCTAATTATATTTTTATGGACTCTAAACTCATCTTTAGTATTCCTTATTTTTAAATTCTAAATTTTAGTTATCTCTAAATTGTACTCTTATATGGACTCTTGCCTCTACTTTCAATATTCCTTGGTTCTAATTTTTGAATTTTAGTTAGAATTTAGAATTTTAGTTATTTCTATATTATATTTTTATATGGACTTTAAACTCTATTTTTATTTTTTATTCAAAATTTTAATTAGTTTCTAAATTTCTATAGACTCTAGACTTTCCTTTCAATATTTATTAATTTTTAATTTCAAATTGATTAATATGAGAATTTATAAATCGTGAGAGTGATCGTGGATCTTTTTTTCTATTACTTTTCAAAAATCAATAGATATATTTCTATTTTTATTTTTAATTAATGTTTGTTTTCCTAGACAATTTGAACGAACCTGGAGGTTCCTTCTATTACCAATCTAATATATGTTATTTTGTAGCACACAAATTTATTTTTTCGACGATCCTTTGCTATAAGATTCCAGCATTCTTTGGTGCCAATTTGTTAATGAAGTGGATTCCGACGGCAAAACTTTCGTCTTGCTAATTTGTTGGCAAAGCTGATTGCGGCTAGAATATTTATAGCTGGATATTTGTGTTTTGTGTTTTGCTTTCATTGCAAGGAGTATCGATCTATTTATTACTACGGGATGAATCGTGTACAATTCGGAAGCGTATAAGCTAATACCGACATGGATGCTAATTCCATGTATGAATATAATTATGAATGGTTTGTTAACTGTTGTCTGTTTCCTACACTATAGCCATACTTGAATATTTATTGTTATATCACATTTCCAAAAATAATCATGTCCGTTTGTTTTTTGCTTCTAATTTTCATCCGATTAAGAGTTGTGATTAGTTTCCTAAACCTACAATGCATGCATGAGTATGTTTCTGGTACGTCACGTTTCCAAAAGAATACATGTCCGTTTGTTTTTTGTTTTTTTCTTCGATTAACGTGGTAATTTCTAGGTCGCGAGAGTGAACGTGGTGGCTTCTTTTTTTATATTGCTTTATTAAGTTAATAGATGTCATGGATCCAATAAAATAGTCATTTTGTCCTGGTTAGATATATAGCCTACCAACACTACTTCTTTATTATCATTTTTACCTATTATAAAAATTCAAGGTGTTTTTGCTCATAACTTTCGTACGTCACCCAAATAGGGCCTGTTTTTTTTCCGACTCTGTTCGGTCACGATTTTTTTCCGGTTCTTTTTTTATCCGCACGCCGTTTCTTTCTGTCGTGGTTTATTTTGTTTTTTTTCATGTTTTTTGTGGGACCGTTTGTTTCCCTTTTCCACCTGCCTTCTTTTTCGTCCGATTTTTCAGTGCGTCACATTTTTTTTTGTTCTCTTTTTTCAATCTCCTTCTGTCTGATCCGCACGCCTCAGCCGCAGCCGGGCCAAACCCTAGGGCTGTTGTCACATCAATCTACCTCCCGCACGTTTCCTCCTCCAAGTGATTGCAAAAACCGATTTCCCACTCCTACATCATCATTTTCCCTATGATTTCATATTTCAATTCTGGCTTTAATTTGCTGAATTTAATCTCTATTTAACCGCAGCTGATAATGGCCAATTGGTAAGTTTGATTCGCTCTGATTTTGAAAAAAATGGAAAGAGAAGATTGAGTAGATCAAAAGCCATTGATAAATTTTGAGAGATCGAGAAAGATTCAACTGAATTTAATGGGGGAGGATCAGCTTTGCCATTTATGGGACGGGACTACTTTTCCGAGGTTGGGCCTACAGCTTCACTTGTGGGCTAGGATGAAGCCATTTTATGGGACGGCATTACTTTCCTGAGATTGGAGACGCTAATAGGATATGAGCTGGGCCTACCGCTTCACTTGTGGGCTGGGACGAAGAGAGGTACCATACTAGGCCGGGGCTGAAAAGGAAGAAAGAAATAGACTTTCAACCCAAAAACAAGGAATAACTTTTTAATTATAATGTATAGCGATTCCAATGTTTTAATTTATTACTCAGCTCTAATAGGCTCCTAATAGTTATTATTGTATAAAAAAATGACTTTACCCGTTGCAACGCACGAGCATTTTTTTTAGTCTATACTAATATATAAAAAAAGAGTTGCACCACTCCAATCACACATGTCAAATCAACGGGTGAATCCCTACCGTCCATCTATCTGCATCCACATCGTCTAATCCTCCCTAATCCCAACGCACGAAGACTACGCCTACCGCTGCCGCTGTGATACTCTTCCTCGCTCCTTGCCTCCTCCTCCCTCCTCCTTGCGTGCACCGCAGCTGCCACCGCCCTCCACCAGCCCCTGCTGTCGCTCCTCCTCGCATGTACCGCTGCCCCCGCCGTCACTCCTTCTCGCGTGTATCGCTGCCGCCGCCTCCCCGCAGGTACTGCTCCATTGCTTCCGCTCCCATCTTCCTCTTCTCTTTTTGAATCACCACCCGGTTCTTGACTTCTTTCTGATCTACCAAACTGAAATCAAATCCAGTGCTCTCAGAACAAACGAATAGTTTCACAACTCTGTGATTTGATTTGATTTGATTCGAATAGAAGGAATCATTCTTGGTGATGTGTATAGAACGCTCGCAGTTGCTAGCAGTCCTAATTTGATGTTCTAAATCTTGTTGCACTGCTGAAAGTTACTTTTTCTTCTTCTTATTTGCATATTTTTGTTGTAGGGAGGCTAAAATACTCCATCATTGTCTTTGTAGTACAAGCTATACACAATTGTGTAAAAGATGGTGTGACCAGAGTGGAAGATCAATAGTTCAACGACTCAAAGTTACAGCTTTTGGTAGTCAAGAGAGGTTCTTGGCTATATATAGTTCTTGGGGCAGGAGAGCAGGCGGCATGGCCAAGGTGAAGAGGAGAAACATTTCAACCTCCTTTAGTTTCTGTGCAGTGCGTCTCTTCTCTAATAGTTTATTTACAACCTAATGGTTCCATATTGACCTTTCAATTACATGATAGGTAATTATCTGAAATACCTATTATCAAGCCGAAAGACAATATGAATCTCCTGTAGTGAATATAAAGAGAATCAAGATTATTTTTGTTGGTGATTTTGGGTTATATTTGGAACAACGAAGGTATAATCAACTCAACAAGTTTCATGAGAAATCATATATCCGTCAATCATTGCAAAAAAAAAAAAAAACCAGCAGATTTCCTGAATTAATTATATAGCATCATATCCTATTTTGAATTTTTTACAGTTCTGTTTCATGTACATTTTTGTCCTATGGGCTGACAGGGGTGATAGGAAGAGTGTTTTATTTGGTTACTGCCAAACTAAAAGTGTCTGACCGGGACCTATTTAACTAATGTTTTTGTTTTCCATCTGCAAATTTTTGAAGGACTCCAAATGTGGCTCAAATACATCTTGATTCCACCTGACTTCACTATATTCTATTCCCCTATTGATGTTAACAGCATGTAACCAGGTAAATTTTGTTAATTTGTAATTGTGTCCAGTAGTAAGTTATAAGCAATTATAGTTCAGGCTGGCTAAGCCTACCATAGTTTCACTAAAACGCAGTCACTTTTTAACGGAAAAACATTGTACAACATTCTTAACTTTGCATTTTACTGTTAATTAATTTTAGGTGCACTGTACTGCAGATCTTGTGAGCAAGAGGAGATTCTCAATGTTGTGACCATCATATGTAAAGAATAATTTCAAATCACTTCTATCCCGCACCAGTAAAGGTTAGCAAATCATATCCAAATACTTGAATGTCTCCTGTTAACCTAACTAATAATTCTGTAATTTGTTTTGTTATTAGTTTATATTTAATACTTTAAATATGTGTCCGTATACTTAAAAAAATTTAACACACAAACTAAACACAGAAACAGAACCTAATCTGGAGAGATGCCTGTTTGCAGATGTCACTCTGGTACGAGTGCGACACATGCAGTCAGTCCAGTACACATAAGAGAGCAAGAACAGGTGTCCACCATGTGATTGATCAGTGCGCCCCAGTACACTAAACAAAAACAATGATCATCTAATGAAAATGATGTTATTTTTCGTTGGGCTGGAACACAATATTTTTACTTGAGCGATCGATCTATGGAAGTTGGAATATCGTTCTCACAGGGCAGCCAAATGGCAGCACGCTCTGAGAATTTTCACAACTCGATCGATCACAGCACAGCCGAACTTACAATAGGAATTGAAGCTAGCAAGAGAGGAGAGGAAAAAAATAAGAATGTGCCAACATCCATGCACGATCATGCCTCAATTTCTACCCTAGCAAGCAATGCAGCAAATCGCAATGCAAGCGCGCCTGCCTCATGTCATCTGATGGAGGTGGCAGAGGCGGAGAGGAGGACGCCGTGGAAGGTGGCCTCATCGCAGGGCAGGGTGATACCCATGTCGTGGTCGAAGCCAAACTCCTCCTCGGCCTTCCTGAGAAGCTCCTGGAACTCTGGCGCCGCAAGGCACGCCATCGGCACGATGTAGCGTCTCCGGCTGATGCCGACGTACACGGCGAAGTGGCCCCTCGGCACGTCCCCAGGCAGCCCATCGTCGTCGCCGCCGGCGCCCTTTATCCCGAGGCTGGACGAGCACCTCCGCAGCATCTGCTTGAGCTGCCCCGGCTTCTTGGACCCCGTGATCGCCATATGGCGCCGGTCGATGTCCACCGGACGTCCGGACGGTTAGTGCGTGCAGCAGTAGTAGTGGTACGTCGAGCAGCGAGACATCGACCTGCCACCTGCGGAATAGCGTGGTATTTAAGGGGGAAGGGTGGGAGACACGCGGGTGCATGTGGGCGTGGGCTCGCTCGGGCACACGGCGGCAGCGGCACGCCCGGGTGGGTGTTAGTAGTAGAAGGCTGGTAGCTAGTGGGTCGCGCGCGAGGTGGAATGTACGGTCCTACCACGCTACTGCCTGGCGCCGATCGCGCGCCGCGGATATGGCTGATTTCTCTACTCCGGTTTCGCGGCCTCTGGGAGCGTGGCGGGGTAGGGACCGTGTACCGGGCCTACCGGCACGGGTGCGCAGGGCGGTATGTGGCGCATGTGGACGTTGTCCCGGCACCTGCTACGCCAGAAGCCGTTGCTGCGTACTGTACTAACCCGGTTGCTGCTTCTCTGGAGAGAGGGATAACAAGGGAGATTTTCTGTCTTGCGCGGTCAATTGATTGAATGATTGATTTTGATTCGGGCAGGACGGTCCTTTTTTGGGCGGGTTTATCCAGGCCACAGAAGGCTAGCTAGTACTAGCTGTCTATACTGATTGCAGGATTTCCGAAACACCATGTTCTCTACACTGCCAATCTGCGATGTTCAATGCATCTACTCCCAAATTGCTTCCCAAATTGCATCTGGGAATGTACTGCTTTTCGTGGGTTGCTGGCTGGTGATCAGTAGGGACCGGAAATGGTAGGTGAGGATTGTACGTAAACACTGTACGACTGTTTGTACTCCTCGCAAGTTGCAGCCAATGCTCCCAAAAAACATTTCTTTATGCCATATTTCAAATACAGTAAATTAATCACTTTTGGGCTGTCCCTTTTAAAGAAACTAGGTGATGCGGGAATTAGTAAACAATGCTCAATTTGTTTTTCAAGAGAAAAAAAATAATAAAACATCAGGGTTTATCAATGCTTATCATGAAACAAACAAATGATACCCCGTATTAATGTGAAACATATTGATAAGTATATCTTAAATATTGTAAAAATGATAGATTTGTTAAAATATTGTACAAATGATGTGAGGGGTGATGATTAGATATACTTACATGTTGATTTATAAAATTAAATAAATTATAGATGATGTTGTATGCTTGATAAGAATATGTAATTATTACTAGTGGGTGATAATGTGATATGGTTGCATGTTGAGCTTTAGACTTAGTGGGATATAACTTTATAGAAAGTACATATGAAAGAATACATAGATAGGCACGCTTCTCAAACTCCTAAACGATATAATTTTAATAAAAACTTTATATACATATGAATTTATTAAAAATCCATTTAAAATATAATTTCAACTTTATAATAATTAATCCATTCTATGGATCTGTTTGGGGGAGCTTCTAGCAGCTGCAGCTTCTCCTAGAATCTCCAGTAGCCAGAAGCTCCCTCCAACAGTTTAGCTTTTTACCCAGATTCTGAGAATCAATCTGTAGTCGTAGAATCTAGAAAATGAACTAGAAACCAAAAGCTGGGTTTTCTAGCTTCTCTAGATTCTCACCAGCTAGCTTCTCAGCAGCTGCTTTTCATAATCTTAAGCTCCCCCAAACAGGCCCTATTCCATTCAGAAGCCGTGTGCACATAGATACTATAGTATCCATCCTTCCTTAACAATACAATCACTGGTGGAGAAGAAGTTTTTACTCCCGGTTCGTAACCCCCCTTTAGTCCCAGTTTTCCAACCGAGACTACAAATCCGGAACTAAAGATCGCTATCGTTAGTCCCGGGTGAAATAACCGGGAGTAAAAATCTATCTTTAGGACTAAAGATATTGCCTTTAGTTCCGGTACTAAAGATAGAGCCAGGCTGATCCCGGCTGCTCCTTTATTCTATTCTTTTCTTCATTGTTTTTAATATATTGATTTCACTCCATCCCCATCTCCAAAATCCCAAATCAATTATCACCTCCAAATCCTCAAATCGATCATCTCCAAATACATCACAAAATCTTAAAAAAAATTACATCACAACTTCTAATAAATTCATCACATATCCACATCACACACAAATCAAATACATCTCAGATCCGGATCACAAATTCTCAAAAAAAAAACAAAACAAGCCGCCATCTTCCGCCTGCCGCCCAGCCGCCGCCTTTCGCCTTCCGCCGGCCAGCGCCGCGCGCCGGCCGCCAGCTGCTCAGCCGCCGCGCGAGGCTGGCGCCGCGCCTGCAGACCGGGGAGGAGGGGGGAGGGGGAGAAGAAGGAGCCTCGCGCGGCACCGCCGCCGCCTGCAGATCGGGGAGGAGGGGGGAGGGGGAGGAGAAGGAGAGGAGGTGGAGGAGGAGGAGAGGATCCTCCGCGTGTAAGATAGCGAGGAGAAGGGGATCGGAGGAGAGGAGAAGAGGAGGAGGGGAGGAGGAGATATGTATCTCGATCCCGCACGCCTCGATCTCTCCGCGCATGCCGATCTTTTTTCCCGGTTGGTGTTACTAACCAGGACTAAAGATTGATTACCAACCGAGACTAAAGATCAAAAAGTACCTATAACCTTTTTCAACCGGGACTTAAGATAATCTTTAGTCCCGGTCTTATTGTAACCGGGATTATTATGGAATCTGGTCGACCGACCAAAGATGGTTTCTCCACCAATGAATTATACCACGTTCAGACACGAATATTCTACACCGCTCGATTATTGAGTGTACCGATGATAATGAGCACCATCTTTGCTCTTCAACTTATCAAACGTGACCATATTATAAATTTGATTTTTTTCATGTTTTTAACATTGTTTAATTTAAATATATAAAAGTTTGAAAAGAAATTCATTTTTTCCCTCAAGCTATTTCACCAGAGCACTCGACCTCTAAACAATTTTTGTTCTTCTTTTACACCTCAAACTATTGGAGATGGTCCTACTTAATCCCTAACTGCATTTCTCTTTTTCCCTTCCTATATATTACTTCTTCTGTTTCAGGTTATAAGACTTTCTAGCACTGCACATATTTATATACATGTTAATGAATCTAGGCGCGCGCGCGCACATACATATATATATATATATACATATACATATATATATATATATATATATTCTTTAACATATATATGAATGTGGACAATGCTTGAAAGTCTTATCACCTTAAACGGAGGTAGTAGTAAGTAATATTCTCCTATAAGTCTCGACACTATTTATAATTTTTTTTATCATCATTGTTCGCATGGTTTGGAAGCTCCAAAAGACTGATCTAAAAATCAATTGCTCTACAAAACTACAGCATACAAATATATAGCTTACATAGAAAGTTTTGAAAAGAAATATATTATTATGGATAAAGTAAACCATTTTCAACAGTTTAGAGTAAAATGAGCAAATAAATAGTATAAGGGTTAAATGATCCCATGAAATAATTCGACTGAATAAAAAAAGTTTTTTTTTCTAAAGGGACATAAATTACTTTTTTGCTACTAAGCATTGCGGCCTAATAATTAATGACAGATAAAATATCGTAAATTGATCGATTTAATTGCATCTTTTAGATAATGGAAAGACTCTCGGCCTTTGCTTCAGAGAAGCTACAACCATTCCCTCAAAAAGAAAAGAACCTACAACCATATTACATAGTTCACTCAATAAAGAGCACATAAAAACTAGGAAATGATGAAACAATAACTAATAACCCGAACATCGTTTATTCAAGTCCATTTGGAAATATACACCCAAAGTTAGCAAATATATACATGACCATTGTTTCTAGGTTTCAGCACGCAATATATATTAGTTTCTTGTCCTCGTCACATCTTTGAAGTTGTGCCTAGAACCGAAATCGGTACGTTGCCCTTAACAGGACCTGCAGATAAGATTTCATTAAAGATTTGTTAAAAATCATATCATTTCTACAAAACAAAAAACCCAACATATAGCAGATGCCCCTACTAGAATAAGCTTCTTTGTTTTTGAGTCAATACCTTTAAGCCAATTTCCATCAATATGAGAAGTACTAACTCCATCCCAAAATAAGTTTATTTTTACACATACCAATAAAAAAAACAGAATAACCCAACTTTATTAAATCCCAATGCAACTATTTCTCACTTTATCAAATCCCAATACAATTATTCTCTACTTTCACAAACTCCAATGCAATGATTATTCTAAAAACAAACTTATTTTGGGACAAATAGAAGAAGCTTAAAATGAACCTACTACGGGATAGAGGAAGTAATTTTTAGAGGTTCCAAGCCACAAGAAATATGTATTGATCTCCAAAGAAATTTAGCAAAATGGTACTAAAAACTGATAAATAGTTTCACTTTTCATAAAAAAAAGTTATATTGCTATTCCAATTCCTTCATGGTAAATTGTCTTTAGTTAATATTACTTCTTTAAATGGTAATACACAAAAATGTTTATTTTAAGAAGCATTTTAATTTCTATAAAAATATGTTTCTCTTAATATGGTCATTATTTATTAAAGCCAAGTGCATAGAACAAACCCAAAATTAACAAATTTGATGAAGATTCCATCTAAATAGTCAATATCATCATTCAATTGAATATGCACAATTAATATTGGTCACTAAATCATGCCAATTTTCCAGGTTCTGGCCTACCAATAATGCTCTTTTAAAGAAACCATTTAGTGGAATAGAAGTCATGACCGTTACAACTGAAACATTTCTCTTTGAGCAAATATTGTAGAGAATTGGATATCTATCCATAAAGTAGAGGAAATATTTCCTAACCATTATCCTTCCAATATCTTACTTGCTTCCCATCATTTACTACCCATGATCCTAATTTTTTTAAAAAAATTCTTGACCTTTATGAGGCCTGACCAAAAATGAGAATCCTCTTGTTTTCTCTTAACTTGGGTGACTGTATTGTTTTGTAAATATTTTTCTTTAATATGTCCGGCCAAATATCTTTCTAATTAATCAGTTTAAAAACAATTTGCTTAACATATATTTATTATGATTTCTATTTTATGCACCCCTAGTCTATCCTGGTTCTTTGATTGAGCAATAATATTCCATCTTGCTAATCTATATTTCTTTTTTATCATCTCCTAAAAAATACGATCTATAATAATCACTTTAATTGCATATAAAATATGATTGTATCAATTATACACTACCAGCGACGTACGTCTTACTTTCTACTAGCTTGTGGTCCACTCTAGTAGTACGTATTTATTTAATTTAAGTTCGATTGCTGTTCAATAAAGGTCCCGCATTATCTAATAGTTTTAATTTAGACAAATTTTACGGTACATTGTACTGCAAGTATATACTACCAGTATATTTGATCTATGGTGTAAATTAATCTGATTTTTCTCTAAATTATTCTGCAATATAAATTAAATAGGGTATATTTGTCTTTTCATCTATTTGCGTGAAGGGTAATTTTGTAAATTCGCATTTCCTCACTTAGTCAGATCCGACCGATAGGCGCCCAGTCAAAGCCGCTGCTGGGGGACCGTGCCATAGGCGCACAGCTGCGGCAGCTCGCAGCGGCAAGGGTAGCCGAGCGGCGGCAGGTGGAAGCAGCAGTGCGGCATGCGGTAGCAGCTGGGCAGGGAAGCCCCGCGGCGGCGATAGACTATAAGTAATGCAAAAATCACAAATTAATATTTCTACTAGACAAGGACTCTTGTCCGACCATGACCACCATAAAAATTCACAAATAAACCAATTCACAAGTGTTTGTAGAGAATTACTTCGAGTTGAACTAATTAGAGATAGGTTTAATTATTGCTTGTGTATCCATTGTCCCGGGTGAAATAACCAGGAGTAAAAATCTATCTTTAGGACTAAAGATATTGCCTTTAGTTCCGGGACTAAAGATAGAGCCAGGCTGATCCCGGCTGCTCCTTTATTCTATTCTTTTCTTCATTGTTTTTAATATATTGATTTCACTCCATCCCCATCTCCAAAATCCCAAATCAATTATCACCTCCAAATCCTCAAATCGATCATCTCCAAATACATCACAAAATCTTAAAAAAAAATTACATCACAACTTCTACAAAATTCATCACATATTCACATCACACACAAATCAAATACATCTCAGATCCGGATCACAAATTCTCAAAAAAAAAAACAAAACAAGCCGCCATCTTCCGCCTGCCGCCCAGCCGCCGCCTTCCGCCTTCCGCCGGCCAGCACCGCGCGCCGACCGCCGCGCGAGGCCGGCGCCGCGCCTGCAGATCGGGGAGGAGGGGGGAGGGGGAGGAGAAGGAGCCTCGCGCGGCGCCGCCGCCGCCTGCAGATCGGGGAGGAGGGGGGAGGGGGAGGAGAAGGAGAGGAGGGAGAGGAGGAGGGGATCCTCCGCGTGTAAGATAGCGAGGAGAAGGGGATCGGAGGAGAGGAGAAGAGGAGGAGGGGAGGAGGAGATATGTATCTCGATCCCGCATGCCTCGATCTCTCCACGCATGCCGATCTTTTTTCCCGGTTGGTGTTACTAACCGGGACTAAAGATTGATTACCAACCGAGACTAAAGATCAAAAAGTACCTATAACCTTTTTCAACCGGGACTTAAGATAATCTTTAGTCCCGGTTTTATTGTAACTGTGATTATTATGGAATTTGGTCGACCGACCAAAGATGGTTTCTCCACCAATGAATTATACCACGTTCAGACACGAATATTCTACACCGCTCGATTATTGAGTGTACCGATGATAATGAGCACCATCTTTGCTCTTCAACTTATCAAACATGACCATATTATAAATTTGATTTCCGGCACTGATGATAGTCTGCTAGTTACGAACCGACACTGATGTTATTTTCTGTAGTAGTGATTATTGAGGAAAACACAGACCTTTTCGAACGCTAGAATACCGCTCTCCTCACTAGAATCTATACGCACGAATGACTAGAATAAAACCATGAAAAATAGATGGAAGAATGGCGGAATCTATTATATTATTAAAACAGCTTGTGTTGACAACGAGTCACAGCTCTACACCTTAAACACGTTGTGTGCAACTCGTGGTGGCACCCTAAGACAGACCACTGTACGGAGTGCGTAGATGTCGCCAAACGAACACCCGGGAGAGGCCCCGTCAGGGTGGACGTTACACCGGTTTATTTTCGACTCGGCAGGCCAGTTAGAACGTCCTCTAACTCTGTAGAGACGAGAGACAACAAGCAATTTTGGGATTGGAGGAGAATACATTTGGAATTGGTAGTAAGAAGGAGGGTGATATAGAATATAGAGGGTTTGGATACTAAATAGATTTGGACAATTGATTGGTTGTTTATTCAATCGATCTTGGCCCACTTATATTAATAGGAGGGGCGGGATTCCTTCCCATGGTTTTTTCCACGTCCAATTAGGTGTAGAAACCAATTAAGACTCTAAAATCTTAGGCTTTAGCAAGAAAATCCGAGGACCGACAAATCAGACTTAGAATCGGACTCCGTTGGTTTGACCGGCCCCCTACCGTCTATCTGACCGGCCAGATGGCTATGGTCAGACTGACCTCACGTGACAAGTCTTTGCATGTCTGGGTTATTTTCAAATTTAATCATGGTTTTCTATTATTAGTGTAGGAGCAAAATTTGGATTAACGCCTTGAAAGGAAGCACCACGTTCATTATGGAGGCTAAAAATTAGTGAGAAAAGAAGACTTCGACTAGGAATACATTTAGAAGTAATTGAAATTCGAAATAAAAAATAAAAATAAATAAAAAGAAGAGTCCATGTAAAACTCAACTAAAGAGATTGGACTAATCCAATGTTTAGGGGTCGGAGAAGGAGTGATGGCGGAGAGGGCGATTGGGCGGCGACTCCTCTCGCAGGAGAGTTCATCGGCGGCGAGGGTCTCTCCGGCGACCTCGGCGGCGCTCAGAGAGGGGTTCAAGGGGCGGGATCCGGAAGTTTGAAAGGGCATATCGCGACAAAATTCCTCGCGGGAGGGGTTTCGCACTGCTTTTCGGAAGTTTCTGGGGAAGGGCCCAAGGAGCTCATCCATGGCGGAGGGAGATTGGGCCATCTAGCCCATCCCTGTAGCCGGGGTTTTGGCCCTAGACTTTCACGTCAGCTGGCACATCTGGATCGGCACCTGAAGCATCTGTGGGGATCGAATCCTCGAGAGCTAGGGTTTAGAGGGGGGTGGAGAAAAGAGGAGTTGAGGGAGGTGAAGGCGGCGGCGGAGGAGTGGCCGAGGCTAGGAATTGGTGGCGGGGAATCGAGGTGGAGAGGTACGATCAAGGGAGATACGCGTAGATTTGAGAAGGTTGTTCGAGGTCGGATTCCAGCAATGGCGCAACAAGGAGGGGGCTGGAGAGGGCGCTTCCAACCAAGGCCAGCCTTCCACGGGAGGCGACCGCTAGGAGTGGAGCATCATGGGAGGCAAGGCCAGGAAGGAGTTCGAGCAGTTCATCTACTACCAGGGCGCGCTGAAGAAAAGAGGGATGAGCAAGTCTCGGCTGTGGCAACCAAAGAGGGGAGTTTAGTGCAGCAGATCAAGCCGATGCAGATGCAGGAGAAGATCAAAGTGGGAATTACTGTCTCAAACCTCAAGCAGGATGAGGCGAAAGCTGAGGTTGCAGCTTCTCGTCCTCCTCCCCAAGCAAACCCAAGACATGGTATGAATCCGAACTCTCAGAGAATCTTTTGTGTGAGATGCAAAGGTGTTGGTCACTTGGTTAAGGATTGTCATGTTGCTGTGTTTTGTGTCAATTGTGCTAAGCCTACTCACAAGACTGAGGATTGTCTGTATGATAAGCAACCCAGAACTATTGCCAAGTTGGTGGGATATGGTGCTCAAGGGCTTGGATGTATATTGATTCAGAACACTAGATCTGAGCCAGCAAAGGAACACATTAATCCTTTGGCAATGATTTCAATCATTAGTGGAGGGGGATTAACTGTGGCGCAATTGGAACAAGGTTTTACTCAGCAGTTCAGTGGAATTGGATATGGAAAGCAAAAGAAATGCCTAATGGGACCTTTCAAATGAGGTTTCCCAATAGGATGAGGTTTGATGAGCTGTCAAACTTTGATCACTTTACTGTCAAGGGGACTAATGTGCAGGTTAATGTCAAAGAATGGGCCCAAGAGTCTGAAGCTGTAGGGAAGATGCATACAGTTTGGACAAGAGTGACTGGTATTCCGGATGAAATGAAGACTTACCCTGCCCCTTTTGAGGTTGGTTCTAACTTGGGACTAGTGATGGAAGTAGACATGATTACTTTCAGGGCAAAAGGTCTCATCAGGATCAAGGTGGGTATGATGGATTTGGAAGCCCTTCCTCTAAAACTAATTCTGACTACACCAAAAGGGCTGCTATTCCGGGCTCAGTTCACTTTGGAGGAAATGGTAGAGCAAGGGTGGTTTAGAGAGCAAGTCTTTGAAGAGGATAAGGAAGCTGTCTATACTCCAACCAAAGTGGGACAGAGGGAGGGAAAACAACATGTCAATGAGGGGGGAGAACCGGGACCAAGTAGTAACAAGGGTGTGTATAGGGCTGGGAAGGGGGATGAAGTTGTGCCAGTACTAGACCCTGGATTGACAACTGAATCTGATGTGGCTAAGTGTGTTCAGTTCCATAGGGACAGAGATTTGGCCATGAAGTTGCAAGATGAGGAGATGGAAAAACAATCTGCTAGGATTTTGGTCCAAGAAGGAAATGTGATTCTATCTAAAAGTAAAGGGGCTGGGAAAGGGTCTGAGATGTCTGAAATTCCCATTGTAGAAGAGACACGTGCTGGAGATGGGGCTTTATCTAATGGTGGGACAGGAACTTTAAGCTGTTTGGAGGTGATGGCTGAGATTGAATTGGGCCCTAGGGGAGAAGAAGGAGAAAGAGTTAACTTGGGAGACAGTGAGGATTTCCTAGATTCCCAAGAATCTGAAGGAAACTTTGCCAAGCAAGTTGGTGTGGTTCTGACTGAAGAGGGCATCGACAGTCAAGAAGAAGACACAAGGAGAAGCAAGAGACTGAGAGATAAAGAAGACAAAAAACCACAAGACATGACAATGGAAAGGAAAGAGGCTCAGAATGCCTTTATTAACAAAGGTCAGGCTTCAATCCCTTCTATTATTGATGAACCAAATAGCTCTCTCATGAACATTGCTAATTTGTTAGGAGTTAGTCTTGGGTGTGCCTTGGTTGATGTTGATTCTAATCTTCATCTAATAAAGGATATGGAGAATGCTAGAGTCAATTTGTTTATGAAAAATCAAGAAGCAATTTTAGACAAAACTCAAGAGAGCAAATCAGGAGATTTTCCTGAACTCTCTGGCTTGGGAGAATTATACTCTTCAGAAGATGATGTGGACTCTGAACTTGATGAGATCGAAAATTTGATTAAAAACATACACACTTCCAGTGGGAAAGGGAAAAGAATGAAGGGAAACCTTGACATTGTTAAGGTAACACCCATATTAGGTAAGAGAAAAGGGAAAAATAATTCTAAGAAAAATGATTGGCCTTTTTTGGAATATTAGGGGAATGGGGAGTCCTGAAAAAATAGGTCACTTGCAAGACCTAATCAAGGATCATCATTTAGATTTTATTGGCATCATTGAAACTGTTAAGCAGGAATTTTCTGCTACTATGTTGGGTAGTCTTGGAGGTGGTAGGAATTTGGTTTGGAGGTGGATCCCTGCTAATGGGAGATCAGGTGGGATTCTTGTTGGGATAGATTCTAATAGGCATGATATTTTAGATACTAGCTTTGGGAACTATCATGCGAGATTGAAGTTACAAAAAATAGATGATAAGAGGTGTTGGGATCTTGTGGTAGTATATGGGGCAGCTCAATACGCACAAAAGAACAACTTTTTGGCTGAGCTAGCCAATGTTTTACATTATCAGAACAGACCCTTGGTTGTAGGTGGGGATTTCAATATTCTGAGAAAGGAAAGTGAAAAGAATAAACCTGGGGATACAACAAATGGAGTTTCTTATTTAATGCCATCATTGAGCAATCCAATCTAAGAGAGGTTGGTATGGGGAATAGACAGTATACATGGTTTAACAACCAGATTCAGTCCACTCTAGAAAAGTTAGATAGGATTTTTATCAACAATGATTGGGAGGCTGCTTTTCCTCTAACCACTACTAGAATTTTAGTGACGACTTTCTCTGATCATAGCCCTGTTCTGATGAGAACTGAGGCATTTGTTAATAAGAAACATTTGTTCAGATTTGAGTTAGGTTAGTTCCTTAGGGAAGACTTGGGGAGTGTGATAATTGAAGTTTGGAATAAACAGTATTCTGGCAATAGTATTGAGAGATGGCAGAAAAAACTCAAGGCGCTTAGGAAAAAACTCAATGGGTGGAACAGGAATTGGGAGGGTTTATATAGGAGGGAAAAAGAAAACATTCTAAAATAAATTGATGCCATTGACATCAAGATTGAAGCACTTGGCATGACCCATAAGTATAGGGAAGATAGAAAGGAGTTAGAACAGAAACTAGCCTATGTTATAAGGGAGGAAAAATGGAAGTGGTTTCAAAGGAGTAAGGTTAGAGAAATTCTGGAGGGGGATAGAAATACAAAATATTACCATGCAAAAGCTAATGGGAGAAGAAGAAAGAGTCAAATTCATTCTCTTAGTCAAGAGGAAGGAGAAATTGAGGGGCAAAGTAATTTGCTATGTTATATCACTCATTTCTATAAAAAGTTGTTTGGTCATTCAGTTGAAAACTCTATTTCTATTGAAATGGAAGGGATCTGCCAAGTTACTGAAGAGGATAAGAGGAGACTAACTGAGCCCTTCTCTATGGAGGAAATCAAAAGAGTGGTCTTTGAACTGAAACAACACAAGGTCCCTGGCCCTGATGGGATACCTGGGGAATTCTACAAAAAATTCTGGGATTTAATTAAAAATGATTTGTTTGAACTCTTTAGTGATTTCCAAAAGGGTTTGTTAAATGTGGAAAGGCACAATTATGGCATCATCACCCTTGTTCCTAAAACAAAAGATGCTGCCCAGATTCAAAAATTTAGGCCAATTTGCCTTTTGAATGTTAGCTTCAAAATTATAACAAAGGTTCTGATGAACAGAATTTATCATGTGATGTCTTATATTATCTCAAAAAATCAATCTGCTTTCCTTAAGAACAGGTATATTTTAGAAGGGGTTGTCATTTTGCATGAAATTTTGAATTCTCTTCATCATAAAAAGCAAAGTGGCATTCTCTTCAAAGTCGATTTGGAAAAAGCTTATGACAAAGTGAATTGGGTTTTTGTGCATAGAATGCTAGTCTCTAAAGGTTTCCCTGATCAATAGTGTGACTGGATTATGAAAGTCATTAAGGGAGGGAAGGTGGCTGTTAAAGTTAATGATGAGATAGGTCCTTTTTTCCAAACTCACAAAGGTCTAAGGCAGGGAGACCCTTTGTCCCCATTGCTGTTCAATTTGGCAGCTGAAGCACTTACTTTACTGGTGCCGAGGGCTGAGGAGCACTCTCTTCTGGAGGGTCTAGGTAATAATGAAGAAAATAAGATCTCTATTTTACAATATGCTGATGACACCATCTTCTTGCTCCCTAACAACTTAGAATATGCTAGGAACTTGAAATTTATTCTTTGTCTGTTTGAACAGCTTTCAGACCTCAAAATCAATTTTCATAAAAGTGAGGTCTTTTGTATAGGAGAGGCCAGAGATAGAAAAGAGTTGTTCAGCCAGCTTTTCACTTGTAACATAGGTGATTTGCCTATGAGGTATTTGGGGGTTCCTATTGATCAAAAAAGGATTCTCAATAAAGACCGGAAAACTGCTGAGAATACAATGGAAAGTAAACTGAGCTGCTGGCAGGGCAGACTCCAGTCAATTGGGGCGAGATTGATTCTCATTAATTCCAGCCTGAGTAATGTTCCTTTATATATGATATCTTTCTATAGACTTCCCACTGGTGTGAAGGAAAGGATGGATTTCTTTAGAAGGAGATTGCTCTGGCAAGAAGATCAGGGGATTAGGAAATATCATCTTGTACAGTGGCCTGTGATTTGTACTCCTAGAGATCAGGAGGGTTTGGGTGTTCTAGATTTGGATCTTATGAATAAAGCTCTTTTAGGAAAATGGATTTGGAAACTTGAGAATGAGGAAGGGTGGTGGCAGGAGGTGTTGACGGATAAATACCTGAAGAAGAAAACAATGTCTATACAGAAACCTAAACCTGGTGATTCCCACTTTTGGCAAGGTTTGATGGAAGTAAAGGAGAGATTCTATAATTTTTGCACAAAGAAAGTGGGGGATGGAAGGTCCATTATGTTTTGGGAAGATAGTTGGCTCGGGGGCAGACCTCTGGCTCACTTATTCCCTACTCTCTATAACATTACTCTCTCAAAACATGTTTCCTTGGCTGAGATTAAAAACAAAGGTTGGGAGGTTATAAAGTTTAGAAGGTCTTTGTATGGAAGCAAATTGAGGGACTGGAATAAAATTAAACTTTCTGTGGAAGGGATTCAGGTTGAGGAGGGGGTGAGAGATAAGCTTGTCTGGAATCTGACAAAAACAGGGGTCTTCAGTGTGAAATCCTTCTACAATGCACTGTGTGTTCAACAAATAGACATTCCTCTTAAGAAAATTTGGAGTTTCAAAATTCCTTTGAAAATTAAAATTTTCATTTGGATTCTTTTGAGAGGCAAGAATCTGACTAAGGACAATTTGTTTAGGAGAGGTTGGAGAAAGGGTGATACAAAATGTCAGTTTTGTGAGAAACAGGAATCAATTCAACACCTTTTCTTTGATTGCTCTCTTGTCAGACTAATTTGGAATATAATACAATGTGCTTTTGATCTCAAAACAGCTAAAGACTGCCAACACCTTTTTGGGGCTTGGCTTTCTGCTTTCTCAAACAAAACCAAAAACTTGATTGTAACTGGTATTGCTGCTGTAATCTGGGCTATCTAGAAAACTAGAAATAAAGCTTGTTTTGATAAAAAATTGCCTAATGATCCCACTGATGTAGTTTTCCTGGTTTGCCACTGGATGGAATCCTAGGCTCTTTTGCAGAAGCGGGAGGCAGATCAAAGAAAGCTGCTCTTGGGGGCCAAGCTCATAAGGCAAATTGCAAGTGATGTGTACAATTCTAGGTTTGGATGGAGGCCGACGGGGAGACTGCAGTGTTGATCTTTTGGCGGGGGTAGAGTATGCTTTGTTGATTGTGTGGATGCTGGGTTCATGGCTCCTGTTAGTCCTGGAAGTCTTGTTATGCAGTTGTTGATTCTGTGCCTTCTGGATAGTCCATGTATGGTCAAAAGCAGCCGGTGTGCTGGCTTCTGTCCTTTCTTTTCTGTTCTTCAGTTTGTAAGACTTTGATCTTGTAATCTCTTTCATTTCTAGTAATGGAAATGGGGGCGTAATGCCCTTGGTAAAAAAAAACTCAACTAAAGATTAATTATCTCTAATTGGATTTATAGTTTAATTGATTAAAACATACCGCTCGTAATGGTACCATCCACGATTGAAATATACCGCTTATAGTTTAATTATATCAATAGTCTTTCATGTGGGAATAAAAAAATAAAGACTATTGAAAGAAGAGACCATCTAGAACACAACACGAGATTAATTAAAATTCAGAAAAAAAATCCAAAAATATAAAAATAATTGTAGGAGTTAAAGTATGAATACAATTTATAAATAACAAAATATAGAAATGAAAAATATATTTTTTTAAAAAAAATAGTCCATCTAGAACACAACGATGACAAGTGACATAAAGAGGAGAGAAGCAACAAACCCGTAAGAAGTAGTGTTGTGGGGGTTGATGGGACCTCTAAAAACTATAAGCAAAACTATTGACAGTCGTTAAGTACGAAATGCGATAGTCAACTAGGATAATAAATAAAGAGAGAACTAGCATTTCTTACATGTATTCCAATAATAAATAGTGTAGTACTACTATGCTTGAAGAATTAACATGAATGCAGAGAATAAACACACTTCTGGCTAATCACGTGCGAGCACACGGATTGAGCCACCCACAAGTCAGCTCAAACTGACTCAAAGTGGGGCCAAACCACCGGGAACCGACCAAGAGGCCCACTTGTCAACCACACACCAAAGAAGGTGGCTAATGGCGGTTACTCTGGTTCGGCCGAACCAGCCTTGGAGCGCCCAACACTCCCTTCCACGTGGCAACTCCTCATTCACTCCTGATGGCAGTTATGCTTGATTCCCGGCCCACAACTGCCTTAAGCAACCACCATTTAAAGCTATAAATAGTGATGAGGACACAACTAGCTCGGATATGACCATGACTAACTTGTGTATTTATCAACCAAAGGTGCATATGTTTTATATTAGATTTACTTATTACTCCGTATATATTTGAATAAACGTTACTACACCATAAGTTTTGTATCTTCTCGTGTGCAGATCTACTTGCGTGGATGATGGAACAGAGACCGGGCGTAAGGAATGCATGGATGATCAAAAAAGTTGATTGGGACCAAACCAAGACCTTCTCCTAGTCTACTTTTACCTAACCACGTCACGTTTGGTCCAAAGAAGATAAGAGATAAAGTTCTATACGTTTTGGATTCGGATTCGGGCCTTCTGACAGCATTAACTTCAAACAGACCTAGCCGCTGGTATAAAAGGAATTTCGGGGCCCATGAGTACTTGTTGGAAAGCTTATGGAGTATACTTTCAGATGGTTTTGGTCATACATTAAAATTCCCACCGAGTTGTCGGGAATCTGCAAAACAAGCCTCATACCTTATCCAGTCCAAATCTAATTTGGGTTTTAGAACTTGTAATTATGTCGTCGCTTAGACCAAAGGGGCGTGCGCCATTGGGCAACCCTAGGACGTCCCTAATTATATATATTTAGTAGTCGTCATCGTTTAGAGTCGAGTTTTGCTTAGATTATTTCTGCCATTGCAGTTTCGCCGCTAGGTCGGTTTGTGGAACCCCAAATTTGAATGCTTAATCATTCATATGCAATTGTGTTGCAATCTATCTTATTCTTGCTTGTATTCTTCGATTCGCATGCAGGGATTAGCCTTCTCGGCGTGGTCAACCGGACGATGCACGGTTGATAACCAGAGGAGACGTGGTGCTGCGATTTGCATGGTTCGGATCATGTTGATCGGAAGCCGGATTGTGTGTGTCATGTTTTCGCCAAATCGAGAGTTATCAATACCTATCGAAAGATCGGGACCTAGCATCCTCATCATAGAGGAGATCTTTTCACTTCCCAACACACACCTCAAGGAGCAATTCTTTCTATCTATATTGTGTTCACTACAGTTTTAGTAGAAATAGGCTTGGAGTATCTCCTTTCCTATAGTCTTCTTAGAGATTCCGATGTGTGTTTAGTTCTTTACTATTTTTGTAAGACTATATTTGAATTAAGGAACAATTACTTATTTGACCCTAGTTTGAAGCCCAACTACTAAATTGACCCTATTTTTTCAAGTTTGCTCATTTGACCCCATTTTTTAAAACTGAACATCAGAGCTGACCCTATTCCGTGAAGACCAAATAACAGTGTTAATGTCACGACCGGAAATAGCCCAACGGGCGTTCCTTACGTACGTGTATTATTCCTTGTCCCAGGAGGCAAGGTACACCAGAAGTTGATACAATTCAGAGTTTAATAAGCGGAAGCGTAAATAGTTAATTATTACATGGGCAGCGACGGCCCAGCACATTCAAAGACAACGGAAAACAGCGGAAGACTAAGGCGACGACCACAGGCGCTTGACGGCAGGCACGAGCTAGACACCAAAGCCTTCATCATCCAGGGGCTCCTCTTCTGGGTTTGGGAAAAATTGAGCAAGACTGAGTACAACCACCGTACTCAACAAGACACACCCACAAGTGCAGCATAAGTGCAAAGGAGTACAATGGAGTTATAGTATAGGGGTTAGGTTTTGCAATAAACAGCATTTAAAAGACCCTTAGTTGCTCAAAGCTGAATTTAAAACACGATCCTAGAACTATTTAATATTATTAAACAAGGCCGTGAACCCACACGAACCTGCCTTAACCCAAGGCCTACGATGATTCAGACCGAACTGGCAACCCGACCCTGGGTCCCAGCTCGTCCCAAGTCAACCCAGGCCAACCATTCCACATTTTAGTTATTAAGCAGGTTTTAAGAATTAAAAACACTAACTCGGGTACATTGCTAGGCTTGCCCATAACCGAGGGCGCGGCTATTCGAATAGGTTTTACTCTGATCAGAGGTGTACATCTTTACCCACAAGACACGTCTTCCTCACGTGCAACCACGTGCCACATACCACCACGGCATATGGACGGAAGACATGACATAGTTTCCAACCCATCCTAGCCATAGACAAGAGTACCGACCCAACCCACCTACGGCCGGAACCCCCGGACAGGCAGGCAGAATTGAGCCCCTAGCAGCAGGACACCAGCCCTGTGCTATGACATCTCGACTACCGGGCCGCAGCCCGTGTAGCCTTCATTTGTCCTAGAGATGTCCATCGACCCCTGACTTCGTCCATCTCCATCCGTGTACTTTTGTTTATAACCAGACTGAGCCACAAACTAAGCCTTACCCACTAGACATGTGGAAGTACGGTAGTGCTTTGCAACAGAGGCCCGAAGACCGGTCCTTATGTGGCCGAGGTGCTACTATCAAAACCATACACCCCGAGCCCAGCCTAAAACCATTTTGGGGGTTTTGAATAGAGGGGGAGGTGTGCATCCAATTCCACAATAATCCAACCATTCCAATATATCCAGGTGATATGAATATTCCCAAAGTCTAGAGTTATAAAACCACCTAATGTTGCCTAATTAATCAGCGAAGCATCTACCTAAATTCTTACTAGTGGAACCATGAATAGAGTGCCCACTAGTTGGGGTTTTGTTTATTCTAGGGTGAACAAGGTAATAATAGCAATAACAACAATAATAAGGTCATAACAAAGGTAAATAGGCATGGCTAAATAAAACAGTGATAACGCGGGAATTTAAATAAAGCGATAATGCAATAATTTAAATCAAAGTAATTTCACAAAGTGGGATCCAATATGTTCAAAGGATGATGTGACTTGCCTTGCTCGCTTTCCCAAACGTCGGCTTCAACCTCCACGAAGAGCGGATCTTCCGAAGCTGCAGCGTCTACACGACCAACGGAAAAGAAAAGGGCTTTTACTCTAATAAACTCCATATAACAAGCAGAAACAAAGCACAAAAATGGGTTCTTGACTTCTTAAGGAAAAATTAGAGACTTGAACGGTCCAATTCCAAGTTCAAATGGCCAAGTTATGGCCATTTGAAGTTTATATGCTCTTTAAATGAATATTTACGAATTTCTTCATTTAAATTTTAATTTAAAAATATATTTATTGCGTCAGCCGGGAGAGAGGGCGCGCGGACCGGGTCCACGGGAGTGGGACCCACGCGGCAGCCTCACGGTCCACGGTGGACCGGGTGCACCCGGCTCACACCGGCCGGCGCCGTGGGCCCCACGCGTTAGCCGCACCCGAGGGCGCGGGCGGCTGACGGCCGGGCCCCACGCGGCAGCCGCTAGGCGCGCCCGGAGGCGGCCACGTCGGCGCGGCCGGCGGGAGGCGGCGCGCCCACGCCCCTATGGTCGCCGGCGGCGGCCATAGGCACGGCGGAGCGGCGGCCGGGAGAGGGGAGGGAAAGGGGGAAACGAAGCGGCGGTCCATGGCTCACCCCGGGTCGACGGCGACGACGGAAACGGCGACCGGAGCGGAGGAAGGCGGCGGCGCGGCTCAGGTGGACGGGGTCGACGGCGCTCCGGCGGTCGGCGAGCGAAACGGAGGGGTGGACGAGGTCGGCGAGGATGCGGCGAAGCCGAAGGAGGCGGCGCCGAGGTGGGAGGTGGTCCGGGGCGACGACGGCGGCGGACCGGAGCTCGGCGGCGACGGCGGAGAGAGAGAGCAACGGCGCGAGCTCGATTCCGGCGAGGAGAGAGGGCGGTGAGTGGCGGAAACGGTGGTGGGGAGCTCGGGGACGGTTTATATAGGGTTGGGAGTGAGAGAGGGCGGCCGGAGGAGGGGGAAACGGGCGCGGGAGGAAGGGGATGACGGGTGGGCCCCACCCGTCAGCGAGGGTGGCGGGCAGGCCCGCCCGTCAGCGGCGCGCGCGCGGGGAGGGCCGAGTGGGCCGCAGGGGAGAGGAGAGAGGAGGAGGGAGATGGGCCGAATTCGGCCCATTAGAGGGGAGAGGGTGATTTTTAGGGTTTTCTTTTTATAAAACCTTTTTAACTTTGTTTATTTCTTAATAATTATTATTTGTGCTCTGAAAATTCCACTAAAATTTATTTACACATTTTAGGCTTTTAGGAAATATACAAAAATCCTCCAAGCCCTATTTGACTTTTAACTTTGCACATTTTAATTTTTGAAGGCTTTCACAAGTATTTTAATTATTCTAGGCATAATTTAGAGGATGTATTTTAGGGTCGATTTGGGACGCGACAGTTAACTGTGAAGCAATTATCATTTTTGCCCTTGCTCATTTACCAATGTTATATCAAAGATTTTTTTTTCTTTCATTCAGTCCTTTTTAATATTTGTAGTTCATCTCATTGTCATTGGAGCTCAGGACAGTGTTCAGCTGCTCGCTCTCCAACACCGGGCAGGAGAACTCGGCCGTCGAGATGACGATGGTGGCGCCAGTGGCTGCCTGTTACTGTTGACCTGTTGCTGCCGTCGATCTGCAGGCCGGGGATGAGAGGCTGTGCCATGGGCATGTGCTCTGTTGGCTGGATGACCATCCGGCCACCGCCGACGTCAATGGCATTGGAGTTCGCCGGAACTGACAGAAGAGAGAGAGCACAATCGGATTCGAGCACTTGTGTCAGCCCGCGCGCAGTCGCCGCCACCCCTCAGCGCGCTGGCGCCGGCGCCACTGCCGATCGCCGTCCCTCTCTCCCTCCGCACGGCAGCAACCGCTGCCGCTACTCCGTGCGCCCGCGCCGACCGCCTTCGCTCGCTGGCGCCGCTCCTCCTCCCTCCACACGGCAGCAGCCCGTGCCGCCACTCCTCCGCCTGCAGGCGCCGCCGGTTCTCCTGCCTCCGCGTGCCGACGCCGCCCCTCCCTCCGCTCGGCAGCAGCCGACGCCGCTGCTCCTCCACACACAGGCGCCGCCTCCCCTCTGCGCGCCAGCGCTGGCAGTCCTCCTCCCTGCGCGGACCGCCGCCGCCCGCCGCTCCTCCCTCCGCATGGCAGCAGTCGCTGCTGCTACTCCAAGCGCGCGCGCCCATCGCCGTCCCTCCCTTCGCTCGCTGACGCCGCCGCCCGCCGCTCCTCCTTCCTCCATGCGCCCAGCCGTGCCACCGAAATGTGTGGGTGAAGACTCTTGATTTGTAACTTGGATAAGGTTATTATTTATAATCAGGGGTATATTGGTCAGTTCATACTAGCAATTTTATTTTTTTTCATTTTGCTAACTAAGACACTAACGGACTATTAAAAAGAGGGTCAGATGGTGGCTTTGATTTTAAAAAGCGGGGTCAAATGAGCAAAGTTAAAAAAAAGGCAATTGCATCCATGCCCCCACTTTCAAAGTCAATTGCTGTTTTACCTCATATTTTAGAGTTTGCTTTACCCCCACTTTTTGAATCTGAAGCAGTCGTGTACCCTCATTTCTAACCGCCACAACTAACGGTGTCATTGTAGAGAAAAAGACATATATACCCTTGGTGGTTATTGTAGTTTTGCCTCCATTTTTTTTTAGCTTTGTGTGATTTTGCCCTCATTTTTTTTCAGCTTGTGTGAGTGTTATAATGTGAGGCTTTGAACGGCCTATGCATTCACTCTGAACCCTCTAAACTACACGTCAACGCCACATTTAGTTGTACATGGATAATACAACAGAGTTGTGAATTGTTCCAAAAAAAATACAACAGCCCATGTACCCTAGATTTTTTTTGTTAATTGTTGATCGCTCTGTGTCCAGTTCTTCATTGCATAGAGCAACAAACCGCAATTAACGAAGCAGAATGTAAGCAGGAAATAACAGAACGAAGGAGCATCATG
Organism: Oryza glaberrima; assembly: GCF_000147395.1. Lineage (NCBI taxonomy): Eukaryota > Viridiplantae > Streptophyta > Magnoliopsida > Poales > Poaceae > Oryza > Oryza glaberrima. The sequence continues at coordinate 14,016,415 of NC_068327.1, read as the reverse complement.
CATTTCGATAGCTCCATCTCTGACGACAAATGCAGATAGCAACCGCAAAATGAAAGCTGCAGATCGATGGATCGATCTCTCCTTTATCATTGTCGCATCACTTGACGACTTTGATCCACTCAGTGCACCCTGCATGCGAATGCACAACACATAGGCAAATTAACAAAAGCTGCAGCTAATAACACAGATCAAAACCGTTATTGATGGCAAATGAATTACCTGGAGCAGTCGGTGGAAGGCCTGATGGCGTAGGGGATGTTGACGCCGCACTTGGAGGGGATGCCAGCGACGAGGTCGGGCCTCAGGCCGCCCATGCCGCTCGTCTGCTGCTTGATGCAGGCGCAGGTGGTCTGGTGGTCGGCGGCGGCGGAGTTGAGGGTCCTGACCCCGTCGCAGCAGCCGCCAGTGGGGGCGGACACCCTCCCCGTCGCGTACATGATGCACGGCGCAAGCATGCGGCCAACAACTTTCCCTTTTCTGCCTTGTCTTGCCCTCGGCTGTGAGAGGCCGCCTCCACGTGGAAGAGCAGCGGCTGCCGGCTGTGGACCTCCTGCGAGCGGACGCCGGCGCACGCCCTCGTGGCCGCGGCCTCCTCGCGTGGCCGCCACCGCTGCCGCCGCCGCCTCCGTGCCGTGCCGCCGCCCCCGCGCTAGCTAGCTAGGATTTCGACCCGACTCACGGAGACGCACGGGAAGAACCCTATCCATTCCCTTTCCCTCAGGGGTACAAATGTCATTACATAATTTCTAAAACCTTTTTTTTATTTTGTTTTTATTTCTTTAACACAAAATGTGGGACCCACCAAACGGTTGTCACAAGTGAGGATAGAAGACTACTTCAGATTTAAAAAGTGGGGGTAAAAATACAAACCCTAAAAGTGGGGGCAAAACAGCAATTGACTTTCAAAGTAGGGGCACAGATGCAATTGCCCCTTAAAAAAATAGGGTCAATTTGATAGTTGGGCGAAATTTAACTATTTGCCATTCTTGTGACATGGCAATTAACGATTTACCACACCCTATCAATGGCATGTGGGCTCTCATGTGTCTATGACATGTGGGCCTAGTGGCAAATCGTTAAGCAACATTTGTAAGAGTGGCAAATAGTTAAAAGCTCCTTAGGGTCCAATATCATTTGTCCCTTGAATTAATGGAATTATCTTATTATTTATTTATTTATTTATGCTCATAGTATGTGTATTCCTTTATTGGATATGTGTTCTATGAGTAGTATATATTTCGCATATCTGCTACAGCCTAGGCTAGTCGATCCATGCAACAATTGTTCATTTAGAACTAACTGAAATTCAAAATTAAAAAAATAAGAAAACAAAGAGAAGAGCTTAGAGTCCACATAAAAATACTATTTAGAAATATCTAAAATCAAAATTAAAAAAAAGGATATTGGAAGAAGATGCTAGAAACCTTATAGTAATACTCCTACAATAAAGGAATTAGAAAAGGAATACTGTAAGAAGAGTCTATAGTCCATATAGGGATACAATTTAGAAATAACGAAAATTTAGAATTAAAACATAACGAATATTAAAAAAAATTCTAGATTCCATATAGGAATATAATTTATAAATAAATGAAACTAGAAATAAAAAAAAAAGAGAAATATTAAAAGAAGAGTGTAGTCCATATAGCAATACGATTTACAAATAACGGAAAACCCTTTTTTTTGCGGGTACTAAGAGTCCTCTCACTACCAACCTGCAGTCATCCATGTGAGAGACGGAGGAGTAGGCTATTCTTTTTTTGAAATTGCGTTTCAAATTTGTTTTTTTTAAAAGGAGTGTTGAAAGAGAAGTCTAGAGTTTATATAGAAATAAAATTTTTAAATAACTGAAATTTGAAATTTAAAAATAAGAAATACGGAAAGAAGGGTTTAGAGTCCATATAGGAACAAAATTTATAAATAAAGAAAATTTGAAATTATAAAAATAAGAACTATTGAAAGATGAGTAATTTAGAGTCCATACAGAAATATAATAAAAAATAATTAAAATTAGAAATCAAAAAATAATTATTAATTATCGCATATATACAATACACTATAAATATCACGTATCGAATAGTTTGGCCAGGTCATAACAGAATTGAAAATTATGTTGTCATTTTAATATATTTTAATAATACAAAAATAAAAATATATATGCTATTATGTGAGAAAAAATATAATGATTCTAGCCGCGCAATATACAAGACCATAATGCTACTTGAAATAAAAAAGAAACAGATAGAGCATTAATTTTGTTTGCGAGCTTCATTGACAAGCATAACCTTTGCCTAGTGGTGTGTTTGGATGGAGAGATATAGGTGGATAGGACATAGCGGCCCATATTTTGTGGGTGTTTGGTTCCTGGGCAGGGGTGGGATGGGGCGGCCCGGGGAGGAATATTCCCCCCAGATGCCGGATGGGGGGATCCGGCCGAATTGGCCGGATGCAGCTGCCCGAGCGCGGGGCGAGGTGACTAAGGCGGTCGCGTCACTCCTCTCCAAGAAAGAGCGACGGCGAGGGAGGGGCTGGTGAGCGATGGCGAGGGCGGTGACCAGTGGGAGCTCGCGGCGGCTGTTGCGAGCGGCGGCGGCAGCTGGTGCGAGTGGCGGTGGCGGCGCCAGATGCGCGCTCGGCCGCGGCAGCGGATGCGAGCTCGTCGGCGGCGGCGGCGGGAGGCGCGCTCGGCCGCGGTGCCGGATGCGAGCTGGTCAGCGGCGGGAGGCGCGCTCGGCCGCGGTGCCGGATGCGAGCTCGTCGGCGGCGGGAGGCGAGCTCCGTGGCGGCGCCGGATGCGAGATTGGCAGCGGCGGGAGCGGCGAGCTCGACGGAGGCGCCTGATGTGAGCGCCGAAGACCTTCTTTTTATTTTCCTATTTCTTTGTTTTTTTTCTTTTTTTTCTCTATGTTGATTTGTGTGTGTGTATATATATATATGAATTTGTGATTTGTAGTATATATGAATTTGATGGGGGTATACTCACCCTCTCTACAGTGAGAGGTGACCACATTTGCTCATCCACCTACTCCGCCCAACTAAACAAAAAATTGGATCACCAAATCCACCTTCATCACTACAACCAAACAGTTTTATCGCCATATTCACCCAACCAAACAAATAACTGGATCGCCATATCCAACAAAATATGGATCGCCATATCCTATCCAAGCTTGACCGTGAACCAAAAGTATTGGCCATTTGGTGGTGGCCTGGTGGAGACGTACATGGTCGCGCACACGCACGTACGACTCCAACTGTTAGGGGACAAATTGCAAGACACCCATATCTACGCCAACCACAGAGTCATCCAAGAGTATAATGTAAAGGCGACGGTAGTGAGGAGCTAGCTTGAAAAGTAGATACCAGCAGCATCCAGTGAGATTGTGAATCTATCGCCCGTACGCCATTTCTACTTTTCCATGAGTGTCCCTACTAATGAACTCTGAAAGGGGTGTCCATGATTGAAACCTACCAAATAGCACTGTAATGGAGATTAAATTCAAACCTCTCTCGTGCACGGTAGGTGCAATCTGCATTTCAGTCTGCTGTTTTATCAAGAGCACATCTTTCTTGTCAAGTTAATTCCCATTACACGCCCCTGACTAGCTGTAGGCGCTGTAGCTAGTCGAGATATGCCAATCATCATCAAGTTTTATCAAGAAGGTCACATCAGGCAGTGCGCGCCTGAGGTGAGCAATGGTGTTCTCCTTCATTTGATCAAAACCATTCGAGGAACAAATCAATCAATTGGTCTCCGCATTATATACATACGCGCGTACGTACACTAAGCTAGATAGCTAGCTAAAAGCAGCAAATTTTGCTGCATGAACCGGCAAGAATTCGTGAAAGAATCCCACGAGCAAGAAGCCTGGAACCCCCACCAGCCACCGGGCAGCTGAAGCAGAGTCTACCCGCCCGGTGATTGATCGGTTTCCGGCCGGAACTCCCATGTTTGCATTTCCGGTCTACACTACACAACCAAGCTCCAACCAATGCCAGCCGTACTGCCACTGCGTGTGCGTGCATCTCTGGTGCCCCGGCCGAGCGACCGGGCAGCTGCTGCAGCACCGTGCGCCGGAAGCGGCAGCCACCAACGACGACGGCCGGGTAAGTGGTCGATCGCCTCATCGATTGAACGGTCACTCAGGCAGTCAGGGCGGCGAGGAGGGCTTCAAAGTCGGCCTCGTGGCAGGGAAGCGTGATGGCGGCGTCGTGCTCGAAGCCGAACTCCTCCTCGGCCTTCCGAAGCAGCAGCAGGAAGTCCGGGTGCTCCAGGCAGGCGATGGGCACCACGTACCGGCACCGGCTCTCGCCGACGTACACCGGGAAGTGGCCCCTCGGCACCGCGCCCTGCTGCTGCTGCCTCCTCCCAAGGCTCGAGCACCTCCTCAGGATCTGCTTCAGGTTGGCCGCCGGCGCGATCTTCTTCGCCATCACAGCTACCAAATTCCACTGGATCAATCAGCTAGTGTATTTCTCTCTCTCTGTTTCTGTTGCTGCTGCAAAGCAATGCAGTGAAGCTAGAGTGCTCAGGAGGAAGAAGAGCTTGGAGAGTTCGTGGTGGAGATGGCCGGTGTGCAGCGGGCGGTGTGGCTGGGTATTTATGGGGGAGGTGAGGGAAGAGGAGGAGGTGCAAGTGCACATGGTAGGGCAAGATGAGGGGGCAGGACCACGGGGGTGATGGGGTCGTGTGTTTTGGTGGAAGAGGGAAAAAAAAAAAGTTAAGCTTGGATGCCATCTCAAAACCTAGGGTAGCTGTACGTTCTTCCAGACAAGCTGGGGCCTCCTCATCTCTTCATCTCTCTCTGCCCTCCATCTTTTTTTTTCTCTTTAGAGTCTATGTCCAGGAAAAGTTTAAGGAGTTCACCAAATAGTTACTCAATTGATGACTCCGGATTTGCTTATTAATACAAGCTATAGCGCTAGGCTACGCTAGCTCCTTGATTGATACTTCCTCCGTTTTACAATATAAGATTTTCTAGCGTTGCCCATATTCATTTTAATGTTAACATGTATATGTATATAGGCAATGCTAGAAAATCTTATATTGTGAAAATGATGGAGTATAATAGATTCCACATAATGGACTGGGCTGGGGGTGAACAGGTGCATATATCCTCCTGCGGCTATCTAGATGGCGCAGGTAGTGTGGCTAACGTGATTTGAGCGGTTCCGTCCACTTTGACGTTCTGATTGAAACCGATGTCGTTGTCCCATAAACAGAGAATGAGAACAAATTTATGGACACCGCTAGTCATCTTTGTCAAAAGAAAACATGTTGTATGATTCTCGGTTTCTTCATGTTGGTTTTAGTTTTTATCATGCTTGTGACAGTTGATCGCTACTGAAAGTGAAACAAAGTATGTAATTACTCCCGATGACTGCTAGTGCTATATACCCTATATGCGCATCCGGACTGATATCTTCACAACTTGACATAGTTGCTAAGAGACGTACAACCCGCATGATCTAATGATCCTATAGTGTTTGGGGATCGGATAGACTGTCAGCCCAGGCGCAAGATGCGAACTAACATAACACACTTATCAGTTTCGACGCAAGCATTGAGTGGGAGAAAATGTTGTGCCACAGAATTTCCGGTCATGGCATGTGCCGAGTCCATGAGTTGCAGAGAGAGTCTGCTTTTCTCTTTCCAAAAGCGAAATGGACAAGATCCCCAGTATATACTACAAAATGATTTGCCTTTTGCATTTTCAAACAACCTATATATGGTTTGCTTAAAGTTCAAACAACGCTCTTCATCACATAAATGGAAATATATATAAGATGTACCAGTAGATAGGAGTACTAAGCACAAAAAAGTTGACTCTGATTAATTATGACCGTCTTTTAGAGGATCTCAGTTGATTTTGGTCAAACCGCATTTGCTACTCTCTGTTTTTTTTCAAGCATGGGCAAGAACATTGCACGCCATTGTCATAAATTAATAAGAAAATAGTTGCATCGGTGCCAAGCACCTAGTCTACTGTAAATACATGTACCATGCATTCATAGATGGATTTGTCAGTTAATTGACACATAGATCTACAAACTGTCGATCTGTACGCTTGGAATCAATTTGCTACGCCAGCAGTTGGTCTTGCAACTTGTGTGCTAGTTTCATTTGCCTGGTCTTGCATTGCTCCAACTTAATTAATTAGAAGACTTTGCCTAGCTAAACCTCAGATTTCTATCACCTAATCTTGGAGACTGAGCCCATGAATGCTCAGGTTCTTTGATTATCACCTGAAGAGTCAGTAGTACTGTTTCGATTGGATACCCCTGCAGATCGAGAGGTAGCTTTCTTATAATCTGAAGAGTCAGTACTGTTAGCAAAGTCTTCAGTTGTTGTGTCCTGCTATACCTAGTTACGTACAAGTATACGTACAACACGTACACGCCTGTAGCTCGTTGCGAGAGAGAGAGAGAGAGAGAGAGAGAGAGAGAGAGTATCAAGCTTAGGATTTAGAGGTGCAGATGCGGGTACAAGAGAGTGGTACTATCATGTGCGTCCTGGGAAAGTTGCTGTCTGCTGCTGTTGCATGTGACTGGCGTTGAGGACCCTAGCGCAAGGGCCGCCGGTTGGTGATCGCCCACAGAGTCACAGGCGCTCTCGCTGCCGTTCATTTCCGGTTTCCCGTTTCCGCCGGGGTACATTGTGGCTGGCTGGCCCATGCATTGCATGCACGCATGCATGCGCGGGGCATGGCCATGTGTTCCTCCCCCAATCATCATTGGCACTGCCGCGCTCGGTTACATTTACATATTTACACCCGGCGTTTCCACCACCATCCACGCACGCACCAACGCTCGCTATCTACCTACTGCTAGTGCTAGGTGGTTACAAATTGGTAATGTCGCATGCATTCAGACTAATTCGTTGCATGCATGTATGAGTGAGAAAAATATCTCGATATAATTGGAATAGGCCGATCCAGTGGTTGGAAGGCCCGGGAGCAAAGACTGGACCAGGTCTCTCGGCTACTTGCCTGCCTAGTGGCTGCCGGCCTGTTTCACGCGCATGCATGCAGCCCATGCATTCATGCCACTCCGTACATGGTTAACACAGTACACTTGTAAGTTGTATCACACCCCAGACATATGTAGGTCCTGCAGATATAAGAAAAATAAGTTTATAGGTCATGCAAATGCAATAATAAGCATAATTGTAATGCATTGTACGTGGTGGAAAGTCTCCAAAGACGCAGGTACGTACCGTCTATAAGGTGGGTCTGTGGGTTCTTGAGCCCCCACTATCTGTGTTGTAACCATGGGAGCCCTCATAAAGTCTCCACTAAAATTTTCTATCATACATCCATTAGAAAAAGGACTATAATTTTTTGTATAGTTTGTTTAGACCCTGTTAATCCTTTTTAGATCCGGCCCTAATATAAACCATATAGTTAGTTTTTTCTTTTATAAAAAAACTTCTAGTTTTCTCTCATGCCAGCAGATTCAGCATGCATGACGGCGTTCATTTATTATGAGGAATTCAGGTTCTAGATGAAGAACAAAGAATGCGTTCATGGAGGCTTGGGGACCTACTTGATTTCCAAGAGCAATCCTAGACAGAGCTGGCCTTCGGGGACCCCATCCCAATAAAATGTGAGGCCCATACCCAACACCAATACAACGCCAATAGGAATAAGTCCATTTGTCATCCCTCATCTCTAACTTGAGAGTTTACACTATAAAATATCCTAATAGGAAACATCCTCGTAGGTGCTAGTACATAAAAAACATCACTTTGCTCGCCTTTCCACCATCTCATATATATATATATATATATATATATATATATATATATATATATATATATATATATATATATATATATATATATATATATATATATATATATATATATATATATATATATATATATATATATATATGACACTCATATGGGGCACCATGGTGCCAGGCACCATGGTATCTAATGCACAAAATCATTCAAATTTGTTAAAATTTTCAAATTGTGAGTATATACCTAGTTATAATAATTTGATTCATACCTATACTTATCAACAAAACAACTCAAATTTAACTTTATTTCACAATCCGCGTTTACATACCTAACTAATTATATGTATGGATGCTATATACCTAGAATCAAAATCTAACAAAAACAAGTTCAAATTCAGTTTAAACTTGCTTTAAACTAGTTAGTAAAGTAGTTAATGTTAATACCTAAGTAATTGAAAAAGTTTCATACTCATTTGAATTGGGTATATACTCAATTTCAACAATGGTGTCCGGGCACCATGGAGCACCAAACAAATTTACTATATATATATATATATATATATATATATATATATATATATATATATATATATATATATATATATAGAAACCGGCGCATATAATCCCTTATGTGGATTGTTTATTAAAAATACTGGCACCAATAATATCTAAACCAGTTTTTTAATAAGCGGGCAGCTATGATATGGTTATAGGTGCCTTTTTTTTTTTTAAAAAAAAAACGAACACCCCTGAGATAGTCGAGCCGATGACCGATCGAGCTGGCCCGATTTTCTGTATGGATGACTCAGCCTCTAGTGTCTACCCAATCTATCTCACTCATTGTTAGTATTTCTTAACGACATTACTAGAAATATAATTTCCAGCAATGGCGCAAAAATACATCTGGTATATTATGGCTATAGAGTTCATCAGCAAACGCACGGATATACCATTGTAGTATTTCATCCGAGAGTATTCCAAGGGTATCGTATTTATTTTATCCCGTGGGAAGATCATGTAGAGAGAACTCAACTAATAATTTATATATTACTTGTGATAATCATATTCTAAGCAGGGGTTAAGATAATCCAAGGGTAGAGTGACACAAAAGCATTTAACTACTCATCCTCATCATGTATTATCTAAGCTAAGTGGAAAGAAAAGAGAAAAGAAGTCTATTCATATACTTCTAATATACATAGTTGTTAATAGTGAAATTTGGTAATCGGCAAAGACGTCATCGGCTTAGAATCATTATCGGCTGCAACATCTCGGAATCAGCCGATGGGAGTTATCAAGTCGCCAATAGTTGGATTCCTGCTATATTCGGTTAAGGAAATCAATCTACTAAAGGAAGCTTATCCCTAAGTGATCGAGTTTAAAGAGGATGCGGCATGAGTTTATCTATTAATTAGAAATAGTTTGTTAGTTTCCTTTTATCTTTAGGAAAGTGTGTTTAGTGTCCAATAAGGACTTTATATTTTCCTTTTATCTTTAGGTTAGTTTCTTTCTTGTCCGACAAGGACTTCTATCAACCCATGGGTATAAATATGTACACCCGGGGTCTATGTAATCTATCGCTACGATCAATACAATTCGGAGCATCGCCACCCTTTTTACTTCTACTTTTGTTTTTTACGTTCCGGCGGAACTTGGCACCCGACGCGGGGCTGCATCGTCTTCGATCTCCGGCGAAGGGGTAAGTCCAATGTTCCGTCGGCCCAGACAATTGTCTCATCTACATCGGCGTCGTTCAAGGCTGCATCAGTACATTCGACCTCTTGGATTGCTCTAATTTGGATGATATATTTGCCTACCTATTTATCATATGTCTCTGTTAATCTAATCTTAGGATATCAATTTAGCTCTATCGGCTATCTCTCGCTTTAGGGTTTCTGCCGGTATCGGCTAAATCGCATTGCTAGATTAGATTAGCATAGGCATCTACCACCTTGAAAATCAGTCATCGGCTTGATTGTCTAGATATTATGTTTCTTTTCATACTTAGTGCTGCATCAGTTAAGTTTGATCTACTAAGTCGTGCTTAGAACCATAATCTCTAGCCTGCTTATTGATTGCCAATAAGGGTTTCATCGGGGTTTCAGCCGGTGAGTTATATGTACGTTGCATCGGCTCATGAGGATTGCATATACATATAAGTTGGATTTAGCCGATGACAACAAAGGTTTCACTGTTTAATCCAATCTTGTGGATTTCATGACATCGGACCTCCAGCCGATGTGTGCTTTAACCTTCGGATCGATGCTTATTTATCATATCATTGCTAGCCGATTGGTTTATATTGGATTATATTGTTATTTTATTACATCATCATCAGCCGATTGCCTTTATATCATTATCTACATTGGACATATAGCCGAGTGCATAAACCCTATCGCTATCGGCTGTTATCGACATCGGCTATTATCGACTATCGGCTGGAACTACTCCATCGGCTTGTCAGCCGATTGGCTGTTTTGATCTACTATTTGCATATCTTGTCAGTTGCAGGATCAAACTGACTGGCACGTTCCCATCTCATTATATTTGGACTTGCACTGGAGCTAAGTAGATCTCCCAGGCCGGTGTGTTCGATTTTTTTGTCAACAATAGTATACATACATTCTAGTTAACTGATATACTAGCTAATACCCTCTATCCGATGCCCTCCTGGTACTTCGAGAAGCCACCTCTGACTGCCGAGTTCCTTACAACAGCCCGTCATGACCATCCAACCAGGGCTAAATACGGAGGAATACCCTCCCCAGGAAATTAACTTAGGATTATATATAGGCGCGGAGGAATACCCGTACTGAGCTGTCACCATCAGCGGCACACCTCTCATCTGCAATATATAACCCCAAATAATGATATCCCGTAATCTAGACGCCACGTCTAAACTATCAGATACTACTCTAATATTATTGTCATGACATAGAGTAATTGCATAAGCAAACACTATACCCGCACCAAAGCATCTCCCAGATAAGCTAGCCGTACATTCAGTATAACAAGAACATAATGTAAAGTAGGTACTCATATACTCGGAAAGTATTTCAATACCATAAATGTATATAGAAGTGTATTCTAATAAAAGTACAAAGCTTACAAAAGAGGAAAGGAAAGCTGCTAGAGCCATACGCGAACTCTTCCGGGCTCCTGATTCCTATTCTATTTCTATTCCACCAGCTAGATACTACTAAACTAAACTTGAGAGGAATGAGAGAGCTCTTGCTTGAGGTGTGTGAGTGAAGTGAGAATGGCAACTCCTTTTTTATAGCCTCCCAATGACTGTTGTGGCGGTTGGAGTGGTCGGAAATGCCCTTCAACCGTCATTGGGGGCTAATCCACACCGTCCAGGCGAAGCCCTGGATCGGATGGCGCTAAGGAGGGTTCGGCCGAACCCCCTGGTTCGGCCGAACCTGGGGCCGGCCCGATCCAGCCCAATCTCGGCTGGCAGCCTCCTCTGTTGCTTCTCTTCACAGACTTGTGAATTTTGGCCCAGTTTGTCGTGTCAATTATGAGTTCGTGGCCCATTCATGCATAAGTCTGGTTCTCGACATCGCCCGATTGATTTATCGTTGGTGTTGATGTCGATTCTCCTCCACTTTATGATCATTCTCTGCAAAAGGTTAGTAAACCTAATACTAGTGGAATATTATTATTCTAACAAATATATGCATTGCAAGCATCACTAGTTCTCTCCTGTTTTAGTAATATTGGCGGTCGAATTTGATCGATAACGACCGTCAACAAAACCCCCCAAGCTTGAACCTTTGCTAGTCCCGAGTGAAGGACGAAAGGAAACAAAGACTTGGTTGTTGATCAGGAGTTACTACTATGCTGCATATCTCAAAGATACAGGTGTAAGGTATATGTATTCTCTCTCAGATTAAATAATCTTTGGCACGGTGGCTTACCCTTACCCCTGATTCCCACGAGACACTGCTTCTCCTTGCCTTGGGCGGTTGAAAGACAGAACAACAACTAGAGCACCAATCACCCGATCTTTATTCAGCTCTTATTCCGGAAGTTTTCAAATGATTTTGGAAAAGAAAACCAAGTTCCTCAATTGATTCACTTAGTCCCTCTAAGTGTATCAATTTGAATTCCTCACCAAATGATGCCTTTTTGATTCCTACTCTAAGGTTTATATGTGGAGCTCGGTAGAGACCAAACATGGCACGCTTGCATTCACATTTATTACTAAGTCAAAAACTTAGACTAAAGTAGATAACTAAACATACTCAAGATCAAGATAGTGCATAATGAGTGTGGTATATAGTGGAAATGGTATATGAGGAAAAATAAAAGAAAAAATGCTTCTCCTTTGTGCTTACTTTCTTCTCCCAAAAATCTTTTTTTTATTGATTAGGAGAGGGCATGGCTACATTTTTTTTTCAACATCATGCTCATGCTTGATGGAGCATAACTTTATTTTTTTTTCATAACCATGCCTTTCCCTCTTTTTTTTTCTTCAAAAGGATTTTTCTTTTTAGGAGCAGAAAACACATGAAAGCATGGAGAATTTATATTGGTGGTAATATGAAAATGGAATGGAATATGCTTAGCTCCCAGTGTAGGAGTTTAGCATGTGCATATATGTGGGTGTATGATCTTGATCATAGAGCATGAGAACTATCTACACAAGTCACAAGAGTTTGACAAAGTTCAATGGAATGTTAAGCAACAAAAATGCATACGGTTTAATCATGATAGCACATTTTTGTCTCTGGTAGGAATTTATATCAAATGAGGAAATCTCAATTTATCATTTTGGGAAAAAACAAAACATCCGGAATTCAAGTCAAACTAGTATCAGTATCATAGCTACTCCTATTTACTATCTCATATCTCGCAACCGCTTAGACTTAGATCAGCAAGTGCAGCCCATTTACCTCAGGTTCCCGGATAGTTGTTGCCTACTTATATTCAATCCTTGAGAGAGTATTTACCAAGAACCCATATATCAGAGATATAAAACAGAGCAACTATTCATCATTTCAACAAAGAGAACTAGCTTGTCTTACCTAGCATGACTCAAATCTATCCTATCTTTTTGGTATTTTCTATTTTGCAAATTTTTATGTTGTTTTCAAAATTTTATAAGATGCAATTGGAAAGCAAATATGCAATTGGAAAGCTAATATGCAATGTGATACAAGTTACCTCAATGGGGGGGGGGAGCATGTCTCCCCCCAAGCTTGGTTTTCGCTCAGGGTCCTTGATAAGGATTGAACCCTTGATAATGAAAGTACGTCTGAAGGTCATCATGCTGTTGCTGCATCATGTTGTTGATGTTGACGAACTGAGCATCAGCAGATTGTAGCCATTCTTGCGTTTGACCTATGTGTTCCGTGAGGTTGTACTGGATCTCCCCCGTCTGCACATCAAGGGTGTCCATTCTCCTAGTGATTTCACCCAAGTCCCAACGAGAGGAACTCGAGTGCCATTCACTTGGAGATGGAGGCACACCACTTGATCTGGAGGGTTGATTGTCCCCCCAGTGGATGCCATGAGGCGCATGCCACCGGTCCTCACTGGCACTTGCCCAGGTTGAGACTCCGATGCTATGGCGTGGAGCTTGGGTCTATCCGCGTGCATCCCCAGTTGGTGCCCAACCTGCCTCATACATCTACACGGGTGTCAAGGATGATGAACTCTCTCGTTCGTTCATTGTCATGTTGCGCGTCTCCCTGCATGTTCCACTTGCACGAGATTCTTCTATGGTCTGCAGGGGAATGGTTAGTTTATGGAAGTTGTACAAATGATATTCGCATTTGGCAACGAGATTTCATTTGTACAACCGGGGAAAAAGTATATCGAAGTTCCATCTGCTCCATGTTTCAAAATATGCCCTTGCACTAGATAAGCCTCATCAATACGCGGACGAGTGGCTGAGATAAAAGCAATTTGGTCGCTAACGACCCCTAGCCCTTTTGCTATCCGAGTAATCAGAGAAGTGCACTCAACAGGAGCAGAGAACTTTATACTTTCTAACCATTGCCTTATCATACATTTCACAGGATAAATTTTGATTTTTCTAACCATGGCAAACATGAGAATTAATTCATCTCCCCTAATTGGTCTCAGACCACTTCTAGGAAACAAAGTCATAGCAATCCATTTGTACATGAGCCTAAGTGTAGGATTATGGATATCATTCGTTCTAGGTTTCTTGCAAATTGGAGCACCAGAAATATCTCCCCAAAACCTATTTTTCTCGAACCCAGAAATTCCTTTCTAGAGATCGATTTTACAGGAATCGTGAAAACCAAGAAGTGTACTCAAGCCTTTCCATATGAGTGTGAACTCCTTACGGAAAAAGCGAAAAGAAATGCCATCTTCTATTTCTTTCAAAGTGCACAGAAATTGCAAAGTAAGCAAACGAGAACCAAGCTCATCTACCACAGCAAATCTCTACCAACCAACAGCTTTCCAAATAGAGTGAAATTCAACATCCATACCTATCTTTTTCAGCAGCTCCAGTGAGTATTCTCTCGTGTGAGCATACTCCCGGTCGCTCAGCATGTAGTACGCTTGTCTCTCCCGATCACTAACAAGGTCGAGGTCAGCGTCGTTTAGGAGTTGTCACGGAGCGTCAGCGTCTTCCATTGAGACATCAGCTGATGAACGAGTACTAGACTCGTCATGATGACTTGATGGAGAACTGGACCCCTTGAATAGACGAGACAGTCGCCTCCTCATACTACACAATGGAGCAAGAATAGGCTAACTCGGCGGGGGTTAGAAATGACAAGAGTTTCACCCGCCGGTTAGTTTCACCAAAGCGACTTGTATATATGCAACTAAATTTGTTTTTAATCTGAAGGAAACTATCAAAGCTTGAATGATCTTGAGAGCAAACTTTGGAGAGGGAATGAAAATGTGTTGAAATGGGGTGAAGTCCCTTCTCCCAGCCGGTTGGCTTAAGTAGTGCACCCACAACGGTCAAAACCGACCTATGGGGCCCACTAGCCGTTACCCTACCAAAAGTGGCAGGGAGCCGTTGCCTGGCCGGTTCGACCGAACCAGGGTGTTCGGCCGAACCCCTGGTGGGCCCAACTGGCCCCACTTTCGGCCATTGGATTCCAACGGTCGGTGTGGTCGTGGCACAGTAAATTTTTGTTGAAAATTTTAATTTGGTTTGAATTTCCTCATAATTCAAAAATCCTAAATGCAATGTTGAAATTCAATTATGTGATGATGCAAAAATTCAAATTGTTGAAAGCAAATATGCGGATACATACCAATTTACCTGTTGGCGAAGGTCGCTTCATTTAAAGTCCGACGTGCAAGACCGTACCTCCTTGAGTTTTAGTTCATGGATTTTCCACCTGTCTCCGGAGGTGGTGGAGTGGGTGCCTTTGGCTTTTCCTTCCACACCTTCTTTGATTTCGGTGCGGAAGACGGTTTCTTCTGAGCCGGCTGCTCTAATTTCTTGGCCGGTATAGGTGATTTTACTGGCGTCCTCCAATAACGGTTCCTGGGCATTGTTGTTTCCTTTTCCAGGAAATTCTGCATAAATTTCACTAGACTGTCCATCTTGGGTGGCTTCACTTCGACCTCTTGAACATTCTGCGGGTTCGGCCCGTACTTGATTCTGACCATGGAGCATTGTTCCGTCCTCGGTTGAAACTCAAACTTTTCCTCCTTCCCGTTGATATGTAAATGGATGCTCCTTGTTCCCACATCAATGTTGGCTCTTGCGGTGCTAAGGAACGGACGCCCCAGGATGAGCGGCGTCTCCTTCCCCGTGTCCATGTCCAGCACCACAAAGTCAATCGGGATGAAGAAATCCCATATCTTGTCTGGCACATCCTCTGCTATCCCAGCCGGGTAACGGACTGACGAGTCAGCCAGTTGGAGGCGCATTGGTGTTGGTGCCAACACCGTGAAGTTGAGTTTGTCCAAGACATATTTTGGCATGACGCTGTCGCTAGCTCCAAGATCACATAAGGCCTGGTCGAATTGTTGTGCCCCGATCGAGCAGGTGATCGTGGGACACCCCAGATCTTTCTTCTTTTCCGGGAGCTTGTGGAGTATAATGTTGCTGCAGTGTTCCGTCAGCTTAACCACTTTCGTTGTTGGGAGCGGTCTCTTGTTGTTGAGTATGTCCTTGAGATAACGGGCATATGTTGGCACTTGCATTCCGTCCAACAACGGCACATTAATGTGAATCTTCTAGATTACTTCAACAAAACGAGCGAACTGCTCGTCTACCGACGGTTTCCTACTCCGTTGAGGGAATGGCAGCAGCCGCGTGTCACAGTACTCCTCCGGCACGGTCTTTTCTAGCTGAATCTCCTTGTCAGCCGAGTCATTAGATGGCACTTCTTTTGTCACCCCATTAGTTCCTGCAGGGTTAGGATACGGTGGATCACGAGTGGACTTATCTCTCCTCGTCGTGATCGCCTTGACATTTTCAATGGAAGAGTCGGGTTGCCTTGGAATCCTCCTAGATTCATTTGCAGGGACTAAAGATGCCAACTGAGCTAATTGGGTTTCTATCATTTTATTGAAGCTTGGCTGGTTTTGAAATGTGGAAGCGAAGCCATCTAATTTGACATTTTTGTTCTCTAGGATCTTTTCGTTGGCTGCAAGCTTTTTACTTAGTGAATCAGTAGTTTTGGCTTGCGCAAAAACAAGATCCTTTAAGGAGGGCTGGTTAGAGAAGTTACCGTTATTGTTACCTCCTTGATAATATGGGCGTGGTTGGTTCCACCCCTGACCTCCTTGTGGACGGTACCCGTTGTTGTTGCCCAAGTACATCGCCTCCTCACGGGTTTCCGGGCAATCATTCCCATAATGACCCGTGCCGCCGCAGACTTCACATGTGTGTTAACAACCAAATTTGGTAATATCTGCATCGGGAAAGAAGATTAGATCGAAGCAAAGTTGGAGGCGGAGATCGAGTTAGGAAACAGAGCAGGAATTGGCTGGAGTCCAGATCGGCTACGATTAGGATCGGCTGGGTTTGAGTCGGGCTAGGTAAGCCGATGCAGCCGATTCCGACAATGCAACTTGATGTATGACATCGGGTTGAATTGAGGCGCTTCAAGGTGATTGACACACATGGATAGAGTCCTGAGAAGGCAATTGTATCTAGTAATTAGGATGTTTTATGTAATTTCCTTAGAGATATGTTTGGGCAAAAGTCCGCCGCAAAGACTTATGGTATCTTAGAGTTTGTTAGAGATAGTAGTCGTGTCCGTTTTGGACATATCTTGTAATTCTCGGGTATAAATAGACCCGAGCCCTATGTAACTTTTAACACATACGTTCAATACAATCTCGGTGCATCGCCACCTTTTTGCTTTAGTTTTATTTCGACGAGTTCTTGCTTTCGGGTTGAGCTGCATCGGTTTGATCTTCAACGAGAGGTAAAACTTGTTATGATGAATTATGTTTTTGGAATTAGTGCTTCCATCTTTATGGTACTCTAATCTTGTCTATGTAATTCGTCAAGTTATCATATATCTTACATAATCTTCGACAATATCGTCATCTAACCTACAATCGGCTAACATCTGTTAACAGAAGGCAGCCGATTTGGTTAAATAGCGACGTTGACCTAGATTATATAAGATATCTACCACTCTATGAAACTTCCAATGGCTTGATTGTCTAGATATTGTTCTTCTTTTCATACTTCATGCTGCATCAGTTGAGTTTGATGTCTTAAGTCGTGCTTAAAATATCAATCTCTAGCCTGTACTCTAGTTGCCGATTAGGGTAGTATCGGAATTTGAGCCGATATTATCTGATTTAACCATATTCGATCTACATGCTTCAATGACATGTTAAATCCGCCCTTTGTGTCAAGATAACGTCGCAATTTAAATATATTAAGCTTCTGTTTAATACATTATACCTGTTTTAATATTTTGATGTAGAGTAGTATCGGAGTATTAGCCGATACACGCTAGATCTATCTGATCGGCTATACTATAAACATATATAATCCTGTTATTAATATATATTTCGATCTAAGTGATTTATACTATCTCGGCATGGTGACCGATCTATCCCAATCACTTGATTTAAGTATATATTAATATCGAATAGATTTAGTTCCTTACTATCTATTTATAACCGCCGATCGATTCATATATGACATCGGCTCAAAGATAAATGATGTGTCATCGGCACTTAGCCGATTGGCTATCATTTATAGATTTAACCGTGGTTTCTTTGCTTCTATTTCTTGTTGACTACAGAATTAAATCAACTGGCACGCTCATACATTCGAAGGCGAGCTTTGGACCTGCACTGGAGTTAAGCAGATCTCCCAGGCCTCGTGTTTTCTGTCAACACGCTTTTGGAACGCCCGGTGGGACATTTAAGAAGTCAGCCAACAATTCGTCCTCATGGCCGAGAAACAACCACCACCACCATCCCCAGCTAACCCAGACTCTGTTAAGGAAAAGGTGCTGAAATTAGGGTTGATTGACGCCAATGAAGGAAACGTCGTGCCGATCGATCCAGAAAGATTCACACCTGAGCAGAAGAAAGAGTTTGAAGCAATGTTGCAGCAAGCACGGGATCAGTTCTTGAACTCATTCATGCAGACCCGCAAGGGGACACTTGTTCAGAAGTACAAAATAAAAGTGGTTGCTGATGATCCGGGGACCAGTTCTTCTAAGGATGGAGATGGGAAACAAGCTCTAGACGGCTCGGCTCAGTTGAGTAACAAAAGTGCTACCGACAGCTCTCTAGGAAATCAAGGTGACAATTCTCAAGGAGTCCATGGAGTGCAAGGTGACGGGGTGCATGGAGTTCAAGGTGATGGTGCCCAGGGGTTGCAAGGAGGAAATCTTAATCAGAATAGTGATGCGGCACAAGATTTTTTCAGTAATTTCCAAGATCGGGTTGACTACGCTGTGCATCATGCTTTGATCAATCAATCTAGGGTATTAGTCAATACCTTATCAAACATGATGAAGTCCATAGCCGATGGTTCAATAGCTGAGCATCAGGCTGCAGGCCCGGTTTATTTGCAAGGAGGTGTCTTTCCAAATTATTGGTCTTTGATTACCGATGTTCAGCCATCAACTCAGGCGGTTCCCTCCGTTGCACCAACATCTCAGCCAACGGCACTGGCGTCAACTCCCCTACCTGTTCCATCAGCAATGGCGCCAGGCCAGCCAGTGAACCCTCGGTTGTTAATAAGAGAGCAGCCACAGCATGGCGGGCAGGTTGCGAATCGGCTAACCCAAGATCAAGTTGCTACCACGTTTCTGCCACCTCAACCTATTGTTGATCCAATACAGTAGCAGCCAATTCAGCAGACGCCCCCAATTCAGTAGGTTGTGCAACCAATCTAGCAACAGGTCATGCAACCAGTTCAGCAAACACCACCAAGGCAGCAGCCTCTGCAGCCGATTTAGTAGACGCCGTTAAGACAGCAAATCGTTCAGCCGATCCAGCACCAAGGTTCAATAGGCGCATCGGCCGGGTTTGCAACGCCTGGTGGTCAGCCTGTACAACAATTTTCAAATCAAGTTGTCCCAGAACACTTGGTTCACCACGTACAACCGGATGGCACAGTAATACCTCAAGTTGTTCCTGAGCATTTGGTACGTAATACCCAGCCGAACCTTCATAATTACCAAGGGGGTAACTTGAATTATCAATATCAGCCTCCTTCCCCGCAAGCCCAATATCAGCCAGGGGGATTGGCTCAACCTCAGTTTGCACCTCAATACGGTCATTTCGAGCCCATGCAGCAACAGTCACAAGGGATAGCTCAGCAACAACTGTGGGCCGATGTGATTGCTGACATAATAAGGGAACAGTTTGGGCTTAAACCAAAAGAGACTGGAAGCTTGTATCGGCAGCCTTACCCTAAGTGGTTTGAGAGAGTTCCTCTTCCCAATCGTTTCAAAGTTCCGGACTTCTCCAAATTTTCGGGACAAGATGGTGTGTCAACTTATGAGCACATTAGCCGATTCTTAGCTCAGTGTGGTGAAGCATCGGCTGTAGACGCTCTGAAGGTTAGGTTATTCCGGTTATCTTTGTCTAGATCGGCTTTTACTTGGTTTTCCTCTTTGCCGTATGGGTTGATCAATGGCTGGGCCGATTTGGAGAAGCAATTCCACACCTATTTCTATAGTGGGGTTCATGAGATGAAATTATCTGATTTGACAGCGATTAAGCAACGGCATGATGAACCTGTGCACGAGTATATTCAGAGATTCAGGGAGATGAGGAACAAATGCTTTAGCTTGAGTTTAACTGATGCCCAGTTAGCTGATCTGGCCTTTCGGGGTATGATTGCTCGGATTAGGAAGAAATTCTCGTCTGAAGACTTTGATAGCTTGTCACATCTGATACAGAAAGTAACCTTGCATGAGCATAGGTCTGCGGAAGTTAGGAAAAACTCTAAGAAGGTTAATCATGTTTATCCGTACATGTATGGGTCGGATGATGATGAGGACGATTCTGAAATAGCTGCAGCCGAGTGGGTGAGGAGTAAAAAGGTTATACCATGCCAATGGATAAAAAGTTCTGGAAAAGAGGAGAAGTATGACTTTGATATTACTAAAGCTGACAAGATCTTTGATTGCTACTCCGAGAGAAGCAAATTCAACTTCCTGCTGGTCATACAATCCCATCGGCTGAGGAATTAGGCAAAAAGAGGTATTGCAAATGGCATAATTCTGGGTCCCATTCTACTAACGATTGCAAGGTTTTTAGACAGCAGATTCAGGTGGCCATTGAGGGAGGCAAGATTAGGTTTGATGACTCCAAAAAGTCGATGAAGGTCGATGGTAACCCTTTTCCTGTTAATATGGTGCATACAGCTGGCCAAATAGCCGACAGGGCCCGTGCAAAGGGTTTTTAGGTGAATTCGGCTAAGATTATCAACAAATATCAGAAGAAGTATGATAAGCAGCAGGGGTTGTGAGTTCTTTAGATTCTGCTGGAATGAAGGGATGAGGTTGCCATCTATTGAAAACTGCCCTGGGTGCAGTGATATCGTCAAGAGCTCAAGTCGATCATATAATAGGGGCAATCGGCTAAGGCAGATGAGAGTATCCGTTCATCAAAGGTTGGGTCCAGTAAATCAAGATCATGGCCAAAAGGAAAATGTTATCAGGAAGACTCAATGGTGTCCTTCTGGTATTTTCACGAAGAATCAGAAGCGAAGGGTTCAAAGATTGAGGAACAGGGAGCGCCTTCAGGAGGTTGAACAAGAAGTTACTCATCGGCTGAAGAAAGCAAAGCCAAGGCAAGAGTGGCGTGTTAAGAATCAAGTTCCTGTAGCCGATGATGTTGCAGCCGATGAGGCAAAGAGGTTGGCAAAAGGGAAGAGTGTTGTGACGGCACCGGTTAACATGGTCTTTACCCTACCAGCCGAATTCGGGATCGATCAAGCTGATGTCGACGAGGTGGAAGAGGAATCGGCCAAGTTGGTTCTATCACCAGAACAGGCAGTGTTCGAGAAACCCGAGGGGACAGAGAATCGGCATCTTAAACCATTGTATATAAACGGCTACGTCAATGGGAAGCCGATGTCTAAAATGATGGTTGATGGTGGGGCCGCGGTAAATTTGATGCCCTATGCTACGTTCAGGAAGTTGGGTAGAAATGCCGAGGATGTCATCAAGACAAACATGGTGCTCAAAGATTTTGGTGGCAATCCATTAGAAACCAAAGGTGTTCTAATTGTGGAGCTGACAGTCGGCAGTAAGACTATTCCTACCACGTTTTTTGTCATCGATGGGAAAGGTTCTTACAGCTTGTTTCTGGGAAGGGATTGGATTCACGCCAATTGTTGCATTCCTTCAACTATGCATCAATGTTTGATTCAGTGGCAAGGCGACAAAATAGAGATCGTGCCAGCCGACAGGTCAGTTAATGTTGCCAGTGCCGATTTAGCACTTTGGGAGATGGATGGCTTTGATTGTTTATCTGGAAAAGTCTGGGATGGAGATTTTCTAAAAGTGTCCTATTCTGATATACAGCCAATTGAAGATGAAGAACCCAAGCTATTATTTTGAGGGCGTCGTGGAGGGTTCAAATGTCTACACTAAGGACACGGTAGATGATCTCGATGACAAGCAAGGTCAAGGTTTCATGTCGGCCGATGATTTGGAAGAAGTAGACATAGGTCCAGGCGATCGGCCAAGGCCGACATTTATTAGTAAGAACTTATCTCCAGAGTTTAGAACCAAGCTGATAGAGCTCTTAAAAGAGTTTAGAGATTGCTTCGCTTGGGAGTATTACGAGATGCCTGGACTCAGCCGATCGATTGTTGAACATCGGCTACCTATCAAACCAGGGGTTAGGCCACATCAACAGCCTCTGAGGAGATGCAAGGCCGACATGCTTGAACCAGTCATGGCTGAGATTAAAAGATTATATGATGCTGGTTTTATTCGTCCTTGCCGATATGCTGAGTGGGTTTCTAGTATAATTCTTGTTATCAAGAAAAACAGCAAGGTCAGGATATGCATTGATTTCCGAAATTTGAATAAGGCCACCCCGAAAGATGAAAACCCAATGCCAGTAGCCGACCAACTAGTTGATGCTGCTTCGGGGCATAAGATTTTGTGTTTTATGGATGGGAACATAGGATACAATCAAATTTTTATGGCCGAAGAAGACATTCATAAGACAACTTTTAGGTGTCCTGGTGCAATCGGCTTATTTGAATGGGTTGTCATGACTTTCGGCTTGAAGAGTGCTGGAGCTACATATCAAAGAGCCATGAATTACATATATCATGATCTAATCGGCTGGTTGGTTGAAGTCTATATTGATGATGTGGTTGTCCAGTCTAAAGAACTAGAGGACCATATAGCTGATTTGAGGAAGGTTTTCGAGAGAACCAGAAAATATGGCCTGAAGATGAATCCGACAAAATGTGCTTTTGGTGTATCAGCTGGCCAGTTTTTGGGATTTCTTGTTCATGAGAGGGGGATCGAGGTAACTCAAAGGAGTGTTAATGCGATCAAGAAGATTCAGCCTCCGGAGAATAAGACAAAATTACAAGAGATGATCGACAAGATAAATTTTGTTAGAAGGTTTATTTCTAATTTGTCTGGAAGGTTAGAACCTTTTACACCATTGTGGAGATTGAAAGCCGATCAGCAGTTTATTTGGGGGGCAGAGTAGCAAAAGTCTTTGGATAATATTAAGGAATATCTTAGCTCTCCTCCTGTTTTGATTCCTCCACAGAAAGGAATACCATTTAGGTTATATTTATCAGCCGGTGAGAAGTCAATCGGCTCAGTCTTGATTCAGAAGTTGGAAGGGAAGGAACGAGTTGTATTCTATCTCAGTCGTCGGCTCTTGGATCCTGAAACTAGATATTCCCCTGTGGAGAAGTTATGCTTGTGTCTGTATTTTTCGTGTACAAGGTTGAGGCATTATCTACTGTCCAACGAGTGTATTGTTATATGCAAGGCCGACGTTGTCAAGTACATGCTATCGGCTCCGATATTGAAAGGAAGGGTTGCAAAGTGGATATTTTCCTTAACCAAGTTTGATCTTCGGTATGAGTCGCCGAAGGCGATTAAGGGACAAGCTATAGCTGATTTTATTGTGGAACATCGTGATGATTCAATCGGCTCGGTTGAAATAGTGCCATGGACTTTATTCTTTGATGGATCGGTGTGTACTCATGGCTGTGGTATCGGTCTAGTTATAATTTCCCCTAGGGGGCATGTTTCGAGTTTGCTTATACTATTAAACCTTATGCAACTAATAATCAAGCTGAGTATGAGGCAGTGCTCAAAGGGTTGCAATTACTCAAGGAAGTTGAAGCCGATACCATTGAAATCATGGGGGATTCTTTGCTAGTAATCAGTCAATTGGCAGGAGAGTATGAATGCAAGAATGATACATTGATGGTTTATAATGAGAAGTGCCAAGAACTAATGAAGGAGTTTCGGCTGGTTACTTTAAAGCATGTCTCTCGAGAACAAAATATATAAGCTAATGATTTGGCCCAAGGGGCATCGGGGTATAAGCCGATGATCAAAGATGTTAAGGTTGAAATTGCAGCAATGACAGCCGATGATTGGAGGTATGATGTGCATCAGTATTTGCATAATCCGTCTCAATCGGCTTCTAGGAAATTGCGATATAAGGCATTAAAGTATACTCTGTTGGATGGTGAGCTTTATTATCGGACGATTGATGGAGTGTTACTTAAGTGTTTAAGTGTCGATCAGGCTAAAGTTGCAATCGGCGAAGTTCATGAAGGAATTTGTGCTACTCATCAATCGGCTCATATGATGAAGTGGTTACTTCGGCGTGCAGGGTATTTTTGGCCAACAATGCTGGAGGATTGTTTCAGATATTATAGGGGGTGTCAAGATTGCCAGAAGTTTGGGGCAATTCAGCGAGCTCCGGCATCGGCTATGAATCCTATTATTAAGACATGGCCATTCAGAGGTTGGGGAATTGATATGATCGGTATGATTTTCCCCCCCTCTCTCTCTCCTCTCCTCCGTGGCCCATTCGGCCTCCCTCCCCGCACGCGCGCCGCTGACGGGTGGGCCCGCCCGCCACCCTCGCTGACGGGTGGGGCCCACCCGTCATCCCCGTCCTCCCGCGGCTCCTGCCGCCCCGCCTGCACCAAGCGCCGCCGCCGCCGCCAAATCCGCCGCATCCCGCCATCCCCGCGTGCAATAAAGTTGGGGGAAATACTCCCCGTGATCCCCTCTCCCTTTCCCCCCATTTTTCCATCTCTCTCTCGCGTTCAAACTGGCGGATTTGCCCCCGCAAATCTCGCCAGCGCCATTGATGGCGGCCGGACCTCCCGCGCCGGTTTCCTTCCTCCCTGGCCGCTCTCTCTCCCTTCCAACCCTATTTAAACCCTCCCCGCACTTCCTTCGCCCGTTTCCACCCTTTGTCGCGCCTTCTCCTCGCCGGAATCGAGCTTGCGCCGTCGCTCTCTCTCTCCGCCGCCGCCGCCGAGCTCCGGTCCGCCGCCGTCGTTGCCCCGGACCGCCTCCCGCCTCGGCGCCGCCTCCTTCGGCTTCGCCGCACCGTCGCCGTCCCTGTCCACCCCCTCGTCGAGCTCGCCGACCGCCGGAGCGCCGCTGTCCCCGTCGACCCGAGCCGCGCCGCCGCCTTCCTTCACTCCGGGCACCTCCTCCGTCGCCGCCATCGCCTCGGGGTGAGCCGTGGACCGCCGCCTCTTTTCCCCCTTTCCCTCCCCTCTCTCGGCCGCCGCTCCACCGTGCCTATGGCTGCCGCCAGGGACCATAGGGGCGCGGGCGTGCCGCCTCCCGCCGACCGCGCCGGCATGGCCACCTTCGGGCGCGCCGAGTGGCTGCCGCGTGGGGCCCGGCCGTCAGCCGCCCGCGCCCTCGGGTGCGGCTGACGCATGGGGCCCACGGCGCCGGCCGGTGCGAGCCCGGATGCGCCCGGTCCACCGTGGACCGTGAGGCTGCCGCGTGGGCCCCACTCCCGTGGACCCGGTCCACGCGCCCCTTCTTACTCGGCTGACGCCATAAACCCTTTTTAAATAAAATTTAAATGAAGAAATTCGCAAATATTCATTTAAAGAGCATATAAACTTCAAATGGCTATAACTTGGCCATTTGAACTCGGAATTGGACCGTTCAAGTCTCTAATTTTTCCTTAAGAAGTCAAGAACCCATTTTTGTGCTTTGTTCCTACTTGTTATATGGAGTTTATTAGAGTAAAAGCCTTTTCTTTTCCGTTGGTCGTGTAGACGCTGCAGCTTTGGAAGATCCGCTCTTCGTGGAGGTTGAAGCCGACGTTTGGGAAAGCGAGCAAGGCAAGTCACATCATCCTTGAACATATTGAATCCCAGTTTATAAAATTATTTTGATTTAAAATTATTGCATTACCGCTTTACTTAAATTCCCGCGTTATCACTGTTTTGTTTAGCCATGCCTATTTACCTTTGTTATGACCTTATTATTGTTGTTGTTGTTATTATTACCTTGTTCACCCTAGAATAAACAAAACCCCAACTAGTGGGTACTCTATTTATGGTACCACTAGTATAAATTTAGGTAGATGCTTCGCTGGTTAATTAGGCAACATTAGGTGGTTTTATAACTCTAGACTTCGGGAATCTTCTCATCACCTGGACATTATGGAATGGTTGCCCTATTGTGGAATTGGATTCACACCTCCCCCTCTATTCAAAACCCTCAAAATGGTTTTAGGCTGGGCTCGGGGTGCATGGTTTAGACAGTAGCACCTCGGCCATGTAAGGACCGGTCTTCGGGCCTCTGTTGCAAAGCACTACCGTACTTCCACATGTCTAGTGGGTAAGGCTTAGTTTGTGGCTCAGTCTGGTTATAAACAAAAGTACACGGATGGAGATGGACGAAGTCGGGGGTCGATGGACATCTCTAGGGCAAATGAAGGCTACACGAGCTGCGGCTCGGTAGTCGAGATGTCATGGCACAGGGCTGGTGTCCTGCTGCTAGGGGCTCAGTCCTGCCTACCTGTCCCGGGGGTTCCGGCCGTAGGTGGGGTTGGGTCGGTACTCTTGTCTATGGCTAGGATGGGTTGGAAACTATGTCACGTCTTCCATCTGTATACCGTGTGGTATGTGGCACGTGGTTACATGTGAGAAAGATGTGTCTTGTGGGTAAAGATGTACACCTCTGATCAGAGTATAACCTATTCGAATAGCCGCGCCCTCGGTTAAGGGCAAGCCGAGCAATGTACCCAAGTTAGTGTTTTAATTCTTAAAACCTGCTTAACAACTAAAATGTGGAATGGTTGGCCTGGGTTGGCTTGGGATGAGCTGGGACCCAGGGTCGGGTTGCCGGTTCGGTCTGAATCATCGTAGGCCTTGGGTTAAGGCAGGTTCGTGTGGGTTCAAGGCCTTGATTAATAACCTCGTATAGCTCTAGGATCGTGCTTACAAAATAGCTTTGAGCAACTAAGTGTCTTTTAATGTTGTTTACCGCAAACCCTAACCCCTTATAATATAACCCCCTTGTACTCCCTTGCATTTATTCTGCACTTATGTGTGTGTCTTGTTGAGTATGGTGGTTGTACTCAGTCTTGCTCAATTTTTCCCAAACCCAGAAGAGGAGTTCCTGGAAGATGAAAGCTTTGGTGTCTAGCTCGTGCCTGCCGTCAAGCGCCTGTGGTCGTCGCCCTAGTCTTCCGCTGTTTTTCGTTTGTCTTCTTGTGTGCTGGGCCTTCGCCGCCCATGTAATAAATTAATTATTTATGCTTCCGCTTGTTAAACTCTGAATTGTATCAACTTTTGGTGTACCTTGCCTCCTGGGACAAGGAATAATACACGCACGTAAGGAACGCCCGTTGGGTTATTTCCGGTCATGACAAGTTGGTATCAGAGCCCCCTTGACCCTAGGACGAGCCTTATACCCCAAGCTTTAGCAATATTTTCGAAATAAAAATCCTTTCTTATTTGTGAAAATCCTCTATTCTCTCTCTGTCTTGCTGCTTCATTTATCATCAAAAGCTGATCTCTAAAATGTTTATTTCTTTTTCTCTTTTGTCTTTGCTTGTAGATGGCCGGCAGCATCAACCGTCGTGGCCTGGACCTGACTGGCTTCGTTTTGGAGCTGCGGGGCATGTGCATTGTCCTGGGGTATCCGCATGGAGTGGACTACCAGGGCAAGCAGCTCCCGGAGCTGGAGGGTGATGATGCAGAGCCCCACGCTGCTTGGGAGGTCACTGCAGTGATCCTCACCGGCTCTCCCGAGTGGACTTCATTGGCAGTCACCGCGGGTGGAGATTCTTTCTCCGCCGCTTGCCAGAACGCTGCACTCCTCGCCATCGGCACTCTTCACCAGCGCTACCCGGACGAGTTGCAGCACTCGCCCTACCGCTACCACCCTCGTCGCGAAGGAACCCGCGACTACGCCACCTTCAGGGATGCTAGCTCGGAGGATGACGCTACCATCATGCACCTGGCGCGCATGGTGGAGGCGTATGACACGGCCCGTATCGACTTCCATCATATGGTGCGTCGCGGGTTGGTCGAGAACAACCTGATGATCCTGGAGCTGCGTCAGGAGAATCTGCAGCTGAAGAAGAACTTGGACGCAGTGGAGGCGCAGCTGTGTCAGCTCAAGATCGCCCAGGGAGAGGTCTGTCGCCCCAAGCGCTGCCGCGTCTGCCGCAGCCTGAAGATCACCGCCCGCAAGAGTACCTCCAAGCCTGAGCTTGTTCGTCAGTCCCTGGCGTGGACTTGCTTCGTCGAGACCCCTCGCGCCGAGCCCGCGCCCGTGGTTCTTCAGGAGGAGGGAGCCTCTGGCGTTGGTAGCACGGAGGATGCGCTGCTGCTCACCTTTCGCCCTGGCCCGTCGCAGAAGTAGACGAGCAGTTAGTAGGCTTGCGCGTGTGCTCTTCTCGTTTGTTTCTATGCTTGAGTCGTGTGGGGCATGGTTATACCGGTGTGTGGTATAACTGTGTCGGAGCCTGTCTTTATTTTATTTGCTTAAGCAACTTGAACCTTAATGAATGAATTTAATAGCAGAAATAAATTCAAGAATTATGGTAGTCGTGGGTGGTTAGTTTTAATAGTCAGCTCTCTCTGTTTGCTGGTTCTGTGTGGGATTTTCAGATGGTGACAACCAGGAGAAGTGCTGCTACCGGTGAAGGCAGTCACCCCGAAGGCAGCAACCACAACAACCAAGGCAGCCCACCTCCACCTCCTCCCCCGCCACCACCACCACCACCTGACACCAACCCCATCCTCACCCAAATCCTCGCCCAGCAGGCCAACATGATGGCTGCTTTCCTCCACCACATCCAAAATCCGCCATAGCATAATGCTCCACCTCCACCACCACCCCCGCAACATTCTAAACTCGCCGAGTTCCTCCGCATCCGCCCGCCTACCTTCTCTAGCTCCAATGACCCCGTTGATGCTCTGGATTGGTTGCATGCTGTGGGGAAAAAGTTGGATACCGTGCAGTGGAACGACGAGGAGAAAGTCATCTTTGCCACCCACCAGCTGTAGGGGCCCACATCTCTATGGTGGGACCACTTCCAGGCTACGCAGCCAGAGGGGCAGCCTATTACCTGTGCTCGCTTCACCGCGGCTTTCCGGAGGACCCATGTGCCTGCCGGAGTCATGGCCCTCAAGAAAAGGGAATTCCGGGAGTTGAAGCAAGGCAACCGCTCTGTGATGGAGTATTTGCATGAGTTTAACAACTTGGCCCAGTATGCCCTGGAGGATGTTCGTGAAGATGAGGAGAAGCAGGAGAAGCTCTTGGCAGGAATGGACCCTGAGCTGTCCGTGTGTCTGGTCTCCGAGGATTATCTGGATTTCCAGCGTCTGGTGGACAAGAGCATCCGCTTGGAAGCCAAGCGCAAGGAACTGGAGTCGCACAAGCGTCGCTTGGCAAATTTCCGCAATCAACAGGGGGCTAACCAAAGGGTCCGCTACACCAATCCCTATCCAGGGGGATCCTCCTCGCAACAGCAGCAGCAACCCCGCTCCGCGCCCCGACCTCAATTCGTGGTGCGCGTCCCATAGCCGCAGCAACAGCAGAGCCAGCAAGGGACCCGTGCGCCCCGTCCTCCTGCGCCAGTTGTGCAGCCTGGTCAAGGCCGCAGAGACGCTCAAGGTCAGCAGCGTCTGTGCTTCAACTGCTTCGAGCTCGGGCACTTTGCGGATAAATGCCCAAAGCCGAGGCGCCAGCAAGGCCAAGCGCCTCCCCGCCCCAACAACGGCGGTAAGGATGTCATTCGGGGTCGTGTGAACCACGTGACTGCCGAGGATGTGCTGACGACTCCGGACGTCATCGTTGGTACGTTCCTCATTCATTCTATTCCTGCTACCATTTTGTTCGACTCTGGAGCTTCCCACTCGTTTATATCTGTGCCATTCGTGGGGAGAAAACAGTTGGGGGTAGAAAGGCTTAGGAACCCTCTGCTCATCACCACCCCTGGATGGGTTATGACAGCAAAGTATTATAGCCCTGCCGTTCCTATAGAAAACCAGGGAATTCCCTTCCCCTCGGATTTGATTCTTCTGGACACCAAGAACTTGGATGTGATCCTTGGGATGAATTGGTTGGCTCAATTCCAAGGTGTAGTGGATTGCGCAAGGCGCACTGTCACTCTGTACCGAGGGCCTGATCAACCGGTGGTTTTCTTTGCACCCCCAACCTCTGTCGGCAGTTCAAAACTTCATCAGATAGGACTGTCAGAAATACCCATCGTCAGTGAGTTCGGAGATGTGTTTCCGGAAGAACTACCTGGCATGCCGCCCAAGCGAGAGATTGAGTTCCGGATAGATCTTGCTCCAGGAATCACTCCTCTGTACAAGCAACCCTACCGTATGGCAGCAAATGAACTGGCCGAAGTCAAGAAACAGTTGGAAGAGTTGAAAGAAAAGGGGTATATACGGCCGAGCACTTCACCCTGGGGTGCTCCCGTGATTTTTGTGGAGAAGAAAGACAAGACAAAGAGGATGTGCGTTGACTACAGAGTTCTCAATGAAGTTACTATAAAAAACAAGTACCCTCTTCCCCGAATCGATGATTTGTTCGACCAGCTTAAAGGTGCCACCATCTTTTCAAAAATCGATCTTCGCTCTGGATATCACCAATTGCGTATTCGTGAAGAAGATATCCCGAAGACCGCGTTCACCATGCGTTATGGACTGTATGAATTCACGGTGATGTCGTTCGGTCTGACCAATGCTTCGCTGGTTAATTAGGCAATATTAGGTGGTTTTACAACTCTAGACTTTGGGAATCTTCTCATCACCTGGACATTATGGAATGGTTGAACTATTGTGGAATTGGATTCACACCTCCCCCTCTATTCAAAACCCTCAAAATGGTTTTAGGTTGGGCTCGGGGTGCATGGTTTTGATAGTAGCACCTCGGCCATATAAGGACCGGTCTTCGGGCCTCTGTTGCAAAGCACTACCGTACTTCCACATGTCTAGTGGGTAAGGCTTAGTTTGTGGCTCAGTCTGGTTATAAACAAAAGTACACTGATGGAGATGGACGAAGTCGAGGGTCGATGGACATCTCTAGGGCAAATGAAGGCTACACGAGCTGCGGTTCGGTAGTCGAGATGTCATGGCACAGGGCTGGTGTCCTGCTGCTAGGGGCTCAGTCCTGCCTACCTGTCCCGGCGGTTCCGGCCGTAGGTAGGGTTGGGTCGGTACACTTGTCTATGGCTAGGATGGGTTGGAAACTATGTCACGTCTTCCGTCCATATACCGTGGTGGTTTGTGGCACGTGGTTACACGTGAGAAAGATGTGTCTTGTGGGTAAAGATGTACACCTCTGATCAGAGTATAACCTATTCGAATAGCCGCGCTCTAGGTTATGGGCAAGCCGAGCAATGTACCCAAGTTAGTGTTTTAATTCTTAAAACCTGCTTAACAACTAAAATGTGGAATGGTTGGCCTGGGTTGGCTTGGGACGAGCTGGGACCCAGGGTCGGGTTGCCAGTTCAGTCTGAATCATCCTAGGCCTTGGGTTAAGGCAGGTTCGTGTGGGTTCACGGCCTTGATTAATAACCTCGTATAGCTCTAGGATCGTGCTTACAAAATAGCTTTGAGCAACTAAGTGTCCTTTAATGCTGTTTACCGCAAACCCTAACCCCTTATAATATAACCCCCTTGTACTCCCTTTCATTTATTCTGCACTTATGGGTGTGTCTTGTTGAGTACGGTGGTTGTACTCAGTATTGCTCAATTTTTCCCAAACCCAGAAGAGGAGTTCCTGGAAGATGAAGGCTTTAGTGTCTAGCTCGTGCCTGCCGTCAAGCGCCTGTGGTCGTCGCCCTAGTCTTCTGCTGTTTTTCGTTTGTCTTCTTGTGTGCTGGGCCTTCGCCGCCCATGTAATAAATTAATTATTTACGCTTCCGCTTGTTAAACCCTGAATTGTATCAACTTTTGGTGTACCTTGCCTTCTGGGACAAGGAATAATACACGCACGTAAGGAACGCCCGTTGGGTTATTTCCGGTCGTGATAAATTCGTTCACAAACATATAATCTACCGATTTGGTATTCCTCAAACTATTACAACTGATCAGGGGTCAATCTTCATGTCTGACGAGTTTGTTCAGTTTGCCGATAGCATGGGTATCAAATTATTGAATTCTTCACCTTATTATGCACAAGCTAATGGGCAAGCCGAGGCGTCTAATAAAAGTTTGATCAAATTGATTAAGCGGAAAATTTCTGATTATCCTCGGCAATGGCATACTCGGTTGGCCGAAGCGTTGTGGTCTTATAGGATGGCTTGTCATGGATCGATCTAAGTCCCTCCTTACAAACTTGTTTATGGGCATGAGGCTGTTTTGCCGTGGGAGGTTAGAATCGGCTCTCGAAGAACGGAATTACAAAACGATTTAACAGTTGATGTGTCACGCCCGGAATTTCTATCCAAAATTCCAAACGCTTACATGTGTGTGAACCCTCGTCCAGGAATCAGCCGAGGCACACAATAACAAATTGATAATAGAGTACAATTATTACTCCAATTAATAAGCGAATAAAATGTCATTACAGAGGTAGATAGTTCCTCTCTATCAATAAAGATCTAAGCAGCGGAAAAATAAGATAAACGGCGCAGATGACTCCACTCCACAGGCAGCTTGACCAGGGCTACTCCTAATCCTCCACACCATCAGCATCACTGTAGAACTCCTCCTCTAATGAATGATTGCAAGGTGAGTTTATGACATACTCAGCAAGCCACGCAGCAAATATGTAAATGCACAGGATAACAAAGGATGGCATAGTAGGGTTTCATTTGCATAAACAGCATTTAATAACCATTTCAGAATTTAATAAAACAGTTAAGTAATAATTAAACAATATTAATCCAACGCTATACAACATACCCTGTTGCATAGGCCCAACCATTCTGAACAACCATCCCGGCTGCACAGTTCTATCTCCAAACCAGGAATATACCATTCCAAACCAAGAGCTAATCAAATTATTACCAGTTATAGCATCTTTTATTATGGTGACAAGTCTGAAACTAATCACGAAAGACATTGTTAGACCCGCCCATAACCGCGGGCACGGCTATTCGAATAGTTTTACTCTGGCCAGAGGTGTACCACTGTACCCACAAGACACAGCCCCACGACATGTCACCACGCGTCACGATACCACCACGGTACCTCGGAAAGGAGCTGTAACAGTACCCCTCGCACAACACAATCCACCACAGCGCACCATTCCTGGATCATAATCATCCCCTTATAAACAAGGCATGGACACCCCAGCGACCCCCGTGGGCTTATCTCCGCCACTTCTCCGTCTGGTGCTCTGCAATGAACCATGCTATACAAAAGGTAAAGCCGTTGCCCACGCTGACATGTGGTTGGCACGGTTAATGTTTCACAACCAAAACTCGTGAACCGGTCCTTAATTGTCATGAGCACGACCATCAAAACCATATGTTCACAACCCACCTTTATCAAGTTTTAGTTGGCAATTTAATTAATTAACTAATCACGATTGACCATCGTGAGCTATCATTAAGCCATCATTAAATAATAGTGAATCACAAATTATCCCAATAGCGTGCTCATGTTTCTAAGCATGGCTAAGCAATCATATCTAATATCTAGCTGAACCAATATATAAAGTCCAACTAGTCAAGTTATAATAACCCAAGGTATCAAGGAATAAAGTAATCAAGAACAAAAGGGCTATAACAAACAATAGGTTAATTCCACCCAATGACATTCGAAAATAAATGCAATAGTTGAATAGAAACAACAGCTTTAAACAGCATCAACATGCTCAAAGGGTTGTTTGGGATCTGTGTGACTTGCCTTGCTGGCCTTGGGACTCTTCAAATTCTTGTCCTGCGAAAACGAACTCTCCGGAAATGTCGGAATCTAAACAGAAAAGAGCAAAAACACCAAAACAGCACATAAACAAGCATGAACAGTACATGTGGATATTTTTACATGTAGATCTCAATTTTAGAAAAATTTAGAGACTTGAACCAACTAAATCCGAGCTAAGATGAATTAGTTATGAATTTTTAAAGATTAAATCGGATTAAAACACTTATATGGATTTTAATTGAATTATGATGCAATAATGAATTCTTTTTGAAAAGGAAAAGGGAATTATTGCGTCAGCGGCTAGGGTTTGCGGTGGACCGGGTGCACGGCGACGGTTCACGGGAACGGATGGCCGAGATCGATCCTATCCACAACGGACGGCCAAGATCTAATGGTCTACGACCGGTCTACGACGGATGGCAATGATGACGTCGGCGATGACGTCATCACCGGCGGCGGCTCGGGCGCGCAAGCTCGCCGGCGAACGACGGCGCGACGGCACGAACGGAGGGCACCAGCGCGTAGAGAACGACGCGGCGAACTCACCCGTGACCAATACGGCGGCGGAAGATCAACGGACGGCGACGGCGACGAGGAAGAAGCGGCGACGACCTTCGGCTTGACGACGACGGTGGTGCTCCGGCGGTCTATAGCAACGATGGAGGGGCAGACAAGGACGGCGACGCGACGGCGACCATGACGGCGGCCTTCCCGAGCGACGGCGACGACTGGAGCGACGGCGACGCACGGCTGGAGCGGCGACGACGACGGCGGCGCGAGGTCTCACGGGGCTAGGGCGCTACGGACGACGAGAGACGAAGGCAAGGGTGGCGACGGGTAGCGGCGCGCTTGGGGATCCTTTTATAGGGGCAAGGAGGCGGCGGCGAAGGCCCACGGCGACCGGCGACGAGAAGGAAAGTCTAGAGTTCGGAGGAGAGAGATCGATCCGAATCAAACTCGAATCCACGGATTTCCAAACGATTTTAGCCGACGATTCGAAAAGAGAAAAGGTAGAGGAAATCCCGAAGATCATTTCCCCTCTATTGATTTCACCGGAGAAGGAAAGGCGCGAGCGAATTTGGAAGGAGACGGCGGCGCGGCTCGGCTAGGGTTCCGGCGGCGACCGGCCGGAGGAGGACGACGAGTCCGACAGGTGGGCCACACCTGTCAGCGGCAGCGAGCGTGCGCGCGGGCGGCTCGGCTTGACTTGGGCCGACTTGGGCCGAGGAGGAGAGAGAGAGGGTTTTGGGCCGACTTTCGGCCCAAAGCCAAAAGAGACTTTTAAAACCTTTTCCAATTTAAATTATTCATGAAATGCAATTCCATTTATTAAAAATACCTCCTTGGCTCAAATAAATCCCAGAAAACTCTAGGGACTATAGAATCAAGCAAAGTATTTAATGAAATTTTATCCGGCCCCATTTTATATTGGGATTTATTATTTAAAATTAGATCTTCTTTTCAAGGCTTTTAAAATCATTTCTAATAATTCCAATTAAATAACAATTTATATATTTGAGATTTTTAGGGTGTGACAAACCTAGCCCCCTTAAACAGAATCTCGTCCTCGAGATTCGGAAGAACTGGCGAACAGATGCGGATGAGCTGACTTTAATTCATCTTCTCGTTCCCAAGTTGATTCTTCTTCCGAGTGATTACTCCGTTGAACTTTACAAAAACGAATAACTCGATTTCTGGTTTTTCTCTCATCTGTTTCCAAGATACGGATTGGTTTCTCAACATAGGTCAGATCCTCTTGGACTTCTATCTGTTCAAGATTAGCTTCTTCGGTGGGTACCCTTAAATACTTTTTCAATTGCGACACATGGAAGACATTATGGACTCCTGTCAAAGATTGAGGTAACTCCAACTGATAAGCGACCTCTCCTCTTCTACTGACAATGTAAGGTCCCACGAAACGCGGTGCCAATTTTCCTTTAGTGTGGAAGCGATGAACTCCTCGAAGAGGCGTGACACGAAGGTACACATAATCTCCTTCGTCAAAACTTAGATCTCTACGACAATTATCGGCATAACTCTTATGACGAGACTGGGCCACACGCAATCTTTCTTGAATGATTTTCACCTTTTCTTCTGCTTCCCTTAGGATATCAGTCCCAAAAACCTGACGTTCTCTCGTTTGATCCCACAAAAGCGGAGTGCGGCACTTCCGACCATACAGTGCTTCGTACGGAGCCATTTGGAGACTAGCTTGATAACTGTTGTTGTACGAGAATTCTGCATAAGGTAGATTCTTATCCCAACTTCCACCGAAATCTAAAGCACAAGCTCTCAACATGTCCTCCAAAATCTGATTTACCCTTTCGGTTTGTCCGTCTGTCTGCGGATGATAAGCAGTACTAAAGTTCAGCTTAGAACCCATCTCTTCTTGAAGTTTCTTCCAAAATTTTGAAGTAAACTGACTACCTCGATCAGACACTATTTTCTTAGGGACGCCATGCAAACACACAATCCTTGCCATATACAATTCCGCCAACCGACTTCCGGAATATGTTGTCTTTACTGGGATGAAATGAGCCACTTTGGTAAGTCTGTCGACTATCACCCAAATAGAGTCGTGTCCTGATGACATTCTGGGTAGACCAATGATGAAATCCATACCAATTTCCTCCCACTTCCATTCAGGAATCTTAAAAGGCTGCAGCAAACCTGCGGGTTTCTGATGTTCTGCCTTGACTCGCTGACAAACATCACATACTGCTACGTATTCTGCGATTTCACGCTTCATACTTGCCCACCAAAATCTTTCCTTGAGATCCTGGTACATCTTGGTACTACCAGGGTGAATGGAGTATAAAGTATCGTGAGCTTCTTTCAGAAATGCATCTTTTAAATCTTTGTTCGCGGGGACACAGATTCTCTCGCCCAACCATACAGTTCCTTGCTCATCTTCCAAGAAACCGATAGCTTTTCCTCTTCTCATATTCTTCTTAATTTCTTGAATATCGGGGTCGTTAATTTGAGCTTCTCTAACTTGATAAATTAGAGTGGGCTTCGCTTCTAAGGCTGCAACAAAACCTCTACTGACAATTCCCAAATTTAATCTTTCAAATTCCTTGCATAACTCCAACGGCAACTGTCGTCCTTCCGTAGCATTGCAATAGCCTTTCCTGCTAAGAGCATCTGCTACAACATTAGCCTTTCCCGGGTGATAATGAATTCCCATGTCATAATCCTTAATTAATTCCAACCATCTCCGTTATCTCATGTTCAGATCTGGCTGAGTAAAGATATACTTTAAACTCTTGTGATCGGTGTACACCTCTGTACGAGTACCGAAAAGATAATGACGCCAAATCTTCAACGCATGAACCACTGCAGCTAACTCAAGATCATGAGTAGGATACTTCTTCTCATGCGGACGTAACTGACGAGATGCATAGGCAACCACCTTCCCATCTTGCATCAGAACACAACCTAAGCCAAGCTTAGATGCATCACAATACACTTGGAAACCCTTCTTTGGATCAGGCAAAATCAAAATGGGTGCTGATATTAAGCGACTTTTCAACTCTTGAAAACTCTGCTCACATTCTTCTGACCACTTGTACTTCACATCTTTCTGAAGCAGCCGTGTCATGGGCTTAGCAATCTTGGAGAAATTCTCTATAAACCTCCGGTAATAACCTGCAAGACCCAGGAAACTGCGAATCTCTGAAACTGTCTTTGGTTGTTTCCAGTTGGTTACGGATTCCACATTATTAGGATCAACGGCAACTCCTCTGGCTGAGATGACGTGACCAAGGAACTTCACTTCAGACAACCAAAATTCACATTTGCTAAACTTGGCATACAACTGATGTTCTCGCAGCTTCTCTAGTGCAAGACGAAGATGTTCTTTATGCTCTTCTTTTGTTCTAGAGTAGATAAGAATGTCATCAATAAAGACCACCACGAACTTGTCTAGGTATTCCATAAACACCTTATTCATCAAGTCCATGAAGAAAGCGGGGGCATTGGTAAGTCCAAAAGACATAACAGTACATTCGAACAATCCATACCTAGTGGTAAAAGCCGTCTTAGGTATATCTTCTTCTTTAATCCTCAACTGGTGATACCCTGATCGAAGATCTATCTTGGAGAAAACGGTGGCACCTTTAAGCTGATCAAACAAATCATCAGTTCTGGGCAGCGGGTACTTATTCTTGATAGTCACATCATTTAGTGCACGATAGTCCACACACATCCTCTGGGTATGGTCTTTCTTTTCCACAAAAATAACTGGAGCTCCCCATGGAGATGAACTCGGTCTGATGTATCCCTTTTGAAGCAAATCGTTAACTTGCCTTTTGACTTCTGCCAACTCATTGGCCGCCATTCTATATGGTCGCTTATGGATCGGAGTGGTTCCTGGTACCAAATCTATTCTGAACTCTATATCCCTTTTAGGCGGCATACCAGGTAAATCGTCTGGGAACACATCGGGGTACTCCCGGACTATAGGAATCTCTTCCAAAGTCATTTGGTTCAGACTTGACCTTAAAGACTCAGAAGACAATGCATGAACAGTTACAACTCGACCATCATTGCTGGTGAGAGTTACTTTTCTGTTGGCATAGTCTATCACACCTTTATATCTGGCTAACCAGTCCATCCCTAGGATGACATCAAGGTCTTTGGATTCTAACAGGATAAGATTGGCCAGAAATGGTACTCCTTGAATTTCTATTCTGACAGAGGGGCTACGTTGCAAAGAGAGTGCTTGATTACTCGGGGTACTAACCATCAAAGGATGTCTAAGATCTTCTACTTTCATCCCATGATTTCCGCAAAACTCATAGATAAAAATGAATGTGTAGCACCAGAATCGAAAAGCACTGTTGCAGGAACTGAGTTAACAAGGAACGTACCAAAAATCACATCTGGAGCACCTTGAGCTTCTGCAGCAGCAACATGATTGACACGAGCCTTTGGCGCTAGTGCGGTAGAGTTGCTCTGGGCAGGGACAACCTTCACGCATCGGGGCTTCGGACACTTGTCAGAGTAATAGCCTGGTTCACCACAGTTGAAGCATACTCCGGGCTTGCTGCCTTGCTCCTTCTTGGTAGGCTGTTGCTGTGTCGAAGTTGCAACAGGGCGTGGAGCTTGATTGCGGATGTTGTTGCCCGCGTTGTTGTTGAAGATCTGACGCTGCGGATGAACAATAGACAAAGAACCTCCCTGTGGCATGGACTGGGGTCCCAAAGTAAGACGCGGCCTCTGACTATTCCCCTATTGTGCCTTGAAGTGAGCAATCCGACGTTTCTTCTGTTCCATGCGGTTGTACTTGTCTTCTTGGCGAATAGCCTTATCCACTAGCTTCTGGAAATCATGATAATCCCCAGTCATGAGTGGGTAAGAAAGCTCATCATTAAGTCCTTCCAAGAACCTCTCCTAGCGCTCTTCATCAGTGCGCACATCTTCCGGAGCATAACGAGCCAGACGATTGAACTCGTGCAGATACTCGGTGACCGTGTGAGATCCTTGGGTGAGCGACCTGAATTCCTTCTTCTTGAGAGACACCACTCCCGATGGTATATGCGTCTTCCGGAAAGCAGCGGTGAATTCAAGCCAAGTGATAGGTTCAGCAGTAGTCCTGTTAAGGCGGAAGTGATCCCACCACTCAGAGGCAGGGCCATGCAGTTGGTGTGATGCAAATGAGACCTTCTCCTGATCAGTGCACTGAAGCAAATCCAACTTCTTCTCTATGGCGTGCAGCCAATCACCAGCTTCAACAGGATTAGTGGTGCTAGAGAAGGTGGGCGGCCTCACATGAAGAAATTCTGCTAACTTGTTCTGGGGAGGTGCATGGTTATTTCCCTGGTTCTGCTGGTTCTGGAGTTGCTGCATCATCATGTTCATAAGCTGTGCCTGTTGAGCCAGGACTTGGGCAAGGGTGGGATTCTCTCCATTGTTGTTGTTGTTATTGTTGATGTTGGGGCCATTCCCGTTGCTGCGAGTGAGCACCATCTGGCATGGGCAGGAGCACAAGAAGAGAAACCGGGGAAAACTACTTAGGACAGAGAATTAATTTTTCCACTAACTTAACTTTTATTGATCTTAACTGAGTTTCATTATTACAAAACTGAAGACTCTCACACCACTAAACTCACCAACTACCTAACACTCGAAAGCAAACAAACGCATGCACTTACATCCCACCACTGATGTAAACCACATGCAGGACCCACACACACAACGAAACTTAAAACAAGCAAACTAACACAACGATCTAGGACAACGGCTTGACAAGGCATTCTAGGTCTTCCGGGCATCAGAGTTGATTGAAGGCTCGTTCGGCTCGTCTCCATCATCTTGAGTAGCTCCCCAGTCGACCTTTAAGTGGGTGCGCTTCGATTCTGCTCCTTCATCATCACTTACGTTGACGATTGGAGGATTCGCTAGGGCTGGGGTAAGTTCTTTCTCCACCACACGGACCTTTGGCGCCAATTGGTAGCGAGGGACGAATAGAGCTCTCTTCCTTGCGGTAAGACGAACCCTGGCCTTCTGCGGCAGTGCTTCTCCCTTCCATGCGGCTAGTTCCTTCTCCAAACGATCCACCTTGTCTTCTAGCTTGCAAATCTTTCCACGATTCCGGTCTTCACGATCTTGAGCTGCTAGCACAACCTCCGCGCGGGTCTCATCCATAGCCCACAGCATCTCAACCAAATGCCTTGTGGTAGCATCATTCTCAATCCCCTCAGTCTCAAGGTAGCTGCCACGGTCACTTCCCTGGGGTTGGCGAGGATGGTAGCGATACTCAGTGT
Source organism: Oryza glaberrima (assembly GCF_000147395.1). Lineage (NCBI taxonomy): Eukaryota > Viridiplantae > Streptophyta > Magnoliopsida > Poales > Poaceae > Oryza > Oryza glaberrima. The sequence continues at coordinate 13,976,137 of NC_068327.1, read as the reverse complement.
CGGCCAACTGATCACTGTAGCGATCGCGGAGCTCTCCTATGGCGATCCTTGCCACCTCCTGACATGCATGAATGTAGTTTCCTCCTCCAGCTTTGAACATCACTGATGGGATATCTTCACTATTACTGTTCAAGGTGACTTTGACTCGGCACTTCTCTTCATCACGATCATGAGGTATCTGGGCATACAAAGGGGCAGTCCCAAATCCTATGGCAAAGGACATCGTACGCAACTCCTGGACAAATCCCTCAACACCAAACAAGTACTCAGGCTTGTAGCGCGGCATCTAAAGACAATTGAAAGGAGGGAGTTAAAGACATTTATCCAATTAATAGCACAAGTTTTTGGATTATTTTGAATAACGTTAGAAAATCAAAGTAAAAGGTAAGTAAATAAAGTAAACCAAGCTTGCAAGATAAGTTGAAACAGTTGGAAACAAGGTCACAAATGTTGCACTTTTGAACAACAGGTTCCAAAAGAAATAAAATCAACATGCTAACTTTATTTCATTGCAACAAGATTAAATAAAACAATGTTGTAAAACTTTTGCTGGTAAATGATCCATTAGTACAGTAATAGATGTACAGTACTAATGACACTGGAATAAATTTTGAATGAGAACCACTAAAAGAGATTATGAAGTGCATGTGCTATTAGTTTGGTTTAATTAAAAGAGAAAGGGAGGAGAACAGTTCTACTTTTCCAATATTTTTAGAGGGCTTCTATGGGTAACTACTTGGCATAACCTAGGGTCAAGGAGGATCTGATACCAACTTCTCACGCCCGGAATTTCTATCCAAAATTCCAAACGCTTACATATGTGTAAACCCTCGTCCAGGAATCAGCCGAGGCACACAATAACAAATTGATAATAGAGTACAACTATTACTCCAATTAATAAGCGAATAAAATGTCATTACAGAGGTAGATAGTTCCTCTCAATCAATAAAGATCTAAGCCGCGGAAAAATAAGATAAACGGCGCAGACGACTCCACTCCACAGGCAGCTTGACCAGGGCTACACCTAATCCTCCACACCATCAGCATCACTGTATAACTCCTCCTCTGATGAATGATTGCAAGGTGAGTATATGACATACTCAGCAAGCCACGCAGCAAATATGCAAATGCACAGGATAACAAAGGATGGCATAGTAGGGTTTCATTTGCATAAACAGCATTTAATAACCATTTCAGAATTTAATAAAACAGTTAAGTAATAATTAAACAATATTAATCCAACGCTATACAACATACCCTGTTGCATAGGCCCAACCATTCTGAACAACCATCCCGGCTGCACAGTTCTATCTCCAAACCAGGAATATACCATTCCAAACCAGGAGCTAATCAAATTTTTACCAGTTATAGCATCTTTTATTATGGTGAGAAGTGTGAAACTAATCACGAAAGACATTGTTAGACCCGCCCATAACCGCGGGCACGGCTATTCGAATAGTTTTACTCTGGCCAGAGGTGTACCACTGTACCCACAAGACACAGCCCCACGACATGTCACCATGCGCCTCGATACCACCACGGTACCTCGGAAAGGAGCTGTGGCAGTACCCCTCGCACAACACAATCCACCACAGCGCACAATTCCTGGATCATAATCACCCCCTTATAAACAAGGCATGGACTCCCTAGCTACCCCCGTGGGCTTATCTCCGCCACTTCTCAGTCTGGTGCTCCGCAATGAACCATGCTATACAAAATGTAAAGCCGTTGCCCACGCTGGCTTGTGGTTGGCACGGTTAATGTTTCACAACCGAAACTCGTGAACCGGTCCTTAATTGTCATGAGCACGACCATCAAAACCATGTGCTCACAACCCACCTTTATCAAGTTTTATTTGGCAATTTAATTAATTAACTAATCACGATTGACCATCGTGAGCTATCATTAAGCCATCATTAAATAATAGTGAATCACAAATTATCCCAATAGTGTGCTTATGTTTCTAAGCATGGCTAAGCAATCATATCTAACATCTAACTGAACCAATATATAAAGTCCAACTAGTCAAGTTATAATAACCCAAGGTATCAAGTAATAAAGTAATCAAGAACAAAAGGGCTATAACAAACAATAGGTTAATTCCACCCAATGACATTCGAAAATAAATGCAATAGTTGAATAGAAACAATAGCTTTAAACAGGATCAACATGCTCAAAGGGTTGTTTGGGATCTGTGTGACTTGCCTTGTTGGCCTTGGGACTCTTCAAATTCTTCTCCTGCAAAAACGAACTCTCCGGAAACGTCGGAATCTAAACAGAAAAGAGCAAAAACACCAAAACAGCACATAAACAAGCATGAACAGTACATGTGGATATTTTTACATGTAGATCTCAATTTTAGAAAAATTTAGAGACTTGAACCAACTAAATCCGAGCTAAGATGAATTAGTTATGAATTTTTAAAGATTAAATCGGATTAAAACACTTATATGGATTTTAATTGAATTATGACGCAATAATGAATTATTTTTGAAAAGAAAAAGGGAATTATTGCGTCAGCGGCTAGGGTTTGCGGTGGACCGGGTGCACGGCGACAGTTCACGGGAACGGACGGCCGAGATCGATCCTATCCACAACGGATGGCCAAGATCTAACGGTCTACGACCGGTCTACGACAGATGGCAACGATGACGTCGGCGATGACGTCATCACCGGCGGCGGCTCAGGCGTGCAAGCTCGTCGGCGAACGACGGCGCGACGGCACGAACTGAGGGCACCAGTGCGTAGAGAGTGACGCGGTGAACTCACCGGTGACCAAAACGGCGGCGGAAGATCAACGGACGGCGACGGCGACGAGGAAGAAGCGGCGGCGACCTTCGGCTTGACGACGACGGTGGTGCTCCGACGGTCTACAGCAACGATGGAGGGGCGGACGAGGACGGCGACGCAACGGCGACCACGACGGCGGCCTTCCCGAGCGACGGCGACGACTGGAGCGACGGCGACGCACGACTAGAGCGGCGATGACGACGGCGGCGCGAGGTCTCACGGGGCTAGGGCGCTACGGATGACGAGAGACGAAGGCAAGGGTGGCGACGGGTAGCGGCGGGCTTGGGGATCCTTTTATAGGGGCAAGGAGGCGGCGGCGAAGGCCCACGGCGACCGGCGACGAGAAGGAAAGTCTAGGGTTCGGAGGAGAGAGATCGATCCGAATCGAACGTGAATCCACGGATTTCCAAATGATTTTAGCCGACGATTCCAAAAGAGAAAAGGTAGAGGAAATCCCGAAGATCATTTCCCCTCTATTGATTTCACCGGAGAAGGAAAGGCGCGAGCGAATTTGGAAGGAGACGGCGGCGCGGCTCGGCTAGGTTTCCGGCGGCGACCGGCCGGAGGAGGACGACGAGTCCGACAGGTGGGCCCCACCTGTCAGCGGCAGCGAGCGCGCGCGCGGGCGGCTCGGCTTGACTTGGGCCAACTTGGGCCGAGGAGGAGAGAGAGAGGGTTTTGGGCCGACTTTCGGCCCAAAGCCAAAAGAGACTTTTAAAACCTTTTCCAATTTAAATTATTCATGAAATGCAATTCCATTTATTAAAAATACCTCCTTGGCTCAAATAAATCCCAGAAAACTCTAGGGACTATAGAATCAAGTAAAGTATTTAATGAAATTTTATCCGGCCCCATTTCATTATTTAAAATTAGATCTTCTTTTCAAGGCTTTTAAAATCATTTTTAATAATTCCAATTAAACAACAATTTATATATTTGAGATTTTTAGGGTGTGACATGATGAGTATTACAACCTTATGGCCAATGAGAGGGAGGATCTGGTTCAGTCACGATTGCGAGCCCTTGCAAAGGTTACCAAGGATAACGAACGTATTGCTCGGCATTATAATAAGAAAGTGGTACCTAAAGATTTTTCAGAAGGAGAACTTGTATGGAAATTGATTTTGCCGATTGGTACTCGTGATAGTAAATTTGGCAAGTGGTCGCTGAATTGGGAAGGACCGTTCCAAATTTATAAGGTTATGTCTAAGGGAGCATATATGTTGCAAGGGCTTGATGGTGAAGTCTATGGGCGAGCACTCAATGGCAAGTATTTGAAGAAATATTACCCAAGTGTTTGGGTTAACGCATGATCGGCTAGTATTGCCGATGCATGACAGCCGATGTGTTTGCATCGCCTTGAGATGGCCGATATGGTTATATCGCCCTTTGTTGCTTTTCATGGTATAATCGGTTGTGATTTGCCGATATCCAATGGCCGATATGGTTATATCGCCCTTAGTTGCTTTTCATGGTGTAATCGGTTGTGGTTTGCCGATGTCCAATGGCCGATATTGTTATATCGCCCTTAGTTGTTTTATAATTTTATCAATGCTTTTGTCATTGTAAAATAAGGGGGGCACATATATATCAAAATGCAATGCAAATTTTTTGAGGCAAATTTTTTGAGTGAATTTCAAAGTCATATTAATCGGCACAAAGGATTTAAATGCATGTCGGTTTAGTAAAAAATTTCTGAGTCCTATTACACAAAACTTATTGAGACAAGTATTGCTGGATAGCCAAAATAGCCCTTTGCCTAATTTGTTCTACTTCTTCAATAGCTTGGGCATCTTGAGCATCAGTTCCAAAGATGACTTCCAGGGACTTGGTTAGGTCAGCAACATTCTTAATAGCCGATTTGAGCCTTGCTTTTTGTTCTTCAATTGATTTTGGGAGATCGGCTAGCTTTTTGTGTTCCATATCTAGCTCGGCATTGCATTCTTCAAGTTGCGCCAAGAGCTCAATCTTGTGAGCTTCGAGCCGATCAATATTGGATTTGATCGGACCTTCAGATAGCTGATCAAGTTTAGTTTTTTCTTCATGCACAAGCTGCCGATTAGCTTGGATTGTGGCCTCAATCTCTTTGCGCTCACAGCGTTCGGCTAGTCTTAGCTTGGCTTTTTCCAGCTTGAACTGATGTTGCTCGAGATAAGCGGCTGGAGTTAGGACATCGGCCAAATCTTCGGGAATCAGAGCTTGAACTTCATGCAGCCGTGTCCTAATTGACCCACAGTCAACTACTAAACTGTCCAAAGAAGAGGCTTCCAGCCGATGAGAGATGTCTTCAAGTGTTTTTCTCACATCATCGGATAGGGGAGCTAGGGCTTTGCTTGAAGTGTCTTCTTCTGCCTCATCAAGGTAATCTCTGATGTCAAAAGAGAAGAGATCGGCTAGAGCCTGCAGAGACAATTTCGGAAAGAATAAGAGCTGGGTAAATTATAGCTGATCTAATTGTTGAGACAAAGGGAAACTTACTGGGATAGCAGGAGCAGCTGGTTGTTCTTCCTCTTCGACGTGATGACTCCCCACAGCCGATGGATTCTGATCACTTGACGATTGCTGTACAGGAGGAGAAGGAGGAGGAGGCTGTGAAATAGACAAGTGTTATATAGAATCGGTTGAGATTGATTAAGTAAAAGAATTAAGGACATCTTACTGGTGGAGCCGATTTAACAATTGTTGCTGCTGGTTTTTTCATCACAGCAGTTTTCTTCTTCTGCAACCACAAAGTCTATGGGTAATTAGCCGAAGAGGGAGGTAATTTCAGAAGAAGTCAGAGAGAGGTACTTACTCTTGTAAAATGAACGGGGGCAGAAGGAGTTGGAGGCATTTGCTGTCACGCCCGGAATTTCTATCCAAAATTCCAAACGCTTACATGTGTGTGAACCCTCGTCCAGGAATCAGCCGAGGCACACAATAACAAATTGATAATAGAGTACAATTATTACTGTAAATTAATAAGCGAATAAAATGTCATCACAGAGGTAGATAGTTCCTCTCAATCAATAAAGATCTAAGCAGCGGAAAATAAGATAAACGGCGCAGACGATTCCACTCCACAGGCAGCTTGACCAGGGCTACGCCTAATCATCCACACCATCAGCATCACTGTAGAACTCCTCCTCTGATGAATGATTGCAAGGTGAGTATATGACATACTCAGCAAGCCACGCAGCAAATATGCAAGTGCACAGGATAACAAAGGATGGCATAGTAGGGTTTCATTTGCATAAACAACATTTAATAAACATTTCAGAATTTAATAAAACAGTTGAGTAATAATTAAACAATATTAATCCAACGCTATACAACATACCCTGTTGCATAGGCCCAACCATTCTGAACAAACAATCCCGGCTGCACAGTTCTATCTCCAAACCAGGAATATACCATTCCAAACCAGGAGCTAATCAAATTATTACCAGTTATAGCATCTTTTATTATGATGAGAGGTGTGAGACTAATCACGAAAGACATTGTTAGACCCGCCCATAACCGCGGGCACGGCTATTCGAATAGTTTTACTCTGACCAGAGGTGTACCACTGTACCCGCAAGACACAGCCCCACGACATGTCACCATGCGCCTTGATACCACCACGATACCTCAGAAAGGAGTTAGTACCCCTCGCACAACACAATCCACCACAGCGCACCGTTCCTGGATCATAATCACCCCCTTATAAACAAGGCATGGACTCCCCAGCGACCCCCGTGGGCTTATCTCCGCCACTTCTCAGTCTGGTGCCCCACAATGAACCATGCTATACAAAAGGTAAAGCCGTTGCCCACGCTGGCTTGTGGTTGGCACGGTTAATGTTTCACAACCGAAACTCGTGAACCGGTCCTTAATTGTCATGAGCACGACCATCAAAACCATGTGCTCACAACCCACCATTAACAGGTTTTAGTTGGCAAATTAATTAATTAACCAATCATGATTAACCATCATGAGTTATCATTAAATAATAGTGAGTCATAAGTTATCCCCATAGTGTGCTAATATTTCTAAGCATGGCTAAGCAATCACATCTAATATCTAGCTGAACCAATATATAAAGCTCAACTAGTCAATTTATAATAACCCAAGGTATCAAGGAATAAAGTAATCAAGAACAAAAGGGCTATAACAAACAATAGGTTAATTCCACCCAATGACATTCGAAAATAAATGCAATAATTCAATAGAAATAATAGCTTTAAACGGGATCAACATGCTCAAAGGGTTGTTTGGGATCTGTGTGACTTGCCTTGCTGGCCTTGGAACTCTTCAAATTCTTCTCCTGCGAAAACGGACTCTCCGGAAACGTCGGAATCTAAACAGAAAAGAGCAAAACACCAAAACAGCACATAAACAAGCATGAACAGTACATGTGGATATTTTTAACATGTAGATCTCAATTTTAGAAAAATTTAGAGACTTGAACCAACTAAATCCGAGCTAAGATGAATTAGTTATGAATTTTTAAAGATTAAATCGGATTAAAACACTTATATGAATTTTAATTGAATTATGACGCAATAAAGAATTATTTTTGAAAAGGAAAAGAGGATTTATTGCGTCAGCGGCTAGGGTTTGCGGTGGACCGGGTGCACGGCGACGGTTCACGGGAACGGACGGCCGAGATCGATCCATCCAAAACGAACGGCCGAGATCGACCGGTCCACGGCCGGACCACGGCAGACGGCATCGATGGCGTCAGCGGTGACGTCATCTCCGGCGGCGGCTCGAGCGCGCAAGCTCGCCGGCGAACGACGGCGCGACGACGCGAATGGAGGGCACCTACGGGTAGCGGACGACACGGCGAACTCACCGGTGACCAAAGAAGCGGCGGAAGAACAATGGACGGCGACAGCGGCGAAGAAGAAGCGGCGGCGACCTCCGGCTTGACGACGGCGACGGTGTTCCGGCGGTCGACAGCGACGGCGGAGTGGCGGACGAGGTCGGCAACGGCTTGGCGACCACGACGGTGACCTCCCCGAGCAGCGACGACGACTGGAGCGACGGCGATGCACGGCTGGAGCGGCCCCGACGACGGCGGCGCTAGGGCTCTACGGGCGACGAGAGACGAAGGCAAGGGTGGCGACGGGTAGCGGCGGGCTTGGGGGTCCTTTTATAGGGGTTGGAAGGCGGCGGCGAAGGCCCACGGCGGCCGGCGACGAGAAGGAAAGATTAGGGTTCGGAGGAGAGAGATGAATCCGATTCGAGATCGAATCCACGAATTTCCAAAGCGATTTAGATGAAGTTCCAAAAGAGAAAGGTAGAGGAGGTCCCGAAGATCATTTCCCCTCTATTGATTTCACCGGAAACGGAAAGGGGCGGCTGGATTTGGAAGGAGACGACGGCGGCGCGGCGCTAGGGTTTCGAGCGGCGGCGGCGCGAGGAAGACGACGAATCTGACAGGTGGGCCCCACCTGTCAGCGGGCGGACGCGCGCGCGAGCGGCGGCTGCGGCTGCGGACTGGGCCGACTTGGGCCGGGGAGAGAGAGAGAGAAGGTTTTGGGCCGACTTTCGGCCCAAAGCCAAAAGAGATTTTTAAAAACCTTTTTCCATTTAAATTATTCATGAAATGCAATTCCATTTATTAAAAATACTTCCTTGGCTCAAATAAATCCCAGAAAAATCTAGGAATTATAGAATCAAGCAAAGTATTTAATGAAATTTTATCTGGCCCCATTTTATATTGGAATTTATTATTTAAAATTAGATCTTCTTTTCTAGGCTTTTAAAATCAATTCTAATAATTGCAATTAAACAACAATTTATATATTTAGGATTTTTAGGGTGTGACAAACCTACCCCCCTTAAACAGAATCTCGTCCTCGAGATTCGGAAGAACTAGCGAACAGATGCGGATGAGCTGACTTCAATTCATCTTCCTGTTCCCAAGTTGATTCTTCTTCCGAGTGATTACTCCACTGAACTTTACAAAAACGGATAACTCGATTCCTGGTTCTTCTCTCATCTGTTTCCAAGATACGGATTGGTTTCTCAATATAGGTCAGATCCTCTTGGACTTCTATCTGTTCAAGGTTAGCTTCTTCGGTAGGTACCCTCAAACACTTTTTCAACTACGACACATGGAACACATTATGGACTCCTGCCAAAGATTGAGGTAACTCCAACTGATAAGCGACCTCTCCTCTTCTACTGACAATCTTGTAAGGTCCCACGAAACGCGGTGCCAATTTTCCTTTGGTGTGGAAGCGATGAACCCCTCGAAGAGGCGTGACATGAAGGTACACATAATCTCCTTCATCAAAACATAGATCTCTACGATGATTGTCGGCATAACTCTTATGACGAGACTGGGCCACACGCAATCTTTCTTGAATGATTTTTACCTTTTCTTCTGCTTCCCTTAGGATATCAGTCCCGAAAACCTGACGTTCTCCCGTTTGATCCCACAAAAGCGGAGTGCGGCACTTCCGACCATACAGCGCTTCGTAAGGAGCCATCTGAAGACTAGCTTGATAACTGTTGTTGTACGAGAATTCCGCATAAGGTAAATTCTTATCCCAACTTCCACCGAAGTCTAAAGCACAAGCTCTCAACATGTCCTCCAAAATCTGATTTACCCTTTCGGTTTGTCCGTCTGTCTGCGGATGATAAGCAGTACTAAAGTTCAGCTTAGAACCCATCTCTTCTTGAAGCTTCTTCCTTCAATGTGGCTAGTTCCTTCTCCAAACGATCCACCTTGTCTTCTAGCTTGCAAATCTTACCGCGATTCCGGTCTTCACGATCTTGAGCTGCTAGCACAACCTCCGCGCGGGTCTCATCCATAGCCCACAGCATCTCAACCAGATGCCTTGTGGTAGCATCATTCTCAATCCCCTCAGTCTCAAGGTAGCTGCCACGGTCACTTCCCTGGGGTTGGCGAGGATGGTAGCGATACTCAGTGTTGGCCAACTGATCACTGTAGCGATCGCGGAGCTCTCCTATGGCGATCCTTGCCACCTCCTGACATGCATGAATATAATTTCCTCCTCCAGCTTCGAACATCACTGATGGGATATCTTCATTATTACTGTTCAAGGTGACTTTGACTCGACACTTCTCTTCATCCCGATCATGAGGAATCTGGGCATACATAGGGGCAGTCCCAAATCTTATGGCAAAGGACATCATACGCAACTCCTGGACAAATCCCTCAACACCAAACAAGTACTCAGGCTTGTAGCGCGGCATCTAAAGACAAGTGAAAGAAGGGAGTTAAGATGTTTGTCCAATTAATAGCACAAGTTTTTGGATTAATTTGAATAAAGTTAGAAAATCCAAGTAAAAGGTAAGTAAGTAAACCAAGCTTGCAAGATAAGTTGAAACAGTTGGAAACAAGATCACAAATTTTGCACTTTTGAACGACAGGTTTCAAAAGAAATAAAATAAAAGAAAAGTTATAAAATCAATATGCTAAATTTATTTCATTGCAGCAAGATTAAACAATGTTGTAAAACTTTTGCTGGCCAATGAGCCATTAGTACAGTAATAGATGTACGGTACTAATAACACAGGAATAATAATAAATAAATTTTTAAATGAGAACAATTAAAGGAATTATAAACTGCATGTGCCATTTGTTTGGTTTAATTAAAAGAGAAAGAGAGCAGAACAGTTCTATTTTTCCAATATTTTTAGAGGGCTTCTATGGGTAACCATTGGGCATAACCTAGGGTCAAGGAGGCTCTGATACCAACTTGTCACGCCCGGAATTTCTATCCAAAATTCCAAACGCTTACATGTGTGTGAACCCTCGTCCAGGAATCAGCCGAGGCATACAATAACAAATTGATAATAGAGTACAATTATTACTCTAATTAATAAGTGAATGAAATGTCATTACAGAGGTAGATAGTACCTCTCAATCAATAAAGATCTAAGCAGCGGAAAATAAGATAAACGGCGCAGACGATTCCACTCCACAGGCAGCTTGACCAGGGCTACGCCTAATCATCCACACCATCAGCATCACTGTAGAACTCCTCCTCTGATGAATGATTGCAAGGTGAGTATATGACATACTCAGCAAGCCAACAGCAAATATGCAAGTGCACAGGATAACAAAGGATGGCATAATAGGGTTTCATTTGCATAAACAACATTTTATAAACATTTCAGAATTTAATAAAACAGTTGAGTAATAATTAAACAATATTAATCCAACGCTATACAACATACCCTATTGCATAGGCCCAACCATTCTGAACAACCAATCCCGGCTGCACAGTTCTATCTCCAAACCAGGAATATACCATTCCAAACCAAGAGCTAATCAAATTATTACCAGTTATAGCATCTTTTATTATGATGAGAGGTGTGAGACTAATCACGAAAGACATTGTTAGACCCGCCCATAACCGCGGGCACGGCTATTCGAATAGTTTTACTCTGACCAGAGGTGTACCACTGTACCCACAAGACACAGCCCCACGACATGTCACCATGCGCCTTGATACCACCACGATACCTCAGAAAGGAGCTGTGACAGTACCCCTCGCACAACACAATCCACCACAGCGCACCGTTCCTGGATCATAATCACCCCCTTATAAACAAGGCATGGACTCCCCAGCGACCCCCGTGGGCTTATCTCCGCCACTTCTCAGTCTGGTGCCCCGCAATGAACCATGCTATACAAAAGGTAAAGCCGTTGCCCACACTGGCTTGTGGTTGGCACGGTTAATGTTTCACAACCGAAACTCGTGAACCGGTCCTTAATTGTCATGAGCACGACCATCAAAACCATGTGCTCACAACCCACCATTAACAGGTTTTAGTTGGCAAATTAATTAATTAACCAATCATGATTAACCATCATGAATTATCATTAAATAATAGTGAGTCATAAGTTATCCCCATAGTGTACTAATGTTTCTAAGCATGGCTAAGCAATCACATCTAATAGCTAGCTGAACCAATATATAAAGCTCAACTAGTCAATTTATAATAACCCAAGGTATCAAGGAATAAAGTAATCAAGAACAAAAGGGCTATAACAAACAATAGGTTAATTCCACCCAATGACATTCGAAAATAAATGCAATAATTCAATAGAAATAATAGCTTTAAACGGGATCAACATGCTCAAAGGATTGTTTGGGATCTGTGTGACTTGCCTTGCTGGCCTTGGAACTCTTCAAATTCTTCTCCTGCGAAAACGGACTCTCCGGAAACGTCGGAATCTAAACAGAAAAGAGCAAAACACCAAAACAGCACATAAACAAGCATGAACAGTATATGTGGATATTTTTAACATGTAGATCTCAATTTTAGAAAAATTTAGAGACTTGAACCAACTAAATCCGAGCTAAGATGAATTAGTTATGAATTTTTAAAGATTAAATCGGATTAAAACACTTATATAGATTTTAATTGAATTATGACGCAATAAAGAATTATTTTTGAAAAGGAAAAGAGGATTTATTGCGTCAGCGGCTAGGGTTTGCGGTGGACCGGGTGCACGGCGACGGTTCACGGGAACGGACGGCCGAGATCGATCCATCCAAAACGAACGGCCGAGATCGACCGGTCCACGGCCGGACCACGGCGGACGCCATCGATGGCGTCAGCGGTGACGTCATCTCCGGCGGCGGCTCGGGCGCGCAAGCTCGCCGGCGAACGACGGCGCGACGACGCGAACGGAGGGCACCTACGGGTAGCGGACGGCACGGCGAACTCACCGGTGACCAAAGAAGCGGCGGAAGAACAACGGACGGCGACAGCGGCGAAGAAGAAGCGGCGGCGACCTCCGGCTTGACGACGGCGACGGCTTGGCGACCACGACGGTGACCTCCCCGAGCAGCGACGACGACTGGAGCGACGGCGACGCACGGCTGGAGCGGCCCCGACGACGGCGGCGCGAGGGGTCATGGCGCTAGGGCTCTACGGGCGACGAGAGACGAAGGCAAGGGTGGCGACGGGTAGCAGCGGGCTTGGGGGTCCTTTTATAGGGGTTGGAAGGCGGCGGCGAAGGCCCACGGCGGCCGGCGACGAGAAGGAAAGATTAGGGTTCGGAGGAGAGAGATGAATCCGATTCGAGATCGAATCCACGAATTTCCAAAGCGATTTAGATGAAGTTCCAAAAGGGAAAGGTATAGGAGGTCCCGAAGATCATTTCCCCTCTATTGATTTCACCGGAAACGGAAAGGGGCGGCTGGATTTGGAAGGAGACGACGGCGGCGCGGCGCTAGGGTTTCGGGCGGCGGCGGCGCGAGGAAGACGACGAGTCTGACAGGTGGGCCCCACCTGTCAGCGGGCGGACGCGTGCGCGAGCGGCGGCTGCGGCTGCGGACTGGGCCGACTTGGGCCGGGGAGAGTGAGAGAGAAGGTTTTGGGCCGACTTTCGGCCTAAAGCCAAAAGAGACTTTTAAAAACCTTTTCCATTTAAATTATTCATGAAATGCAATTCCATTTATTAAAAATACTTCCTTGGCTCAAATAAATCCCAGAAAAATCTAGGAATTATAGAATCAAGCAAAGTATTTAATGAAATTTTATCTGGCCCCATTTTATATTGGAATTTATTATTTAAAATTAGATCTTCTTTTCTAGGCTTTTAAAATCAATTCTAATAATTCCAATTAAACAACAATTTATATATTTAGGATTTTTAGGGTGTGACATTTGCTTGGGTGAAGCCGATGGTGTTCTTTCTATGTCACTCATTTCGGCTACAGCTTGGTCAACATCTTCACCAATTTCCTCTTCATCTAAAGCTTGTTCAATAGATGGATCCAAGGCGGGCAGATCATCAGTCGGCATATCAGTTGGTTGTGGTTGAGTTTTCTTGAATTTGGTCTTTTTCTTTGGAGCCAAGGCTAAGGTACTCATGGCTGATGATCTGGTTTTCCTTTTCTTGCCTGCATCGGCTGGTTCCCTAGTTAGGCCGTGAAGGAGAGTTGAAGTCTTGGGGGCATGGTAGCCGATGAAAGGGGAAGATAGTCCACCTCCATTCGGAATTAGACCTGAAGCATATTCAATGTTCTTGCCACTGTTACTTTGATGAGGAGGGGAGGACTCTGTTGTCTGCAAAACAGGAGCAAGAGATTAGTCAAGTAATGAATCGGCTAACTGGTTATGCATTTTAGTAATGACAAAGTTTACCTGGGGTATGACGTCAGGGAATAGATCTGCCATATACATTGAAGCCGATTGATGAAATAGATGCAGCTTCCATTCACCCTACCATCGGTCAAAGTTTTTGCTTCTAAATCCTGCCAACTCAATATTATCAACACTGCCCAGAGGGGGTCCTGGTAGGTTGAGTAGCCGATCCATCATTAGAGTGGATGTGATTTGTCCTCGGCACTGAATCTTGTCGGCAAAGAATAATCCGATTGGGAGTTGGCCCAATCCAAGTTGTCTTGCCCAGCTCATTGGGTGGTAAAATTCGTAGGAGACTTGGATGTTTCTCCCTTGGTGAATGCCGACAGGGAGGATGCATGGGCTGATTGCAGCTATAAGAATTTCTCTGGATTTTTGGAATTTTTCATGATTAATGTCTTCAAATCTAAAGTCTGATGGAAGTTCAAGGTCTGCTGAGTCTTCGTAAGGAAACCAGATTCGTGCATCTTTCTTAAAACCTTCGTAGAAGCTGCAGAACCAGTCCTTGAGTAGCTCAGTCGATAGTTTCGCTCCAGCATTGGTTGGTGTGGATACATATTCTCCATATGACATGCATCTGCGATGGGTGCGCTCTTCTCCGTCATCTTCCACAATTGGCTTTGGCAATGAGGAGAAAAGGAGAAATCGATTTCATGCGAGGAAAAGGGATCTAGCTGGTGAGAACTTACCTCAGCGTACTCGGCTGACATCGCCGTGGGCGGAGATCTGGTCGGGAACGAAATCGCCTGGGGATCGCCTTGTGCGTCGGGGAGATCGCCGGAGAGAGAGAGGGTGAAGTTGGTTTCAGCGGTGGAAACGAAGGAGCACGGTGTGAGATTTCTCGAGGGTAACGGTTAGTATTTAAAGCACGGCAATAACGGTCGGAAAACGGCAAAGTGCGAAACTTGCTCGGAGTCGATTTACAGCAAATCCGAAACATTATCAAATATCCCGGACTTGGGGGGCATGTGTTAACAACCAAATTTGGTAATATCAAATTGGAGACCATCTTCTCTATTAATTCAACGGCTCCTTGAACCGTTTTAGAGAAGAAGGCTCCTCCAGCTGCCGCGTCCAGGTGATCGCGGAACATTGGGGTGAGTCCATTGTAAAAATTCTGCAGAATCAGCCAGTCAGCCATCCCATGATGAGGGCAGGCGGCCACGTACTCTTGCAGTCGTTCCCACACTTCCGGTATGGACTCGTCCATTGTCTGCTGGAAACTGGAAATTCATCCTCGAAGGGCGTTGGTTTTGCCCAGCGGGAAGAACTTCGAGACGAATACCGTAGAGCATTTATCCCAGGTGTTGATAGCAACACGGTTGGCATAGAACCACTGCTTCGCTCTCCCGAGGAGGGAGAATGGAAACAGTCGCAGTCTGACGGCGTCAGGACTGACGCCCTTTATGGTGTACATGCTACATATCTCCAGAAATTGTTGCAGATGAGCGGTGGCATCCTCATTAGGCTTGCCACAGAACGGGCTAGCCTGCGCCATCATGATGAGGCTGGACTTCAAGTCGAAATCCACATCTCCTATGTAGACTTGCGGCCCGATGGCCACATTGTCAGCAGAGGGAGCAGCGAACTCGCGAAGAGTCTTGGTGGCCATTGTCTTGAAGGTCGGTGGCGCTGGTACAGCTGGTTTCTTTGTCGGTAGAGTTTTCTACGGAGCAACGACTCACGGCCTAACGCTCCGAAAGAAAGCTTCTGGATTTTCTTTGAAGTTTTCTGGCAAATTGAAACCAATCATACACTACCCTGTTTTCACAACAAAAAGTGAAAACAACCAAGGTTAGCCTGCAAAGGAAACGATTATACAGAGGTAAATATAAAGTATTAGTTCAAGTAATCTCTATTATGAATCTTCCCTAGCAACGGCGCCAGAAACGCTTGTTGGTATTTCTTAATGACATTACTAGAAATATAATTCCCAGCAATGGCGCAAAAATACCTCTGGTATATTATGGTTACAGAGTTCGTCCGCAAGCGCACGGATATACCATTGTAGCATTTCACCCGAGAGTATTCCAAGGGTATCGTATTTATTTTATCCCGTGGGAAGATCATGTAGAGAGAACTCAACTAATAATTTATATATTACTTGTGATAATTCAAGGGTAGAGTGACACACAAGCATTTAACTACTCATCCTCATAATATATTATCTAAGCTAAGTGGAAAGAAAAGAGAAAAGAAGTCTATTCCTATACTTCTAATATACATAGTATACATACATTCTAGTTAACTGATATACTAGCTAATACCCTCTATCCGATGCCCTCCTGGTACTTCCAGAAGCCACCCCTGACTGCCGAGTTCCTTACGATAGCCCGTCATGACCATCCAACTGGGGCTAAATACGGAGGAATACCCTCCCCAGGAAATTAACTTAGGAGATTATATATAGGCGCGAAGGAATACCCGTACTGAGGTGTCGCCATCAGCGGCCCACCTCTCATCCACAATATATAACCCCAAATAATGATATCCCGTAATCTAGACACCACATCTAAACTACCAGATACTACTCTAATATCATCGTCATGACATAGAGTAATTGCATAAGCAAACACTATACCCGCACCAAAGCATCTCACAGATAAGCTAGCCATACATTCAGTATAACAAGAACATAATGTAAAGTAGGTACTCATATACTCCGAAAGTATTTCAATACCATAAATGTATATAGAAGAGTATTCTAATAAAAGTATAAAGCTTACAAAAGAGGAAAGGAAAGCTGCTAGAGCCATACGCGAACTCTTCCGAAGTCTTTCGGACTCCTGATTCCTATTCTATTTCTATTCCACCAGCTAGATACTACTAAACTAAACTTGAGAGGAATGAGAGAGCTCTTGCTTGAGGTGTGTGAGTGAAGTGAGAATGGAAACTCCTTTTATAGCCTCCCAATGACGGTTGTGGCGGCTGGAGTGGTCGGAAATGCCCTCCAACCGTCATTGGGGGCTAATCCACACCGTCCAGGCGAAGCCCTGGATCGGATGGCGCTAAGGAGGGTTCGGCCGAACCCCCTGGTTCGGCCGAACCTGGGGCCGGCCCGATCCAGCCTAATCTTGGCTGGTGGCCTCCTCTGTTGCTTCTCTTCGCAGACTTGTGAATTTTGGCCCAGTTTGTCGTGTCAATTCTTAGTTCTTTTCCCATTCATGCATAAGTATGGTTCTCGACATCGCCCGATTGATTTATCGTTGGTGTTGATATCGATTCTCCTCCACTTTATGATCATTCTCTGCAAAAGGTTAGTAAACCTAATACTAGTGGAATATTATTATTCTAACAAATATATGCATTGCAAGCATCACTAGTTCTCTCCTGTTTTAGTAATATTGACGGTCGAAACTGATCGATAACGACCGTCAACACTCATTCTCTCTCAGCCTATCCGCCTATCTCTCTTACTCATCGCCACCGTCCCTCATCTCCGCCGCCACCGCCATCCCTCCTCCTCTCCACTGCCCCTCATCTTTGCCATAGCCGCTGAGAGCACGGGTTAGTTGGATCCATCGCCACAAGCTCAAGGATGGCCGGATCTGTCGTTGCGAGCTCGTGGACGACCGGATCTGCCACCGCGAGCTCAGGTGGCCCAATTGACGGCAACAGTGGCTCACCTAGCAAAGGATTTATGTATTGCTAGAACTCCATATAAGCGCTGTAAGGGTATGTGTTGCCTATGCTGGCGTTGCTAGGGCCTATACGTTGCTCATCGGTAGCAATATCTAGCTAAGCATTGTAAATATCCGTTGCAAATTAGCAACAACGTGCAAACAATTCCAGAATATTTACATCCACTGATTTTCATTTACCAGTGATCATTACTCACATGCAAATTTAATTCACCACAATATGATGAACAGCTGGTTCCATTTCTAAAAAAATAACTCATATTATAAGCAGAAATCTCAACATTCTTTACAAAGATATCACAGAGATACAACTTGTCAATACACCACAACATAATACTGACTAGTCTAGCCTTACACTGAAAATATTCTATATCTCATTTTCCTCAAACTTTGCTTCAGTTATTCCCATGGTATAGGCAAATGTATAAATACATGAAATCTTCCTTTCACTATTTAGGGTGTGTTTGAGGAGAAGGAGATTGGAGAGATTGGGAAGATACGCAAAACGAGGTGAGCCATTAGCTCATGATTAATTGGGTATTAACTATTTTAAATTTCAAAAATGGATTAATATAATTTTATAAGGCAACTTTCTTATATAAATTTTTTGCAAAAAATACACCGTTTAGTAGTTTAAAAAACGTGCGCGCGGAAAACGAGACTCAATCTCCCCTATCTCGCCAGAACGAACAGAGCCTTAGGCCTGAAAGATTAACCTTTATTTGTAAGTAATAAACAGCAGAGGAGATGACAGAAACCACTGATAGTAGTAAACAAAATGAAAGCTAGTTTTTGGTTTGAAGCATCTTCAGGATTATGTATTGTATGTATTTTGCAGAAGAAAAATGGCACATTGAAAATCCCAGCCCTTATGTACTTTATTGAGAAATAACAAGAAGCAGGAATACTAGTTCTCTACTTGATTAGAAATTAACACCTTCATAACTTCATTAACTAGTTTTTGGAAAAAGGTTAAGTAATGAGCATAGTAGGAAAAGTTTTATGATTTCTTTCTTTCTGGTACTGAAGATAAATTATATCCAAGTGTGCCGCTATGGTCTTATATGATTTCTATGACTCTACATGGTATAATTTTAAATCTCTTCACCTTGCCGCTTCGGAATTTTCCAATTTCCGAAAATCATTTCGGAAAATTCTGAAAAACACTAGTATCGAAAACATTCATTTCAACACGGTTCAAAAATTTTCGAATCTCGTTTGGAAACTTCCGAAAAAGACTAGTACCTATTTTTGCAAGTCACAGCGCTTCGGAAATTTCCGAAGTGGCCTTCGGAAATATCCAAAAAAAACACCAGCACCATTTTTCGAAGGCAAATGCAGTTCAGAAAATTCTGAAGTTGATTTTAGAAAACTCCAAGAAACACCAGTAAGCAAATCTTAGGATCAGAATCACTTCAACAAAGACTTTTGAGCACTTTTCTCATCCGTAGATACCAAAGCAACATCCCCTTAATAGTACGGCTTTCCTAATGACGCAAGCAAATAATGAAAATTTACATTTTACCATTTGTACATTTGCCACATCACATCGTTTTCTCAACTCGAACAGGATTTTCCCTTGAAGATCGCTTCACCGAGAACTAACATTCCTTCTCTCATACTCAAATAAGTTGTTAGCCTCTCTAGTCGTATTGTTATTAATCATCAGAAATAATTAGGGGGCTAGATGCACTTCAACCATTATTTTACACCACTAATTAGATTAGATCATTGGATCTATTTAAAAAATAATCATTTCTCCTTTTATCTCTCCGGTCGATATGAAAGAAAAATGCGTACGCATTGTTTACCGGAGAAAAAGTGAAGAAAAACATACTACATATATAGTAACACGCACGCCATTCGGTGGCAAAAAAGGCAAAAAGAAAGCGTATGTGCATCTCCGTCTACATTAGGAAAATGCGTAAGCATTATTTTTTTTGCAAAAAAGACCGAAGAAACACATATACATACAACACACTATTTCGGTGGAAAAAAGCTAAAAGAAAAAAGTACGTACGATTAATCTTACAAAAACCTAGTCCTTCACTCCTAGTTCTCAAATTACGCTGTTATGTTTGTACGTATATATGTACAGCATCTGCATCCTCCTATGTGGCTCCTTTTACTCCCGTTAATATATGTTATACGGTAGGTGATACATCTATCTATAACACACAAGAGAAAAAAAATTAAGTTCCAGCAAAGCTATACTCTAATAAAAAATTGCCGATTGAATAGTATTTAACTTTCTCATCTTAAAAAACTATTTGGTTGGTATTTGAGTAGTGTGAGTAGTGAGAAGCATACCTGATACATAGATGTCAAAATTCAGCAAAATCTTTGAGTCGCGTGATTATTCCATAATAAAACCCCTTAATACATTACAAGGTCATACATTTAGTTTTTTCTTCAACAAATATGTTTTTGCAATTCCGGTAACATACGCATTAAACTCCTCATGTTGTATTTTTTTTATACCTGATATATATGAATTCTAATATGTCCGGTATAATTGATAGATTTTGTCCAACAGCATTTACAGAGAGCAGTGGATGATCAATTCTATTTACCTCTTTCAGTTCAAGCCTATGATGAATACAAACTGTATCTGGATGACATTGCTCAGATAAGTTTAAACTCTTCTACCAACATTTGGACATACATCTGGGACTCTAATGTTTACTCTTCTCAAAAGTTTTATAAAATTTCTTTCTGGTCAATCCAACCGCCTTTGTGTTTGCCTTGGATATGGATAAGTAAAGTCTATATGAAGATAAAGGTGTTTGCATGGCTCTTTTTCTTGGACAGATTAAATACCAGGGATCTTCTAGAGAGAAAGCACAGTAAGCCCCCCAATGTCCCTCTTTCCTGTGATCTCTGCTCCTTGGGAACTCGTGAGACAAGAGAACATCTGTTTTTCCAATGCCCTTTTGCTACTGCATGTTGGAATTCTATTAGATTCACTTGGGACACCTCTTTAGAATTTCATCAGATGATTCATTCTCAGAGGAATGGATTCGGTAATGCCTGTTTCATGGAAATTTTTTTGGTGGCCGCCTGGTTGCTTTGGAAGCAAAGAAATGATTTCATCTTTAATAGCATTCGAACCTCTGTCCTGCGTTGGAAGCTGAATTTAAGAGAAGAGTTAGGCCTACATTTACCTAGGCTTAAGATAGCTGATAGACTTAATTTGCAATCATGGATTGATGCCCTGTAATGTTGCTTTTGTACAGTTTTCTCTTTTATAAATGAAATTCAACCATGGGGGCTTCCTCCACTGTTTTCTAGTAAAAAAAAAATTGATAGATTTATGCCATATACCGAAGTGATGAGACTGTAAGTGCTCTCTAACCCTCTAATTTTCAAAACAGAATGTTGTAGCTGTACCATTGAATTTGAATAGTACCGGTAAGATCACAAACATAATCTGTACAACAAATCCACTCAGAATTGAAAAACAACTTTTTTTTATCACCTTCATCTTCTCTTTATCCTTCCCTAAAGCCTAAAGGGCACCAAGCATGTATATAGAGGTTACTACGCTATCACAAGTACCGCAAGGTCATGTATATGGTTGAATTGAGTTGGCCGTGGGGGGGGGGTGCGCCATTCACAATATGGCTCAACCGGTTAATTTATAGATGTAATCTTCTATGAGCATGCTAATTGTGAACTAAACATTAAAATTGTGCTCCACGCTGGTATTATGAAGCATGACTACATCAAAGTGGGACCCATGTTTGAAGGCATCAAAGAAGATCTGAACATAACTAAGACATCGATACTTAGGTATGAAGTAGAGATGTTTTTTTCTCGTCTTGATGATATATTTGTTAGGCTTATTTTGGTATTGAAAGGATTAGCTTTTAAGACAACTAGTTATCATGCATGTGCAAGACATGTTTTGGTATTATATACATAAAAAAGAATAATAAATGTAACCTTTTTTTACGTAGTGCACTCCATACAAATTCTAAAGGTAAAAAAATAGTTTCATAAACCATAGTAGGATGACAATGTGGATGGATCCGTTAAAAAAACATGCATTGTGTGTATTCCTAGAGTGCCAAGCTATGCACCATGTAAATTATTGATGAAGTAAAGTGGCAAACCTTGTGTCCAAGATAGTGGATCTAATTCTAGATAATTCATTCAACATAGGAATAAGTTTTTTTTTAAAGAAGGTCCTCAGACCTGGCTTATATTCAAAGCCACCACGACAGGTTCGCTGGGATTACAAGCTTTAGATGAGTTCAAAGCAAAAGGGAAGTCTTATATGGTCACGCTCCGAGCAACTAGAACATCTCTTACTAAACAAAAGGGGTAAGAACTCCCATAGCAGAAACTGACAACTCTTACTTTAATACTGACTCCAAACTTTTTGGGGAAGGAAAAACATCAACCGACTCTTGATCTTGGTCGCAGCCTTGCTATTGATCCCTAAGGTGTGCCACCAGGGCCTCCATCTTATGCTTCTCCTCGGGGGGAAGCATAGGTTTCCACTGCATCAGATGAGAAATAATTTGGAAAAGTAAAATTAGATGGGAGTAAGCAATGTTATCTCTAAACACCATATGATTCCTTGTTAGCCACAAGGTCCACACAGTTGAAGCTAATAAGGACAATTTAACATCTCTACATTTTGAGATCAATCTCATATCCATCAGCAGGAAAACATCATCAGAACTATAAGGTACTTGGCCCCACAGCAAAGCATCTTTCCAAACACACCACACAGAATGTGCAAGGGGACAGCTAAAAATGATATGCTTGGTTAATTCTACTTCCCTACATAGTTGGCAAAAAAGAGACCCATCCCAGCTTTTCTTCTTTAGTTGCTCAGCTGATTGAATTCTATTTCTCATTGCCAGCCACAAAAAAAAATGTTTTATTTTCTTTGGACAGGGGATGTCCCAAATGTTTCTCATGTTTATATCTTTTACTCCTTTAAAAGTTAGGGCTCTATACAAAGATTTACATGTATTTGAGCCATTAGAACAAAGATTACACATAAATTTTGTTACTTGCTCTTAAAAAATAATATCAAAATATTGACATGTTGTACATTCCAACAAAGCATAACGCTGAAAGTCACGATTGTTCAAAAACATCATTGTAATTGCAGCAGTGGTGGATAGGCAATCTGAAACATAAATACATTGAGGCATATTCATCTCTAGCATGCTTTCTTCTCCGCTCAACCGCACTGAAATTAGAAATATCGCCAAGCACACCTGTTGAAATACACAAATAGATTGAACCAAAAAAACACGCAAAGAGTAATTTGATATTACAATGTCATCACAGGACATTACCAGGTGTGGAGGAAGGCACATGCTGAAATGATGGACGACAATTTTCACTTTGGCTTCCATCATGCATACTCTAATTCAAATCTACAATCCAATCAAATTTGAGCATTGTTTGCCACAAAAGAAGCTTGAGCATAATAAGCAGCGAATGAATATATCAACACATGTGCCTCATGTAGATGCAAGCTTCTTCCTCTCCCTATTTTCACGGTTCTTTTGAACCAACAGCCTTCTCCTCAACGATGAGTGCCGTGTATCGCTCCCGGTCTCGCTGTCTTCTTAATTCCTTTGCTATTAGTTTAGGAACGTCGTGCATCGCTAGGAATGAATATATCAAAACCTGCACATATAAAAGCAGTTTTATAAGATATTGTTCATGATGTACTCAATCACAATGCAACGTGTTTTCCTTAATCTATTCCAGATCAGATGCAATGATGTTCAATTGATCATAAATAAGGCATATATTGATGTGAAATCCATAAAAAAAATTATTGATGGCAGTCGGGTTTCTAGAACAAAATCCCAAATCCACAAACACGTACAATCTTACAGAATAAGAGGACCTAATACCCCAATTTTGGCTTGTATTCTTTTTCACATCAGATTATGAAGATATTTGAACTGGAGGATTGTCACTTTCTAAGCATCAATTAGAACCACGTCAATCAGGATAACTGGAAGCAATTTTTTCAGCTTAAAAATGGAATGAAAATATAATTGACGGTAAGACCTAGCTGAATTTGTAGTTCCAGCCCTCAGGACCTCCTGATGCTCGCCTGCAAAACCAAACACACTTATTATGCTCTGAATTGTACACGATTACGTAGTGCAATTTAATATGTGAAATGAGGATTTTGCTTCAGGAAAGTGTATAATTGTTGTACTGTAAGATCTAAACAAGATGATGAAAACCTCTAAGAGATGGTAGATACACAATATAATCTAGATTAATAACGAGATCTAACTCTCTCGGCTACTTTCTAGCAATAAAAACCAGCCGATTGCAAGTTATATGGCGCAACTAATAAAGATTATGAAGTGTATATGATAACTCGACGAATTACATAAACAAGATTAGAGTGTCATAAAGACTTAAGAACTAATCCCGAGAACGCAAGCCGCCATGACAAGTTTACCTCTAGTTGAAGATCGAAATTGATGCAGCTCAACCCGAAAGCAAGAACTCGTCGAAATAGAACGAAAGTAAAATGGGTGGCGATGCGCCGAAAGTGTTATTGAACTGTTGTTGTTGTTTACATAGTTTCGGGTCATATTTATACCCAGGATACATGATATGTCCTTGCCGGACACGACTCTTATCTCTAACAAACTCTAAGATATACATAAGTTTTTACGGTAAACTTTTGCCCAAATATATCTCTAAGGAAACTATTCAAAATATCATAATTAATAGATACAATTGCCTATCTGAGAGCTTATCTCCATTGTGGCAATCCTTGCGCAACATGTCGATCGATTCCAGAGACAGTTTTATAACCATCTCAATGAAATCGGCTGTATCGGCTGTCTTCTATCCAATCCATCTCAGCCGATGCCCCCGTAGCCGATGCAGACTATGTTCTTTGAACACAATCCTTTGTCAAATCCACTTTGATTCCAATGCCGAACCTGGTTCATATCTTACCAAATTTGGTTGTTAACACCTTGCCCGATGAGCGGGAGGGGGGTGGGTCGAATTAATGTTTGAGATAAAACTGGTTGTGAGGGTATATCTAACCAAGCAACTGCTAGGTCATAGGTTTTTGAAATGATTTGAGAAATATCGCTTTACGCAATTAACTCGAACCCTCCTTGTATCCTTATATTCATTATGTGCATTTATGTTAGTGGTGACTTGCTGAGTATGTCTAGTACTCACTCTTGCTTTATCAACCTCTCTTAGATTCAGTCGATGTGAAGTTTCCATTTGAAAATGCTCCCGAGGAGATGCCCTAGGGAATTCCTAGTCAATGCCTGCGGGAATCTAGTTGGTCCGCCACAGCCTCGCTTCCGCTATCCTACCTTATGCTTTGGCTCTAGGTATTGTACTCGACCAGATATGGTCTATTCGGGAACCTGCTCGGGCTTCCCTTGTATCAATAAGTACTGTAAGACTATGCTATGCCGACAATGCTATGCCAGTAATGTAATGTGTGTATGCCAACCAACCGATCCAGGGAGTTGGTATTGTGAACACATGTGGTTTCCAAGTGTCCTAAACCCGGGGGCCGACAACGGCGACGTGGAGGACGACTCATCATGCCCCCTACTATCACTAGAGGTACACATGGGGAGCTTATCCCCCAGGCTGCACTCCTTCCTACCCTCCGGCATCCTTAAAGCTCTGGTCGCCCTCCCGTCGAGGTTTGCATCATTGTCACGCCCAGAAATTGACAAGTAATTTCCGAACTTATTTGTGCATGAAATCCTCGTCCAGGAATCAGCTGAGGTACACAAATTGACAATTTAATATACAAATCCATCATAATAATAACGTTACATACTTACAAAAGAAAAGAAAACAACAGTGGAATTAACGATCTAGCGATGGCTTTAGCTCCACTCCCACAGGCAGCTCAACTGGGGTATAAGCCAAATGTCTTCTCCTTCTGGATCCTTTTTCTTCAACTGAGGTTGATTGATTATTGCAAGGTGAGCATATGACATACTCCACAAGCCACACAACAAATATGCAAGTGCACAAGGATACCAAAGGATGGCATAATATAGACTCATTTGCAAAAGCAGCATTTAGCAAATATTTAAGAATAGTAAAACAGTAGAGTAATCATCAATTTTAATCAACACTCAACAGCACACCCATGCTGCTCAGGCCCAACCATTCTGAACAACCAAACCCGGCTGCACAGATCTAACTCCATACCAGGAGCTAAGCAAATTATTACCAATTATAGCATCAATAATTATTGTGAGAGGTGTGAGACTAATCACAAAAAATATTGCTCAACCCGCCCATGACCGCGGGCACGGCTATTCGAATAATTTTACTCTGGTCAGAGGTGTACCACTGTACCAACAAGACACAGCCTCAATATCATGTCTACCATGCGTTGCGATATTGGAAAGTACCCGAATAGACGCTGTGACAATACCCTCTGCACAACACAACTCACCACAGTGCACCATTCCTGGATCATAATCACCCCCTCTACAACCAGAGCCATGGACTCCCCAGCGACCCCCACGGACTTCTCGCCGCTTCTCAGTCTGGCACCCCGCAATGAATCATGCTATACAAAAGGTAAAGCCGTTGCCCACGCTGGCTTGTGGTTGGTACGGTTAATGTCTCACAACAGTAGCTCGTGAACCGGTCCTTAATTGTCATGAGCACTACCTTCAAAACTATGTGCTCACAACCCACCATTGACAAGTTTTAATTATCAACTAATTATCATAACACGATTAACCATCGTGAGCTACCATTAAATATAATCATAAATAATAATGTAGTATGATTCATCCCATTAATGAGCTAATTTTTCTAAGCATGGCTAAGCAATTACATATGTAGCATTTAGTTGAACCAAACCAATATATAAGGTTCTAGCTAATCAAATTATAACCCATAGGAAAATAAAGTCATCTTCGACCATTAATTAATTGGAAAAGGCTCACCACCCGATGACATTTGAAAATAATGCATAAGTTGAAATAAAACATTAGCTTTAAATGGGTTCAACATGCTCAAAGGGTTGTTTGGGATCTGTGTGACTTTCCTTGCAATAATCGGTCTTCAATTAATCTTCTCGAACACTTCCGACGCACTCACGAACCTTCGCAACGACGGAAACGACAAGCTAACACGCAAAACAAAGAAAAAGACTAATAGAAGCCAAATAAACAGTATATAAAAAGTAAACAAACATGTAGATCATGATTTTAAGTGAATTTAGCAACTTGAACCACTCGAATCCGAGTTACGATGATTTAGTTATGAATTTTCGAAGTTTAATCAGATTTCATCTAATACAGAAAAACTAATAAAAGGATTTATGACGTCATCGATGACATCATCGCCGGCCATGGCTCTAAACCATGAAGTCGCCGGAGCTAGAGGACTCGGCCGGGTCTTCTGAGGACACCCATGCGAAGAGGACGACGACGCGAACTCACTGGTGCAAAGAACAACGACGAACGACGACAAACAATGGCTGGCGACGAGGTCCCAAGGCGGCACGGTTTGGCTCAACGTCGACGGCGGCGCTCCGGCGGTCTTCGGCAGCTGCAAAGGGGGACGGGGTGCTCCTCCTCCGCACGAACTCGGCGGTGGCGATGGAAGGCGGCGGTGACGACCACAGCAGCGGCGCGGCGCGGCTGAAGCGACGACAACGACAGCGACGGCTAGGGCTACACGGTGGCGGTGCTACGGGCGACGGCTGCGGCTTGGACTTGAGGCAAACGGAAGAGGACGATTAGGGGATGCTTTATATAGGCTTGGATTAGAGAGATCGAACTCCAAACGAGAGGATTTCAACCGGAAAATCCGAGGGTTAGGTGGAGAGATAAACACGAAAACGAATTCGATTCGGTTTATCCGGGCAAAATTGATCTCCGAAACTTTAGGGGAAAGAAAGAGGATAAGGAGGAGATAATTTCCCCTTAACTAATTTTAGGAAAACACAAGATAAAAGGTCGGATTTGGAGGGGAAAAACCGATAATTCGGTCTCAGGTCGGCTGCCAGAGGTTGAAGACGATACTGTAGCGACAGGGACGGAAAGTACACTTTCCGTATTGGGCTGGCTGAAAACAAAGCAAAGAAAGAAAGAGAAGGGGGAGCTCGGCTGGGCCGACTTGGGCTGCACAGCCGTGCACACAAAGGAGGGAGATGGGCTGGAATCAGCCCACGGCTTAGGGGAAGATTTAAAACTTTTTTCAATTAAAATAATCACTGAAATGATATTTGAATTATTAAAAATACTTCTAATGCTCAAATAATTTCAAGAAAAATCCTGAAAATACTTGGACACTCAAAGTACTTAACAAGATTATAATCAGATCATTTAATGAGCTTGGTATGATTAATCACTCAAAGTACTTAACAAAATTACTGAAATGTTCTTGGTATGATTAAAATTTGGAATTGAGCTCCGAAAAATCCGAGAAAATTCCAGAGAGTATAATTAACCATGGAGAATTTAATAAAAATTAAATCCAGCCATGCTTTATATTTAGGAAATTTTATTTCCCACATTTAACTTCACTTGTAAATTAATAAACATTTAATATAAATTCTAATAATAATTTATTAATTAATTTATAAATCCTAAAACGAAAATCAGGATATTACAATCATTCTCCACAACCCCCTAGCGAACTTTTTCATGAAAATGTTCTTTCACTTTTCCATTCCTCGGTTTGCCCCTTCGGCCGTCTTCGTCATGTTGGTGTCAACTCCCCTTCTACTATTTGGATCACGGTTCCTCCTTTCTCCTCATCTGTCTCTTCTTTCTCGGTCAGAAATCTTTTAAACTTCTGGTTTTATTCCCCGTTTGAACCTTTCTGTGTTCATTTTTGGGGTCTAGGCGTTTTCAGTTCGTCTGTGTCCAGCTCAAATGCAGCTGCTCTTATGGTGCTGGTCAGCTCTTCTACTCTTGGTCAGCAAGAACTTGTAGTTCATCTCTCGATCGCTGATGCTGTTAACTGGGTCACTAAGAATTTCTTGCATCGCCCTCAGATCTTCTCCTCTGCCATGGGTTCCGTCCTACTGATTAGTCAAAGGCGGAACGTTCAAAATTTCAAACAGGAAAGGAAATCTTTATTTCCCAGGTCTTGTCAGCAGTTAATCTCTTCAGCCTCTCCTCTAATTAATTCAGCCACCAGCTCTACTATCTTCACCAACCGAGCGATCCTAGCAACTTCCTCTCCCCAAGCCTGTTCGTCTTATCGTTATGCTCAAACGATGCTTCCATTGCCTTGCTCGTGATCACACTGTGCGCCATTGCCGCGATCCTCTGATCTGTGCCCGCCGCCACCGCTCCGGCCACCGTCAAGACTCATGTAGGTACTCGGTAGCTTCAAACAAAGTCCTGTCGCCCCCCAACCCTCCTTCTCCACCACCACAAAACTCCCCTCCACAGCTTCTTCCTCCTCCACTGCTGTCACGTCCAGAAATTCCCGAATAGAATTCCAAGCAGAATGTACATTAAAATCCCCGTCTAGGACCGGCCGGGGTACACAAACGACAAAGTTGACAAATAGATCCACATCTTACAAACATTATAAAATCTTACATAAATGCAGTGGAAAAACAAAAGATAACCAGAACTAAGCCTTGACTTTAACTGCAGCGGGAACACCACTCCACAGGGATCCTCGACGGCACGGACGAAGCCTACTCCTCAGAAAAGCCACCATCTGACGCATACTCAAACTCTGGGGTTTTGGGGAAAATAAAGTAAGACTGAGTACTACCCACTGTAGTCAGCAAGTCATACCGGAAAAAGGGGTATGATGCAGTATATTACCAAAGGATAGCTAGAGAGGTTCTTTTGTATAAAGCGAGCATTTATAAACAGTAGTTGAAAGTAGTAAAACAGTTGTAATAATTAATCAATATTAACTACCCACTGTTCAACGCTACACCACGTTGCAACAGGCCCAACCAACCAACTGAACTAATCAGTTCCATCAGACTAAACTAGGGTGAGACTAATCACGGTGAATCTGGTTGACCGCCCATAACCGCGGGCACGGCTATTCGAATAGTTTTACTCTGATCAGAGGTGTACAACTTTACTCACAAGACACAGCCCTAAGACACGTTTCCGTGCGCCGACATGCCACCACGACACACTGGAAAGAGGCCGTGACAAGACTCTTCGCATAACCCACTCTAGCCAAGCACACCACACCTCAGGTTTCACCCCCGTCCCCAGCGAGCAACGGGCAGTCCCCTCTCGTGCCTAGGTGAATCCGGAAGCGACAGAGGCCGTCGCAGGGCCCGCCCCGCTCCATCACGCCGACCCTTGTCTAGATGCGTCAACTAGAGGAAAGCTACACTACAAGCCCAGCCGTTGCCCACGTTGGCTTGTGGTAAGTACGATAAGTTCTTCCAGGGCATCCCACGAACCGGTCCTTAAATGCCATGGGCGCGACCAATAAAACCATGCACCCACAGCCTACCATTTAACATATTTTAATAAACCAACACCGGAGCAGTGGCCTTAACCAACATCTTACTAGAATCTGATATCTAAGCATTAATGTGATTTCTCCCATTGTGTGCTAGTTGAACTAAGCATGGCTAAGCAATCCCTAGTTCAATCTCTAGTCATGTTTATAACCCAAGCTAACAAAGGAGCATGGTACAAAAATAGCATGGCTGTAACAGTAGGTAAACATCCCATAGTATCATTGTAAAACAATGCAAGATTTTAAGGAAAACAATAGAATATTTGCAATATAGGATCAACATGTTCAAGTGACTAGCATGACTTGCCTTGCTCTGCTGCTGGAGGAAACTCGGCGACTATCTCAAAGTACACCGGAGCGTCGGGAGAGCCGAAATCTAAGCGATAAACAAAGCAAACAATACAAACAGGCTATAAGACTACTGACACAGAGAACAAAACCGTTTTTAATGGATTCTACACATTTTTCTTGATTTACTGAGACTTGAATGGGCTTAAACGGAGCTCGGATGAATTAGATATGAATTTTAGAAGATTCAATGTGCTTTTACTATAAACAGAAAAATCCTTAATTGATTTATTGTGCAATAAATAAACCCTGGGAGAGAGAGAGGCGGCGCCGACATGCGGCCCCCACATGGCAGTGACTCGGAGAGGGCGGTCCACGGTGGACTGGGGAGGAGCGGCGCACCACGTGGTGCACACGTGGCGCCGACGCGGCGACGGCGGTGGGGAGCTCGCGGCCGGCGCGCGCGGGCGGCTCAAGCCGACCCGGGGCCATGGCGCGGCGGCGGCGCGGCACCAGCGGCGACCGGCGAACGGCGGCGTCGATTCGGCAGACGGCGGCGGTGCGACGTCGGCTAAGCGGCGGCGCTACCATGGAAAAGAGAGGAGGAAGAAGGAAGGGGAAGGAGGGGCGTCCTCACCGAAGGGGTCCGAACGGCGTGGAGGGAGACGACGGCGACTAGCGACAAGGAACGACGGAGAGAGGTCGACAAGCGGCGGACGGGGTCCGGGACAACCTAAGGAACGAAATGGAGAGGATTAGAGAGGGAGGGAGTGACCATAGAGGGCGGGAATGCCGGCCGAAGGCAGCGGCCATGGCGTTTCTTACCGGCGCACGACGGGAATGGGGCTCCGGCGGCGAACCTCGACAGAGGAGGGGTTGACGGGGTGGACCTCGGCCGCGCGAACCCAACGGCGGCAGCGGCGCGGTGCGGCGGCGGCCCTAGCGGCGGCTAGAGGCAGCCGGAGTAGTGAAAGAGGTGGCGGCGAGTGTGTGCACGGTGCGGGAGCGATGGAGAGCTCAGGAGAGGCCGGCGGAAAAAGGAAAAATGAGGAGGAGGATGTGGGGATGGATTATATAGGGGCGGAGAGGTCGGGAACGGCTGGGAGTGGCCCGATTTCGCCGGCCGACGTGGGGAGGTGGAAGTGGAGAGGAGAGGCGGGATTCGAAAGTTGAATCTCGCTCGTCTTGGGGGCGCTGATGAGCGGGAGAGGGGTTTGAGGGGTGCGGGAGGGGCGGACGCACGCGCGGGCGTGGCCGACGTGGCGTGGGGAAGGCGGGCGCGGGCGGTTGCGAGGCGGCGGCTGCGTACGGCGGGCGGCCGGAGGTTAGGGATGGGCCTGACAGGTGGGCCCCACCTGTCAGCGTCCGAGGGGGATAGGGGGGCTCGGGCGAGCGGCTGGGCCGTGGCCTTCGGCCGGCCCAGCAAAGGCGCCGGAGGGGGAGGAAATGGGCCGGCGGCCCATTTGGGGAAAAGGAGGGGGAAAAGGAAGAAAAAAAAGGAAAAGGAAAAGAATTTCCAGGGATTAAATAATGCTTGTGCTCATTTTTAATTGGTTAAAATTATTTCTAGAGCTCTGAAAATTCCACTAAAAATCTTGTTAGCATATTTTCGACATATAGAACTCAAGAAAAATCCCACATGCCAATTCCGATTATTATTTGCATTAATTTATTAGGGTTTCTCTTTCTTTGACACCGGTATTTTCTCTAGGTGATTTATAAATTCAATTTAGGCTTGGGAGAAGAACTTCAGGGTGTGACAAACCTACCCCCCTTAAACGGAATCTTGACCCCGAGATTCGGAAAAGCTAGCGAAGAGGTGCGGATGGGCGGCCTTCAACTCATCTTCCCTTTCCCAGGTTGCTTCTTCCTCTGAATGGTGGCTCCACTGAATCCTGCAGAACTTGGTGACCTTATTTCTAGTCCTCTTTTCACTGGTCTCAAGGATGCGAACTGGCTTCTCCACATAAGTCAGATCTTCTTGGATATCGATGTGCTCCGAGTCGGCTTGTTCTTCCGGTACCCTTAAGCACTTCTTTAACTGGGACACGTGGAACACGTCATGGATACCGATCTTATTGGATGGAAGTTCTAGTTGATAAGCAACTTCTCCTCTTCGTTCCAAGATTTTGTATGGTCCCATGAAGCGTGGTGCCAACTTGCCTTTCGTCTAGAATCGGTGTACTCCCCGGAGCGGAGTAACACGAAGGTACACGTAATCCCCTGCTTCAAAAGTGAGCTCTCTTCGGCGGTTATCTGCGTAGCTTTTCTGTCAAGACTGTGCAATCCTCAACCTCTCTCTGACGGTTCTGACTTTCTCCTCTGCTTCAGTTAGCACTTCTGTTCCGAACAGTTGATGTTCGCCGGTTTGATCCCAAAAGAGAGGTGTGCGGCACTTCCGGCCATACAACGCTTCGAACGGTGCCATTTGCAAACTAGCCTGGTAACTGTTGTTGTAGGAGAACTCCGCATACGGCAAGCTTTTGTCCCATGCTCCACCAAAATCAAGCGCACAAGCCCTTAATATATCCTGGAATATTTGATTGACCCGCTCGGTCTGACCATCGGTCTGTGGATGGTAGGCTGTGCTGAAGTTCAGCCGGGTTCCCAATTCCTCTTGCAATTTCTGCCAGAACTTTGAAGTGAATTGGCTCCCTCGATCAGATACTATCTTTTTGGGTACTCCATGCAGACACATGATTCTCGAGAGATAAAGCTCTGCCAACCTTTTGCCTGTATAAGTAGTATGCACTAGAATGAAATGAGCAACTTTGGTAAGTCGATCCACGACTACCTAGACTGAATCGTGGCCAGATGATGTCTCTTTGGCAGACCTGTTATGAAATCCATTCCAATTTCTTCCCATTTCCAATCCGGGATCTGAAGAGGTTGTAACAATCCTGCGGGCCTCTGATGTTCTGCTTTAACTCGCTGACAAACATCGCAGAGCGCGACGAATTCAGCTATTTCCCTCCTCATGCTGGCCCACCAAAATTTTTCTTTGAGATCTTGATACATCTAGGTACTACCCGGATGAATGGAGTATTGAGTCTGATGAGCCTCAGTGAGTATCAGATCTTTCAGCTCTTTGTCATCAGGCACGCACAATCTTTCTCCCATCTAGATTGTGCCATGTTTATCCTCAAGGAAGTCCTGGGCTTTTCCGACCCTCATATTCTTTTTCAGTTCAGCTATCTTAGGGTCATTCACTTGGGCTGCTCTGACTTGATCCACGAGCGTAGGTCGTGCCTCTAGGGCAGCCACGTACCCATGTTCAACAAGTCCCAAGTTGAGGTGTTCAAGTTCCTGCTGTAATTCCTTACACATGCCCTCGGTGCACAAAGCATTGCAGTAGCTTTTCCTGCTTAAAGCATCTGCCACCACATTGGCTTTGCACGGATGGTAGTGAATGCTCATGTCATAATCTTTGATTAGCTCCAACCATCTTCGCTGTTGGAGATTTAGATCAGGTTGGGTGAAGATATATTTCAGACTCTTGTGATCCGTATATACTTCGCAGCGGTTGCCAATCAGATAGTCCCTCCAGATTTTCAAAGCATGAACCACCGCTGCCAATTCCAGGTCATGTGTTGGATAGTTCCCTTCATGTGGACGCAACTGCCGCGAGGCATAAGCGACCACTCTACCCTCTTGCATTAGAACACATCCAAGTCCGTCGCGGGACGCGTTGCAGTAGACTTGGAAGTCTTTTGTTTGGTCGGGCAGAATCAGAACTGGAGCAGACACTAATCTCTTCTTGAGTTCCTCAAAGCTCTTGTCGCACTCGGCCGTCCATTTAAATTTCTCGTCTTTCTTAAGCAACTGAGTGGTCTGGCGATCCTAGAGAAATTTTCAATGAACCGATGGTAATAACCCGCAAGTCTAAGAAAACTCCGAATCTGTGACACGGTCTTAGGTGGGGTCCATTTGGTAACTGACTCCACATTCAATGGATCGACTGCCACGCCCTGAGCTGTAATGACGTGGCCCAGAAATTTGACTTCCGACAACTTCTCTAGTACCAGACGGAGATGTTGCTCATGTTCTTCTTCAGACTTTGAATAGATAAGTATGTCGTCGATGAATACCACAACAAACTTATCCAGAAATTCCATGAACACTTTGTTCATCAGGTTCATCAAGAATGCAGGTGCACTGGTAGTCCAAAAGACATAACCGTGCACTCATACAACCCATACCGAGTGGTGAAGGCTGTCTTGGGAATATCCTCTTCCCGAATCCTCAACTGGTGGTAGCCTGATCGCAGGTCTATTTTGGAAAACACCTTGGCTCCTTTCAGCTGATCGAACAAATCATCAATCCGCGGCAACGGGTATTTGTTCTTGATGGTGACCTCATTGAGTGTGCGATAATCGACACACATCCTCTTCGTCTTGTCCTTCTTCTCCACAAAAATGACCGGAGCACCCCAAGGTGAAGTACTCGGTCGAATGTACCCTTTCTGCAGCTGCTCATCAACCTGCTTCTTGACCTCTGCTAGCTCATTGGCTGCCATTCTGTACGGTCTCTTGTAAATTGGAGCAGTTCCCAGTGCCAAATCAATCCGGAGTTCAATCTCCCTCCTGGGTGCCATAGTAGTGAGGTCTTCGGGGAACACTTCTGGATACTCGCAGACTATGGGGATATCTTCCAATTTCCTCGAACTCTTCTCCTCGGTGACCACTGGAATTTCCACCTCAATCTGATTCAAGGAGACCCCCTGCTTTGGTGAGACTGGTGATTTGTACTCTACTGTTTCTCCCTTCTCGCTGGTCAAGGTGACTGTGCGATTCGCACAATCAATGACACCCTTGAACTTGGTCAGTCAATCCATCCCAAGAATGACATCTAGGTCTTTGGATTCGAGAAGAATGAGGTTGGCTAGAAATGGTGATCTTTGGATTTCTATTGTTATAGAAGGGCTGAATTGAACCGAAGTGGAGCTATTCCCTGGGGTATGAACCTGCATTGGTGTACTAAGTTCTTCTCTTATTAACCCATGTATCCCAACAAATTTCTTTGAAATGAACAAATGTGTTGCACCAGAATCGAAAAGTACTATTGCAGGGATTGAGTTAACAGGAAACGTACCCAGTGCGACCTCTGGTACTGCTTGCGCCTCTTCTGCGGACGCGTGGTTGACACGAGCCTGGACAAACCTTGGCCCGGCACGCCTTGGCTTCGGGCATTTGTTAGCAAAGTGGCCATGCTCGCCACAGTTGAAGCAGGACCCTGGCTTTGTTCCATTCTCCTTGGCTTGGGCTGATGGAGCTGACTGTGCTGGTGCCATTGGTGGGCGCGGAGCTGCACTGCGGTTGGGCTGACCTCCTTGGTGGTTCTGGCTGCCACTGGCGCCCTAGTGGAAGCTGCTCGAGTTTAAAGGGCGATGCTGGCGGACGATCATGGTGGTAGGTCCACCCTACTGTCCGGGAGTGAAGTGAGGTCGCTGGTGGCTTCCTTGGTTGGACCGAAATTGCACTGCCTTTCTCTTCCTGTCCATTTTGTTGCGCTGATCCTCCTGACGGATTGCCTTGTCAACCAGCTTCTCAAAGTCGCGTAGTCTCCAGAGATCAACTTGTTGGTCAGCTCGTCATCCAGGCTTGCTAGGAACTTCTCCTGCTTCTCTGCGTCAGTGCGGACATCCTCCGGTGCATATCGCGCTAGACGATTGAACTCATGGAGATACTCAGTCACTGTCCTGTTGCCCTAGTGGAGTGCCCGGAATTCCCTCTTCTTCTGTGCCACCACCCCGTCAGGCACCTGCGCCTTCCTAAAGCTGCGACAAAACTCCGCCCAAGTGACTTCTGTGCCTGGCGGACGGGTAGCCATGTGGTTGTCCCACCAAGCTGACGCGGGACCCTAGAGCTGGTGTGTGGCGAAGGCAACCTTCTCCTGATCATTGCACTACAGGAGATTGAGCTTCTTCTCTATGGCATGGAGCCAGTCATTCGCCTCCATGGGGTTGGTGGTGCTAGAGAAGGTGGGTGGCCTGACACGTAGAAACTCCGGCAGCTTGGACTGAGGGGGAGGGGGACCAAACTGCTGTTGCTGCTGCTCGGCTTGCTGCTGCATCCTCTGGTGCATCTGCTGGTGTTGCTGCTGCATCTGCTGCATCATGGTTGCCATCATCTGAGTCTGATGGGCCATCACTTGTGTGAGCATCAGGTTCTCGGGGAGCGGTGGTAGACCGTTGCCAGAGGCGCTGTTGGGGTGTCCACCGTCGGTGTGTTCTTCGCTGTTGCTGCCCTCACCTGCTGCACGGCTGCCATTCCTGGTGTAGACCATCTGGAGGGAGAGCAGACGGAGGGGGGGAAAGATGAAAAACAGATGCTCAGGAACTAAGCTTTATTATATAGGAATTTAAACTGCAATTGTTCTGATCTGAATTAAAACACTTAAAACGGCAAGCAAATCCTTATTAAGACAGCCATATCAATCCCTTTTTCCTTTCAAAAATAATTCTTTATTGTGTCATAATTCAATTAAAATCCATATAAATGCTTTAATCCGGTTTAATCTTTAAAAATTCATAACTAATTCATTGTAACTCAGTTTAATGTGGTTCCAGTTGCAAAAGTTGTATAAAATAAAGATCTACATATTAAAATTATCCATAAATTGAATTTAATTTATTTAATCCTTTTTAAATGGGCTTTAATTAGATTAAATCTTGTAAAATTCATAATTAATTCATATGAAGTCAGAATGAGGCCGTTCAAGTCTCATAATTCATCTAAAATTATGATCTACATGTTTGTTTACTTTATATGTATTGTTTATTTGGAGTTTCTTAGTCTTTTTCCTCGTTTTGCATTTTAGCTTGTCGTTTCCGTCGTTTCGAAGGTTCGCGAGTGCGCCGGAAGTGTTCAAGAAGATTAATTGAAGACCCAATATTGCAAGGCAAGTCACACAATCCCAAACGCAATTCCTTTGAGCATGTTGATCCTATATTTAAATTCTCTATTTATTTTAACTGTGCATTTATTTTGGAATGTCACCGGGTGGTGTGAATTATTCCTTTGTATGGCCAATTTACATTGATTACTCTATTCCTTGATACCTTGGGTTATTATAATTTGACTAGTTAAGCTTTATATATTGGTTCAGCTAGATGTTAGACATAATTGCTTAGCCATGCTTAGAAACATTAGCACACAATTGGGATAACTAATGTTTCACTATTACTTAATGATGGATATTTAATGATAGCTCACGATGGTCAATCGTGATTGGTTAATTAATTAATGTGCCAACTAAAACTTGATAATGGCTTGTGCACAAGTACAATGAGAGTACACAAGTACAACAAGTACAATGAGGGTACACAAGTACAACACTAGAAAGAGATGTTAAGTCATTAGCTGAAATCTTTACTTCCTTGTACACAAGTACAATGAGAGTACTTGAGCTGGGTTATTTCTCACATCTCACACTTCTGATTTGGTGGCTAACATCATTAAGTTCTCACCCTCTCTTTTCTTTTTATCACTCATATTTGGCTTGTGGCTCTTGCTCACCGATTTGTGGATGTCACTCAATTTATTTTGCTCTCTTTCTTTCTCACTTTCTATCCTATCTTCAGAACTCTTTTGCATATGCTCAGCCATGATTTGTTGAGGTGTCATGGGCTTAAGCACAAAATTCCTTCCTTTCCACTTGATGGAGAATTGATTTGTTCAATCACAATGCTGTGATGATCGATCAAATTGCCATGGTCTTCCCAGCAGCAAGTGACACACTGTCATAGGCACAACATCACATGAAACCTCATCTTCATACTCACCAATCTTAAAAGAAACTTTCACCCGATGCCCAATCTTGATATCTCCACTATCATTCAACCATTGGACATGATGTGAATGTGGGTGTCGCAACAATTTCAGACCAAGCTTGTCACACATATCCTTACTTGCAAGATTATGGCAGCTACCTCCATCAATGATGACCTTGCACACCTTTCCTCCCACTTTAGCTCGGGTTTGAAAAAGATTGTTTCTTTGTCCATTTTCAGCATCCTTAAGTTGTACACTCAGAACTTGAGTCACAACAAGTGCAGCATGATGAGGACACAACTAGCTCAGATATAACCATAACTACCTTATGTAATAATCAACCAAAGGTGCATATGTTCTATATTAGATTTACATGTTATATATTTGAACAAACGTTGCTACACAATGAGTTTCCTGTGTTTTTGTTTGCAGAGGTACTTGCTTGGGCGAAGGAAAAGAGACCGAGCGTAACGAATTCATGGATGATCAAAGAAGTTCATTGGGGACCATATCAAGACATTCTCCAAGTCCACTTCCATCTCATCACGTCACTTTTGGTCCCATAGAAGACAAGAGATAAAGTTCTACACGTTTTGGATTCGGATTCGAGCCTCCTGACAGCATCAACTTCAAACGGACCTAGCCGCTGATCTAGAAGGAATTTTGGGCCCATGAGTACTTGTTGGAAAGCTTATAGAGTCTAATTTCATATGGTTTTGGTCCTACATCAAAATTCCTACCGAGTTGCCGGGAATATGCAAAACAAGCCACGTATCTCATCCAGTCCGAATTTGACTCGGGTTTTGGGCCTTGTAATTATGTCGTGGGCTTAGCCCAAGGGGTGTGCGCCCTAGGGCAACCCTAGGACGTCCCTAATCATATTAATTCAGTAGCCGTCATCGTTTAGAGTTGGGTTTTGCTTGGATTATTCTGTCAAGAACAGTTTCGCCGCTAGATCAGTTTGTGGAACCCCAAAT
Organism: Oryza glaberrima; assembly: GCF_000147395.1. Classification (NCBI taxonomy): domain Eukaryota; kingdom Viridiplantae; phylum Streptophyta; class Magnoliopsida; order Poales; family Poaceae; genus Oryza; species Oryza glaberrima. Next base: position 13,937,095 of record NC_068327.1, on the reverse strand, counting down.
TCGTGTGCTTAATCATTTATATGCAATTTGGTTGCAATCTATCTTGTTCTTGCTTGTGTTCTTCTATCCGCATGTAGGGATTAGCCTTCTCGGTGAGGTCAACTGGGTTTTGGCACGGTTGATAACCAGAGGAGACGTGGTGCTGCGATTGCGGGGCTCAGCAGCGTGTTCGTTCAGAAGCCGGATCGAGTTGTGTCGCGACTCTGCCCAAATCGATTGTTTATCAGTACCTATCAGAAGATCGGGACCTAACACCCCCATCACAGCACCTTGTTCAAACTCACATTGAGTATCCTCTTTTCCAACATCTTCATTTCCATCATCAAGAACATCTTCTTGCACCTCACTAGCTGAATAAAACTCTCCATGTTCAGTCACAATAATGGCGCGATTGTTTGGACATTCTCTAACAACATGCCCACGGCCTCCACACTTGAAGCATTGGATATCTCGACTCCTAGAAGTAGAGCCAGTTGAGGTAGTAGATGAGACCGTTGGTTTACTCTTCACACTAGAAATGGCAGCCTCTTTGCCATTAGAAAAACCAGAAACATTCGAGCGTAAACCACCACTTGAGCTTACGATGGTACCTCGATTCACATTGGCTCTTGGCGTAAACTTGTTACCACTTGGGGTAACCCGCGAACTGAATGAACTCAACTTTCTTGCCTTGGCATCTTGCTGCAACTGACGCTCAGCTTTGCTAGCTTGATGTACACACTGGACAAGATTACGGTATGGCTGAAATTCCACAATTTGCTGAATATCCTGGTGTAACCCTGACATGACCCTTGCAATGGATTGCTCTTCATCTTCAAAAATATTAGATCGGATCATGGCCTTCTCCATCTCCTTATAATACTCCTCAACAAACTAACTTCCCTGCTTCAAATTCTGCAATCTATCAAAAAGATCACGTCGGTAATGCCTCGGAATAAATCTTGCTCTCATTGCAGCCTTCATTTCAGCCCAAGTTGCAATTTCATCTTGGCCATTCTCTTCTCGTTCATTCATCAATTGCTCCCACCAAATTAGAGCATAATCCTCAAACTCAAGTGAAGCCATTGCCAATTTCTTCTCTTCGGAATAATTATGGATGCGAAATATTTTATCGACCTTCAACTCCCACGTAAGATAAGCCTCTAGATCAGATCCACCATCAAACTTTGGCATGGTGAATTTCAGCTTACCATGCATCTCTTCATCATTATTTCTCCGCCATGGTATGCGACCAAAACGATAGAGCAAATCATCATCATCATCCTCTTCATCAAATTCAGCATAGTGATTGTTTCTTTGAACATGACCTCTGCCTCTACCATGAGCACCTACTCTCCCTCTGTTACCATGACCACGGTTTTCTTCTTTCTCGAGCTTCTCGAGCAGCCCGAGCATCAGCATCTTCCCCATCCTCCTCATCTTCTCCACTGTGCACACTTGCATCTCTACCAAAAGGATTAATATTTTCAAAATGACCCAAAATATTTTGTACATCTTGTGCCATTCGATCTTGTCTTGCCTCCATGTTACGCCTCAACTCATTAAATTAAGCCATGGTAACACAATCCTCTGGATTAATTTTAGACATCTTCCTGCACAGTTAGTAATACAAGTGGCAAAACAAAATATATGTGGAATGGGAAAATATGTGGAAACTCTCACAACCTCACCTTCTCTTACCAATCGAAGCTCTTATGTTTCCCCTGCAAGTTACAGAAATATATGTGTGGTGGTAAAAAGTGTGATGGTTAAGCGAACACAAGACCAAGATGACGTAAACGATGGTTTCTTTGTGGAGCTTGGTGGGGTAAACCTACACTAAGCAATCTGAAATCTAGTTGTTGTAAAGATAAGTAACAGTCCAAACTAGAAGTTCAATGCCTAGTGCTGATCCAAAAGGTTTGGAATAGAAACACCAAATCACGCACAAAGAAAGATAGGATATTTTGATGCAAAACAAAGGAATACGCTAGTGAATGGATGAATTACGTTTCAGACCTAGCAAAATTTGCACCAAAGGAAGATATCAGATGATTTTGCAATGTGGCGTAAAAGGTTCAGCACATAACAACACAAACATATCGTTCTTTCCCCCTTTCACTTCTCACAATTTTTTTTCACCTCTTTTTTTTTTTGATATATTCACTTTTTTTTCAGCAACCTTCTTTTTTCTTGTTTCCATCATTTCTCAATTCCTTTCTTCCTGCAACTTTTTTTTCTTTTCACCAAAGACAACACTATAGCATGTATGACACTTCCACAATAGATAGACTGAACCAAAAATATAAAACCGGCAATGAAACATAATAGGATCAAGGTATACGCGAATGATAGATATGGTTTACTTTTTTTTTTGTGGGCATTTTCTTAGAGACAACAATAGGTCGGCTCAAAGGACACGCGAAGGAAACTAGATCAGCAACTAAACAAAGACTCTAATGAACTGAAACATAACGAAATTCACTAGAATAACATATGCAACAAAGGCTATGGAATAAATTTTTGTAGGCTTTTTTCTGGATAGGAAGAAAATAGATATATGTAGCAAGGGATAAAAAATCCTACCGTGACAACGAAAGCTCTGATACCAGATGATGCGACCCCGGTAGGGGCGATGTCCCGATCTTCACGGCGTAGGATCACGAACAGATAACTAGCCTCAAAGAGACCAAGATAACTAGCTGCAAGCAGCCAAGATAACAGTGCAACCTAACGATCGTACTCGAAGCCAACCACCGTCTCTATTACGGCAACCTGAATCGAGGGTTCGCCCAACCACACTCTAAGTTTACCAACCAACACAACCTATAATTAATCAAGGAAAAACCTCGAAGGAACCAGGAGCACCAATTGGGGGCGTCGAACGCCGCTTCTGTAATCTCACAAGGAAATCACAAGAGCAAAGGGGTAGAGATCACTGGCTCTCGGTGTTGGTTAGCATACAGCTAAACAAAAGGGGTTCAGATTTTCATTGTCAAAATTCTTCTAAATGATAAAACATAGGGGATATTTATACTAGGAACAACCCTCCTAGATAAGAATGAAAAGTCTTGGGAGTTTACTAGACATAGGCTAGCTCAAAGGTCATAATAAGTGAATTCCCGAGAAGACTCGCGCGTCTGTTTGGCTTCTGAGCAGTCTTCAATGATTTCTCCATAACTCCTTAGTGAGAAGTCAAAATGAAGAGCCATTTGTTGGAGGTGAAACTAGACTTGATTATCTTTCCAACCATATATATTAGGCATGGAGAAAGTTGACTGGTTGGGTCGCACAAGCCTTAGAAGTTGAGCCTTTTGCAGCATAAACCATCTTCTTGTTGGCGTAGACAGCTACTGGTTTGGCATGGGCTGGTTCCTCCTCGTCGTAACCCTTATCGTCCTCAACGTAACCCATCCTTCTTGGCATAGTGATGATGTCCTCGGGCGTAAACCTGAGCAATACAAATGTAGAGCATCTAGGTAGTATAAAATTCTCACAAAAATTTGGATTAAGTTGAGCAAAGAGCGAGTTCACCTCTTGTTGTATTTTCCTAGCACGGCTGCGCGTAATTGGACCATGATATGCTTGATCGTTCTTGTTGAGACGTAATCCATCAACACGATTTACATCATCTTCATTTTCCTCATGTGACTTATGATGTAAACCATCACCCTTGTTTACATCACCTTGTTTACGTCAAGTGTAGCTGGGATGTGCTCATCATCATGTGTCGTGTATTGGGGCACATCACTAAACCCCCTCTTTCTTATCACGCAAGATTGGTTCTTCCTTTGCTCAATCTTCGACTTTCTTCCTTTGTAGCATCTTTCTCACCAGGTAGCAATTCCTAGTATCACCGATGAACATCAGTTTTTCCTTGGCCTAATCGGCAATTTAGACCCCATAGAGTTTATCAATGATGAAACCAATCGGATCCCCTTTAGATTTGCCAACCCCAACTTAAGCCTCTGGAAGAATACTTTCAAATCTTGGCCATCAGCCCAAGAAAGTTGGCATGCCTGGTATATGAGAGTATCGGCTAGCAAACTAACCCACTAGGAAGAAATCGGCATATCCCAAGCTCTAGCATTGACTGCTGCAGATATGGCCAATGATGAACCTATGATGACAGCCGCAACTTATTTTTGGTCCATAGCTATGAATGCTTTTCTTTTCTCCCAAGGACCGATGACCCCAACTCTCTTGGATGTCACAATGATAACATGCCTAGACATAACTTCATTGGCTAACCCAGTTAGTTCGAATACCAAACCAACCTTTGAGTTCAAAACTAGGAGCATAGGTGGTTGGTCAGGTTTTGTTGCAAAAAACATGGGTACTGGGCCAGTTTCTACAAGAGAGCATGTAGCCTTTCTTATGATGTGGCTTGAAAAGTTTCTGTTCTGTGGCCCAAGCTGTGGTCCCACCGCCAACAAGCAAGACATAGCTGAAAACCTGGTGGAGAAAATGCAATTCCCTCATGGAAAATATCTCTTAGGCTATTTGTATCAAACTCTGAATATTGCAATAACCAAAATAGCCTCTGGACTATCAATTGGCACAGGAGGTCCCTGGTGGCTGTTTCAAGTTTGGATTAACTTGCACACCATGAGGGTTGTCGATCGGCCACCGCTAACAGATGCAAAATTTCCAAGGTTTGAGCCGATCATTGGTGATGATGGAGAAGAAATCACCAATGCCGATGCATGTCTTTTGGAGAAGCAGCATCTGTTAGTACCGCATCCAAGCTGTCGTTTGAACCTTTCAGGGAATGGTTAAATAACTTCTATGATGAATTTACAAGAAATACTAGAATCTGGTTTGCAAATGAAGGATTTGGCACCTTTGATCTGCCGGATGATTTTCGGTTTGATGAGATCAATTCCGAAAAATATGACAAATCCCGAGAAGTGTTCTTAACAGCCATCAGCCCTTGCATACTCCATGTCGGCATCCATCAAGGCAATAATATCCAAATAACTTATGAGTTTTATCATCCGACAAGTGCTGCAAGGCATCTAGGCATGGGCCAACTGCCGATCAGCTTGTTCTTTGCTGACAAGATCCAAAGTAGAGGATAAATTACATCGGCACTTATGATGCATCGGCTGCCGAACATTCTAGAACCACCCATAGGCAGTATTGATAATATTAAGCTGAGGATGTTGAGGAGTGCAGCTTTTGACCGATGGTGGATAGAGTGGAAGAAACATCTGTTCCCCCAATCGTCTTCAATGTACTTGACAGATCTATTCCCTGAAGCAGTTCCTCAAGTAAGAATTTTATTCTTTGTCAATTCTGTCAATTGTAAGCCGATGCATTAATCTTGACTTATGTAAATTTTTCTTTTCTGCAGACAACAAAATCTTCTCCTTCTCATCATAGTAACAGTGGTGTGGAAATTCAATATGCTCCAGGGCTACTTCCCAATGGTGGTGGCTTAGCTCCCCTAGTCATCGGCTATCATGCCCCCAAGACCTCAACACTGCTGCACGGTCTGCCTCATGTGCCGATAGCCCCTGATGCTGGCAAGAAGAGAAAAACAAAATCGGCTGGTGCTCCATCGGCTGCAAAAAACAAACCCAAGAAACAAAAAGCTGCTGCCGATGATCTGCCAACCATAGATCCAAATGTAGAAGAATTCCTGGAGGGCGAAGAATTGGCAGAGGCTGTGGATGAGGCAGCTGAACATGTCAGTGAAACACGAGAACAAACACCTCCAACCGATCCTCCTCCTCAAAGAACACCATCACCTCCAGTACGTCCCACGTATAAACCAAGAGTATGTGTTTGTTTTCAGTCTATGGCCTAAGTTTACTTTTCCTTTACACCAATTCTTAACTTTAATTCTTTGTAGAAAAAGTTTGCTTCCAAGAAGCCACAAGCGCCAGCTCCATCGGTTAAATCTCTAAACCCCATCAGATTTCTTTTCAGTTTTTAAGTAACCGATGCTAATCCAAACTTATGTTTTCAGCCTCCTCGTCCTCCTACTCCAATTTCTTAGTCTAGTGAACACACTACATCGGCAGCAGGCAGCCATCATGTGGATGAGGAAGAAGAAGCAGCACTAGCTCCAGCTATTCCTGTAAGTATATACCTTAAGATTGTAAATCATATCGGCTGCTATATCACCTCTTATTAATCCATAATCTCAATATGCCCCTTTTTCAGGTCTTAGCCGATATGTTCTCTTTCTACATCAGGTAGTTCATGGATGAAGAGGAAGAAACCACAAGCATAGCTCTAATGCCCCTAGCCGATGATATCAAATCAACTCTGCTAGATATCTCAAAACGGCTTGAAGGCTCTCTTGAAACCCTAGTGGCAAGCTGTGGATCTATCAGGGATATATTTCATGAGATCCATGACAAGATTCCAGATGAATTAGCCGATACCATCACTCCAACGGCATACCTCGAGCAACATCGGCTCAAGCTTGAGAAGGCCAAGAAAAGAATTGACGAAATCCTTGAAGGTGATCCCTGGCTCTGATGCAACCGATGCCCAAATCATAGATGAAGTAGATCAGATTAGGCAGAGGGCTATATCGGCCATCCAAAAATATGTGTCCGGATGAGCTAAAGTTGTAACTTTAACTATAAACTTGCAAACTTTTTGGGATGTAATATAACTTTCTGCGTGTGAAGCTTGCTCTTTTGAATTTTGCTTTTGAAATCCAGACTTCTCATATATATTTGCCCCCCTAATTTTGCAATGCTAAAAACATTGATAAAATTATAAGTTAGACTAAGGGCGATATATCAAATATCGGCCATCATACATCGGCAAAGCACAACAGATTATGATAAAAATATAAACACTAAGGGCGATATAACTCATATCGGCCATCATACATCGGCAGAACCCAACCGATTATGATAAAAAACGCTAAGGGCGATATAACTTATATCGGCCATCTAAAGGCGATTTTAACACATCGGCTAGCATGTATCGGCAACACTTAGCCGATTATGAATTGATCCAAACACTTGGGTAATATTTCTTCAAGTATTTTTCATTAAGTGCTCGTCCAAAAACTTCACCATCAAGTCCTTGCAACATATAAGCCCCTTTGGACACAACCTTGTATATTTGAAACGGTCCTTCCCAATTTGGTGACCACTTGCCGAATTTATTATCTCGAGTTCCTATCGGCAAGACTAATTTCCAAACTAGCTCTCCTTCAGAAAAGGACTGTGGCACCACTTTTTTGTTGTAATGACGAGAAACACGTTCCTTATCCCTAGTCACCTTCTCCAAAGCATGCAAACTGGATTGAACCAAATTTTCTGTTTCATCTACCATAAGATTGTAATACTCATCGGCTATTAAGTTATCTAGTAAATCTATTCTCCTCGAGCCGATTGTAGTTTCCCATGGTAAAACTTCCTCATGTCCATAAACAAGCTTATAAGGAGGAACTTGAATTGATCCATGACAGGCCATCCGATAAGACCATAATGCTTTGCCCAATCTTATATGCCATTGTCGAGGAAAATCAGAAATCTTTCTCTTGATCAATTTAATTAAGCTCTTGTTCGATGCCTCGGCTTGCCCATTAGCTTGCGCATAATATGGTGAAGAATTCAACAACTTGATACTCATGCTATTGGCAAACTGAACAAACTCATCGGACACAAAAATCGATCTCTGATCGGTTGTGATAGTCTGAGGAATCCCAAATCGGTAGATAATATACTCCTTGACAAACTGTATTGCATCCTCAGAATCAACTTTCTTCAAAGGAACTGCTTCCACCCACTTGGTAAAATAATCGGTTGCCACCAATATAAACTTATGTCCCTTGCTCGAAGGTGGATTGATCTGACCGATCATATCAATTCCCCATCCTCTGAATGGCCATAGCTTGATGATAGGATTCATAGCCGACGCTGGTGCTCTCTGAATTGCTCCAAATTTCTGACAATCTTGACATCCTTTGTAATACCGGAAGCAATCTTCAAACATTGTTAGCCAAAAATACCCTATGCGCCGAAGCAACCACTTCATCTTGTGAGCCGATTGATGAGTACCGTAAATACCTTCATGTACTTCGCCCATCACAACCTTAGCTTGATTGGCACTCAAACACTTGAGCAATACCCCATCAATCGTTCGATAATATAGCTCATCATCCAATAAGGTATACTTTAAAGCCTTATAGCACAATTTTCGTGAAGCCGATTGAGACGGATTCTGCAAATACTGATATACATCATATCTCCTATCATCGGCTGTAATTGTGTCTACCTCCACCTCAATATCCTTCATCATCGGCTTGTATCCTGATGCCCCCTGAGCCAAGACATTAGCCTCAACGTTCTGCTCCCGAGAGACATGCTTCAAAGCCACCAGCCGAAAACTATTCATTAATTCCCAGCACTTCTCATTGTAGATCATCAACACATCATTCTTGCATTCATATTCTCTTGCCAATTGACTGATCGCCAATAAAGAATCCCCCATGATCTCCACAGCATCAGCTTCAACCTCCTTGAGCAACTGCAACCCCTTGAGAACTGATTCATACTCAGCCTGACTGTTAGTTGCATAAGGTTTAATAGTATAAGCAGATTCAAAACTTGCCCCCGAGGGGAAATTATAACCAAGCCGATACCACAACCATGAGTGCAAACCGATCCATCAAAGAATAGGGCCTAGGGCACAATTTCAACCGAGCCGATTGAATCATCACAGTGTTCCACAATAAAATCGGCTATAACTTGCCCCTTGCTCGCCTTGGGTGATTCATATCTAAGATCAAATTCCGTCAAAGCATATATCCACTTTCCAACTCTTCCTTTTAGGACCCGAGCCGATAGCATATATTTTATCACATAGGCTTTGCAGACTATGGTGCTGTAACACTCTAAAAATTCAAGACAATAAAAATCACTAAAATTTTGAACTTTTTAAAATTTTTGCATCATGCTGGATGTTATGGTTGCTTTTGCTTGCCAAACTATAAATTGTCACAATGGAAAATTAAACTAAAGTTATACAACTAAGTAATAATTATAATAATAAGATATTTATTATGAACACTATAAATATTTACGCACAAGAAAACAAAGCCAGCAAAAGGGAATGTTAATTACTAATTTAATTTATGGATCAAATATTAAATACTTGAACCATGTGATGCGTGCCATGAAATATAAACACTTAGGAAATGATAATCGTTCAAATAAATGGAACTCTATCTATAGAATAGTTTTACTGGGAAAAATTAATTAGATATTATATAGTTTGAATTGAACCACAAATGCTAAATTATAGAAATCCATGTGGTGGTAAAACAAATCCAAGAAGATAAACCAATATGTATGAAAACAGATAAATACCAAAATCCCAAATATAGGAAATTATAGAATCTTTAATAAACCTTAAATACTGGACAATATTAAATTTTGGGCAAATTCACGTTGAACACTTAATACGGTCACCCAAATGCTTAGGAGTAAATACAAAATTAATTTGCAACTTTTCTCAATTTATAAATCAACCAAAGCCCTAAAAGTAAGAAAATAGGAAAACTCAGAAAAAATATATAATAATAATAAGGATATGTTCAATATTAAATTTGAATATAAATTTCGATGGAATAACTTAGATTTTGTGTGAAACACATTGTAACAAAATAGGTGGCAATAGTCCATTTTCTAAATTAGAAAAACATCTAATAAAATCCAAATAAATCGGCTAGCACTATTCATTGCCCCCTAGGTGCTCGACCATGTCCCATCACCGCCCTCCCCTTGCCCGCGCCGCGCCTAGCCCTGCCCTGCCCTGCTGTGTCGCGCCTAGGCCTGCCACGCCGCTGCCTTGCACCCTGCGCCGCCGCACGCCATCGTGTCGCCGTCGCCGTCGCTCAGACGTGCCGCGCGCCGTTGCTTCGCTCTGCGCGCGCCACTGCCGCACCTGTCACGACCGGAAATAACCCAACAGGCGTTCCTTACGTGCATGTATTATTCCTTGTCCCAGGAGGCCAGGTACACCAAAAGTTAATACAATTTAGAGTTTAACAAGCGGAAGCGTAAGTAATCAATTTATTACATGGGCGGCGAAGGCCCAGCACACAAGAAGACAAACGAAAAACAGAGGAAGACTAGGGCGACGACCACAGGCGCTTGACGGCAGGCACGAGCTAGACACCAAGGCCTTCATCTTCCAGGAACTCCTCTTCTGGGTTTGGGAAAAATTGAGCAAGACTGAGTACAACCACCGTACTCAACAAGACACACCCATAAGTGCAGAATAAATGCAAGGGAGTACAAGGGGGTTATATTATAAGGGGTTATGGTTTGCGGTAAACAGCATTAAAAGACACTTAGTTGCTCAAAGCTATTTTGTAAGCACGATCCTAGAGCTATACGAGGTTATTAATCAAGGCCGTGAACCCACACGAATCTGCCTTAACCCAAGGCCTACGATGATTCAGACCGAACTGGCAACCCGACCCTGGGTCCCAGCTCGTCCCAAGCCAACCCAGGCCAACCATTCCACATTTTAGTTGTTAAGTAGGTTTTAAGAATTAAAACACTAACTTGGGTACATTGCTCGGCTTGCCCATAACCGAGGGCGCGGCTATTCGAATAGGTTATACTCTGATCAGAGGTGTACATCTTTACCCACAAGACACATCTTTCTCACGTGTAACCACGTGCCACATACCACCACGGTATACGGACGGAAGACGTGACATAGTTTCCAACCCATCCTAGCCATAGACAAGAGTACCGACCCAACCCCACCTACGGCCGGAACCTCCGGGACAGGTAGGCAGGACTGAGCCCCTAGCAGCAGGACACCAGCCCTATGCCATGACATCTCGACTACCGAGCCGCAGCTCGTGTAGCCTTCATTTGCCCTAGAGATGTCCATCGACCCCCGACTTCGTCCATCTCCATCCGTGTACTTTTGTTTATAACCAGACTGAGCCACAAACTAAGCCTTACCCACTAAACATGTGGAAGTACGGTAGTGCTTTGCAACAGAGGCCCGAAGACCGGTCCTTGTATGGCCGAGGTGCTACTATCAAAACCATGCACCCCGTGCCCAGCCTAAAACCATTTTGAGGATTTTGAATAGAGGGGGAGGTGTGAATCCAATTCCACAATAATCCAACCATTCCATAGTGTCCAAGTGATGAGAAGATTCCCAAAGTCTAGAGTTGTAAAACCACCTAATGTTGCCTAATTAACCAGCGAAGCATCTACCTAAATTCATACTAGTGGTACCATAAATAGAGTACCCACTAGTTGGGGTTTTGTTTATTCTAGGGTGAACAAGGTAATAATAACAATAACAACAATAATAAGGTCATAACAAAGGTAAATAGGCATGGCTAAACAAAATAGTGATAACGCGGGAATTTAAGTAAAGCGGTAATGCAATAATTTTAAACCAAAATAATTTTATAAACTAGGATTCAATATGTTCAATGATGATGTGACTTGCCTTGCTCGCTTTCCCAAACGTCGGCTTCAACCTCCACGAAGAGCGGATCTTCCGAAGCTACAGCGTCTACACGACCAATGGAAAAGAAAAGGCTTTTACTCTAATAAACTCCATATAACAATCAGGAACAAAGCACAAAAATGGGTTCTTCACTTCTTAAGGAAAAATTAGAGACTTGAACGGTCCAATTCCGAGTTCAAATGGCCAAGTTATGGCCATTTGAAGTTTATATGCTCTTTAAATGAATATTTGCGAATTTCTTCATTTAAATTTTAATTTAAAAAGGGTTTATGGCGTCAGCCCAGGGGGAAGGAGCGCGCAGACCGGGTCCACGGGAGTGGGGCCCACGCGGCAGCCTCACGGTCCACGGTGGACCGGACGCATCCGGGCTCGCACCGGCCGACGCCATGGGCCCCACGCGTCAGACGCACCCGAGGGCGCGGGCGGCTGACGGCCGGGCCCCACGCGGCAGCCACTCGGCGCGCCCGAAGGCGGCCATGCCGGCGCGGTCGGCGGGAGGCGGCGCGCCCGCGCCCCTATGGTCACCGGCGGCGGCCATAGGCGCGGCGGAGCGGCGGCCGAGAGAGGGGAGGGAAAGGGGGAAAAGAGGCGGCGGTCCACGGCTCACCCCGAGGCGACGGCGGTGACGGAGGAGGCGCCCGGAGCGAAGGAAGGCAGAGCGGTGCTGCTCGGGTCGACGGGGACGGCGGCGGTCCGCGAGCTCAACGAGGGGGTGGACGGGGACGGCGACGGTGCGGCGAATCCGAAGGAGGCGGCGCTGAGGCGGGAGGCGGTCCGGGGCGACGACGGCGGCGGACCGGAGCTCGGCGGCGGCGGCGGAGAGAGAGAGCGACGGCGCGAGCTCGATTCCAGCGAGGAGAAGGCGCGGCAAAGGGTGGAAACAGGCGAAGGAAGTGCGGGGAGGGTTTAAATAGGGTTGGAAGAGGGAGAGAGCGGCCGGGGAGGAAGGAAACCAGCGCGGGAGGTCCGGCCGCCATCAATGGCGCCGGCGAGATTTGCGGGGGCAAATCCGCCCGTTTGAACGCGAGAGAGAGGGAAAAATGAGGGGAAAAGGAGAGGGGATCACGGGGAGTATTTCCCCCCACTTTATTGCACGCGGGGACGGCGGGATGCGGCGGATTTGGCGGCGGCGGCGGCGCTTGGCGCGGCGGGGCGGCGGGAGCGGCGGGAGGACGGTGATGACGGGTGGGCCCCACCCGTCAGCGAGGGTGGCGGGCGGGCCCGCCCGACAGCGGCGCGCGCGCGAGGAAGGAGGCCGAATGGGCCGCGGGGGAGAGGAGAGAGAGAGGGGGAAGAGGGAGATGGGCCGAACCGGCCCAAGGGAGGGAAGGGGGACTTTTTAGGGTTTTTCTTTTTATAAAACCTTTTTAACTTTGTTTATTTCTTAATAATTATTATTTGTGCTCTGAAAATTCCACTAAAATTTATTTACACATTTTAGGCTTTTAGGAAATATACAAAAATCCTCTGAGCCTTATTTGACTTTTACTTTGCACATTTTAATTTTTGGAGGCTTTCACACATTTTAATTATTTTAATTACAAAAATCCTCTAAGCACCCCTCGCGTCCCATCGTGCCGCGCGCCGTCGCCATCTCCGGTCGCGTCGCCTCGAGCCCACCCCTCCGCGCGTCACGTCGTCATCATCACCGTGCCGCGTGCCGTCGCCATCGCCGTCCCGTCGACTCCACTGCCGCGCCGCGCGCCGTCCTGTCGCCGTGACGCGCTCCATCGCGACGCCGTCACCCTTGAGCCCCGCGCCGCTGCTGCGCCATCGCGTCACCACCGTCGCCATCACCACCTCGAGCCCCGCCTGCGCTGCGCACTGTCGCCGTCGCTCTCGCCATCCCAACGCCGCGCCGCGCCGTCCCGTCGCCGCGCGTCGCCATCGCCCCGAGCCCCGCGCCGCCGCGCCATCCCGTCGACGTTTAAAGCCGGCCACCCCTCCCCCGAGCCCTATAAATACCCCCCCTTTCCCTTCCCTCCCCACGCCATTCCCCCCTCTTCTCCCCTTTTTCCTCTTTCTTCCCCTTCACCGACGCTGCATTCCGCCGCCGCGCCGCCGCTGCCATGCCCTGGTGTATCACCGCCGCCGCGCCGCACCCCGCCGCCGTGTCCCCGCCGCCGTCGCTGCCGGTCCGGTAAGCCCTCCCGCCTCCCTTCGTTGCCGGTAGCCGCGCCGCGCCGCTCGGCCGTGAAAGAGAGAGGAGAAAACAGAGAAAGCAGAGAGAGAGAGAAAAGAGAAGAGAGAAGAGAGGTTAGAGTGGGCCCCACGTGATTAGTAAATAGTAATCCCCTTCTTAATCTTTGTTAGTTAAGTCTATTACATGTAGGTCCGGGTGGTTAAAAATCTAGTTATGGAGAGTTTATAGTTTCGAGTATATGACAAGCGGGCCCTACCGGGTTTAATGGCCGGTTTGACCCTAGTCAAAGGAGTCGGGCCCACCTGTCATTTGCCCGTATGGATTCCTTTAGAAAGAAAAGTAAAACAAAAGAAAAGAAAATAGGAAGACCCCACCTGTCAGTCACTATAGCTTGTGGATAAGGTTGTATTATAAATAAATGAATTAGGAACAGTACCATTTCGCAATTATTAGAATTAATTCAAATTTGAATCTTTACACTAGCATAACTTATTCATTTTAGCTCCGATTTGAGTGAAACTTGAACCTAAATTCATCTAAATTCATAAGCTTTCCAATGGTATATAATTCACTATTTGATAAAATATATTTATAATTATTAAATAATTAATATCAAGATGATGCATAATAGTTAACTTAAAAATGTGCTAATAAATAAAATTGATATTGTACTGTAAAGTAGATGTCAAATAATTGTCTTTAACACGCTTTCTCACTGTAAAACCTATGTAAACTAATTAGGAGCATTGTTTCAAATTAATTAAAGCATAGGAAATACTAGTGCCATTTATTAATATATGTCAATATATAATTATACTCATGATGTCCAAATTGTATAAATAATGTTTAGCCTCATACTTTGTGACTAAAAGTTGAACACACGTAGATGAGTCTTTAACTTGTTTATGAGAGATAATAATAGAGCTAGTGTGACTAAAATCACCCGCACGAAATTAATTAATGGCATTTCCTATACAGTAGTATATGTTTAGGTTGGAAATCGACCCTTAAGTTGTATAGACGGTAACTCACTCATAAATCCACTTAAAATCACATGTACTATGTAGCTTGTAGTAAATAGCAACTATTCAAATAAATGATTCAATATTAAGATATTGTGCACACACCTATACTGTACATCCCATTATAGCTATACGGTATAGTATTAATTTGCTTGTTGCATATATTAAATTAGAGGGACTATATGACAAACATGAATATTATATAAATACTAGTTATAAATCTTGATCTCATATAATTATAATTATAGTTCAACTGTAAATTAGGATTATTCATTGTAAAATTATGTGATGGGATAATCTGTAACCATAATATGTTTAACCTAAACAACTCTAACATACAAAGCATGGATAATTATTAACCTTTTCTAATTTATTGTGACAAGTAAAATATTTTCATAATTAATGCAAAGCCTCCATCAATAAAATAATAATACAAATGGTTCCCTACGATTAATTGCTTGATCCCAAATCCATCCGACGACAACAGAACCTCTAGTATATGACCATTTTATTTAGATAGATGCATGTGTAGCCATAATCTTTCCATAGCCATTAGCTAGACTAAACCACATATTAGCCAGATATGTATCTCATTTATACTACGTTGGCTAGCTCCTAAATAGACCACCATGACAACAGAAAGATTAAGAAACTTTAGCCCTTAGCATGTTGGAATCCATCAACAAGCGCGAATAATATGAGCAACCCTAGGTTCGACCTCATCAAATATATTTTGTTTGTGCATATTTGATTGTTGCTTGAATATTGGTTTTTCTCGCGTATTATAGAAATTGTGTATCGGTCAGTCGTAAGGCAACATCTACAACTTCCAGGAGGTGAAGGTTGAACAATAATTATATCAAGAATAAGGACTATCATGCGCAGGCAAGTCATCACTATTCCTTGAACATGTTGATCCCAATTGCGAAATTATTTTGTTTACAAATAAAATTGCATGCAATGATGAACATCCTACTTGTGATTATGCCATGCCTTGATTATTGTTTACCCCTTATTCCTTCGTAATCATGTTTACGTATGAGTCCCTAGTCAATTATGACAATTGCTTAGAAGTGCTATTCTAGAATCATGCATACCCATGTTTATCAAATGCTATATGCTTGGGCAATTACCTTTGGGAAGGTAATTGAGATGCGGCATGTAGAGACATGAGCGCCACACTGCCATGATGTTGATGTCATGATTTGTGAAAGGAGAAATAAAACTAAACAACTGTTTTTGACTGGGGCGGACGGAGGATTTGGGTGATATCTGGAAAAGGCTAGCAAAGGAGAAGCGACCATTTGTTTTCCTCATGCTCTCAGAAAAGGTTTCGGAATAAACAGGGTGCTCAATATGTTCGGGATGGCGACTTCCGTTTTCTCCAGAGCTGATTCCTTTGGCAATTGCAATGGCGATTGATCTTCATGGTGACTCCCTCCCCCCGGTGGCTGGGATTTTTCCCCCGGCAATTAGCTAAGGGATCAGTGCTGGCAAATTCATGGTACTCCGGTTCACTTTTCTTCGTACTTCAGTCCATCTCCTTTTCGTTTGGTTGTTGACGTTCCGCGATCGACCTTTTGCTTGAATGAGAACTCCCTGGCTTTAGCTCTTTGGGCTTGTTTAGGTGGATCTCCTGCTGATTTCTATGTTAGTCATATAAGGGATCGATGCTTCTCTTTCTTTGTGTATTTATAAGCTTAGATCTTTTATCTGCCGCCATTTTCATCTTCGTTTTTTCTTGTGGCGCAATGGAGGTCCTAATTGGTCTTATAAGTTCATGCGCTGGGAAAAAGAGCAATCAGATGAATGGACTATTGTCAAGAGAAAGAAAGGCAAATCTCGTTCAAATCATTCAGTGATCCCAGTCTCATCTGTCTTTAATCGTTTTCGAGTGCTTAATAGTTCTTCATCTCGTCCTGCTGGAGTTCTGCTTAATAATGTTTCTTCTAAGGAGCCGGAAAAGGCTGCTCGACGGCTTGCCGACGGTGATCATCGTTCTGGTAGTCATGATCCGTCTTCCATGGCCCCTAAGTCTTTGTCCAATGACTTAGTCTCTCGTCAGAAGACCGATAAGCCTGATCCAACTTCCAAGCATAATTATTTTAAAAAAAATATTCTATCCACCCCTTTTTGGGCCATGAGAAAAAGCCCATGGATCAGCCCAAGGGAGTTAAGCCACAACCAGTTTCGTGGAAGCCGCAACCAATTTCGCGGAAAATTTGGGTGAAAAAATCTCCTATAAACTCTGTAACCCGGTCAATTAAGGACTGAGCCATGAAGTTAAGCATGAAACGACCCCCGTACAACCGTACTTCTCGAATGGGTATAGACCTAGCGGATTAGATAGCCGAGCGGAGGCAGTATCCCTGCATAGATGGTTCACCCCTGAGTGAGGCAAGTGCGCTACCATGGGACAGTCGTTGAGGTAGGGCCGAGAGGCGTGCCCTACATCGGTGTCGCCATTGGTAGGACTACCATGAGTGTGTGAGAGAGAACTTAACTTGAACCATAATTTAATATGTGTGTGAGACTTCCCTTTCCCGGGAGCGCCAGAACTCCTCTCACTGCTAGAAACATGGACGCCTAGAGTGCATGAGGATTTAAGTTCATGGAGCGGGTACTACCAATGCGAGGTTATCGAAAAGCTTTGTCGTGACATGTCTCATGTGTTGGGACGAGGCTCATGTGTTGGGCAGTCGCGGAGTGCGGGTAAAGTGTACATCCACTGCAGTGTGAGTAAACCAAATCTATTCGAATAGCCGTGCTCGCGGTTATTGAGCACCGGGACATGTATTACACTTGGCTAGACTCTAAATTCTTAACTTGTGTGGGATGGGATATTGCATGATGATTTTTATGCTGATGGAGCCACTTCCTGAGAGGAGGGAAGGTGGACGTCCTCAGAAAACCATGACGACTCAATGGCGGGAAGCTATCCTTGGGATCACAATGGATGGTGGATAGAACCGTCGTTGTTTAATGTGAACACTGGTACTAAAATTTGATCAGTCTATGCTAGGTCTTAGGCTTGTGAAAAGAATTGCAAAACTTGCTTTGCGCAAAAGAACCGTGGCTATTCCTTGAAATACGCTCTATCATATGCATTGTTGTTGTGGTGGCTTGCTGAGTACGGTTGGTACTCACTCTTGCTATTTATACATCTTTTAGGAGAATGTTGAAGAGAAGCCCTTGTCGGTACGCTTGCGTATCCAACAAGATGATCGGAGTGCGGTCTGGTTCTAGGTCTCGTTCCCTAGTCGACTGCCTGTGGCATGTTAACCGGGCCCTTATATTATTTGGTCTTCCGCTGCTGTTCTTTGATAGTTGACGGGTTACCTGGCCCTAATGTAAGTATTTAACTCTTTTAGCCTGAATTCATTCGTGATATGTTGTGATTCGACTATGTATGTGTGTACCAACTACTGATCGAGGGATTGGTACGGATAAACACAGAAGATTTCCGATTTCCAAAATCGGGGGTCTACAGGTGCATTCGTTGGATAACAAATAATGCGTCAACTTTGTGCAAGAGAAATACAAACACAAGCACAACTTGTCCACCGAAGAATACCTTGTTTCTGCATCCAAGAGCCTGCGACTTAAATAGAAAATAGCTCTCTCCTTGCCTTCTTGCTCCTGAATCAGAACTGAGCTGATTGGCCTTTCATCAGCTGATAAGTACAACTTGAAAGGCACTCCCTTTTGTGGAGGAATCAAAACTGGTGGGGAACTTAAATGTGCCTTAATATTGTCCAAAGCTTTCTGGTGCTCTGCCCCCCAAGTAAATTCTTTATCGGCTTTCAACCTTAGCAAAGGTGTAAAAAGTTCCAATCTTCCAGATAAGTTATATGTAAACCTTTGAACAAAATTAACCTTGCAGATCAACGATTGCAGCTGTGTTTTGTCCTCTGGAGGTTGAATCTTCTTGATTGCATTAATGCTCCTCTAAGTTACCTCAATTCCCCTCTCATGAACAAGAAAACCCAAAAATTGCCCAGCCGATACACCAAAAGTACACTTCGTGGGATTCATCTTCTGGCCATATTTTCTGGTTCTCTCAAAAACCTTTCTCAAATCAGCTATATGGTCCTCCACTTCCTTTGATTTGACAACCACATCATCAATATAAACTTCAACCAACAAGCCGATCAGATCATGGAATATAAAATTCAGGGCCCTCTGATATGTAGCTCCAGCGCTCTTCAAGCCGAAAGTCATCACAACCCACTCATACAAGCCGATTGCACCAGGACATCTGAAAGCAGTCTTATGAATATCTTCCTTTGCCATTAAAATCTGATTGTAACCAGCATTGCTATCCATACAACTTATAATCTTGTGTCCTAAAGCAGCATCAACCAATTGATCGGCAATCGGCATTGCGTATTCATCCTTAGGGGTAGCTTTGTTTAAATCTCTAAAGTCAAAACACACCCTAAGTTTACCTTTTTTCTTGATGACTGGAACTATATTGGAAACCCACTCAGCATATCGGCACGGCCAAATAAAACCAGCATCGTATAATCAAGTAATCTCAGCCTTGAAAGCATCATACATGGCAGCCTTACATCTCCTTGGGGGTTGTTGATTTGGTTTATATCCTAGTTTGATAGGAAGCCGATGTTCAACAATCGATTGGCTGAGTCCCAGCATCTCATAGTATTCCGAAGCAAAGCAATCTCTATATTCTTTCAATAGCTCTATCAACTTGGTTCTGAATTCTGCAGATAGATTCTTACTGATAAATGTCAGCATTGGCCTATCCCCTTGTCCTATGTCAACTTCTTCCAGATCATCGGCCGACATGAAACCTTGTTCATCCTCGTATCCTTTTTGTTTCTTTTATTCTACCTTCACCCATGCTATCCTAGAGAAGTATTCCTGTCAAACTCTTCTCGACCATGGAGCAACCTCTTTTTGAACTGTCTGCTCCTCGGGGCGAATTCTATGAGCCACCTCCTTCATCGGAGCCCATTTATACAACTGGCTATGAAATTCGTCCCGAACTAATCAGTATGCTTAGGGAAAATCCTTTTTCTGGATTTGATCTAGAAAATCCCTACCATCATCTGTGAGACTTTGAACAAGTCTGCTCGTGCCTTAAGATTCGTGGCATGAGACAAGAAACTGTGCGGTGGAACTTGTTCCCGTTCTCTCTTCAAGAGAGAGCAAAGCAATGGTACACCTGTACCGTTGGATGTGTAAACGGTAGCTAGGAAAAGCTGTGAGACAGATTCTGTCTTGCCTTCTTCCCAGTTACTTGTATTACTGCCCTTCGAGTAGAAATTCTCAGTTTCAAGCAGATCAAAAACTAATCAATTGGTGCAGGTTTGTCCAGATTCACTAATTTAGTGCATTGCAGACCAACCCTGTCCTTACCCGAGTATGTGTTTCTTCAATATTTCCATACGGGTTTGGATAAGGAGTCTGCATTCTATCTGGACATAACCGCTAGAGGATCGTTCATGCACAAAACACCGTCAGAAGGAAAAACGATCTTGGATCGCATTTTAGAAAATACTTCCTTCATGACGCAGTACAATGAACCCCAGCCGGAGGCATCCGTGTCCAAGATAGAGGAATCTCTAACGATCGAGCCATTTTCTGAATCGTCCACTTCTACTAGCTTGATTGATGAGAAAGTTCCTGAGCAGCCGTCCGTCAAGAATGAAGAAATTCAGACTACGGATCGTGCCGCAATTATGTTCAGGGACGGTTTTGATGAAGACTACGGCAATACCCTGAACTATTTTAGCAAGTGGAAACCACCCGTTCCTTTGTCACCTCCCGATCCTATGGAACTCGGGTTCCTACGAGAAACTATTTGGGAATTGACATCCATAATGAGCGATGAATGGCTAAGGGAGGCAAAGCTTTCATCCGAAGTAATTCGGATAAATACCGCACCCCAAATCATTCCTTGCCATCTGGAAGGAAACGATGTCGGTATTCTCTACAGTCCAACTGTCAGGGCCAACCTCGTCTCTGAGTCTTTTGCATTCGCTTATTTAAGCGATAAGGCAGTGACCCCGATAAACAAATTCTTCAAGCATTCGAACAAAAATATCATCGAAGGATTTGGGATTGTGCAAGATGTGCCTGTCTGCTTTGAAGACAAGGAGGTGATCTTGGATTTTCACGTCTTTGAAATCCAAGACTTTGATGTCCTAATCGGGCTGCCCATTGAGCAACTTCTCATTGACACACCCCGATTAGGTAGCCTCAAAATAACACTGGGAGAGAATGAATTCTCAATTCCATTCTCGCGGGCAAGGATCACCTTGACCGACCCTCTCCCAGAAATTGAGTCAGCGGAAAAGGTTACTGCAGTTCCTCCTCATGAGTCTCCCGAGGCCCTTCTAGAAGATGAGGTCCCCGACTTCATCAAAGAAGAAGCAGATCCCAGTGAGACTCTCGACCTACCAATCATGGAACCACCACCTCGACCTCCACTGGAGCTTAAACCTCTACCTCCAGGCCTACGATATGCCATCCTACACAATGACAGAGAAGCCCCTATCATAATCAGTGACAAGCTCTCTGAAGATGAGACTCAACGTCTTCTCACCGTGTTAGAGAAGCATCGTTCTGTTCTTGGCTACTCGCTTCAGGACCTTAAGGGGATTAATCCCACGCTTTGCACTCATCGTATTCCTATTGACCCCGAGAGTACTCCCTCTAGGGAAACTCAACGACGGCTCAATAATGCAATGTGAGAGGTTGTAAAGAAAGAGGTCTTGAAACTCTTGCATGCCGGCATTATCTATCCCGTACCATGCAGTGAGTGGGTCAGCCCAGTCCAGGTTGTGCCGAAGAAGGGAGGAATGACGGTCGTTGCAAATGCTCAGAATGAACTAATTCCACAATGAACCGTAACCAGATGAAGGATGTGTATCGATTACAGGAAACTCAACAAGGCTACGAAAAAGGATCATTTCCCGCTACCCTTCATTGATGAAATGTTGGAACGGCTGGCAAATCATTTCTTCTTCTGTTTCCTTGATGGGTATTCCGGATATCATCAAATTCCCATCCATCCGGAGGACCAGAGTAAGACTACGTTCACATGTCCATATGGCACCTATGCGTATCGTAGGATGTCCTTCGGACTGTGCAACGCTCCTGCATCTTTTCAAAGGTGTATGATGTCTATTTTCTCGGACATGATCGAAGACATCATGGAAGTCTTCATGGATGACTTCTCGGTCTATGGAAAGACTTTCGGTCATTGTCTGCAGAATCTAGACAAAGTCTTACAACGATGCCAAGAAAAGGACCTGGTGCTTAACTGTGAAAAGTGCCATTTCATGGTCCGTGAAGGGATAGTTCTTGGGCATCGAGTGTCCGAGCGAGGAATCGAAGTTGATCGTGCTAAAATTGATGTGATAGATCAACTTCCTCCTCCCGTGAACATCAAAGGAATCCGCAGTTTCTTGGGACATGCCGGCTTTTATAGAAGGTTCATCAAGGACTTTTCTACAATTGCCAGACCTCTAACCAATTTGCTAGCCAAGGATGCGCCCTTTGAGTTCGATGACGTGTGCCTAAACTCTTATGAAATTCTCAAAAAGGCACTCGTTTCTGCTCCAATCATTCAACCTCCTGATTGGACTCTGCCCTTCGAGATTATGTGTGATGCAAGTGATTTCGCTGTTGGTGCGGTCTTGGGCCAAACGAAGGATAAAAAGCATCATGCAATCTGTTACGCTAGCAAAACTTTAACCGGAGCCTAGTTGAATTATGCAACTACTGAAAAGGAGCTGCTCGCGATTGTTTTTGCTATCGACAAGTTTAGATCTTACTTAGTAGGAGCCAAGGTGATAATTTACACTGATCACGCTGCTTTGAAATACCTGCCCACTAAGAAAGATGCTAAACCTCGTCTCTTAAGATGGATTTTCCTGCTCCAAGAATTTGACTTAGAAATTAAAGATAAAAAGGGAGTAGAAAATTCTATAGCAGATCATTTGTCTAGGCTACAGATCACTAACATGCAGGAACAGCCGAGCAATGATTTCTTAAGAGATGATATGCTGATGACGGTTCGCGACTCCAACCCGTAGTATGCCAACATAGTAAACTACATGGTATCCAAGTACATACCGCCAGGGGAAAATCAACGAAAACTAAAGTATGAAAGTCGCCGTCACATATGGGATGTGCCATACCTATATCGGGTCTGCTCCGATGGCCTACTACGAAGATGTGTGCCAACTGAAGAAGGACTGAAGATCATAGAACGATACCATGCCTCACCTTATGGTGGCCATTACGGTGCATTCCGCACCTAGGCCAAGATTTGGCAAAGTGGTTTCTTCTGGTCGACAATGTACGAAGACTAAAAAGAATTCATCAGAAGATGCACTAGCTGCCAGAGGCAAGGAGGAATCACTGCTCGCAATGCAATACCCCTCACATACAATTTGCAAGTCGAGATATTCGATGTTTGGGGCATAGACTTCATGGGACCTTTCCCTAAGTCTCGCAACTACGAGTACATTCTGGTGGCAATCGACTATGTCTCCAAGTGGGTTGAGGCTATGCCGTGCAGCGCCGCGGATGCGAGGCATGCCAAGAAGATGTTCACAGAAATCATCTTCCCTAGATTTGGTACCCCGAGAATGGTCATAAGTGACGGAGGTTCTCATTTCATTGACAAAACCTTCCGAGACCTTCTACGAGAAATGAGAGCCAAACACAATGTGGCCACTCCTTACCATCCACAGACTAATGGTCAAGCAGAAACATTAAACAAACAAATCAAGAATATTCTGCAAAATACGGTCAACAAAATGGGAACAGGATGGAAGGATAGATTGCCGGACGCATTGTGAGCATACCGGACAGTATACAATACACCCATTGGAATGTCCCCATATTAGATAGTTTACGGGAAGCCATGTTGACTCCCCGTAGAACTTGAGCACAGAGCATACTGGGCCATCTGGAATTAGAACAAGGATTTTGAGGGAGCAGGAGAATGGAGAAAAATGAAGATCGCTGAACTTGAGGAATGGAGAGAAAAGGCTTACCACAACGCAAAGATATACAAAGAAAGGACGAAGCGCTGGCATGACAAAAGGATAAAGATTAAGAAATTCAAGCCAGGAAAGAAAGTACTAATGTTCAACTCCAGGGTTAAGCTTTTTGGCCACGGAAAACTGTGCAGCAAATGGGAAGGACCGTTCGACATCATCAACACCTCTTCGCACGGGGCAATCACACTCCACGACGACTCAGGTAACATATTTAAGGTAAACGGTCAACGCCTAAAGGTTTTCCTTGAGCCAAACGAAACTTTAGATGAAGAAGTGGATGTTATTGAATTAATTGATTATGAGCCATGATGATCTCATCTATTGCATGCTTAAAACCCTATATAGTTGTCATTTTCGTGCTTAGAATAGGTTCTAGTGGGCTTAGGAAAAATTTGGTGGCCTACCGGACCCACCAGGGTTCGGCCGAACCTGATGGTTCGGCCGAATCAGGGCGGCGCCCGATCGGCCCCAATTTTGAATGGCAGTCTCCCCCGCTCGTCCTGAGTCTGTTTAGATGCGAGTTCGGAGGTAGATCAGTCGTACCTGAACCAGAGCCCCTGTTCTTCCTCCTCTCTCTCACCTTTTTGCAACATTTCTCTCCATCTCAACCCAATTCCCTTGCTCCATCATCTTCAACTCACCAATGGCTGGCAAATCCTTGATTCCATTCGTCGGCTCTTCATCCAATTCCACTTACGATCTCACCGGAGAGCCGACACCGGCGAATCAATTGATCCCGGTGGAACACTACACCATGGAAGGGGTAAACATTGTATGGGCTTAACCCCTTGCAGCTGTGCCAGGCTCCCCTGTGAATTTGGAGCCGATCGGCGAGCTCCCTGGTTCGGCCGAACCCTTCTCGGCCCCACCGGCCCCCCGTTCGGCAGCGCCATGTCACGCCCAGAAATTCACTAGTAATTTCCGAACTAATTTGTGCATTAAATCCTCGTCCAGGAATCAGCCGAGGTACACAAACTGACAATTTAATATAAAGATTTATCAATATAATAGCGTTACATGCTTACAAAAGAAAAGAAAACTGCAGCGGAATTATGGTCTAGCGAAGCTGCGGCTCCACTCCCACAGGCAGCTCAACTGGGGTATAAGCCAAACGTCTTCTCCTTCGCAACTTGTCTTCAACTGAGGTTTGATTGATTATTGCAAGGTGAGCATATGACATACTCAGCAAGCCACACAGCAAATATGCAAGTGCACAAGGATACCAAAGGATGGCATAATATAGGGCTCATTTGCAAAAGCAGCATTTAGCAAACAATTGAGAATTGTAAAACAGTAGAGCAATTAATCATAAATTTTAATCAACACTGTACAACATACCCATGCTGCACAGGCCCAACCATTCTGAACAACCATACCCGGCTGCACAGATCTATCTCCAAACCAGGAATATACCATTCCAAACCAGGAGCTAACCAAATTTACTAGTTATAGCATCATTTATTATGGTGAGAAGTGTGAGACTAATCACGAAATACATTGTTAGACCCGCCCATAACCGCGGACACGGCTATTCGAATAGTTTTACTCTGGCCAGAGGTGTACCACTGTACCCACAAGACACAACCCACCAGCATGTTACTGTGTCCGCGCAGACACGTCACCATGTTGAGTGATTGTGACAAGACCCCTCGCATAACTCAACTCGAAGCAGTGCACCATTCCCGGATCATAGTCACCCCCTTATAAACAAGGCATGGACTTCCCAGTGACCCCCGTGGGCTTATCTCCGCCACTTCTCAGTCTGGTGCTCCGCAGTGAGCCTTGTTATACAAAGTGTCCAGCCGTTGCCCATTCTAGCTTGTGGTTGGCACGGTTAATGTTTCACAACCGAAAATTGTGAACCGGTCCTTAATTGTCATGAGCACGACCATCAAAACCATGTGCTCACAATCCACCATTATCAAGTTTTAGTTGGCACATTAATTAATTAACCAATCACAATTGACCATCGTGAGCTATCATTAAATATCGATCATTAAGTAATAGTGAAACATTAGTTATCCCAATTGTGTGCTAATGTTTCTAAGCATGGCTAAGCAATTATGTCTAACATCTAGCTGAACCAATATATATAAAGCTCAACTAGTCAAATTATAATATCCCAAGGTATCAAGGAATAGAGTAATCAATGCAAACAGGCCATAACAAAGGAATAGATTCACACCACCCAGTGACATTCGAAAATAAATGCACAGTTGAAATAAATAGAGAATTTAAATATAGGATCAACCTGCTCAAAGGAACAGTGTTTGAGATCTGTGTGACTTGCCTTGCAATAAAGGGTCTTCAATTAATCTTCTTAACACTTCCGGCGCACTCGCGAACCTTCGAAACGACGGAAACGACAAGCTATCACGCAAAACGAGGAAAAAGACTAATAAAAACCAAATAAACAATACATAAAAAAGTAAACAAACATGTAGATCATAATTTTAGATGAATTATGAGACTTGAACGGCCTCATTCTGACTTCAAATGAATTTATTACAAATTTTACAAGATTAAATCTAATTAAAGCCCATTTAAAAAGGACTAAATAAATTTAATTCAATTTATGGATAATTTTAATATGTAGATCTTTATTTTATACAACTTTTGCAACTTGAACCACATTAAACTGAGTTACAATGAATTAGTTATGAATTTTTAAAGATTAAACCGGATTAAAGCATTTATATGGATTTTAATTGAATTATGACGCAATAATGAATTATTTTTCAAAAGGAAAAGGGAATTATTGCGTCATCGGCTAGGGTTCGCGGAGGACCGGGTGCAAGGCGACGGTTCACGAAAACGGACGGCCGAGATTCATCCATCCAAAACGGACGGCCAAGATCCATCGGTCCACGATCGGACCACGGCGGACGGCAACGATGACGTCGGCGATGACGTCATCACCGGCGACGGCTCGGCCTCGCGCAAGCTCGCCGGCGAAAGACGGCGCAGCGACACGAACGGAGGGCACCAGCGTGTAGAGGGCGACACGACGAACTCACCGGTGACCAAAACAGCGGCGGAAGATCAACGGACGGCGACGGCGACGAGGAAGAGCGGCGGCGACGATCGGGTCAACGGCGGCGACGGTGCTCCGGCAGCTGACAGCGACGGCGAAAGGGCGGACGAGGACAGCGACGCGACGGCGACCACGGTGGTGACCTCCCCGAGCAACGACGACGACTGGAGCGACGGCGGTGCACGGCTGGAGCGGCGGCGGCGACGGCGGCGCAAGGCGGCACGGGGCTAGGGCTCTACGGGCGACGAGAGGCGAAGGCGAGGGTGGCGGCGGGTAGCGGCGGGCTTGGGGATCAATTTATAGGGGCTAGGGAGCGGCGGCGAAGGCCCACGGCGACCGGCGACGGGAAGAAAGGCTTAGGGTTCGGAGGAGAGAAATCGATCCGAATCGAACTCAAATCCGGCGATTTCCAAAGCGATTTAGACGATGTTTCCAAAAGGGAAAAGGTAGAGTGGATCACGGGGATCCTTTCCCCTCAATCAATTTCACCGGAAACGGAAAGGGACGGCCGGATTTGGAATGGCGGCGGTGACGCAGCTCGGCTAGGGTTTCGGCGAGAGGAAGACGACGACTGACGGGTGGGACCCACCTGTCAGCGGCGGTCGCACGCGCGCACGCGGCCGGCTTGGCTTGGGCCGACTTGGGCCGAGGGAGAGAGAGAGAGCGGTTTGGGCCGGCTTTCGGCCCAAAACCAAAAGGGATTTTTAAAAACCTTTTTCCATTTAAATTATTCATGAAATGCAATTCCATTTATTAAAAATACTTCCTTGGCTCAAATAAATCTCAGAAAAATCTAGGAACTATAGAAACAAGAGAAGTATTTAACAAAATTTTATCTAGCCCACTTTTATATTGAGATTTAACAAATTAAAATTAGATCTTCTCTTCTAGGCTTTTAAGATCATTTCTAATAATTCCCTTTTAGACAACAATTTATAAATTAAGGATTCTTAAACAAGAAAAGCACTTAACATAATTATAATTAGATCATTAATGATTAAATAATTACTGAACTGTTCTTTGTATCATTTAGGAATTGAGCTCTGAAAAATCCGAGAAAATTTCAGAGAGTATAATTAATCATGGAGAATTTAATAAAAATTAAATCCATCCATGCTTTAAATTTAGGAAATTTTATTTCCCACATTTAACTTCACTTGTAAATTAATGAACATTTAATATAAATTCTATTAATAATTTATTAGATAATTTATAAATCCTAAAACGAAAATTTGGCTGTGACACGCCATCCCTCTCCCCTCGCCATGTTACAAGAACAAAAATCCGGGGGATTTGCCTGGACGACGGCCGACTACGGGAGAGCTGGGCTTGTTAAAGGCACGATGCCTTTTCCAAGATGACGGGAAGGCCGCACCACCTCCCGCCGAGCGCTATGTGGGCACCCTCTTCACCAAGGCAGGGGATGAGGTGCTCCACAAATACACCACACCCACCGCTACTCCATCCACCCCAAAGGGGGAGCGTTTCCGCATTTAGGGAGTGTGAACTCCCGGCGGTGGGTATGGTAAGGGTCTACTCCGGCCTTTGACGGCATCGGAGAAGGAGGGGGCAGCGGAGTCCCGTAGCCCTCCACCTATGGAGGTGAAGCGTCATTTGACGCCCCCTCCGATCATAAGGGCTCCCGGCCAATTCCAAGAGGATGAGGTGAAATCGCCGGAGCCCTCGATCCACAAGCTTGCCGCTCAAGTGAAGAAACTCCGCAAGGACAACATAGAGCTTCGGGATCGCAATGCGGAGCTAGGGGTAGAACTCGCTGAAATTAGAAATAATTTCGATACCCTTAGTCGCGGTTTGTGCGCTAAGATCAAGCGTGCATTCATAGATATGGGAAAGGAAAATAAGTATTATGCTAATTAGATGTTTCCTTTCCCATGAATAAAATAGTAGTAGGTGCTTGGTTTTATTTTTCCAATCATGTAAGCACTTGCTATAAATAATGTGGCTCATTGGTGTTAACCCCAATGTTTGCAAAGTTTGTTTTTGTTTTATGTTTAATAAAATTCAGGTTTTGAATAAGTGTGGGGGAGATATCCCAGCTTCTGATGTGCATATACTCTAAAAATTGCTGAATATCTGAACACCTGGAAGGCATTGAACTCTGCAGAAAATTGCAGAGGTATTGGGCACCAGTGTTGGCCCCAATACCTCCCAGTTTTCACAGGTAAGCAGGTGAGCACGTCTTGTATCTGTATATCTCCACCGTGGTATAGTACTAGAGTTTAAAATTCAGGAACAATTGGACTCGAGCATAAGTGAAAGATAAAATTTCCAACTAATGAAATTCTTCATGTGATTGATCTTGTATATTTATTATTCTCAGCTGAGCTTGTGCTTGTGAACAACCATCCATGCTTAGGGAACCTTATATATCTAGGTAATTGCTTTATGTGAGATGATTAAGATGAAAGGAATCCTTGTAACTTTGTTATGACTCTTGGGAATTTGTTTTCAAAAATAAAATTGTTTTAAAAGCTCCATCCTCCAATTGGCTTTACCTTATACCTGCCAAGGCCATATGCAAGTATATCGTTAATCAACCTTATCATGCATATGGCTGCTTGACATTATATTGAGCTTTGTCAAATTTGTATGACTTGTGTTAGATATCTTTCATACTCTCATGATCAAGGGGTCATTTTCATTTCCACTTTCCATTTCCACATATAAAATTAAGGTAAGCTTCTACATTGGAAGTTGGCTTTCCACAAAAATATTCATGCAAATAAACTCCTACATTGGACTATGCTTTCTTCTCCTGGAAAAGTTCCTGGCAAAAAGAAAATGAGAAAAGGAGGGAAAGGCATGGCTATAAAAAAAAGAAAAAGAAGATGGAAATAAAAGCATGCTCTCAAAACATTGAGTAAAGTTGAAAAGAAAATATAGCCATGCCCCTTCCACAATCATGCCAAGAAAACAAAACGGAGAGGAAGTATAGGAAAAAGGAGAATCATTTCTTTATTATATCATTCCACAAAATATTTTACTTTTTTTACCATAAATAAAGACCCTTGATCTAGGAGTATGATTGATGATCTTCTTGAGTCCATATTTTTGGCTTTTCAATATATATGATGTAGGTAATGCACTAGTTTATCCCTACCAAGATCCACATATCAGCCTTAGAATAAGGATGAATTATGGCACATTTTGCCTTGCTAAGGATCCAAAAAGAAATTATACATCCTTGAGAGACAAGAGAGGAAGTCAATAGGAGGAGAAGAGCTGATTTGCGACAATTTATAAAAATCCCATGAGTGTAACAGGGAAGCAAGAAGGACTGGAATCAAGATCGTTCCATTTATCAATTACTCAAGATGGTAAGATAGCCACTGATAAAGTTCACAGATGCAGGTATGGTTGTGAATGATTTATATGCTTGATTCATCTTTTGAAGAAATTCATTCTACACTAACCTTTACTAAGGGACGAGCAAAGGGCTAAGTGTGGGGGGTTTTGTTGGTGGCTGTTAAATGCCGATTCTATATCGCCAACATCTGCATAAAAATCAGATAGTAAAACATCCAACATAGTGATAGGTGCTTAATCTCATATATTCCACAAGTGTTGGTGTATGTTTGTATGCAGATGATAAACCCCGGTGTTGGGAGGAAAATCAGACTAAAGTGAGGAGAATTATTCATCCATACAAGGAGGGGTTGTGAACTTCATCGAGACATCAGTAAATCAACCCAAAACTCCGAGAAATAGACAGAGGAAGGTCCAGGGAGTCCACCGACCGAAGGCCTGGCCAGGAGGGCCCCGCCCATGTTCGGCTGAACCTTGGTGATCGCCGTTGATCCCAAGTTTTGGCGTGGACGGTCCTGATGCATTCCTGATGGCGGTTGCGGGGCATTTCCGACAATTCGCATAGTATAACCGTCATACCTACCTCTATATAAAGGCTTCACCTCCTCACTTCATACACACACTTCCAAGCTTGAGCTGAATCATAAGAGGCTCTATTGTACTATATTGTATACTAGAATAGGAAGAGAGTAGAGTAGAAGGAGTCGGAAGAATTCCGGAGTTGTCGATAATCTTCTCCTATTTATTTTATTCTGTTTATTACTCTGAATTCAATATAATATTCTTCTTGAGTAATTTAGATTTATCTTGTGAGAATTATTTCTTGGTTAGTTCCTAATTAGCA
Source organism: Oryza glaberrima (assembly GCF_000147395.1). Classification (NCBI taxonomy): domain Eukaryota; kingdom Viridiplantae; phylum Streptophyta; class Magnoliopsida; order Poales; family Poaceae; genus Oryza; species Oryza glaberrima. The sequence continues at coordinate 13,906,224 of NC_068327.1, read as the reverse complement.
TATGAGATTATTGTTCACTATAATCAACTAAAATATAGTGATTGCTTTGGTGAGTTATAAACACTAAAGTAGATATTAATTGCTTAGACGTGGTGTTTAGGTAATTATTATCCAGTAATTGTTGCGTATCCCACAGTACGTTGAGGTGGGTGTAGAGGTGGTGATAGCCCTCGAGATCACTGAAGTCCTCCCTATCCGGGTACGTAGTAGAGCGATATCTGGGAACAGCGGGTTGCCCGTGCATGAAGTATTGTGTTAGGATTAAAATTAAGCTTTCCTTAGACACTGTTTCTCACTAGTGAATCCTCTCTATCCTGGCCTATCATTTGCTTGGTGTCCTTGGATGAACCGGAGGAAGCTCTGATCACACACATTCCCTTGGATTCGATACCCTTAGAATACTCCGTAGGGGAAGTGCTACAACGGTATATCCGTGCGCTTGCGGATTTTATCTGTAACCGTATCAAATACCAACAACCACCATCATTTTCTTAAAAGTATCTCTCCTGCTGCTTGTCATGCCTTTTTTGATATTTGTTGATAATCTTGGCTGAATTCTGTTGTGAACTCCGATGTTTGCCTTCGTCGGCTGTCCTTCCAGATGTATGCACCATGTTGATAGGAAAAGGATGGCCATCCACCTTCATCGGCTTCTTTGAGTCATCAAATTTAATTTTTCCTCCCTCAATAGCCAACTGGATTTGTTGCCTGAAAACTTTGCAATCATTAGTAGCATAAGAACTAGAGTTATGCCGCTTGCAATATTTCCTTTTCCCTAGTTCCTCAGCAGATGGAATCACATGACCGGCAGGAAGTTGAATCTGTTTCTCCCGAAATAGCAAATCGAAAATCTTGTCAGCTTTGGTAATATCAAATCATATTTTTATTCTTTTCCAGAATTCTTAACCTACTGACATGTCACAACCTTTTTGCTCCTTGCCCACTCGGCTGCTGCTACCTCGGAATCATCTTCTTCTTCGTCAGAGTCATACATATAAGGATAAACATGATTGATCTATTTAAAACTATTCTTAGCCTCTGCAAACCTTTGCTCATGCAGGGTTACCTTCTGTGCAAGGTGAGACAAGCTTTCGAAATCTTGATACGAAAACTTCTCCTTGATCAGAGCTATCAAACCCTAAAATGCAAGATCGGCTAACTAAGAATCGGTCAAAGAAAAACTGTAGCACCTATTCCTCATATCTTTGAATCTCTGAATATAATCCTGTACAGTTTCATCATGCCTCTGTCTAACCGCTATCAAACCAGAAAGCTTCATCTCATGATTTCCACTGTAAAAGTAGCTATGAAACTGTTTCTCCAAATCGGCCCAACTATGAACAGAATTGTAAGGCAGCGAAGAAAACCAAGTGAACGCCGATCCGGACAATGACAAAGGAAACAATCTAACCACATTGAGCCAAAAATCGGCTGACGTGCTCATAAGTTGAAAAATTGTCTTGCCCTGAGAATTTTGAGAAATCTAGAACTTTGTATCAGCCTGGCAATAGTACTGTTTCAAACCACTCAGGGTAAGGGTGCCAATACAAATTTCTGGTATCCTTCGTTTTAAGTCCAAATTGCTCCTTCATCACGTCTGCAATCATATCAGCCCAGGGCTTCTGCTAAGGTAATCCTTACATTTGCTGCTGGATTGAGTCAAACTGATTGAATTGAGGCAGAAGCTGAGGTTGAGGTGATCCTCCCGTTTGGTACTGAACTTGAGGTGAATGAGGCTGGTATTGAAAGTTCAAGTTACCACCAAGATAATTCTGAGGTGGCTGTTGCACATTATGCACTTGCTGTTCAGGAATAAACTGAGCTCTAATAGTCTGACGTTGCTGATTAATATGTGTTGACGGCTGCTAAATACAAAATTTACACCGTCAATACCTGCATAAAACCATAAATGCAAAACATCAACCATAGTGGTAGGGTTTATTTCTAATGATTTCCACTAGTGTTGGTGTATATTCATATGCAGGTGACAAACTACCAAAGTTGAGAGGAAATATACATGAACGAGGAGAATCAAACCCATATCCGAACTTATGGAATTTTGGACCCAGAAACCCAATTAAACACCTCCAAATGGGCCAAACATTCATACCAGTGAATTGAGGGTCCCAAAATGAGTGTCGAGGACTAAAACCGGAGCAAACGAAGCCGTCCCGGGTTCGGCCGAACCCCTGAGTTCGGCCAAACCCTGGTAGAGGCCGTTCACCCCGGCCCAAGTACAGTTTGGTAGCAATCCGCCTCTCAATGACGGTTATGGCCGTTTTCACTGGTAGAAACCGTCATAAGATTGGACACATGGCAAGACAAGAGAGAAGATGCTCTTTGGATGCTTGGAGCATCTCCACACTCCCAAGGCACTTCTCCACCTATAAATACCCATCTCATCCTCACTTGTAAACACACACCAAAGCAGTAGCTGAATTACAAGAGGCTCTAGTGTACTTTATTGTATATTAGAATAGGGAGAGAGTAAGGTAGAAGGCATCGGAGGAATCCCAGAGTTGTCGGTAACCTCCTCCTACTTTTGTATCTTGTTAATTACTCTGCTTTAATAGAAATATCATTCTGAGTAATTAAGATTTGCTTAGTGCGAATTACTTCTTGGTTAGTTCCTAATTAGCATATGGGATCATTGTTCACTATAGTCTATTTATTTATAGCGATTGCTTTAGTATTTGATCGGCACTAGAGTAGTTATTAATTGCGTAGACGCGATGTCTAGGTAATTAATCTCTAGTGGTTGCTGCGTATCCCACAGTACGTTTGAGGTGGGTGTAGAGGTGGTGACAGTACTCAAGAGCACTTAAATCCTCCCTGTCCGGGTACGTAGTAGAGCGACATCTGGGAACAGTGGGTTGCCAGTGCCTGGAGTATTGCGTTACGATTAAAGTTAAGCTTTTCCTAGACACTATTTCTCATTAGGAAATCCTCTCTGCCCCCTAACCATATTAGCTTTGTGTCCTTGGATGAACCTGACGAGGAGATAATCACACACATTCCCTTGGATTCAATACCCTTGGAATACTCCGTAGGGGAAGTGCTACTTCGGTATATCCGTGCGCTTGCGGATTCTATCTGTGACGTTAAGAAATACCAACAATATGCGTTCTTTGCACAATTGGTATTGGTTGAACCGTCTACTGCTCAATCGGCTGCAGTACTTGCTGTCTTATTGGTGTTTGCTGAATCGGCTCAACAACCGGCTGAGATGGCCCGAACATTGCTGCAATCTGTTCTTGAGTCAACCGATTAATGTTTTGCCCAACATGCTAAGGTTGTTATCTGGTCAACAAATAAGGGTTAACCGTCTGCCTCTGTGCCGATGATGATGCACCTGGTCCTGGAGCTGAAACCGACGCTGCCGGCTGGCCTGGAGGTACATTAGAAGCATACGGCTGGTTGCCGGTTACCAAATTCCTGTACTGTGGTAATACACCCTCTGGCAGAAAAACTGGTCCCTTGTCTGCCATCAACCACAGATTTGATGATATTTGTCAAAGTATTGACAAGCACTCCTGATTGGTTGATCAAAGCGTGTTGAACAGCATTGTCAACTTGATCTTGGAAATTATTGAACTGGTCCCTTATCTTGGAAATGGTACCCTCATCAACCTCAGATGGTTGACCAGACGCTTGCTTGGTAAACGGGGGTTTGGAACCTTGCTGTGGACCCCTATTTTTATAACAGGAATCAATCGTGTAAACAGTACCATTTCTCTGGATCAAGTAGTCTGGTACACACGAGTTCATGCTGAAATATCAAATGCACACATACGAGAGTCTAGTGCGAATTATTACATCATAAGCCCGTAGGCATAGTCTTAGATCATCGGACCGAGCGGTCCGGAATACATTCCAAAAGCAGAAGTAGATAAGGCAACGGAGTTAAGGCTGCGGCACGCCATTGCCACAGCAAACGACCGTAACTAAGACCTACTGAGCGCCATCGTCTTCATCACCCTCTTGGTAATAGGCATAGGGATCCTCCGAAGCTTCATCTCCAGCCTCTGATTAAGTTTATATATTGCAAGGGTGAGTACCAACCGTACTCAGCAAGCCACCACAGCAACAATGCACATGATAGGGGTATTCAAGGAATGGCTATGGTTCTTTTGCGCAAAGCAAGTTTTGTAATTCTTTTCACAAGCCTAAGACCTAGCATAAACTGACCAAATTTTAGTTTCAGTGTTCATGTTAAACAATGACGGTACTGTTCACCATCCATTGTAATCCCAAGGATAGCTTCCTGCCATTGAGTCGTCATGGTTTTCTGAGGACGTCCATCTTCCCTCCTCACAGGAAGTGGCTCCATCAGTATAAAAATCATCATGCGCTATCCCATCCCACACAAGTTAAGAATTTAGAGTCTAGCCAAGTGTAATACATGTCCCGGTGCTCAATAACCACGAGCACGACTATTCGAATAGATTTGGTTTACTCACACTGCAGTGGATGTACACTTTACCCGCACTCCGCAACTGCCCAACTCATGAGCCTCGTCCCAACACATGAGACGCGTCACGGCAAAGCTTTTTGATAACCCAGCATTGGCAGTACCCGCTCTATGAACTTTACATCCTCATGCACTCAAGGCGTACACGGTTTCTAGCAGTGAGAGGAGTTCTAGCGCACTCGGGAAGGGAAGACTCACACATGCATTAAGTTATAATTATGTTTAGATTCTCACATGGTAATCCTACCGATGGCGACACCACTGTAGACACCCGCCTCGCGGTCCTACCAATGGCTGCCCCACCGTAGAGCCCCTACCTCACACATCAAGAAACCACTATGCATGGATACTGCCTCCGCTCAGCTATCTACTCCGCTAGGTCTATACCCATACGAGAAGTGCGGTTATACGGGGGTCGTTTCATGCTTAACTTCATGGCTCGGTCCTTAATTGACTAGGGACGGCACTAGCCTTTTCCGGACACCACCCAAATCCTCCGTCCGCCCCAATCGAAAACAGTTGTTTAATTTTATTTCTCTTTTCACAAATCATGTTATCAACATCCTGTCAATGTGGCGCTCATGTCTCCACATGCCGCATCTCAATTACCTTCCGAAAGGTAATTGCCTAGGCATATAGCATTTGATAAATATGAGTATGCATGATTCTAGAATAGCATTTCTAAGCAATTGTCATAATTGACTAGGGACTCATACATAAACATTGTTACGAAGGCATAAGGGGTAAACAATAATCAAGGCATGGCATAATCGCAAGTAAGATGTTCATCATTGCATGCAATTTTATTTGTAAACAAAATAATTTCGCAATTGGGATCAACATGTTCAAGGAATAGTGATGACTTGCCTTGCTCGTAGTCCTGCGGGTCTTGACCCTCGCTCGGATCCGCAACTCCCTCGGGCTCTAAAATTATGTGCGAGGAAATGATTTGAATTCAATTAGAATTCAATTAAAATCCAAATAACTCAAAGAGTTGAACGCGAATCGATCTTTCTATATTGACTACAAAGATTGCGAAACCACTTTATTCGAATTGTTGGGTCTTTTAACCTAAATCATTTTGTGATTTAGAAGTACATTCCTAAGAATTCAACCTAATTGTTTAATTCTTTAAATAAATCTAATTTCCTACCGCGAATTGATTACTTATAGAGATTACCAAAAATAACCTATAATTATAGTAATATTTTGCAAATCCTACATTTTAATTAATCTATAATTAAATTCTAATTATTTTAAATTTTCTAATCCTCCTTAACCTCCCTCTAATTTCTATTTTGTTTTTATTCTATTTCTCCACCCTTCTCTTTCTTTTCTTTTTTTTTCTCTCCTCCTTTCTTTTCTTTTTCTCTCCTCCTTTCTTTTCCTCTCTCTCTCTTGGCTTCTCCCCACCTCTCTCTCTCGGCTCACGACCTACTCGGGCGGCGACGGTGACCGGACGCGAGGGGGGGTGCGGCTCACCGGCGGCGGCGCAAGGCGGCGACGCACGGCGTAGCACTCAGCGCGGCACGGCGGCTTCGAGGCGACGGCGCGGCGGCACGAAGGCGGAGACGCGGCGGCACGAAGACGGCGGCGCGTGGAGAAGGAAGGGGGGAGATGGAGGGGGATGGGTGTGGAGTGGAGAAGGGAAGGGGCTGGGGTTTTATAGGGCACGGGGGAGGGGGCGGCCGGCCCTAATAGCGACGCGACGGGCGGGCGGCGTGGTGCGGGGTGCGAGGCGCGACGGCGACGGGCAAGCGGCGCGCGGCACGGCGCGAGGCGCGAGGTGCGACGGCGACAGGCGACGTGACAACGACGCGGCGCGGCAGGGCGCGAGGCGCGAGGCGGCGACAGCGACGGGCTAGCGGCGCGCGGCGCGGCAGACAGCAGCGGCGACGCGACGGGCCGGCGGCGCGGCAGCACGACGAGACGGCGGCGTGGCTACGCAACGGCGCGACGGGACGGCACGCGGCGCGGCAGCGGCGCGGGGCGCGAGGCGCGACGGCGACGGCCGAGCAGCGCGCGGCGTGGCAGGCGACAGCGGCGCGGCGGCAGGCGGCGATGGCGACGGCTCGGGGCGCGAGGCGCGCACGGCAGGGGAGGGGAAAGGGCTAGGGAACCTCGTCGAGCACCTACAGTACAATGAACAGTGCTAGCGTAATTTAACCTATTCTTTATAAATCCTATCCTTTAATTCCTAATTTTCCACAAATGACGTTTACATAATACTTGTGTTATTTCAATCAAAAGATTTACTCTAGATTAATAGTACCCGTATTTTATTTTTATATAATTTTTTTTCTTTGAAATTAATTAGAATTAATTCTTATTCAATCGCGCTAGAATTCAGTTGTTACTAATATGGTCGCGATAATATTTTATTCATTTCCAACCTCACCTAATCTTTATTCCAAATTATATTTGAATTATTTATTTTGCTTGTTTAATTTTAGGTTTTCTTCCTAATCAATTATTTTCTATTCGCGATCTATAAACTTCGAAACCAAATTCCAATGAAATGGGTGAATAAAATCGGCATGATGCAATTTATTTAAAAAGTTTTTGAAGGCCCATATTTTTAGAGTTTTGATTTTCGTTGGTCGAATTTTCAAGGTGTTACAAACCTACCCCCCTTAAATAAATCTCGTCCCGAGATTTCTTACCGGTTTTCGAATAGATGCGGGTATTCCGTCTTCAAGAATTCTTCGCTTTCCCAAGTGGCTTCATCCTTAGTGTGATTACTCCATTGTACCTTGTACATACGCCACACTTTGGTCCTAGTCCTCTTTTCTGCTTCATCCAATATCCGGATTGGTTGTTCTGGATACGTGAGATCATTGCTAATATGAATTTCTTCCAACGGAGCTTGTTCCTCCAGCACTCGTAAGCACTTCTTTAACTGAGACACATGGAAGACTGGGTGCACATCGGCGATATTTTCTGGTAGCTGTAACTGATATGCGACTTCTCCTCGTCTAGCCGTGATTTGAAAAGGTCCCACATATCTTGGCGCTAGTTTCCCTTTGACCTTAAACCTTTTCATGCCCCTCATCGGAGAAACCTTTAGATAAACGTAATCTCCTTCCTTAAATTCCAGGTTTCTTCTTCGGGTGTCGGCGTAACTCTTCTATCGTGATTGTGCCACTTTTAGACGGTCACGGATCAGGCGGACCTTTTCTTCGGCCTCTTTGATAATGTCAGGTCCAAATACCGCCCGTTCACCAGTCTCGGACCACATCAGTGGAGTTCGACATCGTCGACCAAACAATGCCTCATTGGGCGACATCTTTAGGCTTGCTTGAAAACTGTTGTTGTAGGAGAATTCGGCGTAGGGCAAACATTTCTCCCAGTCTTTGCTAAAATCCAATGCACAAGCTCTCAACATGTCCTGCAGGACCTGGTTTGTTCTCTCTGTCTGGCCATCTGTCTGTGGATGATAAGCTGTGCTAAAAGCAAGGTAACTTCCTAGGGCTTCATGTACTTTCTCCCAGAAATGTGAGGTAAACTGTGTGCCTCAATCGGATATAATTCTCTTAGGCACACCATGAAGACATACTATCCTGGTCATGTATAACTCGGCGAGCTTGGCACCGCTATAATTTGTCTTGACGGGAATGAATCTCACCGTCTTGGTGAGTCGATCCAGGATCACCCAAATGGAATCATACCCTGTTGTGTTCTTGGGCAATCCAACAATAAAATCCATACCTATCTCATCCCATTTCCACTCGGGAATCCTAAGGGGTTGCAGCAAACCTGTTGGTCGCTGGTGCTCAGCCTTCACTTTCTGGCATACGTCACAGAGCGCTACGTATTCTGCCACATCTCTCTTCATGTTGCGCCACCAGTATCCTTCCTTCAGATCCTGGTACATTTTCGTACTTCCGGGGTGCAATGAATATGCTAATTCGTGAGCTTCCTTTAAGATTAATCCCCTCAGTCCACCCTGTTTGGGCACATAGATCCTCTTTCTATACCACAAGACGTCTTTCTCATCGGTCGAAAATTCCTTTGCAAACCCTACAGCTAAGCGTTCCTTCACCTCTTGGATTTCTTTGTTGTCCTTCTGGGCTTCTTCTATTTGGGTTCTCAAAAGAGGTTGAATGTCCAGGGTGTTTATCTGTCCACGAAGTACTATATGTAGGTTCAGCTGGGCTATTTCCTCCTTAAGTTCAGGGGCCATCCCTTCCATTCTCAGATGATTGCAATGGCTCTTACGACTCAAAGCGTCGGCCACAACGTTTGCTTTGCCTGGGTGATAGTGAACCTCTAGATCATAATCCTTGATTAATTCCAACCATCGCCTTTGTCTTAAGTTGAGATCTGACTGAGTGAAAATATATTTTAGACTTTTGTGGTCTGTGTAGACATCGTAATGGTTTCCAATCAAATAGTGTCTCCAAATCTTTAGCGCATGAACCACGGCTGCTAGTTCTAGGTCATGGGTAGGGTAATTTTCCTCGTGTGGTCGCAGTTGTCGCGATGCATAGGCCACAACCTTTCCGTCCTGCATTAGTACTCCTCCTAGTCCTTGCCTTGATGCATCACAATATATAATAAAGTCTTTCCTATTGTCGGGAAGTACTAGAATAGGCGCAGTGGTCAACTTTTTCCTTAAGCTGCTCAAAGCTTTCCTGGCACTACTCTGACCACACAAACTTCTTTTCCTTCTTAAGTAGTTGAGTCATTGGTCGGGCTATCTTAGAGAATCCCTCGATGAACCTTCAGTAGTATCCAGCCAAACCTAGAAAACTCCGAATCTCGGTCACAGATTTGGGTGCTTTCCATTTCGTAACGGCCTCCACTTTGGCAGGATCCACTGCTACTCCACCGGTTGAGATTACGTGGCCTAGAAAAGCGACTTCTTTCAACCAGAACTCATATTTACTAAACTTTGCATATAACTTATGCTTCCGAAGTTTCTCAACTACCAATCGCAAGTGCTCCGCATGCTCTTCCTCGTCTTTGGAGTAGATTAAAATATCATCGATGAATACTACTACAAATTTGTCCAAGTAATCCATGAACACTTTGTTCATAAGATTCATAAAGTATGCCGGGGCGTTGGTTAAACCAAACGACATTACTGTGATCTCATACAATCCATAGCGCGTTGAGAACGTGGTCTTGGGTATATCCCCGGTCCTAATCTTCAATTAGTGGTATCCTGATCGAAGGTCAATCTTAGAGAATACCTTAGCTCCTTTAAGTTGATCGAAAAGATCATCGATCCGTGGTAATGGATAATTGTTCTTGATAGTTACTTCGTTCAGTGAGCGGTAGTCTACACACATTCTCATGCTACCATCCTTCTTTTTGACGAATAACACTGGGGCTCCCCAGGGTGACGAACTGGGACGTACAAATCCCTTCTCTTGCAGCTCTCTGATTTGCTTTTTAAGTTCCTCCAACTCATTGACCGGCATCCGATATGGTCTCTTGGATATGGGGACAGTTCCGGGTATCAGGTCAATAATGAACTCTATGTCACGATCTGGTGGCATTCCAAGTAAATCCTCTGGAAACACATCGGGGAATCGCTGCACTACGGGCATTCCTTTCATGGGTAGCATGGTAAATATGCCTCCGGCACGTTCGGTCAGTCTAGGATCTTGATCCATAGTTGCTCTCATATCTGATCCCCAGGGTGTGGTCAGGGTAACTTCTCTACGTCTACAGTCGATTACTCCTCTGTTCTTTGTTAACTAATCCATACCCAATATGACATCAAGGGTCTGAGGTATCAAAACCATAAGGTTGGAGGGAAACACCACATCCCTAAGGCGAATAAGTACGTTGATACAAGCATGACTTACGGTTATCTCGCCCCCAGGTGAGTGTACTATCATAGGCTTTCTAAGTCCTACCAGGGTTAAGTTGTGCTGCTGACTAGCCTCCAGGGATATGAATGAATGCGATGCACCAGAATCGAAGAGAACTTTAACCGGGGTAGAATTGATAGAGAACATACCCATTAGTACGCCCTGATCTTCCTGGGCCTCTTCAGCTCGGACATGGTTCACTTGTCCGCGTCCGAATCCGGTAGCGGTCCTGTTAGTCTGCGGAGTCTTGAATAGACCTCGTCCGGCAGCAGGGGTAGCAGTTCCACGAACAGTCATTGCATTAGCGCCAGTACGGACAGGAGTCTTGCGTGGATGTGGGTAGTTGTTGGCGTAGTGCCCATACTCTCCGCAGTTGAAGCAGTCCACATTCTTCTTGGTTCCAGGGGCAGCCAGGGTTGGTGTAGGGGTGCGGTTCTGAATCGCAACTGGCCTATTGAAATTGCTAGGCGCAGCGGGACGGTTGGTTGTCACAATAGTGGGCTTCCATCTAGACGCAGTGGCTCCCTTGAGTCGCTGGGGCACTCCCTGAGGTGGGCGATTCATAGCCAGTCTCCTCTTGCGGTTGTGCTCTATAGTCCTTTGATCATTCTCTAACCTAACGACTTTGTTCATCAGGCTCTGGAAACTCTCATGATCCTGTCCAATCATAGGCCCACGCAACTCATCATTTAGCCCTTCGATGAACTTGTCGATCTTCTCCTCTTCATCTACGAGGTCTCCGATTGCGTAGCAGGCCAACTGAGTGAACCGGTTCAGATATTCTTGCACCGTTGTGTTTCCTTGTCGTAGCCTTTTGAACTCATTCTTCTTCATGCGCATCACCGTAGCAGGCACGAAGTTCTCACGAAAAGCTGCAGTGAATTCTTCCCAAGTGGGTTCTCCAGCATCTTCTTCCCGAGCTTCCTTGTAAGTATCCCACCAATCACCAGTTGGTCCCTCCAGTTGGTTTATGGCGAAGATCACTTTGTCGGCTTCACCCACCCGGACAAGGGTCAGTTTCTTCTCTATGATGCGTAGCCAATCTTCTACCTCCATAGGCTCGTCTGCCGTAGCGAAAGTGGGTGGCTTAGTCCTCATAAACTCTCCAAAGCTTGATCCTCCACGGTTGCCTTGATTGTTTGCAATGGCTTGCAGAAGTTGGGTTTGTGTGGCCATAACTCCGGCCAGGGTCGTTAGGTCGGGTGCTTGAGTTTGTTCATTGCTGGTTGACGCCCGACGTCGGCTTGCCATCTGTGTAGGCTGATTAGGTAAGTAACCTAATTTCCTAACTAGCCCCTATGGTTTTATCCCGTTAAGGGAGTTGTTTTGATGTGTACTTTGTTTTGTAAGCATGGTGGAAAAAACTCATTCGTAACACAACGATAATAATATCATAAAGAACAGCACAGAGTTCCACAGATAATACATAAGTCATGATGCAATCGACTGCACATATACGCAGTCCAAATAAAGTTCATCTAAAAGATACATCGAACTAATCATCAAGCTACTCATCAATCTAGGTAGGGGGGGCATCTCACATGCTATCCAAAAACCATCTGAAGCGAGATCGAAGTTGCAATAGTCCTCCAGTCTAGTCATCCAGCCATCCGCAGGATCCTGGGGCAGGAAGAGGGTGGTCGCTGGCTCGGCTCGGAAGTAGTGGCCTCTGGATCTGGCTTGGGCTTCTTGCCCGGGGGTCGTGTGCTCTTGCGGGCAGTGCTGAGGGTACGAGGGCCTCCGATAAAGGTGGTGCGGGGGATAGGGGCTTCGTCCTCTGAAGGATCAGTGATGTCTGGCTCTATCTCTGGCTCGGTGTCGGTCCCCTCTGTCTCGGAGTCAACCTGGATCGGAGTCTCCATACTGGAACCCAGCATCGGTGACGGAGTAGGGATCAGTGGAGTGTGCACAATCTCTGGGGCAGGTGGCTGTGTCACTGTCGGGTCCACCAGGTAAGGTGCTGACTCGGTAGCTATCAAACCAACCTCTCCCAGAAGGGCGTGGAACGCTGGTGGGTACGGCGGAGTCAGGAAGAAGTAGCGGTCACGCCCTACCGCTGTGGAGGTAGAAGCTCCTGTGGTGCTGACTGTAGCTGCTCGAAGCTGCTCCTCAAGCTGGCTGACGTGCTCCTGACTCTCTCTCAGCTGCTCCTCGAGTGTATCCATCATCCCGCGGCGATCATTGTACTGATCAGATAGCTGCTGGAACTGGTCGCCGTGGACCTGGAGCTGTGCCTTCAGTGAGTCTATCTCACTGCCCCAAGCCTGGTGCTCCTCCTCTAGCTGAAGCTGCTGCACTGTGAGGTCAGTCACCTCGGTCTCTAACTCTCCCACACGCCTCTGCTGGTCGTCGATCTCTAACAGAGCCTCCTCGTAGAAGTCGTCTACTACCGCAGCCCATCGGGACAATCGAGTCACTATCGGGTTGTAGCAGCAAGGCGTGTCCTGAACTGTGCAGACGGAGTTGCTCTCCTCTCGAAACGGATGGTGAGCAAACTCGGTACTCGCCAAGTCAGCTCGGTGAATAGAGCTAAGTCGGAGGAAGGCCTCCCAGGCTGCGTCCTGCATTGCGGTCTCCGGTAAGTCACGACGGTGGTGTGTCGGAAAGCTGTAGGCTGACTCTGAAGGAACTCGTGTATGAACCTCAACCCGAGCCTCCCAAACAGGTCCACACTGTCTCACTCGGTAGATCGGAAATCTGGGGTACCGTAGGCGCCTCATCAACCGATGTAGCTCAATGACGTATCCCTCTGAACGGGGTACGCCCATCTCCCAGGTAGTGGGTGAATCCTGTTCTGCCATCTAATTTTAAGAAAAACCCAAAGTCAGCTAAGAGTAAAACTCGTTTTGTGAAGAAAATAGTTAAGAGTAAGATGAAAATCGTATAGAGTTTTGTAAACATAGCGTTTTTATTTTTGAAAGTATTACTAAGTGAGAATTTCTCCCTTGGCCAACTAAAAAAAAAGGGTGAGGCGCCTTTTGGTCTTTTCCTATAGTCGTATGGCTCTGATACCAGCTCTGTGGACCCCCGTTTTTATAACAGGAATCAATCGTGTAAACAGTACCATTTCCCTGGATCAAGTAGTCTGGTACACACGAGTTCATGCTGAAATATCAAATGCACATACACGAGAGTCTAGTGCGAATTATTACATCATAAGCCCGCAGGCATAGTCTTAGATCACCGGACCAAGCGGTCCGGAATACATTCCAAAAGCAGAAGTAGATAAGGCAGCGGAGTTAAGGCAGCGGCACGCTATTGCCACAGGCAACGACCGTAACTAAGACCTACTGAGCGCCATCGTCTTCATCACCCTCCTGGTAATAGGCATAGGGATCCTCCGAAGCTTCATCTCCGGCCTCTGATTAAGTTTATATATTGCAAGGGTGAGTACCACAGCAACAATGCACATGATAGGGGTATTCAAGGAATGGCTATGGTTCTTTTGCGCAAAGCAAGTTTTGTAATTCTTTTCACAAGCCTAAGACCTAGCATAAACTGACCAAATTTTAGTTTTAGTGTTCATGTTAAACAATGACGGTTCTGTCCACCATCCATTGTAATCCCAAGGATAGCTTCCCGCCATTGAGTCGTCATGGTTTTCTGAGGACGTCCATCTTCCCTCCTCTCAGGAAGTGGCTCCATCAGTATAAAAATCATCATGCACTATCCCATCCCACACAAGTTAAGAATTTAGAGTCTAGCCAAGTGTAATACATGTCCCGGTGCTCAATAACCGCGAGCACGGCTATTCGAATAGATTTGGTTTACTCACACTGCAGTGGATGTACACTTTACCCGCACTCCGCAACTGCCCAACACATGAGCCTCCTCCCAACACATGAGATGCGTCACGGCAAAGCGTTTTGATAACCTCGCATTGGCAGTACCCGCTCCATGAACTTTGCATCCTCATGCACTCAAGGCGTACACAGTTTCTAGCAGTGAGAGGAGTTCTGGCGCACCCGGGAAGGGAAGACTCAGATATGCATTAAGTTATAATTATGTTTAGATTCTCACATGGCAGTCCTACCGATGGCGACACCACTGTAGACACTCGTCTCGCGGTCCTACCAATGGCTGCCCCACCGTAGAGCCCCTGCCTCACACATCAAGAAACCACTATGCATGGATACTGCCTCCGCTCAGCTATCTACTCCGCTAGGTCTATACCCATACGAGAAGTGCGGTTGTACGGGGGTCGTTTCATGCTTAACTTCATGGCTCCGTCCTTAATTGACCGGGGACAGCACTAGCCTTTTCCGGACACCACCCAAATCCTCCGTCCGCCCCAGTCGAAAACAGTTGTTTAATTTTATTTCTCTTTTCACAAATCATGTTATCAACATCCTGGCAATGTGGCGCTCATGTCTCCACATGCCGCATCTCAATTACCTTCCCAAAGGTAATTGCCCAAGCATATAGCATTTGATAAATATGAGTATGCATGATTCTAGAATAGCATTTCTAAGCAATTGTCATAATTGACTAGGGACTCATACGTAAACATGGTTACGAAGGCATAAGGGGTAAACAATAATCAAGGCATGGCATAATCACAAGTAGGATGTTCATCATTGCATGCAATTTTATTTGTAAATAAAATAATTTCGCAATTGGGATCAACATGTTCAAGGAATAGTGATGACTTGCCTTGCTCGTAGTCCTGCGGGTCTTGACCCTCGCTCGGATCCGCAACTCCCTCGGGCTCTAAAATTACGTGCGAGGAAATGATTTGAATTCAATTAGAATTCAATTAAAATTATAACTTAATGCGAATCGATCTTTCTATATTGACTACAAAGTTTGCGAAACCACTTTATTCGAATTGTTGGGTCTTTTAACCTAAATCATTTTGTGATTTAGAAGTACATTCCTAAGAATTCAACCTAATTGTTTAATTCATTAAATAAATCTAATTTCCTACCGCAAATTGATTACTTATAGAGATTACCAAAAATAACCTATAATTATAGTAATATTTTGCAAATCCTACATTTAATTAATCTATAATTAAATTCTAATTATTTTAAATTTTCTAATCCTCCTTAATCTCCCTCTAATTTCTATTTTGTTTTTATTCTATTTCTCCACCCTTCTCTTTCTTTTCTTTTTTTCTCTCCTCCTTTCTTTTCTTTTTCTCTCCTCCTTTCTTTTCCTCTCTCTCTCGGCTTCTCCCCACCTCTCTCTCTCGGCTCACGGCCTACCCGGGCGGCGACGGCGGCCGGACGCGAGGGGGGGGGGCGGCTCACCGGCGGCGGCGGCGGCGGCGGCGCAAGGCGGCGACGCACGGCACAGCACTCGGCGCGGCACGGCGGCTACGAGGCGACGGCGCGGCAGCACAAAGGCGGCGGCACGAAGGCGGCGGCGCGTGGAGAAGGAGGGGGGAGATGGAGGGGGATGGGTGTGGAGTGGAGAAGGGAAGGGGCCGGGGTTTTATAGGGCGTGGGGGAGGGGGCGGCCGGCCCTAATAGCGACGCGACGGGCGGGCGGCGCGGCACGGGGCGTGAGGCGCGACGGCGACGGGCGAGCGGCGCGTGGCGCAGCGCGGGGCGCGAGGTGCAATGGCGATAGGCGACGTGACGACGACGCGGCGCGGCAGGGCGCGAGGCGCGAGGCGGCGATAGCGACGGGCTAGCAGCGCGCGGCGCGGCAGACGGCAGCGGCGACGCGACGGGCGGGCGGCGCGGCGCGCGGCGCGAGGCGCGACGGCGACGGGCGAGCGGCGCGCGGCGCGGCAGACAGTAGCGGCGACGCGACGGGTGGGCGGCGCGGCGCGGGGCGCGAGGCGGCGACGGGACGATGGCGCGGCGCTGTAGCGCGACGAGACGGCGGCGCGACGGGACGGCACGCGGCGCGGCAGCGGCGCGGGGCGCGAGGCGCGATGGCGACGGCCGAGCGGCGCACGGCGCGGCAGGCGACAGCGGCGCGGCGGCAGGCGGCGATGGCGACGGCTCGGGGCGCGAGGCGCGCACGGCAGGGGAGGGGAAAGGGCTAGGGAACCTCGTCGAGCACCTAGAGTGCAATGAACAGTGCTAGCCTAATTTAACCTATTCTTTATAAATCCTATCCTTTAATTCCTAATTTTCCACAAATGACGTTTACATAATACTTGTGTTATTTCAATCAAAAGATTTACTCTAGATTAATAGTACCCGTATTTTATTTTTATATAATTTTTTTTCTTTGAAATTAATTAGAATTAATTCTTATTCAATCGCGCTAGAATTCAGTTGTTACTAATATGGTCGCGATAATATTTTATTCATTTCCAACCTCACCTAATCTTTATTCCAAATTATATTTGAATTATTTATTTTGCTTGTTTAATTTTAGGTTTTCTTCCTAATCAATTATTCTCTATTCGCGATCTATAAACTTCGAAACCAAATTCCAATGAGATGGGAGAATAAAATCGGCATGATGCAATTTATTTAAAAAGTTTTTGAAGGCCCATATTTTTAGAGTTTTGATTTTCGTTGGTCGAATTTTCAGGGTGTTACACTTGCTTGCCGTCTGACATGATGAAAAAACCTTTCAACTCTTGTCCCGCTGGGTGTGCCAAAAGCATGTTATGTGAAAAACACACATTGGCCTGGAAGATCTGCTTAACTCCTGTGCATGTCCAAAATCTTGCTTTTAGGTTCGTGAGCATGCCAGTTGATTTGATCCTACAATCAACAAGAATAAAAGATAGGAAAACGAGGTTAAATCCATAAACGATAGCCGATCGTCTAGTTGCCGATGACATATCATTTATTCTCGAGCCGATGTCATGTTGGAATCGATCGGCAGTAATGAATGAATAAGATAAAACTAAATCAACTCGATCGGCTGCAGATATTAACAACATATAATCTTTCCTTTGATATATGTTTAAGGTAAGTGATTGGGATAGATCGGTCGCCATGTTGAGACAGTATAAATCACTTAAGTCAAAATATATATTAAAGCAATGATTATATAGGCGTTTATAACATAGCCGATCAGATAGATCTAGCATGTATCGGCTAATACTCCGATACCACTTTATACTAAAATATCAAAGCAAGCAAAATATATCAAACAAGAAGCCTAATATACTTTAATGCAATAAGATTTTAATATAAAGGGCAGATTTAGCATAACAATCAAGCATACGGGGATAAAAATAGCTAAATCAGGTAAGGTCGGCTGAAACTCTGACACTATCTCTATTGACAATCATAAAACAAACTAGATATTATAACTAGGGATATTACTTAATAGATCGAACTCAACCGATGCAGCATTAAGCATAAAGATAAGTATAAGATCTAGGCAAGATGATGAAAATATCTAAGAGATGGTAGATACACGATATAATCTAGATTAATAACGAGATCTGACTCTATCGGCTACTTTCTAACAGTAAAAACCTACGAGTTATATATAGCGCAACTAATAGAGATTATAAAGTATATATGGTAACTCGACAAATTACATAACCAAGATTAGAGTATCATGAAGATGGAAGCACTAATCCCAAGAACGCAAGCCGTCATGACAAGTTTACCTCTAGTTGAAGATTGAAACCGATGTAGCTCAACCCGTAAGCAAGAACTCATCGAAATAGAACGAAAGTAAAAAGGGTGGCTATGCGCAGAAAGTGTTATTGAACTATGTGTTGTTGCTTACATTGGGTTCGGGTCATATTTATACCCGAGATACATGATATGTCCTTGCCGGACACGACTCTTATCTCTAACAAACTTTAAGATACACATAAGTCTTTACGGCAGACTTTTGCCCAAACATATCTCTAAGGAAATAAAATATCCTAATTAATAGATACAATTGCCTATCTAATAGCTCATCTCCATCGTGGTAATCCCTGTGTAGTACGTTGATTGATTCTAGAAGCAGTTTTATAACTATCTTCAACAGAATTGGCTATATCGGCTGTATCGGCTGTCCTCTGTCCGATCCATCTCAGCCGATGCAGACTCCAGCCGATGCATACTCTATTCTTCGAATCTAACTCTTTTCCGCTTCCCCTAAGTCCTTCATTGAAAAACTATTTTTCAACGATGTCTTAACGGATTCAAGCATAGGAACCAATCAATAATATGTCATCTACATATAGGATTAGAAATACCAGTGCGCTCCCACTAATCTTCTTGTATACACAAGGCTCTTCTTCGTTTTTGACAAAGCCCAACGCCTTGACTACTTCGTCAAAACGAATATTCCATCTCCGAGATGCTTGCTTCAACCCATAAATGGATTTCTGCAATTTGCATATCTTTTTAGCTGATTGTGGATCAACAAATCCCTTGGGTTGTGTCATGTACACATCCTCATCGAGATTTCCATTGAGGAAAGTTGTTTTGACATCCATTTGCCATATCTCATAATCGAAATAGGCAGCAATCGCTAAAACAATCCGAATAGATTTTAGCATGGCGACTGGCGAGAACGTTTCATCATAATCAACACCTTGAATTTGTCTGAAACCTTTCGCCACCGTGCCTTGTAGATGTGAACATTTCCATCTACAACTGTCTTTTTCTTAAAGACCCATTTGCACTCAATTGCTTTTACACCATCAGGTGGATCAACCAAGTTCTAAACTTGATTGACATGCATTGATTCTATTTTAGATTTCATGGCTCCAAGTCATTTCTCAGAGTCTGGTCCCACCATTGCTTCCTCATAGGTAGTAGGTTCATCGTTGTCTTACAACAATATATCACGTTGTCCTGTACTTAACAACGCATACCTCGCAGGTGTACGCCGTATCCTTTCGGACCTTCGTGAAGTCGGTGCTTCCACAACTAGTTCAACAACAACTTGTTCAACCTGTTGAACAACATCTTGCTCAGCTTGTGGTTGTGTGGACGTTAAAGCGTTTTCCGGTGTTTCCTGAATTTCTTCAAGTCGCACCATGCTCCCACTATCCTTTCTTGAAATAAACTCTTTTTCGAAGAAAACACCGTGTCGGGCAACAAACACTTTGCCCTCTTCCCGATTATAAAAATAATATCCTTTCGTTTCCTTAGGATACCCCACAAAGAAGCATTTATCTGATTTAGGTGTGAGTTTGTCCGATTGCAAACGTTTTACATAGACCTCACAGCCCCAAATCTTTAGGAAAGACAAAATGGGACGCTTCCCAGTCCATATCTCATATGGTGTCTTATCAACTGATTTTGATGGAACCCTGTTTAGTGTGAACGCAGCTGTCTCTAAAGCGTAACCCCAAAAGCTTAGCGGCAGATCAGTTTGACTCATCATTGATCGCATCATGTCCAACAATGTACGATTCCTCCGTTCAGACACCCCATTCCACTGAGGCGTTCCTGGTGGAGTGAGTTGTGGAACAATTCCACACTCCTTTAGATGATTGCCAAATTCAAGACTCAAGTACTCTCCACCACGATCAGATCGTAGATACTTGATTGTCTTGCCCAAATGATTTTGTACCTCATTCTGAAATTCCTTGAACTTTTCGAAGGACTCAGACTTATGCCTCATTAAGTAGACATAACCATATCTACTAAAGTCATCGATTAAGGTAATAAAGTACCCAAAACCACCTCTAGCAGTTGAGCTCATTGGTCCACATACATCAGTATGTACTAGTCCCAATAGTTCACTTGCCCTTTCACTTTGACCCATGAAAGGTGCCTTTGTCATTTTGCCAAGTAAACAAGATTCACATGTCTCAAATGATTCAAAATCAAACGAGTGTAGAAGTCCATCTCTATGAAGCTTCTCCATGCGTTTCTCATTTATATGACCCAAGCGAAAATACCAAATAAAAGTGGGATTCAAATCATTAGGACATTGCCTTTTTGCATTAATGTTATAGACTGAACATCCATCAAGATTCACAATGTATAAGCCATTCATCATGGGTGCATGGAAATAGAAAATGTCATTATAATAGACTGAACAACCATTGTCCACAGATCTAAAACCATAACCCTCTGCTTGCAAACAAGAAGTAGAGATAACGTTCTTACACAAAGCTGGAATGCAATAACAATTATTTAACTCCAAAACTAATCCTGGCGGTAAAGATAATGGCATAGTGCCGACCGCAATAGCAGCAACTCTTGCTCCATTGCTCACGCGAATGTCCACTTCGCCTCTTGCTAAGCTCCTACTTCTTTTCAGCCCCTGCAACGATTTGCATATGTGAGCAACTGACCTGGTATCAAATACCCAAGAATCAGTAGAGGAAGTAGCAAGATTAATTTCTATAACATTAATACCTGAGGTGGAACTCTTTCCATCCTGTTGCTTCTGCTTGAGCTGCTCTAGGTATTTCTTACCGTTTCTCTTCCAATGACCTGTCTCCTTTCAAAAGAAGCACTCTGCATCCTTAGCGGGCCCTGTCTTTTGAACCTTGGTCTTAGAGTTCCTAGTACTCGTGATCTCATCAGAGTTTAGCTTTCTCTTTTGACCACTCTTCTTGTTGTTGGGCTTGCGCTTATGCATAACCATCATATGGTTGGAGTTTTTCTTGATGCTTTCCTCGGCAGTCTTTAGCATCCCATGCAATTCTGCCAAGGTCCTGTTCAGGTTGTTCATGTTGAAATTCATTATGAACGGCTCAAAGCTGGGAGGGAGCGACTGGGAATCAAATCAGTAGCCAACTCTCGACTAAGGGGAAAGCCAAGCTTATCCAGACTCTCGATGTAACCAATCATTTTCATCACATGTGGGCTCACTAGATTACCTTCTGCAAGCCTGTACGCAAACAAGGACTTTAAGGTATTAAACCTCTCAGCTCTTGCTTGGTCCTCAAACATGTTACGTAGTCCTGTGATTATCTTATGAGCATCCAATGCCTCATATTGCCTTTCAAGCTCAGGGGACATAGTAGCAAGCGTGAGACAGCTTATATCAAGGTATTCATTGCATCGCCTTTCATGCTCCCTACGTTGAGCAGCAGGAGCATTGTTGGGCAAGTCAGCTGGAAAAGGCTGTGTAAGCACAAACTCTTTATGCTCTTGCCTGAGAACAATTCTCAGGTTGCGATACCAATCCATGAAGTTTGTTCCAATCAACTTCTCTTTCTCAAGAATAGACCGCAAGTTAAAATTGGATGGTGCAGGAGCTGCCATGATCTACAATAGAAATATATGTATGCAAAATCAGCACCATGTTTACATTTAACCTTTCATTAAACAATTTAACAAAAGATACTCCCACTATGTATTGTGAAACAAAATTCCCTCTAGTAACATAGTGAGTCAAGATCTTCATTTTATTACTGTCTAGTGAGCTTTGGCATCATAGCTAGACAACTATCAAAGTAGGTAAGCAACACCTTGCTAATCACATCATATGTGACTCTTGTGCTGTTGGGGTGACATCTCCATGTCCAACCCAACCTATGCCCCAAGGTCCAAAACTGTTTTGATAACCTTGTGAAGTAAACCAATAATCTCTGCATATAGATGTCCGACATCTATCTTATTTTATCATGATAAAAAGTGACACTTTGCTATGGCAAACCCATCACTTATGATCACAACCGTAATAGGTGCAATTATTGGAAGAGCATGAATTACACTTAAATTTTCTGAGGGAATCTATCCTACCATGTCATATCAAATATACAACAACAATAAAGTAAGATAGATATAAAAACCCCAAGCGAAATCTAAGGGGCAACGCACACAGCGGTCCCGCTTTTCATTGGCTCGTTTTTCTCATTGGCGTGCGATTCCAGTGGACATCGGACTATCCGATGAACACAATCGCGCTCGGCCTTGGTGAGTGCTAGACATTCCAGTGAAGTCACCAACACACATACGATTGATCTCATCAACCCATGCGGCTATCGGTTCATCTCATGTTCCGATCACCTAAGAACTCATATACAACATAATAGATCTCATCTACTACATCCGCATATCAATTATATGCAATGATCTAGATCATAAATTATACAAGGCGGCTCTGATACCACTGTTGGGATACGCGTAGGCTACGATAGCATAAATCAAAATTTTCTTTCGCATAAACCAGGTGTAATGGACCCAAAAATTGTAAAACCTTGAATACATATTATAATCAGTGAAATGGGGTTCCCTCTGTCTTTTGAGATTATTTTGCTCGTTTTTGGATTTTTCATGCATCCGTCATTTCATTCATATGCATTAAAACTAGCTTGGAATAATTTTAATAATTAATTTGTGTGTGCAAAAATCCTGGAAAAATTCAAAAAATTAGTATACATTATGGAACACACTCAATTAAATTGGCATTATTTTATCAGCTCATTTGGTACCTCAAATTATTTAGTCAAACCAGTCAAAAACTGGAATTAAAACATATCACTTAGTCCTCTTTCAAAATCTACCACAGTAAAACCATAACTCCTCTGCCCTTGCTTTTCTACCATATAGATCGTCATGACCTCCTCTACTCACAGTATTTTTGCCAAAAATTTCACCTCAGAGTAAGCCACTCGAAATGGCTGGTCAAAGAGACAATGTGAACATGTGATTTAAATTTGAGAAAATTCAACTTGACCTTCACTCACCCTACCCTATTTCACTTCCGCTGGGTCCAGCCTTCCTTGGCTCCGCTAGCTAGCCAGTAGGAAAGCCCAGGTCACCACCCAGCCTTCCCACGTTCTCTTCCTCTCTCCCTGTCGTTGTAGGCATTTCGTCGAACACGTGGCATGCGTCTTCTTTTGGAGTGGAGAACAACACCACTCAGCTTTCCACCACGCCAAGCCAAGCCTTCTCTGCGAAGCCTAGCCGTTAGACGTCGCTGTAGGTGGGCCTAGACACCGTGTCTCCGTACCCATCGTCCACCTCGCACCATTCTCCCTAATCGTCGCGTGAGTACGCCTCCATTGAGAGTAGACGAAGTCGTTCCAGCCAAATCTCCGCGCCCCGACCAAATCTCCTCCTCCATTACTCTTTATGGACAGGAAGCAAAGCTCCTGACACGTCCAGCCGTCCCGTTCCATCGCCACGCTGCTCGAGAAAGGAGAGACAGTGACAAGGCAATAGACCGAGCTCACGAGCACCGCGTCCAAACTCCACATTTAAGCCTACCCTTGCGCCAAAACTCTCTCCTAGCTCGCCTCTTCACGTTCCAAGCAAACCCAGGGAAGGAAGTCCCTTGGGATAGCCGGAACATGAGCGCCCGCGTCGGCGCCGACGAGCCCACGACGCTACCGACTTCCCTCTGGTGAGCCTCAAGAGAAACCGTTCGCGTCATCTTTCTTAGCATCCCTCACTGAATCCATTTTACCCTTGTCCACAGACGAAACACCGACGGGCAACGCCGCCTCTTCGACGTCCTTCGCGTCGGCCAGAACACCGCCGCCGCCGCCCTCGCCATCGATCTGCTGCCTCGGTGAGCTATAGCTCAAGCCCTCACGCCACCATACTCCTAGGACCACCATAAGACTTTCCCCCTCATCTTTCCACAGGTTCCATCGTCGGAGAAGCCCCGCCGCTAACGCCACGTGCCACCGGAGCAGAACACCGTCGCCGGAACTCTCCACGTCGCTTCATCCCCAACTAACCACAGGGTAAGCTTCAAAGTAGTCCCTAGACCATCTCCTTACCCCTAATAGAGACGCCGCCCTCCATAGCGCCATGGCCGCAGCCATCACGAACTGCCATCCCTCTCCCTGTCCATCGTTAGTTCTGGAGGAAGAAGAAGGACTTTGGTACATAAATAGCAAGAAACTTAGGGTCCAAACTGCAGAAGTATCACTCATGGATAAATAGGTTCATGACCTATGCATAATTTCTAGAAATCCTAGTTCTCAGATGAGAGACTAAAACAAAATAGGCAAAAAATGACATGTGGACCCTGAGCCCTCTCCGTACTGTAAATAGGCAAAAAAAATGATTTCTGTGATTTATTTTTACCCTGTAAGATGCTGAGACTTTGAAAAATCACAGGGAATTCATTTTAACTCCGATTTGAACGAACCAAATTTCAGTGTGATCCCCATGTTATTGTCTTTAAAATGGTTAGAGCAAATATTGCACAAATATCATGCAGATGTACAGCAAAATTCGAATTTACAATGTCAAATAGTATGTTTTTCAATTTCAGGATTTTAACCTTTGGAAGCTTATATCTAAGGCATACGAACTCAGATTTAAATGATTCTTTCACCTAAATTCCTCTAAAATCATCCTCTATCTTCTGTACCAGAATCATGCATATTTGAGCATTTTTAATTTTTGGTGTTTATTTGGTGTTCATTCGAATTTCGTTTAAATTTGAATAGACAACGAAGTTGCAGCCGTAGAGGAGTGTGAGCAGGAACCTGAGACTTGTGAGGAGTAAGGCAAGTCTTATTCAATTCCTCCTTCGAACATATTGAATCCTATATTTTTGCAAATGCTATATTGTTTATAAATTTCTCGCGACATTGCAAAATGTGGGATTTCGGTAGAGCAACTCCTATTTGCTGCACTTATCCTCCTTGATTATTGATTACCTTACTGTTGATACATCTAGGATGGGCTGAGGTACTGTCCAAGTACCAATTTGGGTATATTCGCGCTACTAATATAGCTATTGCTTAGCCATGCTTAGTGTTTCGCATGTTACAAATGATGGATCATTCACTCTTCAAAATTTGGGCTATTTGAAAACAATGGACAGGGGTGTTGCCTCTGTTATTTGTGAAGTTGAAAACTGAAAAGTGATGATTTTAGACTTGGGCGGCAAGTGGTGTGCATATGGTGATAGTTGCATACCGATAGGGGGAGTGTTCGCCCGAGTCGATTAAGGACCGAGCTATGTGTCACCAACTAAGATTTACAGTGCAACCACATGTGTTATTTATGGGGTAACCTTAGTTATGAAGTTGCTTAATGTCTAACCTTGCATTGGGAGGCCGTAGTAGTATGGACTAGTCGGAATGATGGTTTATAGGAGCTACCTAGTGCGGATTGTGCCTAGGCGTCTAAGCGTATCCAATATAACGGTTAAGTACCTCGTTGAGGGAACGGATGGTTCGCTTCACGGCGCTAGTACAGCGAGGGCCCCCTGGACTAGCGGCACTAGGGTTGCTCCTAGTGTGGGTATACACTTGCCGTGCTCATGGAAGGTTAGGCTTGAGTAATGTAGTAACTTCGTCATATGCTAGCAAATCGGGTACCATTTGGTATCGCGTGACATGGTTTACATGGTTTCTAGTTTGTGTCATGTGGATACGGTGCACAGCCTCTGCAGGGTGTTGAACTAATCGATTAGCCGTGCTCACGGTCACGAGCGACTTGGTGAAATGATACAAGTATAGTGTTGGTGGTTTAATAAATGTTTTGTGAAATTGGCATGGTGGGAAATTGGTGATGACTTTGCATGGTGTGGGCTGAAAGTAAAATGGTTACTTGCTGCCATGGAAGGCACAAGGATGATATTAATATGATGCTTATGTTACTACTACTATTGTTTACTTATTGCTTTACAAATTTTGTTGCAATCTATTGCTACTTACTATTGTGAATCAAAATTTGCTTTATGCTGAAATTTAGTCCACAAACATAGCCTCATTTGATCTCAGCTTGCAATAGACATAGGCTTCCCAAGGTTTGGGTAGGACTTGCCAATACGTTTGTATTGACCCACCTCTTGTTGTTTTTAGACATTGATGTAGGAAATGAGATGCCTAGTGATGAGTACTTTGCACCGGGTACCGGAGGTTTCGAGGATGGTTCTTTCTAGGGTGATTCCAAGTCGGTTGCCTGTGGTGGTTTGGTAGATGGGCATACCGAAGAACATATATATTTTGCTACTCTTATTCCGCTGCGATTAAACTCTTTCATTTGGCCGGTCGGCCCTATCTATGTTGTATGACTTGTGCACTCGCTAAGTTATGTGAACCATGTTATCTATTTTTGTGTATATTGTATGGATGTAATGACAAGGTTGTGGATGCGTGTACTAGCCACTGATCATGGGACTAATACGGTGTACACTCCAGGTATTCGGGAATTCCATCCCCGGGTGCCGACACCAGGAACCATGCAAGTATTAGATCATAGATCGTTACCACTCGACGCGCTGTGCAGCGGAAGAAGACGTTGAGAAGTCGAAGGAACTCTCGCGAAGTACCGCGCGTCGATGTAGAGGAAGTAGTCGATCGCACTGGCTTGACCTTCTCCTCCTCGTGCGTTCTCCTCGTTGTACTCCCACGCCGATCAGCACCACAAACCAGCGGCGCCTCTACCAGTATCCACACGTATAGGGACGGAAGTGACGGGGCTAGGGTTTTGCTCGGGGAGGGAAGTGACGGCTAGGGTTTCTCACGTGATGCAATGCCTCCGCCGGTTACACCCTTCACGAATATATAGGATCCATCACTCAGGCCTCCAAGGCCCGTAGGACTCCTATTCAGATCTTATTCCGAATTAAGCTCATATTGGATCTCTATCCAATCCCCTTATTCCGGCACATTAAGCGTGCGACCCTGTAGGTTCATATATACTCGGCTGTAACTCGAAAACTCCTTTTCGGTCCACGCGTCAACAGCGGCCCCTAGCAGAACGTATTGACCCACCGGGCATACATAAATATCATATCGGCTGAACCTCTAATGTATACTTGTATGAACCCCTTTGCCTCACGATATCGATTAAGCTCAAGGCTAGATATGTGCCATCCTCTAATAGCTCAATCATTCACTCGAACCTGTTGATAGATTATATAACTTGTGATTGACTCCTCAATCACCTTTGGCATGGCCATGCACTTCCATAATCTACAACATCGAGGGGCCCAGAGATATCTCTCCAAAGGAGGGGCAAATCTCATCTTGATTATTCATATCCCACTACATGTTTCATAGCATACCCGAAAACTACTTTTATAACTACCCATTTACGGAGTAGCGTTTAGCAGTCCCTAATTAAGCTACTACACATGTTGAGAACCATGATAATCTCAGGTCTAAGGTTTCAACACCAACACTCAATGAGATCACTAATGACACAACACATATGGCTCTTGCAGTGTCTCATGTTGGGTCTATCCAACAACATGTTCACTAACATGTGTCCACATTATTAATTTGGTATCTCTATACCATGATCCATGAGACATGATAATCAATTAATACATGTGCTGATCATATAAACATATTTGTTCCACATATGATATTTGATCAGGGATCTTTTAGAAATAGTAACAAACAACATAAAGAGTCTCATGAAAGAATCACATATTCATTAACCAATAAGGAGTTATCTATTTCAAGGAACAATGTCGGATAAATATATAAACATAGTATGTGATACAATCATCTCTATGATTGCCTCTAGGGCATATCACTGACACATTCATCAGATCCTTGAAAATGCAAAATATAGAGATCACAGATCACGAGTCCAAGGCTCAAATTATGTATAACTTTTATAAGTCTATTATGGGGATTTCGACCTGTTCCACCTCTACTCAGGTTCAGTGCACCAGCAAAGCCAAGATTTGTTAGTACAACCTTTCTCCATGCAAGAAGTCGTATATGCACTTATACAAATGGACTGGAAGAGTACACCAGGTCCAGATGATTTTGGACCGAGCTTCTACAAATCAGCTTGGGCTACAGTTAGCCAAGTAGTGATGAGAATGATGAACAGCTTCTTCGAAGAAAGGTGCTATTTAGGGAGAATTAACAGAGCTTGTATAGTCCTTGTTCCCAAACTTGGAAAGACAACTCCTGATGGTTACAGGCCAATCTCTCTTCAAAATTGTTTAGTGAAAATTGCAGCAAAACTGCTTGCAAATTGCCTTCTTACACTTCTCCCTAATTTGATTGATTTAGATCAAACTGGATTCTTGAAGGGCAGAAGCATTTCACAGAACTTCCTATATGCAACAGAGCTGATTCAATGCTGTTATAAAAGAAGACATGCCACTGCAGTGATCAAACTTGATTTTGCAAAAGCTTTCGGCTCGGTGGCATGGAGCTGTCTTGAGTATGTAATTGCTGCTAGAGACTTCCCGGCAAAATGGATTCAATTTGTAAAATCTCCTCCAAATATCAAAATCAATAGTAATAATTAATGGGATCCCTGGACATTGGATTGATTTAAAGAGGGGAGTTAGACAAGGTGACCCTTTATCACCTTACATTTTCATCTTTGTGACTGATATCCTGCAAAAACTTATTCAGAACTGCCCTGCAATTAGACACCGTCTATACCCTTCGAATTCTTGCACCACTTTGCAGTATACCGATGACACCATTCTCATTTGCACGACTGACAAAGAAGATATCTACGCCCTCAAGCAATGCTTAGAAACTTTTGCTTCAGCATCAGGCTTAATGATAAATTACAACAAAAGCACATTGGTGACAATGCACACTTCTGAAGAACTGAAGTGCGAACTTGCTGCTATTCTCCAATGCCAGGTAGACTCTTTCCCAGTCTCGTACCTAGGTTTACCCCTGTCTCATGTGAAGCTAAAGATTAAAGATATCCAGCCAATGATTGACAAAGCAAACAAACACCTAGCATGATGGTAAGATCGCTTCGTTCATACGCAGAAATATTGATTCTGGTAAATTCAGAATCAATATTTCTTCCAAAAGGAATTATTGTACTCTTTGACAAAACTAGACATGCGTTCCTGTGTGGTCAGGGGAGAATTCTTGTAGTGGTTCTTCTTGTTTGGTAGCCTGGAAGGATGTCTGTGTCCCAAAAAAGAAAGGAGACCTCAGAACCAAGAATATGCAATCTCAGAATGAAGCTTTACTAATCAAATGACTACATCATCTCTTCTCTTCTCAATCTTCATGGGCTAACTGGATTTGGAAGGAATTTGGGAACGATTCCTTGTTCTATGATAGATCAATGGGCACTCATTGGGACTCTTTGGTGGCCTTAATCCCAAAAGTTCAATCACTAACTGCAGTTCAGATTGGAAATGGGCATCGCACCTCTTTCTGGCTTGACTCTTGGGATGCTGACTACATCCCGGTGAAGAAATTCCTGGTGCTTTTCTCTCATACTCTTGACAAAAATGCTACGGTTGCTAAAGTTCTCTCTGCTGACTTAGCTGAACATTCTGTGTTGAGACTGTCCACGGCAGCCAATAATCAACTCCTACAATTCAGGACTGGTTTAACACATGTAATACTGTCAGATGAACCAGACATTCGAAGCACCCGGGGGGAGCACAGGGGAGTATTCTCAACTCAAGATAGATCTATGCAGACTCTCAATCCTCCAGGACAGAATGCCCAAACTGGGTATTTATCTGGAGAAACCGTGCTCCACCAAAAATTCAGTTTTTTGCCTAGCTGCTAGCAAAGGAGCGTCTTCCCACCAAAGTAAATCTCAATAAGAAAAACATTGTTCAATCTCCCACATATGACTTGTGTTCTTTGTTGGTATTTCTTAACGATATTACTAGAAATATAAATTCCTAGCAATGACGCTAAAAATGGTCCTAGTATATATATGGTTTAGAGAAAGAATCCGCAAGCGCACGGATATATCATTATAGCATTTTACTCAGAAATATTCCAAGGTATCGTATTCATTTAATCCCAAGGGAAGATTGTAAGAGAGAACTATGCTAATAATGTATTCATGCTACTTGTATAATCAAAGTCTAAGCAGGGGTTAAGATATTTATATGGGTAGAGTAACACGAAGCAAAGCACAACATGTATCTCATTTAATCATTCCTAAACTAAATGGAAGAAGAAATAGAAAAACAATCAATTTATATAATTCTAATATACACTCAACTTTAGTTTACACCTGCTAGAATACAACCATATAGCCAATACTCCCTAACAGTGCCCTCCTGGTGCTTCGAGAGACCACCCCGGGTTGCCGAGTTTCTTACGATAACCTGTCATAGCCGTCCAACCGGGGCTAAATATGAAGGACAACCCTCCCCAAGAAGGTTTCTTAGGAATATATACTATCGTGGAGGAATACCCGTACTGAGCTGTCACCATCAGCGGCACACCTCGACTAACCCGTAGCTTTTATACCCAGATAATGATACTTAATATAATCTAGACACCACGTCTACATTATTAAATACTACTCTACATCCCTCGAGATGACATTGAGCAACCGAGTAATCGGATATTAAACCCACACCATTGCACCTCTTTGGTAGGCTAACTATACGACTGTACTGATGCATATATAAAGTAAAGACGATACTCACATATACTAAAGTATCGGAAGTATATAAAGAATAGTATTTCATTAATTCTGAAAGTCTTACAAAAGAAAGAGGAAAACTATTAAAGCCATACCAAAATTCCTTCAAAGACTCCGAGGACTCTGAGAGCTATTCTATTCTGCTCCACTTAGCACTAGAATACTAAACTAAAGTGTAGAAAAGATATCTTGAGCTTGCCTGAGTGTGTTGAGAGAGTGAAATGAGCTCCTCCTTTTATAGGGTAGTTATGACGGTTGTAGCTATGTGAATTGTCCATTCTGCCCCTCAACCGCCATTGGAAAGTAATCTGGAGTGTCTACATGGAGGGCCAAACTGGGCCGGCCTAGTAGGCCTCCAAACTCCCCTGGGTCACTGACAGGTGGGTCCCTATGACGGTTGTGACAGTTACGACGGTTTCCGGGATGGGTACACCTGACATGTGGGCCCATCTTATCCATAAGCTTGCTTAGGAGTATGGTTTTCTCATTTTCTCTTTATTTTATTTGCTCAATTCCTGCACTCAAATAAATTCCAAGTACAAGTGGAAATAGATTATTGTAAAATAAATATGCATTGCAAGCATAGCTAATTCTCCTTTATTTTAGTTATATTGATGGTCGAAATTGGTCTATAACGACAGTCAACATTCCTCTAATGAAGAGATGGCTTTTCACATCTGCATCAGCTGCCCCTTTGCTTCCTCCTTTTAGCAGAAAATTCAGTTTCTCCCGTTGATTACAAGCATGACTGAAATAGCCATTCTTCGGCCACCAGCGAGTATTCACTGTAAACACTTTCAGGTCTTCTATCTCCCATGTTTTTGGGGTCTTTGGATTCACCGTCACGATGTTGTGTCTAGAGGGATGCTGCTTTCCCTCCGTAGGTTAATCCTTAAGCGCTTAGAGGACACCACCCTCTACGCAGAAAGATTTAGCATGGATGACAGAGTGGTAGTTTCCTTTTTTAGATAATGGAAGCTTTATTTAAACTCAGTTAATTACATCAAGGTGATACAATCAAACTGAGTCACCCCCAGCCTCTGCATAAAATGCACACAGCCAAAAAAGAAGAAAGAAACAACTATAACATCTCCCAAGCACAAAAGTTTGACAGAAACATATATCTAGTGGCTATCAATCCGTAGGCTAGACCACCGCCACCCATGCTCCTGGCTAAAAAACACCTGTGCCAACTGGTCCAACTGTCGAGATACCGCTGTATATCTTAGTGGCTATCAATCCGTAGACTAGACCGCCACCCATGCACCTGGGTAAAAAACTCCTGTGCAACCTGGTCCAAACGTCGAGATACCACCATAATAGTATCCCGCAGTCCTGGTTGGTGGAGGATAGCCCATGTACGTAGCCACCGGGTAACTAAGGTGATAACCTGTAAAGGAGAAGACACCATCTTTGATGCGAACCCGCTAGGGTTTGTGGCCCGATCTTTCGATGAGAGGTAAGGGATAACTCGATTGGATGAAGACGACGTTCACGGCCCGACTACAACCGTCCAAAGACGCTGCGCCTTAGCAACCGATACACCGTCTCCTATGGTCGCCGCGAACTTGTGGTGCGTGTCAACCCGGCCACGAGGGCACTCGTCCTGCAAGCAATCGAAGAACAAGCAAGAACAAGTAGGACAAGCACTGAAATTGCTAGATAAAGATGAAAGTTTCGCTATCAAACACAATATGGTGGGGTTCCGATTACAGGCAGACGGGCGGTTTAGCCAACACGCGCGCTGCGAGCCGGTAGCAAGTAGCTATCTCTATCATCAAAACCCGCCTGTTCTTGGCGGCGACTAGAGGTATAAGAAGAGGGGAAGAACGACCATAGGGTCGTGCTCCAACCCTAGGACGCGCCCCTAATGGGCCCAACTTGGATACACAGCCCATTGGGCCAAAAGAGGTGACGCAGCACCATGGACAGAAAACAGTCGGGAGTAAAATGACAATTGCGGCCGCTCCAGAAGAGATATGGACATGTGGCTGGATCCATTTGAAAGTAGACTTGATAAGCTTTCCATGAAGTACTTGCACGCCCAAATCGGAGTTCACATGAAGTCGTGGCGGCCGTCAGAAGTTGGCGCTGCCCTGCAGTCCGAATCCACCCCGCGCGAATCCTCTTCCCTTTGGATCCTCTCCATCGTTCCTGAGTAAAACACGAGTGCACGCGTCTCCGGGGTATAAAGACGAGGAATATGAACTCAAGAAAGAACTCACCTGATAATTTAGTTGACGTGCACGAGCGCGGGTAATAGGACCATCATGCTGTACATGGGGGGACGTGGATGTATCGACGGTGTTGATGTCCTCATCATCCTCCCCTTCTTGCATTTGAGTCGTCCTCGACTCAAGCTCATCTTCTTCTCCCAAATACGGCTTCAAATCTGCAACGTTAAATGTGGGACTAACCCCGAAATCTGCAGGCAAATCAAGCTTATATGCATTCTCATTAATCTTTGCTAACACTTTAAATGGTCCATCAGCTCTAGGCATCAATTTAGACTTTCTCAAATCAGGAAATCGTTCTTTTCGCAAATGCAACCAAACCAAATCTCCAGGTTCAAAATTCAATTCCCTTCTACCTTTGTCACCAGCAAACTTATACTTAGCATTCATGCGCTCTATGTTTTCTTTAGTTGTCTCATGCAGTTTTAACATCAACTCAGCACGTTGCTTAGCATCAAAATTCAGTTTTTCAGAAGATGGTAAAGGCATCAAATCAATTGGAGCACGAGGCAACAAACCATACACAATCTGAAATGGGCACATTTTTGTAGTAGAATGCAAGGAACGATTATAAGCAAATTCAATATGAGGCAAGCATTCTTCCCACATCTTGATATTTCTCTTCAAAACAGCCCTAAGCATAGTAGACAAGGTTCTATTCACCACTTCAGTTTGTCCATCCGTTTGGGGATGACAAGTAGTAGAGAACAAAAGTTTAGTCCCCAATTTAGCCCATAAAGTTCTCCAAAAATGGCTAAGAAATTTTGTGTCACGATCAGAAACAATTGTGTTTGGCACACCATGCAAGCGAACAATTTCTCGAAAGAACAAATCAGCGATATGAGAAGCATCATCAGTTTTATGACATGGTATGAAATGTGCCATTTTAGAAAATCTA
This sequence comes from Oryza glaberrima, assembly GCF_000147395.1. NCBI lineage: Eukaryota > Viridiplantae > Streptophyta > Magnoliopsida > Poales > Poaceae > Oryza > Oryza glaberrima. The sequence continues at coordinate 13,872,655 of NC_068327.1, read as the reverse complement.
TCCACAACCACAAAAATGCTATCACGCCCCCTCTTGGTCCTAGGCAATCCTAACACAAAATCCATTGAAATATCTTCCCAAGGAATAGTAGGAACAGGAAGAGGCATATACAAACCATGTGGATGTAAGCGTGACTTAGCCTTTTGACATGTAGCGCAGCGAGCAACGAACCTGCCAGCATCTCTTCGCATCTGTGGCCAAAAGAAATGACTAGCAAGGATGTCATGTGTCTTCTTGGCACCAAAATGGCCCATCAAACCGCCTCCATGCGCTTCCTGCAACAACAACAAGCGAACGGAGCTAGCTGGAATGCATAGCTTGTTAGCTCTGAAAACAAACCCATCATTGATGACGAATTTGTTCCATGTTCTGCCATCCTTACAATGCAGCAACACATCATTAAAATCAGCATCATGCGCATATTGGTCTTTGATTGTTTCCAGGCCAAAAATCTTGTAGTCAAGTTGTGTCAACAAAGTGTATCTCCTAGACAAAGCATCAGCAATGATGTTCTCCTTCCCTTTCTTGTGTTTGATAACATAAGGAAAAGATTCAATAAATTCAACCCATTTAGCATGTCTACGGTTCAGTTTCCCTTGACTACGAATATGCTTCAAAGACTCATGATCAGAATGTATGACAAATTCCTTGGGCCACAAATAATGCTGCCATGTTTCTAAAGTTCGCACAAGAGCATACAATTCCTTATCATAAGTAGAATAATTCAGAACAGGCCCACTCAACTTTTCACTAAAATATGCAACAGGTTTTCCTTCTTGTAGCAAAACACCACCCAATCCAATCCCACTAGCATCACATTCAAGTTCAAAAGTCTTATTAAAATCGGGAAGTTGGAGAAGAGGTGCATGGGTCAACTTATCTTTCAACATGTGGAAGGCGTTCTCTTGTGATGTGCCCCAAGTGAAAGGCACTCCCTTCTTTGTAAGCGCATTCAATGGTGCAGCAATGGTGCTGAAATCCTGCACAAAGCGGCGATAGAACCCCGCGAGTCCTAGAAAGCTCCGCACTTGTGAGACCGTTTTAGGAGTCGGCCAACTCTGAATTGCCTCAACCTTGGCTTGATCAACCTCAATCCCCTGCGGAGTTACAACATAGCCAAGAAAAGAAACTCGATCTGTGCAAAAGGTGCACTTCTCAAGGTTACCAAATAAACGTGCATCACGAAGAGCATTAAAAACAGCACGTAAATGATTAAAATGTTCACCCATAGACTTGCTGTAAATCAAGATATCATCAAAGTAGACCACCACAAATTTTCCAATGAAAGGACGCAAAACCTCATTCATCAACCTCATGAAAGTGCTGGGTGCATTAGTTAAACCAAAAGGCATCACTAACCACTCATACAACCCAAACTTCGTTTTAAATGCTGTTTTCCATTCATCACCCAACTTCATACGAATCTGGTGGTAACCACTACGCAAATCAACTTTGGAGAACACAATAGAGCCACTCAATTCATCAAGCATATCATCTAACCTAGGAATAGGATGACGATATCGAATGGTAATGTTATTAATAGCTCTACAATCAACACACATACGCCATGAACCATCTTTCTTTGGTACCAAAATTACCGGAACCGCACATGGACTAAGAGACTCGCGTACATACCCTTTATCAAGCAACTCATGAACTTGACGCTGAATCTCCTTGGTTTCCTCAGGGTTGGTTCGGTATGGCGCACGGTTCGGTAGGGAAGCACCTGGGATCAAGTCGATTTGATGCTCAATGCCGCGCACCGGTGGCAGCCCCGGTGGCACTTCCTTGGGAAACACATCAGAGTACTCCTGCAAAATGTTAGCAACAGCAGGGGGCAAAGAATGCTGCATATCGTGAAGTGAAATCAAAGCATCTTTGCATACCAAAGCATAGGCAACTGAAGGTGATGCAATCAACTCATTAATATCATATTTAGTAGCAAGTAAGCATTTGGGTTTCAAATTGATTGTCTCAGGTGTCTTGCCATCAGATTGGGCTTTTTTATCACTCTCACATTTGGATTTGGCAGCCTTAGCAACATCATCACGCAAAATATCTTCAGGAGACATGGGATGCAACACAATTTTCTTATCATGGTACAGAAAAGAGTACTGGTTTGACCTACCATGATGCATAGAATCCCTATCAAATTGCCATGGTCTACCTAGCAGAATATTACATGCTTGCATGGGCACAACATCACATTCAACAACATCATGGTAATTTCCAATTGCAAAATTAATGTGCACCAGTTTTGTTACCTTCGCCTTACCACTGTTGTTCAGCCATTGGATGTAGTATGGATGTGGGTGCGGTTTGGTGCTAAGTGCGAGCTTCTCCACCATCTCGCTGCTAGCCAAGTTGTTGCAGCTACCTCCATCAATGATCATGCGGCAACAACGCTCTTTGACGACACACTTTGTTTGGAACAACGTGTGTCGCTGATTTTGCTCCGCCTTCTCCATTTGTGCGCTAAGGACACGCTGCACAATGAGGCTCTCATAGTAATCCGCAAATGCAGCTCCAATGTGCTCTTCCGGTGGCTCATTATCTGCATGGTCAGCCGCAAGCAAAGCAAGTGTATCATCATCGAAATCACTAGCAGAGGAGTACTCACCATCGTTTTTGACTACCAAAACTCGCTTGCTAGGGCAGTCACGCTGCACATGCCCAAAGCCCTTGCAACGGTGGCACTGAACATCTCTCATTCGGCCTGTGGATGCCATTGAAGAAGCACTCGGTGCTGGCTGAGCAGCCTTTGTCGCTGACTTGTCACTAGATGGAGGAGGTGCTGCTCGACTGGTTGTGGGTGTGGAAGACGGAGAAGCAGTACGGCCGGCCGGAGGAGTGGTGCGTGTCTGCCATGATGAAGTTTTACCTGCAGAAAAATTAGCCTTGGCACTAGCACGTCGTCCCTGCACTTCCCTTTCAGCCTTACAAGCAAGATGAAACAATCGGGTCATATTAGTGTAATCTTTATAGTCTACGATGTCATAGATCTCGCGGTTTAACCCACCCAAAAATCTAGCCATGGCAGCGTCCTCAGTTTCCTCTAAATTACAACGAAGCAAGCCCATTTGTAACTCCTGATAATATTCCTCTACACTTTTTGCACCCTGTCTCAATTGTTGCAACCTATTCAGCAAGTCACGTGCATAGTAAGAAGGAACAAATCTAGCCCGCATGACCCGTTTCAAAGCATCCCAAGTTTGTGGCATGTTATTAGGATTTTTCTTGCCATGTTCTATCCACCAAACCGAAGCAAAATCGGTGAACTCACTCGTAGCAGCTCTAACTCTAGTGTTCTCAGGAAACTTATGGCATGCAAATTTTTGGTCAACAGCAATCTCCCAAGAGAGGTACGCATCAGGATCATATTTTCCATCAAAAGGAGGAATCTTAAATTTAATTTTAGAAAAAGCATCATCATTGTTGCGTACCTCGCGTCGGCGGCGACCACCCATACCTCGTCGATTGTTGTGTAGCCGTCGACGATCTCGAGCATCTCGATCATCTTGTTCAGTGTCAGCAATATATTCATCCTCCAAATTATCCTCGACGTACTCTCCGTCAACGTCATCGTCATTACCCCCACCAGTGCCTCCAGCATTGAGAGCATCAAAATGCCTCACAAGAGCAGCAAGGCTAGTGTCAATGCGGGCGACCGCTGTCTCCAGCCCTGTAAGCTTAGTGTTGGTGGAGATCTGCGTGGACTCCAATTGTCCAATCTTCTCATTTGTCACCTGCAAATCTGTATCAAGTCCTTCTGTGTGCTGCTTCACTTGCCTTGTAAAGTATTGGATGATGCCTTTGGTGCGTGGGGAATGAGATGCACCCTCCTCATCTTTATCCTCTGGACCTGCCATGGGTTAGAAATGAAGGACAACAAAACAATGGAGGATGTAATGTAAGCCCTACACAACTATTGGGATGTAGCTTTTGCAAGACGCTCACTCTCACTTCACTCGCAGCTTGTCTCACAAGCTCTTACCAGTTCTTACCTTGCCCACAGGAGGGGGACAGCAACCCACAAGTTAGCAACCGTGGAACGAGGTGTATCGGTGCTGTAGCAACAAGACCTGTCAAGCTGTAGTCGGGTTTGTGGTGGAGCTGTTGGTGGGCTGAAAGCAATGCTCAAGAGAAAACTAGAAACCACGTTAGCCAAAGCAAATTGAATAATCGCTCAAGGGTATAGTGTACAGTGCTGGTCCTAGGCTGGTCGAAGTAGAGACGCGAGCCTAACCACAAAGGACGCCACAAAACACAAACCCAAACAGCAACGAAAACAAGAAACGGTGGTGGAAGGTGGTGACAAAGGGGGAATGGTGGGGTGTGCTCGCTGGATCCTCTTTTTTTTTTTTTTTTTGCTTGCTCTCTCTAGTGCTGAGGAGAGAGACACAACTTTTTTTTTATTTTATTTTTTTGATATTTTTTTCACAACCAGGAGCACACTGGAACCAACCACAGAAAATCTTATCTCAAACGGACAAAGTATGAAGCTTGTAGAATTTTTTCAAAGTGCTATGCGAATAGGTCCCGAAGCTTCTCGCCACAAAAACAGAATTTTGCAAGAGGAATTTGGCGATTTTAAATTTGCCGAACCCGGCGAAGCGGGGGAGAAACGGATGTAACTTTTTTTGTAGATGTCCGTGGATATATTATAAGCCTAATTTCGAGTCCGTATGAAAAAGATATGATTGTTTTAAGGAAGGTCACTCGAATCAGGGTTCTATTTCCTTTCTAGTGGCGGCAGGTTACAAGGCAACTCACAAAAGCTATCGGCAACAGATCAAACACAAATAGAAAGTGATTTGGTGGGTGACTGCGATGGTGGTGACGGTGGTGATGACGACAAAATTGATGAAGGTGGCGATGTGCGGTGGTGGCAAGAACTCGAAACTCTAATCGCCTAACACTAAGACCAGCAAATTAACACAACCGATGCAATCGAAAACTCAACAAGCCTTAACTAAGCAGTACTAGTAAAAAGGCACAATGGTCTATAGGATCACGGGAAAACTAATCTACTATTTTTTTTGTTGGTCTTTTCTGGACTATAGGAAAAAAAAATTAATGACGAAGGGAAGGGTAAATTCTCTCACCGATGAACCACGCTCTGATACCACCTGATGCGAACCCGCTAGGGTTTGTGGCCCGATCTTTCGATGAGAGGTAAGGGATAACTCGATTGGATGAAGACGACGTTCACGGCCCGACTACAACCGTCCAAAGACGCTGCGCCTTAGCAACCGATACACCGTCTCCTATGGTCGCCGCGAACTTGTGGTGCGTGTCAACCCGGCCACGAGGGCACTCGTCCTGCAAGCAATCGAAGAACAAGCAAGAACAAGTAGGACAAGCACTGAAATTGCTAGATAAAGATGAAAGTTTCGCTATCAAACACAATATGGTGGGGTTCCGATTACAGGCAGACGGGCGGTTTAGCCAACACGCGCGCTGCGAGCCGGTAGCAAGTAGCTATCTCTATCATCAAAACCCGCCTGTTCTTGGCGGCGACTAGAGGTATAAGAAGAGGGGAAGAACGACCATAGGGTCGTGCTCCAACCCTAGGACGCGCCCCTAATGGGCCCAACTTGGATACACAGCCTATTGGGCCAAAAGAGGTGACGCAGCACCATGGACAGAAAACAGTCGGGAGTAAAATGACAATTGCGGCCGCTCCAGAAGAGATATGGACATGTGGCTGGATCCATTTGAAAGTAGACTTGATAAGCTTTCCATGAAGTACTTGCACGCCCAAATCGGAGTTCACATGAAGTCGTGGCGGCCGTCAGAAGTTGGCGCTGCCCTGCAGTCCGAATCCACCCCGCGCGAATCCTCTTCCCTTTGGATCCTCTCCATCGTTCCTGAGTAAAACACGAGTGCACGCGTCTCCGGGGTATAAAGACGAGGAATATGAACTCAAGAAAGAACTCACCTGATAATTTAGTTGACGTGCACGAGCGCGGGTAATAGGACCATCATGCTGTATATGGGGGGACGTGGATGTATCGACGGTGTTGATGTCCTCATCAATCTTGTTATCAAAAATTACTCCATCCCTGCTTAGCCAAATGGACCAACCTCCTAGAAGAAAACCCTTTCCTCCTCTCTATGATAACTAGAAGATACCCCGTGCGTTGCTGCGGGAAATTGCAGATAATTATAAAGAAATGCTGCTTTTAGAAAGCAAAACTTACAAAATATGAAATATACTGTAGTTGCTGGAATTGTTGTCCTTATAATGTAAAATTGAAGCAGTTATTTGTAGGGATGAACAATATGAAGTAGTTGAAACAGTAGTAATGTAGTATGGCACTACTTCTGATTGTAGTTTTTTTTTATTCCCTTAGTGATAATGGCTGAGAGGTGTGTGACCATTCCATTTTCGTTGAACCAATCGTGAATCTCAAGTAGCTCTAGCTTAGCCATCTCTTCTTTCCTCATATTTATGACACTTAGAAAAAAAATGCTTTTGAGCGCTACAATTGCATCCATATACCTATATATGGGGTAGATTGGTCGGGCGATGAACCAAACAAAAGAGAAACAAACATCCTGTGTTGCCATATCTGAAGTAAAAAAGGGGAGAAAGTTAAATTATTATTATTATATAATAAAGAACAAAAGATGAGGTTTTTTTTCGAGAGGGTATATCTCAATAGTAGAAAATGTTCTTACAATGTAATTTATTTATAAAACAAAAAATCTTCAAATTGGTGGGAGAGGAAATGATTAATCCATCATGAATGTCGATACGAATTGGTGGGGAAGAAAGATCGTTAGATTGATGAGGGGGAATTTTATGATTGGGAGGGGGATGGGGGCCAGAAAAAACTATATATGTTCAAATAATTTGCTGGTTCAAAGCATAACTGGAAATATAAAACCAAAATCACTCAAGATGAGTGCAAAATATACATCCTTTTCAGTATGTAAATCAACAGTAAGAGCACATATGGTAAACAGATATGGCAAATTAAAAATTGAAGTAGTATCTCCGAAGAAAACTTACCATCGGTACCATGCACAAAAAAAATGCCAATCCAATTAAAATACATTGCCATATGGGGAATAACATTTCTGGTAAGGGGTACCTGAAAAGTAGAGCAGAAAATTCCTTAGAAAGAAACTGTAATCAAACGGAATGAAGAATGCTTTAATTTCTTTTTCGTCATATACTTGCTGATTTGGAGTATGTATATCTAATGATGCAGAGTGAAATATCTTTGATAAAAGTCTTTGTCAATCAGAGAAAGCAGAAACATTAAAAAAAAATCACGGCCATGGGAGGCAGTACTACAGTTAAAACAGAGGTAAACATAAATCAAAATCAGCAAGCGTAGAAGTTTGGCACCAACCTTGTATAGGTGCTTTGCCACCGCATGGCCATCTGCTGAAAGCCATGCCTCTCGCAGATCAAATATTGGGATGCCGACGGGGATAATACGTGGTTCTTGTGAGGTGACATACACACTGGACATTCATCCAAGTGGGAGAGTCACTGAATATATATGTCGTTGATCCTTTAGGACTGCTGCTTGGATGCAGGCCAAATGAAGCCAATTCCAACCGGAAGCACAGATGAGAGGATGATCTCCATTAGAGAGTTGTTTAACGAATTGATGTAGTGTGGTTCTCGCTGGAAGAAGAGGAAAGAGTAATATTCTATTCAGATTGATAGTAATAGGATGTGAGGAAGAGGGGCGGCCGTTTCAGGCGGGGAACACCGAACACGGAGAAAATAAAGGAGACGGTGAATGCTAGGGGGTGTTAGCTATTCGATGATTGGAAGTATGCACAATGCCGCTGTCATGGGAAGGAGGTGGAGTGGAGCACTGAACCGTCGTTGGATTAATTAAGGGGGCCGCTCGTGGGCTGTTTGGTGGATGAAGTGGGCTGTGCTTAATTGAGCTGCGATCGTACGGCTGATAACGTATCTTGACAGCAATCGAAAGGCTAAAAGATAAGTGGTGACTTGGCTGCACAATATGACAGAAAATTAGTATTAACTATAGTAAGTGGGGATCAACTGTATAGTTACATAGGATATGTAATCTGTATTTTGTAACTAGAAACTTTGTGTAAACCCCCTCTTATGATAGTTTATGAAATTCAGGTGGGGAATCTATCCCTCAATGTTCTTTAAAAAAAGCAACAAAAAAAATAGAGATGGATCTTTCATAAATTTTTGTCTGTAATGTCCTACAGTTGCAATACAAACATATAGAACACAAAAATTTCAACATCCTCCACCTGTGCAATGTCCACCCATCCTCCAAGCCGAACCCTTTATGGTGCCTCGGGGAGGGGGGGGACAAAGAAGACGAGAGAGAGGGGGGCTGAGAACACGGTATGGTACCTCGGAGCGCGGCAGTGGAGATGGGGGGAATTGGGTGGAGAAGATCTGCAAGCCTAGGAACAATGAAGCACTCTGGCAAGTGGCTCAGCACCTTCACGATCCCCACCGCCAAGGACACCACCTGGCCTACTAGCAGGCTGCGCTATTCCTCTACAGTTTTCGTACTCCCGGAGCTTCCTCTACGGAGGAGTCGTCCACCGGCGTCTCACCTCTCACTGGCGAAGCAGAAGTCGAAATCGCGGAGTTGGTTGGGGGAAACGGCACAGAGGGATCTCAAACGACAAACTCTCTCCCCTCCCGGTCTCTTCCAGTTTTTAGCCCACATGTTAACGGGCCAAAAAAATCAACCCGTTATCACAATATCAGATCAGACCCAATGACCCACGCGAATCGTTAAGCTATCCAACGGCTAAGAAAATCGACTGATGGATTACAAAATTTCAATTGCCTGCGAAATAGCAAGGCTAAAAATGTAAGTAGGATGTCAGACCGTCAGAAAACCAACTTTAGATGGTGTTTGAAATTCATGTAGATGAAGATAAAGATTAAGTGTTTTACGCAAAACGAGGTAATATTAACGTATGATTAATTAAGTTTTAATTATTACAAACTTGGAAAATATATTTATATGATATTTTTTAGTAGATTCCATATAGAAAGTTTTCGCACAAAACTTTTGTTGGAGAAAATAACGGGGCTAATACTAGGTTTGTCCAGCTTATAAATTCCAGGCGCATGCCCATTCCTCTGAATCCCGCCCGATAGTACCAAAACTTGCGTTTCTCTCCTAACCAGACCGGTCACTAACATCATCGATGGCCGGACGAGCGCTCCCAGCTCTCGTCTCCGTCGTCGTCTTCTTCATCTCAGTTCGTGGTAAGCTACTAACCAATCGGTTCTTCACGGCCGCGTGATTCGTTTCTTCCGTTTGCTCAGCTTGTGTCTTTCTTCCTTTCATCGTTGATGGTTTGATCAGATGCCGCGTCTAAGTCGTTCGTCATCACCAACAACTGCGAGTACACTGTGTGGCCGGGGATCCTGTCCAGCGCCGGCTCGGCCGGGATGGACAGCACCGGCTACGTGCTTGCGCCGAGGCAGTCGCGGACTATGTCGGTGCCGACAGGGTGGTCGGGCCGGCTCTGGGGCCGCACACTCTGCTCCACCGACGACGCTGGGAAGTTCACCTGCGTGACCGGGGACTGCGGCTCCGGCCGGCAGGACTGCGCCGGCGGAGGCGCGGCCCCTCCCGCGACGCTGGCCGAGTTCACGATGGACGGTAGCGGCGGGATGGACTTCTACGACGTCAGCCTGGTCGACGGTTACAACCTGCCCATGCTCGTGGCGCCGCAGGGTGCAGCGGCGGGCGGCAACTGCGAGCCGACAGGGTGCTTGGTGGACCTGAACGGCGCGTGCCCGGCTGACCTACGCGTGGCGCCGGCGTCGGCGTCGGGCGGCGTGGCTTGCAGGAGCGCGTGCGAGGCGTTCGGGTCGGCGCAGTACTGCTGCAGCGGCGAGTACGGCAATCCCAACACCTGCCGGCCGTCGGCGTACTCGCAGTTCTTCAAGAACGCGTGCCCGAGGTCCTACAGCTACGCCTACGACGATGCCACTTCCACCTTCACCTGCCCCGGCAGCGACACCGCCTACACCATCACCTTCTGCCCCAGCACAACGAGGTATATTACGTACACGCATCATATCCGTCACAACCTGCTGCTTCGTGAACCGTCTCAACTCTCAACAGGCATGCATCCGGAAGTAATGCAAATTTTCCATTTTCACGGGGTTAGGCTTAGGCGAAATGGTAGGAAAGCGACATTTTCGTCGCGTGCAAAAGGCAAAAGCAAAGCGCCTTTTCGCAGCTCCGTGCGGTGCGACTCCGGAGACGCGCACACACGGATGAGCCAGCCGGCCGGCCAACAACCTAACCGCGTCCCCGTCCGATCGAGTCCGCGTTCATGCCGTCTTGTAAGCTAGCCGATGCAGCGGTACTCCGGAACCGAAACGTGACACTGGCTAGCTCGTCGGTACGCGCAAGAGGCAGCCGCTTTCATCTGCCGCCGCAACCATCTGGATGGTCCACGAAATAAGTCGGCACGGTCCTGGACGTCATGTATTCCTACGCTAGTTAGCCTCGTCATGCTAGATGCCGATTCCTTCCACGCAAAATTTCTCACGGAGCCTGTTTTTTTTTTTTTCTCACAATGTGTACATATTTTTTTTCTTGCACTAGGTTGGTTATTAATTCTGACGGTTCGTTTCCTTTTGTCACCTACAGTGTGAAGTCGGCCGGGCAGAGCTCGGCTGGGCTGCCCCTGATGAACGACACCATGGTGTACCTCGCAGGCGACCAGGCCAACGCGGCTGCGCCGCTGCACCACCTTGTCGTCCTCCTCGTCGCCGCTTTGTCCCTGGCGCTTGCCACCATGCACTGAACCAAGAGGAACGAGATAACCCACGCGCGATCGATCCGTCGTTCGCGACGAGATCGTGTGACGCGATAAGGACGCAGAGACGAAATGGACGCACCACCTGCTGGCCGGGGCCCAGGAACAGTGAGATTCGCTCATGGCTGGTGCTGATTGAATTCGCTGGTGCTGATGCGTGCACGGGCTCTGAGGCAAGCTAGGATGCTGTACCAGCTTTACTATTAAACTTGCTCTTAGTTACGAGAGGAGTGGAAAATTAATTGAAATAGTAGTAGACACCTATATTTAGATTGTTCGGTTAGTAGGAATACACACGTATATTGTGTAAGGTATTATTTTCTTTCTATAGATTCTTACTATTTATTTGTACGATTGAGGACGATGATATTTAATTATCATTACTTCATCAATTAGATGTGGAATACTCGTATTTCGAAATTTTGGAATACCTAGGATGGGTGAAGTCACACATGGAGATTGGTATTAACGTGTAAATTTGTTTGGTGCTCCATGGTGCCCGGGCTCCATGATTCAAATTGAGTATTTACTCAATTCAAATGAGTATGAAATTTTTCTAAATGTTTAGGTATTAACATTAACTACTTTACTAACTAGCTCAAAACAAGTTTGAACTGAATTTGAACATATTTTTATTAGATTTTGATTGTAGGTATATAGCATCCAAACATATAATTAGTTAGGTATGTAATATTGGATTGTGAAATATAGTTAAATTTGAGTTGTTTTGTTGCTAGGTATAGGTATGAATCGAATACTTATAACTAGATATATACTCACAATTTGAAAATTTTGAAAAACTTGGACGAATTTGTGTATTTCTTACCATGGTGCCCCCATACATACATACATACACACACGTGTGTATATATATATATATATATATATATATATATATATATATATATATATATATATATAGGAGTTGGACAATATGAACCTAGGTGCATATGCACCCTACTTCCCTGCATGACAAGTGTCTTTGGAGGTTAGGAGGCAATGATTCATTATGCAGTTAGGATTGATAGTAAATGTACCTACTCCCTTCAGTCCCTTAGAGCAGGTACAATAGCAGTCTATAAGCCAGCTATAAACATATTTTAAAGAGATAAAGGAAGAGAGAGAAGAGCAGCGGGCTACAGATCTGTAGCCAGCTGCAGCACGGACTTCAAGATGTAATGTGTGTATGACAGGTGAGACCAGGTATTAATAGTATAGTAAGCAACTATTGTATGAATTGACTATTACATTGGCTATAGATGATTTGGAGCTAGTAGTGGGCGGTACTATTGACCTTGCTCTTATAGGAATCGGCCATTATCCCAATTCCACAAATGCCCCTGGCCATTCAAGTAGACCCTCATCTCGTTTTCAACGTATAGGTAGGTCCCGCTTGCTCACACACATGGCAGTATGGCAGAGCCCATAGCCACCGTTTCTCACTCCGTAGTTCGTACTCGCCATCCTCTCGGTCCCGGATGTCGTATACGTCGTCGACCCCCGTCCGGTTAACCAAGCTTCCACGGCCGTAAGTAAAACAGTAGCTTCTGCTCATCGTCCCCATCCGTATCCTGCCCACTCGCAACCTCCCATGTCATCTGCATGCATCAATGGCTGCTGCCTCCGCCAGTGAGCTCCAAATCTGGGTATGGCGCCACCTCGACCTCCCCTGGCCGATGGATCTGGCTGTGGTGCCTACGCGCGCCATGAGTTATTGAGGTCTTTCCGGAGGCCGTTACGGTAGACGAGAAGGTGACCTGTAGCTGCGCACTTGCAGACCACTTCAGGCGTGGACTCCATCACTACCCCCAAGTCCAAGGTGGAGGAGACCTGGCCGGTGGGGAGCTCCTCGGTGCAGCGGCCCATCGAGAGGAGACCGAGGCGAGGTGAGCCATTGTTGCGTCAACGGGTGCATTCCTTCGTGGTGAGTCTTGTTTCTGGCATCCTCGGCGGTGATTTGGACGGAAGGCTTCTGATTTTGACGCCACGCTTCTATTCTAGCATAATGTATTTGTTTTTGATATCGATTTAGATTTTCTCCCTCAGTTTTTGCCTTTATGGGCAGCAAGAATGGGCTGCGTATTGTCGAAACAAGATTTCGGCAATACTAAAAGGGGGTGGCTATCAAGCTGGAAAAGTGGATGGGTTTAGAGACAATGAATTTTATACAGGTTCAGGCCTTCTTAATAAGAAGTAATACCCTACTCCTATCCGGGGATTGATGCGCCGAGTGTAGTATTGATCGTATGATCTGAGAGAAAAATCGTACCCCAAGAGGCACTCGGACCCCTCCTTATATAGGGGAAGGGGTCCGTATCACAAAGTACAACCCATATCCCTAACGGAATAGGTAGTTATAGATAAAATACAATCGTAACCAACTAGGATCCCGGATATTTCATTGACATACAAGTTTGGAATTTAACCCGAGTCCCTTTAAAGATATTCTATCTATATATGGCACCCCATACCCAGTCGGATATACATGCCGTGTAGGTATGGGGTATCCATAATCTCCACAGTAGCCCCTGAGACCTTTACAATCGACGAAATAGTCTTCTCTCGTAGTTCAAAATGATAATCTAAGTGCTTCAACTTCTTCTGCCTTGGTGTCCCGAGTACCAAAATCAAAACTGTGAAGGGCTAAAAATAGAAAAAATCAAGTGCATCGACTAGATGCACCTAATTAGGTGTAGCCCCCAACTATGTGATTAGTTAAATCAAAAATAAACACATAGTCAAAGTGCATATGAACATCCATCCGAGTGGTTTTACAACCGAATCATCCAAGGAATCTATAGCTAAGCATATGCGGTGTCTGATAAAACATCCAGCCGACTGCTTTAGCCTTGATACGCCAAAAAGGAGATATAAAAGAGGCTCGAGTGAGTAACACTCTAAAGGTCTATTAATCAACACATATGACAAAAATCCAAGTAAGAACTCTCAAAAAGATCCATCAAATATGGTATAAAGCATGATAAACGACGTGTCTAAATAGCCTAAGCTATTACTCACGCCATTACCAAAGTAAGCATATAAAATGCCAAGAGAATGACTATTCAAAACCAGTCATCTCAATAAGACCCGAACAGCTTTGTAGCCGAAAAAGGCCTACAAAATTAGTATAACACTTTTCTGTTGGGCACCTTTTTATTTGCATTGTAGTAATTCCAAAGAACTATCTAACTGCATCAAAAAGGATTTTAACAGCATTGGGCTATTCTATCATGACCAAGTGTTGCCAAAGCAAAAACAAATGCCTAAGTCCCCAAGGATAACAACTAGCCACGCTGATAACAAAATTGGGCTGAAAGTACTGTTTAGGCCCAGGCCCATTAGTACCTCCCGATACCCTAGCGAAATAACGCTGAAAACAGGGTGCTGCTTCGTCTTCCCCGCCGAAACCTTCGCCACTTTCCCCATTTTCTGCTACAGTGCAAAACCACACCAGCGAAAGCTAGGGTTCACAAATCCACTCCAATCCATCTCTCTAGAACTTCACAGCTTCGACAAAAAATCTTCCACGCAACCACCGCATCGATCTCCCATCCATTCCCAGCCACTTCCAAATCAAATCGCGTCATCTAACTCGCATCCATGGCGGAGGAGAGAGAAAGCTTCGAAAGTCAGTGGGCGCCTTCTGATGTTACGGAGGAAAACTTGAAGGAGATGGTGGCGCACGGTGTTCTTACGGCGAAGGAGATCATCGGCTGGTGTCCGGCGTACGGCAAAACATTTCCGACCCCGGATACACACGAGGTCGTTGTATTCTCCCATTTCTTTTACGGTTGTTTTTCTCTCCCAACCTCAAAGTTCTTCAGGGGAATTCTGGAGTTTTACGGGATTAGCTTGCATCATCTGAACCCCAATTCCATAGTTCATATTGCCAATTTCATCCATGCCTGCGAAGCTTTCCTGGGTATTAGACTGCATTTTGCTTTATTCCGCCGCATCTTCTTCCTCAAGCCCCAACCAAACAAAAGCAAGCCGTGTGTTGTTGGGGGAGCCGGTTTTCAATTAAGGGGAACTTTGAGCCGGAAATACTTCTCCATGCCTTTCAAAACCTCGAACAAGGGTTGGCATGCGAATTGGTTTTATGTGCAAAATCCTGAACCAGCACTTCTCGAGTACTCCTGCCTTCCTCCAGTATATCAAGATACCTGGAACTCGCTTCCAATGGGAGATGAGGCTGCCCAAGCACTTTCTCTGATGGATCACATGCTAAAGCTGAAGGAGCAGGGTCTGCAAGGGGAACAAATCACCCGACATTTTATCAAGAGCCGGCTGGCCCTGATCAAGGACAGATCCCGCACGCTTTCGAATTCGATGGAAAACATGACCCCAACCGTGAAGACCCAGAATCTCTTGAGTTCAAAATCATGAAGGAGAGAATGTACAAAATCTTCTCAAATTCTATCGTGGTCAGCTATTCACACCTGTTGCCAGTGGTGCCATATAATGCTTTCGACCCTCCTCCACCGGTATGTATCAAACATCTCGGCCTTTCTCAAAACATCCTTTTATCTTCTGCAAGGCTGATCGAAAACTTGAAATGTCATGCACAGGAGTTTGCCTTGATGAAGTCTGATCCTCCGATCGCTCAACGCCACTCACCTCGTCGGTAGGCTGGTCAGGCTAGTGGAGGGCCAAAAATCCGGTCCAATGCTCAACCAAACACCTCGAAGCCGTCTAACCAGTCAGACTCTCGTAAGAGGAAATTAGTTCTGAGTGACGATGAAGGTGACGATGTTGAAAAGGCTGGCAACAAAGAGGTCACTGGAAAACAGCCAAGACATGCTAACCCGAAGAAGAAAACATCCAGTCGTCCTATACCGAAAATCAGGAAGTCATCCAGGTACATGTCATTTAGCATTTTCCCCTGTATCGCCGATCTCTCACCATTGAAGTAGTGTTAATAGCATATCTCAAATTTGCATGGAAAAGACCTTGAACCGACTGGCGAGGAGACTGGTCCTACAACAGAAACCGGGCCGACTGCCGAAGATCGCCCGAGTAGTAATCAACCAGCAACCGACAATGTAGAAGCCAGCAACGAGCCCCCGATTGGAAACTAGTCGGCCGAAGCTGAGGTCAGTGTTGATCAGGAGCCCCCGTCTGGAAACCAGTCGGGTACAGAGCGAAATGAAGACATCCCGAAAGTAGAGGCTCAAGCAAACAGCCCTCCCCAGAAAGATACCAACACCAACCAAAAGTCCAATTCACCTGGTAGGGTGCAAGGGCCTGCTCGTCCTCGACCAGAAGTAATAACAGGTAAACAACTTTTCTAAATCCGTTCTGATCCGACAAACTTTCTTCAATTGTTTTATCATCGTCCATGAATACGTAAGGCCCAATGATCGGTGACGAAAAAGAAGTCCTTCGGATACGATCAGCTGAAGATTCTCGCCCACCCATCTTAGTTAAATGGTGGGATGATGAAATGCGGTCACAAGGAATTGTGATAAATAAACAGAAGGAAGACGAGGAAGTGTCTTTGCTGATGAAGACACTCGATCAGGCCACTCGTCTTGTAAATGTATGTCTCTTTATACATAGCCTTAATCATCATGTCGACCACTTTACTGAATGAAGATGAACTTGCAATGCAGAGAATCCATCTTAGGAATGAAGCAAAAACAGCAACCCTCGAGAAAATGGTTCCCCACCTTGGAACCCTGGAAGCTACTAGAGCCCAACTTCGTGAAGCCAAGGATCTTGCCAAAAAAACTGAGCATGATCTTAGGGACCGAATCGCCGAGCTCCAAGATTCCAACTTCGAGCTAAGCGGTTCATCCAAAGGTAACCTTTATTCCTGTCTGAATTACTTCAAGCCGCTATCCATATGTAATTAACCAATGGAAAATAATACAGTGCAAGCTGCCAAAATATCCGAGCTAGAAAAGTGAATCAAAGCTCTGGAAAAAGACAAGGGCGAATTGACCAAACAAAGGGACTCGGCTCTGAAAGATGTCGAAGGTACTTATAGCTGAAACTTCAAACCATTCTTGTCTTCTAGCTTGCATAGTCATTGATGTGATCCATTCGTGCAGATCGCAAATCAAATCTTAGGCTCAATTCGACGTCTTGGTCAACAAAATTAAGAAGCTTGAAGGAGCCAGAGATGAGGTTGCCAACACCGTCACACCACTCATCCAAGCCATGTTTTTCAATAATATTGGTCCGAGTTCTTTTGATGCTGTTGAAATCTTCGACAAGCTAAGAGCTGCTCCGGATACATATTTTAAGAACATCAAGGAAGCGGAGTGCATGGGGGCAAGCCTGGCATTGGCAATGACCAAGTCCTTGTACTCGAAGATCGACGTTGATGCTGTCGACAGCTTTGCAGACGGGACAAGTGAAGAACATGCCCTTGATCTCATCAATGATGCACAAAAGGCCGCCGAAAAGATTGCTGCTGATGTAGTTGAGATGTTTCAGGACAACAACCTCGGGCCGACTGGGTCTGGTAACTCTGATGATGAAAAAACTAAGTCTGATTGACATTGTATAGTATTAACTGATGATGATGGAGGCACAATTTGTACAATACTGATGAATTTATGCTGTGCTTGATGATTTAAACTCAGCTCCTGATTTCTTAAAAGTTTTTGTCAAACCTTATTGAGCCTAAAACCCGCAAAAGTTGTTAAAAACTTTCAGTCCTCATTGACTAAGCCAAAAGATAAAACAAGGCAATGATAAATCAAATAAGCAAATTGAATTGATAAAAAATCACACTCCATTATTATTATAGTAGCCCCCGACTGATAACTCAAGGAACAACTTGATGTTAGCAGTCAAAGAGGAAGATACAAAAGTGATGCCTAAGCATAAAAACGACGAAGATGCTCAATATTCCAAGAATTGTCAACATAAGTACTGTCTTCACGTTTGAGTCGGTAAGAACCTGGCCGAGTAACTTCAGAAATTATGAACAGTCCTTCCCATAAGGGAGACAACTTGTGCCGATCTTGTGTAGTTTGAATTTTCCGTAGGACCAGGTCTCCGACTAGGAAAGCCCGCGATTGAACATTGCGGTTGTGATAACGTCGCATCCCTTGTAAATACCGAGCCGACTGAATTAAGGCTGCTTCATGGGCTTCCTCCAGTCGGTTGAGATCATCCACTCGGTCTTCTCCGTAGCACTCCTCTTTGAAGTTACGAAATTGTAAAGATTCGAATTCTACCTCACTTGGCAACATTGCTTCCGCACCATAGACCAGAAAGAACGGTGACTAGCCCGTAGCCCGACTGGGTGTAGTGCGCAGAGACCAAAGTACAGACGGCAGCTGATCTACCCATTTGCCAGCATAAGGATGCAGTCGGTTGAAAACTCGTGCTTTAATTCCTTGAAGTACCATACCGTTGGCACGTTCGACTTGTCCATTGCTCATGGGATGCGCTACGGAGGCATAAAAAAATTTTGATGCCAAAGTCTTCACAGAAATATTTAAACACTCCGCCAGTGAACTGAGTGCCATTATCGGTGATAATCCGATTAGGTACTCCAAACCGATGCACAATGTTGATGAAAAAATCTCTAGCCTTGTTTGCTGTAATTGTGACGACCGGTTTGGCTTCAATCCACTTGGAGAATTTGTCAACGGCTACAAAGAGATGAGTGTAATCACCAGTAGCCTTTTTGAATGGGCCAACCATGTCGAGCCCCCAAACCGCAAACGGCCAGGATAACGGGATGGTTTGCAACTCCTGAGCTGGTAGATGAGTCTGTCGGGCAAAAAACTGACAACCCTCACACGTTCGTACAATTTTGTCAGCATCGGATACAGCGGTAGGCCAGGAAAAGCCTTGCCGATAGGCCTTGCCAACAATAGTTCGTGCAGCAGCGTGATTGCCACAGATGCCTGAATGTATATCTCTTAGCAATTGCCTTCCCTCCTCCAAAGACACACAGTGTTGCAGAATCCCTGATGGATTTTTCTTGTACAACTTGGTCTCATGTATGACGTAAAGTTTGCTGTGCCTGGAGATCCGCTCGGCTTCGTCTTTATCCTGAGGGAGCTCTTGCTTGGTCAAAAATTTGATGAGGGGCTCTCTCCAGTCGGATTCGATCATGATTACTTCTATAGTGCCCGTAGCCTCGGTTGTTTCTTTCCTTGGTACGGTTGGTTCATAAAGATGTTCAACAAACACATTGGAAGGAGCTGCTTCTCGTTTTGAACTGAAATTGGCTAATATGTCGGCTGCCTCATTGTTATGTCAAAGAACATGGGTTAGCTCAAGGCCATCGAACTTATCTTCTAACTTGCGTACCTCCTGCCAATAAGCAGTCATATTATCATCAAGGTAGGACCACTCTTTCATGACTTGATTAACAACCAACTGAGAATCTCCATGAACTATCAGACGCCGAATTCCCAAAGATACCGTGATCCTCAATCCGTGAAGAAGCGCCTCGTACTCCGCCACGCTATGGGATGCAGAAAAATGTATCCACAATACGTAACTCAGCCTTTCTCCAGTTGAGGAAATCAGGACGACTCCTGCTCCAGTGCCAGAAAGCCTTTTTGACCCGTCAAAATGCATAGTCCAATACTCCATCTTCTCTACACGCGTGTCTTTTTGGCACTCGGTCCACTCGGCGACGAAGTCTGCTAAGGCTTGGGACTTGATCGAAGTTCGCGGCTTGAATGATAGATCCAAAGACATCAACTCTAAGGCCCACTTTGCAATCCGCCCATTTGCCTCGCGGTTATGAATTATGTCCCCGAGTGGAAACGATGTGACCACCGTGACCGAGTGACCTTGAAAGTAGTGAGATAATTTCCTAACGGTGATTAAAACACCATATAACAGCTTTTGCACCTGAGGATATCTTGTCTTTGAGTCGGCCAAAACCTCGCTGACGAAATAAATTGGTCGTTGGACTTTCTGAACATGGCCATCTTCTTCACGCTCGACAACTAGGACCGTGCTTACAACCTAAGATGTTGCCGACACATATAACAATAGTGGCTCTTGCGGATGTGATGAAGCTAAGACTGGTGGAGTGGTGAGAAATTTCTTGAAGTCTTCAAAGGCTTTTTGTGCTTCGGGTCCCCACTGGAAATCATCGGTTTTCTTTAGCAACTTGAAAAAGGGCATCCCCCGCTCGCCGAGTCGTGAGACGAACCGGCTGAGCGCCGCCATGCATCCAGTTAACTTTTGAACATCTTTCTGAGAGCTCGGCGGTTTCATGTTGAGGATGGCGTTGATTTTCTCCGGGTTGGCTTGTATGCCCCTATTGGATACCATAAAGCCAAGAAACTTCCTTGACGGTACTCCGAAGATGCACTTTTCAGGGTTTAATTTCATCCTGAAGGCACGGATGCTCGCAAAGGTTTCTTCTAGATCCGCAATCAAATCATCCTTCTGCTTAGTCTTGACAACTACGTCATCAACATAAGCTTCAACATTGCGACCAATCTGAGTTGCAAAGCATCTCTGGATCATGCGTTGATAAGTTGCTCCTACATTCTTTAATCCAAAAGGCATGGTGATGTAGCAGTAGGCCCCGAAGGGCGTGATGAATGAAGTCTTCAAGCAGTCGGACTCCTTTAAACGGATCTAATGATATCCTGAGTAGCAATCCAAAAAACCGAGTAGCTCGCAGCTGGCTGTTGAGTCAACTACCTGGTCAATGCGAGGTAACCCGAAGGGATCTTTGGGACAAGATTTGTTGAGGTCGGTACAATCAACACACATACGCCATTGTCCCGTCTTCTTCCGAACCAAGACCGGATTCGCCAGCCAGTTGGGATGTAGGACTTCTTTGATGAAGCCTGCTGCTAACAGCTTGGTCAATTCCTCCTTGATCGCATCCTTCCGATCTTGTGCGAAACGGCGGAGTCGTTGCTTAATGGGTTTAGCGTCTTCCTTAACATGTAAAGAGTGCTCAATCACCTCTCTAGGAATACCAGGCATATCAGATGGTTTCCACGCAAAGATATCTTTATTATTTTGAAGAAAGGTGATGAGCGCACTTTCCTATTTACAATCTAACTCAGCGCCTATTACAGCAGTCTTAGTGGGATCAGAGGGATCTAGAGGAATTTTCCTAGTCTTGGCATCGCCTTCTCCGCTCTTTGACATCTTGGTTGCAGGCACTTCTTCGGTTGTCTTGGCAGCCAGTCGGATTTCCCTTCGGGTGAGCGTAATCTCGCGGGTCTGGGCCATCTCGCAGCTTTCCTTGTCGCAAGTGACGGCTTGTTTGATGTCGCTCCGCAGGGATATGACTCCTCGAGGACCTGGCATCTTCATCATCATGTAGGTATAGTGCGGGACGGCCATGAACTTGGCTAACGCCGGGCGTCCAAGTATAGCATGGTACGCTGTCTCAAAATCAGCAACTTCGAAGCAAATGTTCTCTGTGCGAAAGTTCTCCCGAGTACCAAAAGTAACCGGCAAAGTGATCTGGCCGAGTGGAGTAGAAGACAGCCCGGGGATGACTCCGTGGAAGGGCGCATTACTCGGCTTTTCAATTCTGTGTGAGGGATCTGCATGTTGTCCAGAGTCTTGGCAAAAAGGATATTGAGTGCGCTGCCACCATTGATGAGGGATCGTCGGAGCTTGACGTTGCGAACCACTAGGTCTAGTACCAGGGGTACCGCCCCGGGTGGACCACTCGGTCAGGATGATCCGAGTGGTCAAACTTGATAGCTGTCTCTGACCACCGAAGATATTGGGGCGTATCGGGCTGAACAGCATTGATCTCCCACTCGGTCAGCTTTTGCTTTCGCTTAGATTCATAAGCCAGGGCTCCGCCAAAGATATGGTTGAGTTCTTTGCGATGGTCTTGGAAACCAGTCGGGGCGTCATCTTCATCATCCTTCTTCTTTGACGTGCTTTGATCTCCGTCAGTCGGCTTGCGTGCGTTCTTGGCGTATTGCTCTGCAAATTGTTTGTAGACGAAGCAATCTTTGGCCGCGTGATTTGAATTCGGATGATGCGGGCATTGAGAGTTCATGATCTTATCGAAAGTGTTATGCGCGAACGCTGTCGGGAGGATGGTATAGTAGTTGCCACAAGTTCTTCGGGCTTACGCTTGCGATCCTTGTGATTTGTACTTCCACTCCCTCCTATGGTCAGCATATCTTTCTTTGGCTTCCAGGTGGTGCCGACTGCTTGGATGCGGTGACGGCGTCTTCAGCTTTTGCGTACTCATTGGCTTTTTCAAACATCTGCTTGACCGTCCTGGGAGGCTTGCGGCCAAATTTGCCGACTAAGAGTTCATGGCAAATGCCCTTGGTGAAGGCGGCGATGATGACATCATCGGTGATGTCAGAGATCTTGTTACGCTGCTCGGAAAAACGTCGGATGTAATCTTGGAGGTATTCCCCGGACTTCTGGACAACGTTGTAAAGATCAAAC
Source organism: Oryza glaberrima (assembly GCF_000147395.1). Lineage (NCBI taxonomy): Eukaryota > Viridiplantae > Streptophyta > Magnoliopsida > Poales > Poaceae > Oryza > Oryza glaberrima. Next base: position 13,850,470 of record NC_068327.1, on the reverse strand, counting down.
TGAGTACCAGGGTGTTCAAAAGTGCCCTGGAAATTGGTGATGAAGTGGTCGCGAAGCTCCGCCCAGGATCCGATTGTACCACGGGGTAGCCCGTGAAGCCAGGACCGGACAGAGTCTGCTAGGGCCACGAGCAGGTAATTTGCCATGGCTTTGCTGTCTCCTCCTGCTGCGTGGATTGCGAGACTGTAGACGGTGAGCCAAGACTCAAGGTTTGTCGTGCCATCGTATTTCTCGATTCCAGTCGATTTGAAGCCGGCCGGCCAATCCACTCGACGCAGGTCATTTGTGAAGGCAGCAACTCCATCCACATCGTCATCGTAATGATCCGGTGAATGGTGGGGGATGTAGCCTCTTGCTGCGCGGCGCTGGTTGATAGTTTCGCGAAGATCGACGGGACGCCTGCGACGTGGGGAGCGGGGCTGTTCGGCTCGATGCAGCCTGTGTCGGTCAGGAGGCGAGTGGACTGATCGTTCGCCATGATCCCTGCTCCTACGGCTAGATCCCGCGCCGACAATGCTGAGGCTTGGTTGGTGATAGTCTTGAGATCGAAGAGGCGGAACTCGGCTGCCAGTCGGCGTACGGACGCTTGCGGAGTTCACCGGGACCGAAGCGGCGATCATGGTCTTGGTCTGATTTAAGATGTTGACGACATGATTGGCCTGATTAAGTGCGTCTTCCTTAAGGAGAGTGTCGAGAAGGGTGATCGCTGCAACCGCGTTCTGCTGGGGGGTGCGGAAAACCGCCGTCCCTTCGACGTCTTGTTGCCCAATAAGTTCTCGTGCTCGTCGCCCGCCCTAAAAGGCGCGCTGTCGCCGGTCCTCAGCCTCCTTTGCAGCCCGTTCGTGCTCCTATTGCTCACGCTGCAGCCGTTCTCACTCTTGTGCTTGATGCTCCTCCTCCAGTCGGCGACGTTCAGCATTTTGTCGCACGAGCTGTTCTTCTATTTCTCGGGCTTGACGCTGTTCTTCCGTCTCGTTGTCGGCCATGAAAACGCCGAAGAAGAGAGGCGTGTAGTTATCTTCGTAGCCTCCGTCGAAGTCGTCGAGGTTGCGGTAGTCGTGGTGGTAGCCGGAGTCATCGTACTCTACGATCTCCGTTGGTCGAGAATCGACACCGGGGGAGCTGAGGTAGCCATCCAATTCTTCCGTCGAAACCGTCCCGAGAGGTTGGACTATGACGCCGACTTCCCTAGAGCTAGGCTGGGTCGGAGCCGAAGCTTGATCCCGCCTAGGCCTACGGGAAGAAGATGCCCTTGTGGTGAAAACTGCGGCCAAGTCGTCGGGGAGTCTCATCAGGATTGAGGGATAGACCCCATCGTCTTGATCAGGTCGTGTTGAAGTAGATTGGATCTCGTCCGAGTGGTTTGAAGCCGACTCGGTTGAGATGATCTTGGAGTAGATCTCGGCCGAGTTCGGGATACTGAACGGGGCGGAGACCTAGCCTCTCCTCGACTGGTTCGGATCCGAGTCGAGGAGGGAAATCTTGCCGAAGTCGTTGGTGATGAAGTCGAGGCTGCCGAACCGAAACGCCTGCCCGGGAAGGAAGACGAAGTCATCGATGCCAGAGACAACCCATCGCACTAGTCGGCAAAGAACTTGACGCTATCCCTACCTGGCGCGCCAACTATCAAAACAAGATTTCGGCAATACTAAAAGGGGGTAACTATCAAGCTGGAAAAGTGGATGGGTTTAGAGACAAGGAATTTTATACAGGTTCAGGCCTTCTTAATAAGAAGTAATACCTTACTCCTGTTCGGGGATTGATCCGCCGAGTGTATTATTGATCGTATGATCTGGGAGAAAAATCGTACCCCAAGAGGCACCCAGACCCCTCCTTATATAGGGGAAGGGGTCCGTATTACAAAGTACAGCCCATATCCCTAACGGAATAGGTAGTTACAGATAAAATACAATCGTAATCAACTAGGATCTCAGATATATCCTTGACATACAAGTTTGGAATTTAACCCGAGTCTCTTTAAAGATATTCTATCTATATATGGCACCCCATACCCAGTCGGATATACATGTCGTATAGGTATGGGGTATCCATAATCTCCACACATATACATTTGTTTCTCTACCCTTTGGACTGGGATGACAAGTGATTTTTTTTTTTTGGTCTATGGACAGATGAAAGATCTCCTCGATTGTGGAATTAAATCACTTTTGACAATATCGGGTAGCAGCGAGGTAACGACCACAAATCTGGACCAAAGGAGCTTAACCCTGTGATTCCTGATTCCTAATTTGTGGTTGATGGATTATGATATTGATTTCTGATAATGGATAGACATCACATACGATGGAAAGTTGCGGACATCTATGTTACTGTAATTTAATAGCTCTAAAAATTGATTTTTGATCCCTGATTTCTGCCGATTTTGGCCTCATTTTTTTTTACTTCTTGTTCTGACACGAGAAACCTGCAGTCTTGTATCTATGTTCATATATATATCTTATCTTGGTTATATAATAGCTCTGCTTTCGATGATATTTCCATGAATATTTTTGGATTTTTGGTCTACATAAACTGAGATTTTTTTTCAACTTTTTTAGGCTTGTGTTTTATGCCTGGCCCTTAATTTTATATGCTTGCCCAGATATATGTTCACTAAACGGACAAATTCTCAATATGTTTGGCAGGATATATATCATTTTGTGAACACCATCTATTATATACTAAAAGTCCATTAAACTCCAATCATCATAAAAAATTCTAACATTTAAAAAATAAATGTCACCCGGTTGATATTTCATCCTTATAAGTTTAACACAACCAACAATTAATACATGTCCGCGCATTCGTACGGGTTACCTTTCTAGTTGTGGATAAAAGTCACTTGTTGAATGGAGATAGATTCATTGTGAACAAAAGTCACTCTGTATTGAGATATAATGGAGGCACCATATGTAATTGTCATTTATGTGAGTTGTTGCTGGTTCCAATTGGTTTTATGTTTCTTGTGTATACATAGATATTTTATTTTTTTCCAGGAGTAATATGCTTGTCAGATGGGACCATTTCTTTTATGTTTGATGAAATAATAAACATGCCAGGATATATATTAATTTGTGAACCTCATTTTGGAACTCATCCCCCATGGAACTAAAAAAAAGACTATGCATATAAGTGAAAAGCAACTGACTATTGAATGGACAAAAATAAAATTAGAAAGCTTATACTGACCAATCGAGAGAACAACCAACAAGCAACTAATCAAATGCACTGAAATGTACCAAGGAAATAAATAGATGTGTGTCCTGAACGAGAAAAAAAAATGCAAACTGAAGAACAACTGACAAGAAATAAAACGTACTCTGAGCAAGTCAGCAGACCCGTTGGAGGCAAGATGCGGTGGCTGAGAAGTAGGAAATCGCGTCACCGAGTGCAGGCGAAGCAGCTGACGTGAGATACTCTAGGGCAACATTGTAAAATCACCTTGCGTACCTTCAACTGCATTACCAATCAATACAGGTCTATGATGCTAAAGTAAGTGAGCTTGCGCACGCATCTTGAAACCAGTCGACGGCCTAGAATTATGGAGCACTAGAATCAAAATCTAACAAAAACATAATGAAATTCAGTTCAAACTTGATACCTATACATTTAAAAAACTTTCATACTCATTTGAATTGAGTATATGCTCAATTTAAATCGTGTAGCCCGGACACCATGGAGCACCAAACAAATTTACGTGTATATATATATACACATATACATATACATATATATATATGTATATATATACATATATATATATACACACACATATATATATATATATATATATATATATATATATATATATATATATATATATATATACGCGCTGGCGCTACCCAGCGCCACACACAGACGCTGGCGCTACGGAACAAAATGGCGCCAGACACAAACGAGGAGAAGTCAGCCCACCGAATCTAACCAAACATACGGGGGAGTTATAATTTAACTAGCGGAAACTGAGGCATCCAAATCACCCGCATAGTTAAATTTTAACTTAGATAAAGTTGGGTGGTGGGGTGCGATGACATCGTTGAGGAGTTAATGTTATGCATTGATTCAGTTGGTTTGAGTTAAAGTTTAACTTAAACACAGATGGGTGGTGCGATGTGATGACATGGTTTTGGAGTTAAATATTTACTTCCTGTTGAATTATGAACGATATGTGATTTAGTATGGTCGCTGCCGAGTTAAAAATTAACTCGTGACGCACCCCACGACCGAGACAACCAACTCGTCCCGTGGAGTTAAAATTTAACCGAGATACAGTTGTATGGTGGGGTGCGACGACATCGTTGTAGAGTTAACATTTTTCTTTAATTCAGAGGATTGTTCGCATTTTTTTTGTAATTTGTTGTTATCAAAAAATACATCACAACGCGTATAAGTTTTCATATATTCATAACAAAAACCATATTTTTACACGGGATGCAGCTTAATAAGGTTAAAAACATAGGGGGCGGGCTAAGTAAAAAATTAACTTGGTATCCTTACTGAGTAAAAAATTAACTTGGTATGACAACAAAAGTTTTACTCAGCATATACATCCTCACAATCTATGAGCAAAAGTTAAAATTTTGCTTGCGCTTGCTCCGGACATCGACTGCTGCGTGTCGTGGAGGTGGCTGCCGCTGGTCTTGCGAGTCCGAGCTCGCCGCCACGGAGGTCGCCGCCTGTGCGCGTGGGAGCTCGCCGTCGCCCGTCACCGACTCGCCCACAGCCGTGCCATGACGGATCCGCCGATGACGCGCCAGCCGCCGCTCGGTGGTGGATATGGAGTCGTGCGAGATCAGCGCCGGATCCACCGTCGCGCCGCATGCATCCTCGCCTCCTGCTCGCCGTCGCCCGTCACCGCCTTGCCCGCAGCCGTGCCGTGCCAGATCCACCAACGCCGCGCCAGCCTCCGCTCGGTGGTGGAGGTGGAGCCGCCGCGCCAGCCTCCCCGTGCAGGATCAGCGGCGGATCCCGCCGTCGCGCCGCATCCTCGCCTCCCGCTCGCATTCACCCATCACCGCCTCGCCCGCGGCCGTTCCGTGCTTGATCCGCTCATGTCCGGAAAAATAGGATCTGGATGTTGTTGGTTACGGGGTGTGGAACAACACATGTATATATATATATGCTACAAGCTGTGAACATCAAGTTAAAACTTTACTCAGATTATAGGCATGGGGGAGTGGCGCATGTGTGGGGTTCATGAGTTAAATTTTAACTGCACTGTATGGTTGCGCAGTGGGTGGGGCTTGGGTGCTGTGTCAGGCGCCGTTTAATCCATGGCACCTTAAGGTGCCATATAGTAGTTATATACGGTGGCGCTACGTAGCGCCAGCGGTGCGTGCTAGGAAGTGCCGGGGCGCGACTCACAGAGGGAGCATCCAGTCCGTGATTTCCCTTTTTTTTTTCCCAATCTTGATTCCGTGATTTACGCTTTTTTTTTTTCCCATCCTGATTCCGGGTTTCTCTCTGTTCCGCACACTCCTCCCGCTGCTAAGGTGAGTAAAAATATTACTCACTGGTTGGATTGGGAAAAACACACTCGGTAAAGCAAGTGAAAATATTACTAGACTGGGTAAGTCCAAGTAAAACTATTACTCATCGATTAGATTGGGAAACATCCTTATCATCTAGTAAAAAAATTATAGTCCTCTTATATATAACTAAGTAAAAAAAAGTATTGGCTTGCTTCTAGTTAAAAAAATACTTTCTTGTTTCCTGCCTCACGTGCATCTCTCGTTGAAAAGTAAAAAAAATCACTATAGGATTAGGTCTCGTTAACATTACAGTCTTCTATCTTTTAGTCCGATCCACAGTAATTTATTTACTTGAAGTTTATTTACACTGAGTAAAGAAATTACTATGCCCTAATTTGTACTTTGAGAAAAAATATTACTACCTCATCTCTAATTTCCTTGCACACAAAGTTCTAATGAACAGTAAAAATATTTTTCTCATCACTTTTGGAGTGCTAGTAGTAAAATTTTTACTCGAATATTTTTATCACTTTTTGGTGTGTTCGTAGTAATATTTTTACTCACAACTATTTACGGTGCATACATCACAAACAATCAAGATTATTAAATCATGCAAATCAATCATATTGTACACATCAAACGAACGCAAGAAAGTAGACAAGAAATACATGCTGGGAGAGAGGATAATGGAATTGCTGTACGGATATAAAATTTACACATCAAATGAACCCAATATATATATATATATATATATATATATGAAAACATTCTTTGAACATAGGAGGAACAGCGGCCCGCTGCTCTCTCAGCGAGGTCACCGCTGGTCTTGACAGGGTGCTGAAATGGCGAGTACAAAAAAGAAGTGCTTACAAACCCGACAAGCAGAAAGTAGGAACATAGGAGAGCAAGGCCGACAATCACACAATGATGGAGAAGCCTCGCTGGGAGAGTTGAAAGCCTGCCTTCGACAGCGATGCCCGGCGATTTTGGCATCCGGCCAGGCGGCAGCGGTGGTGAAGTTGTGGGCGGCCTCCTTGCATGCAGCCATGGTAGATTCTTGGAGGAGGTGGTCATGCTGGGGTGATGACGACATGCTCATTGACAATGTGAGATCCACACTGATGGCGGAGAGGAACACCATCCCCTCTCGCTAGGAATTCCAGAGCAGCTCGTCTCTCGCCTACCCAGAGACCAACGCTGCCCGGTGATACTGTAAACTTACCTGGCGGACCAGAACTTGGATACGCCCTCCATTTGCTGCACCTTCGCCTCGCGTCCTCGTCATCTCGGCCTCCCTGACTCGCTGCCACCGTCACCGGGAACAGGACGTCGCCCTTGCGCAGCAACACCGTCCTCGCCATGGAGGCCGGATCGAGCTGCCACCCTCAATGCAGCGACATGACCACAAAAACTGGATCGAGTCGCCGGAAACTAGATCCCGCCTCCAGCCGCCTCCTCCGCCAGATGCGGGGTGATGGTCTCCACTACAGGCACCTGAAACTGGTACCCGAGCCGCCGCTTCTCATCATTGTCGCTGACGACACTCTCCACATGGCTGACTTTGGATGCCTGCAATGTACAACAAGAGCAATGAACGAAATGTAAGAAGATGCAAACCTGTTTTTTTCCCTGGTGAGCAGAAAGAACAAATTGGAATTGGAAGAGAACGAAAGGAATAATCCATCCGTGAAGAACACACACAGATCGAAGAAATGACTCCTTCCTCCCCATCAGATCCATTCCATCTTGCTGCTCCAGCATGGCCGGCAACCAATGGTGGAAAAGCAGCGTCGGATGCAGGCCCAAAGGCCCTCTATCGCCATGGGAGCCCGCAGATCAAGCCGCTGGTAGGCGAGTGCCGGTCGGAGGAAGCCGAGGTAGGAGTGGAGGTGGCGGCGGCCTAGGAGCCGGCGACGAGATCCCCTAGCGAGGCCGGAGGAGGAAGCAGGGCGGTAGGAGGCCCCGCGACTATAGTGGACCTCGATGAGGGTGACGAGGATGTCGATGAAGAACAACGATGACGACGCAACGATGACATGATCTACAACCCACCTCTTCCTAATCCGTCACTCTAGCCATCGCTGGAATTTCGGTTGAGTTTGTACTAGATCCGGAAAAAAATGGAGGAGGTTGGGAGGAATGGCGAATTGGCAGCAAGTTAATTGTGGCAGCACGTTAGTCACCAAATCGCCTCGTAATTGACGGTTAATTGTGGTCATAGTTAAAAAATAACTAAGTATATACTGGATAAGTTGGAGTACATAGTTGCTGAATCGCATATAGTTAAAAATTAACTGACTCTTTCGATTTGTATCGAAAAAAAAAGAATATTTGATTTTGCAAAAAAACATAATGAAAACATAAAGAAAAAACAATAATAAAGAAAAATAAGGCATGATAAAAAAAGATTCCTTGAGTTAATAAATTACACAGTATGCTAAGGTTGCTTTATTGTAGTTGCTGAATCACACATAGTTAAAAATTAACTGACTAATAGTGAATAAGTATGGTGGGCTATGTAGTAGTAAATAAATAACTCGCGAATGAACATATGTGCGGGGGGGGGGGGGGTGATGGGGGGTGCACAATGAGTGGGACTGGTGGAGTGTAAATAGTTAAAAATTGACTAACGTAATCAAATTGGGTGGCTTCAGGAGGGGAGTAATGGGGTGGGTAGTGGGTGGGCCTAGTGACTGTGTTAGGTGTCGTTTAATCCGTGGCACCTTAAGATGCCATATAATATATATATATATATATATATATATATATATGGAAAAGCAAATGTGAACCGATATGCATATGCACTAGCATTCTGCACCGTTTGATGTGCTCGGTGATGTGTGCTGCAAGATATACCTTGCTCTCACCAAATGAAGAGTTAGTATGGAGTAATGAAGGGGAAACGTACACAATGTACTATAGCATTTGCTACTCTCTTCCCACATTGCCCCCAACAGAGGCGAGCCTGGCTGTTGCTGCAGTGTTGATAGGTTGGTTTCATCTATTATCCAATGGTCATATAGCACATCCAACTTTGTATCCGGTCAGTGCATTAACTGAAGTAGTACTGGTACAGGTACTATTTTTTATCATGCAAGTAGCAGAGCTAGAAGTTCATGCAAGTGTTGCATATACCCCATATCTTTAGTACTAGTAGTGTACCACTCAAAAATGTCACTGGTAGTACACATTTTCCATGTAGGTACATAGGGATACAATTTTGATAGATTTAATATATCACCAAGCTGCACACTTCAAAATTGATGTTCAAAAAATGACATGTGGAGATGGTACATTAGGTAGCCTAAAAAGTACAAATAGGCCCAATTGTCATATCTCAAATTTTAGATATTTATGATACACATCAAATCTATATATGTTAAGGAAATATATCAAATCTCATACGTTCGGAACATATTATAGATTCCATATACATTTAGGATCTATTTCAAATGTTGTACACTGTCATGTCATATAATAAATTATATTTGATATGCAAATTTTAATAGGTAAACACTCATAAAATACACTCGTTCATAGTTCCCCAGATCATATGATTAATAACATTATTTTTCTCTCTCCATATACAGATGAATAATATATCATAATGTTTTATTGGATATGTTCATATATCATCGAGACGATGTGGCATTTATCTCAAATTCTCTGATCAAAGATGCTATCCTAAATGACATTTAGATATGATATATCTATACTACTGTAAAACTAATATAAAAACAATAATGATAGAGATGGTTTTGTCATCATCACTACTTTTGTAATTTCTGCAAATTAATCTATGATATTATACAATAGTCTAATATTTGTTTGAATCGAACTAATATTATGTATTCAAATAAATAAACGTGTCTATGATGTATTATTATTATTATTATTATTATTATTATTATTATTATTATTATTAATAAAGCATGGGTATTTTTGCTAGTTTGTAAATGAAATTTGCAAATGGTATTCTCCAAATGAATTTTTTAAATGATAGTGATACTCTGAATGACATTTAGAAAGTGGTATACTTTTTTTTTTAAACATGGTATACTCTGAAGA